>NC_136065.1:443399383-444625383 GCF_964261635.1 Lissotriton helveticus
TCCTCCATCCTTCCACTTAGTCATCCGTCCATCCTTTCTCTCATTATTCATCCATTAACTTTCATTCATCCATTCACCCTTTCACTAATCCATCCAGCCATCCCTTTACTTACACTCCTTTTCACATTAATTATGAGCTGAGCCTTTGTCTGCTGAGTTGCAGACAGAAGAGGCCCATCAAGGACTTCACCCCTGCTGTAGTTCCTAAAACAAGAGGCGGAGCGGGGGAGGGCTCACTATGCCCCTGTACATAGGCAATCCGAAAAAGTGGAAGCCACGAGCCATGAATGATGCACAGTGCTACCTTGACATGGTTTTGTTTCCAGGGCTTTAAGTGGGTTGAAAAAACTGTTCGGGTCTCTCCAAAGTGGGTGTTTAATGTAATTAAGGGCATGGCTTAAAACACCTCAGCTAAAAATCTGTGCTTAGCATAGTGTGCCATCCGACTAGTAATTTGCTGCTTCTGTTATTGCATCCAGATATATAACACAACAAGTAGTGTTACACCTACAAGCCAGAACGATTGGCTTTGTCAATGGTTGCTAGTTGCATAAAATAAAAAAAGCAGCAACCATGGCTTTGTTGAATACAACATTGAAAATGCGTTAGTTTTAAAATGATGAGACAGTGAAAGACCCATAACCCTTTTTAGGTCTCGCCTGAGCTAGCGCATGCGCTGTCTGGCGAGACTTTTAGTAAGGGGGCTTCAAAAAGCAGAGCACACGCTTTTTGTGTGGCCTAAAGCGTGCGGTTACGCGCACGGTTACGCGCACAGGCGCCATCTGGCTTTCCTCTCTCATCATGGCTCATTAAGCGCATCGCTCGCCGGCACCCTTACAGCGCGCGCACATTGCACACCACTCGTCAGACGTGCCTCCTTGTTAGGCTCACCACACGTGGCTCATGCTGGCATTTCTTAGATATTTAAAAAGCCTGTACGTAAAACTCCATGATCCAATTTAAACCCCATCTCAGTTAGGCAGCTGGAATTCAAAACTCATTATCTTGCTACTTGTTCTTAATGTTGGACAAAGTCAACCTATTTTCTGGTCTCATTCCAGTCGCCTGTTTTTTTTCAGCACCTTGCTCCGGTTTTTAATATACCCTTGAGGGACTGCGTACTGTAATTTAAGAAGTTTCATCCAATTGTGTAAGAAACACTACGCCTGCCACTGCTCAGGAAGGTCAAACTGTAAAGGCTTTATTATCGGGCAATTGTATTTGGAGTCGTTGGGGTAATGGTTGCAAACAGGTGTCAGAGCGTGTAGATGAAATTCTGTCGTACCCTTCCCTCCACTAGCCAGCTGTGTATCGCAGATGGATAGAGTACCTGCTGCTATGCCAGACTCATTTTAGATGTCCCATTATCACCTGCGATATTAAAGTTTTCGATGTCACCTAATGTGATGCGTCATTTATCCAGGTAAGGCCAGGTCGAGTCAATGTCTACTTAACACATGTTATAAGCAATGTGTTTTGTTATAATTGTGAACATGTGCACACAACTCGGACCACAAACCTAATTGCTTTTGACCGCCTAATAATGATTATTATTTACCAAAGCTGCTGATTTTATGGACCCCAACACAATGAGTTTGACGTCCAGGGTTTCAAACTTCTGTCCTGTGGGTTATATGCATGTATGTTTGGTAGTCACATACCCACCCAGCGTTCACTCCAGGATTCCGACTTGTGATTAGCAGGTTAAAGGCAACGCACTGCATGCAGCAGGCACAATAACCATCTTAGCTATCTTCATGATGCATCAAAGCAGATCAAGTAGCCAACTGTGCAGACCTGCGGGATAAATGCGGCTCTGCAGCAAGCGCTATATCCTACTAAACTGTCTCATTGGTGGATACACAATGAGCAAACATGGCATGTAAAAACTGTGGGGGTAATGTTCTCGCTGCGCTAATCTTTGAGCAAACTGGGGGCCCTGGGTTCAAATTTAGTGCAAAAGGTAGCTTCCTTTCATTCTTCTGCAGTTTAGCACATGAGTTATGAAGTGCCTTCTAGTTACAGTTCAGAAAAACTGTTAGCCTGTTATCAAGAGGTTCACAAAAGTGATTTTTACCTGTATTATTCTTGGGGGAGTTATTGGTATTTTGCTAATTTATCCTCAGAGGTTGTTAGCTTTGAAAATTGTACTAATGTATGCCTCCCATAGCACACATGAGGCGCAAGAAATACCATCAGCATGTAGTGTGCATGCAGTTTCTAAAGTCACAAGGTGGACGCTTCTTGTTTAATGCCTGCTAGCGTGGCACACATTCAGCTTCATAGTTCTAAGCGAAAATGCTGCAGTGTGTAATAAACACAAATTTTGCAAGACCCAATAGATCGGGATTGCGCTGGTTTAGCACAAAATGAGCACAGCCTTGCTGGTAAAAAGCTCTACATGAAAAATTACAAGTTTGCGTTTATTCGCCGAGGTTGTATTGTTAGAAAGGTCACAGAGAGAGCCTTGCGCATCTGAAACTCAGGTACTCCTTAATATTCACACTAAGGTTGTTTCCTTACTCTTATTTAAGTGCACCATATTTCAGCCGTAGGCTTTGATTGGAGACTAATGCTTTCTGGGAGCTGTAGTCTTGTTGAATTTTGCATTCTGCCGATATCCGGCGGTAAATCTTCTTTGGAAATGCTACATTTTTAGGCAGTGCAGCTGTCTGTTTGCAATGACTTATTGGGTATATGCTGAAAGCTTGCCCGACGATGCAGTCCACCCTTTGCTTACCATTGGTTTTGTAACTCACATTTGCTTGCGTTCTATATACTGGCTTTGTTTTAGACTGTCCATATCTGTCCTTCCCATGGAGTATAGATTCTTTACCACCTCTCAGACTGTCTTCTTTTATGCTTAATAAGTGCTTACTGTCCGCTGACTTTAATTTTATTCGCACATGGCACTCCTTGAGAGTGCTTGTGTTTTCATCTGTCTCCCTTGTATACAAGTTCACTGAGCACTGCCGCAGCTCAGGGGGTTGTAATAAGCCTACTGCATTTCTTTCGAAAGGTTTCCTATGATACAATTTTGGAGACAAGATGATTTGATATCCAATCCACCATTCTTGGCAGGCCACTTCACGTTTTTGTCCACATCTTTCTGCATGACAAATTCTACTTCTCTCTGAATCTAAGAGTCCACGAAGAACAGAGCACAAAGGGTAGCCCCAAAATATTCTTTAGGCTCAGTAAATGGATAAATAAGACTCTAAACAATGACCAAAGATTTCCTGCTCAACCTGTATTGCTTCAATTCAGGTCTAAATCACATAGTAGTTACTGACCCACAAAGCTTTGTATTATTACAATTTATACATTTTCTTAATTCAATCTTTTTTTCAAATGTTTTAATATAAAGTGCTTAAATTGCATTTTCTGTAGACTATTTTATTTACATAAAAGGCATTCCAACACATACACTCTATACGTTCATTATACTAATAAAAATGCAATACAAATATTAAAAACACTTATCAAATCTAAAACCTCACATACTCTTGCACACACGTAACATAAATCTACATGACCCCACATGTTTTATACGAGCACAATAAGAAGATTAAAAACAAGCATTGGAATAGCCAACAGGTCTCGCCTTTGGGACCTTCTAAGTTTTTAGCCATGCAACGGTTGATGTTGCTGCACCAAGGATATTATGCTGCATAACTAAATACTTATAAGGCCACAAAAGCGAGACTTATTGGCTATGCCAGTGCTTGTTTGATAAACTTGTTTCACCACCTTTTCATGAGCTGGATTCTCTCCTAGCATCATGGCATTTTTGTTAAGAAGCCCACCACATGCAGTAAGAGCATAGACTGGCCCATTGTCATGCTATGAAAGATTCAATGTATCTACATATAATTATTTAGCTAGTGTGTGCATATGCCATGCAATAGCCAGGAACTGTGTGTGCTGCCCCTCACCCAGGATTAGAGACCTGCACTAAAAAGACAACACCATGCTTATCAAGAAGTAGGTATGGCATGTAGGGATGCACATAACACAAATTATGACTCTTCAATGTGTAAATTATCTGAAGTGTGTGTATAGTGCATACGGTTGACGGGTATGGGATTTTAGATACATGCTGGAGCTAAGGCTGGCACATAACATGAATGTGCCAAAAAGAGTGCACTGAGTGAATTTGCAAAACCTGTTTCTACAATGCATTATTAGTGGATTGTGCATACCATAATTTATCCAGTGTGGGTAATAAACATTAGCTACAATTTATGCACGCCATGGATAAAAAACGATTTCTTTTTACAAGTTAATATTGATGCAACATTTATCATCACTGGAGAAAGAAATGTAGGGGTGATCATACAGAAAGTGCTCATTCTCACAACATATATATGCCCGCATATTACCATTGCAAGAGAATCCCAAAGCTCTATCTTGAGCAACAGTTTCCTGTTTTTACAGGGTTAATTGCAGTGTGCACTCACAGACAACATGGGGGTTACATTCCCAGCACCATACAGTAATTCTTTGCAATTTATTCTTCCATTTCTGGGTGTGGGATCTGAGACAGGAGTGCTTTATCAGGTCCTGAGCTGGTGAGTAATGCGTTCAACGTGTTCCCAACACCTCTTCCCAACACTTCTAGATCCTCCATAACCCTGCTCATTCCATACTATCCTTTATTTATGCATCTATACTAGGGCCATGCAGTGCCAGCCACCCAATAGTTATTTTCGCCGATACCAGCGCCAGTTGCAGGTATTTTTTTTAATAAACCAATTTTAGTTGATTTTATAAAAAAAAACTGTAAACCGTAAAGTGCAAATGAGTAGTGACAAATGTGTATTAACAATCACATACACAGTTATTATTATTGCTATTATTTGGGGAATTTATATTGCGTAACAGCTACTGAAAGGGTGTCCTAGCACTAGCAGTAAAATCTAAACTCAAGAAATAAAAAGAGCGAAAAGGCTGACCCAAAGAGCCAATCCTTGAGAAGTATCTTGAAGAGAAAAATGTCCCTGGTGGCACAAAGTTGTAGTGGAACTTCATTGCACTCCCTGGCAGCCATATAAGAAAAGGAGCTGCCACCCCATTTTTTCCCTTCTAAATCAAGGGATTAACACCAGCAGAGATTGGGAGGACCAAAGGGACCTGACCGGTTAATACCGGGTAAATCTTTTTGACAGATCCTGAGGGCTTTTATGATAAAAAGCTCCATGAGTTAGAACTAGGCCTATGAACCTCGCACGTTCTTTCACCAGCAGCCAGTGTAGGTCTTTTACAGCTGGCAAGATGTGAGCTTTCCTGGGGAGATGCAGCAAGAGTCGATCAGTGGCATTCTGCACTAGCTGCAATGTCCTAAGGAAGTGGGCAGGCGGCCCCCAATAGAGTGAGTTTGCATAGTCGAAGCTAGAGGCGATCAAGGCCTGGATCACTGTTTTTACTACGCAAGAGGAAGCAGATACATAACATTTTTAATAGGCCAAAGAAGGTACCTACTACCCCTGCCACATGAGAAGCAAAAGACGCCCCCCTCCAAAGTACATGCTGCTGAGGCCGGGGGGGGGGGGGGGGTTGGAAGACAAACATCCTGTGGCCAAAGGTCATTCTCCCAGGTGGAGTGGTGGGAAGACCCAAAAAGCAAGTTTTCTGTCTTGCTGGAGTTGCACTGTAGGCTGCTGTCATGCATCCACTAGAACACAGCGGCCAATCATGCCTTAAAATTACTCAATGCATTGGGGATTTTATGATATCAAGTTATGAGAAGTTGCGTATCGTCAGCATATGAAACAATTTGTATGCCAAACGATTCTGTCAGAGCCACCAAGGGGGGCATATTCCCATTGAACAATGTGGGACTCAATGCGGACCGGTGAGGAACTCCAAAATCCAATGACTTGGGTTCAGAGGCAAAAGATGCCTCTGCCAAAAAGGAACACAATCACTTCCGGGCTGGGCCACCAATACCTGCAGCACCGAGATGCTGCAGGAGAGTGGGATGCGAGACCATATCAAAAGCTGCAGATAGATCCAGAAGAACTAGTGCAGCCTGCTTCCTCTGATTCGCCGTTAGCCCGATCAGGTCTGCCACCCCCAACAAATTAGTCTTGGTGCTGACGCCCAGGTGGAAGCCCGACTGATTGCGATGGAGTAGGATATTCTGCTTTTAAAAAGGCATAAAGCTGTTTGTGAATAAGCTTCTCCAATATCTTGGCAAAGGCTGGAAGCAGAGAGATAGGGCATTAGTTGGCAAGATTGGATTTGTCAGCCAATAGTTTTTTTTACGAGTGGAATCAGTTTAGCTTGTTTCCAACCACTAGGTACTGTGGCTAGTCAAATCAACTGATTTAAAAGCTGATTTAGAAATGGAGTGATGGCAGCACAGTTGGAGCCAGGATTTGAGGGGAACAAGGGTCATCTGGTGACCCGGACTCGCAAGATCTTAGAGCATGGGCAGAGTCCTCTAGCGAGATGGGTGGAAATTCCTACAATAATGAGCCACCGAGTGGCAATGAGACTTCTTGCTGAGCTAAAGAGCTGTCAGTACTCATGAGGACATTGTTCGTAAGGAGTAGTGATCCACAATTGTTTTGATTTTGATGTAAAAAAAAGATGAAACGTTGCGTGCAATTTTTTTGAGAAGTTGTTTAGGGCTGAAGCAGGGCTTCTGCATAGATAACTTTTATTTTACAATTTTAAAAACCTCGCCAGGTTTGTTATGGGATGAGTCTATCTGTGTTGGAAAAAATTCATACTGAGCTTTCTTAATTGCTCGATGATAATCAACCAGGTGCCGTGTGGTGGGTAGGCTTTGTTTATCACCCCAAGTTCAATAGATTACTGGTGATTGCAGAGTAGCTTGTCCAGAAATGAAGAACAAGAATAAGTAATAAACAGATTTAAAGGTGCCACAGGTGTGGTAACAACAGCACTGGGCTTATGTAAGTGAGAGTACAGCTCATTGGTAGCTTCTGTGGGGCTCGAAGGCAGTGTCGTATCTGCAGTTTGTCTTGAAGCAGTGGAAACTGCAGCATTATTCACATTGGACACTGCATGGCTGAAAAGGAGGACAGCAGGATTTTACTCGCTGATGAGGACTATTTCACTAGGCGTCTGTGAGGATGCTCGGGTAGCAAAGATGTGGATCCTAGCCCGACTACCTCTAGATAGTCAGTAAAGTCTCAGACTCTATGAAATTGTGCAGCACAAAGTGACTGCCGTCTGCGGTTTTAGACCATGATGTGGGTCTTCCTCTGGTTGTGTAGAGCAATGATTTTGATATAGTGTGATTCTGTAAATCCATTTAACTTGAGTCTCATTAAATTCGTTTTTTGTTGGCTTCATGCTTGTGAGGTTTTCACAGGCGGGCATACTGTCCATGGTCCTTTTTTTTTTTTTTTGTCCTCATATATGCCGCCAGTAGATATTAGCTCTAAATGGGCGTGCTTCAGGCCACTGACACAGACCAACCTTTCCTGCCCTTGGACTTGTGGATAGGGCATACTGTCCATGGTGCCTCTTTGGTAATATTTCTTGTCTTCGATTTGTATATCTTTCTGGGCTTGCATCACACCTCACACCTTGCGTTATTTGACTTGCAATTTGTTCTAGGACCTTTGCGCTTCCTTTTTAGGTCCAGCCTGGACAGTGCATGCGCTGCTCTGCGGCATGCTGTATTGGAGTATGGAATTGAAGCCCTGCCCACTCTCCACCCATATTTGTAATTGGCTTGTATCATTGCCCTAGGTAAATGCTGGCTTCTGATTCGTTAATAGGCTTGTTAGTCCCCCTTGTCTTCATTTGTAACCTCCCATGAGGACTGGCGCTTTTACTTCGGTTGTTACACGGTACGTCTTTTTTAGTCTGTAAGCACTATTTTCTTTAATAAGTTCCTCCTACTGCAGGCACAACATGTTTTCCTGCAACATTCAGCGCGCCATGCGTGCTTTCACTTTCCGAGCAGCACGGACAATGGCGGCCGCTTCTTTGAAATGAAATAGGTCTCGCATTTACAAGAGTTTGAGCTATTGGTATTGGAAATGAAAATGCCTTTTATTTATGTGTTAATTAGCAAAACAGATCAATAAAAGGCATTGTTATTTACAATGCCAATAGTTTAAACTCTCGCAAATGCGAGACCTGTTGCCTGGCAAATGCTTGTTAAGAGGAGCTGTTGGCCACGCAGAGTAGGCATGCCAGAATCAGGCTCTTCTGTGTCCTTCTACGAAGAGTCTGCGCAATGGGCGTGGAAGGCTGCAGGTTGTACAGCCTGCCCAGAGACGCCTTACAGGATCATCTATTCTGCAGAGGTGCTCCTTGCTCTTAATGCTGTGGCAGATAACAGAGACAGTGCTTCAGTCACAGTTTACAAAAATTACAACAGGATTTAGGAGGAGCAATTAAGACAACCTTAAGGCACCTAAAGCATGCAAGAACCCCCTGTAGGCCATGGCTTTCAATGCTTGTTCACTAGCCAAAAGAAAAGATAGCAGTGAGGGACCTTATTGTTGAACATAACGTGGACATAGTGGCAGTGACTACGATAAGGCTAGCAGAGAATTGTGCTCCTTATCTCGCAGCTGCCATATGTCCTGGGTTTTTCAAACTCCATCCTGACAGGGTCCTGGGTTGGAGTGATGTGGTAGTTTTGATAGCTGATGATAATGATATGGCTGAAATCCTTGAAGTAAATTGTTCTTTTCATATAAGTCCTTGTTCTTGGCTTTGTAGCCTATTGACCACCGGGACAGACAGGGAATGATAGTGAATCCTAATTGATTACAACTGCACCTTTCTTATTGACTATCTCGATGACTCTTGTTCGTGGGCTCCTTAAGATTGGGTTGAGGCCTCTGACTGCATCTCAAACCTCTTCATAATTGACTCTTGTTTGGTCATTGGAATAAAGCAACAAGTAACTAACCCAAGGCATGTCGCAGGCCATACCCTAGATCCTCTATTTGCAACACTTAGTTTAAAGAAAATTTCCCTGCCCTTCATCTCTCCTTGTTGGATCATTATACGTCTCTGTGTAAAATTTGATCCTGTGAGAGTTCACAGGATGCGGGAAGTTAGGCTCCCACAACTCACAAAAACTGGGCTACAGTTGCATCAGTAACCAGGTTATTAGTTCACCCAGGCCCGTCTGACTCACTACAGGATTACCCAGCCACAAGCTAGCAATAGGACAATTAGATACTTCCTGCATGTGAAGCAGCCACAATAACATTGTAGTAAGCCAAATATTCCAGACCCTCAGCTGAATGGCACACAAGCATAGAAATGGCTGCAACAAAGAGGAGTGAAACTGGCACAGGGACTATAACAACAAATCTGAGCTTGGACTATGCCTGCATGGCCATACCCCTTAAATTGGCGGATTTGCCAGCTGGTTTCTATCTTTCCTTTACATTCTAAATGGGTTGGGGAACACAAGAAAAAGAAAGGACTACTGTTCTTTTGAAAAGTATCTAGTTACTGCCTTCTTTTACATTAAGCTCCTGATGTCATAAAGGAACAGCACATATGACTGGTACTTTTCCTAGAAGATAAGGCCACAGCAAGGAATTGACATAGAGAAAAACTCACATTTTACATAAGAATGCGTAGCTAATGGAATTGTAACTGCATTTATATAGCACTTACTACTGCAGACAAGCTGTTGAACGCTTTAAACCAAGCAGCACGTGGGCTGGAACTCAAGGTTAGTGGTTAGACGAGTATCATTGGTTATTGTTTGCTATTGGAATTAACGTTTGCGCCGAAGCATTCACTACTGTGTTTTTGTGGGGGATTAGATTAATAGGGGTTATTTGTGATTACACGTGCATGTGACAGACTGAGCTCAGAGAGAGGAGACATGCAAAGGATGGAAGGTAAGGAGAGGGTAATTGAAAGACAAATAAGAAGTTTTAATTAAAGGCTATGTTTTCATGCCAGGTTTTAGGAATATAGAGTATCTTTTTTGAGATATTACATTTGGAGATGCAAACTTTAGAAATAAGTACTCTTTGCACGTGGAGCTAGTGCTATATCAGGTATCTTTAATAGGTACTAGAATCAGGCAAACAGTCTGTCTGCTGCTAGGCTACTGCTAGACCACCACTTCAACCAAGTCAGCTGATGGACTCAAGGGTTGGAAGCAAAAATTAATGAGTAGGGAAATATCAGCAGCTTAGGCTGGACCCAAAGCAAGCAGTAACCTCAAGATCATAGTGAAGTAAGAAAATATATTAGTATAGCATGTAAACTTAGAACATGCTGGAGCAGATGCCTTGTAATATTCACCCCTAAGATTGGTTCACAGTATTAATTATGAAAGCAAAGTGGGATCCATTTGGGTGAGTCTTGTTTGGCATGGTACAAGATGGTGGGTGAAGACAGCTTACCCAGGCAGCGGAAGGGCATTGCCTTCATTTCTTTGGCTGGAGTGCGGCGATCAAGACAAGAGTGCAGAAGATTGTGACTGGGCTCTCTTTAGAAATACAATGAAGGCTCTGTTAGCAAGGGGCTGCGGATTATACCTCCTGAAGCAGTGTCATTTTGTTAACAGTAGTACTGTGGGGTGAAACTGCAGATTCTGTTGTGATAGGTGAAGGGGCCCTTTATGTTTGGCCCAGCCTACAGTTTGAGTTGGGCTGACAAGTGCAGAAACCTCACACCTCTTTGCGCCTCGTTTGTAGGTGCTCAATCTTGGAGACTATCCTGCTGTGAGGTGCATCACTACACAAACACTGTGTCTGAGATACAGAACTACACAGAAATTTGATCAGCTGGGCACGTTAGCCAGCCACCCAGCGCCATTCCAATTTTGCATCTTACACATTTAAAATAAATGAAGTAAAGCCTGCTCCTGAGAAAAGAATAGGCCAGTCAAAAAATTAGGCCATTTTTTCTGTCTGTCTCTCACCTAATGTATCATTAACACATGTGAGGCTAAGCACAGCCCAGCACTCTGTTGCTGCATGCCTAAGCAGGCATCTGTAACAACTACTGAAAAGGCTCTTGCAAAAATATTCAGAGTGATGTGGAATGTAACAGGGTTAGAGGTGGTGAGGAGCAGTTGGTGCTCGTATTTGCCAAGCAGACCTGTCAGTTGCAGGCACTTTTGCTTCCGTCGGCCCTCCTACAATCACTGAAGAGAGCCTCATTTTCTGTTTTCCTTGCTCATATTGAAGACAAGATGTAACCTATTTTGCAGCAACCAAATTATGCTGTTTCTTCTCGTCCTTCTGGTATCATACACATTTTCTTTAAAAGTCTTTTAAACGAATACTGACCATTTATATTCCCTAAATATCCTTGGCACTTAATCATTAACCCAACCGAATCCTCGTCTTATCAATTCTAAAACAATGATATTTTGAATTAACTCTCCAAAGATTCACACTTAGGCTTGCTGGTTATATATACTATGTTTGCAGTTGGTGCATAACCCACAAAGCTGTTTAGTAGACTGGGAGCTTGTGACAACCCGATTGCTCACGGATAACTGCAAAAATATTATAAACAACTGCAACACCTTAGAATTCAAACACGCAGTGTAAAGTTTACCCTCAGTCCCGTGCAGTTCACAGTTCTTGGAAATATGTAGCTATTTTAATACACATTGACATAGAGGTCAACTCTAAAAAGGTGAATATGTTTCTTACAGAAAACTATACACTTTTAGCAGTTAGAACTTTTTTAACTTAACAATTATTGTTTTGATCTACCATGTAAGCACACAATCTTATTTTATTAACAGTCCTTTGTACCTTACAAAGTAAAATAGATTGTGTAAAATATTGAAAACTCTGCAGAAATTAAGTCTTCTTGAGGTATGCCTCAATAACTTTGATCCTTTCCAACTAGAAATAGTTATTTATTTTGCTTAAAGTATGCACATTTTCCAACAGATGTGACATGTGGTAACAAGCGAGGCACATCCACATTTACACAGATAAAAACAGCTACAGGATTGTGTGTTTTTCAGTGGACCTGGCCATGACCAACTAAACACACGCACATCTCTGTAGAAGGTGCATTAACCCTGCTACTCAACTGGAAGCGATGCGCCACATTGGTACCACATTGGATGGGAGCACTGTTGCCACTAACTGTGAATGAGAGACACTGCTGCTGTAACTCGACATTATGGGCACTGGTACCCTAACCGAAGATGGGAGACACTTTTTTACCAATTCAAAGCTGTGGTACTGTGCCTGGAGTGGTAACCTGAAATGAATAAAAGCAAACCCTGGCATGTGTTTTGGTCTCATTAGAGCTCTTCAGAGAGGTGTAGCTTTGGTTAGTTCTCAAGTTTAGGTGGAAAGCAACTCATGTATAGAGCACCCTCAACACCAGCGACGCTCTAAGGATCATATTTACAAGGACGTGGCAGACCATGGCGTTAGCCTCCTTGGCTTAACACCACGCTCTGTCACTTCTGAAACACAGGGCTGCGATGTATTTACAACAATACAGTGCATCCCTGCGTTACCCCATGTGCTGGCACTAATTTAGTTGCCTAACGCCAATGCCAACCATAGTGCAAGGGTGCCTGCCATGAGGGGAATAATTGTTTATGTGAAAGAAGGTGCCCCTTCCTGCACATAAAGAATCAGAAATGGTGTTTTGAAACTTCTATGTGTGGTTCTCAATGCAGGACACATAGATGTTGCCAAACGTCATTAAAAAAATAAATGGTTTATGTGCAGGAAGGAACCCCTTACTGAACATAAACAATCATGCATGACGTTTTGCTGTTTTTATGTGTGCTGCACAATGCAGCACACATGGAAACAGCAAAAACGAGGCAAAGAATTTCTCCTCGTTTCACCAGGGTAAGACCAGGTTTTCATTGGTCTTAATTTTGGATCTGCCCTGTTTTTATGGCACCCTTGTAAATATGGGGCAACATCAATATCAATGGGTGTTGCAGTGGAACACCCACTGCAACCCACATTGCCTGCCCCTTTCACCTTAAGTGCTGCATTAAATGCTGCCTTATTTACAAAGCCATGTTAAGCCACTAAAAGTTGAGAAAAGTGACTTTGTGGTGGCAATAGGGGCTTGTAAATATGCCCCTAAATTTGCTCACCTTAAATGTCTGCTTTTCTATCAGTCTTTAATCTGCTTTCCAACTAAACTTGAGAACTACCCAGAGTTCTCTGCTTCTTTTATGCATAATTTATGCATCAGTCTATGCCTCAAAGGGTATTGTTTTGACTTATACTGGGTGCTCCACTGTGTCTTGACAATGCTAGCTTTAAGAGCTCTAATGAGAGCAAAACATGTGTTGGGGGTTGCTTTTAGTCAAGCTGTAATTTTGTGCCTGGATTGGTAAAAGGCTTTTGTCATTTTACAGCTCGGCATGAATAGCACCGTGCTAGTCCTATGCTTAAAAACTTTGCTGTAGAAATGACAAAAGACTTTGTCCCTTTCTATCTTGGCGTGGATGGCACTGTGCTAATCCTATGCTTAGAGACTTGGATAGAAAAGCAGACATTTGAGGTGAGCAAATTTAGAGTGTCACTGGTGTTCAGGGTGCTCTATACAGGAGCTGCTTTCCACCTAAACCTGAGAACTACCAATATTTCTCTGCTTCTTTTTTGCATAATTTATGCATCACTCTATGCCTGAAAGCCTATTGTTTTGATTGTGTGTTATCTTGTGTTTGGACAAAGCTATACCTCTCTGAAGAGCTCTAATGAGAGAGACACGTGTCTGTGTGTCAGGGGTTGCTTTTATTCTTTTCAGGTTGGCTTGGTTGGTATTTTACCAATTCAAAGCTGTAATTCTGTGCCTGGAGTGGTAAAAGGCTTTTGTCATTTTACAGCTCGGCATGGATAGCACTTTGAGGTGAGCACATTTAGAATGTTGCTAGTGTTGATGGTGCTCTATACAGGAGCATCTTTCCACCTAAACTTGAGAACTACCCAGAGTTCTCTGCTTCTATATTGCATATATATATATATATATATATATATATATATAAATATATTTGAAAAAATGAAGATTAAAGGAACGTCATAGGTAGGTGAAGATACCTGTTAAACACACAGTTTTAAACTAACAAAACCACTGAAATTCACCAGCTATAGTTATCTGAAGTAACAAAAGCTCCTGCTCTAAGTAACTATAACTTGTCTATATCTCTTGCACCCACCATGTGCAGTGTTGTCATCAATGATGTAATTTCAGATGTTGCAGTGATGTTATTAATGATTAGCAGCGCTTTGTGATGGCACACGTTATATTTACTTTAGAACACAAGTTATAGTTACTTGTGATAACTATAACCGGTGAATTTCAGTGATGGTGTTAGTTTTAAAAGGTATGTTTTAACTGACCTTTTCACCTGCCTTTAACATCCGTTTAACCCTTGTTTGTTTTTGTCAATTTCTAAGGTCTTTTATGAGTAAAGTACCATATTACTACAATTCCTAACTATATCATCACTTTAGCCTGTTTTCTCTGTGAATTAAAATTTTTTAACTTAAAGTAAGATGTCCATCGGTGTGTGCAACATGGGGTTGGGCGCAGGGCTTGGCCCATCCCCTCATGGCCATCTAGCCTCCTGTCGTGCATGGCCCAGAGCAGCAGGACCTTGCCTGCGGCTGCGCGGCATGGTGTTGGGCACATGGCCTGGCCTGCAGCCTGGCCCTGCACCCAACCTACTGCTGCCGGGTATGGCTAAATGTAACAATATAAAGGGTGCCATTTTAAGTAAGACAGACTTACCAGCTTTTTGAAAGGATCAAAATGCAAAAAGTGGTGGGCCTATTGGCTTTATCAAGGGGTCATCACATCAACGTGTATAATGGAAACCTATTGGCTTTGTAAAAAATTCAACAATAACTATATTCAAATGTATATTTTATGAATTCACACATTGTAATGTTTAATAATAGTAGTAATCTCAAATACATTTTAATAAAGCATTTTATTTTAAAAAGTCTGTGTCTTTAAAACAAAACCTTTCAAACCACAAAGAACAGCCATGCAATCAACCTCAAGGGGCCCCTGCACTCAAGCTGAAAAGCATAGAGCTCAGGCTGGAGTGCTTTAAAAATATGGTAAGCTATCCTTGGGGTCATGACTTCAATGACCCAGGAGACTTTCAGTGTTGTTTTTAATGTTGTTGGGGAGCTTCTGCACTTTTTGTGGCCTAAAATAACATTAAAAAAAGTTGGCGGTGCTCCTGACACTTCTAGGGGGGCCTAAACAACAAGGAGCTATAGAGGGATAATTTTTTGCCAGATCACCCTCCACCCATCAATTATTCAAACAACAAGAATCTGGCAATCAGGGCCCCTTTTTACACCTCTCTGCAACGCGGCCCTGTGGTGCTTACTGGAGGTACCAGGTGGGCTAGTTGGACCCCAGGGACCCTCAGGATTCAAGGGGACTTAATACCCCAACTTAAAACGTGCCACGGGGTGCGTTTGCACAGTGGTGACGAGACGGGGCGGGGCCTGTGGTGACATGTGTGCAAACACGCCCTGTGGTGCGTTTTAAATTGAAGAATTAATTCCTCTTCAATCCTAGGGGCCCTTGGGGGCCAACTAGCCCACCAGGTACCTCCAGTAAGCACCAGAGGCTTGCGTTGCAGAGAGGTGGTCCAGGCCATGCCCCTTTTTACACCTCTCTGCAACACAGTTTTGTGGCACTTACTGGAGGTACCTGGTGGGCTAGTTGGACCCCAGGGACCCTTAGGATTCAAGGGGACTTAATCCCCAACTTAAAATGCACCATGAGGTGCGTTTGCACAGTGGTGAAGGGAGGGGGGCCTGAGGTGACATGTGTGCAAGCACGCCCTGTGGCTCGTTGTAAGTTGGGGAATTAATTCCCCTTCAATCTTGAGGGCCCTTGGGGCCAACCAGCCCACCCGGTACCTCCAGTAAGCATCACAGGTCTGCGATGCAGTGAGGTGGTCCAGGCCACGCCCCTTTTTACACCTCTCTGCAACGCGGCCCTGTGGCGCTTACTGGAGGTACCTGGTGGGCTAGTTGGACCCCAGGAACCCCCAGGATTCAAGGGGCTTAATCCACCAACTTAAAACGCGCCAGGGGGTGCGTTTGCAGAGTGGTGGAGAAAGGGGGCATGGCCTTTGTCTACCTCTCACCAATCCCACTGCGTGGGGCTTACTGGAGGTAAAAGATAGGCTAGTTGGCCCCTAAAGGACCCAGAGCAGTGAAGGGGACTTCAATCCCCATCCAATAGTGTGCCTGGGAGTGCGTTTGTGGAGTGGTGGGCAAAGTGGGCATGGCCTGGTACGAGTACTTACCAATGCTACTGTGTAGGACTGACTGGAGGTAATAGTTTGGGAAGTTGGCCCCCAAGGATGTCCTCGAGGGCCAACTGCCCCTCTTGTTACCTCCAGTAAGTCCCACACAGTGGCATTGCTAAAACGTCTACGGAGGCCATGGCCCTCTTTCTCTACCACTCTGCAAACATGCCTCGTGGCAGACTACAGGATAGGGGATGAAGTCCACTTTAGTGCTGAGGGAGTTTGGGGCCTAAAAATCTCTCCTGGTACCTCCTGTAAGTCCTACGCAGCGGAATACCTGAGTGTTGGTTGGACGCACAGCACCCTTTCGCCACCACTCTGCAAACGCCACTACTAGTTAAAGTAGCATATTTCTGCACCTCTGACTTAGAGGTAGTTTTAGCCCCCCAGCCCTATTATGTACTAGGGCCTTACAGAGGAGGGCATGCTACTCACAGGGGTACCCCAAAGCACAGTGTTCCCTAGTGTATGTAGGTGTTTTCACTGTATTCTAAGTGTCCTTTAGCATGTCACTGGGTCTAGGCCTGGTTAGTCAGAGTTAGTTACCACCAGTACCCATCTGAAAAAGTTGTGGGCACAGGATGATTTTGCAACAAGGCCTCTTTCTGCTCCTCTGTTGGTTGTTTCTGCACATGTCTTGCTTCTTCCTGCACTTTTCTCCATCTTTGTGGATTTCTGTTGCTTCTTTCTGCATTTCTTTTGCTTCTTTCTTTGTGTTTTTTCTTCTTTCTTCACATGCCCTACTTCTGTAGGCATAGCTAGAAACTAGCATTTAAAAAACATTAGAAATTCACTTAAAAAACCACAGGTTTCATGCATGTTATAGTTCGAAATTAGCATTTAAAAAACGTTTGAAATTCACTGAAAAAACCATAGGTTTCAGGCATGTTATAGTTAGAAATTAGCATTTAAAAAACCTTTGAAATTCACTTAAAAAAACATAGGTTTCAGGCACGTTATAGTTAGAAATATATATTTAAAAAACCTTAGAAATTCAGTGAAAAAAACATAGGTTTCAGGGGCGTTATAGTTGGTTTGACATTTCACTCGTACAAAACCAGTGAAATTCTCCCGTTATAGTTAGTTCTGCAAAATACAACTCGCGCGCCCTCAATGCACTTCTGATGACGTCACATATTACATTACTCATGACATGGTCAGTTACATCACTGATGACATCTCAAATGGCATCACTGATGATATCACTCATGACATCATCCTTGTGATAGAGTGGCAGACCTCCTCTCACACTAATATAACCTTTGATACACAAACTCAAAAATACAAACTAACATTTTCAAAACAATGGACATACCGATACCAGTTACAACATACCCATTCAGTAATTCCAAGATCTATACACACATCCACTCATTCACCAACAGTCCCATATAGTCACTCATACATGTACTCACTCATCATATGTACTCATACACCTATACATACTGTTACACACCGCAACTCATCCATAGAGTTACTCCCACACATAATCACACATGCAAACAAAGTATTAAATATCCATTTACTTGCATATACAGTTTTACACACACCACCAAACTTACTTCCACAGAAACTTACACATACTTACTCTCTTAAACGATCACTTATAGAAACACATGCTTATTTATACAGGAACTCTTCCAATCTCTCACTCTCACATATACTTACTTATGTACACCAATACTCACATGTACTAGTTTAAAACATATGTAGTTACTCATAAAGACACTATTGAGACAGTCATTCACTCACCAACACACCCATACACACACTCATCCACCCATACATTCCTGCACACATGCTGTCTTCAACACATACAGTGAGTCACTCATTCATGCATCTATGCACTAAGTAATACCCCCCGCCGAACTATAGACACTCAGACACTCCTACTGATACTCCAAATACCAACTAATACCCCATAAAGACACTCACCAACCCATGAACCACTTATACACAAAGTGAGAGACTGATATGGATATTTACATAATTAAACATTACTCACTGTGCCATATATTCACTAAGATACACTTAATCAGTCAGTTATACAATCAGTTAAAAAAAAATCATCCATTTAAATACTTATATACCAATTTATTCTTCCATAGACCCTGAGATATACATATATAAAACATATTTAATTTTCACAAAAACACACATTCACAGGATGATGTCATCAGTGATGTCATTTGAGATGTCATCAGTGATGTCATGAGTGATGTCACTGACCGAGTCATGAGTGATGTAATATGTGACGTCATCAGCAGTGCATTGCGGGCGCACGAGTTATAGTTAGCGGAATTAACTATAACGGGGGAATCTCACTGGTTTTGTACGAGTGAAATGTCCAACTAACCATAACGCCCCTTAAACCTATGTTTTTTTCAGTGAATTTCTAATGTTTTTTAAATGCTAATTTCTAACTATAACGTGCCTGAAATCTATGTTTTGTTTCAGTGAAAAAAATAAAATAAAATTATATATATATATATATATATATATATATATATATATATATATATATATATATATATATATATATATATATATATATATATATATATATATATATATATATATGTATATATATATATATAGAAATAATAGGGTGGCGGATGCCACTCTGTAGTTATAGTTAGGATTCCCAGAGATATGAATTCATCTTATTCTTCTTTTTGTTACCTGCTAATAACTTTGTCACTATTTGATGAATCCCTATGAAACTTTGCAGACCTACTTTTTTTTAACATTGGCTGATAATGCAAAGTTTTGTGGTGACTAGTGACAGTGCCAAGAAATGGGGGGTCCCTAAACAGGTTTTACCACCAATGCATTTTCAATAAACGTTTTAGACAGACGTAGAGACAAAATGGCTGCACGGATTTAAATGAAATTTGGCAGGAAAATGGACATTAGTGTGGAAAGGGTTCTTTTTGTTACTGGATCTGGATTTGTTCTGTAGTTTTGAAGTAATAAGGCACACAAAATGTAATGATATATTGGGGTGTTGTATACCAAGGTACTTTTGCGGTATAGCGCGGTACATGGCGATGACGAAACACAATATTATGGGTAATGAGTGGGATTGCAAAACAAACAAGCATTTGCAATGCAATAGGTCTCGCATTAGGAAAGTTTGAGTTACTGGTCTTGTAAATGACAATTTTTTTATTTATGTGTTGGTTTTGAAAATAGCTAAATTAATAGCTTTGTCATTTACAATGCCAATAGTTATAACTTTCGCAAATGTGACACCTATAGCATTTGTAATGCAACATGTTTTGTATTTACATGACTTAGATGTATTGATATTACAAATAACCTAGGCTTTTAATTTTTTTAAATAATTAATACTTAAATAAAAGTGATACGTTTTGTGAAGATTATGTTCACTGTATTTTATTGTGACGAAAATCCAAGAACAGAAGTGAAATATTAACATCTTTTTGTGACATTTGTAATAAAGCTTGAAACATTGAGAGAACATATTAGAACCAGTTGTTGTTGAATGGTTGCACAGATTGATGCTGTGATGGCCCCGAGTGATGCTGTGGTGGGGCATAATGATGCTGTGGTGGTGCTGAGTGATGCTGTGGTTGCACAGATTGATGCTGTGATGGCCCCGAGTGATGCTGTGGTGGGGCATAATGATGCTGTGGTGGTGCTGAGTGATGCTGTGGTGGCGCTGAGTGATGCTGTGGTGGCACTGAGTGATGCTGTGGTGGCGCTGAGTGATGCTGTGGTGGTGCTGAGTGATGATGTGGTGGGCTGAGTGGTGCTGGGGTAGCGCTGAGTGATGCTGTGGTGGTGCTGAGTGATGCTGGGGTAGCGCTGAGTGATGCTGGGGTGGCGCTGAGTGATGCTGTGGTGGTGCTGAGTGATGCTGTGGTGGTGCTGAGTGGTGCTATGGTCTTGCTGAGTGGTACTGTGGTGGTGCTGAGTGATGCTGTGGTGGTGCTAAGTGGTGCTGTGGTGGTGCTGAGTGGTGCTGTGGTGGTGCTGAGTGATGCTGTGGTGGTGCTGAGTGGTGCTGTCGTCATGCAGAGTGATAATGTGGTGGTGCTGTGGTGGTGCTGAGTGATAATGTGGTGGTGCTGAGTGGTGCTGTGGTGGTGCTGAGTGATAATGTGGTGGTGCTGAGTGATGCTGGGGTGGTGCTGAGTGATGCTGGGGTGGCGCTGAGTGATGCTGTGGTGGTGCTAAGTGATGCTGTGGTGGTGCTGAGTGATGCTGTGGTGGTGCTGAGTGATGCGGTGGTGGTGCTGAGTGATGCTGTGGTGGTGCTGAGTGATACTGTGGTGGTGCTGAGTGGTGCTGTGGTGGTGCTGTGGTGGTGCTGAGTCATAATATGGTGGGGCTGAGTGATGCTGGGGTTATGCTGAGTGATGCTGGTGTGGCTCGGAGTGATGCTGTGGTGGTGCTAAGTGATGCTGTGGTGGTGCTGAGTGATGCTGTGGTGGTGCTGAGTGGTGCTGTGGTGGTGCTGAGTGGTGCTGTGGTGGTGCTGAGTGGTGCTGTGGTGGTGCTGAGTGATAATATGGTGGTGCTGAGTGATGCTGTGGTGGCGCTGAGTGATGCTGTGGTGGCGCTGAGTGATGCTGTGGTAGTGCTGAGTGATGCTGTGGTAGTGCTGAGTGGTGCTGTGGTGGTGCTGGGTGATAATGTGGTGGTGCTGAGTGTTGCTGTGGTGGTGCTGAGTGGTGCTGTGGTGGGGTTGAGTGATGCTGTGGTGGTGCTGAGTGATGCTGTGGTGGTGCTGAATGATGCTGTGGTGGTGCTGAGTGATGCTTTGGTGGTGCTGAGTGATGCTGTGGTGGTGATGAGTGGTGCTGTGGTGTTGCTGAGTGATGCTGGGGTGGCGCTGAATGATGCTGGGGTGATGTTGAGTGGTGCTGTGGTGGTTCTGGGTGGTGCTGAATGATGCTGTGGTGGGGTTGAGTGATGCTGTGGTGGTGCTGAGTGATGCTGTTGTGGTGATGAGTGTTGCTGTTGTGGTGCTGAGTGAAAATGTGGTGGTGCTGAGTGGTGCTGTTGTGGTGCTGAGTGTTGCTGTGGTGTTACTGAGTGATGCTGGGGTGGCGCTGAGTGATGCTGGGGTGGTGCTGAGTGGTGCTGTCATGGTTCTGGGTGGTGCTGAGTGATGCTGTGGTGGGGTTGAGTGATGCTGTGGTGGTGCTGAGTGATCCTGTGGTGGTGCTGAGTGATGCTGTGGTGGCGCTGAGTGATGCTGTGGTGGGGATGAGTGGTGCTGTGGTGGTGCTGAGTGGTAATGGTGCATTGTAAGAACGGCCTACAACAGATTATCTTCATTCAACCCTCCCTTCCCTATTGCTCCTGAAGCTCGGAAAAGTCAGAAGCTTAGGTGTATGGAAAGCCTCATTGCGAGCAAATGAGTGACGACATTGAGTACTTGGTATGTTATCACTGTACTTCAAAGATAGCAAGGAGGTTTCCTATTATACGTTTACCATAGGCAACTGTAAGAAGACACTGAAAAGCCTTGTGCTATTAATCATGTTAAACAAAACCCGGCTTCACAGTAGTAAAAGGGCATGTTATTTTCTCCTGCCTATGCTATCTTTGCGGCTAAGTTATTATTGGTAAGTACAATCAAGTCAGGATTCTGTGTCAGAGCTCTGAAGCTGCAGTGTGTCACTCAGGAGCATCTCTTGGCATTCTGGTTCAAGTAATGTTGCATTATAAATGGATAATTCAAAAATACAAACAACGCGCTGAAACACATAAATAAATAAACTACTCATTCCTGAAACAAAAACTTGAGAGCTCTGCCAAACTGTGAGTGAGACTAAATTGTGATTACAGAATTATGGTGTACGTATAAATTCATATCACTTACAAATGACCGTTCTCTGATTGAAAGGTGCTGCCATGATCTCAGTGACCCGCATATGCGCAACCATGCCTTCTGAGAAGTATTTAAAAGTAAACTAAAATGTACTAAACTTTCTTGCATATGAATACTCCAGGTCTTTAGATAACAATGATCGCATTCACTTTCTAATCACGTTAGTAGATGGTCATTCTTCCATTCTAGCCTGCACTTCATACCTGAACAGGTGCAATTATGCCCCTAATAATAAAAACTACAAATTACATTAGTCAAATTATTACACATCTCTTGCGGTGAGCATATGATTAACCAACGTCTGCTTGGAGCTCATTACCAGCGTGACTTTAACATGGACACTCGCGTAGCTAGGGGGGTGCGGTGGGGGCGGTCCGCCCCAGGTGGCACTATTTTGAGGGCGGCTGCGCAGCACGGCCCGTTGAGGCGGCCTTTATAATTTATTTATGGACACTCACTGTCAGTGAGTGTCCCTAAATAAATGTTAAAGACCGCCTCAACGGGCCGTGCTGCGCGGCCGCCGTACCACACTTGATTTCCTAGTTACTGCTTCTTGCTGCTGCTCGATGCGGGTGTCTGCAGTGCCTCGCTCTGTGCCTGAGATTGGTTGTGGGAAGCTTTAGGGGCAATGAGCAAGCCTCACACGCAAGAAATATTTTCAAATATTTGTCCCTGCTACCAGACTCACCCACCCCCCCAACCTGAGGATCGCAGCCCAGGGCAATCACGTGACATGGAGAGGTCACGTGATTGCAACTAACAGTGTATCCATAATTGTCTGTGGGCGCGAAGGCAGGGCAAGCGGTAGTTAGGTGTTATTACTTAATCGAACCGTCCGCACCTCGATGGGGGGCTTGGGGGAGGGAGCCGACCGCCGGGAGGTCTCCTCCCCCGGGCGGTTTGGGAGGGCTGCGAGGGGTGTCTCTTTAAGAGGGACAGAAGTTTCTAGATTTGGGCTGGTCTAGTAGGACCAGAATAGCCCAATTATAAACTCCCCTCCCACTGCCTACCAGCCACCATTTTAGGTTTGGTGACCTGGTGGCTAGGTGGGCTTATAGCTTTTTTGTCCCACCCTCCCTCCCTCAATTTTTGCTTTAAATGTTCCTCTTTTCCCCTCGCTGCCCAGTTTTTTCCCATTTTTTGGGGGTTTTGCCCCAATTTTCTTTTTTAAGTAAAAGGCTGTTTTGTGGGCCACCGGTGTGCAGGGGTTGTTTCTCTTGTATTTGTATCCGTCGCTAGACACAGGTGCTGTGCGGTGTTTTTGGGTATCATTACGGTTTTAGGCAGATTGCTGGTTGAGTATTAGTTCGAGTATTTCTTTGACAAGTGCTGGGGTATGTTGGTCATGGTTTGACCGTTCAGTTTTGTGAGGGGGGTATCTGCAGGAGTGCAGGGTCAGGCAGGGTTTATGGTTATGGAGGACCTGACCGTTGTTATTGCAATTGTGGTTTGACGAATAAAGTTTTAACGATGGCGTATGTTTGTTTAATGACGAAATGTTTTATTGATGATGTAATGTTTTATTGATGACGTAATGTTATAATGCTGTTATATTGTTATTGATGTATTGTTGGGAGCGGGAGGGCTCAAATGTTTTAGGGGTGGGGGAGGGTTCGGGGGGCTGAGTTTGTAGTTATTTATTTATTTAGTGAGGTTTAGTTTTGTAAGGCGTTGCCAAGGTTTGTGTTTGTAATGTGCACCTGTGTCTTAATAAAGCGGCCTTTTACACACACAAACAACTTTTGGTCTACTTTTCTCCCACCCCTCGCCCTCTCTCCCAAGATCTCCCCAGGCGAATCCTCATCTTAACTCAGCTCACCAGAAACTGCGGCTCTGGTAAAGTGAGTGCACTGCCCGGCAAGCATGGAGCGCTTTGAGAACGACTGTGCAGGCAGCACTAGTTTTTCTATGTAAGTGGCAGCATACTATCTTCAATATGTGTTTTTCAGTGTAAGTGGCAGTGGATTATCAGCTGCGCCTGCTTGTAGTGTTGGTGAAGTTCTGCTCTGTGCACGGATGCAGGCTCGAGGCTCACAGAGCCCGAGGCCCGGGCTGCCTTGTCCAAAATGCCCCGGGGCGCATGCCTCTGTCTGCTGCCGTAAGTTTTCACTTCACCCTCGGCCAGCCAACAGCTCTAACTGTCCTTTACTTTCGGCAGCAGTGTTAAAACATGCAAGGATTGCTGGAAATACTCATGTCCTGTTGTACCTCTTACATGTTCAAAGAAAAATCAATGAAACCTATTAAACTAAACATGCAACTATAAGGTGCTTTTGTTTTAATTGTAATTTTGACCAGGAAGCGGTATATTGTTTTCTAAGTATGTGCATTCATGTTTTACCTTGCCCCGAACGCTACTTCAAAGAATAACTGCTACATTTAACTCATTAAAGTGCTGATTTTATTATGGAAAGAGTTTCGTCCAACATTTGGTTTAGGTTAATTTTAACAGAACTGAAAACATTTCCGTTCCAACATGGTGTTATGTTTGTGTGCATTTCCACTTGAACTCCACTGTTTTACCTGGAATTACGTTGACAGTTGACTTATATTTTTTTTCTCTTCATGTGATATTGTTAAGTGTGTGTTTTAAAACTGCCCCTCAGTCCACACCCTGGGCTATTCTCCTATCGTTCCAGACGTAGGTGATAGTTACATTTTGCAAGTACTTTTTGCTTTTGGTATTTTAGGCTGTAGATTACTAATTGGACGACTAAAACGGTCTTGCATAATCTTCCTCATGCACATTCCTTAATCTTTCCCTAGCTGGCTGTAACCTATGTGTGCTTCAGCCTCACTCTCCTGATGCTTGCCCGATGCGGAATGTCAGTGATAACTGTCCAATCAGGTTTCAAGGCTACTTTTCTTTTATTTCTGGTGCTTTACAGCAATTTTAAGATCCCCATAGAGTTTCTCGTCACTCAAATAGGTGTAATTTCTGATAATTATGTTTCCCTGGTCTTCGTGGCTTGATTTTGCTTGCGATAAAGTGCCACTCATTGTCATTGAAATGTCACTCATAATTTCACTGAAATTATGAAACGTCACACATAGCAATCTGAAACCTTGGCAGCTATGGTGCTTTCTCTGTTATGTGTAGAGGGAGTGGGTTGCAGGCTCTGGCCTTGACCTTGGACACAGGGACAAACCGGCACAGTAACAGAGGCAGTGTTTTAAATGGGCCTGCACTTCAAAATACTCTTCTCTTCAGTAATGGAACTTTTGTTTCGCAGTTTTGTAGCAGAACAGAGGTGTTAAAAGTACTACGTGTAGAATGTTCCTTGATTATTGAGCAGTATTCGGGCAACAAACAGCGTCAAATAAACTCTGGTGATTAATGTACCTGCTGCAGAGAGATGGGAGTTTCATCTAGTGGCAGGTTTCATTTGTGTGAGGTAGCGCAGGTGGTTAATATCATAGCTGCCAAGTATTTGCATTGGAAATGTGACATTTCCATCGATGCAGTGACTTATGAAAGACATTCCACAGCGAAATGTGACACTTCAAAAACATTTTATACTGTGTTAAAATAATGAGTTGCATATTCATTGTGCTTTAAGTCATAGGCTGGGACATCGTAGCACTTTAAATACAGAAGTCGTTAACCACCACTCCTTACACACCACCACCAGGAATCTATTCCTTTACTGTCTGGTTACACTAATCTGTAGTGACTGAATTAATCAATAAAATATCATAATGCAAACAAATGCATTTCCTACCGATTACTTTAACTTGGATTTATCTTTAAACATACAGTGTGCCTTTATTTTATATGCTGTTACCTGAAGGTGAAGACAATCGAAACTTGGGACAGAATAAACATATTTTGTCATTCCAGCTTTGTTTTAAACTTACTGCCCCTCCCAACCCTCTTCCCCCTCATCCTGCCTGGTACTGCCCCAACTGCAGAACTCAAGTTAGTCTAGTGATCAGGTGTATTGGACTCACCTGTAGTATCCTGAAGGTGCTGCCAGGGGAATTGTGGTCAAACCCAATGTGGTGGACCGGTCTGCAGACATTGCTGAGATCATGGACAGGGCAGATAGGGGACAGGGTACAAGGGTCCTGCACAAGCTGTGATGTTATGAGTGAGATGTCACGAACAGGGTAGGTAGAACTGATGTAAGTTTTGGGTTTTCTTCTGCTTTTCCTTCAGTGGTGTAGCTAGGTGGGGGGCGGTCCGCCCCAGGCTGCACTATTTTCGGGACGGGGGCTGTCTAGCCCTGGACCGTGTCATGTATGTGCATGTAATTTGCATGATCGAGGTAACTATTAGCGACGATACTACGTGTCTCTCGAACCTCTTTCAGGTGCTCGCCGTCCTTTTTCTCCAGCACCACCCCCAGGGGGGCGTCAATGTGAAGGATAGCCCCGGGCGCCACAAGCTCTAGCTATGCCTGAACATGGAGCTGCAAGGAAGGCCACATCGTTTTGTCTGTATTGCATTAGAGTCTTAAGTACCCCAGCGCTGTTTTCCTCCCGTTTGCTGCTTGTTTGTGTTCTGTTTGGTGTGGTGCCAGCTGTCCCATTCCGTGCCCCTTAAGGGTTTCTAGTGATGGATTATGAGTTTTTGAATAAGCATGCCCCCCTGCCTCCCAGTATGACAAACCTAGGATTTCAAAGATAAGGGCGAGTAAGAAAGGCAAGAACCTTACCTGCCGACTTAGGGTGCATCTGAAACTTGTTAATCGGATTTGTGTGTTCTTTCAGATGAAAACTATAACAATCACACAAGTGGGGCGCTCACTGCTGCCGTTCCTTTTGTTATGTCAATGGAAGCAATGGAGGGCAGCAAGGAATCGAGCGCACACCCAGTCTAGCTCTAGTTAACATGGATTGCTGAATAAATCTGGGGTTCAATGTCTGGCTCTGGAGTTTATTTTCTTAAGATGATACCCTCAGAGACAGCCGTCAGTATTTTAAACAGGTACACCGCTGGGACATATTAGTGTGTGCTCCGCGCACATGCAAATCTTTTTCGAAGAGGATGCACTTATGTGCTTGTCTAGAGAAAGTTATTTAGGGCCGAATTTAGATGTTGGTGGTATATACTCCATCGCAATGGCGACGGAGTATACATACTGCCAACATGAAGGTCCGTCCGCCCGATTTCAATGCAGGCCGACCTGGAGTGTGGGTTCATACTGGTCTATAAATCCACTTTATCACAACAGTGCTGGCATCTTCTGGGATGGTGTAATACACTGATGTACCCGGGGGCGGGGGGCGCATTCCTTTACAGTGTTAAGCAGGGGGCGGGGGCATTGTTTAGACCAGAAATAAAGTTGCAAACCATTAGGTTTAAATTCAGTTTGCCCATGTACATACCGACAGACTCCTGCTAAAATTAAGCCCCTTGCATGGCCATGCGTTAAGTCCCTGAATTGAAGTAAGGGTTAAACACAGGACACAGGTGAAGACCGCTGACACTAATAAAAACAAGTTACAGAATTCAATGAAAACGTGCACGACCATGTGCATTTAAAGTGCATGCTGGGATTTGCAGTCCTGTTTATTAGCCCATTTTAAATCAGGTCTGTAAATCTAGGCGGCTAAGGAGTTTGTGAGAGCAGGAAATAGGGTAAAACTTACCTGTCTGTGCATTGTTTAGACCAGAAATAAAGTTGCAAACCATTAGGTTTAAATTCAGTTTGCCCATGTACATACCGACAGACTCCTGCTAAAATTAAGCCCCTTGCATGGCCATGCGTTAAGTCCCTGAATTGAAGTAAGGGTTAAACACAGGACACAGGTGAAGACCGCTGACACTAATAAAAACAAGTTACAGAATTCAATGAAAACGTGCACGACCATGTGCATTTAAAGTGCATGCTGGGATTTGCAGTCCTGTTTATTAGCCCATTTTAAATCAGGTCTGTAAATCTAGGCGGCTAAGGAGTTTGTGAGAGCAGGAAATAGGGTAAAACTTACCTGTCTGTGCAGCAAAAACGCCCGGTGATACCTGCGAGGGTGCAGAGCGCAAGAGTCCCTGTGCACCCGAAGAAACCAGAATAGGATCGGTGTGCTGGCGCGTAGATCAGCACTTTCGGTTCCGTATACGCACGGGCATTGGGTCTCATCACGTACATGGCCACAACAAACGCCTCCGTGTGCGCATGCGCACAGACACATTTCTACAGGAAGCCAGGCAACGTTTATTGGGACGGGGGCGGGGCCAGACAAAAACAGGAAGCAGACAGGAGTCTACCCCGCGCTCCTGTGCCCGCCGGCAGATTTGCGTGACTGCGTCTCAGCGCGGCACCCGCCTGTTGCTCAGAATGACCGGATGGCTGCAGAGGGACACGAACGAAGAACATGGTGAGTGGGGCGGGTCTGGTGGGGCGGCGGGGGTCTTGGTGCGCTTGTGTGTGTGTGTGTGTGTGCGCGCGCGCGTATGCGATGGCGGGTTCTCTGTATGTATGTATGTATGTATGTATGGGTGCATGCGTGCTTGTGTGTGTGTCTCTGTGTATGCGGCTGTGTATGCAGTGTGTGTGTGCATGCGACGGCGGGGATAGGTTCTCTGTATGTATGGGTGCGTGCATGGGCGCTTGTGTGTCTCTGTGTATGCGCATGTGTGTCTCTGTGTATGCGCATGCGTGTGTGGTGGTGGAGCTTCGAGGCAGGAGATAGGCACGGCGCCGTGCGCGCCCACGAGGTGCAAACTGCGCTCGTGCATATTTCGTGTCCTCAAAACTAAATACGGCTCGCAATAGGTCTGAAGCAGACACCTCAATGCTCACGCATTGAGAGTACGTCTGCTCGACCTAAAAAGGCAGCAATATTGTTTAGACCACACTTTGGGCCAGATGTAGGTAATTCTATTTTACCGACTCATAAATACCGAATTTTACCGATTCGGTATTTATGAATCGGTAAAATAGAAGTACCGAGATGTAGGTAAATCCAGATGTGGATTTACCGAATCTTTAAAAATCGGTATTTACCGAATCGGTAAATACCGACCGGTAATGCTCCATTCATTCCTATGGGCTTTGAAGCCCATAGGAATGAATGGGGCATTACCGGTCGGTATTTACCGATTCGGTAAATACCGATTTTGACAAGGGTGCAGGGGGTGTCACTTTGACACCCTCTAGCACCCCCAAAAAAGGTTCGGGGGCCATGTGGCAGGCATACCTGCCCTAAGGGCAGGTCTGCCTGTCATATGGCACAGGTGTGCATGCACACATGTGCATGCACACCGGAATCGGTATTTCACCATCAAATAGAATTTGATGGTAAAATACCGATTTTGTAGGCCTTGTGGAACTCAGAAGAGTCCCACCTACATATCATATTTACCGATTCGGTAAAAATAGCGATCGGTAAATTTACAGAATCGGTAAATTTACCGAACGGTAAATTTACCGATTCTGTAAATATCTGCCCCTACATGTCAAACTCCATTTACCGGTCAGTAACGGCCGAATTCGGCCGTTACCGACCGGTAAAACCCTACCTACATCTGGCCCTTTGTCTTTGTTCTGTATTTTAATGGGAAATCTAAATTATTGCTTTGCAATGTATAGGAAGACAGGCCGTTCAGAAACCTCTGTGGCGGTAGGGAAAATTATTTTGATTGATTTATATATTTTTTAAAGTTTATGATGTACCGCAGTATTTTCTCAAAAGAACTGACAAAGTACAGCTGTACTATTGAAATGTTAAAAATAAATGCCCTTTCATATTAAATCCCTTATAGTATGTAAAATTATAGCATTTTTACAACACTCATGCCATCTGAAATGACATAATTTATGAGAAGAGTGTGTATGTTTGAGGTGAGAGTTATAGTAAATTAAGTGTGGCTAGCTACTGCACTGTATGGCATTACACTCTACGCCACTCTGCTCTTCTCTGCACAACTCTACTCTATGCCCCTGCACTGCATTCCACTCTATTCTCCACTATTGCACTCTATGCCATTGCACGCTACACCACTGCACTCTATACCACTCTACAGCACTAAATTCTACACTGCTGCACTCTAAGCCACTCTACTATATGCCACTGCACTCTGCAACACCCTACTCTGTACCACACTACTCTAAGCCACTGCACTCTATGACATTGCACTCTACTTTACACCACTGCACTCTACACCACTCTACCTTGCACCACTATGCTGTGTGCCACTGCATTCCATCCCACTGCACTCTACACCACTCTACTCTATGCTACTGCACTCTACACCACTCTACTCAGCACCCCTCTATATATCTTCACTCTAAGCCACTGCACTCTACATCACTTAAGTCTACTCTGCAGCATTCTACTCTACACCACTGCACTCTACTCTGCACCACTATACAAAACTGCACTCTATGCCAGTTCAGTCTTGTCTAGTTTACACCACTATACATTGTTTGGAACCCCAATGTATCCCAATATAGGCCTAGGTAATTGTACGACCTTTTACCTACATTTGTCCTACCATTGTTCTACATAACGGGTATGGAGCTGACCATTTACCTAGTTAGGTGCCAAATAAATGTCATGTGGTTTTCTCCAAAAACGAGCTTCATTTATTATGCATGAGGATTCTCAGTACCACGGCCGGATTACCATCTTCTGCATAATAACTCTGTATAAGGGTCCCCACTATCGTCATCCTTGGCCAACATGCCCACAGTACCATGACACATCTAGATAGAACCCTGAGGATATCTTTTGGGTATATAAGTACCACATCTTCGCTGGGCAGCCAGAGGAGAAAAAACATACAGAGGAGAAAAAGCTACAAGCTTCCAGGCTGACACGAGAAGCTGAAATCCCTGCATGCAGGGATTTCAGCATTGGAATTATATGTCACAGAAGGTGCACTAGCATCAAGATTGTATAGGAAGCCAACTAGTGTGAGGGACATCCCAAACATAAGATGAATAATATTCTATTTGGAGAGTTTCTCAGGGCCCAAAGAAACTGTAGTTTTTGATCATTAATAGATAAATGGCAAGGGGTTATGACCCCAAAATAATAGAACAAGCAAAGTCAAGGGCCGATAATATTAAGAATGAGGAAATACACACGCCAAGGATTTTGTAAAAAACAAGTAATGAAGGATGAAATAACATTCATCACTCAATATAGTAATGAGAGTCAAGAACTACATAGGTGCCTGAGGAAAAACTGGGGGTTTTGAAATTGGGTTCTGATCTTAAAGGGATCATACCTGATACACCTAAGGTAACCTTCAGGAAAGTACTAATCTTGAGATCAATATTGAGTCCTAGTGATGCAATACCATAGAAGGAGCAGAATCACATTTGGAGCTCCTGGTTACAGAAATCACCTAGTGGGAACTTTAAATGTAATCATGTGTGCATTGCAGATATATACTAGATGTATGCACACATTTTGTAGATTGTAAAGACTAGAGGAACTATGAAATTACATCTTTTATCAATTGTAATATTCAAAATTGTGTATATATGGTGGTTTGTGTATGCCAGAAGCAAGCAATACATAAGGTCAACAACCAGAAAACTGAAAGAGAGATGGAAAAAGAGCATTTGTGCTCTTAAGTGCAGAGATCAATAATATTCAGTGGCTGCACATTTCATAAAAACTCACTCCCCATGAGATTTGGATGGGGTTACTTTGGAATTGGAATGGAACAGGTCAAAATAGGGAATGAGGAGGCAATATTGAGAAACAAGTGTGGATGAGGGAAATGTTTTGGATTAATAAACTAAGGACAGTTACTCTAGGATTGAATCTTAATAGAGAATTAGATACATTATTGTAATAGGATGCAATTGCAGATGAAAACGGTACCAACGTTGGTCTCCCTTTGGTGAAGTGGTTCTCAAGTATTATTAACAAATGAATAGTTCACAAAGACATTAGAGGACAAGGGTGAGACTAATATTTGGGTAGGGAATATGCAAACTGTGAATAGGGAGTATGTACTGGTAGATAAATACAGAAGGACAGGAGGGAGTAGTTTTGTGATTTGGATACAATTGTAAGGATTATGCAATTTTGATGTTGTAAGGAGATGCAGGGCTGAGGAAACCTTGTACGTGGTAATTAAATATTCAAATTATTGAGGCTGTGCATTGTGGATTAGGGAGAGTGGAATAGGAGTATGGAAACAAGATTCGATCACAAATGTCGGAAATTAGATGTAGAGTGGGTTTGATTTTATTTATACATTTTTTGTAGTCAGATTAGGAGAAGGAAGTAAAGGTGATGATCACATCGGCGTTTGAAGAACTGTAGTCTTGTATAATTAATGAACATGTGTTTGTAGTTTTGATGGTTCAAATGAGATTGGCACTCAGGCACACATGCACCAACTCACAGAATAACTCAGATACTCTCACAGCCACTCACACACCCATTCACTCACACATTCACTCATGCACCCACTCACTGACGAACTCAGACATGTACACCCACTCATTTGCCCACTTACAGAACCACTCATATTCTTTCTCACCCACTCACAGCACAGATCTACTCAGAGACTCACACACAGACTCACAGACCCTCTCAGACTCACATACTCACTCACGGACCCACTCAGACCCTCATATACCCACTTACAGCCCCACTCATACTCTCATACTCACTCACAAACCTACTGAGACACTCATGCACTCACTCACACACTCAGTGTCAAAGATTAGGGATTACAGCTAGGAAATACAATTTTAAAAACCTTACCAATTCACTTTAAAAAAATCTAAGGTTACAGGAACATTATAGTAAGGAAACAGAATTTTTTTTAAATGCAGAAATTTGCAGAAAAAACCCAAAGGTTACAGGGACGTTATATTTAGGATGAAGCATAAAAAAACATTGAAATTCACTAAAACAACGAAGGTTACAGGGACATTATAGTTAGGGTCAGATTTCACTTGTACGAAACCACTGAAATTCAGCAGTTATAGTTACCTGAGCTAATTATAATTTACGCTGCTGCAATGCACAGTTTATGACTTCAAATATTACATCAGTCATGACATGGTCAGTGACATCACTGATGACATCTCAAATGACATCACTGATGAAATCATCCACAGAACCACTCACAACCCCATACAATATCTCATACACCCACTCACACACCCACACAACCACTCACATACCTTTCTATAGAGCCACTCACTCACACATAGAACCTGATCATTCAACCAGCCACTTACCCACACATCCACTCACAGAGCCTCACACTTGCCTATACAGCTACAGACACACCCAGTTATTCACCTATACAGCCACTTGCACACACACTTACTCACCTATACAGCCTCTCAACAGAGCCACTCACTTACCTATACAACCACTCACACAGCCACTCACTCACTCATTCATCCATACAGCCAACCTCCGGACACTGACTCTTCCATACAGCCACCCACACACTAACTCACTTAACCAAACACCTAGTCAAACAGCTAGTCACTCACCCATACAGCCATGTACACACCCAGTCTCTCACTCAAACAGCCATTCTGACACTCTCTCACTCACACATACAGTCACTGACACATCCACTCACTCACCAATACATCCACTAACACAGCCACTAAGTCATCAACCCAGCTACTCAGACAGCCACTTATACACCGGTTCAACTACTCACACACCTGCACAGTCACTCAGACACTCACTCACACACAGATACCAACAGTCACACAGCAACTCACATAAAGAAGCCTAAAAAAGGAATCACTCAATAGTAGTACACAAAGTATAGTAATTTAACTTTTGTGGTAACTTAGTATATACCTTTAACATACAAACCCTTTTAGAAAACACTTAGAATCACTGGATGATGTCATTAGTGAATTAATTTGAGATGTCATCAGTGATGTCACTGACCTCGTCATGAGAGATGTAATATGTGAGGTCGTAAGCAGTGCATTGCGGGGGCGTAAATTATAGTTAGCTCAGATAACTATAACTGCTGAATTTCACTGGTTTTGTATGAGTAAAATCTGAGCCTAACTATAACGTCCCTGTAACCACTGTTTTTCCAGTAAAGATATACATATATGCAATGGCGATGCCGGCGTTTCGTACTAAACATTTAAAAAGGCGACCTGCCAAAACACGTCTGTTGTGCGCCCAGAGTTCCTGTAAATAAATCTATTTTGGAATTCTCCCCCGTGAGTGCTGTCTTCTGTGGAACGAGGTATGATTACCCACTTGCAGTATGGAGCTGATATGAAGGCGGGAGCACCCCCGCCGTGACAGGCGGGGGTGCATTAAAGGAGCAAGAATATATATATATATATATATATATATATATATATATCAAAGAAATCTCCACTCCACTGAAGGAAAAAGAGCACGCACATATATATATATATTGTTCGTCGTATGGGACAGAAACAAATCGGAACTCCAAAACTTCATAGACTCATTGGAAACCAACGAGTACAATCTCCACTTTACATCTGCCATAAGTGAAACAAATCTGGTATTCTTGGATGCGGAAATCTTTATATCAAATAATCAACTATGCACCAAGATACACAGGAAACCAACTGCTTGCAACAGCATCCTCCACGCCAACAGTGGGCATCCGGCAAAATTGAAGTGGAGTATACCTTATGGTCAGATGTTAAGAGCCAAGAGGAACTGCTCACAAGAAGAGGACCTCAAACAAGAAATTGAAAAAATGAGTGACCGTTTTCTTGAGAGGGGATATCCATTAGAAGTGATTGAAACGGCGGTTTCAAGAATGAATCTTAAGAAAAGGAAAGACCTCCTAGTACCAGCTAAACATACCTAGACTGTAGTACATGAAACAGGAGAGAAAATGGATGAAATTCGTATAATCATGGATTTTAATAATCAGAGTGTTTAATTGAAGAAGGCACTGAGAAAACATTGGAAAATCCTATTATTAGATGAAACCTTGAAAGTGAATCTAACGGCGTTTCCAAGTGTCACATATAGAAGAACATCTTCATTACGGGATATCCTGACCAATAGTCATCTGGAGATTAAACCATTGCTGAAGACTTCATGGCTCAATACCCCTGGATTCTGGAAATGCACAAAGTGCAAGGCCTGTGAATATGGCCTTAATATCACAGAGTACAAACTGCAAAATGGCAGGTCAGAGAAAATCACAGAACACATCACTTGTGAATCGAAGTACGTGATTTACAGACTTGTATGCCCATGTGGGAAATCTTACATAGGGAGTACCATTAACAAATTAAAACTCAGGATACTACAACACCTACGTGCGATAAAGAACAAAGACTCCAATTATCCAATGGCCAAACACTTTGAGAAATATCATGAAAGTGACTGTAGCCAATTGAAATACTCAGGAATAAAAATCAGCAAATTTTCACAAAGAGGGGGGGATCGCACAATGCAATTGCGTAAGCTAGAATCGAGAATGATCCTGGGAATGGGAACGGAGTACCCTTATGGACATAACCAAGATGCAGAACTATATGTACATCTGTAAATAGATTAAACCATCAGAAGAAGAAGACAAGATGAAATATGAGACCCCAGAACCAACTGACTGCATGTATATAGATGTAAATAGGATGAGAAGAAGTGATCTAATTAATCTTAAGAACTTGAGTGGTAATGGATTATTGCAGCTGTTAGCTTGGTAAACAATGCACTCATACAATAGAAAAAAGATTATAGGAATAATTGATTGTACACAAATGTTACCATATGAAAAAAATGTAAAGATTACATCTATGATATAGAACTTGAATTGAATGTACTTTACAGTCATATCAGATGTGATTACATTATCAGGAAACTATGGAACCGAAAAAGTGTTACAGTTAATTGTAAATAGTGTATAAAATCTAGGAAGTTATGAGAGCATGAATACCAAATGTAGTGGTAAAATTCACAATATGAAATTACTTTAATTTGAAAAAATGAAATTTGTGTACTTTACAAGGAGAAGATAAAGAATAGTTAAGAAATTACCAGAACAAAAAGTAGAAAATATACTGCATTGAATTACATCACATTAATTTGTTTCAATTATGGAGAAAATATTTTTTTTTAAAAGTACTTCACTGTAAATATTTTGATCATGTTTTGAAACAAGTAAGAATTTCGTTTTTTACCACTCAAGAAAATGGCGTTTACCTTTTGGCCGTAGTGTGTAAATAAGGTTGACTGTCTAGAGGAGCAGTAGAAATGGTAGAAGGGCACGCTCACTTATTTTAATAAAAAGAAGGTCTAGACATCAGGACTCAATGGTCCAGTGGAAGGCTAGTGAAGCCGAAACGCGTAGGCCGTCCGATTTTGCACGAAACTTTGCACATGGTGTGTAAAAACAAATAAAAGAACTGTGAAAAAGCTTACCTGCCGCTGTGCCGTGACTTCTGCCGGTGGGGAACCAGAGGGCAAGGAGATTCGAAGCAATATATATATATATATATATATATATATATATATATATATATATATATATATATATATATATATATATATATATATATATACACACACACACTTACTTTATATACTTACCATTCATGGTAGAGGCATGCATGGTACTAGCTGTGTCGTTAAGACATTGCGTGGTGTACAGTGCATGGTAAAAGCTGTTTCCCACTGGAGATGAGCAGCAGTGCTGGTAATTGGAGATGGTGCCATTGCTGCCCTAACTTGAGATAGGAGTACTACAGGCTCTAACTGGATATTTAGAAATTGTTGATACTAAGAGGAGATGAGGGTCACTGCTAGTTTTAACTTGAGAAGAGTCATGCTGCTGCTACCAACTGGGGATGGAGGATTCTTCCACTAACTGGAGATATGACACTGCTGCTACTAAGTGGAGATGAGGGGACATTGCTGCTAGTACATAGAGAAGAGTGCCATTGTTGTTTGCAACTAAAGGATGAGGGACACTGCTGGTTCTAATTTGAGATGAGGGTCACTGCTTCTTCTAAGTGAACATGAGGGGCCCTGTGGAGAGAAACTAACAGAAAAATGGTGACAACTGGTCAGGAGAGAGACACTGCTGCAGTATCTGAAGTTGAAGATCACTGGAGGCACTATTTGCCTTGGAGGGAGACACAACTGACATTAACTGAGAGAGAGTGAGGACCCCCGCTAGCACTTGCTGGCAAGGAGGGAGCAGGAGTGAAGCGAGGGAAGATGAGATAATTTGTAAACAGAGAGGAGAGGAACACTGTAGACACTAATGAAAGTAAGAGAAAAGAAACCTGTGGCCAATAAAGTGAGGGTCGTAGGAAGTTAGAGCCGCCTATAAGGGAAGAGAAGGGAGTACATATGGCTTCCAGCATTGCAAAAGGAAGGAGAGGTGAATTAGATTAGATTTGTGGATACTTGCTGACCTTGGCACTGATGGAAGAGAAAGGGAGACCATTGCAATGTTGGGAGGAAAGGGAAAATGCAGGTCCAGATTACATTTTAAAATGAGAACAGGACACTGACGGAATCATTCAGTGATTCCGTCAGTGAAGATGCTAGGAGGAACAAGACACTGGCGAAAAGGCAAAAGGAAACCCTCGCACTGAAAGAAGGGTGACTTTGGTACTGCCAGGTAGATGAAGGAACACACTGGTCCTGACAGTTGGGAAAGATAGACCTTGGCACTGAACGAATGTGGCACCATGGCATAACTGGAAGAGACTAGGCAGTAGACATAAGTGGAACAATCTAAAATATGTTCACTACGTTTTCTCATTTATGTGTACACTTTTTACACAATGCGACTCAAGATACATATGCCCTAATAAAACATATCACAGAAATATATAATAAGAAAACCATTCAAACAAATATCACACACAGGTCAAATACCATATAATCACAGTGCAGCTTAAAGGAGAATTCACTGCCTACTGCCCCTCAGCTTCCATGCAACATGTGAAAATCACTTGACCGTTATTCATAAGGCCTATTTCATGAGATTTTAACTCAATCTTTGGATTCAAACGCCTGTTCTTTTTAAATGCCTTTGTTTAAAACTTCGTCACGGAACAAAGATGTATAGGCAAAAATGCGACAAAACCGATGTGCTGTTTAAAAACATTGAAAATAGGTGATAAGTGACAGAATAATCACTGGACCCTACCTGCACTGCTAGTGCTAACCCGTGGGTTAGCTCTGTTTTATAATTACTATTATAACAGTCTTAACAGATGGTAAAAATCTTAGCTCAATTATTTGTACTTTGTAATGTTGCACTCAATTTTTATTTTGTTATTAACAAAAATTATTTGAAAATCTGTGCTGTAAACACGAAATTAATTCAATAACAATCAAAACAATCACATTATGTTACAATCACAATTAATTTACAATGTCGTGTTTTAACAACATTGGTCATGGATAGAGGAGGAGCATCATCGACTCTAGAGGCTCCGCCTCTCATGCGTCACTGCCACTCCCAACATTCAACAACAGAAATAAAAAGAATATTGCAAATGATGCATCAATATTTTGCTTACTTTCATTTCTCCTTGCGAGTCTCGGGACTCTATTTACACCAACACGATGGTTGATCCATAATTGCACTATAGGTTATTTACTTTTTATTAGCAGTTTTCTGTTATATGATTCAGACCCAAAGGGTGTCAGATCGTTTAATACATTTCAGAATACAAAGATGCATCTGACATAAAAAACATTACAATAACAATCCGAAGAAATGGACCAAAATCTATAGAAATTTGTTGATTTGTGAAAAACAGAAGGCAGACACAGCATGTGCTATAAAATTATCATACTCATGTTGTGTACTCAAAATAATTGAAGAGATCTGCACATGGGCTATGTTAATTGAAGATCTATGACCACGAGAAATCGTAAAACTGCATGAGTTCACTACAGAAGCCTCTTCTACAAATCACTTAAATAAAAGCAAGAGGTGCTACAAAGCTGAATTTAAACAGTAAGAAAAAACTGTTAAAAACAGCCAGTTTGCCACCATGAGGGGTCGATGGAGCATAACAGCGGGTGGGCTGAGGCACAGCCCTCCCAATAATGCCTAATGCAAAGACAGATAGCATCCGGTGCCAGTGTTTATCGAGAGGTGTGCTACTTCCTTTTCCTGTAGGGGGCGCTTGTTACTTCGGGCCAGAAGAGCTGCACTGCCAACCACTGAGTTGTTAATGTGGATAGACCGTGTATTTCTAAGAGCCAGTAATTAAACGAAGGGGATGCCTGGTGGGATATAATAATATTAAGCATGCCAGAGCGGATGAGGGATACAGGTACACTGACATTTAAAACATAAAAATATGTTCACCAGGCACGTGGGAACGCTGCAGACAGATTGGTACCATTGCAAGATTGAGATTGCTCGAATATTGCTGGCAGAGGATGCATAAATAGCAGCCCAAGAATAAATACCAAATGACACTATTAATAAGCAAAGCAAATCAAAGCATGCATTTAAATAGCAGTTAAATAAGCTGGAGGAAGTCAGTGATGCAGCAGAGCGGGGGGGGGGGGGGAGGGGGGAGGGGAGATAGCTCAGGATGGGTGGAAGAAGGGTGACTTGAAGCCATTAACAAAACATCATTCAGATGTGTGAGGGAGACTGGGAGTGGACTAGCAGAGGGAAACATTTATTACTAAGGAGCTAATAAATAACAAGCAGGTGATAAAGGCATACTATTTGGATCAGTTGGGCCAACAGAGGGTGAACAGCCTGGAAAAGTGACCGAGGAAAGTCAGAGGTTAGAGGGGCGAATAGTGAGAAAAGAACAACAGTTCCTGGGTGAATCAAGAAGAAGGTGAATACAAATGAGTAGTATTGCAAAGATAAAGGCGAAACAAGACTTTAGCCATGGTTAGGTGTTAGCAAATTGGGTTTCTGGTTGGCAGAGGTATGCACCCTGTCCAAACACGAAACCACAATCCTAGTCAGTGTAAGTGTAGTATACATTACAAGTTTACCTGTGCTCACCCTCTGGTAGCTTGGCACAGAGCAGTCAGACTAAACTAAAGAGGCAATGTCACTGGCGTAACATAACTTGAGAGGGCCCCCCTGCAAGCTACGTGGAGGGGCCCCCTCCGAACTCACTCAGGGGCTCTCTGGCCGTTGTACTGTGCTGAGAGGGCCCCCTGTCGCTTCGGGGCCTCCTCGCACCACAGGGGCCTGTGTTACGACACTGTGCAATGTATAAAGTATTTATGCACACACACAGCAGTACAAGATATGAATTCTGTAAGATTAAATCAAAAAGCAGTGCTTAGAGGTCAATAAATCCAACTGGGGCTATCTGCTCGTGCTTGACTGTGGCAATTCCAAAAGTTCAGCCTTACTGCGATGAGCCAATGCTCGGGCACAATGTGGACAATGTGTTGAAATATGGAGGTAATGTGCCGCCTTCTAAGGCGATGCGTCGGTTCCGAGTTGGATAAAACATTTGATTTGTCAATGTGAAGAGCACTGTGCTTCTATTCCTATGCATTGTCAGACTGCTGGGCCAAAGGCGATGCATCGGTTAAAAGCCATATGGGGCCAGGAATACGTCGGAGTCAGGACAGGGCGTCACAGACGTCGGCGATGCTTTTCTCTGAGACTTACGCAGCAGTGTTTTGGAGGAACTGTGTCGGCAAAGTTGGGGCTGCATTGTAAGTCAGGGTCATTGCTTCACACACTTGGAGAGAAGTGTCCATGAGTTTGGTGCAGGCAGCGGCAATGAGTCCGTTTCACAGGTTCAGAATGATGCTTTGGAGTTGATGCATTGTTTTTTTGGGTTGCAGCATCAAACACTCACTTCCAAGGGTCCAGGTCTAGATTTGGCACCACTTGGCAGAGCAAGACTCCCAGCAGAGGAGCCCATGTGCTGGTAGCAAGATGCAGGGGAAGTCTTTGATATTCCTGAGACTTCAGAAACAGGAGGCAAGCCTAACCAAGCCCTTGGAGAACATTTAAATGCAGGATGTAGAGAGTAAAGTCCAGTCCTTTCACGCTAGGCCAGAAACAACAGGCCAACACAGCAAAGCAAGTAGCAAAGTGGCAGTTCCTACTGGCAGCACAACAGTTCATCTTCCTGGCAAAATGTCCTCAGTCCAGAAGTGTTCCAACTATATTAATGTCAGAGGTCCAGTACTTATACCCATGTTAACCTTTGAAGTAAGGGGACTTCAAAGAAAGGTTTTTGTAGTGCACAAGACCCTGCCCTTGCTGGCCCTGGCTCCAGACACACTACAGGGGGTATGCAGCTCTTTGTGTGGGGAAAAGCACGGCCCTATTCAGGTGCAAGTGTCAGCTCCTCACTCTAGCACAGGAAGACCCACCAGCTAGGAGATGGGTCATCAGGATATGCAGGGCACACCTCAGCTCCCTTTGTGTGTGACTGTCTAAAGGGAATGCACAAAGCCCAGCTGTCATCCAACCCAGATGCGTATTCCAGTGACAGGCAGAGGCACAGAATGGTCAAAGTAAGAAATGAAAACGTTCTAAAGGTTGCATTTGCAGATCTGCAATTCAGAAACCAGCTTCACTGAAAGATGTGTCTATAAATTGTGAGTCCAGAGACAACAAATTCAAATTTTCTTTCTGCTTCCAATTGGAAGTTACACTTGTAAAGTGTTATAAGGCAGCTCTAATTCTAACCTGTGGGAGAGACAGGCCCTGCTGAAGCAAAAATTGAATTTTGCAGGTCTTCACTACCAGGACATGTAAAAACTCAACAGCACATGTCCTACTTTATACATACACTGCACCCTATCCATAGGGATACCACAGGCTTACCTTAGGTGTACCTTATATATAATAAAAGGGAAGGTTTGGACCTGGCAGGTAAGTGAACTTGTAAATGAATTGTGTTGATACACCCGATATTCAATGAAACACTGAATTATAACACAATGGTTTACTAAGTTCTTTTTCATTTCCCCCTGAAGAAGAAGGGATCTTCTTACCGAAATGCTCGCACTATAACTCTTCACGAAAGGAATAGTTTTCCTTTGTTAGAGAAATATTTGCTGAGTTGTGTGTACATCATATTGTTATGAACATTAATGCTTGAATTTTGGTAATTTTTGTTTTTACGACAAAAAAGTGATTTGAAAGAATGGGTAATTGCCCATCATAATTAAGGCTCCCTGTTTTCCGTTTTTACTGATTTTTACAGATAAATACAGACAGAAAACATTCCTTTTCAGATCTGTATTTATTTTTAAATATGTATAAAAACTGAAATTGGGTTGCTTTTTGAGTAATTCTAAAGACTGTCTGTTATGACTGGCAGGCTACTAGATGTGTGGATTGATAGATAAGGGGGTTAAAAAATAAAGGAATTTTAGTAACGAGGCTTTAACAACAGTAGATATGCACAGGGTTGATACAGAATTTTGCGGGTGTTCACAGCACTGAAACCTGGCACACATTCAAGCATGAGTGCATATTTATCGGTTAAATCAATGTGGAAATATAGTCATTTCAGCTTAGTTTTTCCACAAAACCCATAATAAATGTGGATAAATACAGATATAATTTGCAAAAAATAAATGGTAAATAATAAATATCATGAAACCGGGAGCCCTATTCATAACAAACAAAGTGTGAAAAACTTGATACATTTTGATTGTATTCATATAAATGCAGAAGACATTTTGTTTACAAAAATCAAATGAACCTTTTGCTGACCGGCCAGGCCAAGTGGCAGTGTACACTTGTTCCATTAACTGGGTATGTGAACTTGCTAGGTCGACATGGCAGTTTAAAACTGCACACACAGGCTCTGCAGTGACAGGCCTGAGACAGGTTTGAAGGACTACTCCTGAGGGTGGCACAATCAGTGCTGCAGGTCCACTAGTAACATTTGATTTACAGGCCCTGGGCACATGTAATGCACTCTACTAGGGACCTATCAGTAAATCAAATACGCCGATCATGGAGACACCAAATGGCATTACATTTTAGACACAGAGCACATGCACTTTAGCACTGGTCAGCAGGTAATGGTGCCCAGAGTCAAGAAGAAGGTAAAATGTTTGTGTAACTCCGCTAAAAAGGTCCTTTCCAACACTAGGTATGGATGTTTAAGCATGGGTAGACAACAATAATCCAAGGATGATAGTGTACAGTTTAAGGATGAATGAAATATAGTTCAGTCCATTGAAAGATGAATAGATACTAGTTTAAGGATGAATAGGTAAACAGGTGTTTTAAGAACCATAGAGGTCACGGGTGTTTATCAGTTGGCAACTACAGTGTAAGCATAATTAAGCCAGAGTTTGACCATGAACGGTTAAGAATTTTATAAGGGTGAACACCTAAGAACACAGTTAGTAAACGTAGATATTTTCCAGAGGGTGAAATAGGAGTAATGAATAAATTGTTACAGCATATGGATGCTCGCAATACAGTTTAGGAAAGAACAAGTAAGCAACCAGGAAGAATGAAAAAACATAGATTACCGATAAATGGCTAAGATAGTCCATGGGTGAAGAGATAAAGGAATGCCACAGCAGCAGTGCTTAATTTGTAAAACAATAAGTGCCAGGGCTCTTGTCAGACGGCCACTGCAGCTTGTACCACACATTGCCCCTTCGATGCTGCCAAAGATCATAACAACACAACTACTAAACATCACACTCTTACAAGTGTGGCAATTCAGAATTTTTCAGGCCTCCAAAGCTATAAAATTGGTTTGGGAGGCAGGAACTAGTCATTTTTAATTAATATTGAATACAAAATTAACTGTTGTTATAGTCATCTCTAAATTAGCCAGACAGTGCCACCTTGTGGCAGACTTTCACAAGCCCCGGTGTTGACAATTAAGTGCCGGTGCTGAGCACCGGAAACCACTGGCTCAAATTAAGCACTGCACAGCGGTAAGGATAGTTAAGAATGAATTGGTAGTTTGCATGTGAAACTACAGCAGTAGCTGTTTAAGGATAAATAGATAGCAGTTTATGGATGAATTATTAGCAATCCGAAGATAAATATATTGAAATTTAAACATGAGTAGTAGTAGTAGAGGAACAGTACGTTAAAACTGTGCCCACGACCATTTAAGAAAGAACAGATAATACTGTAAAGATGGGTAGCTATCAGTTTAAGGATAAACACTTGTTACTTTGAGTGAACATGTGAGAGTAGGCTGAGGATGAATAGAGCGCAGACTATAGATTAATACGTAGCAATTTACATGTGACTCGCTGAGAACAGTTCAACAATATTGAGTTCACTTAATGGCAGGTTAAGGCTGGATTGATGGCAGATTATGGATGCATGCATAGTTGAAATAATAGGTTTATGAATATATTGTTCTGGAAGCATGGGTATATGGAAATCTATTGACAGTCAAAAAATATAGCACCAATGCAAAGTCGAGCATAGTTTGTGAACAAAGAAGAATTGTAGAGGAACAAATAGTTTAAAAGTTAGTCTGTAGATGGGTTAACGGGCGAAACTCTTTACGGGTGACTAGATAGCAATGTATGGGTAAATCAACTGTACATCAGTAGACAGATGGACAGGTATGTGAGTAAATAGTAATCCGAGAGTGAGCAGGTGGTTTTGAAGGCTGTACAACTGATGAAAGGTTACAGATGAATGTACAGCAGTATAAGGATGAACAGTTGATTTAAGAATATCGAGTGTATGGAAAACTGCTGAGACTACTCTATGCTCGAGTAGATGTCAAGATATAGCTGAACAGGTGGTATAAAGGACATGCAGACAGAGCTTTCAAGATTAATAGTTAAGAGAGGCTTAAGGCAGAGTAAATAACAGTGCAAGGATGATCTGGCAGTTTTAAGTATCAACAGACAATATTGCAAGGATGAAAAGTTGAAAGTAGTTCAAGGGTGAGTTTAAGTATGAACAGGTGGCATAAATCATAAAGTATAAACAAAGAGCACTGTAATGATGAACATGGAGAACATCGTTTACAAATCGGTTTTTACACCGCAGTGCCTTTACCCCGCAGCTATTACAACGCGAGTCGTTACTACTGTGCAATGTATAAAGTATTTATGCACACACACAGCAGTACAAGATATAAATTCTGTAAGATTAAATCAAAAAGCAGTGCTTAGAGGTCAATAAATCCAACTGGGGCTATCTGCTCGTGCTTGACTGTGGCAATTCCAAAAGTTCAGCCTTACTGCGATGAGCCAATGCTCGGGCACAATGTGGACAATGTGTTGAAATATGGAGGTAATGTGCCGCCTTCTAAGGTGATGCGTCGGTTCCGAGTTGGATAAAACATTTGATTTGTCAATGTGAAGAGCACTGTGCTTCTATTCCTATGCATTGTCAGACTGCTGGGCCTAAGGCGATGCATCGGTTAAAAGCCATATGGGGCCAGGAATACGTCGGAGTCAGGACAGGGCGTCACAGACGTCGGCGATGCTTTTCTCTGAGACTTACGCAGCAGTGATTTGGAGGAACTGTGTCGGCAAAGTTGGGGCTGCATTGTAAGTCAGGGTCATTGCATCACACACTTGGAGAGAAGTGTCCATGAATTTGGTGCAGGCAGCGGCAATGAGTCCGTTTCACAGGTTCAGAATGATGCTTTGGAGTTGATGCATTGTTTTTTTGGGTTGCAGCATCAAACACTCACTTCCAAGGGTCCAGGTCTAGATTTGGCACCACTTGGCAGAGCAAGACTCCCAGCAGAGGAGCCCATGTGCTGGTATCAAGATGCAGGGGAAGTCTTTGATATTCCTGAGACTTCAGAAACAGGAGGCAAGCCTAACCAAGCCCTTGGAGAACATTTAAATGCAGGATGTAGAGAGTAAAGTCCAGTCCTTTCACGCTAGGCCAGAAACAACAGGCCAACACAGCAAAGCAGGTAGCAAAGTGGCAGTTCCTACTGGCAGCACAACAGTTCATCTTCCTGGCAAAATGTCCTCAGTCCAGAAGTGTTCCAACTATATTAATGTCAGAGGTCCAGTACTTATACCCATGTTACCTTTGAAGTAAGGGGACTTCAAAGAAAGGTTTTTGTAGTGCACAAGACCCTGCCCTTGCTGGCCCTGGCTCCAGACACACTACAGGGGGTATGCAGCTCTTTGTGTGGGGAAAAGCACGGCCCTATTCAGGTGCAAGTGTCAGCTCTTCACTCTAGCACAGGAAGACCCACCAGCTAGGAGATGGGTCATCAGGATATGCAGGGCACACCTCAGCTCCCTTTGTGTGTGACTGTCTAAAGGGAATGCACAAAGCCCAGCTGTCATCCAACCCAGATGCGTATTCCAGTGACAGGCAGAGGCACAGAATGGTCAAAGTAAGAAATGAAAACGTTCTAAAGGTTGCATTTGCAGATCTGCAATTCAGAAACCAGCTTCACTGAAAGATGTGTCTATAAATTGTGAGTCCAGAGACAACAAATTCAAATTTTCTTTCTGCTTCCAATTGGAAGTTACACTTGTAAAGTGTTATAAGGCAGCTCTAATTCTAACCTGTGGGAGAGACAGTCCCTGCTGAAGCAAAAATTGAATTTTGCAGGTCTTCACTACCAGGACATGTAAAAACTCAACAGCACATGTCCTACTTTATACATACACTGCACCCTATCCATAGGGATACCACAGGTTTACCTTAGGTGTACCTTATATATAATAAAAGGGAAGGTTTGGACCTGGCAGGTAAGTGAACTTGTAAATGAATTGTGTTGATACACCCGATATTCAATGAAACACTGAATTATAACACAATGGTTTACTAAGTTCTTTTTCATTTCCCCCTGAAGAAGAAGGGATCTTCTTACCGAAATGCTCGCACTATAACTCTTCACGAAAGGAATAATTTTCCTTTGTTAGAGAAATATTTGCTGAGTTGTGTGTACATCATATTGTTATGAACATTAATGCTTGAATTTTGGTAATTTTTGTTTTTACGACAAAAAAGTGATTTGAAAGAATGGGTAATTGCCCATCATAATTAAGGCTCCCTGTTTTCCGTTTTTACTGATTTTTACAGATAAATACAGACAGAAAACATTCCTTTTCAAATCTGTATTTATTTTTAAATGTGTATAAAAACGGAAATTGGGTTGCTTTTTGAGTAATTCTAAATAATGTCTGTTATGACTGGCAGTCTACTAGATGTGTGGATTGATAGATAAGGGGGTTAAAAAATAAAGGAATTTTAGTAAAGAGGCTTTAACAACAGTAGATATGCACAGGGTTGATACAGAATTTTGCGGGTGTTCACAGCACTGAAACCTGGCAGACATTCAAGCATGAGTGCATATTTATCGGTTAAATCAATGTGGAAATATAGTAATTTCAGCTTAGTTTTTCCACAAAACCCATAATAAATGTGGATAAATACAGATATAATTTGCAAAAAATAAATGGTAAATAATAAATATCATGAAACCGGGAGCCCTATTCATAACAAACAAAGTGTGAAAAACTTGATACATTTTGATTGTATTCATATAAATGCAGAAGACTTTTTGTTTACAAAAATCAAATGAACCTTTTGCTGACCGGCCAGGCCAAGTGGCATTGTACACTTGTTCCATTAACTGGGTATGTGAACTTGCTAGGTCGACATGGCAGTTTAAAACTGCACACACAGGCTCTGCAGTGACAGGCCTGAGACAGGTTTGAAGGACTACTCCTGAGGGTGGCACAATCAGTGCTGCAGGTCCACTAGTAACATTTGATTTACAGGCCCTGGGCACATGTAGTGCACTCTACTAGGGACTTATCAGTAAATCAAATACGCCAATCATGGAGACACCAAATGGCATTACATTTTAGACACAGAGCACATGCACTTTAGCACTGGTCAGCAGGTAATGGTGCCCAGAGTCAAGAAGAAGGTAAAATGTTTGTGTAACTCCGCTAAAAAGGTCATTTCCAACACTAGGTATGGATGTTTAAGCATGGGTAGACAACAATAATCCAAGGATGATAGTGTACAGTTTAAGGATGAATGAAATATAGTTCAGTCCATTGAAAGATGAATAGATACTAGTTTAAGGATGAATAGGTAAACAGGTGTTTTAAGAACCATAGAGGTCACAGGTGTTTATCAGTTGGCAACTACAGTGTAAGCATAATTAAGCCAGAGTTTGACCATGAACGGTTAAGAATTTTATAAGGGTGAACACCTAAGAACACAGTTAGTAAACGTAGATATTTTCCAGAGGGTGAAATAGGAGTAATGAATAAATTGTTACAGCATATGGATGCTCGCAATACAGTTTAGGAAAGAACAAGTAAGCAACCAGGAAGAATGAAAAAACATAGATTACCGATAAATGGCTAAGATAGTCCATGGGTGAAGAGATAAAGGAATGCCACAGCAGCAGTGCTTAATTTGTAAAACAATAAGTGCCAGGGCTCTTGTCAGACGGCCACTGCAGCTTGCACCACACATTGCCCCTTCGATGCTGCCAAAGATCATAACAACACAACTACTAAACATCACACTCTTACAAGTGTGGCAATTCAGAATTTTTCAGGCCTCCAAAGCTATAAAATTGGTTTGGGAGGCAGGAACTAGTCATTTTTAATTAATATTGAATACAAAATTAACTGTTGTTATGGTCATCTCTAAATTAGCCAGACAGTGCCACCTTGTGGCAGACTTTCACAAGCCCCGGTGTTGACAATTAAGTGCCGGTGCTGAGCACCGGAAACCACTGGCTCAAATTAAGCACTGCACAGTGGTGAGGATAGTTAAGAATGAATTGGTAGTTTGCATGTGAAACTACAGCAGTAGCTGTTTAAGGATAAATAGATAGCAGTTTATGGATGAATTATTAGCAATCCGAAGATAAATATATTGAAATTTAAACATGAGTAGTAGTAGTAGAGGAACAGTACGTTAAAACTGTGCCCACGACCATTTAAGAAAGAACAGATAATACTGTAAAGATGGGTAGCTATCAGTTTAAGGATAAACACTTGTTACTTTGAGTGAACATGTGAGAGTAGGCTGAGGATGAATAGAGCGCAGACTATAGATTAATACGTAGCAATTTACATGTGACTCGCTGAGAACAGTTCAACAATATTGAGTTCACTTAATGGCAGGTTAAGGCTGGATTAATGGCAGATTATGGATGCATGCATAGTTGAAATAATAGGTTTATGAATATATTGTTCTGGAAGCATGGGTATATGGAAATCTATTGACAGTCAAAAAATATAGCACCAATGCAAAGTCGAGCATAGTTTGTGAACAAAGAAGAATTGTAGAGGAACAAATAGTTTAAAAGTTAGTCTGTAGATGGGTTAACGGGCGAAACTCTTTACGGGTGACTAGATAGCAATGTATGGGTAAATCAACGGTACATCAGTAGACAGATGGACAGGTATGTGAGTAAATAGTAATCCGAGAGTGAGCAGGTGGTTTTGAAGGCTGTACAACTGATGATAGGTTACAGATGAATGTACAGCAGTATAAGGATGAACAGTTGATTTAAGAATATCGAGTGTATGGAAAACTGCTGAGACTACTCTATGCTCGAGTAGATGTCAAGATATAGCTGAACAGGTGGTTTAAAGGACATACAGACAGAGCTTTCAAGATTAATAGTTAAGAGAGGCTTAAGGCAGAGTAAATAACAGTGCAAGGATGGTCTGGCAGTTTTAAGTATAAACAGACAATATTGCAAGGATGAAAAGTTGAAAATAGTTCAAGGGTGAGTTTAAGTATGAACAGGTGGCATAAATCATAAAGTATAAACAAAGAGCACTGTAATGATGAACATGGAGAACATCGTTTACAAATCGGTTTTTACACCGCAGTGCCTTTACCCCGCAGCTATTACAACGCGAGTCGTTACTACAGTGCAATGTATAAAGTATTTATGCACACACACAGCAGTACAAGATATGAATTCTGTAAGATTAAATCAAAAAGCAGTGCTTAGAGGTCAATAAATCCAACTGGGGCTATCTGCTCGTGCTTGACTGTGGCAATTCCAAAAGTTCAGCCTTACTGCGATGAGCCAATGCTCGGGCACAATGTGGACAATGTGTTGAAATATGGAGGTAATGTGCCGCCTTCTAAGGCGATGCGTCGGTTCCGAGTTGGATAAAACATTTGATTTGTCAATGTGAAGAGCACTGTGCTTCTATTCCTATGCATTGTCAGACTGCTGGGCCAAAGGCGATGCATCGGTTAAAAGCCATATGGGGCCAGGAATACGTCGGAGTCAGGACAGGGCATCACAGACATCGGCGATGCTTTTCTCTGAGACTTACGCAGCAGTGATTTGGAGGAACTGTGTCGGCAAAGTTGGGGCTGCATTGTAAGTCAGGGTCATTGCATCACACACTTGGAGAGAAGTGTCCATGAGTTTGGTGCAGGCAGCGGCAATGAGTCCGTTGCACAGGTTCAGAATGATGCTTTGGAGTTGATGCATTGTTTTTTTGGGTTGCAGCATCAAACACTCACTTCCAAGGGTCCAGGTCTAGATTTGGCACCACTTGGCAGAGCAAGACTCCCAGCAGAGGAGCCCATGTGCTGGTAGCAAGATGCAGGGGAAGTCTTTGATATTCCTGAGACTTCAGAAACAGGAGGCAATCCTAACCAAGCCCTTGGAGAACATTTAAATGCAGGATGTAGAGAGTAAGGTCCAGTCCTTTCACGCTAGGCCAGAAACAACAGGCCAACACAGCAAAGCAAGTAGCAAAGTGGCAGTTCCTACTGGCAGCACAACAGTTCATCTTCCTGGCAAAATGTCCTCAGTCCAGAAGTGTTCCAACTATATTAATGTCAGAGGTCCAGTACTTATACCCATGTTAACCTTTGAAGTAAGGGGACTTCAAAGAAAGGTTTTTGTAGTGCACAAGACCCTGCCCTTGCTGGCCCTGGCCCCAGACACACTACAGGGGGTGTGCAGCTCTTTGTGTGGGGAAAAGCACGGCCCTATTCAGGTGCAAGTGTCAGCTCCTCACTCTAGCACAGGAAGACCCACCAGCTAGGAGATGGGTCATCAGGATATGCAGGGCACACCTCAGCTCCCTTTGTGTGTGACTGTCTAAAGGGAATGCACAAAGCCCAGCTGTCATCCAACCCAGATGCGTATTCCAGTGACAGGCAGAGGCACAGAATGGTCAAAGTAAGAAATGAAAACGTTCTAAAGGTTGCATTTGCAGATCTGCAATTCAGAAACCAGCTTCACTGAAAGATGTGTCTATAAATTGTGAGTCCAGAGACAACAAATTCAAATTTTCTTTCTGCTTCCAATTGGAAGTTACACTTGTAAAGTGTTATAAGGCAGCTCTAATTCTAACCTGTGGGAGAGACAGGCCCTGCTGAAGCAAAAATTGAATTTTGCAGGTCTTCACTACCAGGACATGTAAAAACTCAACAGCACATGTCCTACTTCATACATACACTGCACACTTTCCATAGGGATACCACAGGCTTACCTTAGGTGTACCTTATATATAATAAAAGGGAAGGTTTGGACCTGGCAGGTAAGTGAACTTGTAAATGAATTGTGTTGATACACCCGATATTCAATGAAACACTGAATTATAACACAATGGTTTACTAAGTTCTTTTTCATTTCCCCCTGAAGAAGAAGGGATCTTCTTACCGAAATGCTCGCACTATAACTCTTCACGAAAGGAATAGTTTTCCTTTGTTAGAGAAATATTTGCTGAGTTGTGTGTACATCATATTGTTATGAACATTAATGCTTGAATTTTGGTAATTTTTGTTTTTACGACACAAAAGTGATTTGAAAGAATGGGTAATTGCCCATCATAATTAAGGCTCCCTGTTTTCCGTTTTTACTGATTTTTACAGATAAATACAGACAGAAAACATTCCTTTTCAAATCTGTATTTATTTTTAAATATGTATAAAAACGGAAATTGGGTTGCTTTTTGAGTAATTCTAAATACTGTCTGTTATGACTGGCAGGCTACTACATGTGTGGATTGATAGATAAGGGGGTTAAAAAATAAAGGAATTTTAGTAAAGAGGCTTTAACAACAGTAGATATGCACAGGGTTGATTCAGAATTTTGCGAGTGTTCACAGCACTGAAACCTGGCAGACATTCAAGCATGAGTGCATATTTATCGGTTAAATCAATGTGGAAATATAGTAATTTCAGCTTAGTTTTTCCACAAAACCCATAATAAATGTGGATAAATACAGATATAATTTGCAAAAAATAAATGGTAAATAATAAATATCATGAAACCGGGAGCCCTAATCATAACAAACAAAGTGTGAAAAACTTGATACATTTTGATTGTATTCATATAAATGCAGAAGACTTTTTGTTTACAAAAATCAAATGAACCTTTTGCTGACCGGCCAGGCCAAGTGGCAGTGTACACTTGTTCCATTAACTGGGTATGTGAACTTGCTAGGTCGACATGGCAGTTTAAAACTGCACACACAGGCTCTGCAGTGACAGGCCTGAGACAGGTTTGAAGGACTACTCCTGAGGGTGGCACAATCAGTGCTGCAGGTCCACTAGTAACATTTGATTTACAGGCCCTGGGCACATGTAGTGCACTCTACTAGGGACTTATCAGTAAATCAAATACGCCAATCATGGAGACACCAAATGGCATTACATTTTAGACACAGAGCACATGCACTTTAGCACTGGTCAGCAGGTAATGGTGCCCAGAGTCAAGAAGAAGGTAAAATGTTTGTGTAACTCCGCTAAAAAGGTCCTTTCCAACACTAGGTATGGATGTTTAAGCATGGGTAGACAACAATAATCCAAGGATGATAGTGTACAGTTTAAGGATGAATGAAATATAGTTCAGTCCATTGAAAGATGAATAGATACTAGTTTAAGGATGAATAGGTAAACAGGTGTTTTAAGAACCATAGAGGTCACAGGTGTTTATCAGTTGGCAACTACAGTGTAAGCATAATTAAGCCAGAGTTTGACCATGAACGGTTAAGAATTTTATAAGGGTGAACACCTAAGAACACAGTTAGTAAACGTAGATATTTTCCAGAGGGTGAAATAGGAGTAATGAATAAATTGTTACAGCATATGGATGCTCGCAATACAGTTTAGGAAAGAACAAGTAAGCAACGAGGAAGAATGAAAAAACATAGATTACCGATAAATGGCTAAGATAGTCCATGGGTGAAGAGATAAAGGAATGCCACAGCAGCAGTGCTTAATTTGTAAAACAATAAGTGCCAGGGCTCTTGTCAGACGGCCACTGCAGCTTGCACCACACATTGCCCCTTCGATGCTGCCAAAGATCATAACAACACAACTACTAAACATCACACTCTTACAAGTGTGGCAATTCAGAATTTTTCAGGCCTCCAAAGCTATAAAATTGGTTTGGGAGGCAGGAACTAGTCATTTTTAATTAATATTGAATACAAAATTAACTGTTGTTATGGTCATCTCTAAATTAGCCAGACAGTGCCACCTTGTGGCAGACTTTCACAAGCCCCGGTGTTGACAATTAAGTGCCGGTGCTGAGCACCGGAAACCACTGGCTCAAATTAAGCACTGCACAGTGGTAAGGATAGTTAAGAATGAATTGGTAGTCTGCATGTGAAACTACAGCAATAGCTGTTTAAGGATAAATAGATAGCAGTTTATGGATGAATTATTAGCAATCCGAAGATAAATATATTGAAATTTAAACATGAGTAGTAGTAGTAGAGGAACAGTACGTTAAAACTGTGCCCACGACCATTTAAGAAAGAACAGATAATACTGTAAAGATGGGTAGCTATCAGTTTAAGGATAAACACTTGTTACTTTGAGTGAACATGTGAGAGTAGGCTGAGGATGAATAGAGCGCAGACTATAGATTAATACGTAGCAATTTACATGTGACTCGCTGAGAACAGTTCAACAATATTGAGTTCACTTAATGGCAGGTTAAGGCTGGATTGATGGCAGATTATGGATGCATGCATAGTTGAAATAATAGCTTTATGAATATATTGTTCTGGAAGCATGGGTATATGGAAATCTATTGACAGTCAAAAAATATAGCACCAATGCAAAGTCGAGCATAGTTTGTGAACAAAGAAGAATTGTAGAGGAACAAATAGTTTAAAAGTTAGTCTGTAGATGGGTTAACGGGCGAAACTCTTTACGGGTGACTAGATAGCAATGTATGGGTAAATCAGCGGTACATCAGTAGACAGATGGACAGGTATGTGAGTAAATAGTAATCCGAGAGTGAGCAGGTGGTTTTGAAGGCTGTACAACTGATGATAGGTTACAGATGAATGTACAGCAGTATAAGGATGAACAGTTGATTTAAGAATATCGAGTGTATGGAAAACTGCTGAGACTACTCTATGCTCGAGTAGATGTCAAGATATAGCTGAACAGGTGGTTTAAAGGACATACAGACAGAGCTTTCAAGATTAATAGTTAAGAGAGGCTTAAGGCAGAGTAAATAACAGTGCAAGGATGGTCTGGCAGTTTTAAGTATAAACAGACAATATTGCAAGGATGAAAAGTTGAAAATAGTTCAAGGGTGAGTTTAAGTATGAACAGGTGGCATAAATCATAAAGTATAAACAAAGAGCACTGTAATGATGAACATGGGGAACATCGTTTACAAATCGGTTTTTACACCGCAGTGCCTTTACCCCGCAGCTATTACAACGCAAGTCGTTACTACTGTGCAATGTATAAAGTATTTATGCACACACACAGCAGTACAAGATATGAATTCTGTAAGATTAAATCAAAAAGCAGTGCTTAGAGGTCAATAAATCCAACTGGGGCTATCTGCTCGTGCTTGACTGTGGCAATTCCAAAAGTTCAGCCTTACTGCGATGAGCCAATGCTCGGGCACAATGTGGACAATGTGTTGAAATATGGAGGTAATGTGCCGCCTTCTAAGGCGATGCGTCGGTTCCGAGTTGGATAAAACATTTGATTTGTCAATGTGAAGAGCACTGTGCTTCTATTCCTATGCATTGTCAGACTGCTGGGCCAAAGGCGATGCATCGGTTAAAAGCCATATGGGGCCAGGAATACGTCGGAGTCAGGACAGGGCATCACAGACGTCGGCGATGCTTTTCTCTGAGACTTACGCAGCAGTGATTTGGAGGAACTGTGTCGGCAAAGTTGGGGCTGCATTGTAAGTCAGGGTCATTGCATCACACACTTGGAGAGAAGTGTCCATGAGTTTGGTGCAGGCAGCGGCAATGAGTCCGTTGCACAGGTTCAGAATGATGCTTTGGAGTTGATGCATTGTTTTTTTGGGTTGCAGCATCAAACACTCACTTCCAAGGGTCCAGGTCTAGATTTGGCACCACTTGGCAGAGCAAGACTCCCAGCAGAGGAGCCCATGTGCTGGTAGCAAGATGCAGGGGAAGTCTTTGATATTCCTGAGACTTCAGAAACAGGAGGCAATCCTAACCAAGCCCTTGGAGAACATTTAAATGCAGGATGTAGAGAGTAAAGTCCAGTCCTTTCACGCTAGGCCAGAAACAACAGGCCAACACAGCAAAGCAAGTAGCAAAGTGGCAGTTCCTACTGGCAGCACACAGTTCATCTTCCTGACAAAATGTCCTCAGTCCAGAAGTGTTCCAACTATATTAATGTCAGAGGTCCAGTACTTATACCCATGTTAACCTTTGAAGTAAGGGGACTTCAAAGAAAGGTTTTTGTAGTGCACAAGACCCTGCCCTTGCTGGCCCTGGCCCCAGACACACTACAGGGGGTGTGCAGCTCTTTGTGTGGGGAAAAGCACGGCCCTATTCAGGTGCAAGTGTCAGCTCCTCACTCTAGCACAGGAAGACCCACCAGCTAGGAGATGGGTCATCAGGATATGCAGGGCACACCTCAGCTCCCTTTGTGTGTGACTGTCTAAAGGGAATGCACAAAGCCCAGCTGTCATCCAACCCAGATGCGTATTCCAGTGACAGGCAGAGGCACAGAATGGTCAAAGTAAGAAATGAAAACGTTCTAAAGGTTGCATTTGCAGATCTGCAATTCAGAAACCAGCTTCACTGAAAGATGTGTCTATAAATTGTGAGTCCAGAGACAACAAATTCAAATTTTCTTTCTGCTTCCAATTGGAAGTTACACTTGTAAAGTGTTATAAGGCAGCTCTAATTCTAACCTGTGGGAGAGACAGGCCCTGCTGAAGCAAAAATTGAATTTTGCAGGTCTTCACTACCAGGACATGTAAAAACTCAACAGCACATGTCCTACTTTATACATACACTGCACCCTATCCATAGGGATACCACAGGCTTACCTTAGGTGTACCTTATATATAATAAAAGGGAAGGTTTGGACCTGGCAGGTAAGTGAACTTGTAAATGAATTGTGTTGATACACCCGATATTCAATGAAACACTGAATTATAACACAATGGTTTACTAAGTTCTTTTTCATTTCCCCCTGAAGAAGAAGGGATCTTCTTACCGAAATGCTCGTACTATAACTCTTCACGAAAGGAATAGTTTTCCTTTGTTAGAGAAATATTTGCTGAGTTGTGTGTACATCATATTGTTATGAACATTAATGCTTGAATTTTGGTAATTTTTGTTTTTACGACAAAAAAGTGATTTGAAAGAATGGGTAATTGCCCATCATAATTAAGGCTCCCTGTTTTCCGTTTTTACTGATTTTTACAGATAAATACAGACCGAAAACATTCCTTTTCAAATCTGTATTTATTTTTAAATGTGTATAAAAACGGAAATTGGGTTGCTTTTTGAGTAATTCTAAATATTGTCTGTTATGACTGGCAGTCTACTAGATGTGTGGATTGATAGATAAGGGGGTTAAAAAATAAAGGAATTTTAGTAAAGAGGCTTTAACAACAGTAGATATGCACAGGGTTGATACAGAATTTTGCGGGTGTTCACAGCACTGAAACCTGGCAGACATTCAAGCATGAGTGCATATTTATCGGTTAAATCAATGTGGAAATATAGTAATTTCAGCTTAGTTTTTCCACAAAACCCATAATAAATGTGGATAAATACAGATATAATTTGCAAAAAATAAATGGTAAATAATAAATATCATGAAACCGGGAGCCCTATTCATAACAAACAAAGTGTGAAAAACTTGATACATTTTGATTGTATTCATATAAATGCAGAAGACTTTTTGTTTACAAAAATCAAATGAACCTTTTGCTGACCGGCCAGGCCAAGTGGCATTGTACACTTGTTCCATTAACTGGGTATGTGAACTTGCTAGGTCGACATGGCAGTTTAAAACTGCACACACAGGCTCTGCAGTGACAGGCCTGAGACAGGTTTGAAGGACTACTCCTGAGGGTGGCACAATCAGTGCTGCAGGTCCACTAGTAACATTTGATTTACAGGCCCTGGGCACATGTAGTGCACTCTACTAGGGACTTATCAGTAAATCAAATACGCCAATCATGGAGACACCAAATGGCATTACATTTTAGACACAGAGCACATGCACTTTAGCACTGGTCAGCAGGTAATGGTGCCCAGAGTCAAGAAGAAGGTAAAATGTTTGTGTAACTCCGCTAAAAAGGTCATTTCCAACACTAGGTATGGATGTTTAAGCATGGGTAGACAACAATAATCCAAGGATGATAGTGTACAGTTTAAGGATGAATGAAATATAGTTCAGTCCATTGAAAGATGAATAGATACTAGTTTAAGGATGAATAGGTAAACAGGTGTTTTAAGAACCATAGAGGTCACAGGTGTTTATCAGTTGGCAACTACAGTGTAAGCATAATTAAGCCAGAGTTTGACCATGAACGGTTAAGAATTTTATAAGGGTGAACACCTAAGAACACAGTTAGTAAACGTAGATATTTTCCAGAGAGTGAAATAGGAGTAATGAATAAATTGTTACAGCATATGGATGCTCGCAATACAGTTTAGGAAAGAACAAGTAAGCAACCAGGAAGAATGAAAAAACATAGATTACCGATAAATGGCTAAGATAGTCCATGGGTGAAGAGATAAAGGAATGCCACAGCAGCAGTGCTTAATTTGTAAAACAATAAGTGCCAGGGCTCTTGTCAGACGGCCACTGCAGCTTGCACCACACATTGCCCCTTCGATGCTGCCAAAGATCATAACAACACAACTACTAAACATCACACTCTTACAAGTGTGGCAATTCAGAATTTTTCAGGCCTCCAAAGCTATAAAATTGGTTTGGGAGGCAGGAACTAGTCATTTTTAATTAATATTGAATACAAAATTAACTGTTGTTATGGTCATCTCTAAATTAGCCAGACAGTGCCACCTTGTGGCAGACTTTCACAAGCCCCGGTGTTGACAATTAAGTGCCGGTGCTGAGCACCGGAAACCACTGGCTCAAATTAAGCACTGCACAGTGGTGAGGATAGTTAACAATGAATTGGTAGTTTGCATGTGAAACTACAGCAGTAGCTGTTTAAGGATAAATAGATAGCAGTTTATGGATGAATTATTAGCAATCCGAAGATAAATATATTGAAATTTAAACATGAGTAGTAGTAGTAGAGGAACAGTACGTTAAAACTGTGACCACGACCATTTAAGAAAGAACAGATAATACTGTAAAGATGGGTAGCTATCAGTTTAAGGATAAACACTTGTTACTTTGAGTGAACATGTGAGAGTAGGCTGAGGATGAATAGAGCGCAGACTATAGATTAATACGTAGCAATTTACATGTGACTCGCTGAGAACAGTTCAACAATATTGAGTTCACTTAATGGCAGGTTAAGGCTGGATTAATGGCAGATTATGGATGCATGCATAGTTGAAATAATAGGTTTATGAATATATTGTTCTGGAAGCATGGGTATATGGAAATCTATTGACAGTCAAAAAATATAGCACCAATGCAAAGTCGAGCATAGTTTGTGAACAAAGAAGAATTGTAGAGGAACAAATAGTTTAAAAGTTAGTCTGTAGATGGGTTAACGGGCGAAACTCTTTACGGGTGACTAGATAGCAATGTATGGGTAAATCAACGGTACATCAGTAGACAGATGGACAGGTATGTGAGTAAATAGTAATCCGAGAGTGAGCAGGTGGTTTTGAAGGCTGTACAACTGATGATAGGTTACAGATGAATGTACAGCAGTATAAGGATGAACAGTTGATTTAAGAATATCGAGTGTATGGAAAACTGCTGAGACTACTCTATGCTCGAGTAGATGTCAAGATATAGCTGAACAGGTGGTTTAAAGGACATACAGACAGAGCTTTCAAGATTAATAGTTAAGAGAGGCTTAAGGCAGAGTAAATAACAGTGCAAGGATGGTCTGGCAGTTTTAAGTATAAACAGACAATATTGCAAGGATGAAAAGTTGAAAATAGTTCAAGGGTGAGTTTAAGTATGAACAGGTGGCATAAATCATAAAGTATAAACAAAGAGCACTGTAATGATGAACATGGAGAACATCGTTTACAAATCGGTTTTTACACCGCAGTGCCTTTACCCCGCAGCTATTACAACGCGAGTCGTTACTACTGTGCAATGTATAAAGTATTTATGCACACACACAGCAGTACAAGATATGAATTCTGTAAGATTAAATCAAAAAGCAGTGCTTAGAGGTCAATAAATCCAACTGGGGCTATCTGCTCGTGCTTGACTGTGGCAATTCCAAAAGTTCAGCCTTACTGCGATGAGCCAATGCTCGGGCACAATGTGGACAATGTGTTGAAATATGGAGGTAATGTGCCGCCTTCTAAGGCGATGCGTCGGTTCCGAGTTGGATAAAACATTTGATTTGTCAATGTGAAGAGCACTGTGCTTCTATTCCTATGCATTGTCAGACTGCTGGGCCAAAGGCGATGCATCGGTTAAAAGCCATATGGGGCCAGGAATACGTCGGAGTCAGGACAGGGCATCACAGACGTCGGCGATGCTTTTCTCTGAGACTTACGCAGCAGTGATTTGGAGGAACTGTGTCGGCAAAGTTGGGGCTGCATTGTAAGTCAGGGTTATTGCATCACACACTTGGAGAGAAGTGTCCATGAGTTTGGTGCAGGCAGCGGCAATGAGTCCGTTGCACAGGTTCAGAATGATGCTTTGGAGTTGATGCATTGTTTTTTTGGGTTGCAGCATCAAACACTCACTTCCAAGGGTCCAGGTCTAGATTTGGCACCACTTGGCAGAGCAAGACTCCCAGCAGAGGAGCCCATGTGCTGGTAGCAAGATGCAGGGGAAGTCTTTGATATTCCTGAGACTTCAGAAACAGGAGGCAATCCTAACCAAGCCCTTGGAGAACATTTAAATGGAGGATGTAGAGAGTAAGGTCCAGTCCTTTCACGCTAGGCCAGAAACAACAGGCCAACACAGCAAAGCAAGTAGCAAAGTGGCAGTTCCTACTGGCAGCACAACAGTTCATCTTCCTGGCAAAATGTCCTCAGTCCAGAAGTGTTCCAACTATATTAATGTCAGAGGTCCAGTACTTATACCCATGTTAACCTTTGAAGTAAGGGGACTTCAAAGAAAGGTTTTTGTAGTGCACAAGACCCTGCCCTTGCTGGCCCTGGCCCCAGACACACTACAGGGGGTGTGCAGCTCTTTGTGTGGGGAAAAGCATGGCCCTATTCAGGTGCAAGTGTCAGCTCCTCACTCTAGCACAGGAAGACCCACCAGCTAGGAGATGGGTCATCAGGATATGCAGGGCACACCTCAGCTCCCTTTGTGTGTGACTGTCTAAAGGGAATGAACAAAGCCCAGCTGTCATCCAACCCAGATGCGTATTCCAGTGACAGGCAGAGGCACAGAATGGTCAAAGTAAGAAATGAAAACGTTCTAAAGGTTGCATTTGCAGATCTGCAATTCAGAAACCAGCTTCACTGAAAGATGTGTCTATAAATTGTGAGTCCAGAGACAACAAATTCAAATTTTCTTTCTGCTTCCAATTGGAAGTTACACTTGTAAAGTGTTATAAGGCAGCTCTAATTCTAACCTGTGGGAGAGACAGGCCCTGCTGAAGCAAAAATTGAATTTTGCAGGTCTTCACTACCAGGACATGTAAAAACTCAACAGCACATGTCCTACTTCATACATACACTGCACACTTTCCATAGGGATACCACAGGCTTACCTTAGGTGTACCTTATATATAATAAAAGGGAAGGTTTGGACCTGGCAGGTAAGTGAACTTGTAAATGAATTGTGTTGATACACCCGATATTCAATGAAACACTGAATTATAACACAATGGTTTACTAAGTTCTTTTCCATTTCCCCCTGAAGAAGAAGGGATCTTCTTACCGAAATGCTCGCACTATAACTCTTCACGAAAGGAATAGTTTTCCTTTGTTAGAGAAATATTTGCTGAGTTGTGTGTACATCATATTGTTATGAACATTAATGCTTGAATTTTGGTAATTTTTGTTTTTACGACACAAAAGTGATTTGAAAGAATGGGTAATTGCCCATCATAATTAAGGCTCCCTGTTTTCCGTTTTTACTGATTTTTACAGATAAATACAGACAGAAAACATTCCTTTTCAAATCTGTATTTATTTTTAAATATGTATAAAAACGGAAATTGGGTTGCTTTTTGAGTAATTCTAAATACTGTCTGTTATGACTGGCAGGCTACTACATGTGTGGATTGATAGATAAGGGGGTTAAAAAATAAAGGAATTTTAGTAAAGAGGCTTTAACAACAGTAGATATGCACAGGGTTGATTCAGAATTTTGCGAGTGTTCACAGCACTGAAACCTGGCAGACATTCAAGCATGAGTGCATATTTATCGGTTAAATCAATGTGGAAATATAGTAATTTCAGCTTAGTTTTTCCACAAAACCCATAATAAATGTGGATAAATACAGATATAATTTGCAAAAAATAAATGGTAAATAATAAATATCATGAAACCGGGAGCCCTAATCATAACAAACAAAGTGTGAAAAACTTGATACATTTTGATTGTATTCATATAAATGCAGAAGACTTTTTGTTTACAAAAATCAAATGAACCTTTTGCTGACCGGCCAGGCCAAGTGGCAGTGTACACTTGTTCCATTAACTGGGTATGTGAACTTGCTAGGTCGACATGGCAGTTTAAAACTGCACACACAGGCTCTGCAGTGACAGGCCTGAGACAGGTTTGAAGGACTACTCCTGAGGGTGGCACAATCAGTGCTGCAGGTCCACTAGTAACATTTGATTTACAGGCCCTGGGCACATGTAGTGCACTCTACTAGGGACTTATCAGTAAATCAAATACGCCAATCATGGAGACACCAAATGGCATTACATTTTAGACACAGAGCACATGCACTTTAGCACTGGTCAGCAGGTAATGGTGCCCAGAGTCAAGAAGAAGGTAAAATGTTTGTGTAACTCCGCTAAAAAGGTCCTTTCCAACACTAGGTATGGATGTTTAAGCATGGGTAGACAACAATAATCCAAGGATGATAGTGTACAGTTTAAGGATGAATGAAATATAGTTCAGTCCATTGAAAGATGAATAGATACTAGTTTAAGGATGAATAGGTAAACAGGTGTTTTAAGAACCATAGAGGTCACAGGTGTTTATCAGTTAGCAACTACAGTGTAAGCATAATTAAGCCAGAGTTTGACCATGAACGGTTAAGAATTTTATAAGGGTGAACACCTAAGAACACAGATAGTAAACGTAGATATTTTCCAGAGGGTGAAATAGGAGTAATGAATAAATTGTTACAGCATATGGATGCTCGCAATACAGTTTAGGAAAGAACAAGTAAGCAACGAGGAAGAATGAAAAAACATAGATTACCGATAAATGGCTAAGATAGTCCATGGGTGAAGAGATAAAGGAATGCCACAGCAGCAGTGCTTAATTTGTAAAACAATAAGTGCCAGGGCTCTTGTCAGACGGCCACTGCAGCTTGCACCACACATTGCCCCTTCGATGCTGCCAAAGATCATAACAACACAACTACTAAACATCACACTCTTACAAGTGTGGCAATTCAGAATTTTTCAGGCCTCCAAAGCTATAAAATTGGTTTGGGAGGCAGGAACTAGTCATTTTTTATTAATATTGAATACAAAATTAACTGTTGTTATGGTCATCTCTAAATTAGCCAGACAGTGCCACCTTGTGGCAGACTTTCACAAGCCCCGGTGTTGACAATTAAGTGCCGGTGCTGAGCACCGGAAACCACTGGCTCAAATTAAGCACTGCACAGTGGTAAGGATAGTTAAGAATGAATTGGTAGTCTGCATGTGAAACTACAGCAATAGCTGTTTAAGGATAAATAGATAGCAGTTTATGGATGAATTATTAGCAATCCGAAGATAAATATATTGAAATTTAAACATGAGTAGTAGTAGTAGAGGAACAGTACGTTAAAACTGTGCCCACGACCATTTAAGAAAGAACAGATAATACTGTAAAGATGGGTAGCTATCAGTTTAAGGATAAACACTTGTTACTTTGAGTGAACATGTGAGAGTAGGCTGAGGATGAATAGGGCGCAGACTATAGATTAATACGTAGCAATTTACATGTGACTCGCTGAGAACAGTTCAACAATATTGAGTTCACTTAATGGCAGGTTAAGGCTGGATTGATGGCAGATTATGGATGCATGCATAGTTGAAATAATAGCTTTATGAATATATTGTTCTGGAAGCATGGGTATATGGAAATCTATTGACAGTCAAAAAATATAGCACCAATGCAAAGTCGAGCATAGTTTGTGAACAAAGAAGAATTGTAGAGGAACAAATAGTTTAAAAGTTAGTCTGTAGATGGGTTAACGGGCGAAACTCTTTACGGGTGACTAGATAGCAATGTATGGGTAAATCAACGGTACATCAGTAGACAGATGGACAGGTATGTGAGTAAATAGTAATCCGAGAGTGAGCAGGTGGTTTTGAAGGCTGTACAACTGATGATAGGTTACAGATGAATGTACAGCAGTATAAGGATGAACAGTTGATTTAAGAATATCGAGTGTATGGAAAACTGCTGAGACTACTCTATGCTCGAGTAGATGTCAAGATATAGCTGAACAGGTGGTTTAAAGGACATACAGACAGAGCTTTCAAGATTAATAGTTAAGAGAGGCTTAAGGCAGAGTAAATAACAGTGCAAGGATGGTCTGGCAGTTTTAAGTATAAACAGACAATATTGCAAGGATGAAAAGTTGAAAATAGTTCAAGGGTGAGTTTAAGTATGAACAGGTGGCATAAATCATAAAGTATAAACAAAGAGCACTGTAATGATGAACATGGGGAACATCGTTTACAAATCGGTTTTTACACCGCAGTGCCTTTACCCCGCAGCTATTACAACGCAAGTCGTTACTACTGTGCAATGTATAAAGTATTTATGCACACACACAGCAGTACAAGATATGAATTCTGTAAGATTAAATCAAAAAGCAGTGCTTAGAGGTCAATAAATCCAACTGGGGCTATCTGCTCGTGCTTGACTGTGGCAATTCCAAAAGTTCAGCCTTGCTGCGATGAGCCAATGCTCGGGCACAATGTGGACAATGTGTTGAAATATGGAGGTAATGTGCCGCCTTCTAAGGCGATGCGTCGGTTCCGAGTTGGATAAAACATTTGATTTGTCAATGTGAAGAGCACTGTGCTTCTATTCCTATGCATTGTCAGACTGCTGGGCCAAAGGCGATGCATCGGTTAAAAGCCATATGGGGCCAGGAATACGTCGGAGTCAGGACAGGGCATCACAGACGTCGGCGATGCTTTTCTCTGAGACTTACGCAGCAGTGATTTGGAGGAACTGTGTCGGCAAAGTTGGGGCTGCATTGTAAGTCAGGGTCATTGCATCACACACTTGGAGAGAAGTGTCCATGAGTTTGGTGCAGGCAGCGGCAATGAGTCCGTTGCACAGGTTCAGAATGATGCTTTGGAGTTGATGCATTGTTTTTTTGGGTTGCAGCATCAAACACTCACTTCCAAGGGTCCAGGTCTAGATTTGGCACCACTTGGCAGAGCAAGACTCCCAGCAGAGGAGCCCATGTGCTGGTAGCAAGATGCAGGGGAAGTCTTTGATGTTCCTGAGACTTCAGAAACAGGAGGCAATCCTAACCAAGCCCTTGGAGAACATTTAAATGCAGGATGTAGAGAGTAAAGTCCAGTCCTTTCACGCTAGGCCAGAAACAACAGGCCAACACAGCAAAGCAAGTAGCAAAGTGGCAGTTCCTACTGGCAGCACACAGTTCATCTTCCTGGCAAAATGTCCTCAGTCCAGAAGTGTTCCAACTATATTAATGTCAGAGGTCCAGTACTTATACCCATGTTAACCTTTGAAGTAAGGGGACTTCAAAGAAAGGTTTTTGTAGTGCACAAGACCCTGCCCTTGCTGGCCCTGGCCCCAGACACACTACAGGGGGTGTGCAGCTCTTTGTGTGGGGAAAAGCACGGCCCTATTCAGGTGCAAGTGTCAGCTCCTCACTCTAGCACAGGAAGACCCACCAGCTAGGAGATGGGTCATCAGGATATGCAGGGCACACCTCAGCTCCCTTTGTGTGTGACTGTCTAAAGGGAATGCACAAAGCCCAGCTGTCATCCAACCCAGATGCGTATTCCAGTGACAGGCAGAGGCACAGAATGGTCAAAGTAAGAAATGAAAACGTTCTAAAGGTTGCATTTGCAGATCTGCAATTCAGAAACCAGCTTCACTGAAAGATGTGTCTATAAATTGTGAGTCCAGAGACAACAAATTCAAATTTTCTTTCTGCTTCCAATTGGAAGTTACACTTGTAAAGTGTTATAAGGCAGCTCTAATTCTAACCTGTGGGAGAGACAGGCCCTGCTGAAGCAAAAATTGAATTTTGCAGGTCTTCACTACCAGGACATGTAAAAACTCAACAGCACATGTCCTACTTTATACATACACTGCACCCTATCCATAGGGATACCACAGGCTTACCTTAGGTGTACCTTATATATAATAAAAGGGAAGGTTTGGACCTGGCAGGTAAGTGAACTTGTAAATGAATTGTGTTGATACACCCGATATTCAATGAAACACTGAATTATAACACAATGGTTTACTAAGTTCTTTTTCATTTCCCCCTGAAGAAGAAGGGATCTTCTTACCGAAATGCTCGCACTATAACTCTTCACGAAAGGAATAGTTTTCCTTTGTTAGAGAAATATTTGCTGAGTTGTGTGTACATCATATTGTTATGAACATTAATGCTTGAATTTTGGTAATTTTTGTTTTTACGACAAAAAAGTGATTTGAAAGAATGGGTAATTGCCCATCATAATTAAGGCTCCCTGTTTTCTGCTTTTACTGATTTTTACAGATAAATACAGACAGAAAACATTCCTTTTCAAATCTGTATTTATTTTTAAATATGTATAAAAACGGAAATTGGGTTGCTTTTTGAGTAATTCTAAATACTGTCTGTTATGACTGGTAGGCTATTAGATGTGTGGATTGATAGATAAGGGGGTTAAAAAATAAAGGAATTTTAGTAAAGAGGCTTTAACAACAGTAGATATGCACAGGGTTGATACAGAATTTTGTGGGTGTTCACAGCACTGAAACCTGGCAGACATTCAAGCATGAGTGCATATTTATCGGTTAAATCAATGTGGAAATATAGTAATTTCAGCTTAGTTTTTCCACAAAACCCATAATAAATGTGGATAAATACAGATATAATTTGCAAAAAATAAATGGTAAATCATAAATATCATGAAACCGGGAGCCCTAATCATAACAAACAAAGTGTGCAAAACTTGATACATTTTGATTGTATTCATATAAATGCAGAAGACTTTTTGTTTACAAAAATCAAATGAACCTTTTGCTGACCGGCCAGGCCAAGTGGCAGTGTACACTTGTTCCATTAACTGGGTATGTGAACTTGCTAGGTCGACATGGCAGTTTAAAACTGCACACACAGGCTCTGCAGTGACAGGCCTGAGACAGGTTTGAAGGACTACTCCTGAGGGTGGCACAATCAGTGCTGCAGGTCCACTAGTAACATTTGATTTACAGGCCCTGGGCACATGTAGTGCACTCTACTAGGGACCTATCAGTAAATCAAATACGCCGATCATGGAGACACCAAATGGCATTACATTTTAGACACAGAGCACATGCACTTTAGCACTGGTCAGCAGGTAATGGTGCCCAGAGTCAAGAAGAAGGTAAAATGTTTGTGTAACTCCGCTAAAAAGGTCCTTTCCAACACTAGGTATGGATGTTTAAGCATGGGTAGACAACAATAATCCAAGGATGATAGTGTACAGTTTAAGGATGAATGAAATATAGTTCAGTCCATTGAAAGATGAATAGATACTAGTTTAAGGATGAATAGGTAAACAGGTGTTTTAAGAACCATAGAGGTCACAGGTGTTTATCAGTTGGCAACTACAGTGTAAGCATAATTAAGCCAGAGTTTGACCATGAACGGTTAAGAATTTTATAAGGGTGAACACCTAAGAACACAGTTAGTAAACGTAGATATTTTCCAGAGGGTGAAATAGGAGTAATGAATAAATTGTTACAGCATATGGATGCTCGCAATACAGTTTAGGAAAGAACAAGTAAGCAACCAGGAAGAATGAAAAAACATAGATTACTGATAAATGGCTAAGATAGTCCATGGGTGAAGAGATAAAGGAATGCCACAGCAGCAGTGCTTAATTTGTAAAACAATAAGTGCCAGGGCTCTTGTCAGACGGCCACTGCAGCTTGCACCACACATTGCCCCTTCGATGCTGCCAAAGATCATAACAACACAACTACTAAACATCACATTGTTACAAGTGTGGCAATTCAGAATTTTTCAGGCCTCCAAAGCTATAAAATTGGTTTGGGAGGCAGGAACTAGTCATTTTTTATTAATATTGAATACAAAATTAACTGTTGTTATGGTCATCTCTAAATTAGCCAGACAGTGCCACCTTGTGGCAGACTTTCACAAGCCCCGGTGTTGACAATTAAGTGCCGGTGCTGAGCACCGGAAACCACTGGCTCAAATTAAGCACTGCACAGCGGTAAGGATAGTTAAGAATGAATTGGTAGTTTGCATGTGAAACTACAGCAGTAGCTGTTTAAGGATAAATAGATAGCAGTTTATGGATGAATTATTAGCAATCCGAAGATAAATATATTGAAATTTAAACATGAGTAGTAGTAGTAGAGGAACAGTATGTTAAAACTGTGCCCACGACCATTCAAGAAAGAACAGATAATACTGTAAAGATGGGTAGCTATCAGTTTAAGGATAAACACTTGTTACTTTGAGTGAACATGTGAGAGTAGGCTGAGTATGAATAGAGCGCAGACTATAGATTAATACGTAGCAAATTACATGTGACTCGCTGAGAACAGTTCAACAATATTGAGTTCACTTAATGGCAGGTTAAGGCTGGATTGATGGCAGATTATGGATGCATGCATAGTTGAAATAATAGGTTTATGAATATATTGTTCTGGAAGCATGGGTATATGGAAATCTATTGACAGTCAAAAAATATAGCACCAATGCAAAGTCGAGCATAGTTTGTGAACAAAGAAGAATTGTAGAGGAACAAATAGTTTAAAAGTTAGTCTGTAGATGGGTTAACGGGCGAAACTCTTTACGGGTGACTAGATAGCAATGTATGGGTAAATCAACGGTACATCAGTAGACAGATGGACAGGTATGTGAGTAAATAGTAATCCGAGAGTGAGCAGGTGGTTTTGAAGGCTGTACAACTGATGATAGGTTACAGATGAATGTACAGCAGTATAAGGATGAACAGTTGATTTAAGAATATCGAGTGTATGGAAAACTGCTGAGACTACTCTATGCTCGAGTAGATGTCTAGATATAGCTGAACAGGTGGTTTAAAGGACATACAGACAGAGCTTTCAAGATTAATAGTTAAGAGAGGCTTAAGGCAGAGTAAATAACAGTGCAAGGATGATCTGGCAGTTTTAAGTATAAACAGACAATATTGCAAGGATGAAAAGTTGAAAATAGTTCAAGGGTGAGTTTAAGTATGAACAGGTGGCATAAATCATAAAGTATAAACAAAGAGCACTGTAATGATGAACATGGGGAACATCGTTTACGAAGCGGTTTTTACACCGCAGTGCCTTTACCCCGCAGCTATTACAACGTAAGTCGTTACTACTGCGCAATGTATAAAGTATGTATGCACACACACAGCAGTACAAGATATGAATTCTGTAAGATTAAATCAAAAAGCAGTGCTTAGAGGTCAATAAATCCAACTGGGGCTATCTGCTCGTGCTTGACTGTGGCAATTCCAAAAGTTCAGCCTTACTGCGATGAGCCAATGCTTGGGCACGATGTGGACAATGTGTTGAAATATGGAGGTAATGTGCCGCCTTCTAAGGCGATGCGTCGGTTCCGAGTTGGATAAAACATTTGATTTGTCAATGTGAAGAGCACTGTGCTTCTATTCCTATGCATTGTCAGACTGCTGGGCCAAAGGCGATGCATCGGTTAAAAGCCATATGGGGCCAGGAATACGTCGGAGTCAGGACAGGGCGTCACAGACGTCGGCGATGCTTTTCTGTGAGACTTACGCAGCAGTGATTTGGAGGAACTGTGTCGGCAAAGTTGGGGCTGCATTGTAAGTCAGGGTCATTGCATCACACACTTGGAGAGAAGTGTCCATGAGTTTGGTGCAGGCAGCGGCAATGAGTCCGTTTCACAGGTTCAGAATGATGCTTTGGAGTTGATGCATTGTTTTTTTGGGTTGCAGCATCAAACACTCACTTCCAAGGGTCCAGGTCTAGATTTGGCACCACTTGGCAGAGCAAGACTCCCAGCAGAGGAGCCCATGTGCTGGTATCAAGATGCAGGGGAAGTCTTTGATATTCCTGAGACTACAGAAACAGGAGGCAAGCCTAACCAAGCCCTTGGAGAACATTTAAATGCAGGATGTAGAGAGTAAAGTCCAGTCCTTTCACGCTAGGCCAGAAACAACAGTTCATCTTCCTGGCAAAATGTCCTCAGTCCAGAAGTGTTCCAACTATATTAATGTCAGAGGTCCAGTAATTATACCCATGTTAACCTTTGAAGTAAGGGGACTTCAAAGAAAGGTTTTTGTAGTGCACAAGACCCTGCCCTTGCTGGCCCTGGCTCCAGACACACTACAGGGGGTATGCAGCTCTTTGTGTGGGGAAAAGCACGGCCCTATTCAGGTGCAAGTGTCAGCTCCTCACTCTAGCACAGGAAGACCCACCAGCTAGGAGGTGGGTAATCAGGATATGCAGGGCACACCTCAGCTCCCTTTGTGTGTGACTGTCTAAAGGGAATGCACAAAGCCCAGCTGTCATCCAACCCAGATGCATATTCCAGTGACAGGCAGAGGCACAGAATGGTCAAAGTAAGAAATGAAAACGTTCTAAAGGTTGCATTTGCAGATCTGCAATTCAGAAACCAGCTTCACTGAAAGATGTGTCTATAAATTGTGAGTCCAGAGACAACAAATTCAAATTTTCTTTCTGCTTCCAATTGGAAGTTACACTTGTAAAGTGTTATAAGGCAGCTCTAATTCTAACCTGTGGGAGAGACAGGCCCTGCTGAAGCAAAAATTGAATTTTGCAGGTCTTCACTACCAGGACATGTAAAAACTCAACAGCACATGTCCTACTTTATACATACACTGCACCCTATCCATAGGGATACCACAGGCTTACCTTAGGTGTACCTTATATATAATAAAAGGGAAGGTTTGGACCTGGCAGGTAAGTGAACTTGTAAATGAATTGTGTTGATACACCCGATATTCAATGAAACACTGAATTATAACACAATGGTTTACTAAGTTCTTTTTCATTTCCCCCTGAAGAAGAAGGGATCTTCTTACCGAAATGCTCGCACTATAACTCTTCACGAAAGGAATAGTTTTCCTTTGTTAGAGAAATATTTGCTGAGTTGTGTGTACATCATATTGTTATGAACATTAATGCTTGAATTTTGGTAATTTTTGTTTTTACGACAAAAAAGTGATTTGAAAGAATGGGTAAATGCCCATCATAATTAAGGCTCCCTGTTTTCCGTTTTTACTGATTTTTACAGATAAATACAGACAGAAAACATTCCTTTTCAAATCTGTATTTATTTTTAAATATGTATAAAAACGGAAATTGGGTTGCTTTTTGAGTAATTCTAAAGACTGTCTGTTATGACTGGCAGGCTACTAGATGTGTGGATTGATAGATAAGGGGGTTAAAAAATAAAGGATGAGTTTAAGTATGAACAGGTGGCATAAATCATAAAGTATAAACAAAGAGCACTGTAATGATGAACATGGGGAACATCGTTTACGACGCGGTTTTTACACCGCAGTGCCTTTACCCCGCAGCTATTACAACGCAAGTCGTTACTACGACTTGCGCTGGATGGCGCTGTGGAATAAGGAATCTTGCAATTTTATATTCCAACACCTTCCCTACTGTTACGGGGACTGGTGTTGGAATATAAAATTATAAGATTCCTAAATCGACGCCCTCCAACGCAAGTCGTTCTAACGACTTGCATTGTAAGACTTGCGTGGTAAAGGCATGCGTTGTTACAACATGCGTTATAACAACGTACATCCGATGAACATTCGAGACTAGGTTATAGGGAAGGTTTACGATGAACATGTAGTTTAAAGTATAAACAGATAAAACTCCACACGATGAAGTTGTAAATAGCATCAGGGTGAATAGTTGTCTTAAAGCACTGTACGGTTGTACAACTGATAATAGTTTACAGATGGAGATAGAGCAGAGTAAGGATGAACAGGTGGTTTACGAACATGAAGTGTATGGAAAACGGGTGAGACGAGTCTATGTCTGAGTAGACAGCAAGATACAGCTGAACAGCTGGTTTAAAATATAAACGGACACTGCTTTAAAGATAAATGGCCAGGAGGTGAGATCAATAGGAATTAAAAGTCAGTGCAGAGATGTATAGGTGGTTTAAACTATAAACACATGGAAATGTGAAGATGAAGAGGAAGTTTAAAGTATAAACAGAGAGTGCTGTAAGGATGAACAAGGAAGAGAGGTTAAGGAGTAGTAAATAGCAGTGTAAAATGTTAGTATAAGACAGTGTAAAAATGTAAGTATAAGAGAACTTTGGAAGGATATACAGTCGAAAATAATTTAAGGAGGGTTTGAAGATGAACTGGTAAATCTGTAAGGATGAACAGTCAAGGATAGTTTAAGGGTGAGCTTAAGGATGAATGGGTGAGAGAGAAAAACTCTGTTTATTTAGACCTTAGTCTTTAAAACCAATTGAGTAAAATTCAGGGTATTGTACATAGTTAATTATTAGTAAAACAATATACAGCCTTTGTTAAAATCTTTAAAAAGATATAAAAATATACAAAACATTCTACTTAAAAGCTAAATCGTCTTAGACATTTAAAATCAAGGCAATTCGTTATCTTCAGCAGTGCACCACTATAGTATGGAGATTAAAAAGATATTAATGCCCATAGGACTTGTCCCATTTGAGTTACTCTTCTTCTTTTATTGTACGCAGGGTAACTGGGGTTTCTCACAGCACATCTTTGGGTTTTCCCCTGACCATTAGATTTATTTCTTTCAGGTAGTATCCCAAAGCTATAGCTATTTCTAAATATTCCATTCTTAGCATTAAATCAATTGCTTGGGTTCTCACTCTTGTGTCATATTTTATGAATATAGGTCGTAGGATCCGTTTTTTCACTTCAGCACACATGAGACAATCAAGAAGAATGTGCATGATCTCACATTTAGTCCCCATACCGCATTTGCATAAACCATCTGGGTACATCATTTCTGCCGTGACTTTCTCCTCCACTCGCCAGGGGTTGATGCCAATTCTCATTTTTAAAATATCCCATCTAAATCCAAAGTTCGGGAGTGCTTCTAGGTATGGATATCCCCTATCGGTTTCCCATATTTCTATCATGTTTTTTACCGATTTTTTGTTTCTTAAATAACCTAGGTCCTGCATTCTCGAGTGCTCCCTTCCTTTTGCTCTAAGTGTCACTTTTGTGAAGGCTACTTCTAGGGGGTTTTGGGTTGTACCCACATCTAGGCCATAAATTGTCTCTTTTATCTTCTTTTTTTTGCCTCCACTGCCCATCTTAGGTTGCTGTGTTGTATTTCCTCACTACACCAATGTGACACTTTTTGAGCTTCCTCTAGAGTTTGGCATTTCCAAAATCTAGCCACCGCCATTCTGGCCTGGGTATTCCACCCTACCAATCCTGTTTCAAGTCTAATTGCCTGTAGCATGGCTGACTTTGGCAAGGACAGTAGTGTTTTTATAGCTTTATCCTCCTCCCGATTCCAATCCCCTTTACCACTAAGGAATAGGACCTCTGCCCCATATAGTACTTGTGGGGGGACCATAGCTGAAAAAGCTTTTATCATTGGTTTATGTGACATATCTCCGTACATTTTATTGAATTTTTTCTGGCCGCAGATGGAGGAAGAAGCTTTTGCATTTTGGTTTTTTACATGATTGTTCCATTTTAAGGATGATTCAAACCATAGGCCCAGATATTTATATTCTTTTACTGTTTCCAATTTAATTTTATCTAGGTACCAGCAAAAGCTTTTTGGCTTTTTTCCAAAGCACATAACCTTTGTCTTGTCCATATTTACTATTAGCAGTTTACTCTTGCAGTAATCATTAAAAGCATTTAATTTCCTCTGTAGCCCCAGCTCTGTTTGGTCAGTTATGACGAGATTGTCTGCATACAATAAGCATGATACTTTCTTGCCACTCATTCTGGGGCTAGCACTCTTTTCCACCTCCAATACTACCGGCAAGTCTGCTAGGAAGATTGAAAAGAGTAGAGGAGCTAACACACAGCCCTGTCGGAGTCCATTGTTTATAGCTATTTTCCTTGTGAGAGCTCCCTGTGTATCTTTTATTACTTGGGCCCAGTTTCCTCTATGTAGTTCTTTTAGTGTTGCTAGTAGGTCAGTTGGGATATTGTTTTTAATCAGGCACTCCCAAAGTTTCCCGTGGTCCACTGAGTCGAAGGCTGCCCGGAAGTCGACAAAGCAGCAGAACAAGTTTCCCCTTTGCTCTATCGACTTCCGGGCCAACGCCCAAAGTGCATAGCAGTGGTCCATTGTGGAATGGCCTTCCTTAAATCCACCCTGTTCCACAGGGATGATTAGGTTTACTTCTACCCAGTTTTTTAATTTGCCTAGGACTATTTTGGCAAAGATCTTCTCCCCAATGTCAAGTAAATTGATTAGTCTATAGTTTTTTGGACTATGCATATCCCCTTTCTTATGAATGGGCCGTATTATGGCCCCTTTCCAGGAGTCAGGGATTCTCCCGGTTTCGAGGATTATTTGAAACATATCCGCGAAGAATTTTGCCCACCAGTCTGGCTGTGTTTTAATTATCAGTGCCGGGAGGTTATCCGGACCTGCCGCTCTTGTGAGGTTTAAACTCTTTATCGTTTTTCTAACCTCATCTACAGAAAATTCAGGTTTCATACCTACTACCAGACCGCTCCAGTCTGTGTACAGGTGCTCTTTCTGATCTGTTTTTACGCTATACAGGTCCTGTAAATATTCCTCCCAGGCCGCCTCTTCGACAACGCAGTTCATAGCCCCTTTTTGGACTTCTGCTGCTGAGTTCACCAACTGCCAGAACTGGCGTAGGTTCCTTGTTTCAATCGTCTCTAGAAGTTTTAACCAACATCCTTCTTTGAATTCTCTTTTTACCCTCCTTGTTAACATGTTGTACTCTCTTTTTAGGGCCACCAAGGCCTTTCCACTGGCCTGATTCCCATAACGGGCAAACCGGCGAGCCATTCTCCTAACTTCTCTTTTCTTCTCTAGGCATTCCTTTGTAAACCAGCCTGTTATTTTACCTATCTTTTTATTACTCACTTTGGTTTTGTTATTTCCCCCATTACCATCTCTTAATCCTTTACAGAGTATTAGAACGACCTCCTCGATTTTTCTTACATACCAGTCAAGGGTTTGTCCACTAGCTATCTGTAGGTCTAGATTTTGTTGTAACCTTATTAGTTTTGAGATGTATTCATCCGTTAATTTAGTTGTACGGCGTCTAGGGTAATCCATCTGTTGCTCTAACACTTGAGGGCGGGATTCTACCTTTACTACAGGAAATTCTAGTGATAGCACATTATGGTCACTCCCTTCTCTATTTATGATGCTAAAGCCTGAGACTAAATGGAAGTTCCAGGGTGCCAAAAAAACATAATCAATGGGGCAGCTCTGTGTACCCAATTTAAATGTTCTCTTAGCAGGACAGTCTTGGGGGCCCCTTCCGTTTAAGCAGAAGAGATTTTTTGCTCCTAGGAAGTTAGCCAACTGTGTGTCCTTTGCACTTAGTACACATTCTGGGAATATTGCCTGCGGTATTTCAAATGCCTCTAGTAATTCTCGGAAGCAACAGTCTACATTCTTTGTGTGTAATTTGTGGTTAAAATCTCCCAGAAGCAAAATGATGTCCTTACAATACTTTTCACATAGAGAAACCAAATCCTCTTTAAAAAGAGCCATTTCCTCCACATATTGCTCCATAGAGGCCCATTGGATGTACACATTTATAATCAGTATTGTATCAAGATTTATACACTCTGATAACATTATTCTACATACCAGCAGCCATTTGCATCTTACAGTTAATTCCACTACTTTTTCCAAAATTCTTGTAGACACCAGGGTCATTATTCCACCCGCTGGACGCCCACATCTATTCTTCTTTGCAGGTCGAACTAACTGGCAGAAACCATCGAAGATTAGAGTCTTGCCACATAGCCAGGTCTCCTGGATACACATAATTTCTACGTTTTCTCCAAGTTCATTTACGTTTTTTTGTTTTTCATCAGCTCCTAGCCCATTTATGTTCCAGGAGGCCAGTCTTATGCTATGTGGCATACCCTTTTCCTATTCAATGTCCTCTAACCAACCTTCATCCCCCTGTTCTTCCACGAATTTCTGTGATGGGCCTGCCTGCTCTAACTCCTTGCTCCAGTTCCCCCACCATTGGTCAATATTTGAGTTATTTGCTGTTATTTTTATGTTTCCTGGCGTCTCGCCGTCCTCAACCTCGTACTCACACAATCTGACCTGTCTCTTTCTTAGACCTGCGTGGCATTTAAGGAAGTGTTGTCCCTGCCCTTCCTTCTCACCTACGTCTACCAATAATTCGTTCTCCTCTAGCATTCTTATTCCCTCCTTATGTAGCTCAGTTGCTGCTTTCTTGATCGTCTCTATTACCAGGTTGGAATACAGTGTAACTTTTGTAATCTCTTTCCCTTCACTAGCCTGCCTGAATCCCACTGCCCTTAGGTCGTTTGTACCAATTGCTTTAAGATTCTGACATTTTGCAAAACCTTCCAGCAGTTGTGACCTATTTAGGGGCGGCCTCTTTCCAAGATTTTTCCCCCCGTTTCTTTTCGGGATTTGTTCAAATTATAACACCATGTTCCCGTTTTTCTCCTTTCTTCCTCTAGTTGGTGGGGATAATTCTTTTATATTAGCTTTAGCTACATTTTCATTTGAACTACCTTGTCTAATCTCCCTTGTGACCCAGGACTGCAAATTTCCTCCCACATGCCTCGTGGTCACTTTGGGCACTGCTAGGGGGTTATTTCTAACTAGGTTCTTTTGTGAGTTCGAACTCTTGGGACGGGGCGTCGCGTTTAACTGCCCTTTTGCAGTTTCCTTTTTTTGTGTCCCACTACGGTGTATAGATCCTTTTATGACTCTTCCCTGTACACCTCCTGCCTTTACCATCCCCGTTTCCTCGACCATTATTTGTTTCCTTTTACTTACGATTTTTGTACCTACCCCCTTTACAAATTTGGTTTCACTGCTTCTATGTCCACATCTATTACACTCTGGTCTCCTTATTACCCCCATAGGCCATTTCAATATATATACTTGATGGCTCTCCTTGTGGGGGTTATCGGTTTGTAGCTGACTTTTCCCCTTCATAACTCTCTCTGGCATTGGCGTTTTATCAGCAATCTTTAACAAGAGCTCCTTCCCTAAGGGTAGTTTATTGCTTTCCTCCTGTATCTGTATCGACGACTCATGATCGGGGGTTCGTCTTCCCATTGCTGGCATGAGGGCCCTTATCCCCTGCAGCTCCCCCTCTATTTTGCCTAAGTAAACAGTTTGATTTTTTAACACCGTATTATTAGACAGGGTTACTTCTAATAGACCTTGTAAGGTCTTTTGGAGAATCAACATTAGGTCCAACATAGAGACTGCAGACATTGATGATAAGTCCCGATTTAAATCTGGATTTATCTCCAGAGTTGTATTTAGTTCATCGATTTGCTTCAAGCTGTTATCTAGGGTTCCCAGCAGACTTTTAAGGTCCATTCTTTTCTCAGATGAATGGGTGGTTTGCACTATAAACAGACAGCACTGTAATAATGAACAACATTGTAAGTATATAATACATATAGGTGGGTCGGAACGCAGTGACGCGGTGAGCGTAACGAGGGGCGGAGGCAGTGTGGACGAGCAGACGAGCGCGGCTCAGCTTCTCTCCTCTTCTGCTCCAACTGGGGGTTCCGTTAACCGCTGAATTGCGCTGTTACAGATTGCACAACTTTTGCCAGATTCTATGCAGTGAGCTGTGTGGTGAGGAAGTGCGTGACAAGTGCGGCCCCTGTTAGTTGGTGGCCGCTGAGTGTGAGACTTGGCTGCCTGCGGGGTGGCTGTAGAGTTCCTACTTGTCTGCCTTCTCATTGAGGGGGGCAGTGCCCTGAAAAAAGAGGCAAGCAGTGTGGGAGGCTGCTTAACTGATCACTCAGCCAAATGCCTAGATGTAATCCTAGAGGCCGGAAGCTGCAAGACATTACTACCAAAGGGGTGTAGCAGACTACAGACTGCAAGAGATTGCAAGGCTGCAAGCCGGAGGGTGTATTGTGTTTGGCCTGGCCCCGTGGCTACCTTTCCCTCTGTTTGGGCAATTTCTCTGGCATGAGGCACCTGTTCTGAAGGTGCTCTGAAGGTGCTCCAAAGATTCTAGGCACTATTGGTTGTCAGTAGTATATAAATATAAATGTGTGAGATGATTGCACCATTGTACCATTGCTCTCTGGGAGCCTGGTGCTTGGTGCATATTCAGTCATCTTCGCCTCCGGCTCCCCTGTGGATTTATCAACCGTCGACCAACTATTGTCCAACGCTATGGAACAATGAACAGTATGGAAGTGAATCATGCTTTTGGATTGCTGTATCAATGACACGTTTTCTGGCTGAGCACATTATTATATTCCAATATAACTCCTGTTTTCCCCTGTTTTTCACATTGCTGGTGTTCCCTGTGCTTGTGCCCAAGGCCTTGCTTCCTCCTTACGGTTTCGAATTCTTGCCCCACAGTGTCCTGGCCTTACTACTACGGCTCGTTTATTGGGCACCAATTGAGTCGGGTTATGTAAAACAAGGGCAGAATACAGCTTACAGAAATCAGTTGAAGTACAGCGAAAGTCCAGTGAGTGGTGGGCAGCTGTAAACTGTTCTATCTGCGGGTACCAGGAACAGACTAATTTGCATATAGCCAGGTTCTGAACTGGGATGGTGCAGTGAGCTAAAAAACGGTGTTGGATCTAGCCCTGATCTCTTGACTGGGTGAGAGTATTCTGCTTAATTCAGAAACTCTGTCCATCACCACACCTTGTTGTTAAATATTTTGTCCACCCTAAGCGTGGAAGGGTATACTCAGACGTGAGTCCCTTGCTCATTGCACCATCAGGATTCAAGCAAGCCGGGCCGACGACGGCTGAAATGCCAGAAACCGGTCCCCGGAAGCTTGTTTCCTTCCCAGTGTAAGAATTGGCTTGGTAGTTTGGTTTGCCCTGTTCCCATCATGCACTGGGACAGGAACAGACTAATTTGCATATAGCCAGGTTCTGAACTGGGATCGTGCAGTGAGCTAAAAAACGGTGTTGGATCTAGCCCTGATCTCTTGACTGGGTGAGAGTATTCTGCTTAATTCAGAAACTCTGTCCATCACCACACCTTGTTGTTAAATATTCTCATTGAGGGGGGCAGTGCCCTGAAAAAAGAGGCAAGCAGTGTGGGAGGCTGCTTAACTGATCACTCAGCCAAACGCCTAGATGTAATCCTAGAGGCCGGAAGCTGCAAGACGTTATTACCAAAGGGGTGTAGCAGACTACAGACTGCAAGAGATTGCAAGGCTGCAAGCCGGAGGGTGTATTGTGTTTGGCCTGGCCCCGTGGCTACCTTTCCCTCTGTTTGGGCAATTTCTCTGGCATGAGGCACCTGTTCTGAAGGTGCTCTGAAGGTGCTCCAAAGATTCTAGGCACTATTGGTTGTCAGTAGTATATAAATATAAATGTGTGAGACGATTGCACCATTGTACCATTGCTCTCTGGGAGCCTGGTGCTTGGTGCATATTCAGTCATCTTCGCCTCAGGCTCCCCTGTGGATTTATCAACCGTCGACCAACTATTGTCCAACGCTATGGAACAATGAACAGTATGGAAGTGAATGATGCTTTTGGATTGCTGTATCAATGACACGTTTTCTGGCTGAGCACATTATTATATTCCAATATAACTCCTGTTTTCCCCTGTTTTTCACATTGCTGGTGTTCCCTGTGCTTGTGCCCAAGGCCTTGCTTCCTCCTTACGGTTTCGAATTCTTGCCCCACAGTGTCCTGGCCTTACTACTACGGCTCGTTTATTGGGCACCAATTGAGTCGGGTTATGTAAAACAAGGGCAGAATACAGCTTACAGAAACCAATTGAAGTACAGCGAAAGTACAGTGAGTGGTGGGCAGCTGTAAACTGTTCTATCTGCGCGTACCAGTGTGTAGGTGTTATAGTGTGGAATAACAGACTACAGAGCTGTATAGTATAGGCAATGTGCTCACCTTGAAAAAATAACAACACAAGACGATCTGAGGATGAACACTAGATCATCAAAAACCTCGGCCCAGAAGAAACAAAGTACAAGCAGCAGAACCCAAAGGAAAGTGAGGCACCCCAAAGAGGGCATGACCAAGTGGCCCCGTATTGGGGGAGATGCAAGTCCAATTACTTTGAATACACTGATCCTTCAAGGTAGACACAGTGGTGTCGGATGTATGTCAGTACAACGTGATCATTTTGATCGCGGTACTTGACAACGCAGTTTTCACAACGCAAGTCGTTACAACGACTTGTGTTAGAGGGCGCTGGATTGTGGAATAATTTAATTTTCTATTCCAACTCCAGCCCACTTAACAGTAGGGAAGGTGTTGGAATAGAAAATCAAACAATTCCTTAAGCAAGAGTGCCATCCAGCGCAAGTCATAGTAATGACTTGCATTGTAAAGGCAGCGTCGTAAAGGACATGCGGTGTAAACACCGCGTTGTAAAGGATGTTTCCCGTTGTGTCGGAGCAAAAAAGAGAAATGTGGAATGGAGTTCTACCCGTGATACACTACTAAAACTCGATAAAGAGACACATCAAGAAAGTTATCATATGATTTAACAGTTTCAACAGATTTGCCAGCCTTGAAACAGCAGTCATTCAAGGAATGCTTTGGGAGAAAAGAGAATATGGCCGGTTTAGGCCGTAGAGGTAATGTCAAAGCGAGAAATGAGATTGGCATGAATAAATCCAAGGTACAAGTTGCGCCTCCACTGACAAGGAAACCTCATTACCTACACAATCCACACCAGTTGTACAGAGCACCCAAGGAGGCAATAACAGTAGAGGAGATCTTTCGATTACAGAAGAAAGTTTGCTCCTGTCTTCCTTGCTCAGAGTGGTGGAAAAGGAGAATGAGAAATCAATGATACATGATAAAATAGATGTAGCAAGCAATGTAGGAAATAATGAAGCAATAAACTCGGAAACTAATTCGATATACGGACTTGAAGATCCAAATATATCAGGGGATGAGAATACTATAGATGATTCAGAATCTGAGCAAGTTGAAGCCTCATACAATTAATTTAATGCTCCAATGTCATCCGGTCAACTGCTGGAGCTGGATTATTTAGTTAATTCACTAAACTCAAAATCGAACTTTAACTCAATTACATTGAGGGCACAGTATGATACCACACAAAATGTCTCAGGTACAAGGTGGTGTAGTAAACAAGATCAGGATTTGTAAACAAAAAGACTGGAAATGGAAAAGAATGAAGGCAAATCAACAGGAGATGAAGATACGCCTCCAAAATTCCCGGTATTGTCCACAATGGGGGCAATAGGTAGCACACAAATGTCGGATATTTTTACAACACAATCAAACCTCTTGACAAAACAGGTCAACTATCTCAGACAAATTGCAGCAGAAATTGTATTAATAAAGGCTAATTTAGCAACATTGTTATCGATAAAACAGGATATGAGCGAACTAACTAAAGCCTTAAAACATTTGGAGTGTATGGATGATATTGTCGACCTACTACAATTATTACCAAGAAAAATCGGGGACTGCGGTTTGAAATGTATTAATAAAAATGCACTTCCGGGTATTGGAGAGAAGATTATGGAAATGGACAATGAAATAAGCAATGTAATTCAAGACAGCTTTGAGCATAGAAAAGATGTTGTGAATATAGTGGCAGAGGCAAAAATAAACAAGATAAACATCTGTAGTGGAATACAAGTTGATGAACATCAAGAGGGCTTCGCTCCATATTTGAGTAAGAGGCGACTTAAAAAATTAAGAAAACTCTAGAGAAAAAATGACATCAAACAAACACTCCTAAATGCTCTAGTCACAAAGGAAAGTGATAATTTCCCAATATTCAATAAGTCAACATATCAGGCAAAAAAATATATCGATAATAACATTGATAGGATTCATAGGTCTGACGTAAATAGGCCAAGTCATGAAGAATCATGTCTTTTAGTAAATCCAGATAAAGTTACAATATCAGAAGACAAAAGATCCGAACAGGAGCAGAAAATCGCACCAAGAGTGGTAAATAGGGCTGTATCAACATCACTTAATTCACCTAAAATCAAGGCACCAACAAATACTTGCCTTGTAACAACAGTACCACAACTAAGGTATGGTGAAGTAGTATAGCATGGAGCACAAAATACTAGTACCTCTATGGTCAACGCAAATATTCAAAATGAGGATAGAATTGCGTCTTGCCCAAGCAACAACGAAGTTCTAATGAAACAGATTATGGATGGCATATTAGGGATAACTGAAAAGTTAGAAGATATGGATTTAAGATGTCCAGTAAATACAATGAATCTAGGGAAAACTGAGGAAGTGAAAAATTGCTCGGAGTCGGAAAATGCACAAAATGACGGTCCTGTGGGTATTCAACAAACAAATAAGGGGAAACCCTAAAAGCAAATAAAGGGAAGTTAATTCAAGAGAACAAACCATTATATAAAGAATGCTCATTTAGTGATGAAAATTGTATAATTGACTTTATACCTGTATATAAATCCGCAGGTCTCCACGACATACTAAATTGGCAAAATATACTAAAGTTATTAAATTGCTTTGAAAGTCTGAAAGAACTTAACTCAAAATCACTAGTTGCTGTCCGCTTTATCTCGGATAACAAAGTTAATTCTGCTTAAGAAATCACTAGAATAACATGGACATCCCAGAATGTGGCTTCAAAGATTCTGGATATAAAAGAATTCTTAACCGATTGGGAAATTACAATCAGACAGCCGGAGAAATGTAAACACCCACATATTCTGAGAACAGCCAATAGATGAGCAGAATATGAAAAACTCCCACTAAGTACCAGACCATCGTATAAAGGTGCTGAAGAGAACATTAGATTTAAACATTTTCAAATCACTGCAGGGAAAATATATGTTAATGGTCAATCAGTTGCAGATGCTCCATATTCAGGAGTGATGCAGTACCCACATGTGGCAAATAGAATTGATTTAAGGGAAGCCCCAACACAATGAGTTCTCCATTTTATCATGAACTATAGCCGGCTTTGAGCGACAACTAAAAAAGTCCGGGGAAAAATTATGAGCTTTCTAAATGATCAATGTGGAATATGTTTATAGGAAACCTGTCAGTCAGTTAATCTAAATATTCACAGCTATACATCACATGAAATTAAAGCAAAAAAGAATGCATTCGGAAGACCAAGTGGAGGATTGACAACATTAATAAGCACTAAACTATGCGTGACAAGCAAAAAGATAAAAACATCATCGATATATATATTGCTTGTTCTTTTAATACATCAAAACTCTACAAAATGTTTCATTATCAACATATACTTCCCTCTTTTGGTGAAAAATAAGTGCAGATATCGGACAACATTAGACGAATTGGAGCAAATAATGGCAGTAAATGAACAAATGTTGGTTATAATAACAGGAGATTTTAATCAAACTTTACTGCCTTTGGTGACCAACCCTTCAAGTAGTGGTGAACCAGACACGGGTTATAATATCCCACAAGTTGTATTTCCTTCACAGAATAAACCTATTAAGATCAGTACCTCAATTAAGGCCACATATGACTTATTGACTGACTCAGTATACAGAATTCTTAATGGAAGACTAGTAGAAGATCAACCAGCCTCTTTAACCTTCCGCGGGGCCAACAGGGTCTTCCATCATAGATTTTACATTTGTGCATTACGCTTATTTTCATCTGTGTAAAAAGTACGCTATTATACCAAGATCCGAGAGTGATCACGATCCTCAAAGACTAGTCATCAACATTAACCATGATTATTGGGAAACCCATGCCACGGCCAATAGTGGGAGATTGACCGCTGTGAATGAGAAAATACTTATTTGGAAAATTATGCTAAAAGAGAAGGCATACAATCTTGAAGAAATCATGACATCGAGTACCGAATCAGGGGTTGTTTTTACTTATTTCAGGTTGGCTTGAGTTGGTATTTTACCAATTCAAAGCTGTAATACTGTGCCTGGAGTGGTAAATGGCTTTTGTCATTTTACAGCTCGGCAAGGACAGCACTGTGCTAGTCCTATGCTTAAAGACTTTGCTGTAGAAATGGCAAAAGACTTTGTCTTTTTATATCTCGGCGTGCATGGCACTGTGCTAATCCTATGCTTAAAGACTTTGTTAGAAAAACAGACATTTGAGGTGAGCAGATCTAGAGTGTCGCTGGTGTTGAGAGTGCTCGAACAGGAGCTGCTTTCCACCTAAACCTGAGAACTACCCAGAGTTCTCTCCTTATTTTTTGCATAATTTATGCATTACTCTATGCCTGAAAGGGTTTTGTTTTGATATATATATATATGGAAAAAATCAAATCAAGATCAGACATAGTCGTAAGGTGGTCCGACAAGGGAGGCAACATAGTACTGTGGCCTTTAGAAATGTATAACAGTGAAGCATTGAGTCAACTACAAGACAGAGAATGTTATGCAAGAATTAGTCCAACACTCCTTATAGGAATCCAAGAAAAATACCATACCGAGCTATACAAATGGAAAGGAAAAGGACTATTGAGTAAAAAGGAATTTGAGTTCCTAAAAAATGATTATCCTGTAACTGCACAAATGTATCTAATCCCAAAGATCCACAAGAACGATAAAACACCTCCAGGAAGGCCGATTATATCGGCGATGGGGAGTCTATTTGAAAATACAAGCATCTTCATAGACCACTTTTTACAACCTGAAGTCCGAAAACTTCCAGCATATATAAAGGACACGGGAGATTTCTTAACGAAAGTGTACGATGTTAAATGGAAAGAGAATTATCTATTTCTAACACTAGATGTCCAATCGTTATATACGAGTATTAGACACAAGGACGGCCTGAATGCCATAAAACACTTTTTGGGGAAAAGACCAATACATTTATTTGAGCACACCAAAATGCTTTTGGAAATGACAGAATGGTGTTTGACTAATAATACATTCATTTTTGACAGACTATTTTACCAACAGGTCCAAGGATCGGCCATGGGTACTTGCTTCTCCCCCAGCTATGCTAATCTACATATGGGCTGGTGGGAGGAGCAAGTACTGATGAAAGTGTACCATGACATTATGACCAAGAATGTGATTATCTATAAAAGATACATAGATGACATTTTCATTTTGTGGGAGGGCAGTGTGGAAAGTGCATTGTTGTTTACAGAAAAGCTCAATGAGAACGCCATAAATCTGAAATTTACTTGCAACACAAGTAGGGAAAGCATACAATTCCTTGATGTAGAACTGTTCATCCTAAATAACAAAATACAAACACGCACTTATCGTAAACCAACTGCTGGAAACACGATTCTTCACGCTAATAGCTTCCATCCTACACCATTAAAACAATCAATCCCCTATGCAGAATGTCTTAGGATGACACGCAACTGCAGCACAAACGAAGGACTAGCTGATGCTAAACAAAATCTCTTCACGAGATTAAAAAAGAGAGGATATTCTGACAAAACATGCAACATTGCTGAAGCCAAATGCAGTACCAAAAACAGACACGACCTTCTGTTCCCACAGGTAACAGAAGGTAAGATAGCCAAACAAGAAAGACAACCCCCGAGATTAATCACTGGTTTTAATCGCCACCAGGATAACCTTCGAAAAATTCTTAGAAGGCACTGGCCTTTAGTCCACAATGACCCAACAATAGGAAACTTAATGGGCACTAAGCCACTAGTTTCCTTTTGGAAGGCCAAATCCATGCGGGCAGAATTAGTGTGCAATGCCCCGGTGGTAAAGAAAAAGAAAAACTGGCTGCAGTCACAAACAGGTTTCAAAAAATGTAGCAAGTGCAAGGCATGCACCCACGGTGTCAACACAACCAATGTGGTGACACCATTCAGAAGAAAACCCCTGACTATCAGAGAACAGTTTACATGCAAAACAGAATTCGCAGTATACGTACTCACCTGTGAATGCGGTAAACGTTATGTGGGATCTACAATCCACCAAGCACACGTTAGAATCCTACAGCACTTGCGAGCCATTACTAATAAAGATCAAACCTACCCAGTAACGCGTCATATTCATGAAGCACATGGTGGAGATTCAACAGGTCTGACGTACTTTGTCATTGACAATATCCCCAAAAAAGTAAGAGGCGGGAATCGTAAATTGGCATTACGCCGATTGGAATCAAGATATATTATCCTCTTGAATTCCAAGATCCCGTCAGGGTTAAATGCAGATGAAGCCCTTACTGTCCATATCTAGCTGCCCCACCTCTTATCCCCGATTACCCTAATGGAAACATCCACCATCCAGCACAACTATTGTCACGACCACAACTAGATGTCGCAATGGGCACCTGAACGCACTACAAACATAGAGGCAACATTTACTTAGCAATTCCTCCGCTTCGCGTAAGTCCGACAAACCCCACTACACACTTCTTTAACTAACCATGTAACGGTCGCCCCGCGCAAATCCGAGCCTATGCACTAGTACTTACCGGCACCAAGCCGCAGTCAGGGACACATGCTCCGACATGTATAGATGGACTGTGCAATGGCTCCGTGCACCAGCAAGCAAACCAGGTTCTGACGGCAATGTTACCATGGTTATAGACATAACAACATGGCTTATCCAATTGGGATCAAGTTACCATTTCAGCCACGAATGAGGAACGTATCAGGACAGTAAACACGAATTTGGGCTAAAATGGGAGGAGTAATTGGAATGTCAAGTAATTACGGAGGTTATTTGCATGTTTACGAAGTATACGTAGCCTCTCTGTGAGAATATTTCCTTTGCATACCCTTGTACAAAATATGTAATGCAATTTTTGAAACATGATGTTAATGTTTTAAATTAACGTACGAGTGAACAAAAAGTAAGGATATAAAGACGGCCATGAAACAAATGTGCTGAGTCAGGAAACCTCCACGTCACTCCCAAAGATGCAATCTGTTTTACCTTAGCAACCAAACAATGCTAATTAAGTGTGTGATTAGTTGACCCATGACATAAATTGTATATATATAGTGCACATCGTGATGGTCAGATGTTAGTGAGCAAGGCGGGAGCAAGCCGCCGAAACGCGTCTGAGCAGAAACTGATTTTGAAAATAAACGTTTGAATTAAGATACACGGAGTCAGCGCCTTCTTTTGATGGAAAGTTTGGTATGGTGAGAATATATATATATATATATATATATATATATATATATATATATATATATATATATATATATATATATATATATATTAATATGAAATGTGTATGTCCAATTTATAGGAAATGTTAATCACTGAAAATATTTTATCTTCTAAATGCTAGCAGTATTTTTTTATTGTAATCATGATAGCAGTGTAAGGGTGGATGAGGAGCGGTGCAAGGAGGCACAAGTGATTTAAGGTCTAAGCAAACAGCATTGTACGGATGAAAAGTGAGATCACTTTAAGTATTTAGGTAGGAGCCCCATGATGTCTGCAACATTGTGCATGGTTGGGAAGAAGGGTCCCCTGGGTACCCACAAAGGCTACATTCAGATGCCTATGGTGGAAGGGGGGCCTGTTAAGGCCCCCCCAAAGATTAATTCCGACAGCCGTTTCGTCTCGGGGAAACTGAATCGAAATTACTGTCCGAATTGGTCATCGTAATTGCTCGTCCGGAAACCATGTCCATTTAGCTGTACGATTCAGTTCAGAAAGACTTGGACTGACACAGTGCCTTTCAGAAACAATTCAGACTGCCCGTATGGTTTCTCAACATTGTAATCGGTCATTGGGAAAACTACGATTCGGTAACAAACAAGGGTTCCAAATCAGATTCCGCACTACCGAATCCCATCACTCAGCCCTTCCTAACGACATTGTAATCAGCCCCTATGTCTCGGATATAATGCTAAATCTCCAATGAACGAGTAGTCACTCATAATGGCAAAATCTGTAACACATATTTGTTACCCAATTTCTACTTTTTTTTAAATAGCTTCTTACCAATGTTTAACTATTGTTATGATATGGTCCTGTGGTGTGAGATTTTTATATATAGTTAATTGGTGGGTTTTATCTTTAATTGCTTAGTTTGTTGTTGGTGCTATGTTGTCAAGAACAAAAACATTTGTAATTGGGTTTAAATTGCTTTTCTCTGCTCTGTAGTTTGTCCATCATTGTATGCCTCTGTTTCCCCTATTCTCTGTCACACAGTGCTGTGCAAGACCTCGATATTGAGAACTATACCTTTCTTTTCTCCCATTTACCTTTGGGTTTCCACTGCTTAAATTTGCAGCTGGCAGGAAGCTCCTCTACCCTCCTTAAGTGGGTGACAGCACGGCAGTGCAGTGGCCCCTAGGCTGCGCTTCTTACAGGCTATTCCCATACTCGAAGCAACTACCACACTGTCTCTGTGTAATGTGTGTGTGGTGTAAAGTGCTCTGAAACCCCACACTGGTATAGGTGGTGCTACATAACTAAAAACATTTGAGAGAGAGTGGTTATTGAGACTTTAGGGGGCACTGTTAATGGGTAGTAGTAAGGGAGTCCGTGGGGGGCACCAGCAAACATTGTCGCACAGGGCGCCACCAGCGCTAAAGCCGGTCCTGGCGATGGGTGTTCCATTGCTAGAATGCTCAGTGAATCTGCGCATACCCACAGACTTCCTGCAACTGGGTATTAACAAACTTCTCCCTGATCCTTCACCACCTAGGAAACTGTTTGAAATTTACTCCTGACAAGGGCAGGAGTAACACTGTATAATAATGATTTCGACACCATAAATCCCAAACCATAAAACAATCAAATCATAAAGAAGTACAAATCGACAAGTCAGTCCTTGGCCAAATAAGCCCCTTACTAGTGTCAGATAGGGAAGGGAGTACTCCCAAACACGCTAGGTTTTTATTGGCTGAATACATTTTTCTGTCTAGAGAAAAAAAAAATAGCAATGCAGTTTTACTTGCCTGGCTAATTTTTACATGATCAAAAGTTCACCTTTATATTTTCTCTTGCGAAAATGGAATTCACTAAGGGCCATATGTATCAAGCTAATTAGCATTCGCAAAGGCCGAAATTCTGCGCATTTCGGCCTTTTGCGAATGCTAATTAGACAAATGGTATGTATCAAACATGTTTGATGCAAAATAAGGAATAGCAAAATTTGATATTCCTTATTTTGCGATTGCACTTAAGGAATCGCAAATTTTGCCATTCCTTAAATGCAATGTATCAAACAAAAAATATTCAAAAAATGCCATTAAGGATTCGCAAATTACCACCAACTTCTAGTTGGTGGTAATTTGCGAATTCTTTTCAAAAAGCTTTTTTCCAAAAAACAAAAGGTGCCTTATGACGCCCATGTGCGCCATATGCCCCCAAATGTCTTTTTCAGGGGTGCAGCAGGGTGTCCTTGAGACACCCCTGCACCCTTGGAAAAATTCCTAATTTGCGATTAGCAAATTGCTAATCGCAAATTGCCCCTTCATTCCTATGGGCCTCCTGGCCCATAGAAATGAATGGGTAAATTGCGATTAGCAATTAGCTAATCGCAAATTAGGAATGGTAAGGAATCGCTATTATAAAGCGATTTTGTACATACATACCGTTTTGCGAATTCCAAATAGCGATTCCTTAAAATTCGCTATTTGGAATTCGCAAAACGGAAGTATGATACATATGGCCCTTAATCTTTCCATTAGTATTCTGGGGAGCCTGTGTGTCACTACGTTCGAGGAATAATCTGGCAAACATTTGTAATTTCCAGAAATTAGTAAATGTACTCCTACAGAAGGGCATAATATGATTTACTTCCTCATTTTGCTGTGCATAGGGCCTTTTGAGTTTCCTTATGCCTAAGTGGCATTTCTAGCTTTGCGACTCGCATCTAAGGTATGCATGTACATGTTATGATTTTTACTGGCGTAAGAAGCTAATGTAAAAATGCAATGAGATTTGAGGTGCTATGCCGCACAAACGAATCTTTTTGTGCATTCTGCATTTGTTATACATTTCAGTGATCTTACTGTTTTTCCTTAAGACCTATCTTCACCATAACATGGAAAGAATGTGGAAGTGCAAGAATGTAGAAAGACCTGCTCTGGCATAAGCTTTTCGTTTTCACCGACTGTGTACTACAGTTCATGCAATCAATCAGAACCGTACTGAAGGTCTTGAAAATCAATGACAACAACTCTGCCAGGAAAATCTACTGAGGCACAAGAATCAAGGCGGCACTACTAGCGACTCAGCACAGGTGAGACCTACTGGCTTTGCCAATGCTTGTTTTTGCATGGGGAAGTTAAATGTTTTTCCCACAATCACAAGATGTTGAGCCGACGCCAATTCTCGCACCAGGTTCCCTAGTGGCAAAATCGGCAGCTCTAGCCGTTACGCCACAAAACATAACAACGTGATATATGTTATTTATTTCTTCTGATCAAATCTAAAACCGGCATATTAAACGCACTGGCAGATAGGATAATCTTGCACCGTTGCTCCTTTCTCGAAGGGCTCCGCTTGTTTCAAGAGTAAGTATTTGAACTCTTCCATTAAATAGAAGCATTTACCGGCTTGTAATCTTTAAAGCCACTGTTGTTTCACTTTAATCTAGAGTACACTTCTTACTTCGCTGATTCTGCTATAAGTATTTAAAAAACGCAAATTTGGAGCGATGGTAAGCAGAAAAGATTGAACACACAGGGGTAAGACACTAAACAGTATAGCAAGATACAATACTAAACAGATGAACGAGAAATATGTAAGTCTCCAGAGAACCTGAAAAAATTGTATTGTGAAAAGTGAGTTTGTAAACGTTTGACAGTTTTATGCCAAGAAGGTACTACTATAGGCCAACCACACTGTTTGCCTAGTAGCAATGTCGTTGGTGAAATTCATGTATATATTTTATATTCATGTATCATGTATATATGTCCCGGATGTTAAAGTGAAAATTGTAGTGTCTCCTGTGTATGAGCACATCATGCTATACAAATCTTTCATTTCCAATCTTTATTTCGACCATTTGGTCATAAAAGATACACAGTACAAAAAGAAAAAACACATGTAACTCCATCATAACAGATAAAACATTGGATACATATATTAAAAAGGCTCCTGTACAGGCTTAAACATCTTAAAAAAGAGAAGAATTTCTAAGCACTACCCAACATCTTTAAAAAGCGATTACGCGTATACCAGACTTTAGTTAAAAACTTGGAGAGTGCAAAGACAATTGGGCCGGTAACATCAGATTTTAAAATCCTGTACATTGGTGCATATTCCCTGCCCCCCATATTCCTTATCAAAGGAAGGAGCCAGTACTTTCTAGCTGCCTTGTAGGCTGGGCAGAAGAAGACCACATGCAGGTCGTTTTCCTCCTTATCGGCACATACAGGACAGTGCTTTGCGGGGGAGGCCGATGACCACGAGCTTGTAAAGGACCGGAAGGGCAATGTGCCGTACCTCCACTGGAGGAACAGCTTTCTGGCAAGTATGGGGTAGATAGGATCCAGTGCCTTCTCAAACCTATAAAGATCCTTACTTTGCAAGAACACAGATGATAGAGACCCGTCTGGCTGGGTAGCTTTGGTCCTTGCCCATTTGTGTTCGTGGTACAAATTCGACAGGGACCTCTTAGATATGTTTGATGCTACCATCGCCGGCTCAGTCCATAAATCAGGGAGCCCTAATTCCATACAGGTAGCTTGAATATTTTTGACCCAGGGGATACTAAGCACCTTGGGGTGATTCAGTAATTCGACCAGTTCCGCCCTATAGTCTGCGAGATCATCGCTACTCCATAGCCTACGCCAAAAGGCTATGGGTCTCAGGCTTATCTCGTCAGCTAGTGGTCGTAACCCTAAGTCAAGCCTCAAGGGAAGAAGCGGGGTACTCGGGGGGAGTGCGGCTATCTGTCTTATGAACTTATTTTCTGTTAATGACAGGCTCCGGCAGGGCATATGACCCCACAATTCAGCCCCGTACATAGTCGCTCCCCTAGCCTGGGCCTTATATATCTGGATTAGAGCCCCCAATGGACGGTACGACGAGCCAGTCATCATCCGGGCGATGCCCCCAGTGGTTTGTATAAGTTTAAGGTTTGCCCTACTCTGGTGGGATCCCCAGGTCATGGTTTCGTTGAGGGTCACACCAAGATATTCAAAGGTGGCTACTCTCTCGAGCCGCACGGCTCCCAGTTGTGGATTCGGGCGCAGTTTCTGGCTCGGGTTAAAAACCATGAATTTGGTTTTTGTGGCATTAATTTCTAGCCCTCTATCAAGGCAGAAGGCCATGAAGGAGTCGAGTATCCTTTGTATACCCATAGGGGTTTTAGATAGCAACAGGGTGTCGTCCGCAAACATAATTGCGGGCACCCTGCTGCCATTTAGTTTGGGGGCGTCAGTATAGTCAGTGGCATTGAGATGGGCGATTACCCCGTTGACAAAAAGGCAAAACAGGGTCGGCGCCAACACACAGCCCTGTCTTACCCCTCGGCCAACGGGGAATCTATCAGTCAGTTCCCCCGACCTCCCACACCTCACGCGGGCGTAGTTACTGTGGTGCAGCCTCTGTAAGATTGTCAGGATATCTGGGGGGACACCCATCTCTGCCAAGACGCTCCAAAGTTTCCCCCTGGGCACCAGGTCGAAGGCGGCCCGTAAGTCCACAAAAATTGTGTACAAACTGCCGCCGTCGAACTTTGCTGTCTTCCAATAGATTAAATTCAATCTAAAAACCTGGTCCACTGTGGATACCCCCTTCCTAAATCCCGCCTGGTAGGGACTAAGGGCTCCCACCTCCTCCATCCAATCCTGAAGCCTGTTCAGCAAAACCCTACCGAACAGCTTCTGCGGTACGTCTATCAGACTAATCGGTCTGTAGTTGGCTGGGAGGAGAGGGGAGCCCTTTTTAAAGATGGGGACCACCTCTGCCCCCAGCCAAGTACTAGGGATTTCCATCCCACCGAGAACACTGTTAAAAAGGGCGGCGAGGTAAGGCGCCCAGACAGTGGGCTCCTGTTTAAACAAGTCCCCCGGTAAGCTGTCCAGTCCCGGCGCCTTCCCGGAAGCCAGGCCTGAAATGGCAGCAGTGACCTCACCCAGTGTTATTGGCTCCCCTTGGTAGCCCGGCCCGTCCACCTCAATAGCAGCAGGAAGTTCTCCCGGCTCAGAGCTGTATAGGGACTGAAAATGAGCCTGCCAGACCCCAGGTGCTATATTAGGCTCTAGTGCCGATTGTAGGTTCCCTGACCCCCCGTTCACTATCCTCCAGAACAGGCGTTGATTTTGAAGCGCTAAAGCCTTTGTGAGTTCTTCCCACTGGTTTTCCTCCCATTCTGCTTTAGCCTGGGCAAGAAGCTTTTTATAGGCTCGCCTGCTTTGTTTCAGGCGTTTCCCTCCTGTACCCTCCTTAATTACTCCAAGAAGTTCTGTTTTAGCCCGTCTGCATGCTATATTGTACCACAATGTTTTGCCTTGGCGCCTCTCCCTTGGCTTTCGTGAACTACTAGTAAAATGGAGTGCCGCGATTTTTATAAGGTCCTCATGGGCCTTATACAATTTAGTCTGGGAGTCTATATTGTTTACCTTGGTGTCATAGCTCCCCATGGTTTCCAAAATAGGAATAATCTCAGCATAGAGCAAAGGGAGTTTATCCTTGGTTGTAACCAGGTGCTCCCACCTGATTCTTCTCCTGCTATTGTCCAGGAGAAGCGCGGGTTTATTCCCTTCCACTGTAGGCACTAGAGCTTGGGGGCCTGGATGAACAAGGTCGAGCTCAAGGGCATTGTGGTCACTCTCGATCCTTTCCATCACCCTAAAATCCCGAATTGTAGTCCACCTCACTAGTTGGGCCAGGACGTAGTCCAAGCGGGACTCTCTCCCCCGTCTATTGTAGGTAGTTTTACTAGGTATGTCGGATTTCATTCGCCCATTACAGGCTCTGATTCCGAACCTTAGGGTGAGGGCAGTAATTTGTAGTGCTAGTGGGGTCCAAGCTTTCGCGGGAGGTGCTTCCACCGCGGGAACTGCCCACCTGGCATCTTCTTCCAATGAAAGCCCTTCCAGAAGGCCGGGGAGTGGCTCAAAGTGAGAATTAAAGTCCCCACCCACCACATAGTATGAATCATTCTCTTGAGAGACAGGGTAGGGGATAATCTCAGTCAGGGATCTGTTTTTCATAGATTCTATGGAGCGCCTAAGCTCCACCCTACGTTTCTCTAGTGAGGTTTCTTTACCCGCCTCTCCCTTGGCAGATTTAAAATAATTGTCCAAAGTCCCTGTACTGGGGGCTCCCTCCCTTGATGGAGTTTCACGTGGTGATGGCGAAGGCATTACTTTAATCGTATTGGGGTCTGGGATTAAGAGAGTGGGCCCAGCCCGGCCTCCTTCGGCCCCGGACGGCCACAGACGGTCCCGCCCTTGTCCCGGGCTTCTCCCGGCGCCCTCCCGCGCGCTCCCGCGCGGCGGGGCTACTACCTCCTCTTTGTAGGTTTACAAAATGCACCAAGGGGGCGGGGCCGGCAGGGAGAGGAGCCCAGCTGGAATCGGGCGCGCGGGGACTCCTGGTCCGTGGAGTCCTCCGCTCTACCCTCGCAGCCCTGCCGGTCTACTGGTGTGCAGGTGATGCCCCTTTGAGTCAGCAGCCGCTGAAAACCGCGAAGCGGGACCCGCGGAGCGGGTCCGCCGAGGCGTGGCGGCTCACAGCAGGCTGGGTCCGAGGTAAGGAGTGGTGAACGCGGCGTTGCAGCAGGGAATCCGCCGAGGGTGCGCTTAACAACCCCTTAAGACTTGCGGTGATGGGGGCGGGGCCGGCAGGGAGAGGAGCCCAGCTGGAATCGGGCGCGCGGGGACTCCTGGTCCGTGGAGTCCTCCGCTCTACCCTCGCAGCCCTGCCGGTCTACTGGTGTGCAGGTGATGCCCCTTTGAGTCAGCAGCCGCTGAAAACCGCGAAGCGGGACCCGCGGAGCGGGTCCGGCGAGGCGTGGCGGCTCACAGCAGGCTGGGTCCGAGGTAAGGAGTGGTGAACGCGGCGTTGCAGCAGGGAATCTATGTTCAGTTTTCATTGATGTAATCCTCACTTTCAGCAGCGCTCCTCTTAGACAATCTGTGGTATCTTCATCTTTGCCATGCATTCTCCTCTTAGTGTTGTGTCCCCTGCTGCTCAGCCAGAGTGACTTTGATGTGATTAGAATGCTGGTGTGTGCATGGTGGGAGAGAGGGTCAGTTGAATGAGTGGGCTGAGCTGCAGGGATGCTGCTCCCGGTGGGAGTCCCTTCATACCTGCTTTACCTGTAACCGGAGACTACTACCTTACAGGGGCGACTTTAGGCGCATGGCGGCCCTGGGCAGGGTAGCGTAGGTAGGGGGGCCCGGAAGTGGGGGTCCCGCCCCCCCCCCCCCCCCGGAGCTCAGGAAGGTGTTTGGAAATGGAACAGAGCCGAAGGCTGCCAAAGCCCTGCCAGAGGCCGCCACACAAATATGTATCCATCCTCAGAGGATTATTATATTAAGGATATATATTGGCGTGGTGGCCCCTGGGGTTTGGTGGCCCTGTGCAGGTGCACAGCTTGCACATGCATAAGGCCGCACCTGTACCTTAAAAATAAACCTTGATCCTGTTTCACCTTACTACTGGCCACCCTGCATCCTCATTTACCACACAATCACATGGTATTGTAACATCTACAGTACAATGATACAGAAGAACAGGAAAAGGCAATAATGTATTTTTGATACAATTGTCAGTGTGATACAATGTAAATAAGTGGCTTTTGTGAAACACATATCTATTTATATGTGGGGAAAACACAACTCCCTTCTGTTTGTATATAAATCAGGAAAGCAACATTCATTATAACATGTAAATTACTTAATAGCTGCAATACTGAGGGGGCCTTTGGTGCCATTCACTTCCTAGCATGGAGCTTTTAAAGTACATGAGGACTAACTGATTTACAGTCTAGATGTCTTTAAATAGTCTCCTAAAATAGCTTCGTCTTGTCTTCGCCCAGCATTCCATTGCTGGAACATATCCTGGTAGCTGGAGAAGCAAAATGTGAAAAAAGCTTCCCGCACAGCCTTTGAATAATACACCCTTGGATCAAATACCCTAGTAACTCTTTAATCATAGTATCTAGGGCAATCAATATAGGAAGCGTTCAGCATTCTCTTTCAAGAAGTCCATCTGCAATAAAGACAGTTTACAAGAAGAATGGTACTGCCCACGCTCTCAGATCAGCAAATTAAATTGCATCATCAGTCGAGTGAAAAGCAGCCGAACTAAACAAACATATGTGAGTGTGTTTATTTGTGTAAAGCAAATACGCACACATGCACTTTTCCAGATACACAGCAACACACCCAATGTGATCCATGCACACAATGACCAACAAAAATACAAGCATACAGGCCACTGTAAATGGGAAACAACGTTTACAATGCAACTTTTACAACGCACTACCATTACAACAAAACTTTTACAACGCAACATCCATTACATCGCATGCCATTACAACGCAACCATTACAACGCATGACACTACAAGGCATACCACTACAACACATGTCATTACAACGCATACCATTACAACGCATAACATTACAACGCATAGTACCCTTACACTATCCAACACTTACCCTACTGTTGCATCCCCTGGAGTTTGAATAGTAATTATACCCCTACACTATCCAATACTTACCCTACTGTTGCACCCCCCTGGAGTTAGAATAGTAATTTTTACCCCTACACTATCCAATACTTACCAAACATGCAATGTAATGTTATGCGTTGTAATGGTATGCGCTGTAAAGGTAGTATGCGTTGTAATGGAATGCGTTGTAAAGGTCATTTTTAAAAATTCGTTGTAATGGCATGTGTTGTAATGGAATGCGTTGTAATGGATGTTGCGCTGTAAAAAATGCGTTGTAAAGGTATGCGTTGTAAAAGTATGCGTTGTAACGTCATGCAACCTTGTAAATACAGGCATGCATGCTCAAAGACCAACCAGCATAGCACACACAGGCACCCATACATACAACAGACAACACATACACACAGTCACAACAGACATTAAGGTAGAGATACAATCACAAATAACACACTCAAGGGTACACTTACACAAACAGGTGAATGGTGGGAGGATGGATCGACTGGTGGAGTTTTGAGTCAAAGAAGGGCTTGGGAGCATACACAAGTTGGGGCTACTGCATATCCAGATGCATGTGTGGGAAGGATGAAAGTGTATGTTGAGAGATGAATAGAAGAATGCATGGATGAAGGGGGATGGACCAACACATGGATGAGGGAATAGACAAATCACTGTCCAAGCATGGGGGGATGGATGTGTCCTGGGTTATGGGTGGAAGTATCAATGTGTGGGTGTAGGTGCAAAGGCCTAGCGGGTGGTCTTATAGGAACTTTGTGTGAAAATCTGTCAGTGTCCTAACATCTTATTTTGTAAACAAGTCATACATCTTCTTACCCCTCTGTTATGAGCTGCTGCAAGCAGCAAGTGAAGGTGAGGGAGGTACTATGCAGAGATTAGTGGGGTTAGTGAGGGGGAAGTACTGTGCAGACACTTACTTTCGTGAGTGAGGAAGATTAGCCTTAAGTTTATTTGCATAGTTAATTACAACCATTGCAATACAATGTATTCGTTACTACAAAAATAATAATTTACTCTTGTTAATAATGTATCTTTCTTACTTCTGTGAGTGAGGGAGAAAAAGTGTGAAGAAAGTGAATGTGCTGACTGAGAAAGAAGGCACCTTACACAAGAAACAGTGTGCGGTGAGTGATAGGGAAGTGCTAGGCAGACAGCCAGTGAGAGGCAATGGACAGACAATGTATGTGGTATGGGTGTAGCATTGTGCGGACAGGGAGTGAGGGTTAGTGAGGAAGATACTGTGCAAACAGAATGTGGTTGAGTGAGAGAGAAATAATGCTAAGCACCTAGCAAGTGGGGGCTAGTGAGAGAAGCCATGTTGGGTCACAGTATGCTGAGCATCAAAGAAGCACTGAGCAGACAGTGGGTGCTGTAAATGAGGGAGATGCACCGAGCAGAATGTGAGTGCATGGAATGGGAGATGATCACTGGGTATATGAATGACAGAAGAACCGGTGCAGCAAGTGTGGGGGACACACCTACTGGACAGTGAGTGATAAAGAAGCAGCATGCAGACAGTGACAGAGCATCAGCAGAACTGGATGGCACTTGCAAGCATTTACTCACTAAAGTTTGATTTTGGGGAGGCTGCAAGTGGAAATTGTGCTGATGTTCCTGCAGAATTTCTGTATGTGCTAGAAATTCAGTGTCCACCTTTTGTGAGTTCCACAAAAGCGGTGACAAAATTGTCCCATGCTACCATATTACCACACTTACACCAAGCGTTGATAGGTCTACTGAAAGAGGAAGTGTTAACAATCACCAAATTAAGAATGAAAATGCACCAAGAAATCAGTAGGTTCACACAATCTGGCGGTCGCATCTTGCATCTTTACCATTGCAGCGGGTGCTGCTGGCTGCAGCACCCGCCGCAATGTTAAAAATGTATGTAGTGCGTTTCCCTGCACTACGTGGCAGGCACCACATGGTGCCTGCACTTAGTGCATGGAAATGGTACCCCCATGCCCACTACCTCCCCCCAACACAAGGGGGGCCCGCAAAGGGTCCCCGAATGCATTCTCAACCAGCCTTTCAATGGCGGTTCACCCACCACGGAAAGGCTGGCTGCGGCACCGCCACCATTTTAGGCATGCTGACCGCTCTGCCAGGCAATCAGTACGATTGTGGTGGAAGCGTGGCAGGCGGTATTCGAGTCCGCCAAGGTCCGAAAGCGATTCCCCCAACCATCAAAATCCGGTTTGCCTTTAGACCTCTGTCCCCCGAAGATGATGGCTCTCCTAGCCATCAGCTGCACCTCAGAAATTCGAAATATTTGTAATTGTTCCATTTAAACGGGTATCATCCTCATGACATGGAAGGAAGCTTATGTGCGGCCAATACTAAAAAAAAACACGGCTGACCCTCAAGTACTTAGCAACTATTGTCCTATTTCCCTGCCACCCTTATTAGGTAAGCAATTGGAAAGTATAATAAATAGGCAGCTGAGTTCATATCTTGAATCCAATAATATTCTGGACCCCTCACAATCAGGTTTTCATCCGTATTTCAGTACTGAGACTGCTGTTCTGGCTGTGGCTGACTCCCTTAGGCAGGTAATAGACGTGGGAGGATCAGTAGTACTGATCCTATTAGATCTCTCCGTGGTGTTTGATACCATCTCGCACTCAAAGCTTGTGGAGAGATTGTACGCCTGTGGTATCCAAGGTACAGCCTTGAAATGCCTACAGCACTTCATGTCAGACAGACAACAAACCAATATGTTAGGGCCCCATCTCTCAGAAAAGATGCACCTGGATAAGGGAGTACCTCAGGGTTCGTGTCTAAGTCCAACCTTATTTAACATATATATGGCCCCTCTTGCAAAAATTGTAGAGCATCTCAGCTTCAAGATAATTTCATATGCTGACGATACTCAGCTCATGTTTACTGTTGACCCCAATTTAGAAATAGAGAAAAGCCGTTTCATTGCCGAAATGCTTGCATTTTCTAGCTGGATGGCGGAGAATTGCCTTCAATTGAACCCTGGAAAAACAGAGGTCATGTTAATGGGGAAAGCCTCAACCATATGGTCGGATGAATGGTGGCCCCAACAGCTGGGAGCAGCACCTGTACCCAAACAATGTGTAAGGAACATAGGGCTGAAACTTGATCGGACATTAACAATGAAAGATCATATTGCTGTCATGACCAGTTCTTGCTATTATAGTCTGCGTCTTCTGCGCAAGATCCTTCCCTACCTGCCTATTACCAGTCGTAGAACCTTTGTTCAGGCCATGGTGATTAGCAGATTGGATTATGGGAATGCTCTGCCGGCCGAAGTAGGAGAGACCCTGCTGGCTAAACTACAGGTGATTCAGAACACTGCGGCAAGAATGATTCTGAACCGCCCGGCAGGCTCCCCCTCGGGCCCTTTGTTGAAAGAGCTGCATTGGCTACCAGTGAGGAAGCGATCATATTTTAACATTTGTTGTCTTACTTACAATGCCTTCAGAGGCAGAGGTCCATGCTATTTGCAAAAGAAACTCACAAAACACGTACCCTGTCGAAATCTTAGATCCAGTACACTAGCTCTTCTACAGGTGCCCCGAATACACCTTAGTCGTACAGGGGACAAAGCTTTTTTGTACCTTGCCCCAAGATACTGGAATAAATTACACATTGCTCTGCGTGAAATCTCCATCTACAGTGCATTTAGAAAACAACTAAACGCTTATCTCTTTTAATCTCATTTGATGTGATCTTCCAGTCTCAGGTGTTGGTTCCTAAGCAGCGCCAAGATGCCCCCGGGTGAGTCGGGCGCTATAAAAGTAGAACTAACATAACAATGTGGCGGGGGTAAAATTGCTGGCCGATGGCGGGCCTTCTGCCCTCTTGATCACCCCCATTGCTTTTTGCTGTTTTATGATAATGTTATTTACTTTAATATTATTAAACTCTACTATTGTGTTCTACCATGTTTTTATTTAATTATTTATGTTCTTGTGAAACGTATTTTATTGTTTTTTTTAACATATTTTAGCAAAGTAAATTTTTACAGGTTGTTCAGTTTATTTTGGGAGTAGATTAGTATTGTTTTTAATTCTATAGTAACGTTAACCCCTTCCATGCGGTGTTAATTCTCCCGCTGTGCGGGAGATTAACGAGTGGGCGGGATTCGGACGGCCCCCGGCTGTCCGAATCGCACACTCCCACCGTGACGCGTGAGCACCGAAGGGGTTAATCGATGTACATATTAATTATTTATTTCTGTTGTTACTATAATATGTTTGCTAACTTCTAAATTCTGCATTACAGTTTAATTTGGGGTTGTGGAGTTTATTGAGGGATTAATTGGGTAGTGTTTTTTAAATGATATATTAATTCATTTTAATCGAGTAACTTGTTAACTATTTTATATACTTTGATATATTGACTTAAATGTATATTATTTATTGAATATGTGTATTAGATTTTGTGGGTTCACCAGGAGATTGCATGGGCCGTTTTATAAATAATATTTAACATGAATAGAAAGTAATTATCTTAATATTTATGCAATTTTAATTTGATATTAATTCATTGTGTATTTAACTGATATTAACAGTTAACAATATTTGTTTATATATTTGTAAATAATCGTTTCTTTAATAAGTTGTGGGGTATACTGGGAATTGAATGTTTCATTTTTTATGATTAATTGAAAATTTACATAACTAAAATTAAAAGAAAATGGACTTGAAAACAAATTTGCAATAACAGCACATTTTGAGGGATCCTGCTTATTTAAAAAAGATTTTTGCAAGTTTTAATCTCACTTTTGACACTTTGGGGTCGATTCCGATTCGGTAAAATCCCTTACAAATAGCCGTACAGAGCATATTTCCCATCTGAATCGTACCCTTAAACGTCCCCATACGTACGATGTAGTACGATTCAGACCCAAAGCAGATCTCCGTACGAATCGTACAAAAGACCATACAACTTAAAAATCCGTACAAATCGCATTCGGAACACGCAGTATGCGACATCCGTACGGATCGAATCAGCATTTTCTGACCCAGCAAGTTCGATTTGTCTCGTCAACACTCCGTACGACTCTTTTTCTACGGGAGCTCAAAACGTCCGGAAAAGCAGATTTCGACTCGAACCGCGTACGAAACGGACCCTCCCTGGGTACGGTGCGTACACCCCAAGATTGCAGGGGTTCGGTGCGTAGGGGTACAATGCGTACACCCCATGATTGCAGGGGTACGGTGCATACACCCCATGATTGCAGGGGTACGGTGCGTATGTAATTGTGTGGCTCTCCGTACGAATCGCTCATACGCGACGTTTTCCGTACGAATCGCGTTCTCATTCCCCGGTCCGGATCGTACTTGTCGGGTCGTACAGCAGGTCTACTATTCGTACGGTTCACTGTGAGGGTCCGTGTCATACGGATTTTAACTGCTTCTAACTCCTGCAAGGAGATTTTCTCCATTGTGAGAGAATTTATCTCCCCATGGTCTAACACCTCGGATGAGAAACCGTCTGGCACCTGGGCTTCGGACCTTGCTGATTTTTTTACGAGCAAGATTCAACGCATACAGGATTCTTTTCCATCGCCTGGACCTATGGTCCAGACTAATCCTGAGATCATCTTAGCACCGCTGGCTTTGCCAGCTGTGACGTTGAATGTGTTTCCACCGATGTCTGCCCTGGACTCTTTAGCGATAATGGGCAATCTTAAATCGGGGTCGCCCCTCGACCCGTGCCCCGCTAAATTCTTGGCGAAAGTTGCGGAGGTGATCAACCCTTTGGCAAACCCGCTGTTAAATATCTCATTGAGCAGGGGAGTGGTCCCGCAAGCTTGGAAACAGGCGATGGTGATTCCACTGTTAAAAAAATCTGGCCTGGATCCGAAGGCCCCGGTCAATTACAGGCCTATTTCTCTGCTGCCGGCTTTCTCGAAGATTGTGGAAAAGCACGTCCAGGCTGTGCTTTCCAATTTTCTTGAAACCAATGGGATCTTGCATGCCACGCAGTCTGGTTTTCGTCCCCATCTAAGCACAGAGACTGCGCTTCTTGAGGTTTCGGAAACCATTAAAGGTGTCCTGGACTCAGGGGGCAAAGTCATGCTGGTGATGCTGGACTTGTCGGCGGCATTCGACACCGTCCCCCATGACGGCCTTCTCGCTAGACTTTTCGAGATAGGTCTACGGGGGACGGTGTTCGATTGGTTTTCTTCCTTCCTAGCCGGCCGCCGGCAAACGGTCTGGGTGCCGCCAGACTCCGCCGTGATGCCGCCTCTGGGAGTCGGGGTTCCACAGGGCTCTATTTTGAGCCCAACCCTTTTCAACATCTTTATGACCCCATTGGCGGCGTTGGCGGAGTCGTATGGCGCCCGGATCGTGTCTTACGCTGATGACACCCAGCTCCTCTTCTCTTGTCAGAGGGGAGGAGACTTTGAGGAGGAGAGTATCCGGGATTGCCTTGGGGCTGTTTTTCATTGGTTCCATCTGAACAGCCTCAAGTGCAATTCCGATAAGTCCGAGGTGCTCTTCTTCGGGTGCGACACAGAGCCAGATTGGCAGGCCTGGTGGCCGATTAACATGTTTCCTCCATCCTGCTCTTCCCTGGTCGCGAAAAATCTGGGGGTCAAGATGGACAAAGGATTAACTCTGAAATCCCAGATCCTTGGGGTTGCGGGCACTTGCTTCGGCATCCTCAGGATGCTGCGGAGGTTCCTTCCCCTGTTGTCCGAGGAGCACAGGAAGGTGACAGTGCAGGCTCTGATTGGGTCCAGGTTGGATTACTCCAACATTCTTTACCTGGGCCTTCCAGAGTACTTGCTGCAGCGGCTTCAAGTGGTGCAAAACGCCGCCGCGAGAGCTATCTTTGGATTAAACAGGCGGGCCAGTGCATCTGGCCTGTTGATAACTCTGCACTGGCTTCCCATCCGGAAACGGATTGCCTTCAAAGCTTTGACTCTGGCCTACAAAGCTCTCCACTTGGTGGGAGCTAAATACCTTCAAAAGAGACTGGTCTTTTATCAACCGACTAGGTCCTTGAGGTCAGAATCTCTGTTTTTGGCGGTCGTCCCGCGTGTGCAGAGAGCGCGCCTGGGAGGTCGCTCCTTTGGTCTGCTGGCACCACAGTTGTGGAATTCTTTGCCGCTCGCCCTCCGGGGAGCTTCTAGTCTCTTTGCTTTTAGAAAAGGTTTGAAAACCTGGTTGTTCACTCAGTAGCCGGTTTTCTGTTTGCACTTGTTCTGTATTTCTGTTTTTTTTCTTTTATTCAGTGTTATGTTATTATGTGGCAGCCTTCCTTCTCCAATAAAAGCGCCGGGACACTCTTTTTGAGTAGCCGTGCGCTATATAAAAGAATAAATAACATAACATAACATAACATAACATTTTCCCTTGCTTTTCGTACGGTGCGCAACGATTCGATCGTATATTTTTCAAACAAATCGTACTACGCGATTCAGACGGAATTGTACGAGTCGTATGGAATCGTATCAGAATCGCATTCGGAACACGCAGTACGCGACGTCCGTACGGATCGAAGCAGCATTTTCCGACCCAGCAAGTTCGACTCGTCTCGTCAACACTCTGTACGGCTTTTTTTTCTCCGGGGGAGCTCAAAACGTCCGGAAAAGCAGATTTCGACTCGAACCGCGTCCGAAACGGACCCCCCCGGGTACGGTGCGTACACCCCATGATTGCAGGGGTTCAGTGCGTAGGGGTACGGTGCATACACACCATGATTGCAGGGGTACGGTGCATAGGGGTACGATGCATACACCCCATGATTGCAGGGGTACGGTGCGTACATCCCATGATTGCAGGGGTACGGTGCGTATGTGATTGTGTGGCTCTCCGTACGAATCGCTCATACGCGACGTTTTCCGTACGAATCGCGTTCTTATTCCCCGGTCCGGATCGTACTTGTCGGGTCATACAGCAGGTCTACTATTTGTACGGTTCACTGTGAGGGTCCGTGTCGTACGGATTTTCCCTTGCTTTTCGTACGGTGCGCAATGATTCGGTCGTATATTTTTCAAACACATCGTACTACGCGATTCGGATGGAATTGTACGAGTCGTATGGAAAGGGCTATGGATTCGATTCGGTCGTACGATTGGTTTACCGAATCGGTCCCTTTGTGTCAATTTTAAAAAAACGTTTTGGTTTTTTGCAATACTAAGACGTTTTAAACATATTCAGTTGTTTAATGTTTTAAATGTTACCTAATAAATAATTTTAATAATATTATTATATTATTTGGCAGTTATGAACCTCACTTCTCAAATATATGCCCGTTCCCCAGTGTTTGTTAGACTGGAGTTAGAAAGGTAAGTCTGACCTTAATACAATGAATGCACTTTCCCCAATATTCTTTCGGTTGGCATTAGGATAGTGTAGTTGACCCCCACCTTCTCCGCCCCATGCAATAACTTTCCCCAGTGATTGCAAGACTAAAGTTAGCATAGCACATCTAACCTCCCTTCCCAGTGTATGCACTTTCCCCACATGTGTTGCAGTTTGTACTGGAGTTACAATATTAACTCCTACTACCTACCCCCAAATAAATGCACCTCCTCCAGTGTTTGTTGAACTGGTGGTGGAGCAGTAAGCCTGTCTCCCATTCATGCATTACTCTTAATTCTTCTTAGACTGGTGAGGAAATAGTACATTTGATCTCCCAGTTTATGCATTTTCCCCAATGTTTGATAGACTGGAGTTAGAATAGTAAATCTGCCCTCAGCTCACCAGTGTATCCACTCTCCTCATCATTTGTAAGTCTGGAACTGGTTTATGCAATTTTCCAACATGTGCTCCACTGCCCCATAGTGCGCATTTTGCCCTAAGTTTGTAACACTGGAGTTAGCATTGTATATCTGACTCCACTCCACTCCACTATATCCATTTTCCCCAACGTTTGTAAATCAAGACAACAGTTTGAAAGCTTTTGTGAAAATAAGTGTATACAGTTCCCTCTCTGAAAGGTAAAAAGGATAACACCACAAAACCAAAATCGCAAAATGAGGGTGTTCACGAGGTCCACTCCTTGGTGGTGACAATAAATGTTTGCTTTGTTTATTTACCTGATAGCTGTCTGTCAAATAAAGCTGCAGGTTCAGGTAGTGCTAGTGCACAGATTTCTGCCACCTTATGCATAGGTTTATTTTACAGATCCCCTATCAAAATAATAGTCTCAACGCAAATAGAATTCTGTTTGCTGTGTTCCTGCAATGTGTGAGTCAGAAAATTATTTAAATGTATACCTGGTTGATTACAAGTGTGTAACCTCTTTGGTGCATTGGACGGCCCCCGGTCATCTGACGTCACGGTGGGCGTGTGCGGAGGACGGCCGAGGGCCGTCCGAACCGCGCATGCGCGGAATTCTCCAGCACAGCGGGGGATTTCCAGCCGCAATGAAGTGGTTAATGATATATGAAATGAAAAGGTATGATTTGTAAGTAAATAGTAGCAAATAAAACAATGGTTAATCCCAAGTTACATTAGGGGTACATGATATGTATACTGCTTTCATTAGATGTCATCTGATAATTATAATAGGTCAAGTAAACAGATTTATCAGCCCCAATGGGATGACAAGAGGTTCTTTTCCATATGTCTAATACACAGTGTTTTTGTTCTTAATTGCATACACAATGCCACTAAGTGCACAAAAATCACAATTGCAATCAAATCTCCAACAATAAGTTAGATTCCTAATTTCAAAATACTCTTTTTATCTTCATGGATATTTTTAATTTCCATATACAAATGTCACTTCTGGTTAGATAGGCGCATCAAGAATCTCAAAGACAATATTGAGATCTCATACAAACTCAGACTTTAAAATGTGGACATTGAGAGGGGGCACACAGCCCAAGTATTACAAATCTGTGCCCACAAAAATGTAGGAGCAAGGAAATTCAGACAGGTAGGACCAAATTACGGCAGTCCTGGGACTGCTATGCTTGTTGAAGGCGGTCTGACTGCCACCTTCGCATTAGGCACCCCGCCCGATTACGATGATTGCTGTGGGACCACCACAAGACTTCCTCATCTGCCGGAACCTAGGATCCCGCTGTGGCAGCGGTGGTGAGAGAGGATGAAAATGCTGACGGTGCTGTTGCTGGCACTGCCGAGCAGATTACAACCTTTATTTCCACCCCCCATTTCATGGCTGTGAACCCGCCATATAAAGGAAAGCAGAAAGGCAGTCCAAACAGGGCCCCCAGCTGAATCTGTCCGTGAAGGTGCATGTAGGGGGCAACTGTTGTTCTCGGCTAGAATTTTACCACTGTGCGAGCACTGTGTGGCATGCATAACATGGTGCATGCCACACAGTGCACCCGACATGGCATTAGTCCCATGGCAGCTGCATGACTGCTTGCTGGCTGTAATAATCCTCAGCCAAACCATATGGCTGCCGCCATGCCCTGCCAACCCAGCTACAAGATTTCAATTGGGGTCTGGAATGCCGAAGGATTGGCAGCCTTACTGGGACCAATGTGTTGGCAGTGTTACAGGAAGACCATCAAAGTCATAATAAGGCCCTTAATTTTTACCTAGGACCGTCTCATTGCATTTCTTTACACTGGTTGTTTTACACCCTACAAGGCCAACATCCCCCTGACAAACAAATAGGCTAACTGCAAAGATTTAGATCAGAGCGATATCTTTGCCATTAATAAAAATGCAAAACACACCAGTACCTCATTTGGGGTGCTTTTTTGTCCAATGTTTACTGAGAAAATAGTGGCAGTTAGGTAAATAATCACTGCACCACCCAATATAGTCACACACAAATTATATTTTCCACATCAACTGACCAGCTGCCACATGGTCATGAATTAAAGACAATCTCACAAAGTAAATGAGAGGCAACACAACTACAGTCTTCTGGGCTGCAGTATCATGCTGCTCTGAAAAGAAATACGGCAGGCCAGTTGGCGCCGCCGAAATAAGTACTCTTGTTGTTGGGACCACTGATGTCTACATGCACGCAGATAGCTTTACTCAAAGGACATATGGTCTGACCGGAAAGATTGGAATCTTCTAACTATCAAGTGTGTTCCTGCAGCCCTGAAGAAGCCCTTGTCTGGGGCGAAACACGTTGGTTGCATCTGTATGTATCAAAACCTGCAAGTGTGAAAAGATGGAAGAAGAATAACTGAATATTTTAAAGAATAAAAAAAGAACATTCAAACAAAACATGAAACTATGGACTAACTGGTTGAGATTATTTGATATATTGTTTCTTATTCAACAGATTGGACTGTGGTTGTGTTGCCTCTCATTTACTTTGTGAGGTTGTCCAATATTATTCAAGGATGGTAGCAGATATGTCTTTTAAACACATAACTGCTCTTTCCACAGAAAATAGAATTCAGGTAGCAGTCCATGATCTACAAGAAGCTTCTCGTATTTAACATATAACTTTACCATCACGCCTCATGCATGCTTCATACAGATCAGTACATTATTCTTTTATAACAATTCATCACAATGGCTGGAGGTCCATGTCTTATGTTCCGGGGGACGGTGGAAAAGTATCATATGGATATCTCCCATGAGTAAGAATAAAACAGTTATGAGCACATGTGGCCAAATACACCTGCACACACACACACACACATGCATTTCTCTAGATCCTCTACGAGATGGCCTGTACTCTTGTATGGTGAGCTAGAGAGATCACACAGGAAATGCCCCTCTTTCCACTTTAGCTCTGTAAGACTCTTGTCTTTTCTTCCAATTCCTTCCAGGAACGTTTCTATTAGTCTGATAACCAGGCAGTTCCAGGTGGGGGCAGAGAATCTCAGATTAAAAGAAAAACACACTTCTTGTCCCCCGACCTTTCAACTTTACCCAACTGTGTGTGTCACTCACATATGGACGAAGTCATGCTTCAGTAAGAGAGCAACTACCAACCTGATCCCAGCACCTACTCTATCTACATAGCAAATATACAAATACGAGATTAGGCTGTCCACACAAGCGCCAGCATGACCGATGTGTCTGTCACGTGTGCAGGTAACAAAATGGTGTGATGGCAATATAATTCTAGAAACAACATTCATGGGTTTGTCAGGAATTGCAGCAGCAGAACAACTGTTTCTTCTCTTGTTATTAGGCAACGTTTTCGACATGGAGAAACTTCTGGTATGCATAGTTTGAATTAATTTCTTAAAATCACAGGGCATTTCACTGGCTTCCAGTCAGTGTCTCTTTTAAATCCCTTTTTGTGGTCTACAAATCCATGGACGAAAGTGCTCCAACCATTCTTAAAAATAAACTCCAGCGGACGCGTTACAGAAACGTTGGCCTGTTACAAAAACACAGGGCCAAAACGCTTGCACCGTAGTCGCTGTTTCTGTCAACGGGAAAGGACTCGGAGCACGCGATATTTGCATCGAGCCAGGAAAACATGCGAAGAATGAGTTCACATTATTTTCCTCACTTGTTAAATGCGAGAAAGCGTCTATGTTTGAAGCCAAAGTAGGTTGTTCCATTTTCAATAATTAGTAATATAGGATGTGCAAAATAAGTTAGCTCTATTTTTTTTTTTAAAGAATCCTTGTGCGATAGTTTTCTTTGTTAAAATCTCTGAGGCACCAGGAAAAATGATTTATAGACAAAAATGAGTGCTGTATTGTGTTGCAGCTGTTCCAAAATAAATTATCTGTATTTACCTCTGCTGCAAAAAAAGGTTTTCTCCTTTCCGCGCGCATAAGTATGGATTTGCCCTTTAGCGCCAATGCAAAGATTCTGTACTACAGCCACATACACTACTTCTCTGTCTACCAGTGCTTCCATTCCACCATAAGAGACAGGGGTGTCTCTATAGGCCACTGGGTCACCCACAACCTCTCTGACTTTGTTTCTGGAAGGTTCTTTAATACCTATCCATTCCGTACTTAAACTGCATGCAAATTGCTATCCTAGAGCACTTGTGACAAGAACAAATTACTGCCTAAAATTACATTCCAAAAGCAGTATGGCATAACAGAACAAAGCATAACATAACAACCATAGCATTGCATAAAGCAATGAAACATAACATAACTGTAGGATGGTCTATGTGATATACCAAACAGTTGATATACTGTGTAAAGAGTCCAGGGGTTCCCTTATGAGTGCTATGCAATCCCAAAGTGCTCTATTAGGGGTAGTGTGGTTGAGCACCCTAAGGCTTAACACAGAGGAGTGCAAGTCATTTGCAAAATACACACAATGATTAATAAATGACAACACAACTCAAGAAGGAGCTCACACAAATTTATAAAAATACCAAGTACCTTTATATATGATTTGGCATCAGAGAAAAATGTTAAGGTAAGTCATTTATTTTTTAATTTAAATTCTTTTCACTTTAAAAAGTGGACAATGCAATTTTTGGGTCCTGCAATGTTATCCTATGGAAGGAAGAACAAGTTCTGCAAACAGGTGCAGCACATCGACTTACATACAGGACCAATCTCCAGGGGTTAAGGTGAGTGGTGGGCAAGGTCCAAGGCAGTACCAGCAGTACACCACCGGTGATATGAGGGTTGTCGGGTGCATGGTGCAAATCAGCATTGGGAGCCCAATACATTCGAATGAGGATTGGTGACTGTAAAAAGAGGCTGCAGACTCTGGCAAGGAATTCAGTCAGGCTGAACCAGAAAATGGGTTCAGGCCTTGCGATTCTCGGGGACAGGGGAAGGCACCTTTGGCCCATTTCTCCAAACCCCAGGGGCGACAGGTTCATGGGTGTCCTAAGGCGTCTGGATTTTCCTTACCGGAGCAGTTGTGATTGAGGGGGCCTGCCTGCAGAGGATGCAGGTAAGTTGGGGAGTCCAGGAAGGGTGAAACCACAATGGACTAGAGCTCTGGAGGGCTGGGGAACCTTGTTACCACCAGTGGCCGACTTCACCTTGGGTTGGAGGCCACGGTTGTAGTTGTGGCTTCGGGTGTTTTGTTTTTGAGGTTCCGGAGGCCTCAGAGTCTTCTCTTTTGGAGATTCTGTAGAACAGGTTTGCTGTTCACAGGAGGTATTGAGTCTTTTTCAAAGGCAGGCAGTCCTTCAAGTTTCTAGAGTCACAGCTGTAGGACGAGTCAAGTTGGGCACCATTTTCGACAAGTGGTGCAGACAAGCCGGCAGGGTTGGTACCACGTCAGCTGCATCTCTCTTCTCTGTGGCTCTTTTGTGTCCTCTCTCTTCTTATGTCATCCAGATCTGCTTCTCTGGTGCCAGGGTATCCACAAAATACTGAATTTAGGGGCAATAGGGGAGTGTAGGGTAGTAGCCAATAGGCTACTGACCCCTGGGTTCACTACCCCCCCTATGCGACCACTTCCTGTGGGAAGTAGGCATAACCCTGTCTCAGAATTCTTAAGTATGCCATCACGAAGATGGCTACTTCTGAAAAATCGTGTCCACCTCACAGTTGCCCATCTTAAGGGGTGGCACTAGCCTGGAGGCGACACGCTGACCTGACCAGCTAATTGTCCCACCTGTCCAGGTGCCAAGGGGGCTCTGGACGGGGGGAGTGGCTTCCTCTCCTGTGAGGGGTGCCCAGATTCGCATTCGAAAGGAGGTGGCTTCTTTGAAGCTCACCGACCCAAGGAGGCTAAAGAGCGGGTCGTCCTGTTGGAGGGGGCGTTACAACCTCGTCAAGGACAGCTTTTTGTTCTGGGTCACCTGAGAGCAAAGTCTCTTACCCTAGGAGGTCAGAACAGTGACATGGGTGGCAGGCTGGCAGAAACTAGCCAGCAAGAACACCAGAGGCTGCTAGGTTTTCAGGGAGCACCTCTAACGTGCCCTCTGGGTGCATGTATTGGTAAATCCAACACTGGCATCAGTGTGGGTTTAGAATATAAATAAAGAATATAAAGAATATTTGGTTACCAGCAATGTTGTTCCACTGGATTGATTAGCTGGGAAGATTTATGTCTGAGTTTTTTTGAATCGCAATAGCTACAATGCAGAAATTAGCCTGGCCAAATGTGACATGCTGTATATAATGTACCATTGCAATAATTCTGTTGCAATATTGAAGCCATTTTGAGTTGATTTCTTTTTCTGGATATGGTTGCCATTGATTGGATGATCCTCCTATAGAAATACTTATATTGAACCTTTGTCTCAGGCGGGACATATTGGTTTATCTCTCCATTCCTGTGAGTCCTCAGAGGCATTCCTTAGAAAGCATCAGAGAACGCCATGATCCCCCTACCACTCACCTTTAAATACAGAAATGGGCGGTCCTGATGAAGGTGGATATATATCAAAAACTCCACCGAAACGTGCGTTAGCCGGGTTGGTGTGAAATCCCAGCCTACAACACGATCACGGATATCTTTTGAAGTGTTCTCTCGGTGATTACCATTGGTTTATGTAATTGTGGCTGGGTAGCCTATGTATGTGATGAGAGAGTGTTAGTGTGTTGTTGCGTGAGAGGTTAGAATGTTAGTGTGGTTGGTTTTAGGGGGTATACCAAATGTCTCAAAATGTATGCATCATTCTAAAATTTTAACATTGGATTAGGACGATCATCACATGTATTTCAATGAAGAACGATTGTATGTTTGCATTAATACATTCTTGTGGTTTCATAAACATGTTTTAAACTTTTTTATGATTAGATAAATTGAGGAAATATAAATAAGTTCAAAAATATAATAAAATGGCCAATAACAATATGATCATGTGTATGATTTGATAATTCTAGTAATAGGCAGCCCATAGAGCTCTAATGAACCAATAGAGAAAGAATACAGGTCGCGTTGACGTTTTTTCTTATATTCTTTGTGGTTTTTTTCCCCCTTGCTCCTTGACCTACAAATTAATCCCAGGGGTGCCTTTCGAAATATAGTGATCAGTGTGGGTTTTACAATTCGAGATGTTTGATACCAAACATCCTTATTTTCAGTGAAGCCATCGTGTAGCTGGGCAACTTGTTTCACCCGTATCCAGCACATGTTTTAAAATGGCTTCTCTGGTCACTTGTACTGGCAGTAATAGGACTGACCAGCACAGGGGCATATCTGCTCAGGCAGGTATGCCCTCACACGTAATGTTCAGCGCCCTGCCTTTGGGCTGACAGGCTTGCTGCAGGAATGACTTACAAATATTATATGCTAAGTTTAGGACATGGCACAAAGGGATGTGGGACAGGTCGTGTTTTGACTTTTTTCTGCATCAAGACACGCACCCTGCAGTGACAATTTTGCATGTGCTTGGTGAGGGATCCCTTAGGGTGGTACAATTCAAGCTGCAGCCCTTCGGGACCCTCTTTAGTACCTCAGGCCCTAGGTACCTGGGCACCGTTTACTAGGGGTTTACAGAGGTTGCTAAAGGTTTTGCCAAATTGGGGTTACAATTGTACATTTTTAAGGAAAGAACACTGGAGCTGGGGACATGGTTAGCAGTTGACCCAAATACCAAGCAAACGTGTGTGGGGGGTGGTTACTGCAACAAACACCCAGTTTCACTCAATAACAAGTGGGGGGGGGGGCACTGCAACAAATACCCTGTTTCCTACAATAACAAACATAAATAATAGTTTAGCATTGCATTGAGTAATGCAATGTAACACAACAAACATAAAATAACATAACAGCATAGGATAACAAAGTTAAGCATCACATTGTGTAATTGTGTAAACTAATGTGATACAGCACAAAATAGCATAACATCACATTTTTTGAGTATGTCCGCTGTTCCATGCATTTTTGTAAGATAATTTTTCCCTCAATTGTGTCTCTCTAGCTAGAAATAACTGTCCAACATCAGAAGCCCTCTCCAAATGTCTTTTGTGTCTTAAAACCGACACTGGTTACTTTTGGCAGCACTAGTGTATATATGATAGGACCCTAAAACTGGACAACCTTGGGAATGATTTTTAATTTACTAAGTCACTTTAGGCCAGGATCAGTTTCTTTAATATGGATATTTTTGTAAGCTTTGTCTGCACTGAACATTTCGCTCCTCCTCCCGACCATCTAAATCTAAGCCTATCAGCTCATATACAGTACACAAAATAAAACTGATTTTTATTTTAAAAATCCTACAAAACCTTTACTTTTACAAACATAAAAAATGAAAGTGGGACACAGCAAGATAATAATATGTACGAGAAAAGAAAGAAAAGTCACAGATTTATAGGTGTTCGTTCTGCTTAAAAAAACGTAACAGTTCATATTGATATGCTCTTTAAGTCTGTATTGTGAGACTCAAAAGTAGACATTTTATAACCCAAAAGAAGCAAATGATCTAGTAACGTGCAAACGGCCATTACACCAGATATTTGCCCCACCACTACTGCAGCCCTCAAAATGATGTATTTAGTATGGTTAGTATCTCTAGTTAATCCACAGTCTATCCTCCACACAAGGACACAGTAGAGTGAATCAGTGAATGCAAACTATTTATACTAATATCTATTGTTGTTTTAAGCACTTTTTAGGTGTTTAGTGTTAATCTCGTTGGTTAAGTAGTGTGCTCCTCTACCCTGAGAGTGCAACTGGTATCCTGGCATTTATTTTGGCCCTAGCATCATGCCAATAAAGTGTGAACGTAGGAGATTAGAACTGTCCCTGACTATGTTAGATCCCGGACCTGATATGTGACCTGGAGGGGCATGCCAAGAGTATCTCTGTCAAAAACACAGTGGTGGAAGCATATTATGTTTTTGAGATCAACAGTGTAACTGGACATTTCTATTTATGTTAATGAAAGTGTGGCTTACAGTTGCATCTTTTGTAAAATTCTTCTGTTATATGTATGCCCAGAACCTTCGCTGGCATTCTGAATATTGACGGTACGTGTGAGTAGTGTGCATGTAGCACATATGCAGTAAAGTAATAAGGATTTGTTTGTGAGTCAGTGAGATTCATTTTGTACGCCCATGGTTTGGCACAGCTCCGGGTCGAGGAGGACAGCTTCCCTAGTCAGTTGGAAAGTACTACCTGCATTTCTGTGGCTGGAGGCTGGTGAACTAAAGTGACGAGGCTGGGGACAGTGCTAACTTTAGAAATCCCATGAGGACTTTTGATGGCAAGAGGATGATGTATTTTTATTGTAATACCATTTGGCTGATGGTGGGACTCAAGGGAGGAACTGCAGTTTCTATTGTGTTATGTGAGGACATTTCTAGGTCAGGCCAGTCTCTTTGTCTACCCCCGATTACTTCTTAGGAGAGACTGATGACATCCAGGTGCAGAAACCTCACACTTCATTGAACTTGTTTTATGGTTTCTCCAGTATGGAGATGGTTCGAGTGCAAACTGCTGTGGAACGCATCAATCTAAACAAATGCTGCATCTGGAGAGCAGCAGGCAAAGGCCACTTGAAAGGAGAATCAACCCATAACCAGTTCTAAAGTCGTAGACTGTGGAGCCACATCCATGTCCAGAAGTTGTGTATAAAAGTGGTACTCGAGCCACCCCACTTTCTCCAGTTCCAAATCCTTCATGACCAAGAAAGGGAGTGCTTCACAAAGTACACAAAGGATTGCTTTGTGACCACGACTGGTATCTACATGGTAGCCAATTGTGCAGAGGCGAGAGGACATAATTTGAAGTCTGCACTTTCTGCTGGAGAAGCGGGGGTCTGCTTAAATACCTAGAAGCATGCCCTGAGAGAGGGGAGGTGGTTGTCTGGCTCTGTGGGACACCCAGAGCAAGCAGACTTTTTGGAGTGACCTAAGAGTGACTCATGGTAGAGACTGCCCGCCTGGTCTCTCGAACCTAGTTCCTGCCAGGAACCACTCTATGCAAGTGCAGATTTGGCACAAACAGGGCTACATCTGCCATGTAAGAAAATCAGCTCAGTCGGTGCTGCAACTTCCTGTTTGACCTAATCTGTGGTGTAACAACATCAATATGTTCGAGGCTGCATCTTCTGTGCAACATTGGCTCCGTCAGGGCTGCATTTCCTGTAGGATTGCATCAGCCCACCATGGGCTGCATCTGCTGGTGCGACTGATCAGCTTAGATGGCCACGCAGAACTACCACAGCCCTGGTGACATCTGCACTCTATGTGCTTGAGCAGCTCAATTGCAAAGAAGAAGCCAGGTGGCTGTGCCCTCAGAAATGTGGTTATGCTTGGCCTACCCAGAGGCCCCGGATGCTGTCCTCGATCACTGACCTGCTTCAGGAAGAACAACAAGGCTGCTGGATATGCTCCGAAAGAAGTATTATTAACTGCTGTATAAACAGGAGACCACCAGGGTAAGAAACTTGATCTGACTTCTACCTTGAGAGCATTTGACTTGAGCAGGACACTAGAGAGAACACCTGTGCCTCATGCCTTTGCCATAAAACTGGAGCAACCAGCCAATAAAGGATCACCTGGGGTAGGTTCAGTACAGAAGGAACTGGAACTGGGAGGGTGTAGCACCACAAGTGGATGGCACCACCGCTGTAATTGACCTGTACCTTAAGTTGAATGGTATAGTGTTCAGTACTGCTGTGAAATGAAAAGGGTTTTCTTTTGCAAAAAGATAAGCACTGGGCTGGATATTGAAGTTATCGTTCCTTTTAGTTGACTGTTGAGATTTGAGCTTGTATACCCCCACACTACCTCCTTGAGAAGCCGGTGACTACTCGCCCTAGCTTCCTTGAGGGTTAAGTGCAGAAAGAGTTTTACTTGACTCAGTTTGTAGAGCCAAAGTAGGATGGACACCAAGACACCAGAGACAAAAGACCCCAAGCCCTTCAACAGGGGCCCAGTAGCCCCTGCCTACTCTGTCGACCCTTTGAGTGGGGTTTGAGAGGCAGTGACACAGTTTCATAGTGAGATGGGAATGCCAAAACAGCTGCATGGTAAACACAAAATAATTATAGTACCACTGAGGAATGGTGATCATATTTCACATAAATGAATACTCACCGCCATACAACAAGAAATGCCATGGTCCCAGATCAGAGAAAAGGCACTAATCTTTTGAAAGGACACCTAAAAAGAAACGTGTCTCAATTAATAAACCACATTATGGTTGAATTAAGAAAAATATTAAGTTTTGCAGATTTTAGATGTTCTCTACAGGTGTGGCATTGGTGGCTTTATTAAATAACAAGTATACTCTTTTTCTGTTATTACTGCTTACAACAGGTATTTAGAAAGTTACCAATGGAAAACAGATGTGTTTTGACCTTGTGGAGTCTCTGTATATAAAACAAATCACCATAAACAAATGGCGGGCCTAAGACTTAAATATTGCCCTAGTTTGTCGGGCAAATAGTACTCTGGTTCCCATACAAAATTCGTTTGGAAACCAATAATCGTAAAGTAAACCAAACCGGTGCATTTGACAAATAGAAACCAGAAAATGAATACAATTTTACTGTATAGAAAAAGATAGGACATAAACATAGTAGAGGATATACAGAATATAGAATAAACTGCAAACGTTCCAATATGTCACACATGTTTCAGGCAGTTCAAAGCATTGAGGTTTAGTGGTTTCACGAATTTGCTCTATTTTTATGTTTCCCCGAGTATTGATGCCCGCCTTAACAAACCATCTGAAATACCTTATCCACCTATGCAATTGCACCTATGTAAGTTAATCATAACTCACATTGATACAGATGATCTAATGCTATACTTAAGTCAAAAGGGCAGAACAGAATTATGACTTGGGTCAAAGGCTTGAAGCAGAGTCTCTGGCAAGAGGGGCTGTGAACGGTGAATAACACTACGCCCTGCATCTAAAGATTGCAGGTAATGGATACTTTGGGCAAGCATCAATTTCAGCATATGAAAACCACAAAACGTCATTCAGAAACTTGGTAAACAGGGAATCATGGCTCATTGCTTCATAGTACAAAGGTAAAACAATCTAGTTCCTGAAATTAAAAAATGAAGCATTCGCTATTTATTATGGGTCTGCATGTTTCAGTACTTCGCAGAATAGTTTGCACGTTTTCATCAGGACATCTGGGTGCTAAGGCAAGGCGGATGAATCTATTTCTTCACAACTGTAACAATATGTACTATTGGTTAGATCAATTGTTTGGGAAGAGGAGTTGTCATGTACCCCAGTGAGATGAATGGGATTTTTCCACACCATTTTGTTTAGTTATTGTAGCCAGTTGTGTGCCTCGAGATCTTTACCTGGAGATCAGATTTCACAAACACTACTGTCTAGGTTTGTGAATTCCAAAAAAAGGACATTTGCACCTGTGAAGGGGAACATTGATGGATGAAGATTTGCTGCTTTTTTGTGAACCAGGTTACTTAGAGTAACAAATGATTTAGGGTGCCTAAAGTGTGAATTACATATTGTAGACTAAAAGAAGCTCTCCAAAAACAGAATGAAAAGCCATTCTTTTTCATGAACCATATTCAAGTTGCTAAGGAATGGCACTTGCTGAATACACAAACGAGAGACTGTCATGAACACACAGGGACAACAGATCTACACGTACCAGGCGTGTAGAGTGTAAGTGATATGATATGGCAATCAAGATTTTCTTATAGTTCTGTCTAGCTCATAGGAAGTGCACCAGGGAGTAGAGTAGAGTGGAGGGAGGGCCAAATAATAATAGTCACTGGGACATGCACAAATGCCATACTCATATATAAATAGGCCATATCTGACATCAGAGTAGTATGGAAGATTCTGGATCTAGCGCCTGATAAGAACCACCAAAAACATATTTTCCGTAGAAGACCCCATGAAAACCCTGAGTGTGGTAGGACACATAAAGTTGAGACATAGTAATCTCAGGAGTTGAGTGCAATATCCGAGTGCAAACTGGTTTATGAATAAAACATCAAATTGTAACTAAGTAAATTTATTGTTCCACCTAATTTTTATTTGAAAACAAACAATATCGCTTATAATGTTAAAGTTTTTTTTTTGCTGCACTGAGCTTCGGTAAACTGGTAATATTGATTTGACAAGATAGTAATTTCACATTCAAAATATGAGCTAAGTAACTATAAGTACAATATAAAAAGAGTGATAAAAAAAAGAGTTCATGAACACTATGCGATGCATGTGCACCCGAAATCCCTATGCGCTGCATCAGCAACGCATATTGGCTATACCCTGCTGCCTGTTTCCCGGCCTTCAAACTCCCTGGGCATGGCTTTTGTCCATGTGTATTGCCCATTAGTCACAGGAAATAGTTTTCGGCCATACCCTATAACCACTCCTCATGTACTCAAAGCCACTGGGTGCAGGACATGGTCCCTTACCCAACGACTGCACATGATCTTGAACTGTGCGTAGCAGTCAAAAGGTGCAGATCCAGTTCTTGAGCTCTTGATCTACAATACACAGCCTTTGACCGTGTGCAGTGGACATTGAGTATTTTATTTAGACACAATTTTCTCTGATTGCAGGATGTGGAGAGCTGCGGCCCGTGCAGGTAAAAGTTGTGGGGCTGCGGAGCTGGGTGGAGGGGTTTCGACGGATAATGACGAGGGAAAATTAATTTTTTATCTAATTTTCCCTCGATATTGTCTGTTGAAACCCCCCCTGCCCCTCTGCCCCACCGCTCTTACCTGCACGGGGCAAGGCTGGGTGTGGACCTTCCACCGGGCTCTATGCCATGTCCTCATGTCATACACCCACTGCACTGTCAAGAGGGCCACACTCCCAGCCCGTCCTCCTTCCCAGAACTCATTAATCACTGCATTCAACCATACACAGCATCCACTTGAACATGGGATTGGCATTTAGCAATACCCCAAACCTAGTCCTCATACAGCCAAATCAACTGTTCAAGGCCTCCTGCCACGCCATGTGCCAAGTCTTTGAGACTCACACCCACTATACATAGACTATGGCCATTTGCTGTGGCCACTGGTTGGAGGGTGTGGACTCTAACCCTGCCCTGCGACCAGTTCTTCTGCCTCTGAAGCGAAGAGGCGCAGGTGCAGAGCTTGCAGTTCTTCTATATCCTCCATCAGCGCACTTCCTCTCAGTGCCCACTATGGCACTGATATTTTTATGCACCAAATTGTGTTTTTAAAACAGACTGTAGTTTGAGCATTACTTCCATGTTAAGATTATTGCATTCATCTTAAAATGGCAGCAGTGTTCTAAATGGTTGAACATTTCATGCCGTTCTAAGATGACTGTGATTCCTGAACCATGTTCTGGTTCAAAACTATTAATAGTGTTTGTGCCATACTTTTCCAATTTAAAAAAAAAATGGATGCCAGTGAAGGTGATCTTTGGAATTCATGTAAATATGAGAATTTCCTCGTGTCTACTTACTTTTTTCCACATTGTTCTCTTGTGCTCTCATGGGCTCTTAAAAGACCCATAAACATATTAATATCTTTGTGAGATAGGTGTGTACCTACAGGGATACCAACCCCTGCAGCATTATTTAGGTTCACCTGGGAGTGCCCCCAAGGGCGGCACTCAGCTGCCTCAATCCTGCTTCCTATGGCTGGTGCAACTGACAGCATTTAGCTCGCTTGGAGCTTCGTCATTGCATACTTATATGTAGGATATGAAAGACCAAGGCAGGCTTCGGATCAGAAAAAAGTACAAGTGATTTCTATCTGGCCCTTTAGCAAAGCCGATGAATATTACTGTGGTGCACTTCAGCCATAGGGTATTACTATGTGGGATTGTGCAGGCCTGGGAGATTGAGTAAATCCAATTTAAGTTGATCGGCAAGAGAGAGCAAAGAAATGCGGGTGTGGGTAATTGCCCACTTGCTTCCTCCTTTCATCAGCCACGGATATTGCATCTTCAATTCCGCGTGGGTTTTCTATGCAGTATCAGGGTCTAGGAAAAATTAGGGTTGGGATAGCTATAGTGTTTGGATCACACTTCTCCTGCCTCATTCCTAATTTGAATGAGCTGGGAGACGCTGAAGGATTTGCCTTTTCAGTTGAGCTATCTCCCAACTATTCGTTCTCAGGCACTCTCATTTATCATCTCTCAAGAAAGCAAACTGATTTTGCCAAATGTTTAGCCAACTTTCTGGCTCCTTTTCAATACGCAATCTTCATAGTGCTGGGAGATTTCAAACTGCATGCATATGACCCTAAATGTAATGCAGCCACTCTGTTAAACAGAGTCCCTTTTCTGAGTCAACCTGCCTCTACAGGTTGTAGGACCAACCCATAATGCTGGTCATACTTAAGGTATTTTTTTTCTAATTTGCCTAATGGACTCGACTCCCCCCTAACCCTTATTTGGTAGGACCATTTCCTGATTCCATTGCTTGTTTCTTGAATTCTGGACAATAGCAGGAGACTGTTGTTGATAAGTTAATCTGCCCTACGTGGAAAGTGACTGAGCAGAGCTTGCCTGAGGCTTTATTCTCTGTGTAATTGTCCATGCAAGGATTAATGGAAGCAGTTGTCTGTAAGATCAATCATTGGCTGACTAATGGCTTGAATTCTATTTCCTTTGGAAGAACGACTGCTGTAAAAGAACTGTACCCTGGTTTATGACTGACCTTAGAGAGGCGAAAAGTCAATGTAAGCTTTTAGAAATATGATGGCAGAACCACTATAGTGTTTGTGTGAAAGATACGTACAAAGAGCCTTTAAAGACTGTTCAAAAGTCTACTCAAAAGGCCCCATCTCAATTTTTCTCTGCTTGCATTACTGCAACTTCAGATGATCTGAGAGACAAACCAGAAATTGCCCAGTCCTTCTTATGTCCCTCAGCTTGCAATCTTAGCGATGTTCCATCAGAAAATGTCTGCAATGAGCTCTCCATTTTCTCCTATAATGAAGTTAAATCCATCTACTCGGTGCCTGACCAGGAACAAGACCGGTTTAGGCAGGAAGCAGGTTTATCGTCCTCATCGCCAATATTGGACTCCTGTTTGAGCACTTTTAATAAGATCTCGCTAGATGTTTTGCTTCGAGTCATACTTTTTGAGTTCAAAATAATTTTATTAAAGGGAATACAAGGTAATAATTCAAAATAGGAACATAATATTGTGGGGAAAAACAAAAGAAGGAAAAGGGGAGCAGATGATGATTAATTGAGAAGAAGGAAAGAAAACAATGCAATAAAATATTAACAAGTCAAAACATAATGGATTAATCATGAGTATCAATAGGTAAAAAGTAAATATCATAATATAGGAATAATAGAAACAAATGCAATTAGAGTTGTGCAGTAAAACAGTTTAGCCGAACATGAGGAAATGGAAAGGGTATCAAGGGGGTTTAGGAACCTCCTGCTGATCAGGTCGTGGACGAGAGGAACGGGTTTTACACTTATCCAAATATAACGTAATAGGAAGCCATAACTCAGCACGTTTAGCTGCCAACTGTATAGGAAAAACAAAAGCATTATCAAGTCTGTGGTTGTGGCAAACATTATACCACCAAGCTTTGAAAGTGATATTAGACGTAGACTTCCAGTTGACAGTAATTTGTTGAAAAGCAACTGCTAATAATAAGTCAACAATACGGACATTTAAGTCAATCTGATCCCAACAAGGGGAGAGACTTCCCAGAAAGATTCGTGCATGTGAAAATGGAATGCTGGTGGAGAAAATAACATTAATTTGAGCCCAGACTTATAACCAGAAGGCATGTACCTTTTTACAAAGAAACAGCATGTGAAACAAAGTAGCATTAGGGGAAGAGCATGACCAACATGTGTCTGGTGTAGTAGGGAAACGTTTATGAAGGGTGGAAGGAGTATGCAATAAACGATTATAAATAAAGAATATAGTTTGCGTCAGAGAAGCAGCTCTGGAGGTTTTACGGATCTTCGTCCAGATTTTATCCCAAAAAGAAGTTGGCCAAGACAAGGAAAGGTCATTTTCCCAGTGCTCCTCGACTGTACTTTTGAGTTTAGGAAGAGTGTGTGTGTGAAAGCGTTTGTATAGGACAGAAGCTTTTGGGAGGGTAAGTAGAGTAGAATGGAGTTGAGAAGTAGGATCAGGGGAAGATGGAGAAGGGTGGGATTTGGAAAGTTTATTGTAGACCTCCATAACCGATGCTTTAAGGAGGAGATATTGGGAAGCAGAAGAGAGGGGTAAGTCAAAAGTGGAGCGAAGCGCATGAAAAGGCACGAAAGTGGATTGTGAAAACAATTGTGAGATCCAAAGCAAACCCTTGGCTCTCCAGGATTTCCAGAAAATAGGTTTGCCTCGGATTAAAAGGTATTTATTATGCCAAATGGTGGAAGAAAGGAAATCAGTAACACAGACAGGAGGAGGAGGACGGGAGGAAAAGAGAAGTTTGAGAGTGAATTTATGTATAGGAGTGAAAATTGAGGAGGGTTTACGTGAAAAGGAGATACACTCAGCGAAAGAGAAAGGTGATAGAAAAAGGCGCTCCACCTTAGTCCACAATGGGCAAGAGGAATCAGGATCTTGTAACCAAAAGGAGGATTGACGCAGCAAAAAAGCTCTGTGATAGGCTAGGAAATTCGGGAAATTAACACCACCTTCAGAAGCCGGACGAGTAAGTCTGGCAAGAGACATTCTGGGTTTATTCTTATGCCACAAAAAGGAAGATAAAACAGAATTAATTTTTTTTATGAACTTAGCTGGAATGGCGATGGGAATATTGGAGAGAGTGTAGAGAACAACAGGGGATAACATCATTTTGATAGTATCTAAGCGACCCCACCAGGACAGATAAAGAGGGTGCCACTTAGCCGTGAGGTCAGATAATTTCTGAATACACTTGGTTAAGCATAAGGAAACAGTATCAGGGATGGAGGGGGTAATGTGCAATCCCAAATATTTGATATGAGAAGAACTCCAGGTGAAATTAGAGGCACTGAAGTCATTCTTAAAGGTGAACTTTGTCAATGGCAGAATTTCACACTTATCATGGTTTAATTTATAGCCAGATATGGAGGAATAGTGCTGTACTTCTGCTAAAAAAGCGGGAATAGAAACAGTAGGGTTCGAAATGAAAAGTAAAATGTCGTCTGCATACGCAGCAAGCTTAATGGAAAGATCCTTAGTCTGAAATCCGTGAATATCAGGATTTTGGCGAAGTTTGGACAAAAAGGGTTCTAGGGCCAGGTTGAATAAAAAAGGTGAAAGAGGGCAACCTTGACGGACACCTCTACCAAGATGAAAATAAGGAGATGTTTGGCCATTGGCAAAAACTGTAGCTCGTGGGTGGGAGTATAATAAGGAAATTAAGGAGACAAATTGGGGGCCAAACCCGAACCAATTAAGAGTATGGAAAAGGTAAGGCCATTCTACCCTATCAAACGCCTTCTCAGCGTCTAAGGCTATTGCCACGAGGGGGTATTGGAGACGGGAGGATTTTGTTAAAATGTTAAATAAGAGTCTTGTGTTGTCAGTAATGTAACGCCCCTTAACAAAGCCAAATTGTTCATCCCCTAAAAGGTCAGGAAGTAAGTGATCTAATCTAATCGCCAGTGATTTAGCAAAAATTTTGTAGTCTATATTGACTAGGGAAATAGGTCTGTAATTCTTACAATACTGGGCGTCTCTCCCGGGTTTAGGAATTAAACAAATATGTGCATCCGAGAAAGTACCGGAAGAAGAGCCAGATTCAGCAAAGGAGTGGAGAAGGAAATGGAGTTTTGGAATAAGTAATTTTGAAAAGTGAAGATAGAACTCAACAGTAAAACCATCAGGGCCGGGGGCCTTGTTGAGTTTTAGACGTTGAAGGGCAGCAAGCAATTCTTTTTGCGAAACATCAGATTCTAAGGAAGAAAGGTCAAGAGGAAAAGAGGGAGGGGTTTGAATGGTAGAGAAAAAGTGAGCAAGAGATTGAGGAGAAGAGGAGGTGTCTGAGGTGTATAGGGTCTCATAGAAATGAGAGAAAGTAGTAAGAATGTCAGCATCCTTGTGTTGTAAATGTGCATCATCATCATAAATCGATTCAATATTCACTTTGTTATGCTTGACTTTCAAGTAAGTAGCAAGAATCTTGCCAGCTTTGTTCCTACCACCATAAAATTTAGCACTGGATTTAAGCAAATATAAAGAAGCATCTTCAGTAGACTTTTCATTAAATTTGATTTTGGCAGCAACCAGAGATGTCAGACTATCCGAAGAATGTGAGGTAAAATAGGCGTGTTCCAATCTTTTAATGTCATGAAGGAGGTTCTTGGTATAATGGCGAGCAGCTTTTCGTTTGTTGGCAACAAAACTGATAATAAAATCGCGTGCAGCTGCTTTAAAGGTGTCCCAGAGGGTATGTTGTGAAATGGGTGGGATATCATTAAAAAGAAAAAAATCATCAAAAAAGTTAGAGAAGGAAGTGGAAAACTTGGGGTCCAGAAGGAGGGCATTGTTAAAACGCCACCTTTTAGGGCCATCAATTTTGGGTAAAACCTCAAGACTGACCACCACAGGGGCATGGTCGGAAAGCAAAATCGGACCAATTTCTGCCGCCTGAAGCGTTTGAGAGAGTGCATGGGAAACAAAAATGTAATCAAGACGCGATTGGGAGCGATGATGGGGTGAATAAAAAGTAAACTCTTGTAAAGTTGGGTTACATAAACGCCATGAGTCAACGAGTTTATGTTGCAAAATGGCTTGACTAAATAGTTTGTGTGGTTTTGTGGGAATATAGAAGGCATCAGATTTCCTGTCCAGAAAAGGATCAAGAGGGTGATTACAGTCTCCTGCAAGGATGAAATTATCATCCATGAATTGGGTAATACAGGGAGAAAATTCAGCCCAAAAAAGGGGTTCACCGTTTGTGGGACCATAAACATTAAGGAGGGAGATTGGAACACCTCTAAGTGATAATTTGACATGATTCCATCTGCCATTAGTATCTGAGGCTTGAGAAATGAGTGTGAGAGGGAGTGACTTGCGGCATAAGATGGCAACACCATTACGTTTACCATCACCCTGTGAGTAAAAGACGTCACCTACCCAACCTCTCTTAAGTTTCTCAGATTCCGTGTCTGTAAGGTGAGTTTCTTGAAGAAATGCAATGTCAATATTTAATTTGGCTAGGTGAGACAAAATGCGCTGTCTTTTAACCGGGGAGTTAATACCCTTAACATTCCAGGAAACGATATTCAAAGACATAATATATACAATAAAGCAATAACTTGGTACATGAATAAATCCAAAATATAAAGCAAGAAGAAGAAGAAATCAGAGAAAGAAAAGGAAATAATCAGAAGTGTAAGGAGAGGAAGAAGAACGAATTGAACAAGAAAGAAGCAATATGCAAGGAAAAGAAATACAAGAAGAAGGAAAAAACCCATGATTAAAGAGTAGAAAACAAAGAGAAGAGAAGCATCGGAGATAGATGGATGGAAGAGCGAAGAGAATAAATGCTCGAATCTGAGGAGAAAAGAAATACAACCTGAAACAAGAAAATCATTATGCAGGAATGGAAAATGATTGATCGGGGAAGGGGAAGGGGACAAGATCAAAAAACAAAGGAGATACAAAAAACAGGGGGAAAACATACCTACAAAAGAGAAATACGAGAAGGAGTTGAGGGGAGGAAGGGGCCAGGTAGGCAAGGCAACACAACTGAGGTCGGCCGGGCAGGGAACCGGGAAGACGTCATCAGACAACAAAGGATTCCTGCGGAAACATAGGCGCGGAAAAAGAATAAAGTGTTACATAGGACCGCATCTATACAAGGACCATGAAACACATCTTGTGGGAGAACATCACGAGAATAAAACACTCAAAACAGGCGGGGAAGTACATAAAGGGAGTAACCATTATAGCAGAACATAGGACTGGCATCGAAGCTAGCTAATGGAAACAGCTATCAGCCAGAGGCGTGTAGCAAACAGCAACATTGCAATGCGAAACAATGGAACATTCAAACAAGCAAGAAAAAGAGGCATTAAAATAGTATTAAAAGTCAACCAGGGGAAGAGGACGAAGGACCAGAGGCATCCATGGCAGAGGTGTGGTGCGCATTAATGAAGCTTTGCAATCTCACTGGATCTTCATAGGTGGTGGTTTTGTTGTTATAGGTGACTTTGAACAAACAAGGATGGTATAAGCCATATCGAGCACCCATAGAGCGAAGAACCTCTCTCATGCTTAGGAAGGCTTTCCTGCGGTTAGCAGTTGCTTTAGCATAGTCCTGAGCGAAGAACAACGGAGAATCAGACCACGTCAGTTTAGGAAGAGCCTTGGCCACTGCTAGAACTTTCAAAAGATCAGTATATTCCAAGAAATAAAGAATTACACCTCTTGGCCTTTGTGACATGGAGAGTGACGTAGGTAAGCGGCCTAGACGGTGTGCGCGTTGGATGTTGAGGGACGTATCCTCTGGCAAGTGGAGCAATTTAGGGAGGAAGGATTTGAAGAAAGCAGGCGGGTCAGACCCCTCAAGACCTTCCGCCACGCCGTAAATGCGGAGATTATTGCGCCTGCCTCTATTTTTTAACTCCTCCACCTGCTTCTGAAGAGCGCCCACCTGCGAAGACAGATGTGTGACTGTGGTTTGAGATTCTTGAAAGGATGCGACGGATTGCTCCACCGAAGAAACTCTGGTTTCAATTTGGGACCAATTGTCTGTTAGAACTTGAAGTTTGGCATTGGTCTCCTCCATGAAGGGGCGTAGTGACCCAATTTCCTCGAGAAAAGGACGGAATGATCGGATTTCCTCCAGTAAGAGCTCCATAGAAACTGGGGATGATGACTTGGGCGGCGAAGGTGGATGTGTCTTTAGCCGTTTAACAGTTGCTTTCCCTGACGATGGCTGAGAGGACGAATCCATGGCTGCCTCCGAGCCCGATGGTGCGAGGGAATCCTCTAATTGAGAGAGAGCTGAAAACACTTTAGAGTTCTTTACAAAAGCCACCTTTGTAGTAGATTTGGAGGAGAAGCGAGACATGTGTTTTTGTCATCCCATACGAAGAAGCTGAGAAACGCACAAGAGACGCAATGTGACAGCAGAAATAAAAAGATACTTTGTATGGCTAGTATATCTGCTTGTAAGTCAGTTCATTTATAATGCGTCAAGCACAATTAATATGAGGGAGGAGTGGAAGCTGGAATATCCAATATGAACATTGAGAGGATAATTCAGCCAAGTCAATGTTGCCAATATAGAGAATACATATTTGTATGGTGTAGTTGCATAGTCAATTGTGTCATATAAGAAGCGCAACCAGCTGAAGCAGGAGGAACATCCAAAAAACAAAGCCTGCAATAAGTTGTGACAAAATCGCCAGTAAATTGAGAATAGCCAGGAAGGAAGCCTCTACAGCGTGGAAATACGTCGCATGGAAAAGTCTCTGCTGATGGGGGCAGCAAGTAATCTACCGCCCCCACTTATCAATAAAACGATGGTGTAGAGCAATGAGAATCTTCCAAAAAGTGGCTAAGAAACATTACATTCTGCCAAGAAATCCACAATGCGCAGGGAAAGCGGAGTCAGCATATCAGTATGGAGCCAAAAGTACTCTGGGGTGCTCAAAATGGCGGTCGCGCTGTGGGAAAGGATATTCAGTCTTAGGTGCGCATCACCTCTGAAATATTGAAGCAGGCTGCAACTTCATGGGGGTAGCAGAAGTGAATTCAGGATTGTAGCGGTTCGCAGGTGAAGAAATTAAAGAAATGCGCACTCGCCTTCAGGAGAAGGACGCTCCGTGTCGGGACCCACAAGTTGGCGGCCGCGAGCACCGGAGCGCCCTCAGAAGTAAAACTGCGGAGAACTCCGCTTTCCGCCAAAACAGGAACGTCTCAGCTGTCACGGAACATGGCGTAGGCTGTCAGACGGCTGGACCGGACTTCCAATGCAGGAACAGAGGGTGCTGTAAGGTGAGTCCCCCGGTGCCGCGTCGGAGCTTCACCCAGGCGCCGCCATCGCCCACGGCGCCAAGCCACGCCCCCCCGCTTCGAGTCATACTTAATTGCAGGTCTGGCTCCCCTGCTGACACCTGCCATCCACATGTTCTAAAACTGGCTATCGAAGCTATTAACCCTCACCTCAATTATTTGTTTAATTAATCGCTGGTGTCTCTGGTGGTGCATTTAAGTTGGAAATAGGAACTTCTTTACTTCTTTTTTAAAAAAATGTGATACATATCCAATGGTGCTGGACTAATTTAGACCTCGCTCTCTTATTCCTGTCACTACTAAAATGTTAACATTGGTTAATAATTAGCTTTCAACTATCTTGAAGTTAACAACCAGCTGCATCGGTTTAATGCCTGGATTCAGCACTGAATCTGACAAGTTGAAAGTGGCAGTGTACATTAAACTGAACCTGGATCATGCAGAAATGGATGCTTTACTTGTTTTATCTATTAGCAACAAAGAGTTGGCTCTAATCAGTTAGGCTGAGCACTTATATCTGAACAACAAAAGAAAGTGCCTAAACTGATGCAATTAGTCATGTATGATTTAAACTAAAGGAAGAAGTTATATTTCCACCCTAGATTTTGCTAGTTAATAGCTTTTTATTTATTATTTTTTAAGAAATTGTTTTGAAAAAAAGTTAATACATATTATGTACAATAGGACACTACACCGTTAAACTAAACAATATTATAACACTATGGATATTCATTCATACTAATCAGACATATCACAGTCGTTCAAAATTTCATACATCCATTCTTACACAATCTGGAAAAAGAAAGAAAAAAAAAGAAAGAAAAAGAGAAAGAAACAGAAGTTGCTCAATAAATCAAAACGTCAGATGTGATACATTAATGCATATCAACCTGGAACAAAGTACACTTGGAGTTCAATATACAATCAATTATACAATGAAAAAGTTTTTTATGTCAATGTGTACACAACTAAAGTGCAGTATTTGTCAACACTTGAGTTATTCAAAAACAGAGCAACATTTGATACAAGGGCCTACGCGTTTCGAATCCCAAATGAAATCAACGGGGGATTCTCCTCAGGGCCAATGGAATATCTAGAAGGAATGAATAAAGCATGAAAAATTGGTTTCTAAGTAAAAAATCCTATGACACTAAGAGAGTGAGCCACCACCAACTCAAACAGCTTACCCCACTGGTCTACAAGGCGACTTGGAAGGTGGAGTGGAGCAGAAGTTTCTGCAGAGAAGAAGGGATATTTGTATAAGATGATCGAAAGCATCAGCCAGCATGTGTGTGCAAGAGAAAGAAAGCGCTGTACCTGTCTGAAGCAGCTGGTAGTCAGTGGACAGTCAGTAATCATAGATTGAATTTTGGCAGGCGCAGACGGACGCTCTCACTGGAAAGTAAATTGAGATAAAATGGGGGATGGTAATGGCAGCCTGTGGGGGCCTGCGGGCATGACGGTTTTATGCTACGGTCTTACCGGGCTAAGTATCCAAGTGGTCCGTTGCGGGTGTACAAATTCGGAAAAAGTCGGGGACACAAAGGATCTCGTCTAATTTAATGATGAATCCTGCAAAACCAACAAACCCAACGGGTCATTACTTGTCTACCCTATCAGAATAGGGGAGGTAAGCAGAAATAGTCCTATTGCGTGCGCCTCACAGTTGCGGAGAGGATTACCTTAATTCAAGCGGGCGTCTGGCTTAGTGCAGAAACGGGAATTGCGGCCACGCAAGTTAACATCACAGGGGAAGTCAATCCTAAATGTAATAAAGCAAAAGTATGTTTTAGTCGTTGAGCGACACTTGGGGACGAGGCAAGTAAGCTGAAGAGCTTACTAACAGATCTTACCTAAATCACAGATTGTGGCGCGCCGCAATGGAAAGCCGACTTGTCGTACACGGCGTCTGGGGTAAGCTGTTTGAGTTGGTGGTGGCTCACTCTCTTAGTGTCATAGGATTTTTTACTTAGAAACCAATTTTTCATGCTTTATTCATTCCTTCTAGATATTCCATTGGCCCTGAGGAGAATCCCCCGTTGATTTCATTTGGGATTGGAAACGCGTAGGCCCTTGTATCAAATGTTGCTCTGTTTTTTAATAACTCAAGTGTTGACAAATACTGCACTTTAGTTGTGTACACATTGACATAAAAAACTTTTTCATTGTATAATTGATTGTATATTGAACTCCAAGTGTACTTTGTTCCAGGTTGATATGCATTAATGTATCACATCTGACGTTTTGATTTATTGAGCAACTTCTGTTTCTTTCTCTTTTTCTTTCTTTTTCCAGATTGTGTAAGAATGGATGTATGAAATTTTGAACGACTGTGATATGTCTGATTAGTATGAATGAATATCCATAGTGTTATAATATTGTTTAGTTTAACGGTGTAGTGTCCTATTGTACATAATATGTATTAACTTTTTTTCAAAAATGTTTCTTAAAAAATTATAAATAAAAAGCTATTAACTAGCAAAATCTAGGGTGGAAATATAACTTCTTCCTTTAGTTTAAATCATACATGACTAATTGCATCAGTTTAGGCACTTACTTGTTTTATCAGCAGCCTTTGACATCATGTTCCATTCCATCCTGTTGGATCGGCTGGAGGGCTTGGGGATTAAGGGCCTTGCTCCTACCTGGCTGCAATCTCTTTTTATCAGGCAGATTCCAAGCCATTCATATGCCACCTTTTGCCCCTGTACTAAACTTGGAGACATGGTCTTCCACAGGGCCCTGCTCCAAGCCCCATATTGGTTAACTTATGTATGGCTCCCCTGGCTAACATGATTGAGTCATGGGATCTCAAAGTAGTTTCCAATGCTGATGACACTCAGCTGTTGCTTTCCTTCTAACAGTTTAATTAAAAGCAATCTGGTTGTGTTGGTTGAAAGGTTGCTTGGTATCAATAACTGACTGGAAAAAACTGACTTGTCTTAAGCTTTACTCTAGGAAATTGGAGGTGCAGTTTTTTAGGGGCAAGACATCCGTTTGTCCTCAAAGCTAGTGGCCCTCTCAACTGGCTAAGCCGATCACTCCAACCTCCTCAGCCAATCTTGGGTTTATATTTGACACGGACCTCACCTTTTTACTCCAGATTCCCTGGGTCACCGCTGTCAGCTGTGCCCTATTTAGGTCCCTCAAGAAGCTCCTTCCCCTTGTTCCCGATTCCACCAGAAGGATAATTGCCCACCCCCAGACTGGACTATGCTAACGTCCTTTGCCTGGGCTTGCTGGATATCTGCTACAAAGACTGCGGCTAGTTCAGAGTGCTGCAGCAAGATTGATTCTAAAAGTACCTTTCAGACATGTAATCACTCCACATCTGAAGGGCCTACACTGGCTGCAGGTAAAACAACAGATACATTTCAAAGCCTTGGTCATTTCCCAAAGAGACTTCTATCAGAAAGGCCCTGTGCATCAGAGAGAGGGGATGACTCAATATGAGCCCAACAGAAGTCTCAGTTTGGCCAATCTCCTCCTATTGCACATTCCAAAAGAGCGCAAAGCTACTTTCTTAGAGTACCTAGGCTCTGGAATCCCCTTCCACTCACACTCAGGAAAATTCCTTCTAAAAGCCTTTAAAAAAATATGTATAACTCACCTCTTTAGCAATTAGTTTTTCTTCATGTTTGTATTTTACCTAAGTGCGGGACGCCTCTCAGGAGGCAGGAGCAGCTCTACATACATTTTATTTAACTCATTCATTATCAATATTTCCATGTTCATGATCAAATATTTTCAGCCAATCATATGGCTCTGTTTTTTCAGCAAATTGTTTTTTTATTTTGTTCAAAAACATTAGGAAAAATCAGCAAATGAAAGTAGCTTCTTTTCTATACTTGAATTGTTTTATCACCAGAAGATGGATTTATATTTATTGCCGATTGTCTGACACTATGTATTGTTTGTTTCTTTTTTCTTTTTCGTGTATGTCAAATGTTGACTCATATATTGTTGAATTGCTGATGTGAGGTGCTGGGAAGTTATATTACAAAAATATATTAAGTAACAAAAACATACACATCGACTTCTGCCCTTATGAATTTAATAACATCATTTTATAATTGATGACTAAGGGAGAGTTGTTTGCTTTTTTGGTTTTTATAATTTTTTTAACTGCAACCAGTGAATAAAACAATAAAGTTAACATACGAGGTGTCGCACAGGGGAATAATAAGCCTTGTGAAGGTATGACACAACTGCGTCTTTCTAATTGTTTGACCTTTAAAAAGAAGGGTTAACATCAGAAAACGGTGAATTTATCAACAGTGACCGCACTATAAGAAACATACTATATACTATAAAGAATATAAACATAAAAAACCTTCAGAATATGTCATCAGTACTGACTGCTGGAGACTAATCTGGAGACTATGGTCTTAACATCAAGGGGCCGATTATGATGGCGGACGGACCTGAGTCCGTCCGCCACCATAGAGTAGGAGGGACCGTCCGCAGGGGCTGCGGAGGTCCCTCCGTGCAGATTAGGATGTGACCGCCAGGGTGGCGGTCACATCCTCAATCTTTAACATTGCGGCGGGTGCAGCTTCAAGCTGCACCAGCCGCAATGTTAAAAAAGCATGCACGGCATTTGCGTGCCAAAGCAGCAGGCACCGCGCGGTGCCCGCCGCTTTGTCCACGCAAATGCAGGGGGGTACCATAGGTACCCCCCATGTGCACCCCCCGTCACCCAGGGGGCCCGCAACGGGCCCCCAAAGGCAATCTCCGTATGCTTTTCCACGGCGGAAAAGCCGCCGTGGAAAAGCATATGTTTCCGCTATCCTAATATGGCTGGCGGTGTCTGACAGACACCGCCAGCCATGTTAGGGCTTTTCCGCCGCGGTCGGAAGGCGACTGCGGCGGAAAAGCAGCGGACGGATTTTGAGACCCACTGCCATCCTAATTTGGCAGTGGGTCTTCTGTGCCTCCGCAGCGGTTTTCCCGCATCCTCCGGGCCGGCGGTGGCTTCCGCCGGCCCGGAGGATGCGGGAAAACCGCAATCCTAATCTGGCCCAAAATGTGGATTTTGCAAGTGTTAATGATGGAAAGTACTAGTTTCATTAAAGACACAAGTATTATCCCACCACATAGTAATATTTTACTACACCAATATATGATTGATATACATTTATATTTATCAAAATATACACTTTAAAATATTTGATAAGACTACCCCTTTTAAATAATATAATATCTTAAATGAATCTTCATTTCATCATTACAGTTATACACTCTACAGTCTCTCAAGCATGACAATAATTTCTCTGATCCTCAACAGTTGGGGCGGGGGTGGTAATGCTTATTTTTCTCTGCAAAACGTGAATACAACGTGAATAAAGAGATCATTAAAAAAGAAAATCTCTGAGATCAATGATTGGATTTTATTTCTGTTCAAGACTGGAGTATTTATCTATTTTGTCTTTTTCCACATGTATTATAATTTTGTCTGACCTTTTATCACATTAAAAAAGAGGGAGGACTAAGACAGTGCCCTCATGATATAAGAATGTTTGGAACCAATTTAAGTAATTCTGTAGTTCCTTTCTCATGGCCTTGTGGTTCGTTTTATAGTTTTTTCTTTAAAAGGGTACAAAATATATAATTTTATTCACTCGCTGCTCTTAAAAATAAAGCAGGAAAGTGAAGCATAATATGACTTAAAATCTATGCACTTGCATTTAATGAAGATACTTCTACAGATGTATGTTCCCAAAATTAGAAGTCTTGGCACGTATAGAAAATATGCGCATGAACTCATCTAAGAAAGTCAGTTTTCAGACAGATCTTTACTTCACTTCTTGACAGTAGACTATTATCTAAGCACTCGAGGTCTCATTACGATCTCTGTCGGAGTTGCCTCTGACCGACACAGTCGCGAAATGATTACAATGAGACCGCACAATATGCGATCGCATACTCCCATTTCTCTATGGCCGTAGCACAAGCTCCCATAAAGAAATTGGAATATGTGTAAATCCCTGCACCTGGTGCCTGCCACAGAGTGCAGGAATTTACAGGGGGGCACCTGTGGTTCCCCCCAGGCCCACAACCGTAGATCGCGGAGGCAAGGGGTCCTGCTAGGGGCCTCTCAAAGTCGCTTTCCGACAGCCTTTCCATGTCGGAAAGGCTGGCACGGAAAGGCTGTTCCGACATGGAAGAGCTGTTGGAAACCGACATCGTAATCCCGATGTCAGAAACGCCGTCCTATTGGGATTACGGGCTAGTCTCCGACTGGCCGACGGGATCCTTGAGCCTGTGGGAAGCCAGCCAGAATGACTGGCTGGTTTCAATTTCGACCACATAGATTGTAATTAGACGATCGGAATTGAAACCGATGATGTTGTTTGGAAAGCCTCAGACCAACATCGTACTTGGACCCTAGCTGGTTTAGACTTCCACCTAATTTCAGTCCAGGGAACCCAGATAATAAGCTAGACTCTATAGTTCTTATCTCAACAAAAAAGGGGCAAGTTATCATGGGACCAAATCATTGCATAGCACGCGAATTAAGATACTAATGATAGAAATTCAACCTTCACTTCACCCAGCACTTACAGACTCTCAGCAGCATTTATAATATTCTGCTTTCAGGAGGAGAAATGTGTCTTACTGGGGGTAGCTGTAGGCTATGTAAATAGTGAGTTAAAGTTTGCTATAATTCTTTTAGAATTAGTAACAAGGATATAACTGCCTACATATATTTCAAACTTCAAGAGACCCCTTTCCTATTTGTAGATGCTTTGCAGTATATCGCTGCCAGAATGCAGATGAGGAGTGAGTAATCTAAATCTAAATTAGGTTAATTCTTAACCAATTCAATATGGTGATCATCAGTATTACAAGAAACTCTCCCACATTTATATCAAAATAACATTACATTTGTTTCATGAAAATTTGATAGCAAGCTCATGTTTCCATACCAGATCAAATTACATCATCCAGTTTTTACCTTTTGAGAACATTTAAAAATATCCTCTCATTCCTCCCTTTTGATTTACAGAAAACAATAATCACTACATTAGTTCACTCTGGGATTGACTACTGTAACACCCTTTATATGGGCTTCCAAAAAAGGCAGATGAATAAATTGCAAACACTTCAAAATGCGGCAACACGCCTTCTCATTGAGATCCCAAAATATTCATCAGTCTCCAATTAACCAATCAATCAGGGGGCTTGTAAAGCGCGGCTACTCACCCGTGATCGTCTCAAGGTGCTAGGGCGGGAAGAGGGACTGTTGGTTGGACTGGGAGGAGGATCATTCGAGGAGCCAGATCTTGAGGTCCTTTCTGAATTAGGTCAGTGACGCTGAATGACTGAGGTGCAAGGGCAGGGAGTTCCATATCTTGACGACGAGATAGGAGAACAATCTCCTCCGGTTCTAGTCTTGTGGATCCTGGGGATGGAGGAGAGGGTGAGTTGGGAGGACTGGAGTTGTCTGGTGGAGATGTGGAATGTGAGGCGGTGTTTCCGGTACACTGGTCCTTCATTGTGCAGGGCTTTGTAGGCGTGAGTGAGGAGCTTGAAAGTGACACTCTTGTTGACTGGGAGCCAGTGGAGTTGTCAGAGGTGTTGCATGATGTGGCTGCAGTGGGCGATATCGAGGACCAGTCTGGCGGTGGCGTTTTGGACGTACTGTAGTTTCTTGAGCGGTTTCTGGGTGACGTCAGCATAGAGTACATTGCCATAGTCGAGTCTGCTAGTGATCAGTGCATGGGTGACTGTCCTTCTAGATTCTGTGGTGATCCACCTGAAAGTCTTTTGGAGCAGGCGGGGCATGTGGAAGCAGGCTGAGGAAATTGCGTTGATTTGGCATGAGTGAAGAGTGGAGTTTGATGCAGAGGTTGTGTGCATGGTCCATCAGGGTTGGGGGGCGCCCAGAGCGGCGGGCCACCAGGAGTCGTCCCATACATCCAATCATCTTTACAGGCCTATTTTTACCTTTATCACCTCTGACGCCAGCGCTAAGACACCTTTGGGCAATTGAGCGCTTTACAAAATGTATCAATATAAATATGATTCGTTTTTAATCCCCAAATGGTCTAACTTTACTCACTTATAAGTCCCTAGTATATGGTACCAGACGTATCCAAGGGTCTTGAAGGTAAAGTGTCCCACTAGGGTGTAGCACTTACTGTGCCACCCTGGATGGAAAAACATGTCTCCCAGCCAGCCACTGAAGACTGGAAGAGCAATTGTAAACCGCTAACTGGTCTTTGCCATTTAACCTAATGGCAAAGCCCAAACCTCCCTTTCTATTATATTTGTCACCCCTACAGCAGGTCTATTAATTCCTAAGGAAGGGTGCTGTATAATAAATGCATGTGTATGTGTCCTAACAGGAAAACCCCCAAATTGCTGTTTTTACTGTGGTAAAGTTATTAGCTCCATTGGCGAGTACAGTGTTATACGCTGACAGCTCAGCTGTGATAACTTCGGAGTGGTACTACAAAAGTTTTCACATTAATCCTGGCTTGATGTTTAATGTAACTTTGAGTACATGTAACTGTTAGGAAGTTGCCACTCTGTTGTCCAAGTTACCCAGTGACCACTCACAGATGCCTATCCACAAGACAACCTTCCGCCCTCCTGGGGAGAAGTGTGAATGACTCCCAAGAGCATGAACAATAGAGGATTGTGGTTGGAAGAGGTGTACCTCTCCCTGGCAGGAAGCCGCACACAGTGTGAGCCCAATAGACGAGCTTCAAAGGGAAGCCACATTTGAAGGGCAATTGGTGAACACACATGAGAGGGGATACTCCTTTGTTGAAGTAGATGTGCTGGTGTTAGGGACAGAGAGAGGAAACCAGTTGCCAAATCTGTTTTTCCAAGGGTGTGTAGCCCACAGATAGCCATACCCCTAGCGTGAGCTACCAAGTTCCAAACACTGAGAAGTGGGTTCTGGCATCTTGGGAGTGTGTAAAATAGTACACTCTGGGATAGCTGAATGCCACACATTGCAGAAAATCATCATCAGGCAGGGAGGGCCATAGTACATCATTGGCTAGTAACCACTGCATACCCCAGAGAGCACTTTCTGGGCATAAATATGGCACCCTAGCACCCAGACCTCAGATCACACCTGGACTGAACAAAGGACTGAAGAAGGACTGCCCTGGTGGTACCTGGACGTGGCAAGAGAGGCTGCATCAACTGCTGGGCTTCACATGCTGATCATTGGACTAGCAAATAGAGGGCTGTGCCTCGGGTACCTGGCTCAGGGAAAAGTCTCTCCAAGCCACAGACAGAAGAGGGGACCTCAAAGAGTCAGTGGACTGACTTCCTGTTACAGCACCAGGGCCACAAAAGCTGAAGAGGTCTGTTCTAGCCAATCAGTAGTCAAAATCACTTGATTGCCTCTGCCTACCAGCATGCAGCCTGGACGACCAAGAACTGACACTCAAAAGTTGCACCAGTCTCAAAAGCTGAATTGGCACCAATAGAAAACCGGGTTCTATTTTGTTGAAACAGAAGGCGCTCTTCTTCCCCCCTGCCATCGTATTTATCCACTCTGATTATTATGACTCTGAGAAGGGTCAGGTGGGAGAAAGCCTGCAGAGCAAGGCAAATTGCCTCTAACTCTCTCCAGCTGGGAGACTTGACGTTTTCAACCCATGTCCATATCTCTGGGCATGCTGTGATCCAGTCCATGCTCCTCAGCCCTTTTCACTTGCATCTATTTTAATAACTAATGGAGCTGGAGAACACGAAGGAATCTCCATTAGGAGGTTTGCATGACTCCGTTATCATGCTAGTTTAGATTTCATCTCCTTGGTCATTGCGATTGAAAGAGTCATGCCCTGAGAGACTGGGAACCAGTGGACTTGCAGTAGACTGACACCTCAAGCACACTGTCCTGCACTCCACAGATTTAATCCTAGAGGAAGGAAAGGAGAGAGGCTTCTTGTTTCAGAAATGTTCCCGTTGATGATAGCACAGAATACGACGAAGCTCATCAAAGCTAATGTGAGAAGTTGGCCTGATATATGATGCTCACTAGTTCTAGTGATCACCTTGTATCAGTCCAAACAACCCTTATGGTTATTGGTTGTAAGTCAACCTTATAGACCAGCTATCCTAATGGTAGCATGGACAAAGCAGTCTTAGGCTAAACTCTTTTGGCATGTGAAGCCAGCTGTTTTACCATAATATAACCCCTTGAATACCAGATGAAAGGACACCACACAGGTTGTTATGAAAATAAACAATATATTTATTAATAACAAACACCTCTGAACTCTTTATGAGGTCAGAGGGCTAAGCACATGACAATCTCTTAAAAAATACGATAAGTTGCACAAAATTACAATGGTGCCCTAGGGGCACAGCAAACCATATACTAAGTAAATGGTATAAGGAAATCGATAGAAGGAATGGAGCTGTCCAGAGGCTGTAGGATCACTGGGACTACACTATCCTAACTTTAGGTAAGTAATAGGAGGCCCACGGGACGCGTGTGCAGAGTGTGAACTCACACGCGAGATGCGTAACAACGTCTATGGACAGTACAGTTCAAGAAAAAGGTGAGTACGGACAATCCTGACTAGTTAGGACTAAAACGACTGTGAATCTGGACACTAGGAGAGTCAATCTACCCTTGAGCACCGAAATGCTCTTTTTACCTCACCCACGGGCTGCGGGTGCATAGGTGCGAAGTCGTGTCGGGTTTCTGCGTTGAAGTCTATGGAGCCTGGAAGAAAAGATGCTGCAGGCGACCAGGAGGAAGATGTCCGGTGCGATCCACGGGTGGATCGAGGAAGAAGAGGATCTGAAAGCAGTGGGGACAGTGTTCAAAGTCACTAGCCAGTGACTGGTGTGGAACCAGGAGGGAACCAGATGCTGTCGTCGCGATCAGGTGAAGAGTGGACGCTTGTCTCTGCAGCCACGTGGACCAGGTGGTGTCTTCGACAACCAGGATGGAGGCACGAGCTGTCCCACGCAGGCTCTCGCTGTTGGCAGTGTCGGATCCGGATTTGGAGTCAACAGGCCTTGGCAAAGGCAACCCACGCGGTAAATGGAAACGGTGTCTGGAGTGGATCAGGAGGGTCCGGGGTGCTCCTTTTTTGGAAGGGAGCAAGGGCCAGTCTGGAGCAACCAGACCAGCAGTGAAGATTTCAAGGTTCATCGTCTAGGAGGGCACTAGCCAGCTGGCAAGTGACCAGACAACGCATCGAGCAGCAAACAGGCAGAAGGGCCCCACGCAGATCTCGTGGATGCTGGAGGGCTGATCTTCGGTGCAGGAGCTGCTCGGGGCTGGGGCTTATCAATCCCCAAAGCAATTTGTCGAGTTTACCTCGGGAGTCGTGCTGGAAGCGAAGTGCAGTTTCTTTCAAGATGGCCGGTCCCACGTGTCTCGTCGCACCCACGGGTCTCAGCTGTGCTGCAGATGTGAGTTGAGGTCGGTTAGGTCTGGGATTCCGGGTCTCGTCGGGCTCTGAAGTCTGGATCCTCAAGGGAAGACGACAAAGTGAAGATGCTGGACGCTTGATGGTGCCTGCAGTTGCAGGGTGGACATTCCTTGCCCACAGGGGAGATTTCTTCAGTCTTCTGTGGAGCAGAACATCGAAGTCCAGAGTTTCTTCTTGTAGAGTAGTTCAGGATTAATCTAATTTGGAATGGGACCAGCTCCTACCTTTATCCAGCTAAAGGGGGCTGCACTGGTGACTAGGTCCCTCCCCTGGGTGGGACCAGGAAGGGGGTGGTTACATCCCCTATTCTTTGTCTGGTTTCGTGCCAGAGCTGGGGCAGGGATGTCCCAGAAACTGGTTTGAACCGGTGTATGCACGGGACACCTTGTGTGCCCCAGGCATGTCTCATTCCTTTCAGGCCTATCCTACCCAATACACAGAATCCTGTCTGGGGTGGTGCTAGCACCTCCCAAGGCAGGAAATCCTTTGTCCAAGCCTCCCTCGCTGGAAGGACTCCCCGCAGCAGGAGGTCAGACTTGTGTCTGTGGTGGCAGCATCCATTTTGTGATGCCAAGGCTCGAGTTAACTTTAACCGGGATTCACAGTTACATACATGTCGTGTCCCTCTAGAAGGGTGGAATGCTACCCCCGTCGCTAGAATTGGCAAGGGGGTAGTGTTCCAATTCGTATGACACCTTACTCGACATGTTTTGATAATGCTATACCAAAGTTAGCATTTAACCGCGAGTATTATAATGCACTTAAGAGTATATGGTATAGCGTTATCATTGAACAGCTATAAGGACTTGGTTCCGCAAGCTGCAGACAGGCTCAGCTCATGCCAGAGCACCATCTCACATAATTCCAAGCACTCTGCCTTCAGGATTGATAAGGCCTGCCATAGGAGTGACTGATAGGAATATATGTGTCCATTTTGGGGTTAGATATAGGTAACTATATCTACAGCAACGGGTGATTACACCACCTTGCCCCAGCTGTCCTACCAGCCAGTTGTGTCTGTTTAGATGGCCAGCCAGGGGTGGCATAATACATGCTTCAGCCCCTGGTAGGCCATGGGTACACCTATGCCCTGGGTACCTAAGGTACACTGTACAGGGACTGATAAGGTGACCCAGTATCAATTGGTAAATGCACCTAAAGTACATGGATGTCAATTTAGAGAGAGAACAGCTAGGCTGTGGGTCTGATTAGCAGGCCCACAGCCAGGGAAAGTCGTAAACCAGTGAAGCAAAAAGCAAAAATCTGGGGTGACCATAGGATTGCAGACCCCACTCTCCTACATAACACCCCCCAAACTTAGGGACATTAAACTAACCTTGACCAGGTGAGTCTTCCTGTTCTAAGTGGAAATACCTGGCGTGACCATCTGCATTGCCATGGTCAGTCCCTGGTCTGTGCTCCACTGTAAAGTCCATCCCCTGTAGGGAAATGGACCACCTAAGAAGTTTGGGGTTTTCACCCTTCATCTGATTTAGCCATAGGAGGGGCTTATGGTCGGTCTGAATCTTGAAGTGAGTTCCAAACAAGTATGGCCTCAACTTCTTCAGGGCCCAAACCACAGCAAAGGCCTCCCTCTCAATAGCTGACCAACGTTTCTCTCTAGGGGTCATCCTTCTACTTATAAAAGCAATGGGCTGGTCATGACCATCAATATTCAGTTGAGATAGAACAGCTCCCACACCCAACTCAGATGCATCTGTTTGGACAATGAAGGTTTTGGAGTAGTCAGGACTCTTGAGAATAGGTGCAGTACACATGGCCTGCTTCAGGTCATCGAATGCCTTCTGACAGCTAACTGTCCACTGAACTTTCTTTGGCATTTTCTTGCTTGTCAAGTCATTAAGTGGTGTCACAATGGACCCATAATTTTTGACAAACTTCCTATAGTAACCAGACAGGCCCAAGAAAGCTCTGACCTGTGTCTGGGTGGTTGGAGGAGCCCAGTCCTTTATGGCCTGTATCGTGCTCTCCAAGGGTTGAACCTGGCCTCCACCTACAAGGTGGCCCAGGTACACAACCTGACTCTGCCCTATCTGGCACTTGGTGGCCTTGATAGTGAGGCCTGCCTTTTGCAGGGCCTCCAAAACTTTCCTCAGGTGGATCAGGTGATCCTCCCAGGTGGAGCTGTAGACAGCAATATCATCTAGATATGCTGCACAAACGTCATCCAACCCAGTGAGGACTTGGTTTACCAACCTTTGAAAAGTGGCAGGTGCATTTTTCAAACCAAAGGGCATCACCACAAATTGGTAATGACCTCCTGGGGTAGAAAATGCTGTTTTGGCCTTGGCATCCTCAGCTAACCTGATCTGCCAATAACCAGCTGTTAGGTCAAATGTACTCAAGAAAGTTGCAGAAGCCAACTTGTCTATAAGTTCATCTGCCCTAGGTATTGGATGGGCATCTGTCTTAGTGACAGCATTGAGACCCCTGTAGTCTACACAAAACCTCATCTCTCTCTTACCATCCTGGGTGTGAGGTTTTGGCACTAGAACTACAGGACTAGCCCAAGGCTCTCTGAGGGTTCAATGACTCCCAATTCCAACATCTTTTGGACTTCTTTCTTTATGCAGTCCCTGACGTGGTCAGGTTGCCTGTAGATTTTACTCTTGACAGGCAGACTGTCACCAGTGTCCACCTCATGGGTGCACCAGTTTGTCTGACTGGGTGTCAGTGAGAACATTTGTCTAAAGGATTGAAGAACTTGTTTGCAATCCTCTTGTTGATGCTCAGAGAGGCTGTCAGAAAAAACTACACCATCAACTGACCCATCATCAGGGTTCTGAGTGAGCACGTCTGGGAGAGGGTCACTCTCTTCCTCCTGTCCCTCATCTGTTGCCATGAGCAAGCCCATGTTTTCCCTGTCGACAAATGCCTTAAGCCTGTTAACATGAAGCACCCTGTGGGGGCTCCTGGGAGTTCCAAGGTCCACCAAGTAGGTGACCTCTCCCTTTCGCTCAATAATGGTATGGGGTCCAGACCATCTGTCTTGGAGAGCTGCTGGGGCCACTGGCTCCAACACCCACACCTTCTGTCCTGCATGATAAACAGTTAGGACAGCCTTTTGGTCATGCCAAGCTTTTTGAAGTTCTTGGCTGGCCTCAAGGTTTTTGGATGCCTTCTCCATGTACTCTGCCATCCTGGAGCGGAGACCAAGTACATAGTCCACTATGTCAAGTTTAGGCTTTTTGAGAGGTAACTCCCATCCTTCCTTTACAAAACATAGGGGTCTTCTTACAGGATGCCCAAACAGAAGCTCAAAAGGGCTGTAGCCAACCCCCTTCTGTGGAACCTCTCTGTAAGCAAACAGGAGGCAGGGTAAAAGGATGTCCCATCTTCGCCTAAGCTTTTCAGGTAACCCTTTTATCATCCCTTTTAGGGTCTTGTTGAATCTTTCAACAAGCCCATTGCACTGTGGGTGATAGGGTGTGGTAAATTTGTAATTTACACCACACTCCTTCCACATTGCAGTCAAGTATCCTGACATGAAGTTTGCACCTCTGTCAGAGACAACCTCCTTAGGAAACCCCACTCTGGAGAAAACTCCAAGCAGGGCCCTGGCCACAACAGGAGCTGTAGTGGTCCTAAGGGGAATAGCTTCTGGATACCTGGTGGCATGATCCACTACCACCAGTATAAATCTGTGCCCAGATGCTGTTGGGGGGTCCATTGGTCCAACAATGTCTATCCCCACTCTCTCAAAGGGCATCCCCACCACAGGTAGTGGTATAAGGGGGGCCTTTGTTGTGCCACCTGATTTGCCACTGGCTTGACAGGTGACACATGAGCGACAAAACTCTTTGGTGTCTTCAGACATATGAGGCCAGTGAAAGTGTGGGGCAAGCCTGTCCCAAGTCTTGTTCTGGCCTAAGTGACCTGCAAGGGGAATCTCGTGGGCTAAGGTGAGAAGGAAACCTGTAAGAGACAAGGGGATGACCAGCCTCCTGGTAGCACCAGGCTTGGGGTCTCTTGCCTCAGAGTATAGGAGTCCTTCATCCCAGTATACCTTATGGGCACCTGTAGCATTCCCTGCAGCCTCAGCAGCAGCCTGCTGTCTGAGGGGTTCAAGGGAGGAACAGTCTAACTGTGCCTGTTTCAAGTCTGCCCTGGAAGGTCCCCCTGTCCCAAGAAACTCAACCTGTTCAGGTTCAAGCTCTTCTAGGACAGTTCCTTCTGGGGTCTTTGGGTCAGCCTCCTGAGTGGGCTGATCCTCAACCTGAGGCAGGGGGGAAGGCTCAGCCTTACCCCTACTGCTCTTCCGCTTGGTTAGTGTCTGGTCCATTCTTCCAGGATCCAGCACTTGTTCAGCTGGGCATTTCTTGGCCTGTGACCTAGTCACAGCAAGGACATGTGAGGAGAGACCTAGCATGGCTACATGAGTCCTGTACTCCACATCTGACCACAGTGAGGATTCCAAATCATTGCCCAAGAGACAATCTACTGGGAGGTCAGAACTAACTACAACCCTTTTGAGGCCAGTTACCCCTCCCCAGGAGAAATTAACAACTGCCATACTGTGATTGGTAGTGACATTGCTAGCATTGGTCACTAGGTAGTCTGAACCTAGCATGATCTGGTCAGGGTCCACAAATGTTGGTGTCACCATAGTGACACTGGCACATGTGTCCCTGTAGGCCTGAGCCATTTTTCCATTGATTAAAGGCGTTTGCCTGTATTTGCCCAGAGTACTAGGACTTACAGTAGGGGCCATATCCATGTCCCCTGTACAAACAAGAACTGCCTGAGTAGGTATTCTGACTAAGTCAGAACCCACCTCAGTTCCCAGAGTTATCCCAACTATAGCCTTGGGAGGTACACTACCACTACTAACTGTACTAGGGGGTGCAGGTGTCTTAGGGACAGTAGTGGTAGGAGTTTGGCCTTTCTTGGTGCACTCACTAAACCAGTGAGTTTTACTTTTACAGTATTGGCACCATGGTTTCTTAGGACCATCATTCTTCTTCTTTTGGGAAATCTGGGACCCACCCTCCTTAGATTGTTGGGGCCCTGTTGAAGACTTCTGGTCATTTTGCTTATTCTCATTATTACCCTTCTGGTCTGCTTTCTTCTGGCCACCACCCTGGTTCTGGTTCTGCTGCTTGACCCTTGTTCTGACCCATCTGTCTGCCTTCTTTCCCAATTCTTGGGGAGAGGTCATATCTGAGTCAATCAAGTGCTGATGCAACAACTGGTTCTGACAATTATTTAAGATTTGTTCTCTCATAATTAGATTATACAATCCTGTGTAATCAGTAACTTTACTTCCCAGTAACCAGCCTTCCAAAGCCTTAGTGGCACAATCAACAAAGTCAGTCCAATCCTGAGCCCAAGTTTTCTGGGTGTCTCTGAACATTAACCTGTACTGTTCAGTTGTTAAGCCAAACCCATCAATCAGTGCAGTTTTCAGGACTTGGTAATCATTAGCATCCTCATCTCTAACAGCGAGGAGCTTATCTCTACCTTTGCCTTCAAAGGAGAGCCACAATATAGCTGCCCACTGACTCTGGGGTACCTGCTGTACTTTGCAGGCCCTCTCCGGAGCAGTTATCCACTTGTGGATAGCATCTCCTGTCTTATAGGAGGGCACTGTCTTGCTCAGGTTTCTATTATCAAAACCCCTTTCTTTATCCCTAGGGATATTGCTGCCACCAGTGGGGACTACCCCACTCAACTGTTGCTCTCTGGCAAAGGCAAGTTTCTCTTTGGCAAGGGCAAGTTCTTCCCTTTCAATCCTCAGATTGACTTCCCTCATCTTTGCTTCATGCTCTCTTCTTTGAGGGGATGTCATCCCTCTCTGAGAAGATGCCTGAGAGACATGGGTGTGAATAGATCTGTTAGAGCCTCTGGAGTGAGATCTAACTCGTCCATTCCCAAGGTTAGGCCTGCTTGAGAATGGTTTTGGGGCTCCCCCAGTACCACCTTCATGTAGGCTTAAGTTGGCCCTGGTGAGTCTGCTGACTACTACTGGACCTTTGTCTGCCTCATCCCCAGAGGACTCTTCCTCTTCCTCCTCAGCTACATTCTCTGTTTCAGGGAGGTTAGAGTCTGATTCACCAGGTGTACCTTCTAAGGGGGGCATGCTCCCATCTGGATTAGAGGGGCCTGTGTTAGAAGCCCTTCTAGCATCATATGTCTCTAAGAGACCTAACAGAAAAGGAGTGGTAGGGATAGAACCCTGTTTCAATTTCCTGGAGGTACACAATTGTCTCATCTCCTGGAAACTGGGAGCTGCATATCTGGAAAGGACCTGTGGAGGGTCACTAACCACTAGGGGAGTCTCTGAAGTCTCTCCATGGGTAGACATGCTTTCTAGTGAGGTGTAAGTGATGCACCTACCTACACTATGGGTTTTCCTACTGATCCCTTGCTAAGAGTTGTAGTCAGGGTGTGCTAGGCCCTTTCTACTACAACAGCTGGTTCAGTAGAACTCAGAGTATTTCTAAGCTTGTTATATGTACCTATGGTACCTTATGTGATCTTTCAAATGATATTTCAAGATTATATTTCGTAAAAACAACAGCAAGCTCAAATCCCAACCGCTGCACACCAATGTGAGAAGTTGGCCTGATATATGATGCTCACTAGTTCCAGTGATCACCTTGTATCAGTCCAAACAACCCTTATGGTGATTGGTTGTAAGTCAACCTTATAGACCAGCTATCCTAATGGTAGCATGGACAAAGCAGTCTTAGGCTAAACTCTTTTGGCATGTGAAGCCAGCTGTTTTACCACAATATAACCCCTTGAATACCAGATGAAAGGACACCACACAGGTTGTTATGAAAATAAACAATATATTTATTAATAACAAACACCTCTGAACTCTTTATGAGGTCAGAGGGCTAAGCACATGACAATCTCTTAGGAAAAATACGATAGGTTGCACAAAATTACAATGGTGCCCTAGGGGCACGGCAAACAATATACTAAGTAAATGGTATAAGGAAATCGATAGAAGGAATGGAGCTGTCCAGAGGCTGTAGGATCGCTGGGACTACACTATCCTAACTTCAGGTAAGTAATAGGAGGCCCACGGGACGCGTGTGCAGAGTGTGAACTCTCACGTGAGATGCGTAACAACGTCTATGGACAGTACAGTTCAAGAAAAAGGTGAGTACGGACAATCCTGACACTTAGGACTAAAACGACTGTGAATCTGGACACTAGGAGAGTCAATCTACCCTGAGCACCGAAATGCTCTTGTTACCTCACCCACGGGCTGCGGGTGCATAGGTGCGAAGTCGTGTCGGGTTTCTGCGTTGAAGTCTATGGAGCCTGGAAGAAAAGATGCTGCAGGCGACCAGGAGGAAGATGTCCGGTGCGATCCACGGGTGGATCAAGGAAGAAGAGGACCTGAAAGCAGAGGGGACAGTGTTCAAAGTCACTAGCCAGTGACCGGTGTGGAACCAGGAGGGAACCAGATGCTGTCGTCGCGATCAGGTGAAGAATGGACGCTTGTCTCTGCAGCCACGTGGACTAGGTGGTGTCTTCGACAACCAGGATGGAGGCACGAGCTGTCCCACGCAGGCTCTCGCTGTCGGCGGTGTCGGATTCGGATTTGGAGTCAACAGGCCTTGGCAAAGGCAACCCACGCGGTGAATGGAAACGGCGTCTGGAGTGGACCAGGAGGGTCTGCGGTGCTCCTCTTTTGGAAGGGAGCAAGGGCCAGTCTGGAGCAACCAGACCAGCAGTGAAGATTTCAAGGTTTGTCATCTAGGAGGGTACTAGCCAGCCGGCAAGTGACCAGACAACGCGTCGAGCAGCAAACAGGCAGAAGGGCCCCACGCAGATCTCGTGGATGCTGGAGGGCTGATCTTCGGTGCAGGAGCTGCTTGGGGCTTCTCAATCCCCAAAGCACTTGGTCGAGTTTACCTCGGGAGTCGTGCTGGAAGCGAAGTGCAGTTTCTTTCATGATGGCCGGTCCCACGTGTCTCGTCGCACCCATGGGTCTCAGCTGTGCTGCAGATGTGAGTTGAGGTCGGAGAGGTCTGGGAATCCGGGTCTCGTCGGGCTCTGAAGTCTGGATCTTCAAGGGAAGATGACAAAGTGAAGACGCTGGACGCTTGATGGTGCCTGCAGTTGCAGGGTGGACACTCCTTGCCCATAAGGGAGATTTCTTCAGTCTTCTGTGGAGCAGAACGTCGAAGTCCAGAGTTTCTTCTTGTAGAGTAGTTCAGGATTAATCTAATTTGGAATGGGACCAGCTCCTACCTTTATCCTGCTAAAGGGGGCTGTACTGGTGACTAGGTCCCTCTCCTGGGTGGGACCAGGAAGGGGGGTGGTTACACCCCCTATCCTTTGTCCGGTTTCGCGCCAGAGCTGGGGCAGGGATGCCCCAGCAACTGGTTTGAACCGGTGTATGCACGGGACACCTTGTGTGCCCCAGGCATGTGTCATTCCTTTCAGGCCTATCCTACCCAATACACAAAATCCTGTCTGGGGTGGTGCTAGCACCTCCCAAGGCAGGAAACCCTTTGTCCAAGCCTCCCTCGCTGGAAGGACTCCCAGCAGCAGGAGGTCAGACTTGTGTCTGTGGTGGCAGCATCCATTTTGTGATGCCAAGGCTCGAGTTAACTTTAACCGGGGTTCACAGTTACATACATGTCGTGTCCCTCTAGAAGGGTGGAATGCTACCCCCGTCGCCAGAATTGGCGAGGGGGTAGTATTCCAATTCGTATGACACCTTACTCGACATGTTTTGATAATGCTATACCAAAGTTAGCATTTAACCGCGAGGATTATAATGCACTTAAGAGTATATGGTATAGCGTTATCATGGAACAGCTATAAGGACTTGGTTCCGCAAGCTGCAGACAGGCTCAGCTCATGCCAGAGCACCATCTCACATAATTCCAAGCACTCTGCCTTTAGGATTGATAAGGCCTGCCATAGGAGTGACTGATAGGAATATGTGTGTCCATTTTGGGGTTAGATATAGGTAACTATATCTACATCAAAGGGTGATTACACCACTTTGCACCAGCTGTCTTACCAGCCAGTTGTGTCTGTTTAGATGGCCAGCCAGGGGTGGCATAATACATGCTTCAGCCCCTGGTGGGCCCTGGGTACACCTACGCCCTGGGTACCTAAGGTACTCTGTACAGGGGCTGATAAGGTGGCCCAGTACCAATTGGTAAATGCACCTACAGTACATGGATGTCAATTTAGAGAGAGAACAGCTAGGCTGTGGGTCTGATTAGCAGGCCCACAGCCAGGGAAAGTCATAAACCAGTGAAGCAAAAAGCAAAAATCTGGGGTGACCATAGGATTGCAGACTCCACTCTCCTACAGCTAATATCACAAATATTTCTGGGAATGAACGAATCCTTGTAGCACATAGCCATGCTACGAATTAATAAAATTGATACCCACTACTACTTTACTGACTGATTTCCAGCTTTGGGAAAGCAATGCATCCCCCAGGACAGTAATGTAGAAGAATGTTAATGTGAAAGAATGCTGTACAGATTGTGTGCACTGTAATGTACAGTCTAGGTTGGCAGCTAGCTTTGTTATGTCATGGTGTTCAGCTTTAAATCAGGTTCAGAATTCTAAATTTGGGTGAGAGCAGTTGCTGGTGGAGTTAAAAGATGGGTGGATGCTCCAATAAAGCATCTTCACAAATAATACTTGTGGACCGTTTTTACTACCACACCCAGCTAATCAGTCCCCATACTTCCTGGAGAGGCGTCACTCTCTCCTACACAGAAGCGAAACTATGCACATGCCCAACTCCACACAGGTGTTCGCAGCCACAACTGCATCATAGCTCTAACAACAAGTACGCTTGCTCCTCTCCATATCGCTAGGATCAATCTCCACCAGAAGAATTAAAAGTGCACCATTACCGACACCTAAAAGAGCCTGGTACCTGGTCACAAACATCCCTGAAGCTGTCGCACTGCACATGCCCACAAAAGTATCCACGTGACAACAATTACAGGAAGTAAGTAGGGTGGAGGGCCCTTTATGTTTCCAATGCGTTTGTCTGAGAAGTGCATGGGCGCTAAGTTAAAACGAGGGAATAATTTAACAATGGGCCGTACCAGAACTTTTCAGTACAACAGCAAATTTATTTTATAGAACGTATGTGCTTGACGTATTATTTCAATGTAAATTTATAATCCACCTCTACTTGTGTTATTTTGTTCACTATATAACTATGTTTTCAAGCAGCATCCGATTGCATGGATTTTGTTCAGGAAAAGCAGTGGCTCTGCCTGTCACTTTCTCGAGATCATTGAACTCAATCCAGATGTTGCTTGTTCATTGTTAGTCAAGAGTTTCACAGTAGCACTATATTCACTGGAATTAAATAATCGAGATTTGGATCCTCAGGAGTGGCAAGTTATCACTTTCTGTACAGACACCTGTAGAAAAAATGAAACTGAACCACTGGTATTGAATAGGAGTATACTTGATGGCTGAAAAAAGTATTTGAACATTTCTGCAATACAAGCCAGAGAACCAGGCTGTAATGCCACTGATTGATCAACAACGTAACTTTTCTAGTGCAGTCAAAATGTTACTTCACCATACCCCTCCCACCTCGCAAGCAAAGAAGACACCACATTCTGAAGCATAGGCAGCGAAGTTTTCCATGCTTCATCAGTTTCAGATCCCAAGAAACACATGTAGTTACAAAAAACTTACTTTGCATTGACGTCCCTGAAAGTAAAATGTATGTATTATCTTCGGCCTAAAGATAGTTGAGAAAAAGTCACCTTTTTGTGTAATCTCTCGAGATTTTGTTTCTTTTTTTGGGCTGATCTCCATGCATATTTGGCCCACTAGACACAGGGAAGTTGCTAAACAGCTTCCACTACTCTGGCCCCTAAACCATGATGAGGAATTAGCTAACCTAATGGACAAATTTGGTGTTTAGAAATGTTGAAAACTGGTCAACTGGCATAAGGGGTCACAGGTAGCCCAAATGTGGCTGTGCACCACCCACATAAGAGATTTTAAAACATGTCATCTGGGCTGCTCCAGAAGTCTTGAGCTGTATTACATCCAGTGTCCGGGGATGCAACCGGTATATGTGCCCACCTTCCGCGCCCTTCGGGCACTGTAGTATTACAGAAGATGTACAGAATCTTGTGCACCCTCTTCTGTAGTACAGATAGTGCCAGTGGTATCTTCCCGGATAATAGTATTGGAGCACCGGAGCGATCTTCAGTGGCAGTTCCCTCATTAGCATGGGGACATGGCCATTGCTAAGGAGGAGAACACTTTGCCTCTGCGCCCTATTATTGAGGCAGGCTTAGAGGTAAAGTGTAGTCTGGAGCCCCCATGACAGTGCATCACAAGAGGTGCACCTCCTGAAGGTTAGGTTACCCCTGCAAGGGGAGGAAAGGGGGTCCCATGGAATTCTAAGACATTGCTGTGCAGAGGAATGCAGTCACTCGCTGCACAAGCCTGTAGAGGTATCTCTGTTAATGTTAATGTTAAAATGAGTTTTATATAGCGCTCAGCTACTCCGAGGAGTGTCCCGGCGCTTTGAGAACCCGCGGCGGTACAGGAACAGGAGAAAGATGCCGAATATTACTGAACAAAAAGCCAGGACTTAAGATCTTTTCTAAAGACTAACAGGTTAACAGTCTTTCTCAGAGGAGCCGGCAGGGCATTCCACAGCTGAGGCGCCAAGCGTCTAAAAGAACGGCCTCCTATACGGGCTCGTCTAATAGCTGGAACAGAAGCCAAGGCCAGGGAGGCTGACCTAAGGGATCTGGATGGCAGGTAAAAAACCAAACGTTTGCTGATATATTTGGCGCCCTTGAAGGCCAAAGTAAGCGTCTTAAAAACAATTCATTTTCGAATTGGAAGCCAGTGCAAGGTTTTCAAAAGATCTTTAGCGCTGGCTCTACGATGGAGTCCGAAGATGGCTCGTGCGGCAGAGTTTTGGACTATTTGCAAATGTGATAGAAGGTACTCCGGAAGTCCGAGATAAAGCACGTTGGCATAAGTGAGAGCCTAATATTGCCTGCACAGTGGTCTTTCTATGGGCCAAAGAAAGTAAGGGGAGGAATTTCCTTAGCATTTTGAGAAGGCTGAAGCATTTCCCGACTAAACCAAAAATTTGGGGCTTCAAGGTAAGGCCATTATCAATTTTCACTCCTAGGTTTTTGGCAGTATCGGAAGCGACGGAGGGAGGAAACATGTCCTCGGGCCATCAAGATTGCCACCGAGGGTCGGAAGAGCATCCGAAGAAGAGCACCTCGGATTTATCCGAGTTGCACTTGAGGCTGTTAAGCTGGAACCATTAAAAAACAGCCCCATGGCAATCTCTGATACTCTCCCCATTGAAATCAGAACCCTTCTCACAGGAAAAGAGGAGCTGGGTGTCGTCGGCGTATGAAACGATCTGGGCACCATGAGACTCCATCAGTGCCGCCAAGGGGGTCATATAGATATTAAAGAGAGCAGGGCTCAAAATAGAACCCTGCGGAACTCCAACCTCCACAGGCGGCACTACGGCAGAGAACGAGGGGGGCCAGACCGTTTGACGGCATCCGCTAGGACCGCCGTCCCCTCTTTTAAAGTGCAGGTGGCTGTTACCTCCACTGTGAAACACAGAGCTACATGGAGGCACTCTTTCAATGAATGTGGCACCTGGCAAAGTCCGGGACGGTATGCCCATTCTGTAATTGGGTTCCTGGACTGCTGTAGGCTAAGCTGCTATAAACACATGCCAGAATAAACCTTATTTTTGTAGAGCTACTTCTAACATTTAATAAGCCACCAGTCAAGGGTGCCCTTGAATGGATGAGATCTAAGTGCATGTGTAGGCATGCCATGTATGTAACTGGCATGTCTCTACAACCTAAAACTCCTTAACAAAATGTTGCCCTTCATTTCCCCAAATGACCTAAAAACCGCCACACAATCTCTGGTTCTGGCCAGACAGGACAACAGGAACTCCACTCGCACAGGCATTCCAAATTCGTACTTAGCCCCATTGAGAGCCACCCCAAATGCAGCGGGAAGGATGCTCACTGGAAACAAGAGATACAAACACACTGAAAAGTCTAAAGTGGCTACCAATTGAGGAACGCTGGTGTTTCAAAACTGCCTGTCTCACACACAAAGTTCTACACACTGGTAATCCAGCCCACCTCACGTCCAAACTCACAAAGACAGGCTAGACAAAAAATCTGAGAAGCTCCAGCACACTTCTTCACATCCCCCCAAAAAACTTTAATAAAAGGCTTTCTCTTGCTCTTTCTCAGACAATGCCCCAAAATCTGGAACTTTCTCTCAGTACATATCAGAACTAACTCCTCCAACATAAGCTTCAACAGACAACTAAAATAATTCCTTCCCAATCAACACCTCAAAAATCCAGGAAAAGCACTTAACTAACCCTGGAATTACTACCTCGCTCTACACATGTATTCCCCAAGGACTCTACTTTGTTCAACACTCGACACCTTAATCATACTGTATCATAATTGACTGACAACGCCTCTGACAATGTTATGAAGTATTATTATTTACTGATGTTGCCTAACAGTGAGCAGAACACTCTTAAATAAATAAATTAATACAGTAACAAAATTCAGAGTACTAGTTACTACATAGGTTAAAGCATCATTTCCATTTGTGAAGGCCTACTTTATGTATAAGATCTCTAAATGTATAATTTAGCTTTAGTTTAACCTAGAAAATCCATCTCTGCAAGATTTCCTTCAGATTTAAAAATCTAAGTCATACTCGAACTTAGATTTTTAATATAAATAATTTTGCAAAATGTATTTACCTCTGCCTAAGCCCCGCTGATCTCCCTTATATATGTTCTGACAGTCTCCTGTCTCCTGCAGTGACTGTAATTAGATGCCCTGCTGCCCAGGTCCCTCTGTGGAAGCTGCATTGCTGGCAGATTCCTATCAACAGAACAAGGGAAATATAACTATAGGGACTCACACGCCCATGTCTGCAGTTATCAGAGGAATGTAATGGGTAGCGAGGGAAGCTAAGGCAAATTTTAAAAAAACACCGCTTGGAGGTTGGCTTTTTTTTTTTTTAATTTTTTTTTTAGAGTTGTATATAGCGCGAACTAGACCTGAGAAATCAGGTATCAGAGCGCTTCACATGAGCACCAGTTTCCTTTCAGAAGGACACATTCATTTTTACTAGACAAAGGGAGATTAACAGCCTGATTCATGTAGGTAAATTGCACTCGCAAAGGGCCAGATTCTGAGAATCTGGCCCTTTGCGAGTGCGATTTTTGCATTTGGTATTCATGCTACCAAATGCAAAAATCGCTATGTAAGAATTCGCATATTTGCGTGGAATGGCATTTAAGGAATCTCTAATAGAGATTCCTCAAATGCTATTCATGACACAAAACAAAATAGCGATTTTGGACTTTTGGGGCCGCTATTTACCGACAGGTCAGACCTGTCGGTAAATAGCAAAAACTCAGAAAAATGCTTTTAAAAGCATTTTTCAAAGTTGCATGTAGCACACACACATGTCCTTTGGACATGTGTGTGCGCAACACCTGTCCAAAAAGTGCATTTTAGGGGTGCTACAGGGCGTCCTTTGGACACCCCTGGCACCCTTAAAATCGCTATCTCAGTTGCGAGTAGCAAATTGCTACTCGCAAATCCCCATTCATTCCTATGGGCCTCTTGGCCCATAGGAATGAATGGGGAGTATTTGCGAGTAGCAAATTGCTACTCGCAAATAAAGAACATGTAGGAATCGCTATTTAAGTAGCAATTCCTACATGAATGCCGTTTTGCGTGTCCTCAATAGCGAATCGCTATGATTCGCTATTAGGGACACGCAAAACGGCATGTACGTGAATCAGGCTGTAAGTGCTTTGCCCTGAATCACAGGATGATGAGCGTGGTGCCGAGACTCGAACCCGGTTCCCCAGCTTCGAGGCCTACCGCTCTAGCCGTAAGACTACGGCCTTCCCATAGCTTCACTGCCACCTCCCACAGAGTGGGAACCAGAGAGATAGTAGTTTGAGTATGTTTTCCACTGGTGGTGAACGCGATGTGCCTCATTTTAATAGGCAAGCCTATTGGTTGGCTCGGGTAACTTCAGCAGCTGAGCTTCCTTCTGCTATTACGAAAACACTTAGAATAGGGTTCTTTTGGGATTGATTTAGTCATAGGTTTGGAAAGATGCTACAAAATTGGAAAGGGCCCAGAGTGGAATCCATGGCTCTCTACCAGCCACTGTTCAATTACCACTGTGCCCCGAGGCTCAATCCAACTGGAATTCTGAAGGAAAAAAAACTTGCAGGTGACAAAGCGAAAATTGCTTGCTGCCAAGGGCCAGTGTTTTAAATGGGCCGGCACTTCTCTTCTTCCGAGGAGAGTACCGGTACTCATGAAAAGGTAGGCTCATTGGCTGTGCTGATGAGCAGGAGTGGAACGTGTCTCTAGCAGCCAAGGCGCCGCTTCTGCAGCGCCCAACTGAGCCCCAGCTGAGCTATTCAGCCGGGCTCATTATTTGAATAATGTCCAGGTGCGCACCATCATGCTGTGCTTGACACAGAGCAGGGTCCGTTCAGGCCCTGTGCTGTCAATCACATTCACACTATCCTGTGCATTCCTGCAAACCAGTGGTCGAAGTGGGGAAAAAAAAGTAGGGGAACTGTGGGTGGAGAATCAGGAGGCGGGAATAACCGAAGATTAAATCAGTGGGCGGAGTCAGGGGTGTGGCTAGAAATAGCAAATCACACCAATTTTTAGTGCGTTTAGCATTGCACTGACCAGTTACAGCTTATAACGTTATTTAATTAAAACAATGGATAAACATGTTTATTTGAGGTTTAATTCAGGAAAAAGCAAACACTCATAGGGAATACAGGTTTATGTAAAGCGTGTGAAATAAATATAAGCAGGAACAACATGTTCCCTTAATGCTTTTACTCTCATTGTTCAGAAAACCAGGATTATTTTTTGTCTCAAACATTGAGGTCATGAATACAGGGTTCCTCCTGTACACATGTGTTAAGCAGGCCTCAGAATAGAAAGGACTCTTCAGGAGAATCTAGACTCACGGAAACAATCAAAGGCTCCTTCATATTCCTGTCAGCCAGCTAGGTGCTCAATCATAATATAGCAAAAAACAACTTGTGGACAGAATGCAGAACAATATCATACATTCACCCCAGTACAGAGATCTGGACCTAAATCCATTGTTTCTTTGCTCACCATGCCATTCCAGTTTGGACCCAGCCATATGCAAATCAGTCTTGACCCTGCGCCCAATGGGAACAGTCCAGCCTGAACTGCCAAGCCAGGTCCTCCCTGGACTGGAAACAAGTATCCTATGACCAGTTTTGGGCTTTCAGCCCTCATCAGCCAGGATAGCTTGATTCCAGTGGCATGGAGAGCTTGGGACTCATGTCTGAGCATACCTGTCCCACTCGGGTGACAAATGCAAAAAGAACAATTGATGGACAGAATGCAGAACAATGTCATACATTCACCCCAGTTCAGAGATCTGGGCTTAAATCCATCGTTTTTGGCTCAACATGCCATTCCAGTTTGGACCCAGCCATATCCAAATCAGTCTAGATTCTGGTCCCAATGGGAACAGTCCAGCCCGAACTGCCAGGCCATATGTATTCAAGTGTCCTTTCATTCGGGAAGTGAACACAAAGCAATACCCACTGAACTATGCACATAACATACTTTGATATGCATGGTACATGTTCTTTGCAGCAGGCATATTACCCCTTTGCACTACCTTAGATGAGTAAAACAGCCATTAGACAAAACATGCTCCCATCTCTCTCCAGCAGGTACATTGACTACCAAAGTTATCTTGGCACTTGTATTGTTGACCAAAACCTGCTGAATATAAAAAGAACTTTGCAGTGTTTTAATACTCCTGCACTTGTACAAAACCAGTCCCCCCAAACTAAACTGGCCTCCTACCCTTTAAGTCACCCTGGGAAACGCCTGCGCCTGCCCTTTCACTGCTCCTGTCCAGTCAGTACTCCTGCTCATGCTCGATCAACACTCCTGCTTCATCAATTCCCCTGCCCCCTCCCTTCTCCTGGCCCGTCACTTCTCCTGCCCTGTTCACTGCTCCTGCCCTGTTCACTGCTCCTGCCCTGTTCACGGCTCCTGCCCTATTCACTGCTCCTGACCTGTTAACCACTCCTGCCCTGCTAACCGCTCCTGCCCTGTTCACCGCTCCTGCCCTGTTCACCGCTCCTGCCCCGTTCACCGCTCCTGCCCCGTTCACCGCTCCTGCCCTGTTCACCGCTCCTGCCCCGTTCACCGCTCCTGCCCCGTTCACCGCTCCTGCCCCGTTCACCGCTCCTGCCCCGTTCACCGCTCCTGCCTCGTTCACCGCTCCTGTCCGTTCACCGCTCCTACCCGGTCACTGCTCCTGCTCATGCCTAATCACTGCTTCTGCCCCGTCACCTCTCCTGCCCCATCACCTCTCCTGCCCCGTCACCTCTCCTGCCCCGTCACGTCACCTGCCCGTCACTTCTCCTGCCCGTTGACTTCTCTCCTGCCCTGTCACATCACCTGCCCATCACATCACCTGCCCATCACGTCACCTGCCCGTCACGTCACTTCTTCTGCCCGGTCACTTCTCCTGCCCGGTCACTTCTCCTGCCCGGTCACTTCTCCTGCCCGGTCGCCTCTCCTGCCCGGTTGCCTCTCCTGCCCGGTTGCCTCTCCTGCCCTGTTGCCACTCCTTCCCCGTCACTTCTCCTGTCCCAGTCACTTCTCCTGTCCCAGTCACTTCTCCTGTCCCAGTCACTTCTCCTGTCCCAGTCACTTCTCCTGTCCTGTCACTTCTCCTGTCCTGTCACTTCTCCTGTCCCGTCACTTCTCCTTCTCCTGTCCCGTCACTTCTCCTATCCCATCACTTCTCCTGTCCCGTCACTTTTCCTGCACCGTCACTTCTGCCCCATTCACTGTTACTGCCCGGTTCACTGCTCCTGCCCCGTTCACTGCTCCTGCCCCGTTCACTGCTCCTGCCCGGTTGCCTCTCCTGCTCATGCCTAATCACCGCTCCTGCCCCATTACTTCTACTGCTTCGTCACTTCTCCTGCCCAGTCAGGGCCGGACTGGGAACAGAAACCGGCCCTGGCACACTGCTCGGCTGGCCCCCCCTGGGGTGAGGGGGAGTGCAGCTGAGCAGTTTGCAACGTCCGTTTTCGGCCGATTTTGTTACCGGGGCCGATATTACTGACCCCCGGTAACAAAAACGGGCCCCCAGGGGCCAAAAACCGGTCCCCACCCTAGCGGCCTACCGGGGAAAAGCCCGTTGCCCGAAAATGGGTGGCACTATGGTTGCACAGGTCTGCTCAGTGACAAAGATTCATAAATAACATAAAAGAGAGGGTTGGTGGGTGGGTAAGGGAGTGAGTGGATGGATGAGTGACCAAGGGTGGATGAATGGATGGATGGATGAATAGATGGATAGATGAGTGAAAGCATGCATGGGTGAAAAAGGGTGGATGATTGGATAAAAGGGCGGATGATGGGTAGATAAGTGAAAGATTGGATGGATGAATGAAAGGTAGGGAGGATGGATAAAAGGGTGGATGATGGAAAGGAGGGAGTAAGTCAAAGGGTGGCAGTGGCAGTGTCTCCAACCCGTTTAGCGTTTGGACCTGGCAGTAAGATTGAGGCAGCGCTCGTGTGTTTTAAAACTCTGTGTTTAAATGAAGTTGTAAATTGTAAATAGTGCTTTAGGATCAGTGCCTTGTAAATTGCTGTGCTTTTTTGTAAAATTCACCTTCCCCCTGCACCACACGCCTTACTGATTGTGGCTGGAGTCGCCTCCCTGCATCTCTTCGTGGGGGCACTTCCGGTCACCCTGCTTGAAGAGCGGTTAGCGCTCTAGTGCTCTACTTCCTGAAGGCTACTTAGCCCTCGCAGTCGCTCGGGCGCGCAGCGTTCGCGCGCAGCCCCGCCGAAGAGCTGCCCGTCTGCGCCCGTCCGCGCTAAGGCAGCGCCAGGCGCCAGTCCCCCTGGTCTGTTTACTCCATCGTTCTATCTTTACTCGGTAAGATGTGTTATTCTAAAGCGGAACTGCTTGATCTACAGCACTCCACCTGCACTTGTGCCAGACGCAACCCTGCCCTCATACGTCATCCCGTACTACACCCCTCTCAACTTTGCTCTTCCATAAAAACCTCACCTAATCCCGCAAAGACCCACACTCTCAGGATAGGTCATCTTAATGTGAGATCTGTGCATAAACACCACTCGGAAATTTCTGACCTTCTAACTGACCACTCTCTCGATGCCCTGTTCATGACGGAGACGTGGCTTCTCGATTAAATGGACTCGGTCTGCAACCTGGCGACTCCCACAGGTTATACCATTCACACTGTGAATAGAGGCACGAGAGGGGGGGGCTTGGCTCTAATAATCAAATCCCATCTCGATTGTCTATTCAGCAAAACTGATATTAAGGGCTGTGAAAGTGCGCGTTTCTCGATCAAAGCTAACCCTCAGTTCTGCGCGACGGGGCTCTTAATTTATAGACCCCCTGGTGCAGATGCCCCTTTCATTAGCTCACTCTTACAGTTTTTAGACACCAACATCCTCAAATCTGCCAACTTTACAATAATGGGTGACCTTAATTTCCATCTTGATAAGGACTCTGAACCCAAAATATCCACCTTTCTTGCTGATCTTGCGGCTTTCCAACTCACTCAAGTTGTGAAGGGCTCCACTCACACAGCGGGTCACCTTCTTGACCCCATTTTTTCCAATATCACGAGCTGCTCCGCAGGCATGCCAATCCCCATGACCTGGACCGATCATCATTTAGTAACTCTGTCTATCCCGTGCAACTTGAGATCTGTCGCGGTACCTACTCCTTCAGTCCAGAAACGGCCATGGAGAAAGCTTCATCTTGAGGACCTACACAATCTTCTGGTGCTAAATCCTCCACCCCTTACCGAAGATTTAGATGCAAGCTATGACCAGTTCTGCCTGTGGATCACTCAGGCACTTGATACCTTGATCCCGGCCAGAAGCTCCAAAGCTCGCACCCATACAGCTAGCCCTTGGTATAACTCCGAATTAGCAAGCCTGAAAAAGGAATGCAAAAAGGCAGAGAGGGCATGGAGGAAAAACTATGATGCCAATCTAAAACTAGACTATGTCATGCTCCAAAAAACCTACCATCGTAAGATCTGCAGAATAAGGGCGGCATATTTTGCCAAGGAAATCAATAACAGCTCTAACACCTCGAAAGCTGTATTTAAAATCTTGAAAGATCTTACTGCAAAGAAAACTGTCAACACCACTATCACTTCCCCCGACCTCTGTAATAACATGGCCAACTTCTTCACCAATAAGATCTTGAAAATCTACGACACCTTTCCCAAAAGCCCGCAGCCATTGGCCATCTTTGATCCTACTAGGCCCTCTCTCTCCTCTTTTCCCACGCTTGAGCGAGAGAGTTTCCAAAAAATCTGCAAAAAGATTAAATCAGGCTCTCCTGCAGATCCCCTTAAACCGGATACCTTCTGTGAAGCCCATGAATCTGTCACTGAGTACATCCGAGAAATCATCAACCGGTCCCTTCTGATCGCTAAAGTTCCCTCCAAGTGGAAGCAGGCCTGGGTTTCTCCCATTCTAAAAAAACCCACGCTAGACCCCTCGCTTCCTGAGAACTTTAGACCTATCTCCCTGCTCCCCTGGCCTGCCAAAATTATCGAGGCACACGTCAATAATATTCTGACAGATTTCCTCCTCACCAATAACATCTTGGATGACTCTCAACACGGGTTTAGAGCCGGTCATAGCACCGAGACCGCCTTGCTCAGTGTTTCAGAGGACCTCCGTACCATCCTAGACACCGGAGGCACGGCAGCACTGGTCCTGTTGGACCTTAGTGCTGCCTTCGACACGGTGTCACATGAGGTCCTCTTGACGAGACTGGAGGAAATTGGGATTACTGGGTCAGCGCTGGGATGGTTTAGAGACTTCCTTCTCAACAGGTCTTTTAGAGTCTCTACCCCTCCTTACATCTCTGAGGAACATAACATTGGACAGGGAGTGCCGCAAGGCTCTTCCCTGAGCCCTACCCTGTTCAATGTATATGTCCGCCCCCTGGCAGAGGTAGCTAGAAGAAATGGACTTGCCCTGGTATCCTACGCTGACGATACCCAGTTGGTGGTGGCACTTAATGACAACAGTGGTCTGGAGGCTCAACACTTCAAACAGGCACTCACGGACATCACCAACTGGATGACGGCGAATTTTCTTCAATTAAATGCCGGGAAAACGGAGATTCTCCTCCTGGGCAAAAACACTTCGTCCTGGGGTGACAACTGGTGGCCGGATGTGCTAGGCCCACCCCCTACGCCTAAGGAATGTGTCAAAAACCTGGGAGTTTGGGTGGACTCTGCTTTAAAGTTCACGCACCACACCAAAAAAGTTGCCGCCACATGCTTTGGCGTCCTGCGTAACATCAGGCCCATTCTGAAGTTCTTCGACTGCCGCACTCGCCAACTTATCGTCCAGGCGACCATTCTTTCCAGACTGGACTATGCGAGCTCCCTTCTATTGGGGGCTAATGTAGCTGAAATTACTAGATTGCAAAGAGTTCAGAATGCGGCCGCCAGGGCTCTGGTTGGTCTCCCGCGCCATTCCTCAGTATCGGGAACCTTGAAGAAACTGCACTGGCTCCCGGTGGGCAAAAGGGTCCAGTTCAAAGCACTGTGCCTCGCTTTCAAAATCCTTAAAACCTCCTCCCCCCCAATGCTTCGCCCACTCCTGTCAGAGTACATCCCTAGGAGATCGCTCCGGTCAGAGGGGCAGCATCTTGCGATTATCCCTCGCACCAGACTGGCTAGAGTGGGCGGCCGCTCTTTCAGTTTCCTAGCGGCCAAGCTATGGAATAGTCTCCCTGAAGCTATCCGTGGGATACAAGATCTCCTAGTCTTCAGAAAGGCTATCAAAACACACCTCTTCCAACAATAGTTTCGTCCTTAGCGTCTCCACCTCACTGTACACTGTCCTTCCGCAGCGCCGGGACGCCCCTTTGCTGAGGCAGCCGTGCGCTATACAAGTCACCATAGCATAGCATAGCATAGCATAGCATGGAATAAAGGAGTGAAAGGGTTGATGGATGGATGAGCGAAAGGATTAATGGATAGGGAATTGGTGAATAGATAGGTTTGTAGATGGATGGATGGGTTTGGATATGAAGGGTGGATAGACGGAATGGTGAAAAACTGAATGATGGATGAAAGACTGAATAGGTAAAGGTTAAATGGTGAACATCATCAGGTAAATGGTAGGATGAAAGGATGAATGGATAGATCGATGGATGAGACAAGAGATATCTTCTGGGGAGGGTCATGATTGTTTGCTTCATTTGCTTGGTGCCTTAAGAGCTTAGGTTCGAAGTGGGTGTATTTTCAGTTTCTTCCTACTGGTGTGCACAAAAATATATAGTAGTGTGCCAAACAATAGCAATCAACAGTATGACATTAAGAGGGGGCAACTACTGTAAAAAAAAAAAGAAATGCTAGCATATTTTCGCATTTCTCTTTCATTTTGTGTAATGAGCTATCCTGCTTTGTTTATATGAACACATTTATCATGTGTTTTGTTGTGTGCTGCAACTAATATAGAAGTTGTTCAGTATCATCATGTTTTGCCCTTAGCCCTAACCCCCAGCCCCGCCCCCTCACTACACCTTTAGCTTATTTTAATAAATACCTGCACTTATTTTTTCCCATTTAAAGCACTGCCAAGGGCATATTTGCAGAAGAAACTGCAAGTTGGGAGAAGACTTTAGCTGAGCCTTGGCTGGGATGAGTGGCTGCAACAGCCCCTCCCCCATCCACTTCAGGCCCTGGGGACCCCTTCCCTTGGGGCCTTTTTCTTCAATTAGGGGAAGGGGGCGCACAGCAAGAGCAAGGGTGCCAAATTTCATTTTTGCCCAGGGTGCTATCTGCACAAGGACCAGCTCTATTTGTCTGTGCTGCAAAAGACTAATAGTGAAAGACTGAGTGGTAGCTTCATACTTGCACCCCACCTTTCACATCCTACAGACCAGTCAGACTTACTAGATGCAGCAAGGACCCCGATGCAGGTGGTCAGTGGTGTACTGTACCCCATGTGGCATTCCCTGGGACAACCGTGCACCCTTATAATGGGCAGGTGCCCCCCAGTTACAGTGCCTCCCAAAAGCCTATTTCACTTTATGCTAGTATTGGTAAAATTAGACAAGTGCACTGCAAAGTTGTTTCCTCAATTGTAGGGGGCTGCTGCTGTGAAACTGTGTGGGTACCAAATGTGCACAAGCACAGTGGATACTACAGAAGGGGCACCCATGCAGAATGCAGCTCTTCAGTAATCAAAAGGGCTTTTCGCGCACAAAAATGAGGCACAAAAGCCATCTGTGCTCTCGGGCGCATCTGTAACCGAGCCCTAATCTGTCATTTGCATGGATCATTAGTCTAATAATGTGACACATCACAATTGCAACGTTTGCTCATTTTTCTTACCTCCTCTTACAGGAATCGCAGCCAGCTGCAACGTAAATTGGCACTGGGTCATGTATTGTGCATGTTAGTGTATTACAAGCGGAAGATGAAAAGTATGGTGCCTTCTTTTTACAACAGGATCAATTATTGTATTGTATTCTAATTGCATTTATATAGGGCTTACGCTATCCTTCTCAATCCAAATAACTGACTAACATATGCACCACTCTAATTACTTTCATATTTCACTATACTAATTCACCACTAACACTGTATGGGTTCCAGAGTAGCATGCTACTCGCTGAAAAAGCCCTTCAACACCCCATCAAGGGTAACAAGTGCTATATAAATGCACCCTTTTTTCCCTCTTCTATCCCTCAACTATCTTTCTCACTCCAAATAACTGACTAACATATCAACCACTCAAATTACGTTCATATTTTCACTATACTAATCATTTATGTGTCCCGGAGTAGCATGCTATTCACCGAAAAAGCGCTTGGATGGACGCCTCGTCAGGTGTAGTAAGCGCTGTATAAATTATGAAAGTCACTGTCTGAGAGCAGAGAATGCTACGCGCATGACTGTGACCTTGCTGGTCAGGGCACCCTCAAATTAGGATTGCAATAAATAAACAGATCGTGTTATTGCTGATACACTTCCCATGATGCAGGGTAGCAAGTGGGACTACGCGCCGATAAAGAACGGAATGTGTCTTGGTTAACTGCAGTAGCATATCCCACGTTCAGCACACCGCGAAATTCCTCAGAGGGACATGTTGGGACCAGAAGACATTGGAACGTGCCACACTTTCCAAGAACGTGTTGTTGTGAAAAGGGCAAACAGGCTTGCTGCGCCACATTCATGTTAAGTGCCTGCTCTCTTAAGTGCCTCTGGCAAAGTGCCCTGCAGGTGCTACTCAGCTGCTGCACGAGAGGGCACGCCTCCGCCATCACAAACATGTATGTTCACTCCTTACAATTTGGAATAAACCATTGCGATGAAGGTTAGGCGACACAATGCGTTTTACTACTAAGTGGGCTGCAAGAGAACAGAAGTTCCGCGGATAACCTACCACCCTCCACCCTCCGCCCCGGGGCGGTAACATGGGGCTCGAAGATACTCCATCTAATGTTTAAAAACAACAAAAAGGCAGTATTTATTACCTGAACTGGGAGCGGGGGAGCGGCGGAGCGCGTCGGTGCAGGTTGTCTTTTCACTTTGTTTTGGGAGCGCAGCAGCCGTCTTTTAGCTGAACTCGGCGGGAGGTACAACCCCTTCTCTGCAAGCGGACACCTTGCCGGCCAAACACGTGGCCCCGAGAGCCAAACTCCGCCCAGGCCCTGGGCGAGGAACTTGACGTCTACCGCCTCTTGCACTGGGCAGCCAAAGAGCTTCGTAAACCTGCCTAGGATAGCGGACCAGCGCCATCAATCAACCGCCTGAAAGTAATGACGCCACTTCTCAGTCCGGTCCAGTCTAGCCAAGCACCCCACCTTGGGTTCTGCCCTGGGGTCGGAGTACAACGGGTCCCTTGTTGCAATGTCTGAACAGGCGCATGGCTTCCGCCCGGCTGCACCTGTGCACCCCTAACCCTGTTATCGCACTGATAAGGCCTTTGTTTGCTCACTTCTTTAAGATTTCTATAATACTGCCGAGGTCTTGCTTTTTTAAAAGCACATCAGCCAGCCATTTAGCACTCTGTATTTGCAAGAGTGGTAACACCAGCAATTTGTTATTGTTGCGCAAATAGACATGTTGTTTTCCGCCCCGTGGCATTTTCTGGTTTTATGTGAAATGGAAATGCCTGCTGACTACACTGGCATCTTTGCCATAGCGCCAAAAACGTTTAAGGCGTTTCTTTCATGAAAAGACAGGGCCGAGATAACGAACAGTCAACGATGCAAACTAATTAATGGGTGTTTTGAACCACAATGTGCTCCGAGTGTAGGATCGAAGCTTGTTCGCTTTTTGTGCGTTGGAAAGCTGGCATTTCTAGGTGGACACCGTCCTGGGGGGTGTGTCTCTAGGAGGTCTATGATGGCTCCTAGAGACAAATCTTGATCAGACCCATCAAATGATGTTTTATGGTTAAGCTATTGATGTATACAGGACCAAGTTTGTGTGAGGGGATTCCAAAATTGGCAAAGTGAAATTAGTCATGGAATCTTGGGGTAGGAGCAGTTTAGGCTGGTGGTGTTGAAGGTTGTGTGGTCCTGTACTTACTGAGCTGATTTTACTAAATACTTCGGGGCAGATTTATGAGGCCCTTGCGCCACGTTTACGCCGCTGTTGCGTCACGCAAGGCGGCGTAAACGTGGCGCATCCCTACGAACGATTTACAACGTGACGCATCTAGGCAGATGCGTCACGTTGTAAAGCCATGCGCCGCTTGTGGGCGTTCCGGCGCAGGGTGGGCGTTCCGGGGCAGGTGTGCCTCGCAAAAGTGGCTGAGTGAAATCTATAAGATTTCACTCAGTCACTTTCAGGCCAATGCTGCGTCAAAACCCTGCGCCTGCTTGAAGCAGGCGTAGGTCTTGATGCAGCATTGGTCAGATAGGGCACCCCCGAGCCTTGCTGGAGCTGCGTCGCGCTTGCGACGCAACTCCAGCAATGCGCCGCCTTTACAGCACAGATGCGTCACGCATCGTGCCGTTTTTGCCCCATGGTGCGCCGCATTGTAAATGCGGCGCACCATGGGTGGCGGAGCTGTGGCGCACTGTGGCGCTCATTAACTGGCGCATCCCTGGGGATGCGCCAGTTAACATAAATCTGCCCCTTCATGCTGATTTTTCAAGGCACACCCCAACATAATTTGGAGCAGGGCCACTAACCAAGAATTTGTTCCTGACGAGGAGCACTTTACGAGTTTGGAGCTGTGACAAGCATCCAGCAGTGCCTGAAATGGAAAAATAGAAGCACAGGTACTCTGTACCTGCTTACTTCTGAGAAGTACAGGCATAGCATTTCTCTTGAGAAGTGCTGGTACTCTCTGTCTGAAAATAAATAAGTGGAGGTACTCCGTACCTGATAGTACCGACCCATTAAAAGCACTGGTCATGTGCAAGCTGTGCACCTGCACAGGGCCACCAAACCCCAGGGGCCGCCACGCCAATATATATCCTTAATATATTAATCCTCTGAGGATGGATAATTATTGCGTGGTGGCCCCTGGCAGGGATTTGGCGGCCTCCGGCTCTGTTCCACTTCTAAACACCCTGACCCCCTCCCCTCTTTACTGGCCTGTGCGCTCCGCCCCGCCCGGACCCCCTCTTCCGTGCCCCCTACCTACGCTCCCTGCCCAGGGCCACCATGAGCCTAGAGCCGGCCCTGCACTGGTATGCAGTCAATGGGAAGCTGAGCAACAGCAAGAAGGGAAGGCGTTATAGGATGCTGATTTTGAAGCTGTAACCAGAAGAGTGGCCCTAAGTTGCTATGGATTCACATCGTTCGTCTATCAGCCATTTCAAGGACCATAGGACCTTAAAACTTTTAAGTGCTGTACTGCGCTGCTACTGTGATGGGCCTTGACATGTGAATACCATATATTTTAACTTTTTTTATGAGCGCTATCAGGGGCGGCATGCTTATGGAGGAACCATAATTAAGGCTATTTACCGATAATTGCGCCAGTGGCCGCTGGCATGTCGGAGGACAGTGGGGTGGGAAGGAAAAAAAATAAAAGTTATTAATAAATAACAAAAATTACACTTACCTTCAATCTTGGAGCAACGTCCTCCTTGCTCAGGTGCAGGCAGGCTCCAACGCGGGACCAGGAAACTTCAGTAACCAATCCTGGCCAGCTTTCATGCAGCATGAAAGAAGCTCCAGGATTGGAGGGAGCGGCATCTCTTGCTGCTCCCGAGGCCACTGGAGCCCTACGCTGTCTCTAGCACAGCTGTCTTAAAATACACGTGTGGCTGGTCATCCAAAGACGGCCAGCCAAAAAGACATGCACACTTTAAACGGCCTAAAGTGCCCTGCCCATCACTGCTTTCTGTTGCTGCCTGACTGACAGCAGCAGAATGCCCCATCCCCGGTCCTGACGCTCGGCTCAGGACAGGGTTTTGAAAAATAAAGCGGTACTAAATGAACTTTATTACCATTTTATTTCTCCATATCTGGGGCAATTGGGTTAGTGGGTCGACACTCTTCCACCTTAACAGAGGAGCTGCCCCTGGACTGCACCCTTCAAACCATCTTTGGCCTCGTGCTGCAGTGGCTTCATGTCTCGCACATTATGAGTGCCATGGTTGCACGTCAAGTGTGTGACGTACTTGATCATTTGTTGAGTCAAGAAGAGAAGAAGGACACGTATGTGAGTGTGTGTGACAGTGGCCATCTTGAATTGGGCATTTTCTCTTCATTCACAATGATACACATACCATTCTGTATGCATGTCACTGGGGAATAATTGGAAGCATTTAACTATGTATGCCAGAATTTCCAAATAGCAGTGGCACTCACACCAGTTTTTTTAATGGCTGCCACAATTTCCTCACGTAGCGGCATTCAAGGGATTGGTGACACACACACCTATAGATGTATGTCTGCCAGTGGTTAAGTGCGTGACTGGTAACTATGCACACAGAGGGTATAGAATTGGGGTACACTGCTGAAATGAGTCTATGAAACTATGACCAGGTTGGTTCAGTTTCCTTTTGGAGCTGTTTGTATTGAAGGACTTGTGCCAATTTTTTCATATACCAGTAATCTAAGCATCACTGACACGCACACCTATTGATGTATGCATTTCAATGGTTACAAACTGATAACCAGGCACACAGAGTGTATATGATTGTGAACATTGCTGAAACTAATCTTCTTATGAGACACTGAACAGGTTTGTTCAGTTTTCCGTGTGGAATTTCTATCTAAAGAATTTAGAGGTAGCACAATGACAACCACTAAAATGTCCCAACAGGCAGCATTTTCATCTGAGAAAGGAAAGCCAGTGCTGACTTGGAAACAATTGAGGAAGTTGTTCGATTCTTACCTCTTGGCCATTGGTGGTGAACTGTTCTCCACAGCCAGAAAACAAGCAAAATTGATGCATAATCATGGCTTAGAGGGAAGAAATGTCTATGAGAGTTTAGAGGAAATACCGGTGCGAGGAGGCGATGGAGAACAATATGAAATGCCTCTAATGATGTTGAAGAAACATTTTGGCAGTAGGGTTAACATTGTTCTTGAGAGGCACAATTTTTTTTTACGAGAACTCACGGTAAAACTGAGAGAGTGGGAAACTATGTAGCCTCATTGCGAACACTCTCTCAGATGGTTCAAGAAGAGCTATTAGCTATAGATCCTGATCTGGAGGAGGCTTTAGCTATTGTGGAGGCCATGGAGAATGCTTCGACCTGGGTGTGGGAGTTCAGAGGGACACACTCTGATGAGCATATTAGCGTAATTAGAGGAACCAGTTCAGTAGTAGGCAAGCAAACTGAGATGACCAAGAAGAATCCTGGTGTTAAGGCTAATTTCGACCTACTCGGACTGGTTCAGAGAGTAAGGAGCTAAAATGTTACAGATGTGGTAGTACTGCACAGCTTTCTAATAATCCTAAATGTTGTGCTAGAAATGCATTCTGTAAGAACTGCTGGAAAAAGGGTCATTGTACTAAAGTGTTTAGAGGTACAAGGTTGAGTGTTGTGGAGAAAAGCACAGTGTTTGGTGGCAAAGGAGTGTTAAGTGTGACAGATGAAGGTGTGATTGATGGGGGAAGTTCGAGAATGCCTGAGGATATTGGTGGAGAGACATTTTAAGTTCTAATGAATTCGGGATCTCTCTATACCGTGGTAGGAGATCAGCAATGGTATAACCACTATGCTGAGAAGGACATTAAGGCCCCCAATAGGATGGCGGGCGGACTTTGCCTGCCCGCCACCCTTGCGGAAAACGAGACTGCCCGCAATCTGAGCGGTGGTCCCGCGCTGCATATTAGGATGCGCCCGCCACAGTGGCGGGCGCATCATGTATTTTTAACATTGTGGCAGGCGGTGCTCTCAGCACCGCCCGCACAATGGTAAAAATGCATGTATGCATTTGCATACACAAAGCGGCAGGCACCGCGCGGTGCCTGCCGCATTGTGTATGCAAATGCATGGGGGGTGCCACAGGTACCCCCCATGTGCACCCCCCACCCCCCATTCACTATGAGGGCCCGCAGGGAGCCCCCGAAGTGAAGACCGCATGCCTTTCCCTGGCGGCATTACCGCCACGGAAAGGCATCTGTTTGTGCCCATCGTAATATGGCTGGCGGTGTCTAATAGACACCGCCACCATATTAAACGTTTTCTGCCCCGGTCGCAAGGCGACCGGGGCGAAAAGCGGCGGACGGTCTTTCCGTCCGCCACGGTCCCCCCACCATCCTAATATGGCGGGGGTAATTTAGGTGCGGATGGCGGGCGGATTGCCCCGCCAGGCTGGCGGTGGCTACCGCCAGTCTGGCGGGGGCAATCCGCCCGCCAGCCTAATGGGCCCCTAAGTTACTACCACCTGATATCAACCCAGTGGGTTATGGTGGAGCAAGAATTGATGTGTTAGGCTACACTTTTATGAAAATTAAATTACGGGACAAAGAGACTTTGGGGAAGTATACATGGCAAAGCGTGGTGATAACCTTTTGGGTTGGAGACTAGGCCGGGGCGGTAAATTCAGCGTCGCTCGCGGACTTTACGGAATTTACGGAATTTTGGCAATTCCATCAAGAATGCGGAATTGCCGAAAATTACGTGATCCGTGGCGAAGCGGAATTTTTTTTCTTTTACGCGCTTTCAAAATTCGTGTTCATGCGCATGGGAGCGACTTACCGGGATCACTGCATTCGCTGGTGAGTTTTCCTATCAGTTGGGAGCCGGCCGCACGATCCCCTGAGAGTGTGTGATTGCAAACACGTCATTCAGATGCACCATTGGACATCCGCTTTTGCGAACCGGAAACACGCATTGCGAGCGGGTGGGCGGGACAGGTGAAACAAGAAGGCAGCGCCAATTAGCAACCGCATATGCAAGTTTGCGAGATATTTTCCCCCGAGCACGCAAACAGCGTCCCCGAACAGGAAAAACACACTGCGAACGGATGGGACAAGCAGTTCTGCATGCTCACGGAATTCAGCATAGCTCGCGAAGATTTTTTTACCATTTCGTTAAACTTTGCTTAACGCAATATCCGCCCACCTCTATTTGAGACATGGGAATCATCATTAAACCCAGTTCTTCTGAACCTATCATTTTAGTGGTGAACAATATTCAAGAGTATGACGTGGTGAATTAGTTTCCTAAGGTGTTCAGTGAAGGATTTGGTTTGCTGCATGGTTTTGAGCATAGGATTGTGTTAAAGTACAATGTAGCGTGGTGTGTGTTCAAGGTCAGAAAAGTGCACAACTTGATCAGAGAACCACTTAAAATAAGCTGGATAAGTTACTGAGATTGGGAATTATTGAGGAAATAGAATCCTGTGAATGGTTTACTCCGGTGGTCCTTGTCTCTAAGGATGGAGGGTAGAATGTGCGTATGTGTGTAGACTTGAGGGCCCTGAACAAGAATATCTTGGTGGACTGGCAGCCTCGCCTAAATATATCTGAGACATTGGTAGTTCTCAAGGAGATCAAGGTTTTCAGCACTTTGAACCTAGGGTTTCCCTACCACCAGGTGCCTCTGCACAAAGAGTCAAGGACATTAGATCCTTTGTCACACCATTGGGGGCCTACCAGTTCCTGCAGATGCCTTTTGGGTTTTCATCTGTGAAGTCTGTGATGAAGCAGGTGTGGGCACGGGTGCCACTAATATTGTTTTTCCAAGACGATGTGTTGACACATGGCAAATATAAGAAAGATTATGATACCATCTTGAGGCAGGTGTTAGAGTACAAATAACAGGTTTGAGGTTGAAAAAGGAAAAATACAGATTTGGTTTCACAATGGTCACCTATCTTGGACACACAATTTCTGTGGAAGGAATTATTTGCAAGCTAGAGTTGGCAAGGAGTATTGTTGAAGCTCCTAACCCCAAAAACAGGGATCAGGTCAGGTCATTCCTCGTGTCTTGATGGAATTCTGTTCTAAGTTTATTGCTAACTTTGCAAGCATTGCGCTAGGAATCTACAAACTATCTTTAGTATTTGCATGGTCTAATGATTGTGAGGTGGCTTTTAAATCAGTCAAATCGGTTATTAGCAAGTTACCCACATTAGAACATTTTGATACGTGTAAAAAAACTGTCTTAATTACTGATGCCAGTTTGAGAGGCCTTGGTGCTGTTTAATCACAAATGGTCGAAGGGGAATAAAGGATAGTGGCATTTGCGTCACACTCCCTGAAGAGAGCGCTACTCTGTAATTGAACGCAAGTCGTTAGCAGTGGCATGGGCAATGCAACATTTCAGTTTTTTATTTGTGGGGGATACCTTTTGTTGTGATATCAGACCATCGGCTATTGGTACACATTTTCATGTGAAGAGATCATGGCAGTTTAACACCAAGGATCAGGAGGTGGATAGAAGGGGTATTGGATTACAATTTTAAGGTTGAGTATCTACATGGGGCAAAGAATAGAGCAGAATTGAGGGCATGAAGGTCACCTAGGAAGAAATCTAACTAAGTCTAATATACGGGAACTGTATTGGTGGCCAAATTTGTATTGGCAACTGGAGCATGAGGTGAAGGTCTGTTGGCTATGTGCAAGGAATGATAAAGCTAAGGTTACATGCGCTATACACTTTCTCCAGTTGAGATACCCGAGGAACCCTGGAAGAAACTGAGATTGGACATTATGGGCAGTTTAGAATTGTTGCTGCCAATGGAACGGTATGTTTTGTTGCTGGTAGACTATACAACCAAGTGGGTAGTCACTCACTCACGTGTTGTGTGTGTGGAGTGACCATGCGTATGGTCATTGATTTTCTTAAGGATGAATTTGCTTGTGAGGATGCAACTGAAGTCATTGTTACGGACATTGGCGCACAGTTTACCTCATGTGAGATGAGAGAATTCCTTAGTGAGTTGTCTATTCAACATCATAGAACAGCTCTTTTCTCACCTCAGGCCAATGGTCTAGCAGAAAGGATGAATATAATAGTCAAATCCAGTGTGCAAAGAGCAGTGGACACTAGTACATCCTTAAAGGAAGTGTTGAGGGAGACTTGGTGGGCACATCACAATTCTCCAAATTCTGTTAAATTGAGGTCACCTTTCCAGATATTAAAGGGAAGAAATCCATGTTCAGAACTAAATCCTGCATCGTTTGGGGTTTCCAGTGCCAAGGGTCTCGAGGGAGACAGGATAAAGATGATCAGGTTACAGTATGGAAGTCGGAACTACCAGGAGAAATTCAAAGCCAGGTATGATTGGAGGAATAGTGCCAGGAGCGTGGTGTGGAAGCTGAGCGAGATAATCTTGGTGAAGGAACCAAGTTTTGTTAAGACGGGCAGAACCCAATTTCCGGGGCTGCTCAACGTAAAGGAAGTAAAGAAAAATGTGGTGGTGTTGGAATCAGGGGATGTGTGGAGTATGTCCCATTTCGTAAGGACAAGAGTCAATGTAAATGGAGGGTATGATGGATTCACATCCTTAGATGAGGTGGATGTTCAACCAGGAAGGGTTCATGTTCAACCAAGAGCGGTTCAACCAAGAAGTCAGAAGAGACCTGTCTGGTGGAGGGCCTATATTGTTAAGTAGTGTGAGCAGAATAGTTCCTATGCAGGGATTTATTATTTAGAGTCCTTGGATATTGCTCTAAGTATGTGGATGTGTTTATTTTTTACCACATATTCATGTGATTATTATTGCAGTTTTTGCTTTACAATATTCTGCTATTGTATTATTCATCATGTTGCTTTGTGTTATTTGCACAAGTTGACATAGTTTATTATTTTCTTTTAAGGAAGAGAGATGTGTTATGGTTACGCTATTGATGTATGCAGGACCTGCTTTGAGTGAGGTAACGGCAGAATGGGCAAAGTGACATCAGTCATGGATTCTTGTGGTGAAGCAGTTGAGGGCTGGTGTTGGCGTTGAAGGTGGTGTGGTCCTGTACTTCTTGAGATGATGTTAATAAATACTTCAAAGCACTATGGTATTCCATGTTGATTTCTAAAGGCACACAGAAACATAATATAAATCAGGAAAATATTTTAAAAATATGATAACCACTTTAAAAGGAAAAAATGTACTTTTCAACAATTCTCAGGGTCTCAATTTAGCACATACAATTATATCAGTGAATCGTGTGATATTTATTAAATGTAATATTTTTTAAATAAATGAAGTTTTCAAGAGTACACCCATGCCCTGACAACTTTGCCATGAGCTACCCAAAATGTGCCAGTTTGTCATGTTATCTATTTATGTAGCCAGTATTAATAAATGTTAAGCAAGATTGTTTTAGAATACACAGGATTCTGGAATCCCTGTATAAAAACCCATCTCTAATTACTTTAAAATAAGTGATTTATTGTTCATGCCTATTACAAAGTCATGATGTCAGCACTCAACTGTTATAACTTATTCCAGTTGAGTTCTGAAGTCACAATGCCTGCTTCCAAAGCCAGCGGCCAAGGGAAAAGGCAGGCCAGGCCATGGAGCATAATTAAAGCAGCTGTTTAAAGAAAAGATTTCTTCTGGTCTGTTTTTCTAGCTTACAGTCACAAGCAGAAAAGAGATATTTATGGCAACATGTTTTTTTTTGCACTCCTTCAGTTTTTCTAGAAAATGTAGAATCTTTCTGCTTCTTTCTACGAATTCAGAGGTGCTTGCACATTTATTTTTAAAAAGACTTGTATTAAAATGATTCTAATATTTTTGTAAGACATCTCTAATACCTTTTTTGATGTGTTCAATTTTGCATTATAGATTCTATTTATGTTCTTCATATTTGCAAATCTGTTCACTCTTTCATATGGAAGTCTAAGCACCAAGGATTTAAGTGGTTTGTGGGAAAAGTGATGCTGTAACCATGTGTTATATAGTATAAAGTAACCCCTCTTGTACATGCTAAGGATCCTGCAAGTCACCTCGGAGATCCATAACCTTATAAAGGACCTTGACATTTGGCCTCGTATCTCTATATGGTTATGTTACTCCTCGGTGACTTGCAATATACTTATAATGTATGACAGGGGGTGCTTTATCCCATATATATCCATATATAGGTGAGTTTTATTGTAGCGGTCAGACCCTGTAGTAAATCACTTCAGTGTGCTCTCAAACTAGATGATTAAGGAAAATGATAAATAGTGAAGTAAAGTGATGGGCCTTGGATCACACAGTTTGGTCAAGTTGGAAAGCAGGGAAATTTAGTCCAGACCTGCATTTTGTACAGTGCAGAGACTGTAGGACTACATCCTTCTCTATTCTGTTTAACACCAAAGGTCAGTGGAGAGGTGTGGCTCACTGGTTAGAGGCGGCAGACCTGTAAGCAGAGAACGGCCTGGGACCAGGGTTCAATTCCCGACGCGGCAGGGTCTTGGACCAGGGTCAACGGACTCGATAATTCTCGCCTCAGTGCCTACTCTAACCAGGGAACACACTCAGTCACTCTGGGCATTAAGCTTGCCTCATCTCTACAATGGCCCCCCACAGACGCCGGGGATGCCTGGTTTCACCCTGGAGATACCCAGAAAGGGACCATCCCACAGGGAAAACCAGGACGGGTTCCCCAGCGGTCTACAGCGCCAGGACACTCGGGTAGAGTAGCAGTGCGCTTTACAAGTATCCCACATTTACATTTACATTTACATTTCTGTTCAGTTATTCAATTTATGGTATTAAATTATTGTTAGGAAATAGAGTACTATAAATAAACTTACCATATTTGAATAAAACTGACCCTATGCGCACATACATGTGTGTAGTCTTAAGATTTAGGGGCCCAGTATGATGGCGGGGGCAATCCGCCCGCCATCATCTCCCGTTTCCCCCCCGCCATATTATTATGGCGGGGGGGACCTCGGCGGACGAAAAGACCGTCCGACGGTTGTCCGCCTCGGTCGCATGGCGACCGGGGCGGAAAAGGAATAATATGGTGGTGGTGTCCAGCCATATTATGATGTGTGGCTAGAGGTGCCTTTCCGTGGCGGCGATGCCGCTATGGAAAGGCAGGCGGTCTTTGCTTTGGGGGCCCCCTGCGGGCCCCCCTGGCGAAGTCCGAGGTGGTGGGTGCAAAGGGGGGGTACCTTTGGTACCCCCCAGCATTTGCATACACCAAGCAGCAGGCACCGCGGGGTGCCTGCCACTTTGTGTATGCAAATGCGTGCATTCTTTTTTAAGATTGTGGCGGGCGGTGCAGTGAGCACCGCCTGCCACAATGTTAAATATGAGGATTGCACCCGCCACAGTGGCGGGCGCATCCTAATGCACATATCGGGACCCCCGCCCTTTAGGCGGGTGGTCCCGTTTACCGCAAGGGTGCGCCATCCTAATGAACTCCTTATAGCGGTTCTTTTCTGTTTGGAATGTTTCCACAGACACTATCGATCAAACACGCTGATAGAACATGTCTGTCTGAAATTATGTTGCAAGAGAAAACTCTGTGATCCAAGACCTCTTTGTTTTTTGCTAACTATTTAATTGCAGTCATTGAGGTGTTGAGCTGCTCCAAGCCTGAAGTAGCATTAACCTAAAGTAGTATCTTGTGCCTTCCTGTACACTTCTAGCTCACCTGGCCTCACAAATGGACCAATTTAAGAAGAGGTTCAATGACCACAAATTCAATAATAAACAAAAGTAGGAGGTCATAGAGGCCTCATATAGTTTGCTCCTCAGGTTACAGTGCTTCAAGGAGAATTAGGCGATGCACCATGGCTTCAGGAAGAAGGTCTGCCACTTTTTAAAATCAGTTTCCATTTAAAAATCAAGGGATCACCCGTACCTGGTGAGGCACACAGCCGCAATATGGGAAACAGTGGTAAACAAATGTACTCTGTAGGGCCCCATTTGACAGGGAACTGTGCCTCTGGGATCTCAAGCTGTTTTATATTGTAGACTCCAATATGTCTACGGAACGTTGGAGGGCTGGTGGCTGTCTTCAGGCAGGGGGAAATTCTTTTCTTACCTTCCAGGGTGTGCAGGACACATTTCAGCTAGGGGCAGTTTACTTCCTGCAATATGCAAAATTGGAAAAAACAGTTTAGGAAGTGTGATGCAGCTTTAGACCAGCAATGCTGCCATTTCAGGTTTTGTGCTGGTTGATTCAATGAGGTGAAGGCAGGCATCTAATTACCCAGTTCTATATGGCACTCAAAGTGGACATGGCTAATCATCCATTCAAAGCTTGGACGTCGTGGGCAGCGGAGTTGGGGAACTCCCTCGCAGCCAGTGGGCTAGGGCTCACGGTCTCCTGTAATAATAGGTTTCAATTATTACATTTCAACACAGAACATATGTGACACTGTCTAGACTGAAAACAATTGATCCCACCAGAGCAGCAAAATGTGCACACTGTGGGGTGGAGGGGCCACCTTTTTACATCTTGCTTCACCTTGCATCAAGGCGCATGGGTTCTGAAGGGAGGTGGGCATGGGAATCACGAGAGCCAATGCCCTTGGGGGTGGTGATTAGACCCAAGGGATGGAAGATCCCCTATAAGTTCTAACAGCTTGCACTCCTCTTTGCCAAATGGCAGGCAACCATCAAGTGGATGGGTTTTCGTATACCACAGACACCACTATAGATTAAGGATGTGGTAGAATAGGATATTGCGGAGGTGCCTATCTAAATTGAATAAAAAAGGCAGCTGAGGATATGGCCACCTGGGGGTTGTTTCTGGACAGATTTAATACCAATGGGAACCATGATACTGACTCTGAGCAAGGGAAGGAGTGGAAGTCTGGTACCACAGTCGCCGACTGCAGATGGGATCTGGGTACAATGGAGTGGTCTGTAAACCCTTTTTATTATGTACCGTTCACCTCATTTATCCATTGATGTTGGAGGGATTGTTGATGTATCATGCAGCACTTATTACTGACAAGTTGCACTGTTAAATTGTTTATAAGACTGTTATAAATAGATACATAAATGATAAAAAATAAAATCGGGGGCTGTTTTCCCCTCCACTACCCACTCCAAAATCTGGTGGGAAATATATCCCTTGCCCGGTAGTTCCTATGCCCAGATTCCCTAACTAGGCTGCAGTCTTTTTAGGTCTTGTATACTAGAAAGCACATGTGCTGTGTGTCAAAATACCTTTTTTTTAGCTTACAGTGGGCTTGCTTACCATTGCTTGGCTTTATTGCCACTCTCATTTGCTTGCATCTTATCCTCTTCTTGTGCTTGTCCCTCCCCTGGAGCATCAATGCATTTCTTGTGTCCTTGCATTGCTCATTTTTCAAGCACTACTTTGTTCTTTTTGTTTAATCACAAGGGTGCACAGTCTAAATATCGATTCCGAAATTTCGACCTACAGTAATATCGAGTTGGAAATATCAAAGGTGGAGAATATCGAGGGCAAGAATATCGTTGGACAGAATATCGACCCTAAGGTAAGTAATATCGATTTTTTTTATATCGATGTGAGTAATATCGAAGTTAGTAATATCGATATCAAATATGTTGATGTTACTAATTTCGATGTTACTAATATCGATATTTGTTTATTGTTATGTATTTTATCATGTATTTTATATGTATGTGTTATATGTTTTTTATTAAGTATTTTATTTGTTTTAAATTATATGTGTACTATTTTTTATATATTAATAATGTTAATTTTAAGTTAATTTTATGTTTTAGTACTGGAATGGGTTGTGGTTTTATAGGGGAATAGGGTGGGAAGTAATTTAATTATAGTAAATTGATTATTAATTTTTAGTAATTGTAAATTAATTTAAATTAATTTTTGCGTTTAAGTTCTGTAGCGGGTTGTGGGTTTATAGGGGAATTGGGTGGGAAGTAATTTAATTGTAATTAAGTAATGATTTTTTTTATTGGAATTGATAATTATTTTATTTTTAATGAATTATTAATAGGTAATTAATTATTGTAAGTGGTAATTAATTTTTTTAATTGGTAATTAATGTTTGTGATTGGTAATTAAATTGTTTTAATTGGCAATTATTGTTTTTAATTGGTAATTAATTTTTTTAATTGGTAATTCAGATTTTTAATTGTTAATTACTTTTTATTAATTGGAAATACATTTTTATTAATTGGTAATTATTGTTTCATTACAAATATTATTGGATTTAAAAATAAATGTATTGTTTACTATATTTTAATTGTTAATTAATTTGTAATTATTAATATGTTTTTTGTTTTGAAAAATATTTTAGTGTTCAATAGTTATTATTTGGTAACTAATATTTATTAATTAATATTTATTGTTAATTTATTGTTAATTAATTATTCAATTGTAATTATGTTTTTAGTTTTGAAAACTATTTTAGTGTTTAATATTCATTATTTGATAACTAATATTAATTAATTAATATTTATTGTTAAATATTGTTAATTTATTGTTAATTAATTATTCAATTGTAATTATGTTTTTAATAATTATTAATGGGTATTTGCAAATGATGTAGAGTTTTGTAAAAATTAAATTATTAATTATTTTATTTACAACAACTATTTATAAGTATGTTATATTTAACTTCTACGCTATTCAACAATTTCCCTACTTTTGCACACTCTGGAGTTGGAATAGTAATTTTTACCCCTACGCTATCCAAAGCTTTCCCTACTGTTGCACTCTCTGGAGCAGGGGTACTCAAAGTACGGCCCGCGGGCCGGTGGCGGCCCAGCAAGCCTTCCTGGGCGGCCCGCAGACATTGCAGACACCTGTATTTAAAAATAAATAAATTAAATAGTGTTCGCAAATACAGCTGCAGCAGTGCGGACTCACACTCTGCTCTGTTGGGGCCGGGGGATTCCAGGGATTGTCAGAGGGGAGCTGCAGGGGCCTAAGAGGTGAAATTCAACAAAGCCTCATTAACATGTAAATGGTCTTTTAAAGACCCATGAAGTACTTGGTGGAGCTGTGTGGAGGGAGAAGGGAGACACAGAAAGAGGGCAGGAGGGAGACACAGAGGGAGGGAGGGAGACACGGAGGGAGGGAGAAGAGAGACACAGAGAGAGGGCAGTAGGGAGACACAGAGGGAGGGAGGGAAACAGAGAGTGGGAGACAGGGAGGGAGACACGGAAGGAGGGAGGGAGACACGGAGGGAGGGAGGGAGACACGGAGGGAGGGAGGCAGACACAGAAGGAGGGAGGGAGGGAGAAACAGAGGGAGGGAGGGAAACAGAGAGTGGAAGACAGGGAGGGAGACACAGAGGGAGGGAGGGAGACACGGAGGAAGACACAGAGGGAGGGAGGGAGACACGGAGGGAGGGAGAAGGGAGACACAGAGAGAGGGCTGGAGGGAGACACAGAGGGAGGGAGGGAAACAGAGAGTGGGAGACAGGGTGGGAGACACGGAAGGAGGGAGGGAGACAGAAGGAGGGAGGGAGGGAGACCAGAGGGAGGGAGAGAGACACAGAGGGAGGGAGGGATGGAGGGAGAAACAGAGGGAGGGAGGGAGACACGGAGGGAGACACAGAGGGAGGGAGGGAGACACGGAGAGAGGGAAAAGGGTGACAGAGAGAGGGCAGGAGGGAGACACAGAGGGAGGGAGGGAAACAGAGAGTGGGAGACAGGGAGGGAGACACGGAGGGAGGGAGACACAGAGGGAGGAAGACACAGAGGGAGGGAGGGAGAGAGACACAGAGGGAGGGAGGGAGACACAGAGGGAGGCAGGGAGACACGGAAGGAGGGAGACACAGAGGGAGGGAGGGAGACACAGAAGGCGGGAGGGAGGGAGACACAGAGGGAGGGAGGGAGACACGAGGGAGACACAGATGGAGGGAGGGAGACACAGAGGGAGGGAGGGAGACACGGAGGGAGGGAGGGAGACACGGAGGGAGGGAGGGAGACACAGATGAAGGGAGGGAGAGAGACACAGAGAGAGGGCAGGAGGGAGACACAGAGGGAGAGAGGGAGGGAGACACAGAGGGAGAGAGAGGGAGGGAGGGAGAGAAGGAGGGAGAGAAAGAAAGATGTGTGCATGCTGAGTCTGGTGGCTCAGTGGACGAAGGCGTCTGCTGCAGGGACCTGTGTTCAACCTCATGGTCACAATTTTTGTTTGCTTTAGCCCCGCACCCTCCCCCTCTGACCCCGCCCCCACCGGTGCGGCCCTCAGCCCCAAACCACACTGTAAATTTGGCCCCCGAGAGAAAGTTTGTGAGTACCCATGCTCTGGAGTTAGAATAATATTTTTTACCCCTACGCTATCCAACGCTTTCCCTACTGTTGCACTCTCTGGAGTGGGAATTGCAATTCTTACCCCTACGCTATCCAACGCTTTCCCTACTGTTGCACTCTCTGGAGTGGGAATAGTAATTTTTACCCCTACGCTATCCAACGCTTTCCCTACTGTTGCACTCTCTGGAGTTGGACTAGTAATTTTTACCCCTACGCTATCCAACGCTTTCCCTACTGTTGCACTCTCTGGAGTAGGAATAGTAATTTTTACCCCTACGCTATCCAACGTTTTCCCTAATGTTGCACTCTCTGGAGTGGGAATAGTAAATTTTACCCCTACGCTATCCAACGTTTTCCCTACTGTTGCACTCTCTGGAGTTGGAATAGTTATTTTTACCCCTACGCTATCCAACGCTTTCCCTACTGTTGCACTCTCTGGAGTGGGAATGGTATTTTTAAGTTCTATGCTATACAACGTTTTTATTACTGTATTTTTTTTAGTTATGGGTTTTGAATAGTATTTTTATTTATTTAACTATTTAATATTTTTTGAATAATTTTAGATACAGTAGTATATAATTAATTTTAAAAATATTAAGAGTATATTACATTTTTTAAATTTATTAATAATAATTATTTACTTTTTATTTATGTTTTGGTTTTATGTTTGTAAATGTATTTGTAATTTATAATATTTGTTATTAATTTATAAATTATTAAAATACTTATTAAAACTTATTGTTATGTAAGTATATATTATATATTGTCTGTATATGTTAAATTAATGTATTATTATTATATATGTATTATTTATTAATTTTAAACATTATTAGATATTTTTAATTATGTTTATTTTATTTATTAGTGTTATTTACTTTATTTGACATTTATATTTTTACAGAAAAAAACCGATATTTTTAACATGGATATTTTTAGCATCTATATTTTGTATTTCAATATTTTTGTACTTACCAAGTTGTAGATAGGATGTCGCTATTCTTGGCTTTGATATTTCAGCATCGATGTTTCTGTAGGTCGATACTTTGTAAGTCGATATTTTTTCAGTGATCCGCCACCATCACCACCATTAATACCACAAGGCTTCCACTAAAATAACCAATAATGCCACTGCCCTCAACAATATTACTATCAATGCTATTGTCACCAAAATCAGAAAAGTGAGGGGTCCATTAGGATGTCGGGCGGATTGCCCCCGCCAGGCTGGCGGTAGCCACCGCCAGCCTGGCGGGGCCATTCGTCCGACATCCTTCCCTGAATTCCCCCCGCCATTATACAATGGCGGGGGGGACTGCAGTGGAGAAAAACACCGCCTGCCACTTTTTGTGTGTTTAATATGGTGGCGGTGTCTATTAGACACCGCCAGCCATATTACAATGGGCTTTGGTAGATGCCTTTCGGCATGCGGTCTTCAAAGGCACGCGGTCTTCACTCTGGGGGCCCCCTGCGGGCCCCCAGAGTGAAGGATGGGTGGGAATTGCACATGGGGGGGTACCTGTGGTAGCCCCCTTCATTTGCATGAACAAAGCGGCAGGCATCGCGCGGTGCCTGCCGCTTTGTTTATGCAAATGCTGAAAAGCATTTCTAGCATTGTGGCGGGCGGTGCAGAGAGCACCGCCTGCCACAATGCTATAAATGCAGGATGTGCCCGCCACAGTGGCGGGCACATCCTAATGCCACCCCCAGGACCCCCGCCCTTATGGCGGGCGGTCCCAAACCCCGCTAGGATGATGGGCGGACAAAGTCCACACGTCATCCTAATGACCCCCTTAGTCTCAACTAGTTGTGAGTCATGAGCAGCTGACCGTCCTGACTTTCTGGATTGTACACCTCAAACTAGAAGGTAAATGAACCACAACTAAATGGTCCTATATTCTGGTATGGTCCTATACCCAGTAATGAGAAAATGGAAAACAAACAATCTAAAGAAAAATCAACCTGGTTCAGCCAAAATTAGACTGAAGATGGACATAGCTTGTGAGGGCCCCACCACTTTCCCTGGGCACCTGAACAAAGCGGAAGCTAAGCTCATCCTTAACGTATGCTGCTGAAAGAAACCTTTCTTCAAGAAACCAAGATGTCTGCCTCCGCCCCTTAGCTTCTGAGGCTTTGCCTGAAACCAGTGCTAGGGCCTTTCTTTGATCTTTGGTGCACTTCAGATTTAAACCTTCAGAACTTTTTTTGCCACAAAAGGTGTCTAGCCAAATTTGTATCATTTTTTCTCACATTATGGGTATTCGAACAGTATGCATAGTTTGTGGATTCCTCTGGAGAGAACCAAGAAAATAGCTAAAATATAGCAAAAGTTTTGGGGGGGGAAAATCAAGTGTTTTGCCCAAACGTGAAATTGTTTTTCTAAAATGTCATCAACAAAAGGATTTGCTATGATCACCTTTTCACCTGTCAGGACCAACTGTAGCTGTAAATGAGCATTCTTGTTAAGAAGAAGTAGCAGGATCCTTGCAAACCACACCAACCTGTGTCCAGGATACATAGGGGTCCATTAGGATGACGCGCGGACTTTGTCCGCCCGTCATCCTAGCGGGGATTGGGACCGCCCGCCATGTGTAAATGTATGTAAATGTATTTGAGCTTGTAAAGCGCACTGCTACCCGTTCATAGGTTTCCTGGCGCTGTATAACTCTGGGGAACCCGTCCTGGCTTTCCCTGTGGGATGGTCCCTGCTGGGAGTCCCCAAGGTGGAGCCAGGCATCCCCGGAATTGATGGGGCCGTTGTGGAGATTAGGCAAGCTAATGCCCAGAGTTGCCGAGTGAAACCCCTGATTAGAGTAAGCACCGCAGTGAGAATTTTCGAGTCCGCTGACCTAAGTCCACGACCCTGCCGCGTCGGGAATTGAACCCTGGTCCCGAGCCAACTTCTGCTCCCGGGTCTGCCGCCTCTAACCAGTGAGCCACACTACTCCGCCATAAGGACGGGGGGTACCATGGGGGGCATTAGGATGTGCCCGCCACAGTTGCGGGCACATCCTGCATTTGTAGCATTGTGGTGGGCGGTGCTCTAAGCACCGCCCGCTGAGGTTCCGTGAGAATCATTACGACGTTTTGGGCATTCTCGGATATGGACGAGTTTGGTATCTATGAACCGTAAATGACGACATTAGTAGGTGTATGCGTTTACGCTACACTACTTAGAAGGGTTCGTCTCCTTTATGGGTTTTTCTATCTGAACCCTCGGGTTCCATTTTAGATACGGCATCCATTTTGTTTCTTGCCCTCACGTAGCCAGCGAAGGGACAATGTCTGCTTCGTGACCCTGGGATTCCCAAGCTCTGGCGGAAGATGAATATTCTTTGGGGTCGTCTTTACGACCGGGGGAATGACACGGCAAGGCAGATGGCTCAGCTTGAGGCTTATTCTGCCGTGTTGGTCTATTGTTTCAGCTTTACACATGTTAGGTTTGAGTCCTTTGATCCTGTGATCACGCTTCCGATATTGCCCCCACACTCTTCTGTTACGGTTGTCTGTCTTTCTTACACCTGTTCCTGTCTCTTTCTTTCGCCTGTTTACAACTAGAGTGGAATGTGCCTTATGGCGAGATGATGTGCTTTTACAGTTGGGAACCGGCAATGTTACTATAATCATGTTCCGGGCTTCTGAAAACATGAATGAAATCCTTTTGAAGTTTACTGTGGGAACTGAGTTGTAACCTTTTGTTCGTTATGTCGAGCAATGACGAAAATGTGTATAAAAGGATCGATTCCCTTTTGCAATTTGAAGCAGACTCTCAGAACCTACACTATGTTGTACTTCTTGCGATTTCTCTATCCCTGCAGTAATAAACGCTGATCTTTGACGCCGAAGGAAGTGTCCCGTGTCTCTGTCACTTGTACGCCAGAGCAGGTAACCCACGAAGGTTTTAGGTGTTGTTCCCTGGCACCGCTGGGCCTTAAAGAACCCAGTCCTTCAGTTGGCGCCCAACGTGGGGCGACATCAGCGGTACCGGTCCAAAACCTGACGATCGTGAGGAACTTCGTGTGAAATCTCCGAGGAAAGGTGCACCCCGCTTCATCGATCCTGTTGTCGAAATAAGTGGTCCGAAGACTTTTCCTGCGAAGATCCCCGCCTCCTGACGGTTGCGACGGACCGATGCTCTGACTGTCGACCTGTTTTGGCGCCTGGCGTAGTCCTTTGTACGGCGAGACGACAGACGGGCCTTCCTGGTGACGCCATTGAGCTCTCAGTTAAGTATTTGTGGGCGCTCCCAGTATCCTTGGTTGTTGTTGGTGCTTAGTCGTTTTGCATGGTTCCATTGCATTTGTGGTTCTTAGTTGTTGGTTCTTAGTTGTTATTTGACAGTTGCAATTGCCAAAAACCGAGGGTTTTATATTTCACGAAGATTTTGTACTTCGATAACCCTTGAAGTTTGATACTAGGTTAGCGTGCAAGATGCCTGGCCATAGTGGTTTCCTTGGTTTCTTTAAATGTCACAGTATGGACTCCCGGTTGGAGGACTCGTGTCCGATACCTCCAGTTGGGACTCCGATATATGAGCTCTATAGTCGACATGGTGTGGGCCCTATTATATATAATGAATATTGGATTCGTTATACGAAAAATGACGGTGACCTTAGTTGGCCATCACATGGAAGTTTTGACACTAAAATTTTAGATAATCTCGAAGCGAAACTGTTTAAAAGAAAATCTAGGCCGGCTATGTTCGATTCCTTTCGGTTATGGCGCAAAGAGGCCAGGCAGAAAGAAATCAAACAGCTTAAGAAAAATAAGAAAGAAAGTAGTATCATTACGATAATGCAAGATGCAGAACGTCACCATCAAGATAAAGCAGATAAAGAAACGGAAGTTTCAGTTAGACTGCATCACATGTGGACGGATAAATGTTATCCGGTGTTATCGTCAAATCTCGATAAAAAGGAAGAAGAGTCGCAAGAGGATCCTTTGCTAGCGTATTTAATGAAATCACCACCTCCTTATGCACAGGGTGCTACGGCTCCTGTAGTTCCTCCTGTTCCCCCTCCTGTTGTTTTGGCGGCTCCTGGTCAGCCTGTTGTTGGTCCTGTTCTTGCTCCTCTATCTGTTCCTCTTCCTACCGCTTCTTTGCCTGTACCTTCTCAGTCTATTGTTCCTGCTACCCCCACTGATCCTACAACCGCTTCTAATGCTGTTGCTCCTGTTCTTTTTTCCTCTTCTCCTTCCGTTCGTAATCATATCCCTAACTCAGTTGCTACCCTCTACTCCCCACTTTCCGGATCGTTACTTCAATCCGATGTCTCTGAAACTCCCCAGAGACGAAGTCAAATCCCTGGTGGAAGAGAGAGAGCGACGTTAGAAACTATGGCGCGTAGATGGATTAGACACCCTGCTAAATACACCTCACGCATAGTTTTCGATACATTTTCTCAGTTCAATGAGCCAACACAGAGATTTGTGTTTGAAGAAATGTGCAACTCCTTGAGGGAAGAGTGGGATAATGATGACTTAGATGACGTACCGCCCGAAATGACCGAACTTCAGAGTCGTTTTTTAAATGGTATGATCGTAGGTGCAGATGTACGACGTGCATTAGAGCGATTATTAGCCTTTAGGTCTACAGTGCCTTCTCGGGTGTCGTTTGATGACGATTCCGATACTCCAAAAGCGAACTCCGGTCAGTATCCTATGAGAGAGGTTCCGCCAGTTTGGATGCCAGGGGATCCGAACGCTAATCCTGTGGTTCTGCCGTATTTCCAAAGGGTTTGGATACACCTCCCATGGAAGCGATCAGAAGTCTTACAGGTGAAGCAATCCTTGCCTGATCCACGCAAAAATCCGGCAGGTTATTATAAGGAGTTATCCCAACTGGTGGATGCTTCTATTATGAACCTTGCTGACATCGACATGTTGTTTGGTAATATTGTACCGCAACCGATTTGGGCAAAAATCCGCCAAGAGAATCATTTGGCTGAGTTGGGTGGTGATTGGGCTACGCTATTAGCGGCTGATGGACGACAAATTGGTGGGGCTAAGCCCGAGCAGTTAATTACGGATTTGCCCCAAAGAATCATTACGCTCATGAAAACGCTTATGCCAGCGATGAGGGTGAATTGGGACAAATTGTCGGCTTGTAAGCAAAAGAAAGACGAAAGTGTCTCCGATTTCTTTACTAGATTTGAGGAAGCATTCATTGATCATAGTGGTCAGGACATGAGTACGGAGGGAGGACAGCGGTTATTTGTTGATAAGTTTGTGTTAAATTTGTTGCCTGAACTATGCAACAAATTGAAAAATTCAGAAAGTGCATGGGCCGTTTCAACCACTGCTCAAATACTAGCGACGGCTCAATACTACGAAAATAGGGAAAAAGAAGAAAGTGATCGTTTAGGTAAGAAAACGAAGGAGCTTAAAACGAAGGTTTTGTTGCAACAAGCGTATCCTCCGCGTTCGAATCAAAATGATTCGCAACAGCAGTATCGGCCACAGGCACAGTCTTCCAGGATGCAGTCACGCTTTGACTCCTCTGACTTTAGATCTATGCTTGGATATAATCAGTGTGCATATTGTAGGGGAGAGGGACATATCAAATTTAATTGTCCCACTTTACGTGATCGCTATAATCATGTTTTGGCTCGAGGGGGACGTGGTGGTCCCCAACAGGCATTTCGAGGTAGAGGTCATGGTAACTCTCAGAATCAGAATGAGCGCTCTCCTACTTCGTTGGATGCGAATAATTGTTTTGATCAGCGGAATGCGAGGTCCGATAGATCGGCACAGTACCATGTGGACGATTATTACATTGGACATGAGATTGAGGCAGGTGATCGTTACTAGGACAGCCACAGACAAAGAGAGGGAGTAGTGTCAGTTCCGGTTGATCAGAGAGGGCCTTACGTCGCAGTTGCTACATCTGGCGTAGTTGAGCCTTTACTGTTGGACACTGGTGCAGCAAAAAGTTCCATCATGCATTCAAAACTCCCTGGCGCACCTTTGTCCGGCTTAACGAATGTTTCCGTTGGATTCTCTGGCGCCCCTGTTAGCAATCCTGTCTCCAGCCCTTTGCCCCTTACGATTGGTCCTCGTGAGCTGGAGGCTCCCTTGATTCTCTCCACTGGTTGTGGCGAGAATCTTTTGGGTTTGGATTTGTTAAAACGATTATATGCGACTTTGTACTGCTCTCCTGCGGGAGTGGAGCTTACATTAGGTCAGAGAATAATCTCTCCTATGTACTTATCGATCGATAAGTTCCCTACGGAACTGAGTTCCCTTCCTGCGTCACTATGGGCCACGGGCCCCAATGATGTGGGTTTGTTGGACATTCCACCTTATGTGGTTCAGTTGAAATCAAATGTGCGATTACCACGTATACCTCAGTATCGTATTTCTCTTGATGGTGAGCGAGCGCTATTAGCGATCGTTTATGACCTGATCGAAAAGGATGTCATTGAAGAAACTTGGGGAAATGTGTGTAATAGTCCTGTGTTACCCATCCTGAAACGAACTGATCCATCTAAACCTCCTGTGTACCGTTTTGTGATTGATTTAAGAGAGGTGAATAAGATCGTGGTCCCACAATTTCCTGTGGTGCCAGATATCACGGCCTTGTTGACCTTAATTCCAGCTTCTGCCTCCTGGTTCACGGTGATTGACCTAAAGAATGCTTTCTTTAGTATTCCGATTGCTGAGGAAAGCAGAGATCTATTCGGATTCTCACTAGGTGGTCGCAGTTTTAGATTTAAACGCGCACCACAGGGCTATTGTGAGAGTCCATCGATCTACAGTCAAGCCCTTAAAAGTCAACTGGATGCATTTGTATTGCCGACGGGTGCAGCTTTGATTCAGTACGTTGATGACTTATTAGTGGCTGCTGATACCGAGGTTATTTGCAGAACCACTACAGTGTCGTTGTTGCAGCATTTATGTGACTTACATCACAAGGTGTCACCTTCTAAGCTGCAATATTGTTGTCAAGAAGTAACCTATTTGGGTCACTTATTGTCAAAAGAAGGGAGAAGGTTGACCCCAGAAAGAATTGCAGCGATTGCTCGAATGACTGTGCCAAAAACTCAGAGAGATGTGCGTGCCTTTCTAGGTATTACGTCATACTACAGACAATGGATTCCAAATTTTTCATTATTAGCGAAGCCATTGTTGGCTCTCACGTGCAAGGATGTTTCGACTCCTTTGCCTTGGACTGAAGAGTGTCAGCAAAGTTTTTCGGAATTACGTGATGCGTTGTGTTCGGCTCCTGTGTTAGGTACTCCCGATTACAGTAAGCCGTTCACACTGTACGTTCACGAGAGGGATGGTTGTGCTTTGAGTGTCTTGACGCAACAATTTGGCGACAAACAGCGCCCATGTGCGTATTTTTCCTCAACCTTAGACCCAGTAGCTAGAGCATTACCGAGTTGTTTGAAAGCAACAGCAGCAGCTGCGGTGTCCATCCGACAGTCCGCAGGTTTAGTCATGGATAATATGCTTACGGTGATGGTTCCGCATGCAGTTGACACTCTTCTGAACCGAACAAAAACTCAACACCTGACGAGCGCAAGGTTGTCTGGGTATGAGCTGACACTTTTGGCAAGTCATATACGGATAAAGCGTTGTAATGTGTTGAACCCAGCAACATTGTTGCCGATCAACATGGAATCAGATGATGTAGCACCACATGATTGTTACTTGAGAACTGAAGAAGAGACGAAGGGTCGCATTGACCTGAAAAACACTCCATTGATAGATCCCGATGGTACTTTGTATGTTGATGGCTCGTGCTTCAGGTTGCCGAATGGTGATACGACGACTGCGTATGCTGTAGTGACGTTGAGTACGGTTGTGGAAACTGCGAGATTGAGTCAGAATTCGGCCCAAGCAGCTGAATTGATCGCGTTGACGAGAGCGTGTGTGTTGTCTAGAGGAAAGCGGGTGAATGTGTTTACCGATAGTCAGTATGCATTCGGCGTAGCGCACAGTTTTGGTCGATTGTGGAGAGAACGAGGGTTTTTTACGTCGCATGGCACGAAGATACAGCATGGACAACTTGTGAATGACCTTTTGGATGCACTTACATTGCCTAAACAGGTGGCAATAATCAAATGCAGTGCGCATCGGAAAGTGACAGATGATGTTGGCCGCGGTAATGCGTTTGCGGATGAGATTGCTAAGGAGACAGCTAGAGATCTGACAAATCGAATGTACGTTACGAGTTCAGTAAGATGGCCAGCGGAGACTGGTATGTGTGAAGACACAGTTGAGAGTGTGAAAGAGATACAGAATGAGGCTACCACGATGGAAAAGACTCAGTGGAAAGAAAGCACGGGGAAGTTAGATGAGAATGGATGTTGGGTTGATTTGTCAGAAAGGCAGAGATGGATGATACCGGATGCATATGTGCTTGCCGTTGTTACCATGGCTCATGGCACGTCACATATTAGCGCAAAAGGCATATGTAAGTTGTTGTCCCCAGTATGGAAGAATGAGGGAATTACTAAGTGTGCGGAGAGAGTGGTTAAGAATTGCATGATATGTTTGATGTACAATCCTGGCAAGGGCACTCCTACTCCACCTGGTCATTTTGCCCCTCCTACATGTCCCTTTGAAATTATTCAGTTGGATTTCATCCATATGGAGAGATGCAACAACCTGAAGTATGTCTTGGTTGTAGTTTGTGCATTCTCTAGATGGATTGAGGCTTACCCCCTTAAAGATAATACTGCCCTATCTACAGCAAAAGTGTTGCTCAAAGAGTATTTCCCTAGGTATGGCATGCCACGGATTGTATGGTCGGATAACGGAAGTGAGTTTGTGGGAAATGTGATGAAAAGTGTATGCAGTGGCCTTGGTATTCATCAAAAATACCATAGTGCTAATCATCCTCAGTCGGCGGGTTTAGTGGAAGGATACAATGGTACCCTGAAACTGAAACTTGCCAAAATCCAGGCCACGACTGGTTTATCATGGTCAGATGCTTTGCCTCTAGCCCTCTTATCGACCAGAGCGACTGTGCACTCTCGAGTAGGGCTTAGCCCATATGAGATTGTGTTCGGCCGTCCTGCGAACATTTGGGGAGTCCCAAGGCCTAAGGAATTTAGCAGACTTGAATATCCAATGTTGATTGATTATCTTTATGATCTGACTGCTAAATTGAGTTTGATTCACCAACAGGTTTACGAGGCTCTACCGGCACAAACAGAAGGTCCTGGTCATCGGCTCCAACCGGGCGACTGGGTCGTTACCCGAAATTTTGGACGAAAACGCAATCTTGAGCCTAGAGTCGTGGGACCCCACCAGGTGTTACTGGCGACGAGGACTGCAGTTCGACTGGAAGGAAGAAAGCACTGGGTGCATGCCACCCACACCAAGAAGGTTCCGCTTCCTTTGCCAGTAGACACATGGATGAAGAAAGGAGTCGCCTCGACTGAAACAGAGACCCCTTTGTACTATGTACCATTTAGTGATGCCCAGCCTGTAGGGAACGATTTAGTTCAATCAGATATCCCTGTCGAATCATCGAAAACAATACCGATATCATCAGCATTGGAGAGTTCAAGTTCTGAACTGTTACCTGAACAATCGAACACTGTTTTGCCATCAGAACCGTTATTTGAAGAGCAAACTCGACCTGGAAAGACTCGATATTTTCTTCGATCGCGCAATAAAGACTAATGCATTTGTTTATTTTTGAATTCACGTTACCCCTTACAGTTGCCATGAATGTTATGATTTTGCATATTGTGTGTATACTTTTTTTTGCAGCTAGGAGACTTATGCTAATTAAAAGATAAATTGATTAGACCTACCATCTGGGTTGACCGTAGGGCCGTGCGGGTACCTCCTTTTGTTTAGCAGGTTTCTGACACTAGGTCGATTGCCTTTTGTCAATTTCTGGGAACTCCTGGGAATTGATAATCGCTACTCAGAACGAAGTGCGTCAAGAACGTCACAGACGGTTTTTAGAGGATGGAGTTTTCTAAGCTGTCGGACATAGACAAAATGGCGGTACAAAGATCCAAATTGCATAAGATGTTTCGAACAAAATGTTTTCTGTTCCAGGTTTTTATGTTGTTCTTGACTGTTTCTATGCTACTAGTGGGTGGAGTGTACTTTGGGATTCAATTGTTATTGCCTTCCATTTCACCCGTTTCCTTCTCACTTGACCTAAATTCTGTTTCCACTATTTCACCACATTCCTTTCATCTTCTGCCTCAACATGAACAGGCCAGACGTGCGGAATTTATGAACAATTCCTTTGTCCAACTCTTGCATCAGCATCAGTTGGTGATGAATACTACCAATTGTTGGGTGTGTGGGTTAATGCCACATACTATGGATAAAGGTATTCCCTATTTGGTTCTTCCTTACAGCACCCAGGGGTCAGCTCGAGCATTCCAAACTATGTTCCGTAGTACACTAGATTCCTACCCCCGTCGAGAGCCTCGCTCCACAGACCTTAGTCCCGGCCCGTACCACAAGCCTTTGGCGATAGCGATTGCTGATTTAGATAAAGATATTTTTGATGCAACAATTATCCCAGAGGAAGAGGTGCGAGCTTACAAGGATCTGAGTGAGGTTGAGTATAGTATGTTAGTAAGTGATAGACAGCTTAAAAGCTCATCTCCGATTTGGATCGTACCTCATCTCGGCCATTTCTGTCTGCAAGGCCTTGGTCGAAATCCCAGAGCTCAGCTTGGGAAGAGTGCTTGTACTGAGACGTATGTCTTACCGATGCTCTCTTTCCCTGTCTTCCTGACTGCCAAGGGTACTTATTTTGTGTGTTACGATCGTGCTTATACGTGGTTGCCTCGTGACTTTTCAGGCACCTGCTATATCGCGAATCTTTTACCACCAACTTTTACGGTTGCCTCAAACTATCACAAGACTAGAGTTGTGAGAGGCGTCGTTAGTAAAGAGGACACTGCCAGTCAAGAGGCAGGAGACTTCTTTAAGGGTTTCCTACCGTTTTGGGGTCCTATGGTTAATAGTAGGAACTTGAGACAGTTGACTCGTGTGGTGGAATTGACTGCTAATATTACTGCAAGTGCCCTTGGTAACCTGACAGCAGAGCTTCAAGCGGATAGACTTATGACGCTACAGAACCGTATGGTTCTAGACGTTGTACTTGCAGATAGAGGTGGTGTGTGCAAGGTAATCCATTCGAGCTGCTGCATTTTCATCCCTGATAATGCTCCAACTGTTTATCAAGCCATCTCAAAGTTGCATAAAATCTCGGAGTCCATACACGTGGACGAGGGAGATTGGACGCTTCTAGGATGGTTTTGGGGTCTAATGTCGACTTGGGGTTGGAAGCTTCTGATGATCATAGGAGTCGTTGTAGCGTTTCTGTTCACGTGTTGTCTTTGTGTGCAGTGTGGTCCTGCCTTATGTGGCCTTTGTGCTACAACGTGTATAAGAAGGCCATCTGTGACCAAAGATACATTGATGGATAGGATGATGTTTCAACAACACCTGAATGATCTGATGAATATCGAAATTGATTCTGATTTCGACTAGTGCTTGCCTACCTGAGGGCAAAAGGAGCGTCTGAGGTTCCGTGAGAATCATTATGACGTTTTGGGCATTCTCGGATATGGACGAGTTTGGTATCTATGAACCGTAAATGACGAGATTAGTAGGTGTATGCGTTTACGCTACACTACTTAGAAGGGTTCGTCTCCTTTACGGGTTTTTCTATCTGAACCCTCGGGTTCCATTTTAGATACGGCATCCATTTTGTTTCTTGCCCTCACGTAGCCAGCGAAGGGACAATGTCCGCTTCGTGACCCTGGGATTCCCAAGCTCTGGCGGAAGATGAATATTCTTTGGGGTCGTCTTTACGACCGGGGGAATGACACGGCAAGGCAGATGGCTCAGCTTGAGGCTTATTCTGCCGTGTTGGTCTATTGTTTCAGCTTTACACATGTTAGGTTTGAGTCCTTTGATCCTGTGATCACGCTTCCGATATTGCCCCCACACTCTTCTGTTACGGTTGTCTGTCTTTCTTACACCTGTTCCTGTCTCTTTCTTTCGCCTGTTTACAACTAGAGTGGAATGTGCCTTATGGCGAGATGATGTGCTTTTACAGTTGGGAACCGGCAATGTTACTATAATCATGTTCCGGGCTTCTGAAAACATGAATGAAATCCTTTTGAAGTTTACTGTGGGAACTGAGTTGTAACCTTTTGTTCGTTATGTCGAGCAATGACGAAAATGTGTATAAAAGGAGCGATTCCCTTTTGCAATTTGAAGCAGACTCTCAGAACCTACACTATGTTGTACTTCTTGCGATTTCTCTATCCCTGCAGTAATAAACGCTGATCTTTGACGCCGAAGGAAGTGTCCCGTGTCTCTGTCACTTGTACGCCAGAGCAGGTAACCCACGAAGGTTTTAGGTGTTGTTCCCTGGCACCGCTGGGCCTTAAAGAACCCAGTCCTTCACCGCCACAATGCTAGAAATGCATTTCAGAATTTGCATAAACAAAGCGGCAGGCACCGCGCGGTGCCTGGCGCTTTGTTTATGCAAAAGCGGCGGACGGTCTTTCCGTCCACCGAGGTCCCCCCCGCCATACTAATATGGCGGGGGGGAAAATGAGTGAGGATCTCGGGCGGATTGCCCCCGCCAGGCTGGCGGTGGCTACCACCAGCCTGGCGGGGGCAATCTGCCCGACATCCTAATGGGCCCCATAGGGTTTACTGTCTGCCGGCCTACCCAGACCCAAATAGTGCAGCTTTTCACCATGGAAAGTAACAGGAAATTAGGAGGTACCCCACTGCCCTGGAGTCCCATACATCAAAACTATATCCAAAAGAATCTAATTTTCCCTCTCCCATGACATGTTGATGGGGATGCTCTAGGCCCCAGGCAGACCAACTGTTGGTTTGCGGCTTGCGTTTAGCTTCCATTTCAGTTTTCATGTAACTTAGCCTCATTTTTTAATACTCTGTATATGTTTTTCTATTGCGAGAATGGACCTTTGTACAACATTTCTTCCTGGTTGCCGTTGTCACCCAGTAGTTTGACAGTTAGTTCCAGTGTCGCACAAATTCAGAACATGAGGCATTGTTTTATTTTCTGTGCTTGTTAAGTGACAACTCCTCTTCTTCAGTCTAATTAGAATGCTTTCCTCCACCTTTAACTCAGTTTGATTAGCTTCTTGTTATATTACATAAAAAGCATCTACAAAAGGGGGTGGTAATGGACGGAGCATCTGAACCAATCAAACACTCACACCCAGTCAAAAGATCTGGGTTTAATCCATCACCGTTCTTTAGCCCACTCTGCCACCCCAGTTCAGACATGGCTATATGCAAATCAGTCTGACCCTGTGCCTCATGGGAACAGTCCAGCCCGAACTGCCAAGCCATGCCTTCCCTGGACCGGAAACAAGCTTCCGAGGACCGGTTTCTGGCATTGCAGCCGTCTTCAGCCCGGCTTGCTTGAATCCAGTGGCAAAGTGAGCAAGGGACTCACGTCTGAGCATACCCTGCCACACTTATGGTGGCCAAAAGTGGTACAAAGGGGGTGGTAATGGACGGAGCATCTGAACCAATCAAACACTCCCACCCAGTCAAAAGATCTGGGTTTAATCCATCACCGTTCTTTAGCCCACTCTGCCACCCCAGTTCAGACATGGCTATATGCAAATCAGTCTGACCCTGTGCCTCATGGGAACAGTCCAGCCCGAACTGCCAAGCCATGCTTTCCCTGGACCGGAAACAAGCTTCCGAGTACCGGTTTCTGGCATTGCAGCCGTCTTCAGCCCGGCTTGCTTGAATCCAGTGGCAAAGTGAGCAAGGGACTCACGTCTGAGCATACCCTGCCACACTTATGGCAGCCAAAAGCGGTACAAAAGGGGATGGTAATGGACGGAGCATCTGAACCAATCAAACACTCACACACAGTCAAAAGATCTGGGTTTAATCCATCACTGTTCTTTAGCCCACTCTGCCACCCCAGTTCAGACATGGCTATATGCAAATCAGTCTGACCCTGTGCCTCATGGGAACAGTCCAGCCCGAACTGCCAAGCCATGCCTTCCCTGGACCGGAAACAAGCTTCCGAGGACCGGTTTCTGGCAGGGTATGCTCAGACGTGAGTCCCTTGCTCACTTTGCCACTGGATTCGAGCAAGCTGGGTTGAAGACGGCTGGAATGCCAGAAACCGGTCCTCGGAAGCTTGTTTCCGGTCCAGGGAAGACATGACTTGGCAGTTCGGGCTGGGCTGTTCCCATGAGGCACAGGGTCTGACTGATTTGCATATAGCCATGTCTGAACTGGGGTGGCAGAGTGGGCTAAAGAACGGTGATGGATTAAACCCAGATCTTTTGACTGGGTGTGAGTGTTTGATTGAGTCAGCCATGCCTTCCCTGGACCGGAAACAAGCTTCCGAGGACCGGTTTCTGGCAGGGTATGCTCAGACGTGAGTCCCTTGCTCACTTTGCCACTGGATTCGAGCAAGCTGGGTTGAAGACGGCTGGAATGCCAGAAACCGGTCCTCGGAAGCTTGTTTCCGGTCCAGGGAAGACATGACTTGGCAGTTCGGGCTGGGCTGTTCCCATGAGGCACAGGGTCTGACTGATTTGCATATAGCCATGTCTGAACTGGGGTGGCAGAGTGGGCTAAAGAACGGTGATGGATTAAACCCAGATCTTTTGACTGGGTGTGAGTGTTTGATTGAGTCAGATGCTCCGTCCATCACCACCCCCTTTTGTACCGCTTTTGGCCGCCATAAGTGTGGCAGGGTATGCTCAGACGTGAGTCCCTTGCTCACTTTGCCACTGGGTTCGAGCAAGCCGGGCTGAAGACGGCTGGAATGCCAGAAACCGGTCCTCGGAAGCTTGTTTCCGGTCCAGGGAAGACATGGCTTGGCAGTTCGGGCTGGACTGTTCCCATGAGGCACAGGGTCAGACTGATTTGCATATAGCCATGTCTGAACTGGGGTGGCAGAGTGGGCTAAAGAACGGTGATGGATTAAACCCAGATCTTTTGACTGGGTGTGAGTGTTTGATTGATTCAGATGCTCCGTCCATCACCACCCCCTTTTGTACCGCATAAAAAGCATCTGACTGAAGTTGAAGAGTGGTTCACTTCTATTGAAGTCATCACGGAATGCTGCTGGAAGATGCAGACCTGCTGTGTCCGTTGTTGAGACAGAATATCGCGGTTGGAAATGTCAAACTACACAAATAGCGAGTTGGAAATATCGTGATTCAGAAATATCGACAGCAAGAATTTCAAATTTTAAGGTAAGAAATATAGTAAAAAAAAATATAGAAGTCATTAATATTGTTTGCAAAAATATAGTTGTTTAAAATATCGATTTTTAAATTCGTGTTATGTATTTTAGTTTATATTTTAAATGTATGTGATGCATTTTTTTGTATAGGTATGGTTTATGTTTTTTAATATATGTGTTACATTTTAGTAGTTATGTATTTTATTGTAATACAATTTTGCATTTTTTAGTTCCTTAGTGGGTTGTGGGTTTGTGGGGAATAGGATGGGAAGTAATTTAATTATAATAAATTCATGATTATTTTTCATTTATTTATTTTAGATTTTATAGTGTTAATTGTAGGAAGTAATTTATTTGTAATTAATTAATAATTTGTTGTTAATTATTAATGAATTCATTGATAATTAATTATGGCAATCCTGTAATTTTTTTTAGGTACGTGTTATTGGATTTATAAGGGTAAAGAGTGGGAAGTGATTTATTTTTGATTAAGTAATTATTAGTTGTCAATTTATATTAATTGATTGAAAATAAATTATAAAAATTGTGCAATTAACTGTAGATGCGGGTTGTGGGGTTTATAGGGGTAAAGGTTGGAAGGTAATTTATGTTTAATTAAAAATTAGTTGATCATTAATATTAATTAATTTATTTATAATTAATTAGGGTTTGTTTATTTTTTGTGTGTGGGTTTTATTGTTATAGGGGTTTAGTGTGGGGAGTAAATAAATGTTACTTACTTTATAATTAGTTGCTAAATACTACTAGTTTCAATCAATTGAAAATACGTTTTAAGTGTGTAATACATTTTTTTACAGTTTCATTTGAGCTGTATGTTGTTGGGATTGTAGGGGTAAAGTGTGGGAAGGTAAATCATTTTTATGAGTTTTTTTTGTGAAAATCTTTTTATTGTATAAAGAAGCGCCAGAAAATCGCACAGTGGTCAGCAGCTGTAAAACATTGATACATAAGAGACACCACAACTTACATTTTCATTTCAACAATTCGGCCTGCATAGAAAGATCAAACCCCCTGTATACCTCCCATCGCTAACAATGATACCTCTGGATTCTACACCGGAGAAACTTTACTTATTGGATATCCTGGCTAACACATTTACAACACCCCAACCATACCCGTCTCTCCCCCACTACACTGCCCACCGATCCTCCCTCCCCCTCAAAGTAAGGAACATACATCGGGGCACACCTCAACTGCTAATCGAACTCAGACACTGCCTGGGTGTCCACTGACTCCCCTCTGTACTGTCGCCATGCCGCCCACACTTTCTCCCATTTCTTAGGGCACCCTCTACTCTTATAAATGACTCTCTCAGCCCTTTGGCACCAATCAAGGTCCCGTTCCCATTCCTCCATTGTGGGCACAACCTCACTCCCCCAGAGTCTCGCTATGTTTCGTTTTGCAACCATGCTTGCTAGTGCCAACCAGATCTTATCTCTTTTCGGCCATGTGATATCACTCGCATCCCCTAGGATATGCCATCGAGGTTCTAGCGAGACCTCTGCCCCCGCCACCTCCGCCATGATATCAGACAATCTGGACCAATAGGCCCTAATCTTGGTGCAGTCCCACAAAATGTGGAAAAACTAGCCCTCTTCCCCACACCCCTTCAAGCAAAATTTTGAATCTACATACCCTATCCGATATTGTGTTGTGCGCGGGGTGTAAGAGCGATGTAGACTGCGAAGTTGGATTAGCCTGAACCTAGCTCGAATCGCCACCTCCCTTGGGCCTTGCAGTGCCTCACTCCAGTCATCGTCTTCCAGTAGACCTAAGTCTGCTTCCCATTTCTCCCTTAGATGATCAAGGGGATCAGTCAAATTATTGATAAGTTTTTTGTACGTGAGGTAGATTGCCTTATCTATCATTGGGTCCATCAACAACCTGTCCTCCAGGGGGGCATAGTCCGGTAGTTGTTCCTCTGTCTTCAAATGTTCATAGATGGCATGTCTGAGCTGTTGATAATGTAGGAACTCTTCGTTCTCCATTTGAAATTCCGCCTGTAGCGATACGAATACGACCATGTCTCCTCTCTTCCAGAGGTCCCCTAGTCTATCTATACCTATAAGGTTCCAAACGCGAAGGCCTTGCAACTTAGCCACCTCTGGAAGAAAGTTCCCGGCCCATAAGGGGGTCTGGGCTGTGAGCTTCACCCCCCACCCCAGCAATTTTGTCGCTCTTTTCCACACCCCCACCACTACAGCCGTTTGAGGTGGGAGAGACCCGCTACATCTGCCTCTGTTGTAAAGGGCAACCAGATGGGTATCAACCCCGAAGACCATGCGGTCCACCCGGTACGCCGCTCCTCCACAGGAGCGAACACCCACCCATTAACATTGACTAGCTGGGTCACCCAATAACACAGACGGACATCGTACACCCCTCTCTGTAGTTTCTTGAGAGCTATCCTCGGACAACCCCCACTCCATAACAAAGAGCGTTACTCCGATTCAACCGCTCAAAAGAACTGCTCCGGTACCATGAATGGCGCGCTTTGCAGCGCATAGAGCAGGCGGGGAGAGCCATCATCTTGAATAAGACAGCACGGCCCAATAGGGAAAGCGGGAGGGTCTTCCAGTGCACGATGTCGCCACGTAGTCGCTCCAGCTGAGCCGTTACATTCAGACGCATATACTCTGCCTCTGTCTTCGTTATCCAGATCCCCAGGTACCGAAAGACCTCCTTCCATACAAGTCCTCCGCACTCATTCGCCAAGCACGGCGTCGGGCCCGCCAACACATGACCCAGGGACTTATCCCAGTTGATTCGATAACCTGAGAAGGTACCAAACCTATGGAGAATCTCCAACAATCTCTGGATGGAAGCATCTGACCGTTGGACGTACAGGAGAACATCGCCAGCATATAATGAAATACGCTCCTCCCAGCTCCCCCCCCAGATCTATGCCCCACTCGTGGGTCCGTCCAATGGTTCCAGGGCCAAAGCGAAGAGGGTCGGGGAGAGTGGGCAGCCCTGCCTCGTGCCTTGCTCTAGTTGAAACTCCCTGGACAAGACACCGTTAACTCTGACCCTCGCCAGTGGTTCGATGTATAGCAGTCTCACCCATGCTCGGAATTTGTCTCCAAACCCCATCTTGGCCAAGACCGCGATGATGTAATGCCATTCCATACTATCGAAAGCCATATGGGCGTCTAGCAGGGCTACCGGTTCGGTCGGTCGGGCCAATGTAATCTGTATCACCCCATACAGACGTCGTAAATTGAGCCGCATGCTTCTGAGCGGCATAAAGCCCGACTGGTCCGGGTGAATCAGGGATTGTACCACCGCCCCAGTCTGGTGGCTAGAATATTGCCCAGGACTTTCGTTTCGAAATTAAGAAGTGATATGGGCCTGTAAGGCCTGCACAAGTCTTGCGGCTTACCGGATTTGTGAATCACTACAATCGTAGCTGATCTGAGATCCTTTGTTAGCCACCCTTCCTGCTGGGCCTCATTATACATGCGCAGCATATGAGGCGCGATTTTACTTTTTTAATTATCATCATTATTTTGGTTCCCTTAAACAAGTATTTTTTGAAAAAGGGTTAGTCGAACACAATGTTGAAACGACTGTGTGATATGATTCGCCTATTATGTTTTGTGCACATTATTTTGCTATTCACCTTTACACCAAGCTGCTTTATTCTTACAAATACTCTTTTCTCCTTCCTTAGGATGAAGAAGTAGCTTTCAAACTACCTCCACATGAGTTACATGTCTGGTAGGGTGGTATTAAACCACTGATTCCATCTCTTTTTCAAAATATATTTACACAATACTTTTTGTATTTAAGGTTTTTTTGCAGTAGCATTTTTTCACTCATAAAGGTCCTGAAGAAAGCCAAGCTAATGAGCTTCATGGCTGAAACATGTCGACCCCACTTGTAGCCAATTGATAGTTCAAATTATTTTATACTATCAGGCGGTTTTTAACATATGGCATCAGGACAATTCCTAATAAACATATTTTTTGTCCTTTTAGTCATTTTTATTCACACTCACTTTGATCAACTGCACTCCATCAGTCCTCGCATATCTTGAACAAACAAAGAGGCTGAGACTGTTTTGAGAGCAAGAGGCCCAGTATCTATGCCCAAGTATCATCTTTGGCTAGTGGTGACCCCGCTCTCCTGGCTTTCCAGATGACGAAGTTCCGCCAAATGGGAGGGCTGATGGAAACCATGCTCAAGCCTGAGATTGTGCGAGTTTTGTATCATTGGTGAACTGTAGTTGCTCTTACATCTGTGGACTTTCTATCACACCAAACAGACCGGTTCCCTTCCTTTAGTTGACAAGAATCAGGGATTGTACCACCGCCCCAGTCTGGTGGCTAGAATATTGCCCAGGACTTTCGTTTCAAAATTAAGAAGTGATATGGGCCTGTAAGGCCTGCACAAGTCTTGCGGCTTACCGGATTTGTGAATCACTACAATCGTAGCTGATCTGAGATCCTTTGTTAGCCACCCTTCCTGCTGGGCCTCATTATACATGCGCAGCATATGAAGCGCGATTTTGCTGGAGACACACCTAAACGCCTCCGCAGGGAACCCATTGGGCCCCGGCGCCTTCTCCGCCTGTAAGTCGCCCATGGCATGTTCTATCTCTGCCACTGTGATGTCGGAGTCTACAATGTCCCTGTCTGCGGGCTCCAATGTGGGCATCATTTTTATGAGTTTTAATTTGTTTTTTGATTAATAATATTTCTTTAATTGGTAATTATGTTAATTAAGAAAGTACATTTTTTTAAATTTAGATGTGGGTTGTGAATTGTGTGGTGTTATGGGGCAGGAAATAAAAAAGTAAATGTATGTAATAAATAATGTTTTTGTTTCTAAATAATTTCTAATTAAAAATATTTATTTGTTCGGAAATTATTTTTTTATTTTATTTAATATAATATTTGTAGGTATTTGCCATATGTATTTAACATTATGATATTTATTTTAAACATTTATAATAATAAATATATTTGTATTTTAATTATCTAACATATTTATATATTTGTTAATTTATTTCATTTTTTAAATATTTTTGTTGTTTAAATTGTGTTTGATTTTAATTTTGAACTGACTGGAGTGAGAATATTAATTGTTACTCCTCTGCAATTCAACACTTTCCCTACTGTTGTACTCACTGGAGTGGGAATATTAATTTTTCCCCTCCCCTATCCAACACTTTCCCTACTTTTACAATTATTGGAGTGGTAATAGTACATTTTATCCCGCCAGTATCCAACACTTTCCCTACTGAATCGAGTGGGAATAGTAATTTTTTACTAAGGGTGGGCGTAGTCCGCGAAGTAGCGCTACGCGAAGCTACGCGAAGTGCACTTCGCACTACGTGAACTTCACGTAGCACTACGCGAGCTGCGTAGTAGCATGTTCGCACTGTGCAAGATGCATTTTCAATGATTGCACAGTGCGAACAAGCATCTGGCACTGTGCAATCATTGAAAACTGCATCTTGCACAGTGCGAGCTGTAGTTTTCTGCCACTCGAGTAGATTTTTACTCGAGCAGCAGTTTTCTCAACGCGACACGAGCGGTCGCGAGCATGCAAGACCACTCGCAATGAGAAACCTGACCTCCTCGCATTGAGAGTCTCGCCGGGATGTTATTTTGCTTGCTCGCGGTCGCGAACATGACGTTGAGGACCGCGAACAAGCAAAAAATGACCGCTGCACTATGCTACGCTGCGCTACGCGTGTTCGCACTGTGCTACGTGCAGCTCGCGTAGTGCGAAGTCGCGCAAACTTCGCAAACTATGCGAGCGTAGCGTAGTGCTTCGCCCAGGGTTAATTTTTACCCCTCTGCTATCCAACACTTTCCCTATTGTTGCCCTCACTGAAGTGGGAATATTAATTTTTACCCCTCTGCTATCCAACACTTTCCCTACTGTTGCACTCACTGGAGTGGGATTAGTTCTTTTTACACCTCAGCTAGCCAACACTTTCCCTTCTGTTACACTCACTGAAGTGGGAGTAGTAATTTTTTACCCCTCTGCTATCCAACACTTTCCAAGCTGTTGCCCTCACTGAAGTGGGAATATTAATGTTTACCCCTTTGCTATCCAACACTTTCCCTACTGTTGCACTCACTGAAGTGGGAATATTAATTTTTACCCCTCTGCTATCCAACACTTTCCCTTCTGTTACACCCACTGAAGTGGGAATAGTAATTTTGACTCTTCTGCTATCCAACACTTGCCCTACTGTTGCACTCACTGGAGTGGGAGTAGTAATTCGGACTCCTCTGCTATCCAACACTTTCCCTACTGTTGCACTCACTGGAGTGGGAAATTTAAGTTTGAAGATTTCTAAATATTTTAATTTTTTAATTTATAATAGAATGGTTTTTTGATTTGATTTTATGTTATTGGTACACATATATATATTTGTACATTTTTATATAATTTTAAAATGATCAAATAAATTAAAGTTAATAGTTTATTAATTGTTTGAAAGTAAATATATATTAATTATTATGTATGTGTGTTTAACTTTTTAAATTAAGTTTATTAATTATATATATTTTTATTTATATTACATCTACTTAATTATTTTATATGTCATGGTCACAGTTAATTGAGATCAATTTTACAGCTAAGTTGAACATTGCAGGTTTTAAAAATCAAATTGAGTAACATTGAAATATTTAAATGCAACTGAATTGTTTTTGCCTAATATTTTGACACTTATGCAGAAAATCCTAGCAATAAAGGAACCCACTTAAACAATGCTTAATATGGAGAGGGTGGAAACATTGCCTTTTACTGTAGATGAAACCCCTTCAGCCACTTGACTAATTCACAGATTCATTTCTTATTCACCCACATCTGCGTTTCATATCGCTTCATATTTAAAACACTTCCTATGGGCAGATATGAAGAAATGGGTGCACATTTTCTACATGAAGCTTGGTTTTTGCCCTTTCAGTTCAAAATTATGCATGACAGCAAAGAACTTCATGGTATATGTGATGCCTCAACGGCTAACCTTGGGTGTTATTTGATGAGGGTTCCTGTGCCTTTAATAAAGCATGAACTTTTTTTTTACATTCAACCAGCAGAAGTTTAATTTTAAATGATCAGAGTTGCTGCAGGATGAAACCAGGTGTCCCTTATATTGTCACTGTTTCCAAGGTTGTGACTTGCTGTATGAATGCCTTATATACTCCTACACTTTCTCTTGGGGAACTTACTTTGTGGCCGATGAGCCCCCTTTCACAACTTACCTTTGATAAATTGAGCAGACTGAAAGCCTTTTTGTTTCAAAAGGATGTGGCACTAACATCGGCCCAAGACGCCTTTGATCTCCAAGTTGCCCATTCCTCAGCTGAAGTACAGCTATTACTGCACACCCAGTTACTACAGCATTTTATTGAACTTATACACAGTATTTGTAATGCTTCTAACACAGCTGGAGTGGCACACTTTTTTTAAGTGATTGGGTCTGGATTTGTTCATACATTTCAGACTGTGCTTGGAGTTATTCTGTCCTTTATTCATTTGTTATTTTCAAGTATTTTTGGAGGCATTCCAATTGTACTGTTCTTTCTGGTTGCTTTTTTAGTACTATTTTTGTTTATCCACAATGGATGTCTGTCCCACATCAAGACCTGGTAGTAATGGAACTTCCACACCACCTCCTGTGTCGTGAATGCATGACAAAATATTTCAGAGAGTCTTTGTTGTTGGATCTTAATGAGAACTGGTCCCTGTCCTTCTGTCCCATGTGGTTTCTGAAAATGCATCCTGTGTTTCACTGCCTATGGTGCTCTTTCAAGTGTGCTATCGAGTTATGCCTTGGCATGCAGTTGTCCCAGTTTCCAGACATAAATCAACTTGTACATCCTTTTAGTTGCACCAGTTGTGTTGTCCCATAATTCTGCTCCCTTTGCGTCAAGAGGCCAACTAAGAGCCTATGCCAGATGCACATTCGGCTCTTAGTTCCTCTGCAGAGGCTGCACTTGCACTACAGTTGTCCTTGACTTCTGTTGATTGGGCTTGGCCGTTTGGATTTTGTTCAAATGACCTCTGTTGATGTGGTCTCTGCGCATGCATATTCCATCCTGGACCCTGAAGACATTGCGGATCTGGGTATCCCAGACTTGTTGGAGATGCTGCGTTTTGATTTGGATGCCTCTTAGACTGTTTGATTGGCTTTTTTCTTTTTAGTAAATTCTTTATTGTGGTATTAAATAAGTCTTTTTTATTGCTATTAGCATCTGCTTGCTGTTTAAAGGTTTTATGTGGAATGCAAGGCTTTTTAAACACAAAACACACTGTTTTTTATTTAGTTTTATTTAGTTTATATAATATTGTTTATTTCTCTTCGAGTTGTCCCTTTTTTGTCCAAGGGAAGGGTGTTATGTGTCTTGCATTTAGCTTTCATTTTAGTTCTCGTGTTAACTTAGGGGTCGATTCCGATTTGGGAAAAACCACTTCGAACAGCCGTTCGGAGCGTTTTTCCCGTACGAATCGTACCCTGCAACGTCCCCCGTACGTACGATGAAGTACGATTTGTACCAGGAGCTGGACTCCGTACGAATCGTACAGAGACAGTACGACTCAAATCTCCACACGATTCTCCCTCAGAACCCGCTGTACGCGACATCTGTCCGGTTCGCGGCTGTTTTTTTTACGACCCAGCAACTACGATACGTGTCGGGTACACACCGTACAACCCTTTTCCTATGGCAGCTGAAAACAGGTATGCAACGCCCCCCCCCGGGTACGGTGCGTACCTCCCATGATCGCAGGGGTACGCACTGTACCCCTGCGAACATGGGGGGTACGCACCGTACCCCGCGATCATGGGGGGTACGCACTGTACCCCATGTTCGCTGTGTGTACGGTGCATACACCCCATGATCGCGGTGTACGGTGCATACCCCCCATCATCGCAGGGGTACGGTGTGTACCCCTGCAATCATGGGGGATACTCACTGTACGGTGTGTATGTGAATGTGTGCTTTTCCGTACGAATCGCACTTACCTGACGTGGACCGTACGATTCGCGTCCTGATACCCCAGTCTGGATCGTACTCGTCGGGTCGTCCGGCATGTGTACGAGTCGTACGGTTCACTGTTTCAGCCTTGCAATACGTATGGATCGCGATGATTCGGACGGATTCACGGAATACGGATGGTACTTAGCAACTCGGACGGACGGGTACGAATCCGTTCGGAGCGTTTTTCCCGTACGAATCGTACCCTGCAACGTCCCCCGTACGTACGATGAAGTACGATTTGTACCAGGAGCTGGACTCCGTACGAATCGTACAGAGACAGTACGACTCAAATCTCCACACGATTCTCCCTCAGAACCCGCTGTACGCGACATCTGTCCGGTTCGCGGCTGTTTTTTTTACGACCCAGCAACTACGATACGTGTCGGGTACACACCGTACAACCCTTTTCCTATGGCAGCTGAAAACAGGTATGCAACGCCCCCCCCCGGGTACGGTGCGTACCTCCCATGATCGCAGGGGTACGCACTGTACCCCTGCGAACATGGGGGGTACGCACCGTACCCCGCGATCATGGGGGGTACGCACTGTACCCCATGTTCGCTGTGTGTACGGTGCATACACCCCATGATCGCGGTGTACGGTGCATACCCCCCATCATCGCAGGGGTACGGTGTGTACCCCTGCAATCATGGGGGATACTCACTGTACGGTGTGTATGTGAATGTGTGCTTTTCCGTACGAATCGCACTTACCTGACGTGGACCGTACGATTCGCGTCCTGATACCCCAGTCTGGATCGTACTCGTCGGGTCGTCCGGCATGTGTACGAGTCGTACGGTTCACTGTTTCAGCCTTGCAATACGTATGGATCGCGATGATTCGGACGGATTCACGGAATACGGATGGTACTTAGCAACTCGGACGGACGGGTACGAATCGTACGGCGATGGCTCCGGATGAAAATCGTACGGAGGTTTTTTTTACAGGATCGGAATCGGCCCCCTAGTCTCATTTTTTTATGGTGCACTGCACATGTTTATCTATTGCGAGAAGGGATTTTGCACAATGCTATACCTGATAGCCATTGTCTCCCGGTAGTCTGCTGAGTTTGTTCCAGAGTTGCACAAATTCAGAACATGAGGCATTATTTTTTTGATTTTCTGATTCACAAAGAGATGACTCTTCTGCTTAAGTCTAATTAAATGGCTGTCCTACACCTTTGACACAGTTTGATTAGCTAATTGTTTTATTAGAGAAACTGTGTCCATGCTGAAGTCGGAGAGAGGTTGACCTCTGCTGAAGTCATCACAGAACGCTGCAGAAAGATACAGATTAGCTGTCCCGACTGTCATCCTGAGAAGGAAGATAGCTGTACCCTTGGAGGTGCATCTGTGGATGCACTAATCCTGGCTTACTTACAAACAGTATCGAATCAAGGTATGGAGAGGTCATTTCAACAGATCGTGAAAATGGGTAGTCCAGATATGCTCTCTTTAACATGAAGGCTGGTACTAGATAGAAGAAACATTAGCAATATTATGAACAATTACCATGATTGAATTGCTTGTATTTTTTACTATTCTAATAATACTTAATACAATATTACAATCACAGTTCATGTTTTATTTACAAAGATTAGAGCTTTCCAATAAGGGGCCGATTCGGGTCAGAAGGGCTCCGAACCATGGTCGGAGCCCTCTCGACCGAATCGGTCATTGCCGGCCGGATTCCATTCCAACTAAGCCATTCCGATGGGCTCGGTCGGAATGGAATCCGACTCGGACTTCCGGATGGCCTACGACGGGCTCGGCGAGCCCGTCTGCCATCCGGAAATCCTCCAGTACTCCCCCGGTCGCCTCTTTACGACCGAGGGAGTACGATGGCAACTTTCCACTGCCTTTTCATGTCGGTTTGTCCGGCACGAAAAGGCAGTCGGACGCTGTCTCTGGGGGCCCCCAGCAGGGCCCCTATGGGTGCGAGGCCGCCGAATGGCAGCCTGGGGGGCACCGTTGATCCCCGCACCCGGTGGCAGGCACCTTGGGGTGCCGGTCACAGGGTGCAGGGATGAACTGCACCCCTACCTTCAGCAATACAAGCATGCTTTCCGACCGGAAAGCATGCTTGCATTGTCAGGTATACGAATGCGACCGAACCCGCAGGTCGGTGGGTTACTGCTCCGGAGCGATGTCGGACGGACTCAGGTCCGTCCGACATCGGAATCGGCCCCCAAATGTTTGAAAATGCAATATTATATCTTTTCTAACCCTGGGCAAAGCACTACGCTACGCTCGCATAGTTTGCGAACTTTGCGCTACTTCACACTATGCGAACTGCATGTAGCACAGTGAAAAGACACGTAGCGTAGTGCAGCGGTCATTTTTTGCTTGCTCGCGGTCCTCAACGTCAAGTTGGCAACCGCGAGCAAGCAAAATGACATCCCGGCGAGACTATTTTCCTCGTGCACGATCAACAACATCAAGTTGCCGGTCGCAAGCGTGGAAAATAATCCTCCCGGCTAGATTCTCTTCTTTTTTAAATTCAAAGGATTTTATTAGAAAAATGTTATAGGAACTGTACAGACAGGTTGAAGGCAATAACAGTACTGTCCAGCGCCAGTGAGGTTACATTTGGCGTTTATTGGTTGAGCTGCTCATTCTTTCTGTACGGGCATGCACTATGGTGGTTTGGTATGTTGCCGTTAAGTCTTATTGCATATTGCCTTCGAAAGGAGGAAAAGAAAAGGTCGGAAAAGAAAGGGAGGGGGGCGGACAGGGTAGTTGGTGCTCCTTGGTTGGTTGGAGCCATCTTGCTGGGAATCAGCATGAGTGTGCATCGGGAGAGCGTGCGGTCTCGGACCTGTCAGCTGCCTAAGGAGGTTTGTGAGAGTCTATATAGTTGTCTAGGGTATTCCACATCTCTCCTTTCCTGCCTGAGTTTGGTGTGTGTTTAGATGTTATGTTGTCTGCCCCTCTGAGGAAGATGATCCAGTTGAACCAGCTCTTGAAAGTGGCCTTCCCTGTGTCTTTCCAGTTTGATAGGATTGATTTGACTGCTGTAGTAAGTAGGATATCTAATACCTCGCTATCTTCCTTAGACTGTGTGTCCTGAGTCATGAATCCGGCTACTATCCCTGCAAGGTCGGCCTGCAATCTGAACCCCATTATGCTGAATATGAAGTCTAATATTTTGTTTCAGAATGTTTTGACCCTGGGGCAGTGGAGGATAAGGTGTGCCAGGTCTCCTCTCACTTTAAGTCAGTTCCAGCATAGGTCATTGTTGCGGATCCCTGCTGCTGCTAGTCTGGCGGGAGTCCAGTATGCTTTATGGAGGAGCCAGTATTTCGTTTGTGCCAAGACGGGGGTGACTTTGCTTGTGCTTGCTGAGTTCCACAGTCGGGTTTTTTCCCTGTCGCTAAATCTCCTGTTCTGCTGACTTTCCCAGAACTCTAATGTCTTGGCATTCAATTTTGTTGATGTTGGGCTTAGTAGTTTGTACAAGTGTGAAGTTTGGTGGCCTACCTTGTTTAGGCTGACCGCGTATTGCAAGATTGATGGTGTTAGTCTGTTTAGGTCTGCCCTGGTGATTGCTGCTGTTATTTTTAGAAAGTTATAGAATTCTAGGTTAGGGAACTTGTGGAGGTATTTTAGGGTGTCAAATGTGAGTGGAGTGCCTAGTTTATCTGTTTGGTTGGGGGTGGAGATGCCTCGTTCATACCAGTAGGGTATATCCAGTATCCTGTCTTTGTATTTTATTTTTGTGTTGAACCAGATGGACTCCCATTTGGTTCCTTTTATTGTGTTCTCCATTCTTTTGTCCACCATGATGAGTGCATTCTTGGTGTTTTTGAGGATAGGGTTGTTCGCTTTGGGGTGCTTGTTGGCCGTTAGTAGGGCTAGAGGGTCTAGCCGGTTTAGCATAGTTCTTTCTAGCTTTAGCCACACCGGTGTGTAGTCCTGTTCCATCGTTAGCCAGTGCAGACCTTGTTTGGCTAGGCATGCCGTCTGGAAGGTTTTGAAGTTGGTGAGGTTGAGACCTCCTAGGTTTTTATGTAGCTTTAGCTTCTGGAGACTTATTCTTGGCTTCTTGTCCTTCCATAGGAATTTGTTTAACAAGAGGTCTAGTTTTTTTGTGGAAGTCTACTGTAGTTAATAGTGGGAGCATGCTGAGCAGATAGTTAATCAGGGGTGCTATCATCATTTTCACTGTTTCAACCCTACCCCACCAGCTTACTTATTTCGGGGACCATGAGTCTAGTTTCTCTTTTACTTTGTTCAGAAATGTTCTCTCGTTGTGGTCCCGTGTCATTTTTAGGTCTCTCTCGAAGTGTAGGCCAAGGTATTTCAGGGCGCCTTTTTGCCATTTCAGTCCTGAGTTCCCTAGAACCGCCTTGGAGGTGTGCACGTTCAGGGGTTTACATTCCGATTTGTCTCTATTGAGTTTGTAGCCCGACACTTGAGGGAATTCCTCAATGGTGGTCATCAGGGCTGCTATTGAGTTGTTAGGGTCTTCTGTAGTTATGAGTATATCGTCTGCGTAGGCAGCTAGTTTAACCGTGTTGTCCTTGATCTGAATTCCTTTTATTTCTGGATTGGTCCTGATCATACACAACAGCGGCTCAATGGAAAGTAGAAAAAGTGCCGGGGATAGCGGGCACCCTTGCCTGGTTCCTCTTTCCAGTAGCAGTAACTCTGAGGAGCACCCATTTACTACCACTCGGGCTTTTGGCTCGTTGTATAGTGCCATCACCATTCTTCTGTAGTTCGTTCCTAAGCCGAACCTTTGCATACATTGTTCCAGGAATGGCCATGACACTCTGTCAAAAGCCTTCTCGGCGTCAAGTACGATCATCACCGCTTGTTCGCTCTTAGTGGAGGAGTGGTTTATCAGGTGGCATAGCAGTCTTGTGATAGTCTGTTTTTGAGGTAGCCTACCTGCGAGTTATGGATTAGCGTTGGCAGTTGGTTGTTTAGTCTAACTGCCAGGACCTTGGCGTAAATCTTGCAGTTTACATTTATTAATGAAATAGGTCGGAAGTTCTGTGGGTACTGTGGGTCCATCCCCTCTTTGGGTATTACTATTATGTTGGCCTCTGACATTGAGCTAGTCATTTTGCCCTTGTGGAAACAGTGTGTGAACACCTCCTTCATTGTGGGTTTGAGTACGGGGAGGAATTGTTTGTAGAAACCCGCTGTGTACCCGTCTGGTCCAGGGGCTTTGTTGTCTTTGAGGCTTGCGGTTGCTCTCTCTATCTCTGTTTCAGTGATGTCTTGTTCTAGGGTCATTCTCTGCTCTACAGTTAGACTAGGCAGGTTTAGTTTGGCTAGGAGACTGGCCCCATTGTCTGCTTTGAGGTCTTTGTCTTCTTTGTATAGGAGTTCATAGAAGTCCTTGAAGACTCTGAGGATCTCTTTGTTTGACGTTTGTGATATCTTTTTGCTATCGGTCATTGCTGCAATGGTGTGTTTTCTCTGTTTGGACTTAAGGTAAGACACCAGTGCTTTTCCTGCCCTGTTCTTTTTGCAGAGGTTAACTGCCTTGAATCTGTTTATCCACACGCCTGCTCTCTCGCTTAGTAACTTGTTAAGCTCGTATTTTTTCCTGGACAGTTATGTCAGGGTATTCTTGTTTTTGAGGTTAGAGCAGTGTCCTCTCTCTAGGTCTTTGATCTGGCTTTCGAGCTCTTCTACTTTTTTGTTTCTTTCTATGTTCGCTCTTGCCTCGATGCTATGCAATTTCCCCCTAACCGTGGCTTTCAGGGCGTCCCAGAGGGTGGCTCTCTCCATGTCTGGGCTGTCATTAAAGGTTAGGTATTCCTTTATAGTGTTTTCTATCTCCATGACATTATTCGGATTTCTGAGTATGTCGTTGTTTAATCTCCACCTCCTGCTAGTCTGGTCATTGTGGCGCCCGCTGAGCATTAGGCTGATGAGTGAGTGGTCTGATATTGTTCTGGGAGCAATGTCTGTGTGGTCCATGAGATGAGTATGTTGCGCGGAGATAAGGATATAGTCGATGCGGCTGTATGAGTTGTGTGGGTGAGAGTAGAATGTGTAGTCTCTTTCGTTTGGGTGTTGTAGTCGCCATCGGTCTTTAAGGTTGAGCTTTGCGCACAGGTTGCCTAGTGTTTTGTTGCCGGGAGTGAAGTGACTAGTTCTTTGTGGGTGTCTGTCTATCTCGCTATCTAGTGTCTGGTTGAGGTCCCCAGCTACTATGAGTAGGTCTTCGTGGGGGGGCTTGCTGAGCCTGTTCTCGACATTACTCCAGAAAGCCTTGTCTTCTGCGTTAGGACCGTAAATGTTAGCAATGTGTATGGTGTCCTCCCCCCTCTTGAGGCTGGTTATTAGTACTCTCCCGTCCTCGTCTGCGTAGGTGTCCTGGACTTTGAGTCTGGATCTTTTGTTTTTAAGTGTGATGACCCCCCTCTTTTTGTGAACCGCAGGCGAGCAGAGTGTGTGGCCTATCCAGTTGGCTCTAAGCCGTTGTGTATCCTCTTCTGACAGTTTGGTTTCTTGGAGGACACATACATCTCCTTTGTTCTTGCTCAGGTATTCTATGGCTTTCCTCCTCTTGACCGGGTGATTTAGCCCCTTAACATTGAAGGAGACTACTTTAATGGTTGTGGGTGTTTGGTTGTTTGCGGTGGGTGTCATCCCTTAGTTGTGGAATCGCTGTGTGTTGTGGTGTTGCTGTGTGCCCTCGCACTTCCTCGGTGGTGCCCTTTGTTACTTCTTGTTGCTACTCCCTTGTGTAAAATGCTGTAACTAGCTTGATGGCTTCGTAGGGTTCTGGATCTGTCCACAACTAGGATGGAGATGGAAAGGAAAGTAAGAGAGACAGAAGGAAGAAGGAAGAAAAGCATGGAAACCATAGAAATCTGTACTCGGAGGCCCTCCTCCCTCCCAACGCCCCCCACCCCTCGTTGATTGCTTTACGGGCGTGCGACAGCAAAGTTCCTTCCCTCCATTAGCCCCTGAGGCTCATGCTGAGCTAGGTCCAGGTCTTGCTTGATCACTTAAAGGATATGTGTGCAACTTAACTTCGTCTTTGAGGTAGTTTTTTCTTGTTGGATTTGACTAGATGGAGGCAGTCTTAGCTTTTAAGTGAGGTCTAAGTTCTGTTGCTGCAGATCGGCTTGCTTCTCTGTGTGTCCGGCTGTCTGCATCTTGGTCTAGATAGGAAAGGACACTGGTATCTACTATAACCATTGGTTATTATCGACAACCCTCATAAACGCTTAGAATGTAACGTTGCGGTGTATCTTTTTGTCCGCCCCTTCTCTTGCGTTATGGCATAGTCATCGGGTTGTCAAAAAAGACGTGCTGTATGCCTGCCTCACCCGAGGCAACCTCCAGTAAGAGTAGAAGTGTCCAGGGATTTTAGGACAGCAGCTGAACAAATATAACTGGAGCAGTCACGAGGGATATTAAAAGTCAGTGTCTCACCAGACCAAAATTTATTATAAAGAGGTAGACACTGATAGTTAAAACTTGTGGGTATATTTATAATCGAGTTACCAGATTATAATATCTTTCTCAAATGTAGTCGACATGTTTCAGCTCACCTGCGCCCAGCCGGGTCTGCGGAGCTTTCGTCAGGACAAAACAGGGGGGTATGGTACTTACACAACTTGTGTAGTATTCAGGAAGTTTATAGAACTCTCATATTGAAATTCCTGCATTGTGGGAACAAAAATGAGAATCGAAAAACAATCTGCCCATTGGAACAGTAAAGTAGCATATCGCACGTATACAAACAATAATAGTAAGTAATCTATCTTGACAAGCAATCAATGGATTCAGCGAGTACTTGTAAAGGGTGCTGCACAATATAAACACAGGAGCTTTTCAAGACTAGGAGAGGAAAAAATGCAGTCAAAAGTCCAACTGTTTGGTGAACATCAAACTAAAAATAGCGGGAGGAGTTCTGTATGTATATGACGATGTCACTTGGTATTATTAAGAGTACATCGTTTCTATGGTGCATTACGTTGTCTCAGTGAATGCTGTTCATGAAAGGTGCATAAGGTTTAGTTAATTAATGCGCTCGCGAATAACCTCTTAATCTAGCGAGAACAGAGCCTACTTCAGTAAAAAAAACTAACTATAGAATGGTATCTAGCGCTGAGGGGAACAGAATACGCGCTGAATTGAATACCTTCGTATTAGGTGAAATTCTCTTCCTCAGGGTGCGGAGAGTCGCGTAAAGATAGTGGTTCTATCTAAAACGACAAACACAATTGTAGTCCTAAATATAAATACCTGATGTTATCAGAGTTTCACAAAACGGCAGTAGGACATCCAAACCCCATTCTTACCCACGTGTAGGCGTCAATGGTTCCTTGTGCTGACTCTGCCCCCGGTAACAGAGGGTGTACTTCCTGCCTCATTATGAACTCATGTGTAAACATAGAAAAGGGGTTACAGATGTTATAGAAAAATACCTTCAAGATGGAAGTATTAAAGGGTAAGTGCAGATTTTCTCATATTGTCTGGTGTGAAACCAATTCAGCTACATGATGTCTGGTGTAAGAACCAATTCAGCTCTATGATGTACCAAGCTGCGTTTAATAGAACTGGTGCCAAGGAATATTCTCGTTCATCCCTGATATGTGGGTTTTTTAACGATTAACCCATCTTTGTTCTTTTTCGAACAATCTTTGTTCTGCATTATTGTCTTTTTCATGGAGCGTTTCTAAAACAGTCCATATCAGGTCATCACAAGTGTGTCCAGCTTCAATGAAATGTGCGCAGAGTTTAGTGGTGTTTTTCTTCAATCTAACATTACTCCTGTGTTCTCCTATCCGTATTTTCACCTTTCTACAGGTCATTCCTACGTATTGTTTTTGGCAGGGGCATGTTACCAAGTATATTACATGCGTGGAATTACAGTTCGTATGTTGTCTTTGGGACCAGGTGAAATCATCCGTAAGTTGTAGTGTTTTCGTAGTTTTTGTGAATTTACAGACTCCACACGTGCCACATGGATAATGACCCATGACCGGGGTCATAGATGCATCTCTGATGGTAGTAGTGGTGGTTTTTTTTCTCGGGCGTGTGTGTACAAGAGTATCCCGAAGATTCTTAGTCCTTCTGTTGGCAAATCTTGGTTTTGGCCAATTCAGCGAGCCAGATGTGATAATTTGCCAATGCTTTCTTATTAGTTTTTGGACTTCATAGGTGGCAGGGCAGAAAGTGGTGACACAGGTAACTAGATCTTTTGTCGGTTCTTTTGGGTAGCTTTGGAGGAGGCAATCAGGAGGTTGGTTAAGCGCTCTCTTTTTGCACTTTGCAATGACCCTTGGAGTGTAATCCCTTGCTTGCAATTTTTTGCAAAGGAGTGTTGCTTGGTTTTTATAGTCACTACCCTTACTGCAGTTTCTTTTGTGTCATAGGAACTGGCTGTAAGGAAGATTGTCTCTTAGAGGTCGAGGGTGGTAGCTAAGATACGACAAGAGACTATTCTTGGCTGTAGGTTTTGTGTACGTTTTTGTTTCTAATTTGCCATTCTCACAAAAAATTGTCAAATCCAAAAAATCAATGTATTGGTTACTTGCAGTGGAAGTAAATTTCAGCCATGGGTCTTGGCTGTTAAGCCACTCCATGAACGTTGTTAGATCCTTATTGATGTCCCAAATCAGCAGAACATCGTCAATATAGCGTTTCCAGTATAATATACTGGAAACAATTGGGTTGTCATTGTGTAGGACGAATTTCTGTTCAAATTGGCTGACGTACAGTCCAGCTACCGATGGGGCAAAGGCACTGCCCATGGAAGTTCCATGGCACTGCAAGAAGAGTTGGCCGTTGAATTCAAAGTAGTTCTCCTTAAGGGCCAAACAACAGCACTCCAGAATGAAGTGTCGAGGAGTCTGGTGGTGCCACTCTTCCTGGAAGAGTAAATCTTTCAACATTTGCATTGTGTCGTCTTGTGGCAAGCTCGTATACAATGATTCAACATCCAATCCTACTAGGACCATCGTATTTGTATCGAAGGCTCTATCGGCTATTTGCATCAGAAGGTCCCGAGTGTCCTTAAGATATGTTAAGGACATAAATAGGCTCCCACCACCAGGACGCCCGATAGTTTCGGGGATAGGGTCCCTCTTGGAACCTCTTTCCAAGTTCGCGGATGAATACCTAAAACCGCTAGTCCAAAAAACCCCAACATATCTTAGGTTCGGGTTTTCCTTGCTACAGCAAAGATCGCGTCAGTTTGGTTTGCTCTCAATGGTTTGCATATAATTGGTCTTGGGCCGCGGTCTTGAGGTAGTTTGTTGGCAGGCACTCTGTAGGCTTTGTCTACCTCAAATTGCCTGTCAAATTTGATGCCTGTTATTAGTGGTAGTAGCTCTTCTATTAAGTTTGTGAAGGAGCCGGGCTTATCTTCTTACCCTTCGGGGATCCCTAGTAGCCTGATGTTCCCTCTTCTGCTGCGGTCTTCTTGCTCTACTAGTTGCTTCAGAAGGCTAGCTGAGGTCTTTGTGATGGAGTGCATGAATTTGTTCGATTGAGCGTTCGCGTCTTCTATGCTGCTTATTCATTCTTCAGCTCCTTCGATCCTGCAGTTCATCTTGTGTTGGTCTGCTCTTATGGCTGCTAGCTCCATCTGCATGTTGTCTAATGTTTGTTTTGTTTGTTTGCCTAGATCATTTCCTTCGTTGATTCTTTTCAGGATCATGTCCAGGGTGATCTCGTTTTTCTGTTGTTTTAGTGGCGATTCGGGGGTTTCCTTCCTATGTTTCTTGATGTCATAAGTTATTTTGCTGTCCTGACCAGCCATTGCCGCGAAGCCTCTTCTGACTTGGTAGCTTACTAGTCTCCCGTCCTTCTGTTGGGAGCTGACGGGGTTAAATGTGACCCTGTTTAGCGTCGGCACCCCGCCTTCGGTGTCTTGGCTGTTCAGTCTGAATCTACTGGGTTCCTTGATTGTTCTTGTTCTGGTTTTCGCTCCTGCCAGATCTGCTGTGTCTCAGACGCTTGTGTGTGCCTGTAAGCTGCGGAGGTGTTGTTGCGCTGGCCGTCGTTTGTGTTTTGTTTCTGTTCTCCGTGATTTCTCTGCCTCTTGATCTATTGGCAACTCTTGTTGCTTTTGGCTGCCCCTGCTGCTCGGTTTCGGGGCCATGTCGGAGCTGTGCGCTGTGCTTCCTGCCAGCCCTGCGTGGCGGCTTCCTTTATCGTGTCTCTCTGTCCTGTGTAATGTGTGCACGCTATGTCTGGTCAGCTGATGGCAGTGCAGTTGCCCCCTGCCCGGCTGCTTTCTGAGTCTTAGCGGTCATGCTGATTGTCGGGTGTAACCTCTCCTTATGCTCCTCATGTGGCCCCTGGGTTCTTTGGTGGTGTTTGTGCGGCTGTGGGGTGGCTTCTCAGCTCTTTCGCCTTGCGCACACTCCCCTTAAGATGGCGGCCACCCGGTCACTTACTTTTCTTTTCAGTTTCGTTTTGCCCGTTGTTGGCTCCAACGATACTGCTTCTTGTAGGTCCGTCACTTACTTGGTGCTGATCTGAGGCCGTCGCGGGTGTTGGTTTACTGTGCGCTAGTTTTGGTTTCCAGGCGGCTCTGCGAGTGTCCGTACCACTTATTTGGGAGTTAGGAGTTAGGGCGCCATCTTCCTTCCTATGTTTCTTGATGTCATAAGTTATTTTGCTGTCCTGACCAGCCATTGCCGCGAAGCCTCTTCTGACTTGGTAGCTTACTAGTCTCCCGTCCTTCTGTTGGGAGCTGACGGGGTTAAATGTGACCCTGTTTAGCGTCGGCACCCTGCCTTCGGTGTCTTGGCTGTTCAGTCTGAATCTACTGGGTTCCTTGATTGTTCTTGTTCTGGTTTTCGCTCCTGCCAGATCTGCTGTGTCTCAGACGCTTGCGTGTGCCTGTAAGCTGCGGAGGTGTTGTTGTGCTGGCCGTCGTTTGTGTTTTGTTTCTGTTCTCCGTGATTTCTCTGCCTCTTGATCTATTGGCAACTCTTGTTGCTTTTGGCTGCCCTTGCTGCTCGGTTTCGGGGCCACGTCGGAGCTGTGCGCTGTGCTTCCTGCCAGCCCTGCGTGGCGGCTTCCTTTACCGTGTCTCTCTGTCCTGTGTAATGTGTGCACACTATGGGCCTCATTATGATTGCGGATAATCCGCATACTCCGGGCCGGCGGAAGCCACCGCCGGCCCGGAGTATGCGGATTATCCGCCGCAGTGAAATAGAAGACCCACCGCCAGATCAGGATGGCGGTGGGAGTGCGGTTGGACCAGGGGCGGATGGCAGGTCCGTCCGCCGCTGATCCGCGGTGTGAGGAGGGCTATTTGGTGACGGTGTCGGCAAGACACCGTCAGCCAAATTAGGAATTGCACGAACACATGCTTTTCCGCCGTAGAAAAGCATGTGGACTTTGGCTTTTGGGGGCCTGTTGCAGGCCCCCAGGGTGTCGGGGTGGGGGGTGCACATGGGGGGTACCTATGGTACCCCCCAACATTTACATGCTCAAAGCGGCAGGCACCGCACGGTGCCTGCCGCTTTGTGCATGTAAATGTAACACATGCAGTTTTAACATTGCGGCGGGTGCTGCTTCAAGCAGCACCCGCCGCAATGTTAAAACATACAGGATGTGACCGCCAGGGTGGCGGTCACATCCTAATTTGCACGGAGGGACCGCCGCTGCCCCTGCGGACGGTCCCTCCACCTCTGGGGTGGCGGACGGACGCAAGTCCGTCCGCCATCCTAATCGGCCCCAAAGTCTGGTCAGCTGATGGCAGTGCAGTTGCCCCCTGCCCGGCTGCTTTCTGAGTCTTAGCGGTCAGGCCTTGATTTTGCCATGTGGCGCGGGCTGGGCGCTAGGTTAGCGGTCGAGCTTGCCTTCCCTATCTATTGCCTGTGGCTATTACTAAGGCTCCTTACTTGGGTGCTTTTCGGGTGTGTCCTCTCTTTATGCTCCTCATGTTGCACCTGCACTCTGTCGTGGCACTTGTATGGTTGTGGGCTGGGGCTGACTTCTCCCCTCCTTCCTTGCGCACTCTCTCACTTGGTTATTTTGCTTCTCCTTGCTTCTCAGCTTCACTCAAGATGGCGGCCCCCGATATGTTCTCCGGTTTCGTTTGCTCGTTGTCGGTTCTACCGATACTGCCCCTTGTTGGCTGATTGTCTGGTGTAACCTCTCCTTATGCTCCTCACGTGGCCCCTGGGCTCTTTGGTGGTGTTTGTGCAGCTGTGGGGTGGCTTCTCACCTCTTTCGCCTTGCGCACACTCCCCTTAAGATGGCGGCCACCCGGTCACCTACTTTTCTTTTCAGTTTTGTTTTGCCCGTTGTTGGCTCCATTGATACTGCTTCTTGTAGGTCCGTCACTTACTTGGTGCTGATCTGAGGCCATCGCGGGTGTTGGTTTACTGTGCGCTAGTTTTGGTTTCCAATTCAGAAAAGGGGGTTGTGATGGACAGAGCATCTGAGTTAAACAGAACACTCATACCCAGTCAAAAGATCAGGGCTTGATCCATCACCGTTTTTTAGCTCACTGCACCATCCCAGTTCAGAACCTGGCTACATGCAAATTAGTCTGTCCCTGGCCCAGTGCATCATGGGAACAGGGCAGACCAAACTACCAAGCCAATTATTTACTGGAAAGGAAACAAGCTTCCGGGGACCAGGGTCAGACTAATTTGCATGTAGCCAGGTTCTGAGCTGGGATGGTGGAGTGAGCTAAAAAACGGTGATGGATCAAGCCCTGATCTTTTGACATGGGTAGGAGTGTTCTGCTTAATTCAGATACTCTGTCCATCACCACCCCCTTTTATGAATCGTTTTGGCCACTACAGGTGTGGCAGGGTATACTCAGACATGAGTCCCTTGCTCACTGCACCATTAGGATTCAAGCAAGACGGGCCGACGACGGCTGCAATGCCAGAAACCGGTACCCGGAATCTTGTTTCCTTTCCAGTAAAGAATTGGCTTGGTAGTTTGGTCTGCCCTGTTCCCATGATGCACTGGGCCAGGGTCAGACTAATTTGCATGTAGCCAGGTTCTGAGCTGGGATGGTGCAGTGAGCTAAAAAACGGTGATGGATCAAGCCCTGATCTTTTGACATGGGTAGGAGTGTTCTGCTTAATTCAGATACTCTGTCCATCACCACCCCCTTTTATGAATAGTTTTGGTTTCCAGGCGGCTCTGCGAGTGTCTGTACCACTTATTTGGGAGTTAGGAGTTAGGGCGCCATCTTGCTTCTTTGGGTGTTGCGGTTGCTTCCCCCTTCGCTCCCGTCTCTTCGTTGGCTCCGACGTGCTCCCTGGTCTGCTGCTGCGGCCGCTGCTCTGCGGTTCTGCTGTGGTTAGCGGCAGTGGGGTGGCGGAGTACCACACCTCAGCGTCCTTTCCCCCAGTTCGCGCACACTGTTTCGCTCGATGTGCAAGATGGCGGCGCCCAAGTTCAGTTTCACTTTTGCCCTTAGTTTCGTTCTTTTCCCTTTTTTCTGTGAGACGTAGGTTCGTTTGTAAAAATCTGACTTGGCAATGGTTGTTGACATCCGGGGGTTGGGGTTGGTGTGGCTAAATGTCCGTCCCTTGCTCTTACGCCCTGCCTTGACCAGCGGCAATTCCTTCCTTTTGTATTTGTCTTGTTTGCTTTCTTCTCTGCTTCTTTGCTCAGTTAGGGTGCCATTTTACTCACTCCTACCCGGTCTTCCTTGGGTGGATTTTGGACAGATCTTCTTCAGCGTGCCCCCGGCGGCTCTCCTGCCTTGCTCGCCTTATGCCCCGATTGTTCCGATGGCCGTTTCTGTTATTAAAGTTTAGGGCCAAGCTCTGTTCGATGTGCAATTCGCCGTTGCTAGCTTCTGGGTTACGGAGGTAACGGACCTAGGCGCCGGTCCTCATTGCCGTCCAAGCCACGCCCCTCACGGCGAGATTCTCAACGCGGAGAGGTCAGGTTTCTCATTACGACCGCTCGCGATGAGAAACTACCAGTCCGTGTTGGGAAAGTTGCCACTCGAGCGGCAGTAAAAGCAGCTCGCACTGTGCAAGATGCCATTTTCAATGATTGTACAGTGCGGACAAGCATCCGGCACTGTGCAATCATCGCGAACAGGGTACTAAACATTTTGCGTAGTGCTACGCGTAGCTCGCGTAGTGCAAAGTGCACTTCGCATAGCTATGCGTAGCGCTACTTCGCGAACTACGCCCAGGGTTAATCTTTTCTTTGTGAACACTTTGGGCATGTAAGTGTGACAAACTAAAGGTTTAGATCTGTTTCCACAATTTCCTTGGGAATCTGAGAGTCATGTTCTAGGTTAATGATAACATCTATAACTCCGGAGGTTTAGGAGTTTAGCTGTAGAACTGTGAGATAGCCAAACAGACCAACATTTACTAGTTATATCGGAAGACTCACTCCCTGTATTTTGAAGTTTTATTGTTCTAAATACACTGTCCTACTAGATTAGTATGAAGCATATAACACTGTGGGGTCTTTAGGGGTAGGGGAAAGGCCTGATCCTTGGATTGGCTCCCCCCACCCCATACCCTTACTGTTTCCTAACAAATATGATCACTGGTGTCTAGTTAGCCATCTGCTCTCATGAGGGTAATAAGCCAGAAACACTGCGTCTGCATCTGGCATTCTGGGGCGAAAGCACTGGGTAGCAGGCCTCCACCCCAGCTTTTTGAAAATAATATTTACCCTCATGTCTCTGGTGTCTGCATCCACAGGGAGTGTAGATTGGGGTAAAGCTTCCAAATCTGCCCCTCAGATGGGGCAGAAAGATTGTTGGAGCCTTTCTGGGCCCATATGTACTTCCCCTACTCCTTATTATAAAAAGTTAGCCCTGGTGTCTAGTTGGTTTCTGCTCTCCTGTGAGACAACTGAGGGGAAATTAATCAAATTGTGCACCCCATGGTAGGCAGAAAGATGGGAAGAGCACTTGCCCATGCCTTGGTGCCATCTGTCACCACCCTGATGTCTAGTGGGTGGATCTGCTTTTGGATTACTTACTTCAAGCAGATGTGTCCGATTAAGAACACTCCATCCTCTAGGACTAGGCATCCACACAACTACTCTAGATGAAGAGCTAGGGACTTAAACACAGTGTACACCACATTGTAATTAGAAAAATTAATATATAAAGATGGACAGACACCTGCTAGCTTTGTTTGCATTAAGGTTTAAGAAGTACACCAGTTCATGATAGAGATTATGAGACATTGGACTAGGGAAGATGTCTCCATCATCTCATGACTTTGTGATGACTTCATACTAGCCTGCATGATGTTGTCACAAGTGTTGGGTCCCATGCAGGTCTCCCTAGGATACAGGAATTATAAGCTTTGGGAACTGGGTTCAGTTGCCGGCAAGGAACACAAGAGTATTAAGTGAGACTATGTGTTTCCCCTTCTTTTTAAAGTACTTTAGCTATGGTATATCACAACCTTTTACCACCACAAACAGTTTTTCAGTATTGCTCTTGTTATCCCAGCTTTCAATTCCAGCCAAATAGCTTCCCATAAAAGTAAAGGTCTACTCTTTCTCAGATCATACACAAATGTGACCCCCAGCTCTTCATGGTACACATATTTTGAGCAGTTCTGTGGTACAGACAGGAGTCTCTGCAGAAAATAGTTCTCCGTACATATGGATCAGTTTGCAGTCTGATCTTGAACCTATCTTGAACCCATAGATTATCATCATTTTGTGTATTGGTTTCTGTCCCAACTTTAATGGTGAAGCTAAGCACTGCCTCTATAGCCCTGGGGAATATTTTAGTTCCTGGCCTTATGCAGGTTCCCCCAGGAAAACGATAAATGTATCATAAACCCGTAAATAGTAAAAGGTTGATACAGATGGTAACTTTAAGCAAATGATGTGGTGAGCATGAGGTTTAGATGCTTTCGGGCTGCAGCTAATAGTGAATGGCTTTGTGAGATTTGTCAACAGTACCAGTTGGTGCATACAAATGTTAAAGAAGTCCAAACACTTTTGAAACCTGTTTGCGGTCCTTACCAAAAGAACTGCAGTGTCTGCATCTTGCATTACTGGGTTCAGTTGTTTTTCTAATTGGGGCATATCTTTACCCTGCTGGCACAAAAATGTCTCCGAACTGTATAATGTGAAACAAATAGTGCCTAGATGCACCCTTGCGGTATGCCCCTATTTATGTTGAAAGACTCTGTACATTCCATATTTGGGTGAAATTGCACCCTTGTTTTCACATTAGATGCATTTCACTTGACAAACTGACTAGCAGTACTTCTAACCCCATGACATTGTTAAAGGCACAGCTGAGGTCCATGATTGCCAGATATATGGAGGACTTCTTTGGAAAAGGTATACTTAGTAGAAAGAAGGTACAGATTCAGTGCTTGATCTACTGTCCCTCGAAGAAATCAAGATTCTCCTGTTCTTTTGAGACTTCTTTATTTTGCTGGTAAAATGCAATCAGGAAGACCCCAACCAAGTCACATCCAAGCATTCTGGATCTCCGTTCTCATATCACATCAATGCAGGAAAGGATTCAACATTAGAATATAAAAATAAATAAAGAATATCACATGTATTGTACAAAACCAACACATTTTACATATCTAACATATAAATAACTTTCCAACATATATTACAGTAGATTAAAAAATCAGATTTGTTTTTTCATGTTCATTGTATAGAATCCATGTATCTAATAGGTAAATCTATATACCTTGCAGATCGTCTTCTTGTATCAATGTCAAGATCTGTGATTGTAACATCCTCATTATACAATTGATTCCCTTCATACCACATTGATTTTCTCACATTCCATTTTTTATTGCTAGTCAAAAGAACTGTATTGCTATATACATAAGACATATTTCTAGGCTCAGAGAATTTGGATTGATCTTTTCTTATTGCCATACCTGCCTTACCTCGAACCACATTTCCCTCCTTGAACACAAGTCTAATATTTGTCTTTTTTGTCATGGTGAATCTTCCCATAACTGTTTTGCCTTGTCTTTACTTTTTCCAGAATACTTTCTGCATCACACACCTTTTTACCACACCTGTTCATCCAATTTGGACATGCCACTATTGCAGGGATTGCTTCCACATAACAAAACAAAAGGAGGTTCATTTGTAGCAGAATGGGAAATGGTCCTGTAGTTCCACAACATACACTTCAACTCATACTTCCAATCCAATCAACTAAGCTGTTCCCTGGATGATACAAAGCAGTATTTTAATGCTCGATTACATGTCTCAACAAAAACTCCTCAAACTTTGAAGATGTAAATTGAGGACCAGTATTCAAGACTATTACCTCTGGTATTCCCTCTGTTGAAAAGACACCACTGAGAAAATTAATAACATCCTCAAACCGTATTTCATTTACCATCCTGAACTCTGGCCATTTTGAGTAATAGTCAACCATCGCTATTGCATATTTGTTCTTAAAACTGCCAATTACAAATGGACCACAAATATCTAAACTAAATTTTCTCCATTGACCATTAGGGACTTGCAAAGGACAGATAGGAGACACTGTTACTACATATGATTTATCACACTGCAATGCCTTACAAATCTTTGCAAATCTTGATCCATTCCGTGCCACCAGAAATCCATCCTCACATTCTTCTTCATGGATGTAATTTCCCTATGACCATTGGCGAACCAGATTATTCTTCAGGCTGCCCACACTGGATCCTTGGGAATTTCCTAATATACCTTTGATTTTCCCATTGAACAGATTTGAATCAAGGTAAATATATTGAAACCCCTTGCTTTATCCTGTCGCAGCCAGCCTCGAACCTTTCCTGATAATCTCTCTCCCTTCCTTGCAGCACGCCCCAATTCAGACAACCCAGTCCTGATGACGATCCAAACTTACATGGATCGAAACGCCGTCGACCTAACAGCACAATAATAGGCGTACTTTTCCTCTGTGGCTCTACAACCAATTGAAAATGTATGTACTGTGATATCACGTTGTCACTTGCCTTGGAGCCACTCAATGTAAATTATCTGCACTTTGTCACAGTGCGCCGTTCTCGCTGTTCACTTCTTCACTTGCGTCGCCACCCTTATCACAATCACCTTAAGCACCAAGGGCCAGATGTAGGTCGCCAATTACCGGTCGGTAACGGCCGAATTCGGCCGTTACCGACCGGTAATTGGTTTTCGAGATGTAGGGGACAATATTTTACAGATTCAGTAAATTTACCGAGACGGTAAATTTACCGAATCTGTAAAATACCGAATCGGTAATTTTACCGATTCGGTAAAACCCAGATGTAGGTAGCACTGTTTACAGTGCTACATGCCTTCAGAATTCGGTATTTTACCACCCAATCCAGTTGGGTGGTAAAATACCGAATACACACCTGTGCCATGTGACGCACAGACATGCCCTTAGGGCATGTCTGTGTGCCACATGGCACACATGCCTGTATTTGGGTTGCTAGAGGGTGTCAAAGTGACACCCCCTGCACCCTTGCTGAAATCGGTATTTACCGAATCTGTAAATACCGATTCGGTAATGCCCATTAATTCCTATGGGCTTCAATGCCCATAGGAATCAATGGGCATTACCGAATCGGTATTTACAGAATCGGTAAATACCGAATCTTAACGATTCGGTATTTACCGATTCAGAAATACCTACATCTCCCCCCTTCTATTTACCACTTCCTAAATACCGAATCGGTATGATTCGGTATTTAGGAAGTGGTAAAATAAAATTACCTACATCTGGCCCCAAGTGTTTTATGGTTGTCATTAATTTATTTATGCAGTGCTTCTTCCAACTGTATATCCTCCGACCATACCGCATGTTACAATATAAAGATGATTAACTATCTTTTTCTAAATTTATGTAGTGTCTCCTTCTTTCCTTGCGAGTAATGCTGTATGTATGCATAATTAATTGTCTACGCATCCTTACCGATCAGGACATTGTTTCTTAATGCACATTGTGAAATAAGGGCATTATTTTCTCTCTTTACAAAGCATAGACTACTAATCTGTATCCTCACTAAATATCCACCACAGATAATTCCAACCAGACTAATCTAAATGTACACAAATATGTGCATTTATTAAACGTCTTCTTCCAACCATGAGGCAATTCATTTTTCACACTTGTCAATTCAGGATAGTTCACTACTCCATTCTACCATTCTTCCTTAGAAAGAGCACACTTGATCCACGCTTGCTACCAGCCAATATTCTTCATTGATCTCCAATGGAGCATTTAGTGGTAGCCTAGCGAGACAATCTGCAGCAAAACATTTATAATACTAGGCACATATTTCATACCAAATGTATATTCTTGTTAATGTGACACCCATTCTGCTATTGAGGGAGTCGCCTTGCCTGCACCACTCATAGAGAAAATCTCAATCTTGTGGTCGGTCCTTTAGTCAAAACGTACCCCCCATAAATATGTCCTGAAATATTGAATGCCCCAGCAACACTACAATGCTTCCTTCTCAATTACTGACTAGCTACTTTCTGCAGCCCGTAAAGTGTGTGATGCAAATGCCACAATTCTTTTTTCTCCATCATTCAAATGCATTAGGATAACACCTAAGCCACAAAACACTGGAATCTGTTATAACAACTGTCTTAAATTTAGGGTAAAAAGATTTCAATATTGGTGCATCAACTATGCTTTTCTTTACTTGCATAAATTATTCTTGACACTCTTCAGGCCAGACAATTTCCAACCCTTATTCAGCAATAGTCTCATAGAATGTGTTTAATCAGAAAAATGATGACTAAACTTTTTGTAATATTCAGCCATGTCCCCCCAAAAATGTAAACTGTTCTTTGTTTGTAGGAGCGGATGCATCCTCAATGGCTTTGAGCAATTACTACTTGGGTTTTATACCCTCACCATTATTACATTAACCCAAATATTCCACCACAGCTAATCAAAATCAACACTTGTCTACTCCTATGGTGAGACCAAACTCCTTCAACCTCATTAAAACTTACCTTGATATCTGATCATGGCCAGCCTTGTCTTTTCCACACAATAAAATGTCAGCCTCAAATAGTGCCTCTTATTCTATTACAGTCATAATATTTTCCATCATACGCTGAAACACAGCTGAAGCCGAAGCTAAACCAAATTACAAAATAATGAATTAACATATAGTAGACTCCTAAGTCTTTTGGGAGGATGTGGATAGAAATAACACATTAACAAAATAAATGTAGTCACCTTTGAAACTTCGTGTCATGAAATGCTGTGAAGAATAAATAAAAATAATAAGAGCGATCACCATTGTCATATGAATGGTAAGTTATAGTTCCTTTGTTTTGTAAATCAGCGTTGAGTAAGCAAATCTTATGTAGAGAATTTGCCAAAATCCATGTTCAGCTTGTGCTAGAATTCTTACCATGAAATCCTCTTTCTGTATTTATGCCTTGTTATGCTTTACGTGAGTAATTTGTCCAGTTCCTTTCTGTTTTTTAACTAGGTTATCACGATTAAAAAGCTGTGAGAACAGTTCACTCAGTGCTCCTTTGACATGCACCAGAAAATGCAAGCCAGGACTGGAGCTTTAATAAACACAGGCTTGAAGTGAAGGTGATGGCGTGTGGTAGAGCTGACAGCTTTTAAGGGTAAGATTCCAAAATAAACAAAAGCTTCAGAAATGTTTGTGATGAGGCCTCCAGCAATATTTAAGCAGGTGTGGTAGTCTACTTATTTTTTCTTCGCCCTTTCAAACAGCTTGTAGATATTAATTTAAAATACAACCAGTAATTGTATCTTTCTTTCCATTCCTGTTTCTTGCCATATGCTATAATTATAAATAACCACATGGGTGGCATATAAATAACAGAACAAGCAGCAGGGGATACTCTAATAAAATCTCAACGGAAGAAAAAGAGAAATGTCTATATTACTCACATGAAGCACACTGTCATTGACTGTATTCCTAATGGAAAATGCCTTTCACGGTATAAAAAGTCAGCAAATCGATGGAAAAGCAAAGGTTTTTGCGGTCATTCACTGATGAGCTGAACTCGTCGACAGTGAAGACGTCAAGACGTTCCTGTTCTGTTGAGACTCTGTTATTCTGTAGGTAAGTTGCGATTCGGAAGACCACGACCAAGTCCCATCCACCTCTGCTCTGCTCCAAGCTCTCTGCAGCTTCCATTCAGTTCTTGGCTGTAAATGCTTAAATACTAAACATGTTTTATTATTTTTCTTAACGTCTTAAAAATGTGAATGATGTTAAATAAGACAAATATCTATTATACTAATATAATTGTTCAGAATATTCCAAGGGGGCTGCTACTGTCACATCGGCATGCCACCTACATGCAGTTGCTTCACTTTCTCCAGGGCAATGGCTCCTTAGTCGACATAGAAGGCTCGTAGAGCTAGGAGCAGAGGCCGAGCTGCACAATGGCCCAGTGTTGTTGGGCCAACGGATCACTCCAGGCCCCAGAGTTTGTGCTTGTACTCAAATATATAGCAGTCCATTTCGTGCACCATGTCACCATTTTGGGATAGTGACACGCTGGCCAGTGTTTTAGACAGCGGAAAGTTTTTGAGATTACAATGGCGGACAAGAGAGTGCTGAAGCCAGATGCCTGCTAGCAGAGGCAGGGTGCATTGATCTGCTCACGCCAGACATGCAGCTGGGACGCCCTGTGCTGCAAGCAGCGAGCGAAGTGGCGGCAGCAGTGTGGGCGTGGTCACCACTGCTGGCAGCACAGAATTCAAACAAAAGGGTCGGCTCAAGAGACAGGAGAGTGGCTCCTTGGGTCAAAGAGAGGAGGACGCTAGGGAAGGACCCCACGTGGCACACTGTGCTTCAATTTATAGTGGGGAGGAGCATTCATGCGGCAAGCAGTGCCGCCCTAATGCCAAATCAATGTTGATGAGGAGACCGCGAGGACAGCGGTTTCTGAGAGGGAAGGGAGTATTCACAAGGAGGAGGGCAGGGAAACAGAGGGCCAGAAGGGGACACAATGGGCGAAAGTTAAAGAGCTGGAGACTGGGGAGGGCCCATTGGGCCCTGGGTACCTACAACAAAGGGCAGAATGCCCCAATAGTGGTAAAGGGGGTGGGGGTGTATGGGGAGGTTTAAGGGAGGACATGGATGGCAATTTTGGCAGTATGCAGGCGGTACAAGGGGGCCCCAATGTGGAGAAGGGGACACCAAGATATGCAGATCCCTCCGAGCAGGGGCAGCAGAGTGATATGGGGATACAGTTGGGGAAATGAGGAAGGATCCAGAAAGAGGAAGAGCAGAAGGGGTGGATGGGTAGCTTGCAGTGTTACAGCGGTGGCCACCAGTCTTGCTGGAGATGGGGGGGCTGATTAGATAAGGCCCCCTGGGGGCTGTGATCACACTGGTCAGAGGTGAGAGGGTGGGATCAAGAGGTGACCCTGGCCACAGGCATGCAGGACAGGGTGGAGCGCATAGGGCTGGCAGCAGGCACTACCAGGGGCCAAAGGGTGGGTCCTGCGACAAAATTAGTGGTGGCTATGTTAGATTGGAGTGATGAGAACGAGCAGGGTGGAGGGTAAGGAAAGGTGAAAGGAGAGGGTGGAATGCAGGAAGAAGTGGAAGTTAGGCCACCCCTTAGGATATATATATGTGCCAAAGGTCAGACAGAGACTCGGTGCCAACATGAGAGGGGTATTCGGCGGGGGCTGGAAGGCCCACGTGGTAGAACTCCACATGGCAGGGCAGCCCGAAATAGCTTGTGGAGAGGAGGTAGTGGGAAGGCCAGGGCAGTGGAGGGAGCTGACGCTGGGGGCCTGCAGAAAAAAAGAGCAAGCAGGCAGAGATACTAATCCCTGCTTGCTGGACCGCCTATTTGTATGACTGGATCATCAACATGGGCATGCAGACTCAGGAGAGTCATATGTTGCTCAGATACCCCGAGGGGAAGGGATGGCAGGGTCTAGTGCAGCCAGCTGGATGCCAATGTGGGGTGACTACAACACCGCCACACGAAGGTCTTGGGTGGCCTCGGCAGTACATCAACATAGATAGCTCAATACAGCCTCCGGGGCGGTTGGAGGAGTGACAGAGGGACAGGGGATTATGTATCTGCCAGGAGGGCATACTCCATCCCACTAGCATCATGCTGAAGGTACTGAAGGGTTTACACAACAAGCAGTGTGGAGGCACAGGTTGGGGTGCACACAGGGTCATGGGACGTGATAAATAAACATCCCAGCTAGATTACGATGAATGGAGCATGGAAGAAGGTAAAATGGTGGAGGATGATACGCCTGTGGAAGAGGAACACATGTGGTGGAAAAGCGGTGCATGCAGGGAGGGGGGTGTTCCAATAATATGGTTGTGCCTAGTCTTTTGCAGGATCGCCAGGAAGAGGAGGAATATCGTTCCCAGGCAGCTGTTGTTGAAGCCGCTTCATGACTGGATATGTGATTGGATCCATAGCAGAGGCTGACCTTGACGCCAGGTAAGGGCACTAGGTGTTTTGGGGCACAGGGACGTGACACACAGAATGTGTCAGCGGGGTTGAACGTGAGGTTGCCTGAGTTTTTGTGAGAATAGTGCTTTAATTTCTGGTGATTTAACTGGATTCAGTAGCCATGGAGGTGCATCTCCCAGTAGACAAGAAACTGCACATGTGGATGTTGCTGGACAGTATGTTGGCAAAGCCTAAGGTGACAGTTAAAGAAGTACAGCTTCTGTTAGGACATTTGAACTTTGATTGCAGGGTGGTGAGGACAGGAAGGGCTTTTTGTAGGAGACTGAGCATGTCTGTAGCTAGGCTCTCGCTCCCACACCATTCCATGTGATTGTTTGGGGTCATACAAGAGGAGTTACGCATGTCGCACAGGTTTGTGGAGGAATTCAATGGCATCCCAATGATGGCCCCAAGAGAGTGCAAATGGTATGAGGTGATATAGTCTGACGCCACTGGGGGCATCGGTTTCGGGTTGCACTGGCAGGGCAGGTGTTGTGCAGAAGAGTGGCTGGTGAAGTGGGAGAATCTGGGCAGGATCATTGCTTTCCTATATTTTTTCCCTCTGGTGGTAGCAGTCACCTCTGGGGTAGGAGCTGTTGCATAAGAAGGTGTTGTTTAGAGTTGGAAACATGCCTGTGGTATATATGTGGTGAACAAACAGTTGGCAAAGGATACCCAGGTGCTTAAGCTGCTGCATATGTTCATAATGGGCTGTTTGAGACATGATATAGAGTTTAAGGCGACTCATGTGCCACGGGTGGACAATGACACTGCAGATGCTTTGTCTGCTTCACAGTAGAAGAGGTTACATGGGCTGGCTACAGACAAGGTCAAGACACCTCTACCTGTGGGAATGTAGTCCATAGGCGAGAAAGGATACTTCAGTTGGTGATAGGGTCTCTGGCGGAATCCACCGGGAAATGGTATATGCAGGCTTGGCAGGAGATTATATCCGGTAGGGCCAGATGGAGGTTGGAGGTGTGGGCCAAGAAGGAAGATGGTGTTTAGTTTATCCTATCGTTAATTGAAAAGGGGTTATCTTGGATAACAGTAGCAGGGAAGTGATTGGGGATTGCCTTCATGGGCAAGATTTTTTACGGCTAAGCACCATCGGCGAGGAACTGGGGTGATGTACACAAATAGGATGGGCGAGGGAAACAGGAAGTCAGTTGCTGGTCAGGTGACCATTGCTTAGGGACCTTTTTTAGGAATGCTGCCAGAGATATGCAGAGAGAGAGAGGAGCCAGTTTAATTTTCAACATGGATGTGCAGGATGTTCTTTGGAGCCTGTCTGAGATGTTGGGGAGGAAAGGAGTGCCGGGGCTGGAATGGGCCGATGTGAGGGGTACAAGCATGGAGTGGGGTAGTTTAGAGTTACTACTTTGTCAATCTAGGACAGATCAAATATCCAAGGGGAAGACAGTGTTGTTACAGGCTTTTCCAGCTGCAGGCCTGTGCCCAGTGCTCGGCACCGGCACTTAATTGTCAGTACCAGGGCCTGTGACAGTCTCCCACAAGTTGGCACTGTCTGGCTAATTTAGAGACGACGACAGCAATAGTCAATTATTGACTCAATATACATTTTAAGTGAATTTGACCTGGCTCCCAAGGCATTTTGTATAGCTTTTGGGGCCTGAAATAGTCTGAATTGTCAAACTTGTGTGAATGTTAGTACTTGTGTTCTTACTGTCATTGGCAGCATGGCAGAGGCAATGTGTGGTGCAAGCTGCAGTGGTCTCCTGATGAGTGCCCTGGAACTTATTTTTTTGCCAATTAAGCACTGCCAAACACACCCAAAAAAGTGAGAGTTGGAGTGTGATGATGATGAGGAGGATGATGATGACAGATTAGTTGGTGAGGTCACTACACTGCAAACTAAAGAAGGTACACCTAATGGGCCCTTTGATCAAGTCCAGATTAATGGTGAGTCTGTCAGGATTTTATTAGATTCTGGTGCCAAAATAACGCTTATTCCCAAAGCATTTTATGAACGAAGTTTGAAAACGAAAGTAAAACTACTGAAACCAGATGTTAAGCCAAAAGGTTATGGCGGAGAACCTATTAAGTTGCTGGGTAACTTCTTGGGGACCGTTGAGTTTAAGGATCATATCATACCAGGGAAAATGTATGTATTAATCAAAGGGGATTTGCTCATTAGTTGGTTCCACCAACGTGATTGATTGGTTTATTTGGACCCCAATGAGGATCCTCCATTTAGGATCAAAGATGTTCCCACTGTGGGGAGAATTATAGCTGGAGGTGAAGTATGGATGGATACGTTTCCTGATGTTTTCAGGAAAGGTTTGGGTTGTCTAAAGGATTGCAAGCATATGATCAAGTTTAGGTCTAATGTCCAACCTATAGTTGCTATAGTGAGGGGTGTTCTAATGTTAGTGAGAGAAAGTATGAGAAAAGAATTGGACAAATTGGTTGACAATGGGATGGTTCAGGATGTTAAAGCTTTGGAGTGGGTGGTACCAGTGGTAATGGCACATAACACCAATGTGGAAGCCAAACTCTGTGTGGACATAAGGGAACTCAATAGGTTGGTGGTGATGGACCATTATCCCCTTCCCAATATCAATGAGATTTTGTGCTCCCTTAACGGTGCTAAGTATTTTTCCTCACCCACCCTTACATCAGCATATCACTGGATTACATTGCACCCCTCTTCCAAGATCTCACCAACTTTGTCACTCCCTTTGGCACAATAACATTTCTCAGAATGCCATTTGGGTTGATTTTAGCTGTCTCTGTTTTTTTAAGAGGGCGATGGAGAGGATTTTGAAAGGTGTCAAAAGGTTGAAGATTTAATAAGATGATATTTTGGTGTACGGGCTGATGGTGGTGAACATGATTAAGGTTGTGCGATGGCCTGGGAAGACTGCAGAATTAAAACCTGAATAATGCAAATTTAATGTGAGAGAAATTGAGTACTTAGATCATAGGATCTGGCCTTCGACCCAAGAGTAGTTTGGTGAAGACCATAACAGTGCAAATTAGTTGGTAAAATTTCTGGGCATGGCTGAATTTTACAACAAGTTTGCTTCCAGATTTGCAGGGAGAACTACATGCATGAGGGCTTTAATTAGTAAGGCCTAAGAATTTGTTAGGTATAAGTTACACGAAAAGGAGAATGACTTTAACATCAATGATGAAACTATGGTGATGACCGATGCCAGCTCAAAAGGCTTGGGGCGGTTATGATTTAGAGGTCTGGAGGTCAACACAGACCAATTTTATCTCGAGAGGTATGAGAGGAGCTGAGATCAATTATTTTGTGGTGGAGAAAGAGGCTTTGGGAGTGTATTGGGCTATAAAGAAGCTTAGGAAATTTCTTTGGGGGCACAGTTTTGAAATCACAACCTCTCAAGCAGGTCTTTTCCAAGAAAGGTATTGATTTGATGTCACATCGAATCCACAAATGGGTGGTTGCACTGCAGGAATTTGAATTCGATGTGTCCTATGTTCCTGGGGTGTGTAACGTATAGGCTGACTGTTTCTCAAGATCGTGTCATGCACATAAGGAGGATTGTTGGGCGTATGATACTATTTTGATGAAGCGATGAAGGTGTGTTTGATAACCAATGCAATAATCCAGGAGGCTGAGTGGAAGAAAGGACTTCAGTAGGATGAGGTGTGGCAAAAAGTGTTAGGGATGGTTTTGGGTGGTTGGTGTACTAAAAACAAGTGTGAAGAGGAAATTCTTGGGTACTGGCAAGTGAAGAGTGAATTAGTTGTTGTGAATGATTTATTGCTGATGGGAAGTACTTTGGTTCTGCTGCTTATCCAGACCTTGGGTATTGTGCTGAATAGCAGTGAGGCCTAAATTTGATCTCAGTGTACTTTTCTCTCCTCAATAATGTTTGCACTTTTGTCTTTGTTTTCCCTTGTGTTTCATGCAGAACGCCATTGCACCTACATTCTTCTTAACATCACCTGATCATCCACAGGTCCCATGGCAAAAGTGGAAGAAAGTATTCAGCCACTATGCGAGGACAAATTGGTAGATCATGCCCAGGCCAGTCACATGGGTATGTCCAAGTTTAAGGAGAAGATCATAGAAAACTATTGTTGATTGGCCACGGATGTGTTGAAAGGGAGGTGAGAAACTGTCTGGAATGTGCGCGGAGCTACAAGGTGCTCAAATGTAGAACACAACCAATGGTTGTGAGAGAGTAGGCTACCGGCCCATGGATAGATAGGGCAGTGGGCATATTACGCACTGTGAAGGTGAAATCATGTGATAGATATTTGATTGTCTTCATTGACATGTATTCGCAGTGACCGGAGATCAAGATTCTAAATTCTGAAGGGTCGAATGAGGTCATAAGTTTTTTGGCCGAACTTTTGGAGCAGGACAGTTTTCCTTTCTCTATACTCACTGAGAGTGGTGTCCAACTATCCTCTGAGGTGGTGGAGACATTTTTGAAGGACAGAGTAATCAAGCATAAGAAAGCAGCTTTGTACCACCCAGAGTCTAATGGTGTGTTGAGCGCTTTATTAAGGTGCCTAAGTAGTGTCTATAAAAGTCTTGTGTGTGGGGCAGCATCCGAGAATGAGATTTATTTATTTATTCAATTTATATAGCGCATTATCACCTATAGGTCTCTAAGCGCTTGTACAGGAGACACTGGACATCACAAAAACAGGCAACCGGTTTATAACACATCCCATGCATCTTGGAACAACACAGTTTTTAACATCCGACGAAACGGCAATAGATTCGATTCCTTCCGAATTTATTCCAGACTGCCGGGAGTACGGTCGAGAAGGCACGTCCACCCAAAGTGGACAGGCGGAAACGCGGGCTGACCAACAGGATATCCTCGGACGAGCGCAATGTCCTCCTAGGAGTATACCGCAACAGTCTGGCTTTGATGTAACCAGGCACATTGCCATATACTGCCTTATGCGAGATGCACAGACCTTTGAACATTACCCTCTGCTTGATGGGAAGCCAATGTAATTGGCACAGGAGTGGCGTAGCATGCGTGCTCCTAGATTTTTTAAAAATCAATCTAGCAGCATCGTTCATGACTATTTGCAGTCTTGAGAGTTGTTGCTGGGGTAGCCCAACATAGAGGGCTTTACCGTAATCCAGCCGTCCAAGGATTATTGCAGACACCACACTCCCTAAGGTAGAGAAAGACAGCAATTGAGAAATTTTTCGAAGTTGCTTAAGGAGGCCAACGCATGTGCCCACCACCGAAGACACTTGCTTCTTCATAGACAGACTACCATCAATATGGATTCCCAGACTTTTCACCGCGGCTGCCGGTACTGGAGTCCTACCCAACTCCTTGGGCCAGAAACGGTCGTTCCAAGGGTTGCCTGAGATGGTGATAGGCAACACTTCGGTTTTATCTGGATTAATCTTCAAGGAGTTGGTGGACATCCAGTTGATTGTAAACTTTAAGATGTTATGCAGCCTGGCTTGGGCTCCTGGCGAATCCTCAATTTGGATGATAATCTGTGTTCCGTCAGCATAGTTATATGTCTGACAATACATCTGATTAAGAGCAGAAATCAGTGGCTGCAAGTAGATGTTGAAAAGGAGCAGCGAAAGAGCAGAACCTTGCGGGACTCCACAGGTAATGGCCGCTGCTGTAGATACTAGGTCTGACAGCTGAACCCTCTGCGATCTTCCCTGCAGGAATGAAGTAAGCCAGCCTAGTGTGGTCCCCCCGATGCCCAGATCTCTCAGACGCTTCAACAGTTGACTATGACACACCGTGTCAAAAGCGGCGGAGAGATCAAGGAGCACCAGGGCCCTCAGGATCTTCTTATCATCTCTGCATCTTAGTTCATCCAGAACGGACAACATCACCAACTCCGTGCTGTGGTGAATCCGGAAGCCAGCCTGATTTCGCTCTAACAGATCGTTTGTCTCCAGGTGTTTCGAGAGATGCGTCAGAACATGCTGTTCCACCACCTTAGCTAAAAAGGGTAGTTGGGAGATGGGCCTAAAGTTCTTTACATTTTTAACATCTGCCCCTGACTTCTTGAGTAGTGGAATCAGCCGGGCCTCTTTAAAGGAGGTCGGAACCTGTCCCGTCTCCAATGATCTATTTAGGAGAGCAAGGACGTCCTCCTCAATCCCTGGCATAGCCAGATTAAAGACACTGGGCGGACAGGGATCCACCTGAGAGCCTGACTTCACTCTCTCCACCAAGCCAGCTAACCTCTCCTTCGTGATCAAAGGTAGTGAATTCAGGGAGTAACGGACCTCTGGGATATCTGGCATAATTTGGAGTGGACAATCAAGGATAGGGGTGCGAGATATTTCAGTCAGGAGATCTTCAATTTTATTCGTAAAGAAATCCTGAAAGTTCTGGCAGTCCTCCTGCGAGAACTCAGGCTTCTGCTCTTCATTAATCCTCAGTTCCGTGAATACTCTAAAATTTTCTTTCTGCGGATCACGAGCTGTCGCAATTCTGGTCTCAAAAAACTCCGATTTGCGGGCCAGGATAGCCTTTTTATAAAGCGCGAGCTCCTGCACATATAAACTCTGTGCATTCATGTTATAGTCCCTCCGCCAGGCTCTCTCCGCTTTCCGTAGGGCCTGCTTCCTAATTCTCAGGGTCTCATTAAACCAAGGTGCTCCCGCCCCTTTGTCCATCTATTTCACCGTTTTTATCGGCGCAACGACGTCAATGGCTTTCTTTAATTTGTCAGATAACTTTTGACTACCAACCTCAATATTCTCACAGATTGTATTTGATGCGGTGGAATTTAGTAAAAGATCAACCAACTCTTCTTCCTTTACAGTATTCCACCTCCTCACCATTTTCCACGCCGCTCTGGGTTTGCCTCCGCAGCTATGTGCTGTCCTCTGGCCCCTGATTAAATAGTGGTCAGACCATACACACGGCGTAGTAACAACCTGACCTGGGGCCGGGTCCGACGTCCATACCAAATCTAAGGTGTGGCCTTTGTCATGCGTAGGGCCGGTCACCAGTTGGACCATACCTAGGGCCATTAAAGCCTCTTCTAGATGGTGAGCTTGCCCTTCTTTAGGGAATATCTCCCAATGGAAGTTAAAATCTCCCATCACCATCAGATTCTTGTACCGAGATCTGAGGTCATGGGCTACCTCCACAAAGAGATCCATAAACGTTGGTTTAGTCTAAGGGGGACGATACACTAATAAGGTAACTAGGCAATAGGTGCCCATTTCGAATTTCACACCCAGGACGTCTGCTCCACCAAAATCTTCAGCACAGACTCTTTCCGCCCTCCAACGACTATTATAAAGGAGAGCAACACCACCTCTTCTCTTTGTACCTGCACGATTATGGCAGATCACCAGAAAGCTTGGGGGGAGTGAAGCCACCACATATGGGCTAGAAGATTCCTCAAGCCACGTTTCCGTGACCCCAAGAATATCCACCTCCCCGTCCTGTAATAGCGAAAAAATCTCCAAGTTGTGCTTCTGTAGAGATCGGGTATTTAAAAGACCATACTTCACAGTCATATCTACAATCCTCTTCCCCCTCTCCCCCCCGTGCCCGCAAAGATTTGAGCAGCCCTTCCTGGGCTGAGAAAGAAAGTGCGAGAATATAGCCTGACAACACAATCCACCACGGGGGTCTATCAATTTCAACTGCACAAGGGAAGGGTTCCAACTTGTGAGGCTATTCCTGGATGGGTGCATGAGAGAAGAAAGGAACTGGATGTGAAATGTTGAGGGATGGAGATAGAGAGAGCATGAAAAAAGGCACAAGTGAAAAAGCTCTATGATGTGAGGAAAGCTGTGAAGGAGACTCCTGTGCAAGTGGGGGAATGGATAAAAAAATCAAGTCTTCACAGAAAGATGGCAAGACCTCTAAGTTTAGTCAACCTTCCATAGTATTAAAATTCTTTAGAAATGCTGTAAAAACAAGTGATTGCAGGATCTGTAATCTTAACAGGGCGGTCAAGTGTTTTGCTCATTATCCGGGTCTCACCTGTTTTGCTAGGTCAGCTGTTAAGTATGTACATGGAGAACAGCATGTACTTATTTAATCTTGTTCTAGATATTAATTGAAGTTTTTTAAATCTGAGTTCTTGTTTTTGGAATTGTATTGGATAAAGAAGATGATGCAGTGTTCTGTAACCAGGCGATGATGCAGTATGCTGTAACCATCGCATCATTCCGGGAATGTTGTGATTCAAGTGGTGGAGATCGTACAAAGGTGACCTGTTCCCAGCTACTGGTATGGTTGGGGGCTGTGTTTTTATACACTTAAATAACAATATAATTTGAACCATCCATGGCCTCAGGGGCATACTTTCACAAAAGGCGGAAAATTAACAGAGATATGCAGGTTTTTTGTAGGGACGATGGTTTTGGTTGGGTGGAACACCTGGAGTTGAAGAACAAAGCTGTGGATTTCTCTGGGAGAGATGGGGTTAATTTGCCTCGCTACGGGAGGGAGCTTCATTTGATGCAATTGAGGAACGCAATGGACAGGGCCTTGAATATTAGATGGTACAATAGCTATTACTGGGGGTGGGTGTGGGGTCAGAAAATCCTGAGAGAAGGGGAGAGCCTTTTCTGAGTGCAGTTGGCAGTTACTTTTGACATGGTTACAGGTCAAGATTAGGGTTGTGAACAGAGGGGAAGCAGGGGAAGCGGAATGGCATGAAAATTACATCTGGAGGAGGCAGCAAATTATAAGTTAAGATGTCGGATACTTAGTAAGCTGTTAATAGATGTAGTTTAAAGCTTAAATGAGTTAAAAGGTCAACAGTTAAATACAGAGTAGAAGTTACACAGTTGCAAACAAAGGATGTAAGGGGGTGGGGATGTTAAGGGTTGAGGGAGGAGATAAGTGAACGTAGGTGACTAATTATATAGTGAGGCCTAGTTTTGTAAGGCGAAGGCCTAAGTTTATTGTTGTGATGTGCACCTGTCTTCAATAAAGCAAAGTAGCCTTTTTCACACAAAAGAGCAAGTATTTAATCTGTGCTGCTCCCCTTGGGCCCAAAGACTACAGGGTAACAAACATGCTTCCCCATGCCCAATTAGTGTTTATATATTTCTTTTGCTTCCTCCAGTACGTCAACCTCTGCCTATTGCTTTGGCAGTCTTCTGTCTTTCTTTTCCTCTCCCTCTGCTTTTGTTTTTGCACTCCCTCATCTACCCCTCTGCTACTCCCCCTCTCGTCACACTTATTGTTCCTCCCTGTTCCTCTTGACTATCTTTTCCTCACTCCATCTTGTCTTTCTTACTTCCCATCCCCTACTTTATGACATGGCGACCCACTTTTTTACATATGTGTTGGCGGTGCTGAAGCGCCACTGGGCCCATTTACTTGATCTCAACTTCTTATGCTACACTTCAGCATAATTTACTCAGTCCTCCGATGGATGTTTAAACCCTAATGAGAGGGGTTGGATGTAAGGGACCCAATCCAGTTATCCACTGAGGACAAGAATTGCATACCTGACCTACAGACTAGTAATTAGATTCATGAATATAACACTCAACACTACGCTATACACATACAGAATTATCACAGTTAGAACAAATCTCCTGAAGAAATTCATTCAGACTAAAATCATACAAACCAATAATTCAGTTTGAGCGATGCAGAATAGTAGCATTAGGACTTGCTGACCAGAGATCTCTCTACTTAAATTCCCATCCCTTAATAATGCTCAGGTTGGAATCCACAATCAACAATGGAAGACGTGACACAGATGCAGAAACAGGATTTAAGATTAGTTTAGTTTAACAGTAAATTAAGAATGAATACATCAATATTAGGCATTTGACTCTAAGAGTGCAGAGTTAACAAATACATTTTCTTTGGGCCATCAATTATCAAAGTTGAAGGGAAAATTTCAGGAAGGAACATGAACCTGATCAGCTCAAGGTACTCTCCCATGTGGGAAAGAAGTCCGGAAATAACTCATATAGTGCATGCGTCAGCCAGTAGAGTCTGCGAAAAGATGCATCACTGTCCGCAAAAGAGCAAGATATCAGAAGAAGAAGGAAAGGAGTCTCACTCACAACATCACTTTAGTTGCTCTGTCACAGTATATTAGTCCACAAGTTCCAGAGTGACACCTCCTGGGTCACCTCATCTGGTCAGACCACTCAGCTCATTGGTCAGTTCATATAGGGTGATTGTCATGCAGCATAAAGAAGACACATTTAATTTTAAAAAGGTGACGATTATCACATAAGCTGTCAAACTATTAAAAAATGCAAGTTGTGAACAATAGTCTTTGAGCAAAATCACATGAGTGAGTTCAAGGGGAGTTTCTCACTGCATATGTTCCCAAAGTAGCAAATTTAAAGCAAGTACTCCTAGTATGTGCTTGGGAACTCTTTCTGTGAAACACAGTTTCATTCCACATTGTGAATCTTTAGAGCCTTTCCATTAGAACAGTATCAAGCAAGTACAGAAAATGCAGGCTAAATTGGATTCTGTTCATGAAATACAGAATATAAAATAATGAAAATATGCATTACATTCAAAGTCTTTAAACACTTTTCATATTACTCTTAGTTTATTGCACTCATGAAGCATTTTATTTTCATTGTAATTTTCATGTGTAACTATGCAACATTACTACATTCCCAAACTACCAACATGTAATATTAATTCAAAGCACTCTAGAACCGTTTTTCGTAATTCTCTTTAAAACATGTATGAAGATCGTTCTCTAGAAGATCCAGAGTAATTGGAATTAGTATGAGCGTGTAGCATCACTTCCTTTCATTTCTCCTTGGTGCACATTTCCACGTATGCAAAATATGGCGTTTTAACTCAAGACTCCTAAAATACATGTGATGTCATCTAATTTGCATTAGTCTCATTAAATCTTTCATACATAATATTGCTTAATGCAGAAATGGTCATTAAACCTCTATAGCACGTGAGTCATCACTTTCACGTTTCTATTCCATGTCAAATGAATATACCTTTGCAATTTATTATACTACAAACCTACGTTATTAAAATGAGAATGTGCGCCTATTCTACACTCTTCTGCCTGCTTTTACGATGCAGTAACTAAATCTTTTTACGATCTATCTCTCAGGTTTCTCCAAAGTATAGTAAAAAAAACTTATATATGTTTTCCATGTTTCTCTAAAAAGGTGTCAAAATCGGTTTTATGTGTCAATTAAGGGAATCAGTAGTTTTCTGATTCATCACTGGTTATGTTATGTTATGTTAATTTATTTCTTCTATAGCGCTCGGCTACTCCAAGGAGCATCCCGGCGCTTTGATGAAGAATATCAGCAAGCAAAACAACACATAACAACTAAAAAGCAGACAGAAGAGAAGGATCAAGTTTATTTAGTAAAAAGCTACGTTTTAAGCTCCTTTCTAAAAGCAAGGAGACTGGGAGCCTGTCTGAGAGAAAGTGATAATTCATTCCACTCCTTCGGGGCTAAGTAGCGGAAAGATCGACCTCCCATCCTTGCACGCCTGATAGCCGGGACTGTCATTTTGGATAAACAAGATGATCTCAGAGACCTGCTAGGTACATATTGGGACAGACGTTTCCTTATGTACTTAGGTCCAGATCCTTGTAGAGCTTTGAAGGCAAAAGTCAGGCACTTGAAAAGAATTCTTTTAGCGATCGGCAGCCAGTGTAAAGAATTCAGTAAAACCGTGGCACCTGCTCTTCTCGGGAGCCCGTAAATAGCACGGGCTGCCGAGTTCTGGACTACTTGCAAACGGGTCAAAAGATATTTTGGTAGACCCAAAAAAAGGGCGTTTGCGTAGTCCAGTCGAGATCCGATCAAGGCCTGAACAATGATCTTCCCATGCTGGAAAGACACTAGAGGAAGAAACTTCCTCAGCATCCGTAAAATGCCAAAGCATTTACCTGAGAGGCACGAAATATGAGGCCCAAAGGACAATTCACTGTCCACAATCACTCCCAAATTTTTAGCCTTGAGAGACACATTGTCCGGCGGAAACAGGTCTTGTGGCCACCAAGCTTTCCAGTCTGGTTCACAGGTGCAACCAAAAAAGAGCAGCTCCGACTTATCGGAATTGCACTTTAATCCATTACACCTGAACCACTCAAAGACCGCACCAAGGCAATCCCTGATCTGTACGCCGTCGAATGACCCGCCCCTATCACAAGTGAATAGGAGCTGGGTGTCATCGGCGTAAGATACGATCTGGGCGCCAAAGGACTCCGCGACTACCGCCAGAGGGGCCATAAAGATGTTAAATAGCATGGGGCTAAGAATGGAACCTTGTGGAACCCCTACCTCTAGTGGAGCCATATCAGCGGAGAAAGGGGGCGCCCAGATCGTTTGCCGGCGGTCGGCCAGAAAAGATTTAAGCCAATTCCACACCGTTCCCCGAATGCCACTCTCCCAGAGTCTTGCAAGGAGGCGATCGTGAGGAACGGTGTCGAAAGCCGCTGACAAATCTAGCATTACCAACATGGCCCTTCCCCCAGAGTCGAGTACTTCCCTGATGGCATCCGTGACCTCGAGAAGAGCCGACTCCGTGCTAAAATTTGCACGGAACCCAGATTGCGTGTCATGCAACAGGTCGTTTCCTTCGATAAAATTGGAAATCGTCCGATGTGCAAATCTCTCGGCCACTTTCGCCAGGGCAGGGAGAAGGGAAATAGGCCTATAGTTGGCATGGATGAGGGGGTCCAAGGAAGGCTTCTTGATCAATGGCAGGATCAGAGCATGTTTCCATGCCTGCGGGACCACTCCCGTTGACAATGAAGAATTCAGAAGGGGGTTCAGCAAGGCATTTAGGGCGGGTGCCACCTTCCCCAGATGTCTAGCCGGGCACGGATCAAGTGGAGAGCCTGATTTCAAGCTTGACAGAAGCTCGAGAGAAGTGTTAAGGCATAGATGTGGAAATTGTAAAAGAGAAGGGCCTAGACCCTCCCTAAATGAAGGGGGGGGTGAGGGACCAACGACCGACTGAGAACTAGAGTGGGAAAGAGAGGCTTGAATGGTTGTGATTTTACTAGCGAAGAAAGTTGCAAGCTGTTTTATCCATACTTCTGAATGAGTATGAGATGGTGTACAGATAGCTGGAGAGGTGAAATCCAGAACAACTTTAAAAATTTCTTTACAGCCATTTTCAGCCTCATCAATTCGACGCTCCAAATAAGCCTTTTTTTCATTCCAGATTGACTGGTGATAGGCTTTAGTTATTGCTCGAAATTTCAGTTTCTCAGTCGTATCATAGGTCCGTCTCCAAACTCTCTCAGCCCTTTTACAACCCTGCCGCTGCTCCCTTAACTGGGGAGTGAACCATGGGGCCGACGCTCTCCGTTCACCTGATTTAAGCTTTTTTTCGGGGATTAAGGTCTCAAATCTGGCTGTCAGCCAATTGTGAAAGAGACTAAGATTCTCTTCCAAATTGCCCAAAAGAGGACATGGAAAGGTGGTAAGGGCCTCAGATAACATATCCACCGAAAGCAGATGGAAAGGGCGCGAAGTTCGCGTGGTCTCCATTGATTCTCTCACCCGAGTAAGAGCAGTAGTAGGCACGGAAAAGGAGATCAAAAAATGATCAGACCATAGTACTGGTTGTATAGACGTTATCGTAATAGATTTTGTTGAAAAAATCTGGTCTAAAGTATGGCCTTTATTGTGCATCGGTTTCTGCAGAAACGGAGACAAACCTAATGGAACTGTGATGTCACTGAGTTTCATTGCATCGAGGTCCAATGTTTTATCCATATGAACATTGAGATCCCCAAGAAGAATACAATGCTCAGATCTGAGACAAGGGACTGAGAGAGCTACTTGTAGTTCATCAAAGAACGGCCCTGACGGTCCCGGGGCTCTATACAGGAGAATCCCGGTGCAAGCCTGGAGGGGGGAGAGCTGAAGGGTGAAACCCAAGGCTTCACATCCCTGGATATTCTCTACCGGGAAGGTTGAGCAGGGAATGTTTTTATTTACCACAAGAGCTACACCTCCCCCTCTACCTGATGTTCTATCCCTCCTAAAGATGTTGTATTCTGGAGGGATGGCGTTGGCTAAATCAGGTGCGGAGCAATCACTCAGCCAGGTCTCAGTAAGAAATAGGCATGATATATTGGAATTCTGTAATAAATTCCAGATATCAAGGGAGTGACAGGTCAAGGATCTAGTATTAAGAAGAAGACATTGATAAGGGGCCAGAATATTGTCCAGCGCAGTTCCGATAGACATTGGAAGACGCCAACCGCAAGTCGGACAACCTTTCCTTAAGGCCCGGCTGCCAGGAAAGAAAGAATGACAGTGGCCACGAGAGGGGCGTAAAGCAAGTAAGTCTGCCGAATTATAGCAAAACATATCAGTGAGATAACACAGAGTTCTGCAAACAAATACAAAAATAAGCACCCCACCGTCCCGCTCCGTCCGCTGCCGAGACGCTGACGGGCGCAGACGGGCAGGACTCTGGCAAGACTCCGGCAAAGCGGAGGCCGACCCGCTGCACGATCCCGCTGCGCTCGGAGGACTGGTTTAAATAGTCCCTCCAGGTGGGTAGCAAAACGACCCTCCGGTACACCCAAGATGGCGCTGGAAGAGCATCAGAGCCCTGGTGTCCTTTATTAATATGAGATATATGCCTAGGCTAACCAGAAGTGCTGCATCACCTGCTATGTACAAAGGACCATCTTTTAAGATTTTAATTATCTTCAAATAATAACTAAAATACTCCACTCATTTCTGTCCGGGAACTGGAAACTCTAGCAGACTGACAGCCATCATTGTATTACAATATTGAGGAAAACGCATGTCCTCAGGGAAAATTAATGTATGTCCCTTGTTTATTTTGAGGAAAATCACAATTTGATGTGAAGGAGCACATGCTCTCTTAAATACATTCTTGTTATGGTTTAGAGATTTTAAGGTTAGCAATAGGGAATTGTATTGGAACCTTCTTGAGTAAGGCTACTGGAATGTTATCTAGGTCAGTGATGACAACACAATACTTGGTGCATTTATATCAAGCTGAAGTTCAAACAACTGTCAGTTGAAGCTCGCTACTGGATGGGCTGGTGGCCATTACTTCTATCTTGCATTAAAGGAACTTATGAAGACATTTCCATTTCAGGCATCATTTTTGATCAGCATCTTAACACTGGCGACGAGCGCCTGCTGGGGACAGGCATCTGACCACCAGTTTGCTCAGGAACCCATCAGTACTATTCAAGCCAGCACTGTTAGTCTAGAAGCCTAGATGACCTTTACTGTGGAACATTGCTTTGAGGTCACTTACCCTAGTGACTGTGTGGACTGTGCATGGAGGAGAACATTGCAGAAACCTGACAACAGAAACGGCAGTGCTACGGTAAAGGTTACAGCGATTATAACGTCTGTGAGTGTAGTCTGTACTCGAATTGTGACATCAACTAAAGGATGCACTGTTTGTTTAATTGTGGAATGCAGGTACAGTGACGTGCGTTCAGAGACAAGCTGGTCTGTGCATGCGTTTGTTTGTCATAACACAAAAACCATGTGGCTATTCTGGAAGATGTACTTTCCTTGGAGAGCAACAATTTTTCAGCGCCTTTTGTGGCCATTTTGGTTTGGGGCAATTTGTATTTATAGCAGTATTAATGTTGTATGAGCATCACATGAGTGCCGAAGTCGTCCAGGCCTTTTTTTGTCTTAACCTTCACATCGTGTGTTCAGATGTGTGACCAGAAAGCACTTATGTAATCACAACAGCAGGATCAGGCACGATGAGTAAGTGCAATGGAAGCACAGACGGGCGATGTGGGCTCCTAACAATCGACAGGAAGATAGAAACAGACACAGAGGAGCGGAGTATACTCTCGACAATCGGCAGGAGGACAAGCAACAGATCGGTTTAGAACTAATCTATATATAAAAAAAAGAAAGAGGGAAAATTACTAACCCCATGCGGAGAACCCCGCTCTGCCAGCAGAGTTTACAGAGTTTTGCATACTGTGTGGAGTAGCGGAGCGAGTTTGCCAGCCCCTCAACCTTCCCCAATTTAATTACAAGAAAAAAAAGCCATGCGCGCGCATGATGTACAAAATTGGGGTTTGTGTGGACGAGGACGAGGAGGAGAGAAAGATCACAGTAAGGAGGAGGCAGCCCGGAGACGCCACAGCAAGTAAGTACCTTTTTTGTGTTATAATTAAATTAGAGAGAGTGGAGGGGAAAGGAGCATATTTTTTTCCCAACTCTGTGGAACTCCGCGTAGCGGCATTCCGCCAACTCAGGCTTAAAAATTACGCAAAGCAGACATTTGTACAAGCTTCCAATTAGCATTTTTATGTGTTGTAACTAACATGACTTTATTTATAGGTTGAAGGGTGCATTACAATTTATTTTGCCAGCAACGTTCTCCAGAACTCCAGAAGTATTTTTGTGGCTTGACCTATATAGAAAGTTCTGTTTGGATTTATTTTGCAGATAACAATAAAGTGTGGTCTGATTTAATGTGATATAGCACATTCTCTTTTATTTCTTATTCCAGCCTAGGTAATTGTTTTATAGTAGTTGTGGCAGGGGTAAGTATGGCTCAACCACCACTATTTTTGTCAGACAAGGGTGATCCAATTCTGCCTTGGAAAAGGTGGAAACAGCTTTTTGATTTATATTTAGTTGCGATTGAGGGTGAGACATTTCCTACGCTCAGAAAACTAGCAAGTTTGCAGCATAATTTAGGCATTGAGTACAGGAATGTGTATGAAAGTTTGGATGAGATCACCGTGGGAGATGGTGAGGGCAAACCGGGCAATGTGTATGACATGTAGGTGTTAATGTTGGAGAATCATTTTGGTTCCCAAGTAAACATTGTATTGCAAAGACACAAGTTCTTCACACATGTCCAAGAGAAACAGGAAAATATTGGAAGTTATGTGGCATCTTTGAAAACATCAGCACATACCTGCAAATTTAGTGAGCTTACTGATTCCTTAGTCAGGGATCAGATTGTCAGATGCACCAATGACATCAAGGTGCAGGAAAGACTTTTGACTAAGAATCCGGATTTGAAGGTAGCCGTGGTGGAAGGTAAGGAGAATACCAGTGTGTGGGTATGTTGTAAATGAGAGTGGATAAGGATAACAACAATCATGGAAAAGAGAATATGGTTCATGAGGTCAAGAAAGCAGTAGATAAGGGTGAGGAGTCTTAGAAAGAGGTCAGTGGTGATTTTCAAAAGTAATACCATGGAATAGAGAGTACAAATACTTACAAGAATAGTGGTAGAATGAAGTGTTTTAGGTGTGGTAGTGAAGAACATCGCTCCAACAGTCCTGGATGTTTCAGAAATTTTGCATCATGCAAAAAGTGTGGCAAGAAAGGGCATAACACCCATGTCTGCAGAGGAGAAAAGACTCAAAGTGTACACTGTGCATAAAGGGAAAAGAGGATCCTCCCTGAGCTCCACAGTAACTATATAATAATGTTTCCACTGTGGTCAATATCTGGTATATTCAACACAGGATCAGATCAATCAGTATTAACGATGAAAGGAAAATCGTAATCCAGTGACCACTAGTAATGGTCACACATAATTATAGTCCATTTCTCAAAACTAATAGTGGTTAAGTCCATTCAACATCAGAATAGGATCTCCTGTAGTCACATAAACTCAAAACGTGGTCAAATCCAAAATTGATTCTTCTTTATTGTCTTGAAGGAAGATTCATACAGTTCAATACAGCCAAAACGCAGCCAAAACGCAGCCAACAAGTGTTTCGTCAGGCACCAGTATGTGCCATTGACTTCCTCAGGGCTGCAACCCAAACATCAAAAATAGTATATATCAGACATTTATTCATATGAGAAAAGTCGATAGTAATCCAATATGAAAATTAAAGAGTAAAAAGTAAGTATCAAGAAAGGAACACCAGAATCTATACTGTGTTACAGTTAGAAAAAGAGAAATGAACAAAGAATAAGTAAAACGCCACCAGGATCCTGAGGTCACCATTGTGCCCATCCTCTACCACTAAGAAGGTAGTTCCAACACAAACAATATTCACCTGCAACTTTAATCATAGTTTGATACAATCTTCTTGATATCTCGCTTTGTACTTCACTCTGTGGAAATGAAACATATTCCAAAGACAAAACAAATTAACCCGAGTCGTATCCCGTTAGCTAGGACCGTACCTTGGTAGCACCTTTTAGATATTTTGTTGATCTAGTACTGTTATCCCTTGTACCAGTGTTGAGCGCCCTTTCTTTACCTGGTTACCAGAATATTCTTTTTGTATTTTATGTGCACAGGTTTTGGGCGGCCACAGGGATAATGATGAATAGGGACAAGGAAGCTCAGGATTTATTCAGCAACCTCAAAGCGGGCTCCTCCATAGGTACAGCTGTGGGATCTAGTAAGGAGCAAAAACAAGAAGGTTTAAAGGCTAAGTTCGTTGGATTAGAACGACTTAAAAAAGCCAAACTTAACAAATGGTGGGATTCCGCCACACTTATGCAGTATTTGATCCTTAATAGCATACCAAAGGGACTGAGGTCGCAAATTATGCCTACCTATGAAGATTTAGAACCAGACTTATTGGACACATGGGAGAAGGAATTGACTAACAGCTCTAGGAACCTTATAAATATTTTGATTGAAAATGCGGAAAGAAAAATTAAGAAGTTGCTAATTGAAATTGAAAGAGTAGAGGATGAAATTAAATTACTTAATATACCTGAAGCGACTATGAAGAACTATGCAATCTTAGATGAGATATTGATAGCTCTACAAACAGATATCAAGAGAAGGAAGGCTAGGAAATTAAAACGGGATGAAAATGATTACCTTACAGGGCGCATATTTACATTTGCACGCCGTTTTGATTACCTTATGAATAAGAACCAACCTCCAAAGAAAAATGTGAGAGATTTCGAGTGTTAGTGATCCTTACTCTTCTTCTAGTAATGTTTCTACCAGTGAAAACGAGGATACGGTGGATGCACCAGGTGCAACAGCTAGTGGGAACAATTATTTAGAGGAAGTGCGCAGGATAAGGTTTGGGAATCGAGAAGCAGGAGTGATTTTTTGGGATACAGGAAACGTAAGACCATGACAGGAACCAGAGGCAAAGGAGGAATCAAAAATAAAACAGGGGATGAGGACTCGGTCTTGGAAAAACTAAATGGAAGTATTGTTGATAATAAAGAGATTGAAATCATTAATCTCTCGTCAGTAGAATTGACAGCAGACATGGTTTCTTTACTTAAGAAATGTTTAAGTTCTTGTCCTATTACTAAAATGGACTGGAATGTAGCTAAGATTGATCTGTACAGATTTACTAGAATGTTAAAAATAAAAACATACTTTGCAAATCAGCCTAAATCTTCTAGACCTGTTACTATTAGACCTGAATTAAGTAACCATGTCGAAATTGCTTTTGGACTTAGAGATTAATCAGACCATTTTTGAATCAAGTGGCTTGAAAACCAAGTCACGATGGACTCCTCAATTATCCTCGGGCAATGTGATTGATGCTTTCTTTAAGGCAGTGAACCTGGATATTGACCAATTCATAATTAAGGATATTAGAGATCATAATAGATTACCTAAGCGAAATAACTTGAATATGAAAGAACGTAAAGCATTGAGGGATCTCATTACTAACCATGATATTGTCATAAAAATGGCAGACAAAGGGGGAAATGTAGTAATTCTGAATAAATTGGATTATGATCAGGAGGTTTTTTCTCAATTAAATGATGTGAAATACTATGAAAGGGTGGCATCTAATCCATTACAACAGGTAACGACTTTGATCAATGACAAACTTAAGAACTGGTATGATCACTCGTTATTGGATTTTGATGAGTATATGTACTTAAAAGTGATATCTCCACGTTCTCCATGTCTATATTGTCTACCAAAAGTACATAAAAATAGATATAGACCACCTGGTAGACCTATCATTTCCGGTATTAATGGTCCAAAGGAGAAAATGTCTCATTACATTGATATTTATTTACGGCCCTATGTACAGAATATGCCCTCTCACATTGAAGACACGAAACATGTCTTGAACTTAATGAATGATATAATTTGGGAACCAGGCATGATTTTAGCTACACTGGATGTGGTTTCTTTGTATAGCAATATAGAACATGACTTAGGATTGATTGCCATGGAGAGTTTCCTTAATAAACGACCAGCAGAACAATATAATCACATAGTAATGCTGTTAGAAATGACTAGACTGGTATTAGAGAATAACTACTTCCTTTTTAATGACAAATGGTATAGACAGAAGCTTGGTACAGCAATGGGTTCCAGATTCGCTCCGTCTTTTGCCAACCTATTCATGGGGTGGTTTGAGGCGGAGTGGATCTGGGGCCCTAAAGGGAGCAAATGGATCGATCACCTTTATTATTGGGGTCGTTCCATCGATGATTGCCTCCTTATCTGGAGGGGTACTGTTCAGGAGCTACAAGAATTTTTTGATCATTTAAACACTAATCAGGTGAACATGAAATTTACTACTGAGTTCAGTTTGGAATATCTAGTCTTTTTAGATGTTGAACTATTTATCAAAGAAAACAAGCTCTGTAGTAGGATGTGCCGTAAAGCAACTAGCTGCAACTCATTATTGTTTGCCAAGAGTTGCCACCCGATGAGCTAAATTAACTCTATACCCTACGGGGAAATGCTAGAGCCCGTTGGAATTGCTCTGAAGAAAGTGACTTTGAAAATAATCTACTAGATATGACAATGAGATTTCAAGCCCGCGGTTACTCTGAGAAGGTCATCAACGATGCTAAGATACGGGCCAAGAAATTGCATTGACCTGACATCTTGAAACCATAACCGAATCCACACCTTAAAGATGAAACAAAAAAGATAGTAAGACTGGTGACAAATTATGGTGAGGGTAGTCATAAACTGTTTGGAGTACTTAACAAATATTGGCATTTTCTGAAAAGTGATGCACACATCGCTCCAATGTTGAATGAGAAGCCTAGTATAACGTACAGAAAGGGTACAACACTTTCGAACATGATATGCCCGAGTTACCCTAAAGGACCGGATAGAACTAACTGGTTGAGTCGACAACCACATGGATTTTTCAGTTGTGGTAACTGTAGTTCTTGCAGATGGGCAGTCAGGAGAATTAGTGAATTTAATTACAGAAACATGGGTACTTTCAAGATTAATACATTCATTAACTGTGATACTACTTTTGTTGTTTATGTAATTTTATGTTCTTGTTCCAAGATTTATGTTGGGAGCACCATAAGAAGATTACGTGACAGAATGACTGAGCACTTTCGAGCCCTAAAAAATGATGATACTAGATATCCGATAGCTGTACATTTTATACAAACGCAGGATGACTCTCATAAACATAAATTCTCATATCATGGTATAGACGTTGTGAAAGTTGATAAGAGAGGCGGAGACAGGACCCTACAACTTCAACGTAGGGAATGTATGTGGATCATGAAATGAAGGGCTGTGGAAGATGGTTTAAATCTGGATTCTGAATTACACTACTTTTTGGGTCATTAAATAGTCAGCTTATACAATGTACACAATATGTGATTGTACTTTACCCATGTTGAGATTGCATGAAAATGAGTAATTTCCTTATGATCTGCATATGTAGGAACATGTATCTGGAATTTTTATCAATTTGCATGGTTAGCATTTTTGTTGACTTTATAAATTAGAACGGATGTACTAAGGATTAGGGGCTCAATAAGTATCAGGTGATATTAAATTTGAGCCAATGAAGATTTTAGTTTAGATCAGTATATTGTTACTATCCTCCTTTTTCACTCTATTTTCTCTCTGAATCTAACGATGTGGATCTATATTCTATCTGTATACTTTACTATATTTCTAATTGCTCTAATTTCCTTCTTGAGCGTCCCCCTTGGAATAAGGTTTAGCTGAAGGGAACCTCTCTTGAATTGAAGTGGATGTTAGTTCTATGTGGGACTATTGGTCTAGCAGTTATCATGCTGCGAGTTCGAGACCACTGTAGGTTTAAAAGTTTACTTTAGATGGCAAACAGGGATTTAGGCGAAGGGATCCTGTTTTGAATTGTAGTGGATGTTAGTTCCACGCGAGACTATTGGTTTAGCAGTTATCATGCTGCGAGTTCGAGACCACTGTAGGTCCGTGATTTAGTATGTGTATTTTGGAATGGCTATAAATCTTTTAAACACTAATAGTGTGTATTTAATTAATTCGTAATCCTTATTATTAATTTTAGCACTATTAAACATTGGGATTCAGGCACGGAACGGTGTAATTATATTCGGTACGTAAAAGTGTTTATAGGAAGTGTCAAATCATGGTCATAGAAAGGGGAAGAGACTGAGCGGATTGGCGCATTAGGACTATGGCAGCATAAGTTAGTTACTTTTGGAAACATTATTAATCAGTTAATGAATTATATGGTGGATATACACTGAATTAGGAGAATTGAGGTTCCATGCATTTTCATTAGGGGCTTTTTACATAATGTTAGCCACTACAAGATGGCGCGGATAGCGAGTTAGTATTTAAAGGACGACTAATATGGCGAGTGTGCTGCACGTGAGTTCATACGGGATACGGATGAATGTACACATCGAGGTCAGTATGTTTATGCGAGTAGGGGAGACCTGACTTTATCATTACATTTATGCACATACTGACACTGGTTTTCTTTTATTGTATTTCAGTATACACACATGGATGGGACATATGTTTTTTATAATATTGAGGTGAGGCATATTTTGGGTGTCTAAGTCCTTCACTTTGTCTGTTAGTGTATATGATTTTTGAATGCTTACTTTAAGTGCAACTCTTGCCCATTATAGATATCGTATATCTGAGGACACAGTATATTTGGACAAGGAGGTGAAGTATGGTTAACAATATTTATTTCTGTACACACCGACTGGGGTTGAACTCTATCTCTATAATATTTCAGAGGTTGGCAGGATGAACATTACTGAGGCATGTTTGTTAAAATAATGACGATTATCGAGGGTGATTGCTGCCTTATGATACTTGGAATATGACTATCATTAATAATATGTTTCTCTGTTATAGATATATTTAGTGGCACTTTCTATCGCGTGCAGCCTAAGGAGATTACGTACTTTTTTGGATAGTCACTGGTCACCCCTCATAAGCGGTGAGCGCATATGAATAGTGCGGTACACAGTATTGATCGTGGGTTATGCTGGTGAGGCTGACTTGAAGTTTAGATATCTATAACAATTGGAGTGATCCGTTATATATATTTTTCTGAGGATGAGGACTATGAGTGTGGGACATATTTTCACAGATCAATTTATATAATATATTGCCATGTCTAGGGGGTTGATCCTTTTGGGGTTTATTAGAAGCCATACAATACGACACGGGTTAATTTGTTTTGTCTTTGGAATATGTTTCATTTCCACAGAGTGAAGTACAGAGCGAGGTATCGAGAAGATTGTATCAAACTATGATAAAAGTTGCAGGTGAATATTGTTTGTGTTGGAACTACCTTCTTAGTGGTAGAGGATGGGCACAATGGTGACCTCAGGATCCTGGTGGCGTTTTACTTGTTCTTTGTTCATTCCTCTTTTTCTAACTGTAACACAGTATAGATTCTGGTGTTCCTTACTTGATACTTACTTTTTACTCTTTAATTTTCATATTGGATTACTATCGACTTTTCTCATGTGAATAAATGTCTGATATATACTATTTTTGATGTTTGGGTTGCAGCCCTTAGGAAGTCAATGGCACATACTGGTGCCTGACGAAACACGTGTTGGCTGCGTTTTGGTTGCGTTTTGGCTGTATTGAACTGTATAAATCTTCTTTCAAGACAATAAAGAAGAATCAATTTTGGATTTGACCACGTTTTTGAGTTTATGTGACTACAGGAGATCCTATTCTGATGTTGAATGGATTTAACCACTATTAGTTTTGAGAAATGGACTATGATTATGTGTGACCATTACTAGTGATGCGAAACAGAGGGAGAAGGAGGATTGAAGAGACCCGGTCGTCCTCCAAAAAGACTTAATACATAAGTGGGGATCCCACGTGTAGGATCCTGGGACCTAGCTCAAGCGTAGGTGACTGACTCACTTAATCAGTGTAACCTTTAAAGAAAGAAACATTTATTTCTAGTGTCCCCTCACTCACCGGTGTGTGGTGCAAAAAAATGGTGGTGGAGTGGGTGTGAGTGAGTTAAAAATACCGTGCTTAGTGGGCCTCTCCAATTTATTTAGCTCCCAGGCAGGTATGTTAAAAGTGGGGTTAGTGTCACTGTAGATCAACCTTTAATGTGGATGATTCAGTGAGCGAATAAGGTCACACATAGTCTTTCACCCTTAAGTGCTCCTGCGTAGTTTGTGAGTCGTAGCACGCCCCTTTTCGTAGAGAACTGGGATGGCCCCAATGATGAAGCATGTCACCGTGGGGCAACCCCGGTGAGTGAGGGGACACTAGAAAGAAATTTTTCTTTCTTTAAAGGTTACACTGATTAAGTGAGTCAGTCACCTAAACTTGAGCTAGGTCCCAGCATCCTACACGTGGGATCCCCACTTATGTATTTTGACCATTACTAGTGGTCCCTGGATTACGATTTTCCTTTCAACGTTAATACTGATTGATCTGATCCTGTGTTGAATGTACCAGATATTGACCACATTTGATACATTATTATATAGTTACTGTGGAGCTCAGGGAGGATCCTCTGTTTAAATTTAGCTAGGAACGTACCTTGGTATGGTCTCTAAGGGTTGTCTGGTAATCACCCTTTTCTCCCTTTGTAGCACCTTTTAGATATTTTGTTGATCTAGTCCTGTTATCCCTTGTACCAGTGTTGAGCGCCCTTTCTTTACCTGGTTACCAGAATATTCTTTTTGTATAAAGGGAAAAGAGGTTTGTTTTGAGTGTGAGAGATGGTGGTGGATGGACATGCTTGAATGTGAGATCATAGTGCAGGGAGAACATTAACTATGTTGGCTGACTCAGGATCACCATATACCATGGTAGAGGACAAAAATTCGGAGTCAGTGTTTAGTGCGGAGGAAGTTAAGTTATCTCCACCTGACACCATCCCTGTAGGGTATGGTGGAGTGAGATTGAATGCCCTTAGATATGCTGTTTTGAAAATTCAGTTTGCAGATAGAGAAACAGTTGGAAAAGTGGAAGTTGCCAGGAGGGGTAAACATCTTTTAGAATGGAGGCATCAGAGGGATATGAGGATAACATTAAATCTGAATAAACCACAAAAAGGTGTTGTTTCTCTCTGTAGTGGGATTGCCAGATGTGCGTTCCAAATTTCCCAGAGTTTTTTGTAATGAGTGGGGACAGTTAAAAACATTAAAAAATTGGCTGTACCATTCGTAAGCAAAGTGAAGAAAGTTCCACAACTAATTATGGATTTTCTTGAATGTGAGTTGAAGAAATTACTGGATCTGGGCGTGATTGAGGAGACAGAATGCTCTGAATGGTTGGCCCCTGTGGTTTTGGCCCCAAAAGATGGAGGAAGAGATTAAAATGTGTGTGAACTTACGTGGGCTGAATAAGCACATATTGGTGGACAACTAAGTATTAATGGGGTAACCCACAAAAGACTACCCGACCTGGGTCAGTATTGCAGTACAAAAAGTAAGTGGTTATTATAATGAACAATACATTTTTTAGCATTCACCAAACTTTCTTTTCATGTAATGCATAAATGCATTTTATTGTGTGAATCATTGGCACTCAATGCGATTTAAATGCAAAGCATTGGTTATTATTGGCAACGCAGTTGCTCAAGCATATAACAGTGCGATACGTATTTACAGCGCTCTGATGTAGGAAAAAAGGGAAGGTTGGGGATCAAGTAAATATGTGTGGGTGAAGGACAGGGAAGAGGTGATGTGACATAAATACATCAATTATACATGATATTTGCCCTAAAAAGGGTGGGGGAGGGGGTGGGAGTGTGGGTGTGGGGAAAAGGGAGATCTCAGACAGCTGATGGATATAAGTTGTGCAACCAAGGAAGGTGAATTATGGTATAAGAAGCAGACTAAGGCCAGGAATGGCATAAAAGGATGGTAATCCTAGAGGAGAATAATAAGCAGACAGGTAAAGATACAGGGCTAGATGTAGGTAACAGGGAAATACTGATTCCTAAATACCAAATTTTACCGATTCTGTATTTAGGAATCGGTATTTCAGATGTAGGTAAGAATTCAGTAAAAAATACTGAATTCTTAAAATTCGTTATTACCAAATCTGTAATTGAGATTCAGTAATAACGAATACCTACCCATTCATTCCTATGGGCTTGGAGGCCCATAGGAATTAATGTGAAGACATTCTGTATTACCGATTCGGTATTACCGAATCGGTAATACTGGGAGGTATTTCAGGGTTGCCAGGGTGTCCTATGTGCAAATGTGCAGATGTGGCACATATGCATTCCTTAAGGGCATTGCTGTGTGCCACATGGCACATAAAAAAAACCAAAAAAGTACTTTTTGAAAGGAAATCGCTATTTACAACCAACTTGGAGTTGGTGGTAAATAGCGATTCCTTAAGGCTGAGGTGCACTGTTTTAAGTGCTACCTACATTGCATTTAAGGAATCGGTATTACCGATTCCTTAAATGCAAGGCCAAATAGGAATCGGTATTAAGGAATCGGTATTTACCGATTCCTTAATACCGAACCCTTCCCTACATCACAAAGGCCTAAATACCGGTCGGAAACGGTGAAATTTACCGAATTTCACCATTACCGACCGGTATTCGCCCACCTACATCTGGCCCTCAGTTTTTAATAGTTAGACTGAAGATTCTCTCCGTCAATATTTGTGCTCTTAACGATCCGTAAAAAATACAAAGAATGGCTGTGGGTTTACAAGCGACAGGGGCTAATATTATTGGTCTTCAAGAGACACACATCGAGGGGTCACAACAACACCTACTTAAAACCCTAGGATATAGATTGAATACAGCAACAACACAGGGTACTAGGACCAGGGGGTCGTCATTCTGGCAAAAGGGAGCGAGATACAGTTTGCTAGGTCATCGACTGATAAGTATGGGTGATGGGCAATTACAGAATGCCAATACAACAATGATCAAAAAAATGATAGTATGTACAATATACGGAAGTGTTATGGATGACCCGAGCGTATTGGAATATGTCTCCTATGAACTGGCTCATTGGCCGCTCCCATTGATAGTTTGTGGCGATTATAATCTGAACCTCCCATTTGATTGGTCATTGGATCCTGAATTTAGAGATAAGGGGAGGAAACCAAAAGTATTCCAGGCCCTCAAAGAATGATGCCAAACCCATGGTTTGATAGACTGTTGGCAAACAAAACATCCAAGTGATCCAGGCTTTACGTTTTTTTCTAATCCACATGCAAAATTTGCTAGATTAGATTACATGTTTACTTCTAGTACTATACATTCTAGTTGCTCAATAGATAGATCACCACAGGTTCTATCAGATCATAACCCCTTAATTATGAACCTAGAAAGTGGAGGAATGAACAATTATTTGAAAATCTGGACCTTTGAGAGCGATTTGTTGCTAAATAAGGAATATTGCCAACATATGAATAAATGGATACCAGAATTCTTGGAGGATAACCTGGGTAGGACCTCGATTGAGGTGGTCTGGAACGCTATGAAATTGGGAATAAGAGGGGAGACGCTACGATTTTCACAAAACCTTAATAAAGAGGCTAAACAGAAAATGGGGCATTACAAAGAAATCTGACCATAGCAGAGGAGGGCCTGATAAGGGCTGTACGAGAAGGACGGGAAATTGAAAGGGAGTTAAGACTGGTGTCAATCGCTAAAAATACTATTACCGACATTTTTACGGATAAAGCGATAATTAAGGCAACAACGAATAGGGAAATTACGTATGAGCTGAGCGAACAAGTTGGTCATCAATTGGCAGTATGAACTAGACAACAAAATACATCCAATTTAATAAGTGAGATTAAAGATTCGAGATATGGACGAAAGAATGATTCTAAAGAGTTAAGGGCTGCATTTCAAAGATACTATCAAGATTTATATGAGGAGACTTGAATACGACAGGATAAGATTGAGGAACATCTAGACCAGATCCCATTGTTAAGATGGGAGCAAGAGGATCAAGACAGTTTGGATTATATACCACTGTGGAGGACATTTTTATTCAATGAATAGTTTATCTAAGGGGAAGGCAGTTGGGATGGATGGGATACCCATAGAGTTTTATGTTAATTTCTTCAAGCCACTAAAGAGAATTTTAAGTGACCTATTCATACATATCTTTCAGGGTGGTTGACCCCCTGGATCATGGTCTCGAGCTAAAATCATGTTTTTAAAAAAAAAAAAGAACAAAGATGCTACAGAAATCGGATCATATCATCCTATCGCCCTGATCAACAGTGATTCAAAAAATCTAGTTGAAACTATTAGCCATCGTTTGGCACCAATTATTCATAGAATTGTATCTGGTTGTCAGCATGGGTTTATCCAAGGGAGGTCTACTACCGACCATGTCCAAAGAGTGATCACACTCTTTGATATTACTGAGGTTGCAGGAGACCCTACGGCACTCATACTACTGGATGCTGAGAAAGCCTTCAATAGGGTCTCCTGGAAATACCTTTGGACAGCGATGTCAAGAAGTGTATAGGGGAGCCTTTTATTAAAGCAACCCAAAGTTATATACAGCACCAGTAGCTGGAGTGATGGTAAATGGGGCAGTCTCAGAGAAGATAGATATTACTAGAGGGACAAGACACGGGTGCCAATGCTCTCCCTTATTATTTGCGATATTTATTGACCCCTTTTTCTGCAGGCTCGAATATTATATGTTAATTCCACCAATATGGTCACAAACTTGGGACATTAAAACACTGGCTTATGCGGATGACATAGCATTGGTTACTAGTGATCCCGTTGCCGCGATAAAGGCAATAGAAGATGAGGCTAAATTCTTTGGAGAGGTATCCAGGTATAAGCTGAATCAAGATAAAACTCAGATAGTTCTTAATAACAAACTCATGATGAGAGATGATCGAGTATTGGAGAAAGCTATGTATTTGGGTGTCAGCATAACAGCTAATTTGGATAGCTTAGCAATGGCTAATCTTGATCCATTAATACAATATACCGAAAAAGACCTAAGGAGACTAAATAATTAGCATCTATCTATTGGGGGTAGGTGTAATGTGATAAAAATGCTTTTTTCCCCAACATTTTTATATTTTTTCAGGACAATTTGTGGAGTTTACACCACAATGGTTTAAAGCAATAGAAAGCATGTTTTCACGGTTTATATGGGGATATAAAAGACCTCACAGAGCACTCAGATTTATTACCTTGCCTACAGATGGGGGTGGTTTAGCCCTCCCCAATTTTAAACTGTGGTGCTGGGCCATGATTTTGAAATATTATAATGAACTATTGTCTATAAACAGAGATAATAGGACAAACAGTGTCATGCCAACACCGCAAGAACTTATTTTGTCGGCACTCATATGATAGCTATTTTAAAACCCTTGTTGGCATCCATAAAGCTTGGAGCAACGTGTATAAACGTTTGGGAGTTGGGAGGCTATCTTTTTATACAGTATTATTTAAAACAATATTCTCCCTGAGATATTCAATGATGTATGTATGAATAGATGGATAAGTGAAGGGATTACTCAATGACGGTGTTTGTACTCCACTTTTGGGCTGAAATCATTCGAAGAATTGAGAAATGACTAAACATTAGACTACAGGGATTTCTTTAAATTCCTCCAAGTTAGGGATTTTCTATCAAAGAAAGGGGGTGGCAGATCTATATTTTAAAAAATCCAAACCATGGAAATTGTAAGTAAAAATAGATCACCAGAAATTGGAGAAATCTATGAATGTATGATGGCCGGACTTCCAGACGATATGAATACATTTCTTTTAAAATGGCAGGATAAATTGGGGATCACTGCTGCAACCTTTTTTAAATCGTATGAATGATCGCAGTCTATATTAATGTCTGCGAGATTACAAGCCCAGTATTACAAGACGTTTTTTCAATTGTACTATACACTAAGTAAGATAGCTAAGTGGGGGTCCGGTAAGGGAACAGTATGTCCATGGTGTACCTTATACAAAGCTGACATTTTACATATATTTGCAGCATGTGATGCACTACAGGAGCTGATTAATGACATATCTGACTTCTTATTGGAGATCTTTAATGCAAGAATAGAAATTACAGTGGGAAAAATAATGCTTGGTATAGATGGAGATATTCGACCAAAAAGCATGCAAGGCATGATATTTGTGACAATGACGGTTTTAAGAATATGCACAGCTTCCGCTTGGTTGGATCCAAAGCTGCCAGTGTTTCAACAATGGCGTGCTTGATTGCTGGTGTCATGTAGCTTAGAGGTAGCTACATATAGAAGGATGGGACGAAATAAATGGAAAAAGGGGCTGGAAATATGGGATCCCCTAATCCAGTGGATGCAAATTCAAGATAGAACAGGCTAGATGCCTCACAATAACGAAATGTATCAGGAAATTATCTTGTATTGTAATTACTAGCTGTGATGAATTTAGTTGCACTAGATCAATTAAGTATGTGATAGTTAAATACCTATGATTTATGTAATAATATTATATTGAAATGTAATGTCTGAGAAGGGTGGGGGCGTGGGAAGCGGTGAGGGTTATATGTATGTAAAATTAAATTAATAAAGAATATATTTTTTTTTAAAACACTTGTACATGATATAACCTTTCCGGCCTAAAACAGGTCAATTGTTCCCGGATATACACATAACCCTAATAGACATCAACTAATTGAAAATCAGTCATCAGAGCTTGGGATGTGGGTGGGTGTCGTCAATGTTTCGACCCCTATGAAGGAGGGTTAATTCAGTCCTCACGGTGGGGTCCTCATTAGGACAAAGCTGAGAAGAGCACCTGTGAACAATTGGAACAGTGTGTGAGGGGAGGGACACAGTGTAAGAAAAAAAATGTGAATGCTGCTAATGAAGGTAACTGAAACCTACTCGGGGGAACAGCAGGAATACTCCACTGTGCCGTCAAAGGACGTGGGCTTAAAAGAGCTCCGAGAGTCAGAGAGAAAAAATGATCAAAAACTGAACATCTTAATCTAAAAACCTACTGGTAAGTGTATCAATTACCATTACTTACTGATTCAACAAAAATGAAGAAAACGCTTCTTAGGTCTATGCTGTGGGTTAATCAATCCCTCGCAGTTATTGGATCAAATCCGACTTTCTACAAAGCAAGAGAACGTGCCAAGAGAACAATGTCAATGGTTGCTTAGCGTATGTCTAAAAACATGTCATCTACACATATCTACATCAATATCCAAGACCTCCCCTAGTCCTCCATGTGCAAACTGGACCACATCGGAGAGACCTTCTTGCTAGTGTGGTAACAACCAATGTGGATGGACAACTTATAAAGGGGCATTCCGAGTCGTGTATATACACAAAATTGAACTTTCCTTAGGTGAGAAGCTGTAACTATACCCTTGCTGAAATCATGGTGGGACCCCTTGAACCTCAAAGTTAAACAGTGGTTGCTAGGCATATATCGTGAGTAATGTCAGCTTTGCACATCTACTTTTTAAAATCAAAAAAGTCCCCTAGTCCTCCTTGTGCAAGCTAGACCACATCGGAAAGACCTCCCTACTAGTAATCAAGATTGATGGACAGGCAGCCTCTACCTTACATTTTGGAAACACGGGCTCTTATAAAAGATGCTAAATTTTTCAGCGTCATAGATTTGTTCTCTGCCTACCACCAGGTCCTGCTTCATCCAGAGTCCAGACATTTAACATCTTTTGTGACTACTGTGGGTGCTTCCAGATTTATTCGCATGCCATTGGCCTAGCATGTGTGGCTGCTTGTTTTCATAGGGTAATGAAGAAGGTTCCAGAGGATCTCCATAAGGTGTTGTTTTTCCAGGATGATATGTTGGTGCACAGCAAAGATCAACAAGAGCTTAATGGGTGGTTTTGGCAGGTGTTGGAACAATTGCAAGACGCTGCTTTGATTATAAAGAAAGAAACATGAAAGTTCTGGGTAACTTCTGCAACTTATCTGGGAAACACGATCTTAGGCGAGTCAGCTAGATTTGATTAATAGCATTGTAAAAGCACCCTGTTCTGCTCAAAAATTATTCCAAATTTTGCCATTTTGTCACAGCTTTTAGGGTCGTTATTAAAAGAAAATGTCAAATTTGAGTGGACAGAAGAGTGCAGAGCAGCATTTGGTGAAATTAAAGATAGTATTGGAAAATTACCAAAACTGTGACACTTTGATATATTTAAGAAAACCATTGCATCGAGGAGCACGGCGTCAGCAGACAAAATGGCCGCTCCTTAGAATCGCTCCGGAGCTGAGGGGCGTTTTTCCGACTTCAGCACTGAGGCAAATTAAAATGAATGGATTCCGATGTCAGAAGCAGCTGGCAACGTTGAGGCACGTTTTTTAGACCTGTAGATGGTCTATTTGGACACATCTTTTTTCTCTCCCTCAGTGATGATTTGTATTGCGGATGCCATTTTGAGAGTCTGAAACTCTAATTTTTTCTCAGGTGCCAGCATTGCAGCAATGCCCCTCTGGTCAGCATTTTTGGGCCATTTGGGCCAGTCCCACCACTGCTAACGACATAGTGCATAAAAATGCTTTAATAAATAACAAATAACTCCTCTTTTCTTCATCAAATGTCCATACCTTCTCCTTTAATGTAACCAAATATATCTATGCAGGTGGTTTCAGTGAAGACTCTTGCTTGAATTGTGAGCACAATCTCCAGCCACACAGTAGTGTTTGCGGTTTTGGAATTGGTTCTGAGAGTGTCATTTATTTTTGAAGCACTTTCTTACAATAATATTTTGACTCTAATATGGACTTAAGTAAGCCTCACAGGGCTACTGGTTCTATTACCAGTGGTCGTAAAGACTCGACAGGCTCTACTAATAAATGAGCCAAAAAGGATCCTTCGTCCCCAACAAAATCATCTCTCCCTCTGACTCTAGAGGATGTTATGGATGAACTGATAACCATTCAACCTTTTATGACGGATACCACTGCAAAACTTCAGAGAAATGGTCTGGACTCACGGCTTTCAGACTTCAAACAAACGATTAGTGACGCATAAGATGTTGTTGCTGAGGTCAATATGCTTTCCAATGAGGTTGAGCAACTGAAGAAAACAACAGAAGATTTGGAAAACCAAAATAGATGTAATAATCTGCGAGTGTATGGAATTCCGGAAGGTTCTGAGTGTTCTGATATGATCTCCTTTCCGAAGACTTATGTTCCTTAGATAGTCAGCCTGCCAAAATCAACTAAACTTAACATTCAAAGGGCTCACAGGCTAGGACCCCAGAATGCATCAACATCCAACAAACCTCTGGAAATTATTGCATGTTTCCTATTATACTAGGACCTCATGGTGATTCTAAATGCTGCCAAGCAACACAAACAAATGCTTTGGTTTGGTCAAAAAATCTTCTTCAGCCAGGACGTTCCTAAGCCAATTGCTAATCGCTGTAAAGAATTTGTAGACCTCAGACTATTATTGCGATCTATGAATGCCCGATATGGCCTCATACACCCCTGCTTTTTCAAAGTAACCTACAAAGACATTACTTTTACTTTTGAGAACCCTGCAGAACTTAGGAAATGTATCCATGTTCACCAAGGAGAAGCTTTAGAACTTACCAAAACTTAATTATTCTCTAACATGCTCTTTTGTTTTCTTCTTCTCTTTCCACAGGTTTCTCTCTCATCCCTTGTTCTTTGCTGAAGTCCTTAATCAAGATGTCCTTCTGTTTTGTTGTCAATGCTTCAATCCATTTAGTTGTCGCCCTTAATGTTCGGTAAGTCCCCTTCTATTAGGTTGTTTATGTTTTTATTTCATGACTACAGTCTTTTGATTTTTCTGATGTCATCAACTTTGTGCCTTCTCCGTGTCCCTCTATGGGGCGGTCCTTGTACTTCTCGCCCCCCCATATCAATGTTCTTTAATTGCTAAAGTCTTAGGGCTTTTTGTCATCTGTTCTTTGGTCACACCTCAAAATTAGACGGCGCTCTCTTTTCGCTCCTCCTGCCTATTTCCCACTCCCCTTCTTCCCTTCTTTCTCCCTTTCCTTTTTGCTTATCAGTTTATTGCAGCTTCTTTCTGTCTCTATATATTTGTTCCTGTCATTCCTTATCACTTTCCATCTGGTTTGTTGAGTTGGGCGCATCAGGCTACCTGATTTATTCTCCTTCCTAAATCTTTAGGTTTTCTTATGTTCTGGCCTTTATCTGTCTTTCTCTTACTCAGATTACCTCTCTTTCTAGACTCATATTACTTTCTGTTATTCTGGTTTTTGTTGCTCAACTATTTTATCAATTTTAACCTTCATGTGTTTTGGTTCATAATTTTGTATAAGATTCTTTAATGAGTGTAATACATATTATTTCATGGAATGTTAAAGGTATCCATAATCCAGTTAAGAAACAACAAGTATTATCTCATCTTGCTTTATTGAATAGTCATGTAGCGTTATTGCAAGAAACGCATCTTAAAGATCATGACTTACTTTCCTTGTGCAAATTGTGGGTTGGAGATGTATTTAGTTTCCTAGCAGTTAACAATAAGAATGGTTTAGTAATCCTGTATCACAAGTCACTGAATGTTCTTTTGCAAAATGAGGTTAAAGATAATAATGGTAGATGGCTTTTATTGAATGCTAAGGTTAATAATACTCAATTCTCTATTTGCAATGTATATGGCCCTAATGGTACTGATTTGGGATTTTGGAAGGATTTCTCTACCCTTCTTCCTTCTCATGCCTCAGAAAATTTGATTTTGGGAGGGATTACAATCAATTTATGGATCCCTTTTTAGATCAGAAATCTCATTCCCAATAGAATGCAAAAGACTTTCCATAAATCCATTACATCTAGAGGGCTATTGGATGCATGGAGGATTTATCAAACAGATGTCTTGGTGATTTCCTTCTTTTCCCCGGTTCACAGGTCTCATTCACCAATAGATTATATATTTCTTACACAATCATCTCTTCAATTCATGACAAATGCTGAGATTGGCTCCATTCTCATATCTGAACATGCCCCGTCATTACAGATATGGATTATCCCCCTTCCACACCCACATCATGCTGTTGGCATTTTAATAATGCCCTTTTATTAGACACTCAATTTGTTGAACAATGTTCGCTGTTTATAGAAGAATTTTCCAATAATAACCTTTCCTTTGATTTACAGTTCAATTTTATTTGGGATGGTTTCAAAGCTGCCGCCAGAGGATTTATCATAGATTTTGTTCCCTGGAAAAAAAGAAGGCACTTTATGATGCAACATTAATTTTAAAACAAATTAAGATCCTGGAGCATGAATATTTCACCTCAAACCGATCTGATACTTTATCCAATCCCATTAAAGCTAAATTACAATACAATAAACAATCCTGGGATAATGCTTGTTGCAATCTCCTTAAATGTAATGCTAAGATGTATGGTGGGCATAACAAAGTGGGCAAATCCCTAGCCAACTATCTTAAAATTAAAAAACAGAAATCTAAGATTGTTGCCATCACAGATAGTGCAGGAATAAGACATATCACAGATTCCAAGATCTTTGATTATTTTTCAGTGAATACTACATTTCCCTCTATACTCCTGAGTCAACCCCTTCTGCCGATCAAATTGAATCATTCTTCCAATCCATTCCCAAACCCTCTGATAATCACATTGATTTAACAATCCTTGACAGTCCTATTTCAGAGCAGGAAATTACAAATGCTGTTAGTAAACTTCCCAAGGACAAGACACCTGGCCCTGATGGCTTTACTGTACGTTTCTTCCTTCATTTCAAGCAATTACTGATCCCTAAGTTGCTACTCCTCATAAATCATTTCTTAGTCTCAGGAAAAATGCAAGGTACCTTCACTCAAGCAATGCTCTGTTTGCTTCCCAAAAAAGCTAAGGACCCCTCTTACTGTAAGAATTATAAACCCATTTTCCTTATAAATACTGACTATAAGATCTTTGCCAAATTATTAGTCCTCCGTATAAATCAGGTTATTCCGGACTTAATCAATATTTATCAGTCAGGATTTGTAAAAGGGTGTTTGATTAGAGATAACTCCAGGACTTTTCTAAACATCATTAACTTGGCCTTCAAGATGGATTCACCAGTTGCCGCAATTACTTTAGATGCTGAAAATGCCTTTGATAGATAAACTGGGAGTTTATTTTCGGAACACTAGAATTGCATGGTTTTGGCCCTCATATCCTCCGATACATCCAATTGTTATACTCCGCACCTTCCACCTCCATTTGGTTGAATGGACATCAATCCAAATACTTTTCATTCCACAGGGCACCCGACAAGGATGCCCTCTTTCCCCACTTTTATTTATCCTTGCCCTTGAACCTTTCTTGGAAAAACCCAGCTGCTCCCACCAGTTTACGGGCTTCCAATTCAAATATCTAGATATTAAGTATACGGCATACGCGGATGACATTTTATTATATCGCTCCAATCCCACAACCTCTTTGCCTGCTTTTTTATCTTTGCTCAAGGAAAACTCCCTAGTTTCCGGTTATAAAGTCAATATTAAAAAATCGGAAGTTTTGTAATTAATTAAACATTGCTTTTCCGATATGTTCAGGGTTCAAGTGGCACTCAAATAATATCAAATGCTTAGGAATCCTGTACACTAATAATATTAAAGAAACCATTAAAATTAACCTTGCAGATATCCTTAAAAAACTTTCAACACTTATTGATAGTTGGTCCCCATTGTTTTTGTCCTGGTGGGGTAGACTAGCTACAATTAAAATGATGTTGCTTCCGATTATCAATTTATACCTCTCCATGCTCCCAATCACTCTTCCACTGTCTTTCTTTAAAATCATTAATCGTTCCTTGATCAAATTCCAATGGAATAATCACAAGACCAGGATTTCACTAGCCCGATTTCAACAGCTCAAAGATTTAGGAGGGGTTAACTTTCCTAACCTTAGGTGCTACCATTCTGCATTTACCTTGAAACAAGTCTGGACCTTTCTCTCAGATTCTCACATGCACCAACAACGGCATTGAGCTCATTAGAACAGGTCCAACTTTCACCTTTTTCTTTTATTACTGCTACATGTTTATCTCTACCCCCCAGACTTTTTTTATCCCCCAATTTTCACTCACTCCGCTGCAGTCATTACCACTTTGTCTAAAGTCCACCTCTCCTAATCTGATATCTTTGCTCATACTCCTGTTTGGTATAACAAACACATAAAGAATAATAACAGAGCCCTATTTTGGAAAGAATGGATTGACAAAGGCATCTTTATATTTGAGCATTTGATGACGGACGGGCCCCTTATGGATTTTAACCCTTTGCATGCGCCAACGTCACGGTGGGCATGTGCGTCCGACGGCCGGGGGATTCAAGGAAAATATGATATACCTCCTTTTTATGCTTCTCATAACTCTCTTCTTCGCTCATCTATAATTCAAATTCAATCCCAAAGCTCTTCCTGGGACTCATATGGTCAGACACCCACTCTATCTTTGGATTTGTTTAATCAGTTCAAGGCATCCGCTATTTACAAGATATTGTCTCGTCAAGATGTTGAAAGAATCAAATCTAGTATAGAAATATTGTGGGAAAAAGATTTGGCTCACAAACTCTCATTTCAGATCTGGGGAGCCATTATATTATTTTTATAACAGACTTTTTCTCACCCCCTCAGACCTCCATAAGTTTAAGCTGTTAGATGTCCCAAAATGCTGGTCTTGTCCTCACAGAAATGTTATGTTATGTTATCATGTCTTATAAAGCCCTGCGGCTGCCCCAGCAAAGGGGCGTCCCGGCACAAGCACAGGAAAGACTGACAAAGCAAAAAAAGTAGGCAAACAGGTAGCACCACTCGCAATGCTCGTGACACCGATCAAGTCAATATCGAGTGTCAGCTTTCCAGAAATAGTGATTTAATTCACATGTTCTTTCTTTGCCCTCTGGTTAAATGTTTTTGGTTAATCATTTGGAAGAAATTGAATTAAATCTTATTCACCAATGTTACATTTGATATAATTCATGTCTTTCTGGGTGGTTCCTCCCGAATTTGGGGTACACTGGGAAGCGTGTGCAAATTTATTGACCTGTTTGTAGCTATTACCTTACAGATTATTACCACAAATTGGAAGGATACGACTAAAAGTTTGTACCAAGCCTGGTGGAACTTACTATATCATCATCACAGACTGGATCGTGCATACACTACATCTATACCCTTATTGAATAAAAAAGACTTACTCTGGTCTCCATTCATGACATTTCTATCTAAAATGGCTACTTGACCTATTTTGTATGTACCTCATCATATACCTTCCCAGTGTTGTTATGTTCAGTAAGTTGTTATAGTTATTCTTGCATCACTAGTTAGCTGCTTCTTATCTCCCCCTCTCCTCGCTTCCTCCCCACTTTTCCCCCCTTATTTTAAAATGCTAAATTGCATATACCTTTGTATAGGCCTAGATGGTTCAAATTAGTTTTGTTCATACAATTCTTCCCATTGTTCATACCCGCTTTGGGTTTTTTATTTGCTTTTTCTTTTAGCTACTTTACTCATTTTAGAGTTATGATACTGTTTGAACCTTGATTGTATATTTTTTCTGATGTTCTACTTTGTGTATCATTTCAATAAAGCAATTTAAACTGAAAAAAGAAAACCATTGTATCCATGGATGCTAGCATCAAGGGGTTAGGGGCCATCTTGTCCCAAATGTTGGATGGAGAACTGAAAGTGGTGGCATTCGCTTTGCTCTCTTAAGGTGCTGAGGACAGATGTTCAGTAGTAGAGCGAAAGGCTGTATTTTGTGGGATTTCTCATTTTAGATTTTACCTGTGGGAAATACTATTTATGATCAAGTCTGAACATTGACCACACTCCCAGATTTTTCCATGCAGGGATGTGGAAAATTTGCCTCCCATAATGAAAAGATGGATGGATGGATTGTCGAAGTTCAACTTTTCATGGGAGTATGTTCCAGGTCCTAAGAACAGTGTAACTGACTGTCAAGATTAAGAGTAATCGAAAAGAGTGCACCCACGTCAATCTTACTAGTTGATAGAGTTTTTTCCAATGGTTATGATAACAGTAGTTGTGAGGCACTCACTGACCCCTTTCCGCTGTAGTATATTGTCTCCACTGATGTACTTATAATCATTAGCATCATCATTAGGTCTTTCAGCCTCCAGGAGGTTAAATCTCTTTCATCTGTGATATGACATATCTGTACAAGGGAAACCTTACACTTGCTACTAGTTCCCTAAGAACAACCCTTCTAATATGTATTTAAAAAGGGAACAAGGACAAGACTAAAAGCATATTTGATGTGTACAGGACCATAAGGCCATCCTACACATCAAAGAACAAACAGGTTGACATGTTTCAAACAATCTCACACCCAAAAAGGTTTGGTAGCTTCCTTAGGACCATAAATGTACATAAAAGATCCCAACAATATTATGAGGTGACTAAATTGTCCCTATGTGGGACTAAATTGTCCCCCTGAAAAATAATAGTTTTTATTTTGTTAGTGCACTTTTTATACATACCTCTGGAGAAAATTCTTCATAGCCCCTGAAAAATGGACAAAGAGTAAAAGAGGAAAAAAGTAAAAAAGGAGAGATTATTGTAACTCCTTCATTCATATATTCATATTCACTCAGAAGAAGAAATGTAAAACGTGTAGAAATGCTTCACTGATGTACATGTTTAAAATACATGCTCAATGGCTTTGCTTTATTTGATTGATATAGGAAATACACATACAAAAGCAATGGATGAGTCTTAGTTAAACATCACTTCTCGTAGAGTTCTTAAATAGGGTTGCTAACAGGGAACGCAACACGTGACTTTAAAACTAAAGTAATGTAGTCCTCTTGCAGCCCAGAGTGAGAAGATATCAACATATGAAACTGTATAAGAAATAATCACAAATGCTCAATTTTATGGTTTGCTAGGCAACCCCCAACAATAACACTTACATAAAATGGGGCTTTTTTTAGACCAAAACGCTGACTCTCATACGTCGCGTTTGTTTCTTTCTGACAGAAAAGGAAGAAAGAAGCAATTATGCTGAAAAGCTCCTTAATTTTTAGAAAAAGAAAAAGAAATGCCGGCCCTGCAGTTGTTTGAAAACTGCTTAATTCAAGCAACAAACCAAATCTTTGTATTGATTTGTATGGTCTGATTTATTTAAACCATTTACTTTTTTTATAAATCTCATCAACTTAAAAATTAATTGCATGAGAAAAACACTACATCTACACAGTAAAACATATAAACATTTTCTACTTCATTTAACAAAAAACACATTTGGCTAAAAAGCATTTGACAAAAAACATTTGACAAAAAACATTTGACAAAGAAACATTCGATCATTCAAAGTACATAAAAATGTAAGTACAGTGATACGAGAAGCGTTAGTCTGTATATGATGTTTGCAAAACTCAATTTTGAAAGTAAAGCTATTCGCAGTAAGGATAAAGAGACAAATTAGTTGTAACAAATACAGATTTCACGGTGGTCTGGTTAATCCACCGATCAGTTAAATCCTTCCTGCTTTTGCCGACGCGTTTCGAACTTGCTTTGTCATTTGACAAGTTCTCATCAGGGCTTTCTCGTTTTAGTCGTCTGAAAATTATGTACAAAGAAAATGAGTGAGATATTATATTCCTCATTTTCATCCCCTATGTGAATTGCCCTCTACCAAACATTTCGGGAAAATATACCTTTATTTTCGGGTTGGCAGCGAGTTTCCAAAAATTCATGTGTTCTTTTTCAGTCAGTATTGGATGATTTCTAAAAAATTTATAACAATCTCAATTAGAATGGTTGGGTCAGCCCATGCCTCTGCTGCCACAAGCCACACTTGGAAATTACCTTACAATCGATGGTCCGTACCTTTACTGGATGTCTATTCCACTCAGTCGTGCGCAGGTAAGCATTCTGCTCCCTACCGCCAGTACATGTTTAAAATACATGCTCAATGGCTTTGCTTTATTTGATTGATATAGGAAATACACATACAAAAGCAATGGATGAGTCTTAGTTAAACATCACTTCTCGTAGAGTTCTTAAATAGGGTTGCTAACAGGGAACGCAACACGTGACTTTAAAACTAAAGTAATGTAGTCCTCTTGCAGCCCAGAGTGAGAAGATATCAACATATGAAACTGTATAAGAAATAATCACAAATGCTCCATTTTATGGTTTGCTATGCCAGCCCCAACAATAACACTTACATAAAATGGGGCTTTTTTTTAGACCAAAACGCAGACTCTCATACGTCGCGTTTGTTTCTTTCTGACAGAAAAGGAAGAAAGAAGCAATTATGCTGAAAAGCTCCTTAAAGCAAAAAGGTTACGGATAACCCTACCTCTCACAAAAGCCTTTTCATAGACGAACGTCATGTTTGCTAGACTTGTTTTAATCAAACCCACAAATGTTTTGAAAAGAATTAACTTGCCATTCACTGCTGCATATAAGAAAAAGGCTGAAGGAAACTATGGAGGAAAATCCTCCCATCAAAGTAGGAGAAAGAATAGGTGGCAACACCAACTCGTTTGTAATTTCTTAGGTACTCACTGAACTTTTGCTTTATACGGCCACATCAGGGGGATACATTCTATCCGGACTTTGTCCAGTTTTCTGAGCTTCGGCAGACTGACGCGTACATGACTGAGATTTCAAGCCATTACATTCCAAAGGGACCTGCGTTACGTCATCTATGAGGAGTCGTGTCTTATTGACATAGAAAAGTTACTAAAAGATTAGTCGCATAGTGCAGTACATGTTCTTCTATGTTTAATGGGAAATAATCTCCATGGGCCTTGTACTTAAACATGAGTTTTCTGTTGCTTAGTAAAGAGGGGAAAAGAAAAAAACTTTTTGTTATTTATAAAGGGCGAAATTGTCAAATACCCACACTCCTCTAAACTAATGGAGGCATCTGGAATATACAGAATTAAGGAGTCCCCTCAAAAATGTTTAATTAGTAGGAGGTCATTCTTCTATTTTTGGCCAATATGACCCTGTAGGGAAAGGGACTTATTGCCTAAGGCAAGCATCACAATTTTCTTTTTAAAGATGGTAGAAGGAGCCTATATCAAATGTGGCTTTCTTCATATAACCAGAGTGTTTCGGTTTCTCATCTAATTATTAATCTGTGACCAACATATAATGTCGTTCAGGCCAATTCTAAAGGTCTTCAATTAATAAATCCAGCTTTGTTCTTTCTATAACATATTCTGTCCTGCCTGTGCATTAACATGATTCAAACTTTCCATAATTATCCATGTTAAATCATTCTCTGAATGGCTCATGTTTAGAAAGTGTTTACTCATGCGTATTGTGGATTTTTTTCACCTAATATTTCTCCGGTGTTCTCCTATCTGGGTCTTCACCTGTCTACATGTTATTCCCACATACCTTAATTCACATAGGCACATAATCATATATATTGCGTATGCAGTGCTACAATTAGTATGTTTTTTAACCCCTTCGACGCTCAGGACGAGCTCAGCTCGTCATAACAGCCACGGAACGCCCACGTGGGGATAATTCCCCTCCTGTGCTGGGCGTTCCATTGAGTGGACAGAGTTGTGACGAGCTCAGCTCGTCATGAGCACAGCTCCACTGTGCAGATTGACGAGCTGAGCTCGTCACGAGCACCGCTGCACCGTGCGTGGCCTCCCTCCCCCCTGCACCGTGGGGGAATTAGCCCCGTGTGGAAGGGGTTAAGTGCGCAGATGTGATTAACTCCTAAATTTACTGTTTTCGTAACTGATGTCAGATGGCACACTGTACACATGCCACAGGGGAACAGAGGGCTACTACCCCATAACAAGGTAATGCTGTTTGTCGCTTCTCTTACTGTTTTTGGCCTTGTATGACCAAATAGTCCCTTAAGTTCTTTGCTCTTTTGTGGGCAAACCTTCATTTTTCTTAGTTCAAATGCACTGATGTTATTATTTTCCAATTCTTATTGACGATTCTTTTCAAATAGTCAGAAGCTATATTGGAGGTGGTAACCCAGCTCAAAGTTTCCTGTGTTTTTCTCCTTTCCTTAGGTTGTAGTAGTAAGTCTTCATTTTGGTATCTTGTATGTTTTGCACATTTTCCTATAATCTGATCTGGATAATTTTGTATTGTAAGTTTTGATGACAATTTTTGTGCTAGAGCTTGACATTTCTGCAAATTTGTGCAATTTCTTCTCAGGTGTAGAAACTGATGGTATTTGAATTGATATCTTGTATATAGGCTTTCAATATCAAGACCCACCATGAAGTTCTTCTGGGGGTCAAAAAGTACATCTTTCAGAAGCCTAAGTAAATCTATGGTGTCTTTTCAGTAAGTGGAGGTCACCTGTACAATAGGTCTCAAAAGATCCATCTGCAAATTGGGGTAGTGGTTCCAATACAGAACCAATACCTGACACAATAGTAGGATGGCCAGAGGGTGGGCTCTTATTCTTGTGTATTTTTGGTAATGAATGAACAAAGGGGTTCCTGTGAGTTTAAATATTAATAAGTAGTTTTGCTCGTTCCTGGTTGTTCTTTTGATTTGCTCCTGGTTGTTACCCACTAACTCTTTGTCATCCTATCTGACTTCTTTTCTCCGTCTGTTTCTCTTCCAATATCAAACTCTTCCTAAAATAGGATATCTAAATATTGGAGGTTAAAATGGGGGTACTATTCCTGTGTAGGAGTTATTTCAATAACCATATTGTAATTTTGGAGACTGTCAATTAATGAAGAGAATTCAAGCTGTGACAACTCATTGGTCGGTTGGGTGTGTTAATCGGCAGTTGATGACAAGGAATGCGCCATTGCTGACTCCAAGGATACAAATCTCCTGGCTTTGAAGGAGTACATTGTTAATGGATGGCCTGATAATAAAGACATACCAGATAGCTTGAGTGGTTTTGTGAATGTGAAAGATGAATTGTGCATAATTGAGGGGAAGGTCCAGAGTGGTAACAGTGCATGTCATGTGCATGCCCACGTTGTATCTAGACTGTGACGTCATAAATATAAAACCATAATGGCCTGCAAAATCAGGTAAAGAACTTTAAAGTTCAAATCTTTTATAGATGTGATATAAATATTCATACGTATTGACATTTATCAATATTTATTAATATGCATTTTATACTAAGATGTACCTTTCTTTTTTTTCAGCTTCAACACATCTTCTGTAATGCCTGAAAATAATTAGCATGTCGAACGGCTTAATGATAGTTCTGTATGGAGCAGATATTAAGGACTAACAATGCAATGTAGCATAAATCGTGTTTTAACAAGTGCGACAATATAAAGCTGCAATGGGCTAAAAAAATAAAACATAGTGAGGTAGATTTATATGGTAGCCCTCTTAAAAAACATTCAGCAGTTCCAGTTTCCAAATACATTTCATGGAAGAAAAGCATGGTTCTTTTGTCATGAATCATCTGTAATGCATAAAGTGAAAACATGATGTTGATGCAAATGTTCATCAGTGTGCTGAGTTAGTTCAACATACAGCAAAATTGGCATGGGTGATGTGCATGCACAGGATGCTGAATACCCTCATAAATGTTTAGTTGGACTTCTGTAACAGAGCACCCAATGTATGAAAGAATAACAACTAATCACCTGATGAGACCTCAGTAGGAGGAATAGCTCTAGCTGAACTTGTATCTTATCTGAAAGATTCGTGAGTGGGGGATGTTAAAACAATTTTCACACTTTGTGACTAAGTAAGCATTTACACAAGCAGAGTAAAACAGCTCAATTCCACTGCAGGTAAGATTAACTTGACAACTAAAAGAGCATTCTCAGAAATACTAGAGGTTTCAAGGCCTGCAATGGAGAGAGAGATGGCTTATAAGCTTTCGAAGATGACGTTGGATCTACATTAGCATTTGCCTGTGACAAGTCAGATTCTGATGCCCTAAATATTGCTAATGCAGCATACCTTGTTTAAAGGGCCTGGATGCTGAAATCCGAAAATGTCAATGGAATGTTTGGGGATGATTGTAAAAACCAATGAGTTCCAGAATTGCTTCTTGCCCTTGTTAAAATTATACCTGATCAATCCAAAATACGAGATCAGTATTCCTGTGCAACAGCCACTGCCAATGTGGCTTTGTCTATTTCCAAATTACTGATGTTTAACAGTGTAAATAATTCAGTTCCTAGACATAACAGTAACAAAGAGACTCCTATGTCCATGTAAACTGCTCTTTCTATACACAGTAAAACAAGAAATTGAGGGGAGGAGCTTCGAGCGCAACCGAGATGGCCGCGTGAGCACAGGGCTCCCGAGACCTTCGCCACCTCCGCATCTATCCTGAACATTATCCTGATTATGACAATGGGTTATTGAAGACACAACCCAGCTGATATAATAGCTGCTTTCAGAAATCGATTTGGACTCCGGGAACCGTAACTACGGCACTTCGAACGTTCGTTGCCTGCTCCATGACACTGCCTGGGGCTCGAGTCAATGTGGTGCCCAGGTAGTAATTGAACAACAACGGCCTACGGGGTCCTGCTCACGACCCCGGAGTTAAGTTTCGGTTTCGTTTTTGGCTCCTCTGCCCTCTCCTGCCTCGAGACCGCTCTGACAACCCGGGATGCAATTTGACCCCGCAACTCCACTGTTTGATTGCCATCGAGTGTATCTGGTCGTGTGACATCGGGCTGGAACTTGTTTCTGTTGATCCCGGTGGTGAATTGAGAGGAGTAATTTTTACCAGGTCTCGAGGGCCCCTCAGGGGCGCACCACCCAATATGGCAGGCAAACCCGAAAGCGAGAAACGGAAGATCAAGACCGTTCACCAAGGGGGCATTATTCAATCGAATATCATGGATCGTTACACTCATCCCAAGGGGTCCCCCGGTGTTACGAGTAGGTACCTGGGAGATACGGGAGACGACCCAACGGCGGTGGACGACTTGACCCTGCATGATGTAATGGGCGCCATTGCTAGTATGAAGACCTCTATCGGCCAACAATATGAGGCTCTTGCCCTAAAGCTTGACACTGTGGCAATCGATGTCAACTTGATCGGGGCGGATTTATCAAAGACTAACGAAAAAGTTAAATCCTTGGATTTGAAGACCTCCAGCCTTACAACTGATGTGTCCGATTTACAGACAGAGGTTTGCAAACTGCGATCATCTAATGATCTCTTTTCTCGCCGGCTGGATGATTTTGAAGGTCGGGCCAGACGCAACAACGTACGTATTATTGGGGTCCCTGAGAAACCGGAAGACCCAACCGTAGATCTCCTTGTCGAGGACCTCATCCTACACCATCTTGCCCCCAAAGGCCTAAGCAACTTTTTTGCGGTGGAACGCGCACACAGAGTGCCGGGCGGGAAGCCAAAGCTGGGCGCCCCTCCGCGTCCCATCATCGCCAGAATTTTTAACTTTAAAGATAGAGACGCTATCCTGCAGGCGTCGCGGGTGGGCGGCCCTACGAAGTTTGAAAATACTACGGTGAGCTTCTACCCAGATTTCACCCAGTTCGTTCAGAAACAAAGGATGGGGTTTCAGGGGGTGAAGCAACGATTGAGAGACATGGGTATGAAGTATGCGATGCTCTTTCCATCTCGGCTGCGTGTAGAATACGGAGATCGGACGTTTTTCTTTGACCGCCCTGAGAATGTGAGTGACTGGCTCGACACGTTGCCCACGCAGCGGGATCGCCCTGAACATTCTGAAGGAGCTGTAGGCGGCCCGTTGGAACAGGAGTGAGCAGTGGTTTTGGATTTCTGGATATTGTACACAACTGGCAGCTGTGGCTCGATGACTTTTACAATTGCACTATTTGTGGTGGACTACCCAGAGGTGGCGGGGGGGGGGTGAGACTCTTTCCTCCTCCGGGTTTCTTTTTGTAGACTAGTTTAATGTTAGGGCGACAGGCACACTGCAAGTTGGGGTGGCTTTTGAGTCTAACGCAGGGGTGCAGGGTGGGGGGTATGTTTTGGGTATTTGTTGGGGGGTGGGGGGGGTTTGTGTGTGTTTCACTTTGTTTCAAGGCAACGCATTGTTTAACTTCTAGACCTGGGTGTTGTGCTCGCTGTGGGGCGGATTCTGCCTTTATTTCCTGGGATGGGGTGTAGGGGGGCTGAAGTTATTGTGCTGGAATGTTAACGGGTTGGGGGACAGGATAACACGTGGTGTTGTGCTGCAACTACTGAGGCATCTCTGCCCTGATGTAGTGTTGATGCAAGAGACACATCTGATCGGAAATACATGCCACGCCATGAATAGGCGAGGCTATCGTCTCCTGGCACATTCTGGATTTACTACTGGTTCTAGGGGGGTGGGTATCCTAGTCAGGGGTTCCCTCCCCCTGGAAGTCGACAATATAATCCTTGATGACAGGGGGCGCTATGCTGCTCTCACTGATAGATGGGAAGGGAAGACTGTCTCTTTGCTTTCCGTTTATGTTCCTCCCGGCCTGCAGACTGCGACCTTCGCTGATTTGGGGAGAGTAATTCTGGGGCTTCCGGAAGGCATTCTGGTGATGGGTGGAGATTTCAATTCTGTCATTTCTGGTGGGGAGGACCGTTACCCCCCCAGAGAACTCATGAGATCGCAGTCTTGGTTGGGTGGTTTCTTGGAAACGCTGGGACTAGTAGATTGTTGGAGGCTACTGCATCCGGGACAGTCGCAATACACCTTCCACTCTGGTGCTCACGGCAGTCTCTCTAGACTTGATTATGTCCTGATGCCGGCAGCGCAGGCCTCTTCAATCAGGGAGGTCAGACATCTGGCTAGGGGTATCTCAGATCACTCCCCATTGTGGCTTATGATGGATACGAAGATGGGAGCCGAGGGTCGTGTGGCCCCGATTAATCCTTGGTATCTCCGCGACCCCAAAACCCGGGCGGAGTTGATCAGGTCTCTGGATCATTATTTTGCCGAGAATTTGGGGTCTGTGTCCTCTTCTGTTTCGCTGTGGGAGGCTTTCAAGACGGTTATCCTTGGCCAGGCGCAGTCGTTGATTGCTGGCACCAAGAAAAACAAAAACGAGGCGGTAGTCCGCCTTGAGACCGAAATAGCTGAGTTGGAAAGGGATTTGGAATTGGGTATCACTCCCGACAAGATTCATCTCCTCAGTCTCAAACAACTTGACTATAGGGCGTTGGTAACAGATGCTGCTAGAGTCATGAGTAGAGAGCAGCAGGGATGTTTATATGATGTGGGAGATAAGGCGGGGAAATTGATTGCTTGGTTGGATATAAAGGCGAGTCGTGTGGTCCCTGTGGTTGAGAGAGTGGATGGAGTGAGAGTGACTGATCCTGCCGAGATTGTGGAGTGTTTTGCGGAATATTTCCAAACAGTGTATTCCCAGTATGCGACAGACCAGAGGAAAACTCACATCTGCTGTTACGAGACATTGCATTGCCTTGCCTGTCGGATTTAGATAGGGAATTGATGGACGCAGCACTTTCCGTTGACGAGGTGGCAACTGCTATTCGCTCTGTACGCTCGGGAAAAGCTATGGGCCCTAATGTTGCCCTGAATGATTTTCAGCGCCATGATGCTCCCTCCGGAGCGACCGCCGCGCTTTAGAAATACTCCTTCAAATATCAAAATATCAAATATCATATCAAAAGTCGCTGATCGTATTGTTTGATGTGTTGAACTCGTTCGGGAGAAACTCCGGTCTTGTGATTAACTGGTCCAAGTCCTGTATCTATGTACTCTCGGGTGACTCTCCTTCTTTGCCGTGCGGTTGTCCCATACAAGGGGTGCAAACGGGATTTAAATATCTGGGGGTCTTTATCACCTTGGACCCCGTGGTCCGCTATGATCGTAATCTGCTTCCCCCGCTCCAACGATTAAAATCTGATGGTGTGGCCTGGCGCAGACCGCCATTATCGACCCTCGGGCGTGCAGCTCTTTTCAAAATGATGTCTTTGCCGCGGTTTTTATACGCGCTGCAAAACACACTTGATGTCATTCCGGCGAGCTACTTACGGGAGGTGGAGAGTTTGCAGAGACAATTGATATGGGACGGACGTTCGCGTATCGCCCTCGCCAAGCTGACGCTTCCCTGGTATGATGGTGGTATTGCACTTCCGGATATAAGGCCATACTACTGGGCTTCTCAATTGGGCGCGATTAATCATGGCATGTACGGTCCTGCGTTTGAAATGGATAAATGGCTGTTGCCGGGTGGCGATTATAACAGGGTGCTTTACACCAAATCTGCTGGGAAGAAACTTTCGGGACCCACTAAGATAGCGGTGCGGGTGTGGCAATGTGCTAATGCGGCAATGGAATGGAGGGGTCGACTGACTCGAGCGACTCCGCTCTATGCTTCTGAAAGATTGGGCAGCCTGTGGAAGACGAAAGGTTTCGAGAAATGGGATATGATTGGTATCTGCAGGGTGAGTGGTATCTGGGCCAAAGACAGGGTTAAGACTTTTGAGGAGTTGAAAGTAGAGTATGAGTTGAGTGACAAGGAATTCTTCCGTTATGCGCAGATTCGCCACGCGCTGAGTTCGGTTTTTCCTGCGGGTATTGTTATCCCGGAATCATCTCCACTTGAAGATCGAGTGCTTGATGGATACGTTCCCGACAGCACTATTTCTTTGATATATAAGAAATTGATTAATGATCGAGTTGATTTGTTGGTCCAACTTAGAGAGGTTTAGACTAGGGATGGTCTGGAGTTAATGACGAGGACTGGCAGTCGGCGATATCCTCACCGAAGAAGGTCGCAATTCCGGCTCGTCTCCGACTCGTACGGGGTATTCTGTGGATGGGTTGTGTAGGCGTAGATGCGGTTTAACCGGTACTTTTCTCCACATAATTTGGGAATGTCCGGAAGTGGTACGGTTCTGGAGTCGAGTGCATGATCTGATGGAGGAGGTCACGGGCATCGCGCTGTTGCCTGAAGCAAGGCGTTGCTTATTGAATGTTTGGGAGCCGACTGATTATGATGTGGCGCAGACTCAGTGGGGGACCCTTGGGAATATGGTAGCCAAGAGAGATATCGCGCAGTTGTGGGGCGCCCAGAGACCGACCACGGTCCTAGCATGGAAGAAGAATATGGACTGGTGTATGTTTAGAGAGAAGACGGTATATGTGGCACGCGGCAGACCTAAAAAATGAGGTAAAATCTGGGGCCAATGGAACTCCTACCGGGGTGATAAATGTGCACCTCCCCTTGCAGATGCTCCGGATGTTCCATCTTCCCCCTGATCTGACATTCCTAGCGATGTTTTAGCTTTAATGTTTTATGATTCTGAATTTCCCCCCTGCACCCCCTCCTACATTGATGATTTGTATAAAATTGTAATGCACTTCCTCCCTCGCAAAGCGCTTCTCCATCTGTACTGACGTTTATTGCCTTGTTTGTTTATATTTATTTGATAATAAAAAGAAATATATATAAAAAAAAAGAAATTGAGAACTTATAGACAAGTTACATAAATTAGGTATTTGTATTTCATATGATAGGATTTTGCAAATATCTGCTGACTTAGGAAATAGTATTTGTGCACTGTATGAGAGTGAACAAGTTGTGTGTGCACACCAAAACTGAAGTTGCAAATACTCACCAGTGGAAATATTGATAACATAGATCACAACCCAAGTTCCATGACAGCTAAAGATTTGTTCTATGGAACAGCAGTAACAATGACACAACACCCAGAACGAGAACTAGATGAAATTGTTCATGGTATTTAGGTGATTAATCTTAATATGGCAAAGTCAAACAGATTTCAAATCTTCAAGTACAATATGCAAATATCGAAACAGCTTTAATGAACATTGCAGATTATCACATTCCAATACTATCTTTAGTAGTTTATCACCAAAGGGATCTAATTGATGCTGCTAACACCTACAAATATAAATGGCTTGAAAGAGTGATGCTCAATGTTGAGAGTGAAGATATTTCTTCGAATGAAAGCATATCTTGGGCGGCATTTCAGGCATCATTGCTATCACATATCAATAGACCACCGTCAACTACTGCACTGCATTGTTGCTGCTGTTCACATACAGAGCTCTTGTTAAATCCATGGTCTTGGATTGCATAGAAGCCATTAAAAGTCTATTCATTATCTCAATCAAGGACAAACACCTATTTTTTCAATGGACCAACCTCTTTTCGCCCTAGCAATACAAATTTAATGGGATGTACCACATCTATATGGTGAAGACAAATATGCTGTGATGATTGGGGTACTTCATATCGAAATGACTTTCCTTAAAGTATTTAGAGACCGGCTTTCGAACAGTGGATGGACCAGTATGTGGGTGCGGGCTGACATCACTACCATAGGAAAAGCTTATGCTATGTTGAAGGTTTACCTCTTAATCTGTACACCTCATGCTCATTGAATTACTGTTGCTGCACTGCACATATTGCAGAGGAAGGCTTATCAAAGTTATCTTGAATCTAGACAGTACCATGAAGAAAGCAGGGAGTTTTCTAACTGAATTATGTGGAAATTGAATGAGCCCTCACACTTTCAATTTTGGACAATTTTTATCGATGTGCATATACTTGCACTTTAATTTGTTTGCTCAATTAGGGAGGTTAACTTTGATTTGTATATACAAGTACTTTGATTAGATGGTTTCATGGATATTTGCTACAAATCATTTGCGACATGGCGACACTAGCAGAATGGCATCCCAACTCAATGGTACTCGGTTTATCGACCTCAGATGGATGAAAGGCTGAGTGGACCTGCCAGGGTTTGAATGTGTGACCATGAGGTCGAACACAGGCCCTTGCAAGGATGCGTTAGTCCATTGAGCCGCCGGACCCGGCTATAGAGAACTTTTTTGCAGAAGAGTCAAAATCTCTACTGTACAGAATTAAGGGCGTTGGTAATAAGTTTATGGAGGAGGGTGGTGATCTAATACATCTGCACACCAACGAAGTTATGCCTGCTACAGTTATCACGTCACTGAAAACAGCACATGCAATAGGTAGATCACAATATAACTCCTATTTTCTTGAGGTGCTTGAAATGTGTTTGAAGCCCATAACAGATACAATACCAAGGAACAAACTTCAAATACTTAGCACCAGCCTGCGTAAAACGTCTGAGTCCAAAGGCAAACTATCCTCGTTAAAAAGTCATTGCAATCTGTTTGCTAGATTATATATCATAATTTGGAATAATTTTTTGAGCACGAGAATCAGTCTTGTCTGCAATCTACACCCGTGAATGGTAAACTCAGACAAGGATAGGAGTTGCAGCTATTGCACTGCATTGCTGGAAGTACCACCATACACAGCACTGTTCCAGAGGTGGATGTAAATATATTAGATGGTGCAGCTATAGTAACTAGGCGATACAAAAGGGGATGATGGACGGTTCCCACGAGGCACAGGGTCAGACTGATTTGCATATAGCCATGTCTGAACTGGGGTGGCTGAGTGAACTAAAGAATGGTGATGGATTAAACCCAGATCAGTTGACTGGGGGTGAGTGTTTGATTTGTTGAAGCGCTCCGTCCATCATCCCCTTTTGTATCGCTTTGTTCGCCCTAAGTGTGGCAGGGTATGCTCAGACGTGAGTCCCTTGTTCACTTGACCACTGGATTCAAGATAGCCTGGCTGATGAGGATTATGAATCCGAAACCGGTCCCAGGATGCTTGTTTCCGGTCCAGGGAAGACATGGCTTGGCATTTCGGGCTGGACTGTTCCCATGAGGCACAGGGTCAGACTGATTTGCATATAGCCATGTCTGAACTGGGGTGGCTGAGTGAACTAAAGAATGGTGATGGATTAAACCTAGATCAGTTGACTGGGGGTGAGTGTTTGATTTTCTCAAGCGCTCCGTCCATCATCCCCTTTTGTATCGCTTTGTTCGCCCTAAGTGTGGCAGGGTATGCTCAGACGTGAGTCCCTTGTTCACGTGGCCACTGGATTCAAGATAGCCTGGCTGATGAGGATTATGAATCCGAAACCGGTTCCAGGATGCTTGTTTCCGGTCCAGGGAAGACATGGCTTGGCAGTTCGGGCTGGACTGTTCCCACGAGGCACAGGGTCAGACTGATTTGCATATAGCCATGTCTGAACTGGGGTGGCTGAGTGTACTAAAGAATGGTGATGGATTAAACCCAGATCAGTTGACTGCGGGTGAGTGCTTGATTTGTTCAAGCGCTCCATCCATCATCCCCTTTTGTATCGCTTTGTTCGCCCTAAGTGTGGCAGGGTATGCTCAGACGTGAGTCCCTTGTTCACTTGGCCACTGGATTCAAGATAGCCTGGCTGATGAGGATTATGAATCCGAAACCGGTCGCAGGATGCTTGTTTCCGGTCCAGGGAAGACATGGCTTGGCAGTTCGGGCTGGACTGTTCCCACGAGGCACAGGGTCAGACTGATTTGCATATAGCCATGTCTGAACTGGGGTGGCTGAGTGAACTAAAGAATGGTGATGGATTAAACCCAGATCAGTTGACTGGGGGTGAGTGTTTGATTTGTTCAAGCGCTCCGTCCATCATCCCCTTTTGTATCGCTTTGTTCGCCCTAAGTGTGGCAGGGTATGCTCAGACGTGAGTCTCTTGTTCACTTGGCCACTGGATTCAAGATAGCCTGGCTGATGAGGATTAAGAATCCGAAACCGCTCCCAGGATGTTTGTTTCCCGTCCATGGAAGACATGGCTTGGCAGTTCGGGCTGGACTGTTCCCACGAGGCACAGGGTCAGACTGATTTGCATATAACCATGTCTGAACTGGGGTGGCTGAGTGAACTAAAGAATGGCGATGGATTAAACCCATATCAGTTGACTGGGGGTGAGTGTTTGATTTGTTCAAGCGCTCCGTCCATCATCCCCTTTTGTATCGCTTTGTTCGCCCTAAGTGTGGCAGGGTATGCTCAGACGTGAGTCCCTTGTTCACTTGGCCACTGGATTCAAGATAGCCTGGCTGATGAGGATTATGAATCCGAAACCGGTACCAGGATGCTTGTTTCCGGTCCAGGGAAGACATGGCTTGGCAGTTCGGGCTGGACTGTTCCCATGAGGCACAGGGTCAGACTGATTTGCATATAGCCATGTCTTAACTGGGGTGGCTGAGTGAACTAAAGAATGGTGATGGATTAAACCCAGATCAGTTGACTGGGGGTGAGTGTTTGATTTGTTCAAGCGCTCCGTCCATCATCCCCTTTTGTATCGCTTTGTTCGCCCTAAGTGTGGCAGGGTATGCTCAGACGTGAGTCCCTTGTTCACTTGGCCACTGGATTAAAGATAGCTGGCTGATGAGGATTATAAATCCATAACCGGTCCCAGGATGCTTGTTTCCGGTCCAGGGAAGACATGGCTTGGCAGTTCGGGCTGGACTGTTCCCATGAGGCACAGGGTCAGACTGATTTGCATATAGCCATGTCTTAACTGGGGTGGCTGAGTGAACTAAAGAATGGTGATGGATTAAACCCAGATCAGTTGACTGGGGGTGAGTGTTTGATTTGTTCAAGCGCTCCGTCCATCATCCCCTTTTGTATCGCTTTGTTCGCCCTAAGTGTGACAGGGTATGCTCAGACGTGAGTCCCTTGTTCACTTGGCCACTGGATTCAAGATAGCCTGGCTGATGAGAATTATGAATCCGAAACCGGTCCCAGGATGCTTGTTTCCGGTCCAGGGAAGACATGGCTTGGCAGTTCGGGCTGGACTGTTCCCACGAGGCACAGGGTCAGACTGATTTGCATATAGCCATGTCTGAACTGGGGTGGCTGAGTGAACTAAAGAATGGTGATGGATTAAACCCAGATCAGTTGACTGGGGGTGAGTGTTTGATTTGTTCAAGCGCTCCGTCCATCATTCCCTTTTGTATCGCTTTGTTCGCCCTAAGTGTGGCAGGGTATGCTCAGACGTGAGTCCCTTGTTCACTTGGCCACTGGATTCAAGATAGCCTGGCTGATGAGGATTATGAATCCGAAACCGGTCCCAGGATGCTTGTTTCCGGTCCAGGGAAGACATGGATTGGCAGTTCCGGCTGGACTGTTCCCACGAGGCACAGGGTCAGACTGATTTGCATACAGCCATGTCTGAACTGGGGTGGCTGAGTGAACTAAAGAATGGTGATGGATTAAACCCAGATCAGTTGACTGGGGGTGAGTGTTTGATTTGTTCAAGCGCTCCGTCCATCATCCCCTTTTGTATCGCAACTATAGTAACTATGCTACCTCTCAAGTCTTGTAAAAGATTTTTTCAGGGTTTCTTTAGCAAGGAACGTGAAACAAGTGGATCTTGTGCGGGATATTTATATTACTGGAAGCATCAAGCAAAGTGTTAGAGAAGAAAGAGGTGATGGTCTTTGCAAAAGAGTTGAATCTAACACTCTTGTACCCAAAGATTGGAATAGTTTCTTTAGAGGAGATGAAAAGAAGACAGTTGTTTGGTTTACTTAGTAGGCGTGAGCAACATTTTAACATCAAAGGGAAGCAAGTAATTGTCACGTGTCAGAATACAATGGCAAGTTCCACACCAATAACGAATTTCAAAATGATACCGCCTTGCAAGCATGAAGAAGCAGACACACAACTTATGCTTCATTCTATCCATGCAGCAACTGAGTGTCATTCAAGAATATTGATTTATACAGTAGATACCGATGTAGTTGCTCTTGTAATTGCCTGTTTTGAAAGCATTGGATGTCAAGAATTGTGGTTAGCATTTGATACAGGATAAAAGTTTGGCTACATACCAACTCACACTATTGCAGCAAGCTTAGGCATTGATGTATGTGAATCTCTGCCCTTTTTCCATGCTGTTACAGGTTGACACACCAAGTTACCTTTTCATTTGAGAGGGAAGAAAGCAGCTTACTGCACCTGGATAGCACTAGCTTCTGCTACTCTTGCAGTAAAATTTCTGGCGGTTCGACCAAGTTCTGTTAATCCTGTTCACTTTGGAATTTTCGTGAGATTCATTGTACTAATGTATAGCCTCACTTGTCCATTGCATGAAATAAATGGTTCTCCCAAATTCATGTTTGCAAGTAACAGCAGAACTATTTAAAACATCCCACCTACACAAGACGCTCTTCTACTACATGTTAAAGGATCTGCGTACCAAGAGGGCCATGTTTGGGGTCCGACTTTAGTGCCCATGCAAGAATTGCCAAATTTAAATGATTGGGACTGGAAGTAAATTGATGGAGTAATGGTACTACATTGGACAACCATTCTGAAGGCTTTTAAAGCATGCAGAGAACTTATTTGTTGTGGAGGCAAAAGTTGTGCCAAAATCAATTAAATTGTTTCATATATAGAAATGTAATCAGGGTTGCATATAGTCTTGTATTGTTATAATATTACAATGGAAACATTATCCACATGTTCATAGTCATGTTCATAGTATGTATAGTAAGGATACAAATAATGCAAATTATAAATTTACTTTTGCTAGTTTATGTTACTTATTCCTGGTGTCCTTTTTGGTGGCCATTCTGGCGTTATATTAATGACCAATAAGCAACCCTCATGGAGGGATGTCCCCCTGCGCACCGCTTCAGTGTTACCAATGAGGTATTCCAACCAATAATCCAATAGGCTCAAATAGAGTTGATTAAAGTTTTTCTTTATGAATTTACACAAATCCTGTGTTTCTTCATGGAATTGCAATTATTGATGATTATTTGACGCTGGATTGCCCAGGAAGCGAAGCCCCAGCCTTGCACGCTACAACTTTGCACATAGAATACTTTATTTGCCATACACTGCGGTGCGAGTCCTATAACCTGATTGTTATATTAATGACGTCACATTCTAGATCAAACGTGTGCATGCACATTACATGCTCTGACATGTACACATGAACTTGCGTGCCAAATTTAATGCAAACTGGAAGATTATAAATGATTTGTTTTTATTTGTCTGCCATCTTGGATTTCCATTAGACTATATGGCGTTGTAGGCAAGATCCATTTGGACTCTTGCTGTTATGTGATTACAACTACAAAGACAAGCGTCTGTACCAGCTTTTAAACTTTCTACCACAAAGTGAACTATTTTTCAGTTTAACAACTGTACTAGGGTAAAAGACACATGGTTAAATATAGAAGACTGTACTTTTTCTTTTTTTGGCACATTTGGGGATATCAACAGGAAACTTTGCAAAGCTCACACAGTTATTTGCACTGATTCTTCCACCTTAAACTTGCAACTTTACTACAATTTATGTCACACATCATTCTTTAATATTAAGAACACAGTTCTGCATAACATACACTTTGCCAAAAACAGACTGAGGCTTTTTTTTTTACTATACAGTGCCATTGTTTTTAGAAAAACTTTTAAAAAGATGAAGTTAAAGAGAAAATTGGTGCATAAATTTGACAACATAGCGTTCGTTTAGGATATCACAATGCAGTGAAAATTATGAAATATTGTAAAACAAAAAAAGATTTGCTCAATCTAAGTTCCACTTCCTTAATTGAAATAGTGTGTTGAAATTAAACCAACATTTTTGTGGCAATATTTTCTACTTTATGAAAAGTGGTCAGCTGTATCCTAATTTCCCCATTTTGGCCACCACATTGGCCCTTCCTATTTTCAGAAATCTGGATTAAAATTGATGCAGTAATACCCCTTATATTTCAGAGTAAGGTAATGCTGCATGGTTTTCTAACTACATATTCACCTGCAAAAAGAAGGTGGATTACGTCCCAATAAAGGGCCATATGTAGGTAAAACATGAATACCGATTCCATAATACCGGATTTTACCGATTCGGTATTAAGGATTCGGTAAATGCGATGTAGATAAAAAATCGGTAAACATTACCGATTCGTTAAAAATCGGTAAAAAATACCGATTCGGTAAAAAAAAAATACCGAAAAACCAATACCGATTCGTAATTACAGAATTCATTACCGAATCGGTAAATACCGAATCGGTAATTCAAGAATTTATAATTCGATGAATCAGCCAATCCCGTGTCACCCAATCACCTCCCAAACAGGAAGTGGCCAGCCCCAGGCAGCTGCACAGGACCTGGAGCTCACTGTGAGGCAGGCAGGTGAGCTGAGGAGCCAGCAGCAACAGAGCCTCACAGCTACAAACAATAAAAAAGAAAAAAAAAGAAACCAGCATTGAAATGGCAAGCCAGGACAGGGAGAAGGAGGGAAGTGAAAGGAAAAGAAAGCTGAAGTTCAGTGACAAGGAGCTGGAGGTACTGATCCAGGATGTCAGTCAGGTATATCACAGGCTTTTTGGTAGGCAGTCCCTCCATGTTCCCGAGTCTCAAATGAGGCAGATCTGGATTGGCATTCATGACAAAATAAATGCCATAGGTGTGACCCAGCGTACCATTGAGGACATCAGTTAGAGGTGGTACGACCTCAGGAAGAAAGCGAAAGCAAGGATTGCAGAGAGGCAGAGGCAGGCTGGCAAAACAGGTGGAAGAAAGAACAGAGCACCAGCACCAACACCACTGGAACTGATGGTGGGGTCCACCCTCCAGCCGGAGAGTGTGAGTGGCGTGGGAGACGCAGACAGCTCTGCCAGAGCAGCAAGGAAACAAGGTAAGACGCATGCCCAGCATGCTGTGCTACCCCCTCCCCAACCCCAATCCCCATAGTGGCTTTGGGGGTCCCACTCCACTCCATGTCTTACCCATTACCTGCTATGCATTTTGGGAGATGTAGTTAGAGGGAACTGATGTACAGGACAGTCAAGCTAGCAAACACAATAGCATGTTAAAGTAATTGGCAATGTCAGGACAATCACTGTGATCTGTAGGCATGATGTTTAATGTAATTCAAATGCAGACAGAGCGGTGAGTATACCTACATTTGTGTCATTACAGGCAAGACATCTCACAGTGCTGCAGAGGGGAGCAGAGCAAAGACAGCCAGGACAGAGGGGAGGCAACATGAGGAAGAAAGCATGCCTGCAGGGACCACAAGCTCGGCGCAACCACAACCACCAAATCCTCCATCACAGGCATCACCACAGCGCCAGGGAATGGCGCCATCCCCTCATACCCAGTACCCACTGCGACGATCACCAACACCACCACCACCACCACAGTCAGGCAGGAGGCATGCCATGGCCACCCTCCAGCAGATGGAGGAGTCGTCGGAGGAGAGCACAGGGGGGCAACAGACTCCAATCCATGAGGGAGGCAACAGGGAGAGGGCTGTTACTCCATCTGAGGGCGCCCACAGCTCATCAAGACGCCGCAGGGCAAGGCCGGACAGTCCTGAAGCATCCGAACAGGGTGAAAGTGTGTTTGCTGGACTGTAAGGCAACATGCTGAAGGTCCAGCACCTGCAATGGAGGGAGATGAGATCACTGCACAGGGAGATGGCACACATTAACAAGCACATAAACAGGATGGAAAAGGGCATCAGTGCAATGGGAGGCAACATGTGTGAGGGAATGCAGAGAGTAGCAACCTCTGTGGACAACCTCTGCAGCCAGCTGGAGCAGGACCATCTTGGCAGGCACAGGGAGAGGCAGAGGCTCCAGGCCTATACCAAGGCCGTGAATCGGCCACTGCAACCTCACTGATGTGTTGCAGGTCCATCGCCATGCAGGAGGAGATGGTGCATTGCAGCAGGGATGTGGCCAGGGGCATGGTTTCTATGACCTCTGTATTAGAGCTCCTGCAGAATGCGAAGGAGGCCACATTGCCGTGGTAGCATTACGCCCTCTCCCACCGAGGGCAGGAGGTGCAGCGAACGCCACGGCGCTGCGCAGGAACAGTCTGACACTACATCGCGCTATCCTAGGATGTTCGTTTCTGAATTATTTGTATTTATTCCGCCCAGGCAATTGTTTGCTGTTCGGTGCAGGAAGCGGTGACTCCCCCGAAACGAAGAAATCTGCTCTTCGTAAAAGAATTTTGCAACGGGTACGTTTATCGAGAGACTGTCTATTTTTAGTCTTAACTCCGACCAGTGGGGTTCCCCCTGGGCGAAATATATTTTCTATTTTGAACACCATCTAGACCGCTTTATTTATTTATCTTAGAATCGAAACAGACCCGCACTTGATGATTGCCTGCCCTGGAGTTGTTTCCCCTGGGCCCATGATTTCGACTTTCGAGACAGCTGAGAATATCCTTGACCATTAAACCCGGGACATAGGTAAAATTATGAGCAGAATGTGTTTTTTCGAGGAAATGGAATCTCTTTAAAATAGTGGAAACTGTCCATCTCATTTTGAAGTAGGGAATTGTTTTTCCATGAGATTTGCCATGTCCGGATGATTTTCGGAACATACAGTGAGAGAACAGTGTTTGAATGGATGTCTGTGAATGAAATGTGATGCATTTGTTTCTTCCAGGGTTTCCAGTATTTTGTCTGGTTACGTTTTAAATCTGAGTTTATTATTAAATTCCTTTTCTTAGCAACAGTTGAGCTCACTACCAATAAGGCGACGATTGAAGATAAGATGTCATTGATAAAGAATTGAATAGTGAACTGTATATGTTTATCTAATTTAATGACGTCTGTATAGAATGTGATTTGAATTTTTAACTTTTTGAATATATTCCTCCCTTGCATTAATTGAAATGAGTAAGTCTTATGAAGCCTCAGATCCTAAAATTTTACTTTTTCTACTACAGATTGGTCATGGGTGTGGTTCTTATGTGCTGTGCTTTCCCCACTCCCTCTGCGTGAGAGCCCTGATGAAGGTGTGGCCATAGAACTTGGCCTAGCACCGAAACGCGCGTTGGCGTTACGTTCTGGGGTCCTGCCACATCGATCTGGACTCTCTGGCAATTTGCTGAGAAGACTCCGCGGGATCCTATTCATGTGTCACTCTGGGGATTACGCTGAGGATTGTGTACATAGTGTCCTATGTTGAAGTGGTTGCTTGTGAGTGTGTGGATGAGAAGATTAATGTGTATGATGAGAGGTTGATGTGGGTTTTTTATATGAAATGTATTTATTGATCTATGTACTGTTTAATGAACTAATGAACCTATGAATCACAATATCAAATATTTTGACTTAATGTATATTTTGAAAACAGAAAAAAGAAAATAAAGATTTTGTACACTTTCTATCTGGAGTTGTGTCTACCCTGTGGCTTACTCGTCGCATGCTGGTGAGCTTAATGTTGCTTGTTTAAAATTATGGACCCTTTATGGGCCATTTTTCTATATTGATAGGGTTGACTATCTCTAGTGCAGTAGTGTTATATTCCCCTGTAGTCTGCCCTATATTTTGTTCAGGGGGGCCCCTGTTGTATTGAACTACAGACAGTGTTGCCAGGGAACGTGCACATGCAACGCGTGGACGCAGGAAGTAGGGACCACTGCCTATTGCCAAACATTAGATGGGTGATGTAACCCATGTCCAAATGGACACTGCTTACAATACTGGTGGTGTGCTTATTAAACACCATAACATAAAACTGTTACTGGCTCTGTCTCGTTACTCACTCAGAAATAGTTTGACGTTATCTCTGCCCGTCTCTGTCTCCCATCATGTTCAACTGCAACACCAGCTGCGCAGGGCTCTGGCTGATGGTTGTCCTCGTCCTCGTCCTCAGAGTCAGTTAGTTCCACTGCTGTTCCTTTTTTTGTGGCCAGATTGTGTAGCATTGCACATGTAGCAATAATCTTGCAACATTTGATGGGGCTGTACAGACGTGCACCTCCACTTTTGTGAAGGCAACGGAATCTGCTTTTAAGCAGTTTAAATGTGCGCTCCACCACGTTGCGTGTGCTCTTATGTGCCACATTGTATCTCCTCTCCCTTGGGGTGGTTGGGTTGAGATATGGTGTGAGTAGATAAGGCCGGAGGGCATATGCGCTGTCACCTATGTACAGAAGAAAGTGCCATTAATTTGTGTGACCAATAGCTTGAGCCAAGGTGTACATCAGGGTGTGTCACATTGACTTACCTAGTAGGTATCCTTCTCCAAATTCACCAGCAGCCAGACGTGTATGGATACCACTGTTCCGGAATATGTACGAGTTGTGGGTACTCCCGGGGAATTTTTCCACGATGTCAGTTATGATGTACTTGGCATCACATATCACCTGCACATTGATGGGGTGGGTGGATTTTCGGTTTCTGTAAATGTATTCAGTTGCTGCAAGTGGGCAGATTGGTATATGGGTCCCATCGACGCAGCCAATGACGTGTGGGAAATGCGCACGTTGATAGTACTCCAGCTTTGTCCTCTGCAGCTCCGCCTGAGTACTGGGGAAGGTAATGTAATGTTCCATTCTGTCCCTCATGACATCCAGGAAGGTGTTGAAAAGACGGGATAGACAGCTCTGTGACACACCACCCACTGCGGCTATCACAACCTGGAAACTGCCTGATGCTAGGAGGTCCAGGCAACAGAGTACCTGGACATGGGTGTGGATTGCGTGCGCCCTTGGTGTCTGATTCACAAGATAGGGTTTTAGGTCCCGTATTAGGTCAAGGATGGTGTGTGGGTGCAGTCTGTACCTTTCATGGATTTCAGGTTCAGTCAATTGAAACAATGTGATGCGCAGTCTGTACACCCGCACTTCCCGTATCCAGATCCTCACTCCAGCTGCTCTCAAGCGTAGCCGCCTTGCTATGAGGTAGAGGCCCGCCATTGTGTTCACACGGTTGCATTTTGGGGCTGTTTTTATACACTGCACCTGATTACCACCTGCTCAGGATAAGTGGTACATACCGAATCGTTATTACCGAATTTGCTCAAATTCGGTAATACCGATTTTTCCTACATCGCATTTTGGGGTTTTTACCCAATCGTTATTTCCGATTCGGTATTCATTGTTTCGGTATTCTCCGATCGGTAAATAAGGAATCGGTTATTATTTACCGATTCGTTATTACCGATCCCATTCGGTAATACTTACATCTCACATGGCTAAATACCGGTCGGTAAAGCCGAAATCTACCGATTTTCGGCTTTACCGACCCGTATTTGGCCACCTACATATGGCCCAAAATGATCTAAAGTTAAAAATCGCATGCTGAAACTGGAACAATACACCATTTTCCTCAAATCATTCCCCATTGTAATGTTCAAACCACTCATCTGCTGGATTTAGTGTGGGCCTATTCTAGAATATTCGTAATACCAGGTGAGGTAATACCAATGAGGGAGGCCCACATCACTTAAAATTGGGGCCTTTGTGATTGAGTCTATCATATTTTCCTATCTACATTAATTACTGTGCATGTTTACATCTCCAAAGCACTGGAGGTGATAGGGTTCACAATTCTAATGTGTTCATTTTATTAGGCTTGACTTGACAGTGAGCTTTGCTTGTCCTGTTTTTGCCAATTCTTTAACATTTACATAGAGTGGTCTCTGGTTCTGCCCAGAGGAGTGCTTCTCTTTCACCTGATGCTATTGACTGTTGTATCATTCCACCCTCTAGGCTGTATTCCATTGGAATTCTCAAGGAGAAAGGTAGAAAGAGAAGGTTGATGAGTAGAAAGAGAGATGAGGTGTGAAGAAAAAAGTGATAAAGCAGAGAGACATCGATGGGGCAGAGAAAGGGACATGAGGTGAAGCTGATACATGGATAGAGATGTAGCTTTAGAGTTGTGAGATAGAGGGTGAGAACAGATGAAATGGGTAGAAGTAAATAAAGATAGGTAGTGAGAAAGGAGTCATGTAGGGAGAAGGGTGAGGTGGAGGAAAAAGAGAGAGAGGAGAGGAGGTGTGGGGAGGTAGTGAGCAAACAAATAGTAAGGTAAATTTAGAGATTGGATAAGGAGAGATTAAAAGGTAAGAGAAAAACTGTGAACCACACCTGAGACTGCTAAAATTGAGTTATCATCACTAACTCCACTCTCTCTCCTTTCTTTCATGAAAATTCAATGATCAAATAGAAAAGTGGGAATGCATGCATCCTCCCTTTACCCCAATCCTGAGGGGATGCATCTATCCCCAATGCTTCCGGATCCAGTCTCAAACTGTAAAACTTCTGTAACTGGGCATTCAGCCTATCCGCAGAAAAGATCCACCTCCTATGGACCCCATCTCCTCTACAAACTCAAAAACACTTCCCTGTGTAACCCCAATTGCTGGCATCTTTTAGAACCCTTGAATTCCAATCTACCTCTACATTGCTCATTCCTGAGCATTTATCATGATAATCCTGTCCAAGCAGTAATCCCAGAACTCCTGCGCCTATTTCGCTAACCCATTCAAATTAGTGCCCCCAACTTCTTTAGATACTGAACCGCTGAAATATTGTCCATCTTCAAAAACACACCGGACTTCACTTGATTCCTTACAAAACTCCGCATTGCGAACGACCCTGCCAGTAACTCCAAACTTTTGATATACATCTCTTTCTCCTTCTCTGACCAAAGACCCCCTGTTGTCACTGAACCGCACCTTGCACCCCATCCATATAGACTTGCATTTGACTCTATCACCATCTCTGGTGTCTCCCACAAAATGGCCCTCCCTGTTCAATAACCACTAATCCACCTCCTGCATTACCTCTTGACTCAACTCCACTTTGTGCGAATACTTCACCCCATTCGTAAATTATACCCTTTCAATCTCTGAAGAGCCCTGGAATGCAGGCATACTGCAAAAATCACCAGAATTGATGCTGATAACAGTCCTAACAACCCTGCAAAATAACGCAAGGAAATTTTAATTTAAATGTACTTCTTCAATCTTTGTAGCTCCTTGTGTATCTTCTTCGCTTTCTCCATCTGTAACTTCAACACATCCTCCATGGTCTGTATTTGAAAGCCTAAAAAACTCATCTCCTGCACTGGGCTTAAACAAGACTTCTCCCTGTTCACCACAAATCCTAGATCCTCTAATGTCCTCACTGCTAACTACGTCTGTTCTACAACAACTATCCTTTCCTCTGCCATTATCAACAAATGATCCAAATACACTATCAACCGTATCCCTCTCGACCTCAGTCAAGCCAACACTGGCTTCATGACCTTCGTAATACACTAGAGCGCTGACCTCAGTTCGAAAGGTAAACTCTTGAACCTCCATTGATTTCCCTTCCACCTGAACTGAAGGTAATCCATGTGCTCTACACATACTGGAATTGGGAAATAGGCATCATTTAAATCCAGCCTGGTGAACTAGTCCCCTTTCCATAGTAAGTCTTTTAACATGTGTATGCCTTCCATCTTAAAATGATTGAAACATACCCAATCACTCAATTCTTGTAGATGTATCACTGGTCTCAACCCTTTGTTCTTCTTTTCCACTAAAAAGATATTGCTTACAAAGCTCTCTGGACTTCGTTCCGCCCTCTCTATGGCCCTTTTCTTAAAAAGTGCATCCACCTCCTGAGACAATAAAATCTCCTGTTTTCTTGTAAAACAACACAACCTTGGGCAACACCCTTGCACTGGCACCCCTACAAAATTTAAGTGATACCTGTGAACAGTCCTTATTAACTAAGGGTCCTGTGTAATTTCTTTCCATTTTGATACAAAGCAGACTAGTCTGCCGCCCAGTTGTACCAGGCTACATAAATGGTTGTTTCTTAAACTCACTTGCTTTACCTCTTGCTCTTCTCTCATTCCAAGATCTACACACTCTCTCTGTCTTTTTGTGAGATTAAAATCCTCCCTGATCCAATCTATATCCATATCAATAGGGTCTGAAACCTTGTGTGAATAAACCTCGAGCGATCCCTTGTCCACGACCGGGGAATTCAACCACGCATTTTCCCAGACCCTCCAAAAACCTTATGAATATCCTTTTGCACCTTCTGCAAAGAATTGAATGTCCTGACATACCTAGACATGTCTTTTACAAACTCGGCCCCACACAACATGCCATTACTTTCCACACCAAACTCTTTATTCACCAATACTGCTAGTTTGGAGTCGATTTTCATGAAAAATCTTTTGCGCCTTTCCACGCACTAAGCTGCAATAGTATTACCCAGTAAACAGATTGAACTTTGGCTCCATTGAAGAAGCTCAAAGAAATCCACACTGATGTAATGGAATACGCTTCTTTGCACAAATCAAATACCTTTGTTATTGGCCCTAGAATGCCCAAGAGTCTATCTTGGTATCCCTTCAGATATCTATCTGACTCTTTTCTAGGGTCACTGCCATTTTTGTTAAGAAAACGTAACATCTTTGGATCTATCTCTGGTGTATAGGCCACTTTTTAATAAAAATGTCGGTCTGGGACATTCTGATTGTAATCTCATAATAACCTTTTTAGGGATTTTCCTACGTATCCAAAATGACCCATATTTTGCCACATGCGCATGAGGACTCCACTAAGGTGACAAAGGGTTTTGAATCAATAGAGGATTGAACATTTCCTAACCTTTTGGGGTCAATAAAATCATCCAATTTTATCCTTTTTGGGCCATAGTTTCTTTTCTTACCCTTGTCACTCTCATCCTCCGTCTCCTCTAAATCAGACGAGCATGATAGCACTACGTCCCCACTAGAAGACGATTCATTGCATGCTACAACATTAGGACTCATCCCTTTTGCTTTAATAGCATCATCTTTGGCCTTTATAGTGCTTCCTGCTTTAGCGACCTTATGCTCAGACTTTTTGGATTCCTTCAACACTTCTGTTTGCTTTCTTTTAAATGTTTTTTAGAACTCATAAGCCTAGGGCCACAAGCCACTGGTTCTACTTCTCCAGTTGAATAAAAACTCTCCTCCTCAATATTAACAAATCTCCTCTCTCCTTCGTATGCCTTTCAACACTAGATTCAATTGTCCTATCCGTTTTCTCTGCTAACTGCCCAAACATATTTTCCACACATTCTCTCATTTTATCCTCAAAAGAATTGCCTTTTTCCTGCTCCATTGCGTTCAAACCACAATAAAATACACCTAAATCACGTATTCTGTCTCATCAGCTGATCGCTAACCAGCTGACTGAAAAAACTCCCCCTGCGACACAGGCAATTACCTCACATTGCGTATGTAAATTGCCCAAAATATGGCCATCAACATACCCCAGTGTCAGCTTTCAAACTATCCCAAGCTTTCAAAATGGTGGCCCCACCTTGCCAAAAGCAAATATTCCAGTGAGAGAGATGAGACGCTGTCTTCATCTCTCAAATGCGCCTCCTGCTGAATGCCCGCTGATGCCCTTGAGCACACGATCTGCCTTCTCTTGTGCCTACCGCAACGCACGCAAAGCGGTACGTTTTTTTCAAATAATCTCCCGTATTCTAAACGGCCTTTGTACTGTAACGCCAAAATGAATGTACCTTGCGCTGTCCTTTTCATAGCAAATACAACCTTTACAATACTTGAGTAAAACATTCAATACTGCTCTGTGCCAAACATGCACTCCTTATAAAAATGACACGTTTACTTGCGAGCCACATCATTTAAATGCCGTTATAAACCCTTATCCAAGTCAAACAAAACTTTACTTACATTCTCACTAAATGCTCACTACTACAAACTAAATACCTTTAAAAACTACTTTGTTCTAAAAATCCAAACTAAAACCTTTTGCCTCGATTCACAACACTGTATCCCAGCAATACCTTTAAAACTGTATACACCTTATTAACCTGTAGGTCACAACAAACATCCTGCTCCTTTCAAATCAACTTGCACAAAATCTCATATACCTCAATAGTAATTATTAATAGTATTAGCAGCAACAAAAGAAGGAAGAAGGCTGTGTGTTCTTTGATATGATGCATGTTCTTAAAGTTCTAGATTTCTAAGAATGTTCTATTCTAATTCTAAGTTCTTTGTTGCTGCTGTGTGTGTGAGTGCAATAAAGGAGTTATGCATAATATTGGCCTCCATGCCTTGTCATAAAATTCTGTGATTTCACTCAAAGTTTTATGCTTGAAGGGCATCATAAGTAAGAAAACATGGTGAAATCCATGCAAGCTACACCAGCCACGTGAGTCTCTGAGAGTTTGATTAAGAAGGAATCTAGTATTTAGTTGCACATGGATGCCAACCAACCCGGGGCCCAATAAAGCAGACAACCACCACAAGTCTATCTTGACCAACCATCGTTTTCCCACTTTTCTTCACATGGCCACGCTTGTTTAGCCTTTTCTGTCCTGTGTGGTAGACCCACTCTTACATTTGGAGTATTATTTTATCAGGAGAAGTGCCTTGCTTGACTTGGTCAAGAAAATGTAATGCAACACAGACCACTATCCTTTGTCTGGGAGGCATTCCATGGGTGGTACACAGAAATACCATGCATCCACCCATGGATTTTGGCGCACGTCTAGATTTATCAAAGTTAGTAAACCTGGAAATGTGTCAGAATGCTACACCTTCCACAGTGAAGTATAAGAAGAATATGTTTATTTCTCCACCTTACTTCCTCTTTCTATGCCTGATGCATTCTGCATCACAACTAGAAAAAGGATATTGCCTCACAAGATTGTTTTTGTGCAGGAAGGTATCTCAAAAACAATCCTGTCCTTAACGCAGGCAGTCTTGCACTATGGTGCGAGGGTACCCAAGTTCATGTTGGGCAGTCACAAGTCCGCCCTCACAGGGAGAAAGCTGAAGAGCACTATATTTTAGTATATATAACGCTGATCAGCTCTCTTGTAGTGTGGGCTGGGCCTTGTTGCGCACATTGTTAAGTTAGCATAGGCTTATTAGAAGTTTAAATGCCATTTTACCGTTTTGCCGCTTTTTGCACATGACACTGCATATAACTGTTGTTGTAAGTTAGGCTGCGTGACATGCTTCACATGAGAATGGCTTGTTTTCAGCATCCCTAGACTTGCATCGTGACTCTAGTCTGCACATTGAGTTCTAAAGCCTCCAAGGTTATCATAACAAAGTAGCTGTTGTTCGAACTGATCGGCTCGCATTTTTAGACATAACAAAAATGCAGCTGCAGCCAACGTGATTCTGGCGCCTTTAAGATCACACTGTAAGCATGATTTCAGAGACTTGGTAGAAGCCCATTTTTCCAGACAGACAGAGAGCTTTTGCAGATCCTGATGTGATACACACCTGCTGATCTTGGAGGTATGGGGTCCCCCAAACAAGCCTAAGAGACCTTCTATATTTTGTAAAACATAGTTCCTAGGCGCTATAATACCTGTTTTCACCATCATTGTAATATGATTCATCCTTTTGTGTTTTATGGAATTGTAACAATGCTGCTCATAATATTTCTAATCATGTGTCTGCTTATGTTAGCAAAGATACTGCATCTTAGAGCACGTCGTTAAAATAAATATTTTAACTTTGCCCGTGTCTCTTTTTACTCCTGTTGTGGACTGGTATGGGAGTATAGCAAAAGAGTGTTCTCATTTTCCACCATTCCTGAGTATAACCTAAGTCGCATGTTCTGGGTTGTCTAATCATTGGTTCCTTTGCTATAGGACGAAGAGCTAATGTGACACTGATGCTAGCTGGTTAGGGTTTCTAGGCACTAAGGTGAGTTTTTTAGTACACCACAATTCACTGAGGTCCTGGGTCTCTGTGTACAGTTCTGTGTAGGAGCAGAATCCCTGCAGAAAAATTCATAACTTCAATCCATCAGCGTATAGGCATAGTACGTTGCAACCGCCTCCAATAGGAAGTCGTTGTTATTGTCAGTGAACATTTCAGCCATCCAATTCAGTAAAGGAAAAGAATACACGTGTTCCTCAACAGCCGGAGCCTCTAGCACTATCAGAGGACAACTCGGGTGTTCTTCGAGATAACTGCGTGCCAGAAAGTCATTGGCTGCAGTCCATATGTTCCAATTGCCTAGGACCCCATGTGCCGCTGCGCAGCCCATAATCCCAACTCGAGAACAGTCTAGTTCATGAGCAACTAAGGGACTCATTAGTAGATCATAATCCGGGTTAGTAGACACCGTGTTGCTGAGACACAAATCCAGGGCCCACTCAAATCTGCAATCCAAGCAATGGAAAACTGGCTGCACGCATGTAAAATATGAAAACCGGAAAGATAAACCATACGCCACACTGAGAGTCGCCAGAGGTAGCGATCCATAGTATTCAAGCATCCGGTTACGAAGTTGGAGCAGCCGGGGCAGACCGTCGTGGGGCACAGATCGTGCAACCATTTTGGAGTAGGCAAATTAACAGCAGTACACCGGCACCCAAAGTGAAAATTAACAGGAAACTGTCAAAGACGCTGGAAAAAATAGAATGAAAAAATGCCCGTATCACACCAAATATAGCTTGGAATGAAGTCACAAGGCCAGAACTTACTACTGTGGTCGAGGAAGCATTAAAGATAGTGTGAATCAATGCCCCAAAATGCAGGGGGAGATCTGTGTTTAATAAGGCATGTACTTCAATACGAGTATTAGCCACGTGAAGGATGAATGTTTCATGCGCAGATGTAAGGGCGACTTCTTTTTGAGACAAAAGGGCCCTTATTCGACTCATCTTGTTGAACTTTGCTTTCAAGGTCGGATTGGAAGGCCAGATGGATGCATCAAGCTTCCCATGTGGAGGATGAAACAGTCAATTTTTACAACAGTTAGCACGTTGGGAAACAGTCACTATGTACGGAATTCCTGCCAACATAGCACAGCAATCTTTATTATTCAATAATAAATAACTTCTGTTTGCTAACAACGTGAAAGTCAGTGTAATAGCCGGAGCTGGTGTACCCTTTAAAATACACGCTAAATTTGATGCGTCCTGGTTGCAGGAACCGCGCAATTGCATATTCCTAAAGACCAATAAGTGAACAGGTGTGGACGTGCAATCTTCATCTTTTAAATAGACTTCTTTACCCTCCCTCAAACACCTATAGGTGAACGGAAGGGACCAAACTTCATGAAGATATGCGCTACCTAATGGCTCATATCTGCCTATGGCATAGTGTTTCATGCATGCTTCAAATTTAAATAGCGGGAAAGGTAGCGTTATTAACCCATGGATAAGCCAAACTGCTGAATTCGTCTCGGCCACTGAAAATGGTAAGGGTTCCAACTTTTCAATATGTAAAAGTGAAAACGTGGCATCTTTCATTGACATAAATTGTTGTTTAACAGTCAGATTAAATGGCAAAAACAATGAAGAAGTGTTCATGTAGTCCCAAGGCACCTTCCCATCCTTTAACGTTTGTAAAGTCCATGCAAACTGCATAATAGAACGCAACTGATTTTGACCATGGTACAAAACTGAGACCTCATCTTGCACAATATCAACAACAGAAGAAACAATATTATCTAAAGTGTAAATTCGGGAAGAAAGTGTGTTAATGCTATTATCTACAACTGCAAGCACTTTTTCTAAATTAGCTTGATCAATAGCTCTCAACCTAGAAGCAGCTTCAATTTGGGACAGCTTCCAAACTTCGTTGCAAACTGCTTAGATCCATCTTTTGGACCTGCCTTTTGCAGGACCTTTGACAAAGTCATTCAAGTCCACGGCGTCAGTCAATTTAGACAAATGTAGTTTAACTGACGCTAAGGTTGAGTGTCTGAGCCAGGACTGACAGTGGTTGCCAACAGAATAGGTAGTGAGAGAATGGTCAGTCTCAAAACGGGGGTCTACCCTAACTTGTGTATAGCCAGGGGCTAAACCTAAAAAACGATGCTGGCATGAATCTGCACTTTTCTGCCAAAACAGCCAGCCTTTGGGATCTAAACTAGAAATGTTAAAGGGCGAATTCTGTAACAGAGTTTGTAAATCACTAAGGGACTTACTAGTTTTATTAATGCAATTGGAGTATTCTCCCAAATCAGGAATAGAGGGATCATTCCATTTTTTAGACGTAGCCAATCCAAAGCAAGTGGTTTGTGAAATAGACAAATTCAGAAACAACATATGGTTCGGGATGAGACATGCACGATGTAAAGCCAATGCTTAGAACCCCAAACAGATTTAAGATCAATGGTATCCTTCCACAGCTCGTAGCCTCCTATTGACAATTTGTCTATAAAAGACTTCAAACATAATAATTTGGTGTGGGTAAGTCTAACCTTGGAAGAGGACTTCTCAGTCATCTTAAAATAAAATGCCTCAGGGTTTGATTGATTAAAATCAGTCAAATATGAAACATTTTTCAAAAGAGTTTTAGAGCTGCCTTCAACAGGAGCTGGCAATGTTCCCACTGCGTGTAATTAACCACATTCCTAAAGGTGTTCGCTTTGTGCAGGAAGTGATTTCCATAGTGTTGATAACAAAATAAATCACCATAATTAGAAGAATCTAAGAACAAATCTTCAGCATCAAAGTCAGCATAATATTTCAAATCAGAAACCAAAGCCTCTAAGGCTTGGACGTCCCAATCATCAGAGCGTATATTTTGTTTAACCATATCCCCAATTGAAACACGAAGTACATTAGGGACATTAATAACCTCTTTGGGTCCGTGGATTTGAAATTTTACAGCATCCCATACTATCCCATCTAGGACAGGCCAAGCAGTGATATTCACGAAAGTCTGGTCCCTCTTCATTTTGTGTGAAGAGGAGTGGGGTGCCAAAGTTCCATCAATTAGTCTAATTGTAGTTCTTTCTTTAACATAGTGGCCATTCACAAGACAGAAAAAATACACCACAAATCCAATGGACCTGAACAAAAAAATTGAAAAAAGCACCAGCCAAATGTAAGTCCATGGAGGAATCAAAAAATGTTTTTAAACCAAACAACAAAAATCGAAACTTTTGAAGGGGACTTTGATGTGGTAGAGTTAGTGTCAAATGAAAAACATGATTGATTCGCCACAGAGGACTCTAAATCAGACATGAATAAATCTGTGGGATAAGTGTACTCAGTATCATCAAGAGGATCAGCAGTCGGTGGATTCAACAAAGGATTTGCAACTGAAGGCATCTCGATGGCAACATCAGGTCCAGCAGCAGGTGTCTGAGCCAAAACAGAGTTTCGCAGCATGGCTGGACAAGAGACCGCAGGTGTCATACTAAGAAGAATCGGCCACTCTGTTCTGTGCAGTTTGACATTGTCAATGGAGATGTACCTGTTTTCCTTTCGAACAGGAAGCGGAGGTAAAATGACTGTTCTTGTACCCTGCACGCCAAGCATAGGAACTGGAGCACAATATGAGGGGCCAAACTCCTTCTTGTTTGCGACCTTTTCTCGGACCAGTTCACCAACTCGGGGTAGCCAGCCAACTACCGGAATCTGCAACGCAGCATCTAATGTGAAGGGCAAATGTTCATTTGCAAGACTATATCTGGTCTTTTGTAGGTTCTGTAAAATATTGCAATGTTCATCTACGTCAAAAGATGCGGCAGATGCCGCCATGTCTAGACCCTCAAGGTCCGGAACAAACATTTTGATGCCAAAGAGCATTTCGTATGGGGTCCGTCCACCCAGAGACCTTCTAGGGAGATTATTAAATGCACGCTGAACGCTATTAAGGTGGGCTAGCCAGTTCCGGCCTGTACCTAATACCCTAGCTGTCAAGGATTGCTTTAAGTCCTGGTTCATCCGCTCCACAACACTATTGCCCTCAGGCTGATATGGAGACGAAAATTTGACTTGGACCCCCAATGAACGCATGGCATCCTTGTATGCCTTAGAGGCAAACGCTGGACCCTGGTCCGAATGGAAGGTAGCACATGCAAAAATTCCCACAAAGACAGGCAAATCCCTTATGACAGTTCGAGAATCAGCACTCCTTTGTGGCCACAACCACACAAAGCGTGTGCACGAATCAACTGCAACTAAGATGTACTTATATGCAGTATCAGAGGAAAAAGGACCGCACTGATCCAAATAAACACACACAAGTGGTGTATTAGATATGTACAACTGCGTCTGGGGCGGGCGTGTAGCAGTAGAAGGTTTAATCTGCTGGCAAATGTCACATTGAAGGACATAATCACACGTCTGTTTGTACAATCCCCGCCACCAGTAACGCTGCTGTAGTAGCGATACAGTAGCTGACACGCCGGCGTGCGCTGAGGCAATGCCCTTGTGAGCCGCTGTGATCAAAGTCTGCCTGCTGTCCACGTTGGGAATCAACCTGTCACCAACGTCGTTAATTTTCACATAAGGAACTTCATCAGGACTTAAATGATAAGAGTGTTTAGAAGGGAAACCTTTCGGGTAATTACTTCCCTTCTCTGTTGCGGCAATAGCTGGCAAGATGTCATTATCAATCTTACTTTTGGAATGTGTAACTGCTGCTACTGAATATGTTACAACTGCTGTCTTCGCCGCCTCATTGGCAAGACTATTGCCAACAGCGTGAACTCCAACACGCTGGTGACCAAGACTATGAATTACAAACACGAGTCGGAGATGTTCTTTAAGTTCAGCCACTCGAACCCAGATCATTTTATGTTTTATTGTGCGACCTTTGGAATCACAAAAGTAATTTTGAGTCCAAAAGAATAAATTGTCATTGTATGATTGAACACAGTAGTAAGAGTCACTTACGACAAGAGTAGTCACACTAGGATTTGCCTACTCCAATGCAAGCATCAGAGCACAAAGCTCTGCCAATTGGGAGGTACAGTCCCCTAATGTCTGTGTATGCACGAAATCAGACTTGAATTCTCCATCCACCATAGTACCAACCACTATTGGACAGGCTGAAACATAGGCGTGTCTAGAACCCGTAGCCAGTTGCGCGGAACTGTCAGTGTAAATGATCCAATGGAAATCCTCCAAGGGCCGCATGGTCAGAGGAGCAGGATGAACAAATTCATACTGCAAAAACTCCCGAGTCTGCATAGAGGAATCAAAAATTAATGTGACATCCGGAGATGTCAAGGACATGGCCCATTGTATCCACCGTGGGTGCAAAGCCTTTGAATTTGGTATACTGGCTTTCATCACTGCCTCCAAGGCAGGATACGGAGTAACAACCAAAATGCGCTTTCCCTGCGACAGTGCACGTTCCTTAAGAATTGCCATTTGCACTCCTGTCAAAACTTTTTCCACAGTGGAAAACTGCAACTCAGCCGAAGTCTACAAGTGTGACTTGTAAGCGATAAGGACTGTGTCACCCTCAGTAAAGGTCAGGTACGTGAAACCCACCGCCCAGGTACGATTCTTATCACCAGGTTTATGGTGGTTATCACGAGTCAACAAGAATTTAGATTCAAGTAGATCAGCCTGCAAAGATTGCAAGATGGCTGAATGTGTTGGCAACCAGCAAGATTTGGAGAAAGTAGGTTGTACCAAAGCGTAAAGAGACTTGATACGCTGGGCATAATCGGGAATATAAGTACGCCCGAAATTCAAAAAGCCCAGTAAAGACGGTCGTTTTTTCAGTGTTGTAGGGGCGCGCAGCTGTGCGCATTTCTCCAGGAAGTGAGGTGCCAAACCTCGACCTTTATTGTTGAGCTCGTAGCCCAGGAATAACACTGTGTACTCTGCAATGTGTGATTTTGCAAAGTTGAATTTATAGCAGAAATCCGCAAAATTGCAAATTATGTGGTTAACGCGACACAGATGCGGCCATAATTCATTGTCTGTGAGATAAATGTCATCCACATACGAACATGCATCTGCATCAAGCCCCTCCAGAAGAGAGACGATACGGGCGGCAAAGACGCCCATAGCCAAATGTCTGAATTGGCGCTGTTTGCCACCGCTGGTAAAAGTTGTCCATTGACTACTAATAGAGGACAGATTGTGGGCAAAGAAGCCATTGGATATGTCAAGTGTGGTCTTAAACCTTTTGCGCATGAGACTATCCACTAGAGCAGAACTGTGAGTATTCTGCACCGCGCACGTACGACTATGGGAGTTTAAGTGGCAGTAATCCAATACCAAATGGTAAGAGCATTCCGGCTTGGTCACAGTAAAAAGAGGGTTATTCATCGGAAACACACATGTTTCAATTAAACCTTGATATTCCAATTGCTCAAGGATTTCTGCTACGGGAGCTTTCACCTCCCGTCGCATGGGGTATTGGGGTTGAGGCTGGGGCATAGACTGCAAAGGTATCTCATGACTGGGGGAAAATGTGTCCCACCCACAATGAATACGGTACAAAGCAGGCACAAGCGCCTTAGCCCAATCTTCTGAAAAATGCATGGCCTGCTCCTTCGGCACTGTGTGCTCGAAATTAGGGAGGCGCACCTCCTCCCCTCGTGGGGCAGATAAAACAAATGGTGGGGGCCAGTCGACATCCGCCAACAAAATGTCATAGGTAGTAGTTATATTTCCCCAAAATATCCCTCTTATGGTACGTTGTATGCCACCTTCAATTAAAAGGACAATCTCAAAAAGTCTTTCAAGGGGAGCTACTCTAGTGTCAGCAGTCTCAACTACAACAAACGTGTCAGTTGCTGTCACCTTCAGTAGTGGACGCAGCGCCTCTCACACTATGGTAATCTCCGCTGCGCTGTCCAACAGCGTCAGCGCCCATGTCAGATTCTGAAGCTGTGTTCTTACTATCCGTAGCATATCTCGCTGTTAAAGCAGCAACCTTCTTTTTCTGAAACTGGGGCCTCTGTCGTGGAGAGTCGTCCTTCTTGCCTTTACCGTCAGCCTTGCGGGGTGGGTCTTGCTTTGCACCCCTACCCCAGCCGCCATCTCCTCCACCGGTGCGTGAGACCGATGAGTCCTGCAAAGAGCGAGGAGAGCGTTGATCAGGAACCTGAAATCGATCAGGTGACTTAATCGTAGCGCGGTCGTGCAATTCATATGTGCGCTCAGTAGACACAGGTATTGGTGAGGCAAGACGGGACCCCTGATTCTGTTGCTTTTCCCCCTGTTTTTTATTGTTAGTCCAATTTTGTTCTGGACCTGGGGGGCGATCATCTTTGTCAGACTTCGCCGCCTGGGTTTGCTTTTGCGCTGTCTTGGCAAAAGGCTTAACACCTACCCTATTATGGCTAACGGTCTTATAAGCCGCTGTGATAATTCTCGGTAACTGACAGGGTTCCTCTGCATCAGGAACTTAGCACAAAGCATTCGATACTTGGAAGCTTACCGCATCTCTCTTGATGTTAGCACGTCAATCACTCCAACAAGTCTCATTCCGAGTTCAACAGCCGGCTCCGGTCCATGCTCATGCTGAACACATTTAATGACGGAGGGTAGGACAGCCATTGATGGTGTGCCGAAGCACATCGTATAGACTGCCGCAAAAATCATACCCCAAGTGGTACAGTCAGTCACATCCGGCACTAAGTCTTTCTGCAAACTAATTGTAAGAATCCTGTGTTTTTCCACAGGAGTGGTATTAGGAAATACTGCCTCCAGTTGGTCAAATTTCTCGGCAAGCCAAAAAGGCATCTCATCCTTATCCTGGGGACGCTTGCCCATAACCGCATTAACCATAATGGGACTACGTTTTAAACCATGCGGCCCAACTGGATGCGCCGCAACACGAGGGCCCCCACCTGGGATATTGCGGGAAATATAATGAACCAAAGCCCTAATAACCGCTACAGCAGAGGTATAAAGGGGCCTCAATTCAAGTAAAGGGCATTCCCCCGCACGCGATGTGGGGTGAATCCAGCCAAAACAGGCCATATAGCCCCTGGAATGGACAAAGGACCTAATCTAACTGCCGTTAGAGTGTGGGGAAGGGTGCCATCAAACCAAACCTGCTGCTGCCAAGCAGAAATCGGAATCTCCTGTGTCCTATAAGGAGTGTACACCGCAGGCACGACAGTGGGAGTGTATGTATGAAACACATTAGTATCTGCATTAACTGCCGGAAACATAACCCATGAGTAGAAAAGCTCAAATGAGTAAGCTGCGTCAGCACTCACAACAAAAATGACTGCCATGCCTTCCAAGGCGATGTTGAAAGCCTGCAAATGATTGCGAACAGCCAATCGACTGTGCTGCGGGATATCAACGGCAGCCAAAACGACACAGAAAGAATAGAGTCAATACAAAGTAATGTAGCACAACTGGTTAGTAATTCAAAAGAAACCGTTTTAAAATATCAAGCTTGAAAAGACCTATTTAACTATAGGTAGGTTTATCCGTCACCACTGTCAACTGGAAACAATAGTGAGGGGGTCATGGACTGATATAAGCACTACTCGAGAGTCTCAAATCAAGACCACAACGTTGGGCGCCATGTCGCAGGGATTCTGCTCCTACACAGAACTGTGCACAGAGACCCAGGACCTCAGTGAATTGTGGTGTACCAAAAAACTCACCTTAGTGCCTAGAAACCCTTACCAGCTAGCGTCAGTGTCACATTAGCTCTTCGTCCTATAGCAAAAAAAACAATGATTAGACAAACCCCGAACATGCGACTTAGGTTATACTCAGGAATGGTGGGAAATGAGAACACTCTTTCGTTATACTCTCATACCAGTCCACAACAGGAGTAAAAAGAGACACGGGCAAAGTTAAAATATTTATTTTAACGACGTGCTCTAAGATGCAGTATCTTTGCTAACATAAGCAGACACATGATTAGAAATAATATGAGCAGCATTGTTACAATTCCATAAAACACAAAAGGAGAAATCATATTACAATGATGGTGAAAACAGGTACTATAGCGCCTAATCTATCATCCTTCCTACCTAGGAACTATGGGGTATATTATCAAGGGGTTTTATCTCCGCTTTTTTGGCTTTAAAAGCCAAGAAAGCGGAGATAAAATTATCTCCCTATTACCAAGCTGTCGCTAACACCAGTTAGCGACAGCTAATAGGAGATAGCGACCATCATGGGCCCCACTTTGCATGTCAGTGATATTTATCACTAATGACATGCAAAGTGGGCGTGCCAAGATGTTAGCGACTGGAAACAGTCGCTAACATTGCTATCTCCTATTACCAACTTTTGGAGATATTCGCACTAAGCGCGAATATCTCCAAAAGCTAACACCTGCCCTGAGCAGTTCTTAGCCATGTTATCCAATGGGAGGTGGATAACATGGCTAAGAGCGTTTGCTCGATAATGCATGAATATCGCTGACTTTTCAGCGATATTCATGCATTGCGGCCGTTTTTTATCGCATTTGCGATAAATCTTGCTAATAGCAAGGTTTATCTGCGATAAAAATCGCCGGTTTGCGGCGATAATTTTTGTCTCTAAACAAGTTAGAGACAAAAACTATCGCTAGTTGTTGGTAATATACCCCTATGTTTTATAAAATATAGAAGGTCTCTTAGGCTTGTTTGGGAGACCCCATACCTCCAAGATCAGCAGGTGTGTATCACATCAGGATCTGCAAAAGCTCTCTGTCTGTCTAGAAAAACGGGCTTCTTCCAAGTGTCTGAAATCATGCTTACAGTGTGATATTAAAGGTGCCAGAATCACGTTGGCTGCAGCTGCATTTGTGTTATGTCTAAAAACGTGAGCCGATCAGTTCGAACAACAGCTACTTTGTTATGATAACCTTGGAGGCTTTAGCAGACTAGAGTCACCATGTAAGTCTAGGGATGCTGAAAATAAGCCATTCTCATGTGAAGCATTTCACGCAGCCTAACTTACAACAATAGTTATATGCAGTGTTGGGTGCAAAAAGTGGCAAAAAGGTATAATGGCGTTTCAACTTCTAATAAGCCTATGCTAACTTAACAATGTGTGCAACAAGGCCCAGCCCACACTGCACTCTCCCTTTCAAGCAGTGTAGCAACTTTGCTAGCTGCTAAGCGCTACATGGACTTTTGATAAATATGATTCAAGTGGTTTGTGCTGCCCCTCTTGTCATCAGCTACCCCCCAGCCACTTTGCTCTCACTCCGTCACTCGCGCCCTCCAGCCCTTACCGTGCTAGAGCGTATCATCTCTCTCGGGCTGTGCAGGTCCTCCTTTATTCAGTCATGCCCTGATCTGCCATCTCATCAGCTGCTTGATGTTCCACTTCCCCCTGTCCCTCGGCCCCCCTCTCCCGCCCCCACCCCTCATTGCACCTCCCAGTCTACCATCGATGCGATCCTCCTGAACACCAGGTCGGCGGTCGCCCATCGATTAGAGCTATTCCACCTGCTTGATTCCTGCCAACCCCACCTGTTGTTTCTAACAGAAACTTGGTTTAGGGATGACTCTCTCCCGAGTCTCCTAGCCATGCTGCCCCCGACCTACGCGGCTATCAGAATGGATCGTCCTGGGGGAAAGACAGGTGGAGGCGTCGCCCTGATTACCCACATCGACTCATTTTACCATTCTTCCCTTCACTCCCATTCCCGCTGTGGACTGTCTTGTAGTCCGCTCCACTTCATTTGGGGTCCCCCTGACCTGTGTCTTGATCTATCGTCCCCCCCTGTCCACTCCCCACTTTCTTGGTTCTATGGAGGACCTATTGGCTACGCTTGTAGTGAACAACTCCGCAGTCCTGCTCCTCGGGGACCTAAACTATTGACCTAATGACCCGGCCGAGGACGCCAGATCTAAGGAGTTCACTACTCTGCTCACCAGCCTTAATTTCCTTCCCCAGCTTTCTATGCCCACCCACTCCCTTGGTCACCAGCTCGATCAAATATGGACTCTTAACATCCCCACCAACTCCCCTATCATTTCGCCCTGCCCATGGTCAGATCACCATCTGATTTCCTTTGCACTCGACCTCGGACGTCCGCCTAAACCCCCACTGCCCAAAAACACCTGGCTTAGAAAGTGGGATAAGGCTGACCTCCCTGATGTCTGCTCTTCCCTTGCGGCTTCTTGCCCTGAGCTCAACGATCTACCCCTCTCCTCTCAGCTCACAGCCATTAACACCTGGTTACTACAGGCATGCAACCGCATTGTTCCCCTCAAAAAAGTCGCCATCAAGCGAGCTCACGCCGCCAACAGGTGGTTCTCTCCCCTCCTTAAAGACAAGAAGCTGGCGGCGCGTAGAGCAGAACGAGCGTGGCGTCGGAATTACTGCCCCCTCCTCAAAGCTAAGTACCACCTTGTCCTTAAGGAATACAAACAAGGCATTTTAACTGCTAAAGCCGAGTACTTCTCTGGTAAAATTCTGGCAGCGGAAAATCAATCTAAAGAAATATTTGCCACAGTACATGAACTTGCTGCTTCCGACAGGGTGATCTCCAAAATCCCCCCCTCCCAGTTACTTTGCAACTCTCTCAACTCTTTCTTCATTGAGAAAGTGGCCCTTATCAAAGCTAATATTCCTTCCTCCTCCCCCACTCCGCTCATTATTCAACCGCTCCCTGTTGTCCCACTCCTCACTTCTTTTCCCCCCCTGACACGGGAAACCCTTCTCCCTTTACTGGCTCGGGTCAAATCTGGATCTCCTCATGACATCGGCCCGGCTTTCGCCCTAAAAGAGATCTTCTCTAGTTGCTATTCCCCCCCACTCACTCTCATCAACCACTCCCTCACCTCAGGTATTGTCCCAACTGCCCACAAATCAGCTGTCATCATTCCCATCCTAAAAAAGGCAGGCACTGATCCATCTTTGCCTGCCAATTATCGCCCCATCTCCCTGCTTCCCTATTTGGCTAAGGTCTCAGAGGCTCATGTCACCCGGACCCTGAGTTCCTTTGTGGAGTCCACCGGCCGCCTCTCCTCTTGTCAGGCTGGCTTTCGTCCGCTGCACTCAACGGAGAAGGTGGTAGTGTCAGTGATGGACAAACTGAGGGAGGGCATTGACACCTGCCTCCCCCAGGCCCTGGTCCTCCTTGATCTGTCCGCCGCGTTCGACACGGTGGATCATGACATCTTATTGACCCGTGTCGAGGCGGCGGGCATTCGGGGTACGGCCCATGCTTGGCTCCGGTCTTTTCTAACTGACAGGGAGCAGGCCGTCCACCTGGCAGGCTTTGCAGCCCCCCCCCGTAGAGTGACATGCAGCGTTCCTCAGGGCTCTTCTTTGTCCCCCTTGTTATTTAATTTATACATCTCACCCCTCATTTTTTCTTTACAGCAGATGGAGGTCTCGGTGTTCAACTACGCCGATGACCTCCAACTTATCTTTAACCTTTCCCATTCCCCTTCCTCTGCCTGGAATTTTCAGAGGGTGATGCTCTTCATCCAAAACTGGATGAACTGCAACCACCTCAAGTTAAATCCCGACAAAACCGAGTTGGTTTTGACCGGGGGTGGTTGCAGTCCCTGGTCCCCGTCTTTTTGGCCTGATTCACTGGGTTCCCCCCCCTCCCCGGTTTCCAAGGTCAAAACCCTGGGCATCTTCATTAACTCCCAGCTCTCGCTTCACACACAGGTTTCATCGGTGGTGTCCTCTTGTTTTTTTTCCCTCCGCACCATCCGTAAGGTTTCCCGTTTTTTTTCTGTTTCTGCCCTGAAGCTCATTCTCATGGCCATGGTGCTATCGCGCCTTGACTACGGGAATGTGGTTTACAACGGGGCCCCTGACTACTTGATCCGCCGACTGCAGCAGATACAAAATCAGGCCGCCCGCCTGATTTATGGACTTCCTAAGTTTCATCGTGCCTCCCCTCTGTTGCAGTCCTTGCATTGGCTGCCGGTGAAAGAGAGGGCTCTCTTCAAGTTGGGCTGTATGACCTACCAGGCTAGATCTGGTACTGCCCCTGCCTTTCTCTGTGAGATTATATCCCCTTATCTCCCGGCTAGAGAGCTTCGCTCCTCCCACCAGGCTCTTCTGACAGTTCCACGCTTTAAGAAGAAGAGGTCTGGTGGGACGAGATTTGCGGTTTTAGCCCCCTCCTTCTGGAACTCCCTCCCTTTTGCTCTCAGAGCTTCCTCCTCATACGTTGAATTCCGCAGACATCTCAAAACCTTTCTGTTCCCCAGCCCTCCAGCAGTATAGCTCTCGTTCCCTACCCCTCTGGTTCTCCGCTGTCTAGCGCCAGGAAACCGCCCCGGTAACAGTGCGCTCAATAAATTCATTAAAATTCAATTCACACTGCAATGTCTTAAAATCAGGGGCACAGGCAGGAATCATGTTCATCAGTTGCGTAGCTCTCAATAGTGCGACAGGTACAATGGCACCCAGGCCCAGTGGTGTGAGGAATTCACTGCATCAGAATTATGGATGTAATCCACAAACGTCACTGACATGCCAATATGTAGTAATGGCGGCGGGGACGGTGAAGGCAATAACGTGCCTATATAGGCGAATGACTGCAGAGGGGCTTCAACCGTTGACTCAGCTGCGAGGAAAATGGGAGGGGGACCTTTGGAAAGATATACCCAAAACGACGTGGGCTAAATTAGTGGAAAGAGCATGGAGGGGCACGCGAAATGCCAGATTCCAAAGTATCCACTTCTATGTCATACACAGGGCGTACTTAACCCCAGGGCAGATAAGTACATTTTTTAATGTGTAATCGGCATGTTGCCCTAGATGCCAATTGGAGGCAGCGGACTTTCTGCACATGATGTGGAGTTGCCCGCAGCTGGGAACGTACTGGGAAGAGGTGGTTGAGGTCCTGTGTGGAGTGACAGATTTGCCGATAGAACCTGAAATGGGCGCAAGTATACTGCATTGGTTTCCTCACACGGCGAGAACTAAGGTAACGAGCACATTTATTGATCTGGGGTTGCTGTTAGCCAAACGGAAACTGATGAGAAAATGGAAGTCCAAACCTGGCCCTAGCATGGAGCGATGGAAGGTGGAATTTACAACCTGGGCGGCTAGCGAGAGTATGGTCAGGTTCCAATAGGCCAGGGGAGCGAATAATGAGAAGGCACTCGAAACTGCACAGGCATGGGAAGCTCTGGTGGCGCGACTGACGGTGCCAGAATCGGACTCGGACTCTGACTCCGTTGAGGCCTCCTCGGTGATTGCTGGAGCAGGCAGTGCATAGACAAGTTGGGAGTGATGGCTGGGGAAAGGAAGTGTGGTCGAGCAAAGCAGGAACTGGGTAACAACCTAAACGCACTAGAATACTGACGCACCCTGGCATGATAGTGCAGGAAAAAGATCCTTGTTTACTATACTTAGAGCACACCAGTGGGAGGGAATAGACGGGAGGTGGGAGGGTGAGGCAAAAGAAGGTGGGAGCTCCTAGTTGGGCTCCCAGTGTATTGTGAGCGGTATTGGATACATACATTGACTTGGATATTGATGTAAGAAGCTGAGGTTGAGAAGAACAATGTGATATTGCTTAAGATATGGATACGAATCAACTGAGGAAACTGACTTAAAGCAATGTAACCAATGACGAGATCTGGCTGATCATGTACCATGTATGGGGGGTTATGTTAGTGTTGAAAATAAATAAAATACATTTTTTTTAAATCAGAATTATGGATGTAATTTGCTATAAAAAATGAATTGTGGCAAACATTTCTTGTCTGCATTAAGGCCTCAGGTAGCCTTGCTATACCACAGACTTTCAAGATACCAACTACGCTCCAACCCTTGCACTTAAGACCTTGCAATGAAAATAAGGGGATATCATGGCAGGGAGCTCGCAGCTGGGCAACCACCACATGTATATCTTCTCTTTAAGGATGCTGAAGATTAAGATTTATAAAAACAGAAAAAACATAGCGGTAAAAAATATAAATCAATCAGTGATGAGATTGGCCTGCTTTGAAAACCTTTGCAGATGCGGAAGCACTTCCTTTACCTCTCTCAACACAGGACCTCATATATTACTTGCGCATTACTAGTGAATTATGCCAGAATCATTGATAATGATAAACTATTATTTTGATAAGAGCTATCTTTCAAGACATTAGAGAAATACATTAAAATGATGCAAACAAATTTCTGTGCCCTTTCAGTAATGCATTCGTGGGTGGTGCTTTTCCTCTCTTGTTACTGGATAACCACGCCATGTCGTAGGAAAAACCTTTTCACTGTATGAAGTTTAAAAAAAGAATAATTTCCTTACCTTATACAGGATTATACCAGTGGAAACGGTGTACCCTTGTTATTATTTAGCTGTCTACCCATGATTCTTTGGAAAAAAAACAAGTACAAATCTTCTTTGCTTGACATTTTCCAAACATGAGAGTTCTCTTCCGACTCTTTGTGAATTAATAAGGCACTGACAACTGTAACCTTTGCTTCCTAAACGTTGCCAAACTAAATATGTGTTCAATTTTTAATAGGTTCAGCGTACCACATGTGTAAACCACACCATCAAACGCAAATGCAGGGAGGGTGCTGTGACTAATAACAAAAAGCAGTTCCCTTACTTGTGAAGACAATGAGAAAACGGGTAGAGATCTCAGCCAATACTCAGGCTGTGTTTAGCAACATTTGTCCAAAATCCAACAGACACAATTGTAATGCCTACAGAGGATGGTGGACAGTGACAAGGCATTGCTCTGCAGCCTCCTAGCTCCACATGAGCCCACTTCACAGCCTCGGAGCATGCTTCATCAAGGGCCTGAAGAATTATTACCACAGCACTCCCACCCTGATGGTACTCCATTGGCACCCCTTGTCGGCCCGCACTATCTACAAATCCAGCATCATCCTATACAGGGCCATCACAACCGTCTCCTTGCTCTTGAGAAATGCAACAGAATTCCAAGGAATTCCTGATCCGCAGCTTTGAAGAGGTTGTCCCCAACACTGACCAATACTGATTATGTTCCTGTGGTGGGAGCCAGAAGGGTTGGGGGCCTCCCCTATTCTGCAGGGGATGCCCGGGTTACGCCCCTAGGAGTTAATGCTACCTTGGTGTTTGAGTTGCTAAATCGAAAATAGATGTACACATACTTTGATTTACGAGTATAAAGTAACTTTTTAAAACTAGTCATTTTTATTGTTTACTCATAAATGGATTAATTGACAGATTACTGGTGTTATATTGCATGCGAGCAGATCTGTTCCCAGGTGTGATTTTTGTAGAGTGCAGGGCATCCTGCCCATATAAGTAAATACCTACAAAGCTGCAAGTCTGTGGGTTTTCATAAAGCCATGGCAGGCTCATTCTGAATCATAGATTAATTTATGTGAAAGACAGGAGTAAATTCGTTTACAAATTTGGTGAGGGGTTATGTGAATGTTTCTTTTTCCATGCCTAAATGTTTTACATTTCAAGAAATCGGACTCACATAATAATTTCAGAACTACAGCTGGGAAGCAAAGACTGTCGCAGCCTTCCATAAGTATTCAAGGAATACTCTGCGCATTCCTATAAAGGCAGACATTTACCCCAAACGTGCTGGAATTTGTGCCTATTTGTTTTATCTTCGGGAACAATATTATAGAAACAAAGCAAAACTGTTTTTTATGAAAACACATTTAAAACTTTTTTTTGTTTATTTAATCTTTTTATATAATATCGATGGATTCCACAATGCTTACCTTGTTTTATTCAAAAGTTTACCTATGGAAAAACACAGCCCTGACAAATGCCATTTACAAGCACTTTTTTTTCTGTTTATCTTCGCCGTCTTTCAGTACGCAAGAGGATTCCTCCGAATTTTGGCAAAGACCCAAACAAGACACATGCCAGCTGAAGTCTGTCACCTAAATTTATGTAGGGATGAGAACAAAAACGCATTCTTTGTTTATACTGTTGAAGTAGATACGGATACAACTTCAAGACAATGGAGCGGTTTTGAAACTTCTTTGCTTTTATGTTTTTTAAACACACTGATGTTGTTAGTGGCTTGGCAGATGGCAATGCGCATGAGTCTATGCTCAGTTCGTGTGTATGTTTTGTGAATGTCAGTCTTCACTCTAACTGTACTGCAAATTCTGATTTGAGTGCCAACTCGAATTTGCGTCTGAGTTTTGAAGTATCTCCAGATATCTGAAATTTTCCTTTCCCGCATTGCGCCCGGAAAATATAGTGCAATGATAAAGGAAAAAACGTGTCCAAATCTGGTGGGCAAACTCTGAATATGTATTGTATTCCTAAGCCAGTATTTGATGGGTCAGGTGTGCAATTACGGACTGGTATTAGAAACTGGATGGAATGAGCTCCTTTGTTTATTGACTTGATTGATGATGTATAAAAGGGGGTTTGCCTATGGCTGTTGCAATTGGGTAGATGGCCATAGGTGGTTGTGTTGATTCGTGCCAGAGTAGAGGTGCAAGCGCTAGGATAAGGTGATTGCAAATATATTTAAAATTATTAATATTTTGACGTGGGTCTGGGAAGTTCCCACCTGTGGGGGAAGATAAACACTGCCTTTATGTTTAAATGCATGTCATTTGAACTGATTATATTCATAAGATAAATATACAGAAATTAAACATTTTGCAAGGGCTTTGGTTTGTAACTCACTGCAACAACTTTCCACCAGGATAATAAATGCTTCTATGATATAAATGAAACTTAAAAAATATTGTGAGACCCAAATATTGCTGCTAAATATTGTGGTTCTAAATATTAACCATGCATACTTATAAAGTGAACCAAAAGAAATGTTGTCTTTAAATTATCGAGGTACAAAATATCGAGGTTATATAGATAAGAATATATATTTAAAAGTATTTCAAAATATAACATAAATATACGTGTACTGATATATTCAGTAAAAATTAAATACAATTGATACAGTTTAAAAAATTATAATACATAAAAGTAGATTTAAATGTATAATAAATAACATAAATGAATACAATTATTTACTACAAAAATCAAATACTAATATTATAAAAAATGAAATGACAAAATTCATGAAATATACATTTAGATTAAAACAAGATAAAAATTAAATGTAAACAATATAACAACTAAATAATGTAATTGACATTTCACAAACATACTATTAAAATGAATTTTACAAAACAAATTATGAAATTAAATTAAAATATCCTATTACATTAAAAACATAACGTAAACTAAAACCACAAAAAACTATAATACAAAGAAAAAATCAAAGCAACAACTACACTTTAAACATAAGGAAAATTAAAAAACTCTAATGTAAAAACAATACAACAGTTAATACAAAATACAAATATCTCCCCAAAAAAGTGAAACTTATATTAAATGCTACAACCAAAGTATCAAGCATAAAACATTAACATAAATATCACAAAAAGAAGTGAACTCCATTAATATAATAGTTGAACCAAAAACATGAATAAAACAAAATAAAAATTCCAAATTTACCACAACAAATCAAATTTCTTTCTTATTTTGAATGATGAAATGTGTCACTTTCGCATCAACTTAAATACAGTCTGAACAGTACTGCACTTTAAAATGATATGTTTTATTATCCACTTCACCTATGCTACCAAAGGGGAAGTATTGGTCTTTGTAGGGTTAAACTTTACTATTCTAATTCCAATCTAAACAATAGTAGGAAAAGCATTTGACTTTGAAAGAGTATGATATTCTATTTCCACTCAAACTTAAGCAACAGTAGGAAAGTATTGGTCTCTGGCGTGGTCAGATTTACTGTTTCTACTCCAACTTAAGGAACAGTAGGGAAATTATTGACTCAGCTAAATTACTTAAAATAAATTAAAAAAATTTACCTATTAAAATATTCTTAACATTATTTCTGAATTAAAAAATAACATCAACACTTAAAAAATATCACAAAAATAAACACACTATTAAAACTGGAAAACAACTAAAAAGAGCATATTAATAAGTTAAAAAACACAAAATCGTAAAACCTTACAAAATATTACAAATTGGTATCATATACAACTATATAGAAGAAAAAATGTTGAACACTTAAAAAAACCAATACCTTACCTGCGGTAAATGTACCATGATATATTTGTAACAATATCTTTTGATAATATTTGTGTTTCACTATATTTCTCAGTTAATATTAACGTTGTGCACCAGGTAAACATAATGAAGACCTTCAGAACTGAGAGAGACCCAGCAGCGAGTAGCAGCTCTGGACATACCAGCACCCTACTAACTGAATAGTGTCAGTCGCAGCTCAAACCAGCCAATACCTACCAGTCAGGCCTCAGGGACGCCACTGGGGACGCTACTGGTGGTTATTACTGTCACAGCATACTAGGAGCAAAATCTGCTCTTCAAACAAAAAGCATTAGGTGACATCAGCCCTGACTGCCTTGAGAACCAGACAGTTGCGAGTTGTAAAGAAGGCAGACTTCACCAAAAATGAAGCACTCATTCTTGCAGAGAAGGTACAGTCTTGTTAGAAGCTGATTTAACAAACATGAAAAGGAACGAGATCCTCTGAAAGCCACACAAGGGCACCACCTGAAACACAGTTGTGAGGTTGATGGGATGACTAAAGATCAAATACCACCAAATCGAACTCCCTATCATGAGGTGCCTAGTACAGAGAAATGCTCTGATAAACAGATCCAGAGGGTACAAAGAGCAGGAATTACAGACACTGAAGAATAAGGATGTGTATTTATAAGAATTTACAGTCTACAGGTGAATAGAGCAAGTGTACGAGGTACATGCCACTTGAATCCACAGACAGTGACACGCACATGGAAAAACACATTGAAGACGTTAGAATGCCAATGCCTGGGAAAGCTTGATCTTTTCGAAAATTGACTCCCAGGGGAACCAGTATCGGTTAAATGCAATCCCATCTGTGGGATTTCGACATCCAATTACTTAATGTATGATAAACCTAGATATCATGTTAGACTAAAAACTGAAACTTGGAGCCCATATCAAGAATCTGGCCACAGGGACTTTTATGTCAGCTCACACATCTCTGTAACAGCAAAACTTTCCTACCACCGAATAGGTTACAAACTGCTGTACAATCCCTCCCAATTTCTCACCATCACTATAAAAGTGCTCTTGTCATTGGTCTACCAAAAAAAGGCTTATAATGCTAAGGGTGGTCCTGCATCCCAAAGCCAGGCTGGAATACAGCCATATAATATGGGTCTCCTTCTCATTGAAATGTCTCTCAATCGATGCAGGGAGGACTTAGTCTATAAGCAAAAGACACACAAAAGCTGCAGTGATTTTTCTTTTATGTAAAACTGTGAGAACAGTTAAATATCAGATCATTAGATTTGGTGGATATGAACAGACCAGATTTTGATTTATTTTAATTATATATAGAATACATACCCATTCACCAAACTACAAAACCACTCACACACACCAGCTTATTATAAAGCGCTCTGATATCCTTCGGGATCTTGTTCGCGCTATATAAAACTTTATAAATAAAAGTTTAAAAAAATAATAATAAAATATGATGGATGGAATGCAGAGCAAATCAAACATTCACCACCAGTCTAGGGATGTGGGTTAAATACATCGATGGATTTAGGCTCAGATCTGTGTACTGGGCTGCATGAATAAAATTGTTCTGCATTCTGTCTATCAATTGTTCTTCTTGCATTTGTCACCCCAAGTGGGACGGGTATGCTCATACGCGGGTCCCATGCTCTCCATGCCACTGGAGCCAAGCTATCCTGGCTGATGAGGGATGAAACCCCAAAACGGGTTCTAGTATGCTTGTTTCCAGTCCGGGGAGGACCTTGTGTGGCAGTTCTGGCTGGACTGTTCACATTGGGCGTAGGGTCAAGACTGATTTGCATATGGCTGGGTTCAAACTGGAATGGCATGGGGAGCAAAAAAAGATGAACAGATCTCTATACTGGGTTGAATGCATGACATTGTTCTGCATTCTGTCCATCAATTGTTCTTTTTGCATATTTAATCTATAAGGCACTTATATCTCTAGCAGAAATTGACCATCTCTCAGGCTCCCGAGTGGTCCGAAGCAAAGCAATCCTTTGCCAATAGAGCAAACATTGTACAAAAAGCTTATTAGCTGCACATTCCTTTTCGGGTTCACTCCTAGGGTATGGAATGTTATTCTGCATCCTATGCCCTTTTTGCTTATCAATCTCTTGATGTACTGATTATGTAAGCACACTCTGTACCCTCATAAAAGCACAGGATAATGGTTCTTTTTTAGGTTTGTCCATGCATATTGTAATTTATTGTATGTAAATGTGAGGCACTTTGAGACCCTTCCTCCTGGGACATTGTTCACACTTATATAAATCCTTTCCAAATTGAAAAAAAACCTTCCTGTACTAGATTGGTGTGGAGGGAAGAGGGAGTTGGTAAGTTCCCATTAATGCCAATGGGAGTGAGTTTTACATGTACTAAAACATAGCATGGGTAGAATTTACGCAATCCTTTAGACTGTGTCTATCGATACAGAGAACTATACAACCTGACTGGAGCCCCACAGTTACCTCTGAGGTTATGGGTAGCCCCACTTACCTGTGAAGGATTATATAAGTTTCATTTGAGAGGGAAATGTCAAACACAGGCATGTTTTTTTCCTACACCTAAGACACACTGTCCAGAGAGGTGAAACCCAAATGGATCCTACTACATCTGGACTTCAAGGACCTGTCAGAGGGTAATCTATTCTCTAAGTACTTCTGCTCTATCTACTTCAACTTATTATTAGCCATGCCAGCATCACAGAATCTGAAAAACACAAATGGGTGTGGCTCCAATCAGTAAGGCTGAGCCCCTTAGTGGAAAGAACAATACCAAATGCCAATACTGATAATAGATTCAACAAAAATACAAAACGGCGCAAAAGCTACAAGTCAATATCCCCCATCACTATTAAATAGTATTTATTCTTTAAAGTAACAATTTTAATCACTTTCCTCTTATATATACACAATACACTATTTTTTTAAAAACCACAAAAAATCACACCAGACAAAAGACAAAAAGATATAAATCAAGAAATGTTTATAATGACCGGATCACACTCCGGTTTATACAAACCACTAGAATTCATACTTCATCATTCATACACCATTCCCCCTTCGCCGTCGACCTATACCACACACACAAACACATTCCAAAACCTTTGTTTCCAAGAATCCTAATTAATAACTGGATAGATCAAGGACCAAAACCAAACAAAGAAAAAGCTTAGAAAAAACTTGAATCTAACTTAGTTGTGCATCTTGTGCAATCACAATATATTCGTTCAATTAAATGTTATTTCAGAGATGCACAACTCAACTAGCATTTTTGTGGGCAAAATTTGTTTGGCATACAACAGGAGGTCGACGGGTTTCGAACCAGCTACTCTTATGGGGTTCTCTTCAGGACCACAGAAACTGTAAATGAAAAAAACAAAAAATGATTTTCTAATTAAAAACATGACTGCTGAGTGTAATTACATTTCTGGGTTTCATTATGTCCCACCAGCAACATGCATCTCAGAACACATTCTCATCATAATGCTATTATTGACCTTGAAACTTATCATGTTTGGCCATGTGAAACACCCACTCTTCGGCATCAGGTAATTGCATCACATATCTAACCTTCATGCGCCCTATGCAGGGTCTCTGCATATCCAGGTCGGCAATCAAATTTGGGCATGGGTCAAATGTTTGACCAGACACAATGTTCCTAGAAATAGTGATGATATATGCCTGGGCGATTTGCACACTGGCCGTTATTTTGCGCTACATAATAACCCTGACAATATCCATTACTCAAGAATGACAAGTCCCATTGTCAGGCTGAGTTTTTTTAGTGTAATTATGCAAAGAACCACATTAGTTCAACTAGTCCGCAGATTGCCTCAACAAGTAAAGTCACAAAACTAGGTTCATTGGCACATTGGCCAGACAAAAGACAATGCCTTGTAGGGTAATATAAATACATATATGTGGTGCTTAAGCACCAAGAATTACTGCCAATCCTTGAAAGAGGAGCTGCACAGAATTTCTATATATTCCTTCAGCTAAGGACCTCTGTCTGTTCCTTGTTCTGCTAATTGCCCCAGGTCCTCAGCGATTACTGTTTTTTGTGTTAAAAAAATACTACCATGACACATGTGAACACACAAGCTAAAGCAGGAATTCACAAAAGCTTTTTTTGAGTAGTCTTAAAAAACATTAGGTCTGGCACTGCTTTCCAAGCATATTCCAGTAAGGGCCATCACAAGGCAAGTGCAGCTGGGCCAAATTAATTGGGAACGCATTCTAGACGGGGCCCTGCACATGCCATCATAAGGAAACAAGGGAAGTGGAGCTGGGTCCAACACTCTAGACCCTGCATGTCAGCTAAAAATACACATGAATAGCAGATCAATCACTCAGAGCCAGTCTGGCCCATTTTTTGGACGGTTGTGGGGAGATGAAGATGGATGCCTCTTTCTACAAAAAAAACACAATTCAGCATTATGTGCTTATTGTTCCATGGGTGGCACCATAGTGAATTTCATCCTCCTACGTTTTGGTAAAAGATTTCAAAAGCTAATTATTTTCATTAACTAAAATCACTTTAGTGTTCACTCATACACACATAGCATAAAGACACACAGGGATGATTGGGGAGATACAGGAGAGGATAGGGGAGCTTTTGCATCTTGGAAGATCCACTTACTTTTCCAACCTCCTATGGCCGATAAGAATTTCTGGGTGAGGGAGCCACTCCAAAAGATTTTGACCCAGGCCCCTCCGAAGCTTGTCAAAGCACTGACTCAAGGACAAATTTATGGAAAAGGAAAAGTCGTAAATTTGACCCCATGCAGAGTTGTAACTTTGTGATACAGATTTCTTTTGTGGATTGAGAGTCATTGTGGATGAATTATGGCACCCAAGGACAAACACATGGATGAAGGCCATGGCCATCTTAAAAACACGCGTTGAATTGTAGAGCTGACTACCACTATTATGACACCAGAATAAAACCTGAGCAACTATACACAACACATGCTGCTTTCTTCTATCTTCTAAACTGGTGATTGTCAATGCGGGTAAAATCACTTTACTGAGGAAAATTAATTTCAAGTAATCGAAGATTATGGCAATATTGAAAAACATCTCTTAAACTGAAATGGACAATTAGCCACTTGAGTACGCTTGAGACGGTACTTCAACTGTGAGAGTTAGATTAAGGAGGAATTCAATCAAATGCAACACAATCCGGGTCTGTTAGTCAATGAAATTAAAGACAAGATTAGATCGCTTCCTCTTTGGGCTTATGCACTGTACTCTATGTCATTAAAACAAGGATGAACCTAAAAGCACGAATGCATAAATACCAGTGGCTGAGAATGTATGTTAAAAAGAACAATAACATTTAGATGAAAATTAAAATTTCGATCTGGGAAATTAGGAAAGTGCCTTTAGATATCACACAATCGCATGCCCCAAAGTAGGTACTGGCTTGCTACATTAAACATTCCAGAAATTCTTAAATCTTCTCCACACAAACGCCTTTTCTGATTGTTTGGAAAAGAAAACCCAGGATAATAAAGGAAAACTAAAATACTAACAGACATGCTAATGGTATTTTGTCTAATGAATGGGAACACCCCAAAATAACCAGGTTTAGACGGCCTAATGCTTCTGTTTTTTTAATTGCACATAGCTTTTGTCAATAAATCAATCAGTATTTAAATAGTGCAACACTGTCAACCCCTAGGGATACCTGGGCGCTGAGGGTGTGACGTCTCATTCGAAAGGCCTGGTCTTGAAATTCTTTCTGAAGTCCACCCGTGAGGGTGCTGTTCGAAGATGCTGGGGCAGGTCATTCCAGGTCTTAGTGGTGATGTAGGAGAAGGAGTGGCCGCGGCCGTGGCTGTGATAGATGCGGGGGAAGGGTATGTGCACAGGCTAGAGTAGAGGAGCACAGATGCCTTGCGGGTCAATGGAAATTCAATCATTGGTTGATTTAGGCTGGTCCTTGATCGTGTAGAGTTTTGTAGGCATGTGTGAGGACCTTGAACTTGTATCTTTTCTGGATAGTGAGCCAGTCTAGGTGTCTGAGGTGGGTGATGATGTGGGTCCTTTTGAGGAGGTTTAGGATGAGTCTGCCATCCGCATTTTGTATGGTATGAAGTTGTTTGATGAGCTGGGCGGAGATGCCGGCATAGAGCATTGCCGTAGTCAAGGCAGCTGGTGACAAGGGCCTGAAAGACGGTTTTTCGGGTCTCGGAAGGGATCCATCAGAAGATTCTGCAGAATGTGTGAAGGGTGCAGAAGTAGGAGGAGGCAACTGCCTTGACTTGCTGTTTCATGGTCAGTTTGCTGTCGAGAATGATGCAAAGGCTGCGTGCGTGGTCTATCAGTGTGGGTGTTGGTCCAAGTTCTGTTGGCCACCAGCTGTGGTCCCAGATGGATGTGTTGTTCCCGAAAATCAGTACTTCTAACTTGTAGGAGTTGGGTTTAAGGCTGTTGTCCCTCATTCAATTGGCTACACTAGTCATGGGGTTGCTGAAGTTGGTTCCGGCAGTGAAGGGGTCTTCAGAGAGCGAGAGATAAATTGAGCATTGTCTGCATATGAAATTATGTTGAGGTCATGAGATCTGATGATGTCTTTGAGGGGGGTCATGTAAGTGTTGAAGAGGGTGGGGCTGAGGGATGATCCTTGGGGTACGCCTCACAGGGTTTGGAGGTGAAGGGAGGCAGCTGGATGCTCTGTGTACGTACGTCCTGTAAGGAAGGAAGGAATCCACTTGAGGGCATTGGATCGAATACCAATGTTGAAGAGTCTTTTGATGAGGGTGTAGTGGTAGACGGTGTGGAATGCTTCTGAGAGGTCCAGGAGGATCTGGGTCACAGTCTCTTTGTGGTAGAGGAGGGTTCTTATGTCATCAGTGGTGGTGATCAGAGCTGTCTCTGTGCTGTCTTTGGAAAGGAATTCAGATTGTGTGTGTTGAGCATGAATATTGATTTGGGTATTCTTTTCTAATACTGTCTTTGTGAAGAGCGGTTCCGTAAAACCAAGGTTAGCATCCCTCCAGCGCAGGTTAGCATATTTATGCACATGCTTCAGAAATGTGTTTGTTAGCATGAGATCATACACCAGGGGACTAAGGCACTGGTTGATGCGCCTATTGCAGAGATCTATATGTAATCTGCATATTATAGATTACATTGGCAACAGGGACAATTCAGGCTTTCACTCTTCTGAAGTTGGTAAAATTAGTTGCATTGAGCTTGGTAATATTTACTGATACAAAAGGTAGTAATTTAGCTCAGGTAAATGCACTACAGAATTGATACTTTATCTTAAAACTTTGATTTTTGGTCAAATATCTCAAGGTGTCAATGTACCTGCTGAAGAAACCAACACGTAAACCTCAGGGGACAAGTATAAGTCCAGGGCGAGAGAAGTTGAGCCTAACACCATTCAGAAGTAGATATAATGAGTACTCATAAGATGGATAATATTAAATGAATTTCAAGATATTTAAGAGGTTGGCACAGCTGGGGCAGAGTTGGTCATCTTACGCCAGGTGCTGTGTTATTTTGTGATCCTAAGAAATTGGATTATTGGTTGAGGGAGTGGAACCCCCACTCAGGCAACAACCACAATTGTTGTTGGGGTGAACCACAAAAATTACTACATTAATCTGTGTTTTACCCTCTGGGAACTTGGCAAAAAAGCAGCCAGGCTTAACTTATAGGCAAAGTGTAAAGCAGCACACAAACAGTAATAAAGTAAAAGAACAACACTAGAAAAGCATAAACTAATTCCGAAAAACTAAATTGTAATAAATAAAATAACAGCATGACAAAAATCTAATTAGTAGTAAACTCCAGCTCACGGTCGACGGGAGTAATGTAAATAAATAAATAAATAAATAAAACAAATTTCATTGCTCATGCTGAAATGCCAAATGCGTTTCAGCGTGCGTAATGAATTTAATTTAATTAAATTATTTATTTATTTTCATTACTCCGGTCAGCCATGAGCTGGAGTTTACTACCCCCACCATGCCCCTCCCCGCCCCACTGCCCCACGACACTCCCTCCACGGGCCGCTACTGCTAAGATGGTCCATCCTGTCCACATCTAAGCCCATTTTGTCTCACTGCATGAAAGCAATACACAAAGTCCAACAGAAGAGCATTCACAGTCATGTGCCCCGGGACACTGACTGAAGGCACTGTTCTAAATGTGGCATTTTCAAAATTGTAACTTAAAATCTGACTTCACCATTAAAGAGGATTTCAAATAACAATTTATTTGACTGTAAACAGGATATCTCAATCTGCTCCCACTCTAAAGTTAGCACTTATTAATTGTGAGAAGGTAACCCAGTGTTAGGGGAGAGATATAGGCCTTACAACAGTGAAACCGATTTTCACTGCTAGAGCATGTACATCTTAAACACATATATTCTTCTTATTCAATGTGTTGCACTCTTCCATTTGAGCCTTTAGTACCTACCTTAGGGGTGACATATGAATATTTAAAAGGAAGGTTTAGGCCTGGCAAAAGACATTTTGCCATTTCAAAATGGCAATATAAAACTGCACCACAAGCTATAGTAACCGGTCTGAGACATGTTTTACGGTGATTCTTTAGAGGGTGGCACGAGTGCTGCTGCCCGCTAGTAGCTTTTAATTTACAGGCCCTGGGTACAGGTATAGTTAGTAACATTTACTAGGGACTTACAAGTAAATTACATTTGCCAATTAGGTGTAGGCCAATTTTACCATGTTTGAAGGACAGACCACAATCACTTTAGCGCTGGTTAGTAGGGGTAAAATACACACAGTACTAATGCCAACATAAACCAGTTCAGCAAAAAACAAAGAGTGAAGCCAAAAAGCTTTGGAGAATACAATGCCAAGAATGTCAAGTTTAACATTGATGCATTGCTTCATTGTGTTAGTATACTGCGTTTGTGCTATTTGTTGTTGTACTGTGGTTTTATGTTGTGTTGAGTTGTATTATGTTGGTTTCACTTAGGTGCTATTGTTGTTGCGTCCTATTTCTATTTATTGATGTGTTCTTTTGTGTTTTTACTGTATTATCAATGTGTTGTGCTGTGGTTGTGTTTCATTTGTTATCTTTTTGTTTTGCATTTTGTGTGTGTGTTTGCTGCTTTGTATTGTTGTATTGTCTTTAGGGTTTGTTTTGTTATATAGTTTATTTTCAGGCTTCAACAAACTCTGCTGTGTTTTCAACCACAGGCGGCACATTCCATTAATGACCTAGTGAAAAAGAACTGTTTATAATTGCCCAAAGTGAGAAGGACCTAAGAATCCTGTACAGGGAGGCTCCTCTTCTAAGTCCCATTCCTCATGGGCCTTTCCCCTCTTCCCCTCTAATTCAGCATCAACTAAAACCTTCCATTAATTCCTTCCTAACCTGCCAGAAGGGCCACCATTGAAAATACATCTCCCACACCCCCAAACATGCACTTATCCCCATGCCTCTATTTCCTATTTTCTTTCGCTTCTCAGATGCTGCCTCAGGCTGTGCTATGGTTACAGCTTACTATCCAACTCTGCAATATGGTGCACAGGTAAGTCTATGTGCAGACTACATAATCGGAAACTGCACCGTATCACATCATATCTGTCCTTCCCATTAGAGTTGCAAACCCAAGCATGCGCTGGGAGTGCGTTTTAGAGAAATATCAACATGCTTTTGACGCTGCCACTCCACATTTCATTCTGCAGACAGTAGATTAAGTGCCTTTCAATGGGGGGTCCGAGATCCCCCTGAAACATGGTTCAGTGAGTAAATGCACCCATCTGCAGGTCAATTTCTTAGGGTTATTGGAGCCCTATTTCTCTCATTCCATGGAGTACCACTGGGGAGTGTCCTGACTGTGCGCCACCTTTACGTGGCACACAATGTGTGCACATCCTCACTGCCTCTATGTCTGTGGCCCACTTCCTTAATATTAGTCAATAATTGGGGTACTTCTTATGCCCCAAATCAGTGGCGACAGCTTTTTTTCAAAAGTGCATTTGCTTATATTCCCTTAGACTCATGTTTTTATCCTCTGTTGTTTATGCAATCATCAAGAATTATTTATCCATTCATTCTGCATCCTCCTGCGACGTAATGCAATTTCCATAGTTTCTCATGCTGTGGTCGGCCTTTCGAACCTTTGTCCCCAAGCACGCACTGAAGCAAAGTTCTTCCAAAGCAGTTTATTCAAACCCAATGCATTTCGAACCCCACCGGGTTCTTCATCTGGAGTAACTGTAAGTGACAATAAGACAATCTTTTTTATAAAGATTGATATATGTACATTTCATCTTTGTCTTCTAATTTAAAATAAAATATGCTCGAATTAACATTTCTTTACTAAATCTTTTACCGACTTGTATTTTCAGGAGTGACCCTTCTTAACCTTCTACTTCCTTCTTTCTCGCTAACTACTCCCTCCCTTCACCAGCTTCTCTCTTTCCCTCTCTGCACCCCCCCTCGCTTCGACAACTGAACACAAGGGCGTGTCTGCACTCTAAACTCCTCTATGGGAATGCTTAACTACGATCCGTAGTTCACCCGTCTCACTCGCACCAGCTAAAAACCTCCCACTTTAACAACTAGCGATGTTTTACTCTCCGGTTGCCTGTTGCATCTGTCATTCGTTTCCTTTCTTCTATCACATAGTCACATTACACGTACCTGCTCAAAGCTCTATCTGTCTCTCACATCCTTCGTGTAGCAAAGATTCCTTTTACTAAACTTCGATGTTTAAACCCATCTTACGCCCTCTCTTCTATTCCTGCCCAATCCTTTCGCTTTAATTGTTTACACCTGGGCCACCCGCTCGAAACCCGGGACACTTCAATTCCCATGGTGCAACGTAATATGTCAGAAACGTTATTTAACCTCCTAAATAAAAAATAAGAGATACTTTACATTTTTAAACTAAAGACTGTATATTTCATGATACACTCAATTCCGATATCTAAGTTTTCGGTCACCATCCGACATTTTTCAAAATAAACGTCTTTAAAGACCCAGGATGTTTTGCAGGAGGATGTGGAACACTTCTTCTCCACACAGTTCATCTCAATGGGTGCTAACCCGAAGTGGCTTGCATTCGACGTAGTTCATTATTTAAACGGGTTGCACCCCTTTTTTATCAAACTTCAGGTCCAAATTGATCAAACAGTATCATCATGGTAGCGTGCTCACTATTGACGTGCCAAGCCCAAAACTGCACGTGTTGAACCAAACTTAGTCAATAATTGGGGCACTTCTTATGCCCCAAATCAGTGGCGACAGCTTTTTTTCAAAAGTGCATTTGCTTATATTCCCTTAGACTCATGTGTTTTTATCCTCTGTTGTTTATGCAATCATCAAGAATTATTTATCCATTCATTCTGCATCCTCCTGCGACGTAATGCAATTTCCATAGTTTCTCATGCTGTGGTCGGCCTTTCGAACCTTTCTCCCCAAGCACGCACTGAAGCAAAGTTCTTCCAAAGCAGTTTATTCAAACCCAATGCATTTTGAACCCCACCGGGTTCTTCATCTGGGGTAACTGTAAGTGACAATAAGACAATCTTTTTTATAAAAATTGATATGTGTACATTTCCTCTTTGTCTTCTAATTTAAAATAAAATATGCTCGAATTAACATTTCTTTACTAAATCTTTTACCGACTTGTATTTTCAGGCTGTGCTATGGTTACCGCTTACTATCCAACTCTGCAATATGGTGCACAGTTAAGTCTATGTGCAGACTACATAATCGGAAACTGCACCGTATCACATCATATCTGCCCTTCCCATTAGAGTTGCAAACCCAAGCATGCGCTGGGAGTGCGTTTTAGAGAAATATCAACATGCTTTTGACGCTGCCACTCCACATTTCATTCTGCAGACAGGAGATTAAGTGCCTTTCAATGGGGGGTCCGAGATCCCCCTAAAACATGGTTCAGTGAGTGAATGCACCCATCTGCAGGTCAATTTCTTAGGGTCATTGGAGCCCTATTTCCCTCATTCCATGGAGTACCACTGGGGAGTATCCTGACTGTGCGCCACCTTTACGTGGCACACAATGCGTGCACATCCTCACTGCCTCTATGTCTGTGGCCCACTTCCTTAATATGACACCGGGCAAACTCATAGGATTCCCTCACTTACAGGGGCCAAACTCTCATGCAAATGAGGGAACGCCCATGTGAGATTGCACAGGTACCCACGTAGCACCAGCGTAACCTGCATTATGGAATGGGTCGTGCAAGCATCTTCTGCTATTACTGTAATATCAGAGTAAACTGATGGTACAGAAAGTGAGTACACAAGCCCATTGTGCCCTGGGCCTCCAAGTGTCATATAGCCACTGTTTTTCTTCTGAACAATATTTGTTCCTGATCTATGTTCACATTCATCTCTGTACTGTCTCCTCTCTATCTTCTCTACCTCATATTGTCAGCCCCTTGTAGCAAGCTGCAGTTGTTTGCTCTCGGAAGGCCACTCAGTCTATCCTGCAGAGCTCTTCTTCTGGGGATGTTCTTTTTCCTTCCAATGTCATCACCATTTCTATCACAGACGGTCCCCCATCAGGGTTGACACCCCACTATTTTGCTCCTACTAGCTCTAAGAATGTGTTTCTTTGTCTCTGTGTCCCCCAATATTTTCCTGTCCATAATTCAGTGGTCTGCATTCCTGCCCAAGATGGTGTACCATCTCTTTGTTGCACTGTTCCACCTTTTTCTTTCTCTGCCCACTACCACAGTACCAGGAACCATTGTTGTCACAGATATTATCAATTTATTCTGTGCAAGGGTCAGGATGCAAGTGGAGGCGATAGAACCATTCATTTCATTCTCGCTATCAACTGAATATTTAAGTGTTCTAAAGTTTATTTGCAAAATAAATGTATTACTGTATGTTTTAAATCTACATCTCTGATTATACTGAAAGGTAATATTTCACACTCAAATAATATCCAACATATTGCTGGCCTGTGCCCATGTGACCCGAAGGTCATCACACCAGTAGGATATTGGATACCACTTTTGTGGGATGCAGGGATGGACAGGAAGGAGGAGGACAATAGGGACATTGGGGTCCAGTACGGTAAGCCACATGCATGGCAGAGATGCCTCTGCCAGCAGTATGCCAATTTGGTATAAATCAGGAAACTAGTCAATTATTACGTTCAAGGTACCTGTAGCCTGCACTGTACATTCTTAGTGTCACAAGTCAACATGACATCTGATGTTGAAGGTGGGATCTTTGAGACAAGGTGTAGAATAGAACTTTGAACTTCCATCAATGCAAAATCCTCGGTCAAGAAGGTAACCCCCTCCCTTTGCAAATGTTTCTTCTGCTAGATGTGATGTTGCATTTGACTTCTTTGGATAATTCCAATCAGGAAAATGTGCATTGGGGTGATGGATGAATGCTCATTATTTATGCTGGTTAAGTAGCTCTCCTCATTGAAAGAGCAAAAGCTGTAATTCCAGCATTAGATGAAATCTTTGTAGCCTAGGGGAGTTCCACAATTGTGAAAAACAACAATCGCCTCCATTCAATGAACATGAATTTTGTGAATTTGCCACACACTTAAAATTTCAAACATGGTAAAGTCACACAATTTCAGGCTAAAGCAAATGGAATGGTTGAACGATTCATGTACACAGTCAAGACCCGGTAGCAAGCAGAGATGGAACACAAGTCAGTATAGCATGGGTTGAGCACTATACTCCCTGCATACGGAAATAAACCATACAGTGCCGTGGGCAGATCCCTGGCTAGACTAATGCTTGGCCTGAAAGTCTGACCAAGAACACAAAGCCCAAAGCCCAAAAAGCGTTTAAATGGAACCTCAAGTAGGAGCCAAGTGCTGATACACAGAAATTATCAAGCAAAAGAAGGAATTAAATAATATGTTGATTCTAGGTATCAAACCCAAGTCTCGGGCACAAAGGAAGGAGACTAGGTAATAGACCTTCTTGTTTAAACAGTAAACTGGAACAGCTCTTAAAGCCCTTCCTCTTAATTCAATGTAGAAGCCAAAGGTGCGGAGATACTCCTCAGGGAGTGAAGCCAGCGCGGTACAAACCTGCAAATAAATAAATAGTCATGCAAGCCCATGTGAGAAAGACAGACTCAGCATACTGTAGCACTCCAAAGCAAGTGGTGGCCTGGAGAATATTCATGGTGACAGTGGGTGCAGGAGAAAAGCAAGTAACCTGCAACATGTCACATTTCAAGGCCTATTATCAGCTCACCAAAGACCATACTGTCACCATAACCGGTGAGCCAGAAACAGTTATGCCAACATATCACATGGGGATCAGGAAAGAACAACCACACTTCAACCCCACAGCTCAAAGGGATTGCCCAAGAAACCTTTATGTCCATTTGAGAAAATGTGACTACCCTTGGCAAGATTAATGTCTAATTTTTTTTTAAAGCCGAGTGGACATGTTAAGTCACAGGCCAGTGCCCATGTGACCCCAGGCCAGCACACTGGCTGTACATTCAACACCATTTCCTGTTGGTATTGGGGAGCTTGCAAGGAGGCAAACAAAAGGGCCAAATGGGCACAGTATGGGAAGGTACATACACGGCTGCATCAGCATTAGAGTGATTAGTTACATATCTGGGAAAGAGACAATAATGGAATTCGATGTATCTCTAACCTAAATTATTCTTTCTGTGTGTCCTCTTTCAACACCACAATAAGGCGGTAGGATAAAATAATGTTTTTCATTGTGCTCTGTTTTTCTATCGTTTCTCCTGCCTTAGTTCTACATTTTCAGTTATATCTCCTCAAATAGCCTTGCCATCACATATTCAAATGTCTATAGTTTTGTTGTTGTTGTTGTTGTTGTTGTACAAAGCCCAGGTCAGATTCTTTCAGCCCACACCCAGGGTTCTGATTATAAGTCGGATCAGCAGTATCTACAGTGGGCTACTACTCTCTCCAACATAGAGAGTTCTCGTACTGTTATACCTGATATTACTGGATAAAGTAGGCACTTGGCCATAGACGTCAATTAGGGGTTGCCAGGGGTGGCACCTGCAACCCATGAATTGACCCTTGCGGCCCCTGGTAGAGGCATTGCGACCCCTGGCATACGAGGTCAAAAAAGCAGTGCCAGGAACAAAAGTTAAACTGTGCCCTTGTGAACCTATTTAAACTTTCTTTCACTGTAGCAAAAACCTTTGGTTGACAGGAATGAACTCACCAGTGAAACTGACACCGCTATGAAACAAAATGTTGCCACCATTTTGAACTGGAATCTCTGTTATCAGCTGCATTTGGAGTGTGTTTGAAAGGGATGTCCTCAAAATAACAATAGCAACATGACTAATTTATTGTTGCTAGTTGAGAGGTCTGGTAAAAAATAAGAGTCTAAATATCTCACTCTCTCTCACGTATTGTCAGGTGAGTGGGAGTGAAAGGAGGCGTTAATTGATGAGCAAGGGCAGTAGAGAGACCAGAAGAGAGGAAGAAAACACACTACACAGACAGGTGAGAAATAACACCAACAGGCAAAAAAAAGGCTACAGAGACATAGAAGTCAACACAGATGAGAGATGTGACAGGTGAAAAAAATTAGAAAGATGCAGCTAAGATAGAAAGAAATAGAGGAAAAGCCAGTTGTGTTGATGAGACAGTCTAAAAAGAGAAGCGGAGAGGGTAGATTCATGAAGAAGATACATCTGAGACAAGCATTAGCAATGCAATAGTTCTCGCATTAGGAAAGTGTGAGCTATTGGTATTGTAAATGACACATTTTTTTAATATGTGTTGGCTTTGAAAATATATAAATTAATAGCATTGTTATTCACAAAGCCAATAGCTTACACTGTCCTAATGCGAATCCTATTGGCTATGGCAATGCTTGTTGGTAGCAAGCAAGGACAGTGCTGTTGTGGTGCTGAGTGATGATGTGGTGGGGCTGAGTGATGTGTTGGTGTAGCTGAGTGATGTGGTGGTGCCCCTGAGTGATGTGGTGGTGCCCCCGAGTGATGTGGTGGTGTCCCCGAGTGATGTGGTGGTGTCCCCGAGTGATGTGGTGGTGTCCCCGAGTGATGTGGTGGTGTCCCTGAGTGATGTGGTGGTGTCCCTGAGTGATGGAGGGTGGAGTTGGAGGTTGGAGGGTGGAGTTGGAATTGGAGGGTGGAGTTGGAGGGTGGAGGGTGGAGTTGGAGTTGTAGGGTGGAGTTGGAGTTGGAGGGTGGAGTTGGAGGGTGGAGTTGGAGGGTGGAGGTGGAGTTGGAGTTGGACGGTGGAGTTGGAGTTGGAGGGTGGAGTTGGAGTTGGATGGTGAGGGTGGTGTTGGAGGGTGAGGGTGTAATTGGAGGGTGTAGTTGGAGTGTGAGGTTGGAGGGTGGAGTTGGAGGGTGGAGTTGGAGAGTGGAGTTGGAGGGTAGAGTTGGAGGGTGGAGTTGGAGGGTGGAGGGTGGAGGTAGATTTGGAGGGTGGAGTTGGAGGATGGAGTTGGAGGGTGGAGTTGGAGTTGGAGGGTGGGGTTGGAGGGTGGAGTTGGAGGGTGGGGTTGGAGTTTGAGGGTGGTGTTGGAGTTGGAGGGTGGAGTTGGAGTTTGAGGGTGGGGTTTGAGGGTGGAGTTGCAGTTGGAGGGTGGAGTTGGAGGGTGGCGTTGGAGGGTGGAGGGTAGAGTTGGAGGGTGGAGGATGGAGTTGGATTTGGAGGGTGGAGTTGGAGTTTGAGGGTGGAGTTGGAGGGTGGAGTTGGAGTTGGAGGGTGGAGTTGGAGGGTGGAGCTGGAGTTGGAGGGTGGAGTTGGAGTGTGGAGTTGGAGGGTGGAGGGTGGAGTTGGAGGGTGGAGTTGGAGTTTGTGGGTGGAGTTAGAGTTGGAGGGTGGAGTTGGATTTGGAGGGTGGAGTTGGAGGGTGAAGTTGGAGTTTGAGGGTGGAGTTGGAGGGTGGAGTTGGAGGGTGGATTTGGAGTTGGTGGGTGGAGTTGGAGGGTGAAGTTGGAGTTGGAGGGTGGAGTAGGAGTTGGAGAGTAGAGTTGGAGTTGGAGGGTGGAGTTGGAGGGTGGAGTTGGAGGGTGGGGTTGGACGGTGGAGTTGGAGTTGGAGGGTGGAGTTGGAGGGTGGAGTTGGAGTTTGAGAATGGAGTTGGAGTTGGAGGGTGGAGTTGGAGGGTGGAGTTGGAGGGGGGAGTTTGAGTTGGAGGGTGGAGTTGGAGTTGGAGGGTGGAGTTGGAGTTGGAGGGTGGAGGGTGAAGTTGGATGGTGGAGGGTGGAGTTGGAGGGTGGAGTTGGAGTTGGAGGGTGGAGTTGGAGTTGGAGGGTGGAGTTGGAGGGTGGAGTTGGAGTTGGAGGGTGGAGTTGGAGTTGAAGGTGGAGTTGGAGGGTGGAGGGTGGAGTTGGAGTGAATGGGGGTGGGTTGTAGCCTATTGCATCCCCTTGTGATCCAGAGAGATGACACAGGATAGGGAAGAGAGGGCGGGCAGGTTACCTTAACACACTAGCAGCTAGCAATATTACAATGAATGACAAACTGGTGGTAGAGGGAGGGCACCCCACGGGGAGCTACATGTAAAAGGGTGAAGGATAAACTAGAAAGGGGGTTGGGGACAAGGTGGTAGGGAAGACAGCGCAGTTTTAGAACGTGATGTAAGCAGCGCGTCTCCTGCAAAAGACAGAGATTTGAGACTAACATGGGGAACACGCACACAATATGAAACAAGCTCTCTGCATTGCTGTGGAGGGGCGGGGGGGAGCTGCAGCCTTTGAAGTCTGATGCCTAGGCACAGGCAAATGGTGGTGCGTGATGTGTACGCGGGGGGCGGGGGAGCGACAGCCTTTGAAGTCTGATGCGAGGCACAAACAAATGGTGGTGTGTTATGTGGCTGGCGTTCACGCGCCTATCTCACATGAACTGTATGGGATCCGCAGCCGTTTTGGTAGACTTTTCTTTTCCACTTACTATAATTCTCGCCATCAATGCGCAAGCGCATTGGCAGGCGAGACCTAATAAAGGAGTGCTAGGTGAGGTTGAGGTGAGACTGAAAGTTCAAAGAGAGAGCGTGAGGTAACAGCAGTAAGAGTAGTAATAAAACGAGACTGGTGTGAGAGAACTCAGAAAGAGACATAGAGGGAAAGAGAAGGAGACACACAAGATAGAAAGAAGAGCAGAGATTTGGGTAAACGGGGAATGAACATCGATTAGAGGTTTCAGGGGTAGCAGTTGTTATCCTGGCTAGCGTTTTGGAACCCCTGGTACTGCTTTTGCGAGACCCCTGACTTCAGAAATGGCAAGATCAGGGCCAGAACAGACGGGCAATCACCCTCATGGGTAGAAATTCGCAGACAGCCGGCAAGGTAAGGTACATGCTCAGGGCCGGACTGGGAACCACAACCGGCCCTGACAAAGTGCTCGGTCGGCCCATCTTCCCCACTGGGGGGGATGGGGGTGCCGCCGAGCTCTTTGCCGGGGCAGGTTTTCGGCCGATTTTGATACAGGGCCGATTTTGCAGCTATGCTGCAAAAACAGCCCTGTATCAAAAACGACCCCCAGGGGCCCAAAACCGGCCCGACCCGTGCGGTTGCCCGGTGCCCTCTATGGCCAGTCCGGCCATGTACATGCTTTTAAATGTTTGTCGGGTTGGTGAGTGCATATGAGCGTGCATTAGTGTGAGAGAGAGCATGTGAATATATGACTGTCTTTGGTAAAGTGGGAGAGAGTGAGTGACTGGTAGTGAGTGAAAGTTAGAGTCACTGAATGAGTGAGAACGAGTGAGAATTAGTGAGAGAGAATTACTGCTAGGGAGGTTGTTAGTGAGAATAAATTACCATTAGTGTACAGACTGTTAGAGAGTATGAGGCATGGTTCATCGAAAGGAATGTGAGTGCATGGCAGTAAATGAACGTAACTGTGCACGAAAAGGAATGCTTCATAGTGAGTGTGAATACGTGTGAATAAATGAATGAAAGTAAGACTGCATGCAGTTGAGTTTGAGGGAGTGAGAAAGTATGAGAGACAAAATTTGCGAGAGAATGAATGCAAAAGAATGAGAATGCCTGAGTCATAATAAGAATAAGTGAGACTTGGTGAGAAAGAATGAGTGAGTCCAAGTGAGTGTGCGATAATTTATGAGTCTTTCCAATTGAGAGTGAATGAATGAGTGAATGCAAGTGAGTATGAGAGAAAATGTGTTCTAATGCTTGCAAGCCTGCAGTTGGCCCTAGTATTCTGAAGGTAATTCTTGATTTATAGAGATTTTGGGGAGAGGATGTGGCGTATTGGCTAGAGCAGTCAACCTTGAAGCTGGAGAACCGGTTTTGAGTCTCCACAGAGACGCTCAACATCCTGTGATTCTTGACAAATCACTTAATCTCCCTGTGCCTACCAAAAATGAATGAGTCCGTCTGTAACATAACTGGTGTTCATGTAAAGTGCTCTAATACCTTTGGATCGAGTTCGCACTATATAAAACTATTTAAAAAAATTAAAATAGAGGCACCTCTGGAAAAACACTTGTGTTAGCATACTAGAGACAATTCTTAGCACGATACTTACACTAACCTGCTAGAGTTATACTTGACATATACGGACAGGCATATCAAAATATTGTCTCTGGCATACCGGATTAAATTCTTGGCATAGGGGGACCCATGGTAAAATGCTGACACTAGCTAATGGTAATTCCTGGCTTAGAAAATGATAACCACGGTATACTGGGGGCAGGGCAACCATGACCAAATTCTGGTCCTAACATACAAGAGGTAAGTTTTTAATAAAGGATCATGCATGTATATGGGCAGCACTAATGGCAAAATTGTGGCACTGGCATACTGAATGTTATTTTGGTCTAATGGGGCACCCATGGCATATGGGAGGAAGGGGCATCCATGCCACAATGCGGACTCTTGCATAATGAAGGCAATTTGTGACATATAGAGGTACCCATAGCATATTTTGTAAAACAAAATGGCGTCAATATTTGGAGAGCATCATGTTTCATTGGCCTTGTACACTTGTACACAGTGAAATAACTTTAATATTCAATGAATGCCCTTTCAGGCCAAATGTCTTTTTAATTAATGTAACAATTCTGGTTTAAAATGCACTAGTGTACCCAATTCAATTTCAACCTTTTCTGAGGGGATTACCCCTTCCCCCGAATTTCCCTTAGAGGTAGTCCTGCTCACTCACTTCACTCTCTTGTTAGAATTCAGGGCAAGTATTACTCCATACCACATTCAAAGAACACCCGCTGCCCCTGCAAGAACTGAAAGGAAACAGTGTCTTATTAAGCACTGTTTACTTTCTGCAGCTTACTCTGGGACCAGGGCATTATATTTAGGTTTTGTAAAAGAAATCATTTCTGCAGTGCAATGCACATTCTTCTAATCAAATAAAAAATTAACTAAAAAGCAAATACGTTTTTGAACAAGTTACTTCTTTATTTTATTATTGTTAAATACATGAGAATGATTTGTGGGGAAAAAACAGCTCTGTGAGTGTAACAAGTGATAGTGCCTCACAAATGATCAGGAATCAAAATACCATAATTCATATTCAATATAAGGTGTATATTAAATTCTACAATTCCACTTAAATACTCCCTATGGTCTATTAATGCCTATCCCAGTGTGCTATACCCTATAGAGCAAACCATGAAACCATGACTATTTGTGTGTGGTAAGAATAATTTAGGCTCCTGGTACTGTTCAGTGCTCTGTAGCACTATATTCTCTTCAAACACAATTTTTATAAAATAAAAAAGGAAGGGGTAAGGGTGCCCTGGCATTTCGTATAAGTACTCTAAAGGGCATGTGACATCACTTTCTATGAAGAGCTAAGATCAAAGCTCACGATAATGTCCCTTACTGCGATATTTTTAAAGTTAAGGGTGTGTGATGTCACTTCTGCTACCACTGATGTTTTGGTGAATTGACATTTATGCACTAGGCCCAATTTAATTGGCTGGAAACACAAGCCTGTAACATTGAGTCTGCGTAAATCACGGCCTGAGGGCCTATGCACAGTCTGTCTTTATCTAATGCCCCTCCTGTGGCATGGGGAGCATGGAAGACTCACCTTGCTTGGCAGCATCCTTCCCTGCCACAGACACCCTCCATGTCCACAACCTCCTGACTGTAGTAATTCACCACTTCCATATTCCACCTCCTAAAAACAGATGGTAAATGGAAGTGGAAAAGGTCCCGTTACTCTGAGCAAATGGGAGTATGCCTGCAGATTTTTATCTGGCACAACCTGGTCTACCTGTTAACCCCTATTCCAGGCAGAATAATTAGTAATTGGATGGTGCTGGGAAGGAACCTCTGACCAGGAGCCATATTATGGTAATGGTGCACTGCCAATGTTTGTGCCATGACACACTTTTAAGTAGGTGTTCCAGAAGCAAACGGGGCAATGCCTTATTACTGATATTGTGCTCCCTGAGAGCTGCACATAAATGAAAAGAAGCCTGGCTGTTTGAAGTAGCTGGAATAACTTTCTTTGTGCATGCAGCACTTGACCTGCACTTTCAAAGGAGGCAGAGATCCCCTGTGTGAGAGGAGGCAGTGAGTGACTGCACACACTTGTAGGGGATATTTGAGTAGTCTATCTGACCCCATTTTCACCTTTTTAGAGGGTGTTCACACTTCCCATGCAAATGATGACATGCCCCTTCTGGATAGTGCTAGTTGTCTGTGCGCTGGTGCTATCTGTATCACAGAAGGGGCTGTGCAAGCATTTAATGTCCTTTCTGTAATACCAAAGTGTCCCAGTGGTGCAGAAATCAGGCATGGCCATTGCTCCCAATATCAAGGCATTAATGGAATACAGGCCCTCATCAGTAAGTCCCACCTCAGTGATTATGACCCCCTACATCAATTGACTGACAATCAGACCACTGTCTTGTTTCATTACTTCCTTCCTCAGGGACATTGTGCGGGTATACTTAATGTACATGTTCTGCTAATATCTGCAGATGGTGGTCTTTACAGGTTTTGTCCATTTTCCTTTAATGTGTATGCACTCATCTGTTTTTTCACCTCAGGAACTTCAAGACAAAAGCCTCTGATTTTGTTTCACTCTGTCAGAGATGTGTGTTCTTTCAGTCTTTTTTTCCGATCTTCGGGGCTTGTATGAGTAGCGATCTATCTGCTGCACTTCTGCCCAGTCTGGCATCCCAAACACCCTGCGGGTATGTCTTTCCCGGCCTGCTCCACGGCTGCAAACCCACTTGACTTACCCATATTTCCTGCATGATGACATTCCACTCCTACCTGTCCTCTTCTTTCCAGTCATCTTGAAGGGCGGACAGAGCCGCCTTCAGGGCAGCGCAGGGCTTTTAAAGCGTTTCCATGCAGCAGGCCTGCACAGGTGAGAGAATGCCACAAGTCCTGTCAGGTTCAACGCCGTCTTAAATAGGCAACACGGAAAGTGCTTTTTTCACCTCTATGTTGTCCCTCGGTATTGTTTGATATTTTTTAATCTATCCTTAAAATCTGGTAATACAAATAGACATTTCCTCTCGATATGCGATGTTTATTTAGTGCTCGAGTGTCACGTTTGAGTTGTGCCAGTTTTGAGGAGCTCAGGGGCATCAGTGTGCCTAAAGGTTATTTTCAGGGTCAAAGGAAAGACGAATAGCATGCCTAAATCTTTTTTTCAAAAACCAGTGAACAGTGTATTTGCTCCTTGTGTACTTTACGTGCACAAATGTCGTTCATTACTGTCAGCTTTTTCAGCTTGTAAGCCCCTGCCAATTGTTAGTGCAACTCCACTGACATTTGCAGCAGGGGATGTTGATTATGTTCCCACATTCCTTATGCATAAGTCTACCCTTCAGTTTCAAATCCACAACTCTACATTTAGGGGCATATTTACAAGGAGCTTGCGCCAACGCAGCATCATATTCTTTGACGCAGCGGCGGCAATGTCATTGCTCCATATTTACAAAGTGAGGCATCTAGGCTGACGCGTCACTTTTTTATCGGCCTGCGTCTCTTTTTTCTTCTCCAGATTTGGCTGCATCATGTTTTAATATATGTGAGGAAGGCATTCCCACCTAAAATCCCCTGTAAAACGGACACAGTGGTATTTATGATTTTTTCCAAAGTGACGTATCTTCGTAAGGCGGGCCGCTGAACTTGAGATGTGTCAAAATTCCTATGTCTCTAAAACCCAGGCGTACTGATAATGGAAGACCTTGGCACCACCCACAATCCATTGCCATTTTCCCATCTTAAAGATAAATTTGACCTCAATCACAAAGACTTCTAGCACTTCTTAAAAAACAAAGCCAACATCTCCAGACACAAATCCCCTATCACTGCTGATCTACCCAGTACTTTACACTCGTACAGAAAAGGAGGCCTTTGCTTATAAACTTTACTCCCTCCTATCCCCTACCAGTTCTGCACTAACCAAATCAATACAAAACAAATGGGAATCACTGCTATGTAATACATGCAGCCCTCAAGGGACACCATTGAACTGGTTGCACAACTGAGAAAACTTAACCTCAAACACAATTACACCATCCCTAGCCCAAAGTAGATACTGCAGGGATTATATGACCCATTTGACCCTTGCCAAACTATTCAAACTTGGCCTCTGAAACTCTGATACCTGCTGGAGCTGCAAAAAGAGCCAGGAAACTTGGGCCACATGTGGCTGCATTGCATTTCAAGCTAAACAGGGAAGACAGCCTTTATTGGGACATCCTTGTCTCAACAGGCCTTAAAGCCATTCTCTGCTAATAGAAAGACTCAGCCAAACTCTCTCCCCACACTTGGTGGGAATGGGTACAATAAACCAGAGGGGCGAATAATTCTCTAAAAACATATCTAAAGACCACATTAGGGAGGAAAGATAATATCTCGTCCAAGCTAGATAACTTCATGCTCACAACATCCTCATAACAACTCTCATTCCCATTCCCTACCCCTCTCTTCCCCCCACTCCTTCCCCACCTCCTCCCCAAACATACCCCCCGGGCATACCTCTCCCCGGACCTTACTCTCTTCTTTCTCTCGTCTGTCCTATCCTCTTTCCTTTACTAGTTCCTTCCACCTGTCCTCACAATAAATCATTTGATGTGGTTTTCAACAGAAATCACTATTATCCCTTCAAACCTCCTCAAACAAAGAAACAACATCCTCATCATCAACACACATACATACAACTACCTATACTTAGCGTTTTACTTATCACCTATCTCGAGAAAACTGAGAATACTGTATTCTGCTGCATTTATGTCTCCCCAACGGGATACCGTTTATACACCATACATTTACCATGTCTGTACTTTTTCGCTCTTCTAAAATTTCAATAAAAATTACTTGAATATTTTTAAAAAAGTAACTGTTTGCGAAAGTGATGTTTTGTGGCAAATGTTTTAATGTCTCTTGATGTTGGTATGAGTTGAGAAGGGATAGGAAGTACATTTCTTCATGTGGGTGTTTGTGAAATGCAAAAAGAACAATTGATGGACAGAATGCAAAACAATGTTATACATTCACCCTAGTTCAGAGATCTGGACCTAAATCCATCGTTTTTTTGCTCACCATACCATTCCAGTTTGGACCCAGCCATATGCAAATCAGTCTTGACCCTGCACCCAATGGGAACAGTTCAGCCCAAACTGCCAGGTCCTCCCTGGACGAGAATCAAGCATCCTAGGACCAGTTTTGGGCTTTCAGCCCTCATCAGTCAAGATAGCTTGACTCCAGTGGCATGGAGAGCACGGGACTCACGTCTGAGCATACCCATCCCACTCGGGTGACAAATGCAAAAAGAACAATTGATGGACAGAATGCAGAACAATGTCATACATTCACCCTAGTATATAGATCTGGGCCTAAATCCATTGTTTTTTTGCTCACCATGCCATTCCAGTTAGGACCCAGACATATGCAAATCAGTCTTGACCCTACGCCCAATGGGAACAGTCCAACCCGAACTGCCAGGCCAGGTACTCCCTGGACTGGAAACAAGCATCCTAGGACCGGTTTCAGGCTTTCAGCCGTCATCAGCCAGGATAGCTTGACTCCAGTGGCATGGAGAGCATGGGACTCACATCTGAGCATACCCGTGCCACTCAGGGTGACAAATGCAAAAAGAACAATTGATGGACAGGGTCAGGCGAGGGCCAAAAATAGGCCCAGACACCAAAATAAAAGTGGCCCTTTTAGAGAATCAGATAGTTAAAAAAAATGGCCCACATTCTGTATGTTGGGGTAGCTTTGAATTTGTCAAGGCACTCAGAATAGTTTTTTTTAAAGGTATGGAAGACTGCATGCATTTGTGCTTGTTGCAGACACTTTTTGTGGTAATATCAGAAAAAAAACAGATCACCAAATCATAAAATAGACCTACAACCAGTCAAAAAGCCAGTCCGCACTCTGGCCTGTCAGACCAGCTGTTTCGGAACTGCCAGATTTTCCTTTAGGCCAGCTAATCCTGTGTGGTTATGTGCATGCATGTGGCTGTGCTTCTCTGTGCATGCTTGCATGTACAGGAGAGCGAGAGAGAGTATGGGTAAGTTTGACTCCAGTCACTTATACTGGAAGTTTTTTAATCACAGATTCACTGTACAACTGGAATGTGAAGTCGGGGGAGTTAGCCTATCAGGTGGTAACATGTAGCTACCGTTAATAAGTATAGGACACATAAGGAATCAATAAGTTAATACAATTATAATAATTTAAGTGGGCAATGTAACCCATCCCGAATACACTGTTGAAATACTAGGAATGTTGAAGGCCTTAAAATGTATAATCACCAACTACTGCAAGAAATGAAAATGCCAATAAAGTTTATAAAAAAAAAAAAACAGAATGTGAAGTGATAAGCCGTGTCCAAAAGGAAGACAATGAGAGAATATATCTATGAATGTTATATACACATTTAGTTTTCGATGGAATAGGTCAGATATTAGGTTATTCATTTGGACGGGTAGTTCACCTGCCAACTCAATAAACATTGTGGTAGGTCAATACCCATAATGTCTGCTCAGTTCCTGGTAGCTATGGCACAAGCAGCAGCAAGCAATCACAAGAGAAAGTGTGCGCTCTGTTCAAGCAGCACCAACAGTTTCATTGTAAAGAACACAACATATTAAGATTCCCAACCCAATTTAGAAAAATTTAATGAGGTAAATAACATCAAGATCATCAAAATAGGCTAAGGGGGACCAGAGACATAGATTTCTAAAGTTTTAAGGCTAAAAGAAAGAAGTAATATGCAATAGAAAAACAATAGTTCACAGTGGGCTGGATCCTGGGTGCATTTTCAGGCCAACCACAATGGATCTGAGGTTGGATACAACAAACTGATTGTCGTAGTCCAAGCTTTTATCTTCAGACTCAGTCTTCAACTACTAGGAAAGCTCTTCTGGCCAGCCTTGCAACCTATACCTCGTCAAAGCAAGTATCTGGACATCAGGTCTCTCTCCAGCCAGGACTTCTGCGGCGTCTGCTCCTCTTTAGTTAGCTGGGCCCTGTTGAAGGCATGAGTCTTTCTGCTTTTGTGTCCCTGAAGAAGGTAAACAGGAGACTAACCACTTGACCCTTGGAGAGCAGTTCCAGTCCTTGAGTGCCAGCAAAGTTCTGGAGACCTTTTAAACTTTATTTTAAGTGTTCATCGATATAAACAAACGAGGCCCGCGAAGTTAATTCACTTACAGGACAGGTAATGTCACACCCTAGTGTCATTTAGCAGTGGTTGTAATATCACCAATTCACTCAAACACTTGTTAAAGACCCCAAAAAGGTAAGTAAAAGTCTTGACAAGGCTAATAATACAAAGATCTTATAGACCCATTGACCTCACCAAAACATAGGTTCTTCATCATTAAGACCCACCCTTCCTTGGGTTTGTAGCATTTATTGATCCATACAAAGTTCAAGCATAAGCTGTCTCATAGTGGTCATGGATTAACCAGTAGGTACTGTTATTTTCACTTGTATTCACCTTGCTGTGAAGTTAAAGGTTTCAGGAAACCTTGAGTCCTTGTGTGAGTCCACTTCTTCCAGCAGGAGTCAGGATTCTTCTTCCAGCAGGGCCTTATTCTTCGGATAGAGTCTTACCAGGTCCAGGAATGTTATGAGAAGGTGGTGGGGCAGGTGGCAGGTTTATCCTACGTACTAATGAGTGAATGGAAGAATTTGCTTGCCCACCCCAAACAAGTTTCACACAATCCCTGCACCTCCTTCTGCAGCACCCCCTTTGCATTGCTATAAAATTACCCAGGGCACCCTGTTTCAAGGTGGCAAAACCAAGCTGCCTCCAGCAGGCCTAGCTTCAGCATCTTGGCCAATCTCCTACCTGACAGAGTCAAAACTGGTTTTCTATATACCGTGGCTGGAGTCTAAGGGCCCCATTATGATGGCGGGCGGATCGCCCCCGCCGAGCTGGTGGTGCTCACCACCGGCCCGACGGTGGCGATCCGCCCGCCATAAGTCCCTGGTTATCCCCTGCCATATTAGTATGGCGGGGGCCAAGCTTTTAACATCACCATGACCTATTAGAGAGTAGTCTAGCTAGACATACAAAGTGAAATAGGTCTTAGCTTTTATTTCACTCTGACGGCACACCAAACCCAACTTGTAGGGTGCGCTGTTTTTAAATATTTGCCCCCAGTCTTGTGGATCTACAAGGTACATTTTATGCTTGTCTTATGAATATACAAAAATATTCTTTTTTCTACATGACAAAGGCAGTTTCCCCTACCATGTGTTGCAGAAGTGCATTTAAACTGCAGCCTAGCCAGAGCATAATGATGCTCCTGTTAGAAACATGTTTTTATCAAATATGTGGGTGGTGTAAATATATATACACTGCAGCCCACATATAACATTTAACTTTCCATGACATAGGTGCACTTTAGGCACCACTTACAATTAACATATAATACAATGAAATAGGGCAAATATGAATTTTCAATGTACAGCACATGTTTAGCGTGTTTTACAGAGTAATACATGCACTTTACTAGAATTTAGCAGTGGTAAAGTGCACAGAGTTCTAAAGCCAGCAAACACAGGGTCCGGAAAAATTTAAAAATCTGGTATCGTGATCAGAAAAAGGCAAATTCACTACAGGAAACAAATCCAAAACGTTTGTGACTGCGTTTATTTGCAAATTGCATTTTTGGGAGTAGTTATACCACTATAATTTTCCTACTATAGTTGAGTTGTAGCGCCTCTGCTCACCTGCAATAATGAAATGACATAGCTGCTTAATTGAATAACTTATTACAATTGAGTTGTGATGTCATAAAGCCTCATGCCAGAACAAGAGGTGAAAAGCAGGTTACAGAGCTTAATTACAGATGGCTGTACATTTGTCTGGTCTGTTTTTCCTAAAATGAACAGTGAGCAGCAAAAATTATTTATTTAAAGCAACATGTTTATTTTTTGGACACTATAGGTCATTACATAAAAGACAACGTCACTGGACATGTTTCTACACATTCTGAGCTACAGTATTTTTAATCTGTCCTACATTAACCTGATTCGTATATGTTTTTGCATTAAATTACTATCTGCTTTTTGGTGTGTTTGATTCCACTTTTATTCTTCATGTCTGCAGCCTTACTGTCTCTTTCGTATTCAAGAACAAGACCCAAGGAACTAAGCAGTTTTGGGAAGTGTGATGGTGTGACAATTCAGGACGCAATGTATACATACAGCTGTTTGTAATAACACATTTGAATTCATTTTTGAACCTGCTTAAAGCACTACTAAAGCCTTTGTATGATTGCACATTGACAAGTATTTTGCTACACACATACTGCCGTTTCGGATTTCAGTGTCGTACTTTGCACATTTTTCCTTACTGTTTAAGTAGGCTTTGCTTCGTTTTGAAGTTGGCATAGCCAAGCAAGAACTGCAGATTTAGCTTTTCTAATATACCGCAACGTAATACTTCTCAAGGCCTCCTCACATTCTTCCCACAAGGCGAGCTGATCACCTGCTTGTAAGTGTGTATTTAAGTTTTAATGTGAGCTTTCCTCCACTTACTGCATTAAAGAAAATGTGTGAGTACCATAAAAATTAAATAATTTAGCATTATATGTTTCAAAGGTTCAGCCAACGAAGCATTGGCACGTTGGCATCGTGAATCGCATATGAGTTTCCTGTCTGTTTTCTTCCACACCAGGGATTAAAATATATTCTGCCATACATTAAAAGGATACTGAAAGTTACCTCGAAGGTCCATGACCTTATAAAGGAACTCGATCTTCGCCCTGGTTCCCCTAGGCTATATGGTCATGGAGCGCCTTGATGACTTGCAATATGCTTGGAATGTAAGGCAGATGGTATTTTTTCCCATATATGTAGCATGGTCGTAATACAACTCACTTTTATTGCATCTGTTTTATGTTCATTCTCTCTGAACAGAGTGGTTTTGCTAAAAAAAAAAATGCTCACACTATTTTGCGCACTAGTAAACAAGCAATTAAAACAAAGACGTAAACATAATGATAAAATATTTTGTGTTAATATTAGAAAAAATTGAAGTAAATATATATTCACTGAAAAAACCATAGGTTATACACCATATATAGTTAGGAATTAGCATTTAAAAAACCTTATTTTACTCACACAAAACCATTGAAATTCCATATATAGTTAGTTGCACTAACTATATATCGCGCACCCGCAATCCACTGCTGATCATGTCACATATTACATCATTCATGACATGGTCAGTGACATCACTGATGACATCACTGATGACATCTCAAATGACATCACTGATGAGATCACTGATGACATCATCCAGTGACTGTGTGTTTCTGTAAAGTTTAAATATGTTTTACATATTGAAGAATGAGTAGATGTATAAGTTTCTGGACGAAGGATTTAGTAGGTGCATGACTGAATGTATGAGTGAGTGATTAAATGTGTCTCACTGAGTGCATGGGTTAGTGACTAAACTGTCTTAATTTGTGCATCATTATGTCTGTTGTTCTGTAAACTGCTGCATGTGTTGATCAGTAGCTATATGATTAACTATATGGGTTATTGATTGATTGTCCAAGTATTTGTATAGGAGACTGAGTGTGTGTGTGGCTGGCTGGGAGGTGTGTGACTCTGTGCAGATCAATGTGTACTTGTATCAATGATTGTATAAGAAAGTAAGTATGTGTTAGTATATGTTTGAAAATGTAAGGTGCTCTATGTTTAACTGTATAGACAAGAAAATGGAAGTGTGATTGATTCTTTACAGGACTGACTAGGTGTGTGAGTAACTCCATGGATGAGTGGCAGAGTGTAAGTGTCTGTATAGGTGTATGAGTGCATATGATAGTGTTGTAAAGATGAGTGATTGTATGTATGAATGATTGTATGGGTGAATGAGTGAATGTGTGTGTAGACGTAGGAATCAGTGAGTACGTATGTAGTAACTAGTATTGGTGTGTCAATGGTTTCAAAAATTATACTCTGTATTTAACACTGGGTGAAACAGAGGTTATATTAAAACGTGAGGAGATGCATTGTATTGTCACATGAATGATATCATCAGTGATGTGGTCATTGATGTCAAATGAGATGTCATCAGTGATCTCATTAGTGATGTCATTTGAGATGTCATCAGTGATGTCATCAGTGATGGCACTGACCATGTCATGAATGATGTAATATGTGACATGATCAGCAGGGGATTGCGGGTGCGCGATATATAGTTAGTGCAACTAACTATATATGGAATTTCAATGGTTTTGTGTGAGTAAAATAAGGTTTTTTAAATGCTAATTCCTAACTATATATGGTGTATAACCTATGGTTTTTTCAGTGAATTTTCAAGGTTTTGTAAATGCTAATTCCTAACTATATATGGTCTATAACCTATGGTTTTTTCAGTGAATTTCAATGGTTTTTTAATAGCAAATATCATAAGCTGTCGAATGTCAAGTACGTGGTAAGTAAAAACATTTTCGTGTTTATGCACACTGATCTGCTTTGAATGCTGCCCCCACCCCTCATTTCTATTAGGAGTACTCTTTCTTTGCAGATAGTGAAGGGTAGTTAACGCAGCCCTTTGCCCCCTTTGTAATCCGTCGTGCCTGCTTCTCTCTCCATTTGATTGATTGTTCTCTTTGGTTCATTCTCTATTTACAAACAAGCACAGAGTCGCAATACTCTGTTTAGTCTTTGCAGATAGCGAAAAATCGTGTAAAAAAACAAAAGGAATCGAGCAAAATCAGTAGGCCACTAATGGGATCTCTTTTTGACCTCGCTAAAATAGAAACATTAGGAACAACCTGTTGAAATAGCAATGTGTATGTACATAAGCGGCGTTCATTTGTGTTCACAGTACCCCTTGTTGATTGTTTGAATCGAGCATTGAATTGTTCGAAGTTAATTCTCTTAAGGATCTTCTCTGCCTGCAAACGAGGAAGAATAGGAATATTCTCTCTCCCTTTGCAGATAGTGAAGGGTAGGTAACGCAAGCCTTTAACACGTCGTACCTATTTCATTCCTCATTGATTGATTGATTGTCCGAACATTGACTGTTTGGGAATTAGTTCTTTTTGGAGGTATTCCCTGTTTGCAAATAAACGTAGGAAAATCTTTGCAAGTAGTGAAAGGGTACGTAATGCGGACCTTTCTCCCCCGTTGTAATCTGTCATGCCTATCTACTCCCCACTGATTGATGCACCTGTTTCACCCGGACCATTTACTAGAGATACGTCATCTGGCCCGACCAGAGAGCACCCCTAGTGAAAAGGACATATGCAATAATAACGAAGTGATCACTGTATCCTGTTAACAGAAACTTTAGCATGAAACAACCTGGAAAGAAAAGAATAGGAAAACGAAAATCAGTAGGCCACTGATGAACATGAACTTTTATTAAACAACGAACAAAGAAACGATAACATAACGTAATGATAAAACCTATTAATGTCCTAGAAACAAGAAAACGTTAAAATATGCCAGTGGTGAGAGACCAGAAAAACAGTAAGAGAAACCAAATCACCCCTCGCTGTCCCACCGCCTGCCACGCCCAAAAAATCGATAGACTAGGGAAAATGCAAGTCAGTAGAACATCCGCCCCCACTCTGGAAACTTCCAAGGTGGGGCAGGGTTCCGGCTACGCCCAGCCGGGAGCAGCCCATATAAGGCAGGTCCTGCTGCCACGCCTCGGCCAGGAGATCCTAACGTAGGGTGTAGCCGGAGGAGAGGCCGAGGCCAGCGGGACCCGGCCAGGGGATTGCCTTTACAACGCTGAACAGTTGCAGGGGGGGGGAATGTCTCCTCGACCCTCCCCTCTCTCTCCCAGTCCGGCCGCGGTGGCCCTTGAGAGTTGCAGGTAGTCCCGCCACATGCTCTACCGGTCCGGCCACCAACGGTCGGGGGGCCGAGGCCGACGGGATCCGGCTGCAGCCGATAAACCAAGAAACCCGTTCATGGGGCCAGAGCCAGGGGCGTCCGGCCGACATCTACCGGAAGCCCGGCCCGAAGACGGACGGGACACTTCTTCTTTCTTGAATAATGGCTGCGACAACACTGGAGGGGGATGTCTTGCACATGCCTCCGACCCCCCCCCCCCTCGTCCTCATCGCCTGGTCCGGCCATAACAAATCTCAAGCGAGACGCCGTGGGGTGCACTGGGAGGGAGAGACGGTGCGAACAGGCCTCTCCCGCCTCCCCAGGTGGAGGCTTCCCAGCTGCACCCTCAGCGCTCTAGGCGCCCGGAAAAGGGTTCTTCCACTGTGGCCATGCTGCAACGTCTCGCCCGGCAGGGTGGAGCCCGTCCGCTCATGTGACCCCGCGATCGCCGGTAGCTGCCGAACTCTCAAAATGGCGGTCGACCTGGCAAGAGCGGGCCCAGCATAAAGAAATGGCCCGGTCACTGGTTGACTCCACCACCGTAGTCCTCCACGACCTTGAAGATTCTAGAGAAGCCGCGGGAGTCTCCGACCCCCGATGGGGAATGACTGCCATGATCGCCCGTGGAGTGACGAAACTGTATCCGCGGGACGTCGGCGCTCCCATGCTGGCGCCAGCCTCACTTTGAATTACTAGAATCCTGCAGACCTCACTTCCGGTGAAAGCACAGTGTGACCCGGTAGGAAAAATTATTGCACCCCCTCCCCTTTTTGACTGATAGTTCAAACCACCGATCCTTTCCTTTGCCCTTTTAACGGAACTTTGGACTGCCTCCCCCTCTTTTACATTTTCTAGAGAAAACAAAACATTAACCACTACATTAGCATAGCAGTTGACACCAGAACTGTTTTCAAATTGAAAACCAACAACATCTTCAACAGAATCCTTTTTGTTTCTGCTGTGACCCTGCTACAGCACAGGCATTGTCCCCAGCAGTAATTCTGCAATGCCGGTAAGAATAGCTGTGGTGCCTACTGGACTCACTCACCCCGCGGCGCCCCACGCCGTTATTTGCTGGGCGGCAACTTACTAGACATCACCTTCGTGCCATCTATATTTCAGCGCGTTCTGCTGCCTTGGAACTATTCGCACAACAGACCGCTACTGACAAGAATATTTCATTATTGGTGCTGTCAATTTCAATAAATCTATTGGATAATTCAAAAGAAATTGCCACGGTCTCTTCGTTGTTTAAATGTTTTTACTGTTTTTGTTTTGTTGTATATATTTATATGTTATTAAAGTTTTATATTCCTACTACTTTGTTGGAGTGCTATATATTTTTAATGTGACACATAATTGTAAAAACTTTGATGTACAAAGAGTCATTCCTGCAATCTTCCGCTTCAGGCTCGGTCCCCTCCCCAATCACAATACAGGATGGTTTTCAGATAGTAGGAACACGTGTGGTGTGACGGATCTCATCGGGTGTGGGCCTTGATCTACTATAACTCCTTTGAAGAGGGGTGATTCTTTACAGCTGGGGCCATAAACTACATCTGCAGGGCTAGCTGATAGCCTGGACAATCGGACACAGAGGAAGAGGAGTGTCAGAGGGTGCGGTAGTGAATAGGGCGAAAGGGAGGTGTCGGGCGGGCACAGAGTGTGATTCTCAGGGAAGAGCAGCGCAGATGGGGGGAGGTTTATTGCCCATGCATAAGACAGAGAGCGGTGGTGACCAGTGCCTGGGGAAGATGCTTGCGTGGGTGAGGAGCCATGCTACGAATCGACAGCGTGCAGAGAGTGGGTCTGGTCAAGACATCTAAAATGGCTGCCGTGCACGACAAAAGTGTGGCATTTCAAAAAAGGCAAGATGGCGCAGACAATGTTTTTCAACACTTCCTCATTTCCTTCGAATCGAACGTTAACAGACGTTGGGGCATATTACCAAAGTTAAGCGATATTTATCGCTAACGATGCTTACCAACGAATTTTTTACCACTAAGCATCGTCAGAAATTATCGAAGATAAACCTTGCTATTATCAAGGTTTATCGCAAAGGGGGGCGTGGCTTGCACGCTGAGGGTGATGGCGGCGTGAGCCCAGAGCTCCGCGCCTATTCCCCAAACTTATCCTGCCTGCTGCTGCGGAGAGCCCGGCGCTGTGCCTGGAACTCATCGGGCCGAGCGTGGGCGTCACTGGTGCAACAGCGGAGCGCTCGAGGGGCCGCCGCGAAGTCCGACCTCCGCCGCACTGCAGAGCCGCCGGGGCCAAGCCGAAAGAACGCCCAAAATGGCGTCCGCAGTAACGGACCCGAGAAGCCCGGCTGCCTAAACTGTGGGCCGACACCTGGGGACACGGCCGGGACCCGCCGAGGACCGAAACCGGGGAGGAGGCGCCCCTTTCCCCCCCCCCCCCCCGGGGGCCCTGAGGAGCTCCCTCCTGGGCGAGCCGAGGAGCAGCGGAGCGGCCGCGACCGAGCGGCCCGGGAGGCTGCGGGAAGAGCGCTGCGCGCTGAGGACACCCTGAGGCCTGACGGACGCGGCGGGGGCCCGGCGCACCGGAGGAAACCTGCATGCTCCCCCCCCCCCCCCTGAACTGTGAGGTGAGCCGCAAAACAGAGCGACACGGAGGGGGGGTTGAGAGAGAGGGGGCCCAAAGTCCAGGGGCGCCCTGTTTGACCGCGAGGGAGGCAAGCACGCCAGGGAGTGCTTAGGACTGCCTGCTGGAGGGCCACGAGAGCTGGTGAACCTTGGACCCCGGACAGTGGCGGACGACGGCTGGGGGGGGACCTACCCGTGGCGGCGCTGCGCAATTGGAGCCGCACCACTCACGGCCTGGAGCCCCACGCTTGTGCCTCCTGGGGGCTGTCCCCTGCCCGGCGACACTGGCTGCCAACGCTGGAGGTCTAATCAAGGAGGGTGGCCCGGCTTTGTGAGTGCTCGCGCCACGCTAGCGGAGCAGTGAGACGAGTGGGTGCTGCACCGAGCCCCGAGACCACGCGTGGGCCATTATGGGGAAGCCTAAAGGCAAGCAAGAGGAGGCGACGGCTTCGGGAGCGGCGGAAATAGACGGGGGGGAGCCCACGGACCTGAAGAGGCTGCAGGATCGGATCCTGGAGGCCATCACAGCAACGAGAGAGGCGCTGCATGACGACATTGCGCAGGTGGCGTCGGGGCTCGGCCTGCTCCGAGCCGACCACGACAAATTGAAAGACAGAGTGACGGAGACTGAGGGGGCCCTGAAGATACTAGCACCGGCCCACAAGACACTTGAGGGGAACCTCACAGAGGCTCTAGACCGGATTCAGGTATTAGAGCGTCGTGCAGAGGATGCGGAGAACAGAAGCCGTCGCAGTAACGTGCGAATCGAAGGTGTGCCGGAGAGCGAAGGGGGGACGGACCTACTGGCCTACTGCGACAACTGGCTAAGGACTGTGGTGGCGCCTGAGGGCTTGTCGCCCTTCTTTACCCTGGAAAGGGCTCATCGGGTCCCGTCCGGGCCACCTAAACCAGGCCTCCCACCGAGACCTATCGTGGCTAAACTGCTACACTACAGGGACAGGGACCTGCTGCTACAGAGGGCCCGAGACGATGGCCCGTTCCAAATCGCGAACAGTAGGGTTACGCTGTTCCCTGACTTCACGTTCGAAACGCAGAAGCAGCGGGCCTCCTTCCTGTCGATCAAGAAAGAGCTGCGCACAGAAGGTATCCAATACTCGTTGCTGTTCCCTGCCAGACTCCGAATTGTGGTGGACGACAAAACAATGTTCTTCAACCTGGCCGCAGACGCTTGGGACTGGTGGGAGTCCTACAAAGCGGGTACGGATGGCGCCAAGGTCCGGGAGGAGAAGGAAAAGGAACGGGAAAGAGCACCGGCGGGGCCGCGCCAATCGCAGAGACTGCGCAAGCGACGCCGCGGAGCCGGGAAACCGACCGCTTCACAAACGGAAGCCGAGCGCAAAGCTGCGCTGCAAGCAGTGATTACCATTGGAAATGGGGGTGACTCTCAATCCACACGAGGCACGGACACGGAGACGATCATATCGGCCTCGGGCTCGGAGTCGGACCTGTCGGGGCTCCATGATGCCAAGGATCCGGTGGTGACGCCGCAAACGGCAGAAGAAATCCTGAACATTTGATTTGGACCTGTTGGGTAAGGGGACTGGGCCTTGTGGGGGGTCCGCCTGCTTAGCGGGGGGGTTAGTTCCAGGCGCGGGCGCTGGGTGACCGATTACGCGCTGTTCTCCGTAGTGGGGGGATGGCGGCGGGCCTGGGTCACGCAGCCCCCTCTTGGGCGAGGCCTCGCTCCGCACGCCCTTAAGGCGATTGCAGCTCCGGCTGTGAACTAAATACCTGGGGGTTCTGAGTTCAGGGTGTTTGGATGGGGTCTGGTATCTTGATATTGGGGCCTGTTCTGGGGGGAGGGGGAGCACCACAGTTGGGGTTTGGTGATGGGGGGATTCTGCAGACGCTGATTTTGATTTTCTTGAGGGCTGACCAGTTGGGAGGTTCTGTTTTGGGACGGGGAGGGACCATCATCCGCGGGAGTGTGAACAGGGAGGGGGAGGAGAACCGTGACTTATGGGACAATGGCTAACTCGAATGTTTTGAAATGCATGACCTGGAACGTGAGGGGACTACACACAATGCAGCGCAGGCATACAGTGCACGCCTACCTACAGAGGAGAGGGATACACATAGCGCTCCTACAGGAGACACACATCACGAAGCAGGAAGGGGTGGCACTACAGAGGAGATGGCGAGGGCAGGTTTTCCACACCTCTTACTCGGCCTACGCAAGGGGCGCTCTGATCTGGGTGAGGGCGGGGACGCCTTTTCAAATGACTAGACAGCTGATAGATCCGGAGGGGAGGTTTGTGGTCGTGGAGGGCAAGTTGCGGGGTAAAGCTATAGTCCTATGCAGCGTATATGCCCCGAACATAGACCAATTAGCCTTTTATGCGAGCTTGTCGGGGACACTGGCGCACTTCCTGGTGGGTCCGATACTCATGGGAGGGGACTTTAACTCCGTGGCGGATGTACAACTGGATAGGTCCCACCCTCCCCTGAGAGATTCCCCGGTGTACCGTGTAGCTAAGGGTAGACATGAATGGCAAGAGAGCTGGGGGTTGACCGATGCATGGAGGGCGCAGCACTCAACAGACCGAGATTACTCGTTTTACTCCGGGGTACACGAACTTCACGTTAGGCTGGATGCGATATTGTGCACACGAGACGTGCTGACGCAGGTTACCTGGTCGGAATACCTGACGAGAACGGTCTCGGACCACAATCCGCTCCTGATCCATTTAGACTGGATGACGGAAAAACCTAGGGTACCAATCTGGAGGCTCCGGCCGGAGACTTTGGAGGACCCGATATTCGGAGCGGCCCTGGAGGAGGGGTTGACACAATACTTCGCCGATAACGAGGGCTCCACGGGCTCTAGAGCAGTGGAATGGGATGCCTTCAAAGTGGTAATGAGAGGGCAGTGCATCACACAGTTCGTAGGCACGAGGCGGGTGCTGCTGACCGACCTAGAGAGGGCAGACGCCAAGCTGAGGGCAGCGGAGAGGGACCGACCAGGCAGGCCGGAGCTGCAGGACACGGTGAGCTCGGCCAGGGAGGCAGTAGCGGCTGAAGTGGAAAGACTACGGGCTTACGATTACCGAGCATACATGCTGAGATCTCATGTAGAAGGCGACCGATCGGGCACTCTGCTGGCATGGCTCTCCAACCCCACGAAACGCTGCTCCCCTATCTTGCAACTTGCCGGGGAGGGGGGTAATATGTCCTACACCCAGTCGGCCATAGTGGACGGCTTTCAGCGATACTATGAGACGCTCTATAGTAGCACCCCGGGCGACCGGGAAATGGAGGCGGAGGCTTTCCTGGATGACCTTACCCTACCGCGCCTGGAAGACGAGCAAGCGACGGACTTGGGAAGGGACATCGACTTAGGGGAAATCCGAACAGCTATTAAGTCCATGGCCCGTAATAAGACGCCGGGTATAGATGGCCTGCCCATCGAGTTTTATGGCAAATATGTTGACGCCTTAGCGCCGCGGCTTCTGGCTGTGTACAAAGAGGCAAGGACCGCGGGTCGCCTCCCCCCATCGATGCGGGAAGCGATAGTCATCCCGCTACTGAAACCTGGCAGGGAAGGTAGTAGTCCGGCCTCCTATAGGCCGCTCTCGATGCTCACGGCCGACTATAAAATCTTGAGCTCTATACTAGCATCGAGACTCCTACCGCACATGACCGCCCTGGTCCACGAGGACCAGAACGGCTTTATCCCTACCCGGAACACGACACTGAACATTAGACGGCTTATCCGACTCATGGAAGACCTGCGGGAGGGGAATGGCACTCCACTTGCCCTCTCGGTCGATATCGAAAAAGCGTTCGATAGCCTGGAGTGGGATTATCTATATGCAGTTATGGCGCGCTTCGGGCTGGGCGCAGGATATATCCGGTGGACGCAAGTGCTTTACACGGCGGCCGTAGCGAGAGTGCGGGTTGGATCCCTGGTGTCCCACCAATACCCAGTGGGGAGGGGCACCCGGCAGGGTTGCTCTCTGTCCCCATTACTGTTCGCTTTAGCGATCGAACCGCTGGCTATGGAAGCCCACAGGGGGCGATACTTCGCAGGTGTGCAAACTGATGACGGGCGACAGTTTATCTCGCTGTACGCCGATGATCTCCTGCTGTTCCTGGACAACGACGCGACTGAGCTTGTGGGGGCGGAGGAGCTGCTAGGACGTTTTGGAGACCTCTCGGGCCTCAGAGTTAACTGGGCGAAGACGAGCCTCTTCCCACTGAGGGAGGACGTGGTCCGCCCAGAACACAGGCCGCTGCTTCGTTGGGAGCCGACTTGTCTCCACTATCTTGGAGTATACGTCTACCACACAGCGACGGCTTTATTCGAGGGCAATGTGGAGAGATGCGTCAGGGGGCTGAAGGGTAGCATGGCGTTCTGGGCCACACTTCCGCTATCCATTGCTGGTAGGATAGCGCTGCTGAAAATGGTGGCCCTCCCGAGGCTGCTATATTTCTTCCGAACGCTTCCGATCTGGATCCCCAGCTCCTTTTTCCGCCGACTTCGCTCCCAGCTCACTTCATTCCTGTGGGGGACGGGCAGATGTAGAGTGGCGCTGGCGACGCTCACCCGCCCGAAAGATGAGGGCGGCTTGGCGCTCCCAGACTATGAGCTCTATTATCTCGCTGCCCAATTGCAGATCTTCACGCAGGAGGTGGCTCGGGTTTACCGAGGCCCGGAGGATAAACGACAGCGGGGCACGCCACGACACATACTAGCCTATATTGCGCTAGGACAGAAACTCGCCACCCGGGATCTGTCCCTTGAACAGGATACATTTCGGCGTTGCTGGAACAGGGCGCGGAGGCGGGCAGGGATTCAGCACCCCTATGCCCCGGAGATGCCACTGGGCATGCTGACAGCATTGCCCCATGGAGGCGATTGGTCCCGCCTGCAGCAGTGGGAGGAGGTAGGCATACAGGTGATAGGGGACCTCTTCGAAAACGGGGAGCTCCTCCCGTACTCGGCCCTCCAGGAACGCTTTGACCTCCCACGCGGGGGCTATCTCCTTCATGCTGCTGTGACGGGAGCAATGCAGAAGCACTGGGGACTGGGACTGGCGGAGCCGGAGACGGCCATGGCGTGCCAATACACCATGATGGCGGCGGGAACGGTGAAAGCGGTATCTTGCTTATACAACAGAATGCTCCACGAGCGCCTGCCGCCTCTCGATGCACTGAAACTCAAATGGGAAACTGACCTAGGTAAACCCATCCCAGACACGGCGTGGGCGCAGCTGGTGCGGAGGGCGCGCAATAGCACGAGGAATGCTCGTTTTCAAGTTATCCATTATTTCATACTGCACAGGGCGTACATGACCCCTGGGAGAATCCTGAGATACTTTGGTGCGACTGAAGCGAGGTGCCCCCGCTGCGCGGCTGATGGAGCCGAGCTGGTGCATATGCTCTGGTCATGCCCGGCCCTATCGGACTATTGGCGAGCCGTGGGGGAATCCATGAACGAGGTGACGGCCCGGACTGTTGACTTTGATGCAGCGGCGTGCATCCTGCATTGGTTTCCACACACCCCCAAAAACAAGCTCTCGAGCAAGTTCATAGATATGGGTTTGATGGTAGCCAAGCGCGAGATAACCAGACACTGGAAGGCTAGGGCGAGCCCGACGTATAGGAGGTGGTACAATGAATTCCTGAAGTGGGCGGCCTGCGATAGCACGCATAGGTATCAGATGGCGCGCAGAACAGCCAATGAGAGAGCGCTAGAACAAGCAACGGCCTGGGAGGTAATGGTACAAGGACTCAGGGATAGTGGGATAGAGGATGACGGGGAGGGCCTAGACGCGGCAGGGGTCAGCACAGTACAATAATCTGGTGTTAATAGGACCGATGGAGGGGAAAGCCTGGAACCCGAGATTAGAGTTACGCAACGGGAGGTTCCCGAGCGGATGATGGGGGGGAGGAGGGGACGGGGGGGAGGGGGTAAGGGGTTTGGGGACTGAGGGGCAAGTTGGGGGGGGAGTTCGGGGTTTCATTAAGGCGAGGACAGAAAAGTAGGCACACACACTAATCCGAGTCCATACTCCTGAGGAAGACCAACCAGGCATGGGGGTGCGAATTTACTGCCGCCGCCCGGCCCCCGGGATGTGGGCCTGCAGGCTGTGTACACGAGAAGTGGATGAACCTGACTATAGCACTGTGAATGATGCTGAATATGTGCGACTATTGGCCTGTGTAAAGTGTGTCTACAATAAAAATTACTTTAACAAAAAAAAAAATCAAGGTTTATCGCAAATGCGATAATAAACGGCCGCAATGCATGAATATCGCTAAAAACTCAACGATATTCATGCATTACCGAGCTAATGCTCTTAGCCATGTTATCCACCTCCCATTGGATAACATGGCTAAGAACTGCTCAGGGCAGGTGTTACTTTTTGGAGATATTCGCGCTTAGCGCGAATATCTCCAAAAGTTGGTAATAGGAGATAGATATCTTGCATATTGTAATGCAAGTTATTGTGGTATATGGAACTCATACCATAATCTCTCAGGAAAGCAGAAACTGATCCTTTTGGGACCGCCTAAAAAGGCCTAGGGGGTGAGGAGTACTCTACTTTGCCCCCTTTTTACGTTCCGAACTATTTTATTTTACTCTCTTCTGTAATTACACAAAATAGCAGCGATAAGATGCATCGGAGACACACAGTGAGAGAAAGGAGGCCGGAGATGAAGAAGAGATGTCAAATACACATTGGAGATAATATAGTGGCAGAAGGGAAGTAAATATGAGTAAACTTACCATGTAACATAAAAATGTTGCACTCTATACTATAAGTCTCATTTTATACTACAATCACTTCGCTACAACCTCATAAATTAAAAATAAAAATGAATAATGTCTCAAACAATTTTTGATTTCTAAATATAAATTTATTCTTCAGAATTTTCTAAATTTGAAAGAACTAGTAACATGTCCTCATCAGCAATGTCCTCATGAAAAGTCTCCAATGATGATTCTTGTAACTCTATGGTCTCCAAACACTCGATAAATTCGCCATCAAGAGATTGATCAAAAAAATCATTCAAGTCATCTCCTTGTGACAATATTTCATTATTGGTGCTGTCAATTTCAATCAATGTAGTGGAATCATTCAAGTCATCTCCTCGTGACAATATTTCATTATTGGTGCTCTCAATTTCAATCAATGTAGTGGAATCATTCAAGTCATCTCCTCCTTGTGACAATATTTCATTATTGGTGCTGTCCATTTCAATCAATCTAATGGAATCATACAAGTCATCTCCTCCTTGTGACAATATTTCATTATTGGTGCTCTCAATTTCAATCAATGTAGTGGAATCATTCAAGTCATCTCCTTGTGACAATATTTCATTCTTGGTGCTGTCCATTTCAATCAATCTAATGGAATCATACAAGTCATGTCCTCCTTGTGACAATATTTCATTATTGGTGCTCTCAATTTCAATCAATGTAGTGGACAATTCAAAAGAAATTGCCACGGTCTCTTCATTGTGAGCCATTTTATTTTGAAATTGCTTGCTGTAAATTGCAGAAAAAAATAATCACTTTCATTTATCGTTTTTAGTAATACATAATATAAAACTAACTTTATCAAGTATTTAGTATAACAGAAGGACTGCAAATAAATAACAGAAAACATTTTTCAAATTATCTTCAAGTGTACAACATAGTTCCCCTTACAAATTAACAACTCACCTTTTTAAAAGTAGGAGAAGTGTTAGTACTGTGTAAATCAAACACCAGAAATTCACCACCAAAAATTCCTCACAAATGTACCTCAGACAGTAGTATCACAAAATGGCTGTGGTTTCCTCTCATTTGAAATATATACATAACCAATTAACTTTCATCACACACAAATACAAAACCAAAGTAACATTTTAATTGGTTCTAAATTTCAACACTTTCAAATGTGTTTTCCCCATGCAATTTTCCATAGGACATTTACATACGTCTACAGCCTGAATGGCTGAACGGAATTACACCAAACTTGGCAAAATGGTACATCAAACCTAAGAGGTCAGGAAGGATCTACTATGCCCCCTTATGGTCATTTCCCCCTTCGCTTTGGCCTCCTCTTGTCTCTCAATCCTACCGAGAGACAAGATGGCGGCCGCTACGGACTGTTTGGAATGTTGACAGACGCCGGAGAACCAATCAGCTTCGCAAAGCTCCGTAACGCGAAAAGTACGCGAAGCGGAGCGCTGTTACAGATATATATCTTTTTTTGAACGTTAATTTCTCAAAATCCACTGGAGCACATATATTGAGACCTAGCAAAGGCACATCGGGCTACCAGTCCCTAATATTTTGCCAAGTTTCGTGCAAATCCATTCAGCCGTTCGATTATTATTATTTTTATTTTTTTTGCCCCGCGGGGCCCTTTTAAAACTCCACATCAAACGTAGGGGGTCAGCGAGGATCTACTATTCCCCCTTATGGTCATTTGCCCCTTCGCTTTGGCCTCCTCTTGTCTCTCGATCCTACCGAGAGACAAGATGGCGGCTGCTACGGACTGTTTGGAATGTTGACAGACGCCGGAGAACCAATCAGCTTCGCTTCACAAAGCTCCGTGGCGCGAAAAGTACGCGTCCTGGAGCGCTGCCCGGTCCGCTGTTACAGATATATATCTTTTTTTAAATGTTAATTTCTCAAAATCCACTGTAGCACATACATTGAGACCTACAAAAGGCACATCGGGCTACCAGTCCCTACAATTTTGCCAAGTTTCGTGCAAATCCATTCACCCGTTCGGGCTAAAAGTGAGGCCAACCGCCCTATGGAAAACTCAATGTTAAAAACACGTTTTGGGACCCCCCTTTTTTCTCAGCCCCCCCTTGACGAACCCCCCCCAAATTTTCAAGGGCTGCTCAGAAACAAAATGTGCCATTTTCCTGAAAATTTCAGCCAATTCCGTCCACAAACACCAAAGTTATTAGACATAGAATTTTCAAAAAACCCATAGAGAAAAAATCCTAACTATATATACCTACTGGCGACCGCCAGTAGGTAATATATTTATAGAATAAAAATGATATTTCAATGGCGAGTTCTAGATGGCACTTCAGCTTAGAGTTTTTCATATATACACACTTTCAAGTATTTTTGTGCATTTCGGCACAGTTCCTAATATTAAACCCAAAACTAGAACGTTCAATTGAGAATGTTTAACATTGCTATCTTGTATAAAACTGGAAACACAAGAAGAATCAGTTGGGAAGAAACAAAGCCTTTGCCATGATTCTGGTGAAAACATCTGGCTTACTGTCCAACAAGTAAATCTTGTTCTATTTCAGAACAAAGATTCATAGTCCTTTCTGACAGTGCTTGTATACCTTGATGTGTGCTACAGCTGCACAAAAGGTTGGCTTCCATTTTTCTGGCAAACAACATACAGAGAAGTCTCTTGGGAGAAGCGCTCTGTATGTAATAAGCTATTTGTTTCTTTTGCATTAGTTGTTTCTGTGAGGTCGCACAAAACATCAAGAAACCTTTCTGTGGAAAACAATCATAATGCCTTCAAAAGATTAGCATGTGTATGACAGCCATTATCCTGGTAACGAAGCAACCTCTACTTTAGGACAGTGCGTCTCATTCATAAAAGAAGTAGTACATCTGGATTTGCACGATTTCTACAAGATGGATGCGGATTTATGACTTTCAGAGAGTAACAAATTTTTCAGAATTATGAGTGGAAAGTCAAGGGTGTCTACGCCTACTTCTAGAAAACGTTTATGAATTGCTGGTATTTTGTAAGAAAATACATCTACATGCGCTAACAATAAAGCGAGCAAGTAGTGGCCAACTGTTTTTCTCCACTGCGCAAATATTTTCTCTGTTGAGAAATCCCTCACATTATGCCCCATCTATTTTTAAAGGTCCCTTTCCACCCAGGAGAAGGATTTAGGGCCACATGTACGAACCAAAACATTTGCTATTTCCTAATTGCGAATCGCAATTAGGAATTCGCATTTTGGGATGCACGTATGATGTGATTCCCAAAATTGCGAGTCGTTAACAAGTCGCTTCATAATTTTGGTAGTCACAAATATAGATTACCCAAATTGCAAGGTGACCTGTTTCCGACTCACAGTGTTGTGAATTGAGTTGCAAATTGCAAATCAAGTCGCAGATTGTGACTGCTACTGAAAAATAGGGGAGAACACTTCCTGGTCATGGGTAATCACCCCTGAACCAGGAAGTGCCTCACAGGAGCAGCCAGGGAACCAGCCTCAGTGGAGGAGGAGTCCGGCTGGCATACAGAGCAGAGGCTCAACACGCTGAAAGGAGCAGAAGCATCAGCCATAGCCAGCTAAACTGCTGAAAAAACATCTACAGGAAGGAAAAGAAAACTAAGGGGCATATTATCAAGGAACGGCGTTAAAATTATCGCCGCTTTAGCGGCAGGAAACTGCCGCTAAAACTGCGATAATGGGCTTGATAATATGCCGTAGAGAATTCCAATAGAAGCCCATGTTAACACCAGAACATGTGCTTCTATTGGAATTCTCAAGGGCATATTACCAAGCCCATTATCGCTGCTTTAGCGGCAGTATCCTGCCGCTAAAGTGGCGATCATTTTTACGCCGTTCCTTGATAATATACCCCTAAAATTTGCTGAGAAGGAGTTAGAGATACTCATAGAGGAGTGCTGTTAGCACCATGATGCCCTATTTGGGAGGGCATCAATCACAGTGCAAGAGTCACAAAAACAGAAAATCTGCACAAAAACAGAAAATCTGGCACGAAATTTAAACTAAATGAATGCGAGTCAGCTGCAGCTTCATTGATGAAATCCACAAGAGGTGGTATGACCTCAGGTTAAGGAGCAAGGAAAAGTTGGCCCAGCGACTGAAGGGCTCCCAGGGAACAGGTGGCGGCACACCCACAGTGCCACCACCCACTGCACTAGAGACCAGTCGCAGCGCGTGGAGGGAGTTCGGTGGGGCAGGGAGGCGGTGCGGGGGAGGGGAGGGGCAGTGTGGCAGGTGGTAAACAACAGAATATGGATAATTGGAGGTAAGTAAACAATTTAATAAATAAAACAAATTTCATAGCGCGCGCTGCGTTTCATTTTGCGATGCAGGATGCGCTACGAAATTAATTTTATTTATTAAATTGTTTACTTACCTCCAATTATTAATATTCCGTTGTTTACCACCCCCCACCCTGCCCCTCCCCCGCACCGCCTCCCTGCCCCACTGAACTCCCTCTACGGGCCACGGCTGCTAGAGACCATGGTGGAGACCACACTGAAGCAGGAGGCTGTTGTGGTTATTAGGGACCTCGACAGTTCAGCACCAGGATCCTCAAAAAGTAAGGGTCACATATTACCATTTTACACATCTCAGACCAAAACTTCATGCCCGCACCCACATAGTCCAGCAGCATGCATCAGACATTTGTACTCCAAATGACAAGTCTCTTGCCAGTATAGTGAATTATGGGTGATATAGTCCAAAAGTCAGCTGAAGAATCAAATGTACATTTATTGCGTCACACATTATATAGGTGATTCAAATGTATCTCATTTGTACCACAGGTCCCCCTCAGGTAAATAGTGAGGACACCAGTGTGAAGTGACTGGACACTGCCAACATAGCAGCAGAGTAACTGATCCCCTTAGACAGTCGTGGAAGCATCACCGTACCCCAAAGTTGCCTGTGTCGGTGTCAGCAGAAGCTGCAGCAAGGGAGGATGATGATGTCCCTCTGCCACAAAGTCCCATTAAGCAGCCAAGTGTTAGCCAACATCATTGTGTTGCAGAGCATTGCGCAAAAGGTGTCGTGAGGCATGTGATGCTGGTGAGTATGATGTCAGCGCTCAATTGTTTCTTGGCCTAGAGACATCTTTGCTCTAGAATCAATGTCTGCAAAACAAGCAATTGCAAATCATAGGAACATGTATCACATGCAGCAGAGCATTACCGTAGGCTTCAATAGTATTGGTACACATTTTGCCACAATGAGTAACAACGTAGTGAGCCTCACCACTGCCATACAAGACTTCTGCCAATAAATTGTGGCTGACCAGGCCTATCAGAGGCATTGTTATTGCAGTGCTGCTGCAAGAATGGTTTGGCTAAGTCAAGCCATAAATTGTTTGGCCCCTTCCACTACATGCCTCACCAGATGAGCTGTAACATTTCAAGGGTGAAGTGTCCATGGGCCTAGGGTGGATCACATCCGCTGTTGAGCTGCTACAGACCTCACAGATAGCAAGATGTGCTGAAGATACTCCTAAGGGCAGTGAGGAGATATCAAGTGTGCGCAGTGTATCAGGCACTGATTCCTGCGCCCTGCGCCGTAGTTTGGCATGGACACATGGCTAAAATGTGTCTGGTAATGTATCCAATATTATGTTATTTTTGGACACATCACCCTATTTTAATTCACCACACTGATATTTGTTTTTGCACTGCTCTTCACTATCATTTCAACTATCAAAGATTAGCTGTTCTATGGTGGTCCATAAGTGCTTGCGGGCATGATCCAGTCCACAAACTATTGAATGGTAATTGGTCTCGATGATCAAGGGACTTACCATATCTTTAACTGGATAACCATATGATATGACTGATCACAATGTCCATTTGATGGCAATCCACATTTGGTGGTTTGGATCTTGTCAACCTGCACTGTAGCCATCTGTTCCCACACACTAGTTTCTTTAATTTTCCTAGGTGACTTGGGCACTAACTTTCCAGGGTGGAGTTAAGGATAGCTTGCCTGATTATTGGCTTTGAGACCCTCGGTTCTCTCTGTTGTTCATACGTTATATTTGGGGATGTGAACCAGGGCAGGTCTTTAAAATTTTCCCTATGACCCCCCCGTCCTCTGTTTGTTGTAGCAGGACCTGATAATAAACAGACACATATATGTCTTTAATGTTACAGCTACACATCACCTAGTAAATATCCATCATTAGATTCTCCATGTTCCAAATGATGTTATATTCCACTGTGCCCGAAGATGTCTGCGTCATGGGTGCTCCTGGGTATTTAGCCGCTATATCTGTGATGACATTATGGGCTTCGCATAACATCTGGATGTTGAGGGAATGGGTATTTTTCCTATTTCTGAACACATATTCGAGATGTGAAGGAGGACAGATATGAACATGTGTCCCATCTACACATTCTAACACATTGGGGAAGTAAGCTGTCTTATAAACGTTTATTTTAGTATTGTGTATTCCCTCTGCCTTCCTTGGAAGGTATACATAGTTGGTCATGTGTAAGAGCATGGCATCTAGGAACCTTCAAAAGAATCGTGAGAAGGTGCTTTGGGACACCACACCAGCAACAGAAATCAAGCCCTGATCGCTGCTTAAGGTCAAAAGGTGCAGTGAGCACAACACATGCATGGAGATGGAGCAGCTCTGCAGGGTACTTCTATCTAGATGTGGTTTAAACATTTCTATCAACTCTAAGATCACTGTGTTACTCAGCAAATTTTTAACGTACATTTCCTCCTCTGTCAGTCGGAATATGGAGAGCCTGTTTCTGTAGATCCTCTATTGTCGCCGCCTCCTCCTCCTCTGCTGGGCAGCCAGTGATCGAATCCTCCTTGCAATCACATAAAGTGCAGGAATTTTTGACAACCCTGATGCATTCTGTGGCAAATTTCATAGTTTAAAGCTATTTAACACTTGAAAGAAATTTAGTGCTAAACTGCATCTGCAAATTAGTTTTTTTTGACCAGTCATAAATTGCGACACCTGTTATCATACGTTTTGAAAGTCCCAAATAGTGATTCAATGTTTGCAAGTCGCAAAAACAATTGCAAAAAAAAGGTTTGCAAATTGGTCCCATCACTATTTGTGGATATCGAATGGCATTCGTACATACCCAAAGGCCACTTTTCGGATGCAAATAGGTTTGCAACCAATTTGCGACATGCAAAACATTCACACATGTGGCCCTTAGTTCCTACTCTTGACAGGAGTAAATTTTCAAACATTTCCTGGGAGGAAAATTGTCAAAAAAGCTATCAAATCCCAACAAATTAAAAAGTTTGTGAGTGTTGGGAACACTCCAGCCCTGTAACACCCGGTTTCTATCTGGTAGATTTACTTACATAGAAACCCATGTCAGAATTAATCCATTTACAAGTGAAAGACTAACATGCTTGAAATTTAAAAAAGTGGTCTCTTCCTCATAAATCAAGATACTTGTAAGGGCAAATCTAACTTACAAGCTCAAATACTTCTATGAATGAGGTCAACTATGCATGAGGTCAACTGATTCTCTTCTATTCCAGCTTCCAAAGCAACCACAGCACTGAGACCACCATCCTTGCCACCACAGATGACGTCTACACCCTCCTCAACTGAGGTGGAATTGCAGCTCTCATCTTCATGGATCTCTTGGCTGCCTTCTATACCGTTTCTCACCGCACCCTATACAAAAGACTCCATGACAAAGCCCTGGAATGGATGCTCTCCTTCCTCACCAGCCGAACACAGGGAGTCTGACTACCAATGTTCCACTCTGAACTCACAGAGATCAGCTAAGGAGTACCTCAAGGCTTCTCCCTGAGCCCCACTCTCTTCAATATCTACATAGCCCACTTGCAGCCATTGTCAGAAACCACAGAATCAACATTGTCTCCCACACCGACGACACCCAGCTGCTTCTCTCCCTCACCAACGAACCCACTGTCGCCTAGAACAACTTTCATGATGGGATGAAGCCTCTCGACACCTGGATGAAGAACAGCTGCATCAAGCTCAACTAAGAGAAGACTGAAGCTCTCATTATGGGCTCAACCTCCTCCGCCTGTGATGACTCCTGGTGGCCCACAGCACTCGTAACTCCTCACACAGACCATGCAAGGAATCTCACCATCATACTGGACTCTCGCTTACCATGAGCCTACAGATCAATGCCGTCTAATCATCCTGTTGCCCCATGCTGCGCCTGCTCCGAAATATCTTCAAGTGGATCCCCATCGAGTCCAGAAAGACGGTCACCCATGCACTCATCAGCAGCAGAATTGACTACGGCAACACGCTCTATGCTGCATCACCCAGAAACTCCTCAAGAAACTGAAGAAGATTCAGAACGCCTCCGTCAGACTAATACTCATCATCCCCCGCCACAGCTGCATCTCTGGCCAACTGAGAGACCTCCACTGGTTTCCAGTCAACAAAAGAATCCCCTTCGAGCTCCTCACACATGCCTGCAAAGCCCTACATGACGCAGGACCTGCGTACCTTAATCACTGCCTCACATTCCACGCACCCACCAGAGACCTACACTCCGCCCAACTGGCTCTGGCTACCTTCACACGTATCTACAAGACTATGGACAGAGAAAGATCCTTCTCCTACATAGCAGCAAAGACCTGGAACACCCTGTCTCGACACCTCAGGCAATCACATCACTGCCTCAATTCAGGAAGGACCTCAGGACCTGGCTCTTTGCCTGAACCACATCGCTTTCGACGGACCAGCCGTTTCCCCCTGCCTCCACCACCGCACCGCCCTGAGTCACGCTCTACAAGCCACTTGATTAATTGTTTGATTCTAGGGAACACATACGGTCTAAAAATAATTTTTAGGGTTGAATGTCGGTTCATTTATGATTTCATGTCTGAGAGACAGCTTTGACCTTGTGTCAGATAATATACAATTGCTACATAATATAATTTATGGTGCACTGGATCAGACCCGCTTGGCCATTTCTGCAGGGTCATCCTCAATCTTTTTGACTTCACCCTCCTGTTTTCTGAATCATTTTTTTTTAGCTTTTAGGACTGTGCATACTTTACCACTGTTAACTAGCACTAACGTGCTTGTCCCTTCTCCTCTAAACATGGTAGACTTGGCTTACACCCAATTGGCATATTTAATTTATTTGTAAGTGCTTAGTAATGTGGCACTACCTGCAAATGAAACACAGCACTGATTGTGCCAACCACTTAAGTAGCCCTTTAAACAAGTCTCAAGCCTGCCAATACAGTCTGTGTGCAGGTTTAAACTGCCATTTCGACCTGGCAAAATAAACCTTTTCCCAGGCCCAAACGTTCCTTTTTAATAAATATAAGTCACCCCTAGGGTAGACCCTGGACAGCCAGATGGCAAGGTGCAGTGTACTTAAAAAGTAGGACATGTACTTTTAAGTTTTACATTTCCGGGTAGTGAAAAACTCTTAAATTAATTTTTCACTACTACAAGGCCAACCTATCCCATCAGATAACATAGGAGTTACCGTTTTACATTAAATTTGTAATGAAACATCTTAATTTATGGTGAAGTAAGATTTTGAATTCTACTTTTGGAAATGCCACTTTTAGAAATTTTTATACAAAAAGGTGAACCTTGCCCCGTTTGACGTTATGCTCTTATTATTTTTGAGCAACAAACAGAACACTCTCTTTTCTATTGGACTGGAAATTTTATTAAACCATTCCTTTCTTTGCAATTGTTTATATTTACCAAAAAGATTTTATTTGCATGAGAAGTGGAGACACACATTTTTCAAAATAACATACACAACATGAAAAAGACTTATGACGATTCACAATAGACAGTGCACAAAGTACTTATGTACAAACACATTTATATACAACAATGTTGGACTTTTGCATCATAACATCAGGAACTAGAATACTCTTATTGCTATCTTGTTTTTGGGGGCCAAACAGGTGCCAAACACGGGAAAGTGTTTAGAGTGTGTACGTGAGGCATACGATTCAATACCAATCCCTCACGTCACACCAAGTTTATTCAAATTCCTCCGTGTAGAAAAAAAGTGCAGACGCGTTTCAAGACCCAGTCCTCTGGTACCGGGACTCTCATCAGGGCTCATGTTAATGGTCAGTGATTTGTGATTGCCTGATTCTCAGACAGAGCTGCTGTTCTGACTCCTATTTGCGTGGTAACCAGAATCTCTCAACAGAAATTACTACAGTGCGCTTCGTAGTTTATGCCGGGGGAATTTCTATCAAACGTTCCCGAGTTGCTCTGAGGCAGGCGTCTATTTCTGTAATCATTGCATCCCTCGATAAGAGCTGTTCAGGCTCCCAGAGAGTGGGGTCGAAGAGTGCTTTCACTTCCTGTGCGACTGGGAAAATCTTAATTTATGGTGAAGTTTAATTTAAAATTATACTTTTGGAAATGCCACTTTTAGAAAGTTGGCATTTTCCTGCCTTAGCCAATTGGTGCCTGCAGCTTGTCTGTGGGTCATTTGGCTGGGTGTAGTTGACAGTTGGGCTTTGTGTATTCCTCCCAGACAGCCACACACAATAGGGAGCTTAGTTTTGCCTGGGCGGGACATCACTGGCAGGATGGGTGGAAAGAACTGGGCACATCCCCATTTACACCTGAATAGGGAGTCTGGAGCTAGGCCCAGGAAGGCAGTGCACCTGTGTACCTCAAAGACACAACTGCTTATAAATACTGGACCTCGGACACCAACTCTTCAGTGCACTTCTGGACCTGTGCATACTCTGCCAGGAAGAAGCATTGTTGTGCTGCTGATTGGGCTGCCACTCTGCTAGTCTGCTATGCTATGCTGACCTGCTGCCTGATGCCCTCTTGCCTTGGTGAGAATGACTGAACCTTCATCTGTTGAACTCAGGACCCCAAAGTGACTCTTGTCTTAAGCCTCTGGGTCAATAGGCTCCAACATCCTTGTACCCAGGACCTGGATGCCGTCTGTGAGTCTACCCTGCCAAGTCATGCTGCCCCATGTCCTTTGGATTAGGCCTGAGGTGCTCTGCCAGCTTCTGTTGAACCAGTGCAACTGACGCATCTTGTTTGCGCTGCGTCGCCGGGGGGAATGTCTATAAAACTGCGTCGCAAACCCTAGCAGAACTGATGCATCGCAGCTGCTGTGTGGATTGGACCCACTGAAGCATACAAAAGAGTGAATGATGGAATGCTTGAATTAATGCACCTCATGTCACCTTAGTTTGTACCCAACTATATGCAAATCAGTCTTGATCTTGCTCCAATTGCCAAACATTCCTACCCAATTGCCAAGCAAGGTCCAGTTTCACCGTAGTTATGGACTTATCAGCTGGTACAACTTGGTTTATGTGACATAGTGTACATGGGACCTAGCTCTGGGCGTACTCTTCCCACTTAGGGAGGCACACTTAAATATACAAAAGAGTGATGGATGGAATGCTAGAATTCATCTCAGCCACTGGTAATTACTTGGGGCTGCATTCCAGTCCATCATTATTTTGCACACCATATCACCTCAGCTTGGACCCTGCTATATGCATATCAGTTTTGACCTTGTTCCAGTTGGAACAGTTCAGCCCAAAAACGAACAAGCCATGTCCTCCCTGAACCAGAAAATAAACACCCCAGGACCAGCTTCACCCAAGTTATAGGCTCGTCAGCCGGGTACAGCTCGGCTCCAGTGACACTTCTCCACTCCACTTCTGGGCATACCCGTTCCATTGGACAAGACTGATTTACATATAGTTGGGCCCAAACTGAGGTGGCTTGGTGTGCAAAATGCAGAGCAATTGGGATGTGGCCCTAAGTAATTACTAGTGGCTGAGATTAGTTCAATCATTCCATCCATTACTTTTTGTTTGCAAAATTCAGTGGATTGAACCAGTTGCAAATACCTGCATCGCAGTCCATCAGAACCATCAAGTGCGACGCATCATTGATGCATGCCCTCGCGACCCTTGCCAACGATAGCCTCGATGACGGACTCCACACTGCAGCCTCCCTGCTACTGACTCATTGCCCGAATGTGTGACTCATCCTTAAAACCAGTCTTCAAATCGCAAGCATTAGTCAACAGAATAGTCTTCCTCAATGACGATGCATGACCTTGCACAGCAGCCTCGCCACATCTCAGAACTGACCCATCACTTCGACATAGATCTTCAGAATGCTCCGCAAATCAGCATTTAAGGTACTTTGTTCAGAAGGTCTAACTGGGTCCCTGTAGCCGACCTATGTTTCATCGTAGTCAGCCTGAACTTATGACTTTGTCCCTATCCAGTGTAATCAAACAGCCATAGTTAACGCTTTGAGCTTTTTGGTGCTTTTTGTTTTACTCAAATCTTTAAACTTGCATATCTTTAGTTGTACTGATTGGAATTTTGTTGCAGTTGTTTCCACTTTATTACTGCATGAAGTGTTGCACAAATACTTTACACATTTCCTCTAATTTAAGCCTGTCTGCTCTGTGCCAAGCTACCAGAGAGTTGAGCACAAGATAATTCAGGATTGGTTGTGACTCACCCTGGAAAGGATTGTAGTTGCTGCCTGTCCAGTGCAAACACCCTAGTCAACCAACAACCCAAAATCTAACTCCTGCGCACCCATTGCTTGTTTAACAAGGTGATCCTTTAAAGGCTGTTTTAAGGCAGAAAGTAATAAGTCTGACTATTGTAAAGAAACAGAAGGCTGTGAGGAGATATATAAGAAACTTAGAGTCATTTGTCTCAAATTAATATATTATTTGATAACTGAAATAAGTGATTTTGAATTGCAAGTTATGTAACACCTGCTAATCAAACTAAACCAATCTTTTATAAACCTAGAAACATAATGTATTATATTATTATTTGCATTAGTAATTAAATATAGATATATATATATACATATATACACACACGCACACGCACAGATATATACATATATATATATATACACAATCTGTAAATATTATCAAGCACCACAATATCTAGAAAGCATTTCAAATTTCAAAGAAAACATTTTTAAAGAACATCCTATGAAAGAGAAGAATGCTAAGGCATAAATATTATGGTAATGACTGTTTAGTATGAGAGGTCATTACATAGATTCCTGTGCCTCCCCCACAATCCACTTATCTGTCCTGCCCCTCTCTTAACTCATAGTGGGATGGAAACTAATACACTGGATCTATCAACATGTGGAACAGAAACAATTGATGGACGGAATGCTGAACAATGCAAACATTCACCCCCAGTCACGAGGATGTGGGTTTAATCCATCCTTCTTTTGCTCACCACACCACCCTACACCATTCTGTCCATAAATTGTTTCTTTTGCATATGTCACCCTAAGTGGGAAGGGTATGCCCAGACGTGGGTCCCGTACTCACTACACCACTGGATTCAAGCTAGCTTGGTTGATGAAGGGTGAAGCCCTGAACCCGGTCCCAGGATGCTTGTTTCGGGCCCAGGAAGGACCTGGCTTGGCAGTTCAGGCTGGACTGTTCCCACAAGGAACGCAGTCAAGACTGATTAACATATGGCTGGGTCCAAACTAGGTTGGTGTGGTGAGCAAAAGAATGATGTATTAAACCCATATCCTTTTGACGGGGGGTGACTGTTTGCATTGTCCAGCATTCTGTCCATCAATTGTTTCTTTTGCATATGTCGCCCTAAGTGGGAAGGGTATACCCAGACGTGGATCCCGTGCTCACTACACCACTGGATTCAACCTAGCCTGGCTGATGAAGGGTGATGCCATGAAACCGGTCCCAGAATGCTTGTTTACGGTCCAGGGAGGACCTAGCTTGGCAGTTTGGGCTGGACTATTCCCACACAGAACAGGGTAAAGACTGATTTGCATATGTCTGGATTCAAACTGGGGTGGTGTGGTGAGCAAAGGAATGATGGATTTAACCCAAATCCTTGTGACGGGGTGAATGTTTGCATTGTCCAGCATTCCGTCCATCAACTCGTTCTTTTGCACTGGATTTATCAGCAGCCTCAACCCGAAGATTCTCATGACCACAATCTGCCCTCCCTATTGCAATGGCTCCCTTTCCCCTACTCCTTTAGAAACCCAATGGGCAACTTACTCTACCACTTCCCCAAACCTGCTCTCATTGACCTCCAAGCAACACACGAGCCCTGCCATTTTTGAATCCATGAGACCTCTTCCTACTCCACTACCCATCATGACTCCTAGATTCCCACCCACTTGCCCTGACCCTCCCTTCAGTTTTCCAACTGCTTCCTTCACCTACCATGACCATTCAGGTTGTCACCCCACCATGGAGAGACCTCTACGATTTCCATCTCCAGACACAGCTACTATCACACTTATATTATCAATCCCCCTACCCTGGAGGACAAACTTGATGCCCTCAATAGAGACCTCCAGATAGTGAAAGCAGATCTCCAGAACCTTATACTCACCACTTCGAAGCTTGAGAAGCTCTGGAACCCCATCGAGGCCGCTAAGATTAACAGAACCCCACACTCTAATCAATACAACCCACTAACTATGGGGAGGACAGACAACTCCAGGAATGAGATATCAAATATTGAGAACCCTACTATCATACGCTTTAGATCCAGGCCCCAACCCAATACCACTACTAGACCTCAGAGGGTTACTGAGGATTACATTCACTCCCTTCTGTTATCTTACAACATCACTCTTAAGGATTTGTCTCCCTCGCAGATCAATATCCAGACCATTCTCTCCAAACCTCTCAGAGAACCTAGTCTCAACCTTAGAACTATGAACAAGTGTAATCTTTTACAGGTCCCAACAACACACCATCAGGAACTAGTGACCAAATCTCATCTCAAGTTTAGGCTTCTCAACTGCAAGTCAGCTGTAAAACACGCTGTGGACATCGCCCATCTCATCCTTGTACACAATCTTGACCTTCTAATCATATATAATGGAAACTTGGTTAGATGATACCTCCTCACCCATTATGGACATTCTAGTTCCACCCAAATAGGACATCATCAGATTAAATAGGTCTGGAAAAGTTGGGGGCGGCATTGCATTAATTTTCAGCTCCCCGCTCACCCTGAAACCTGAACAAACTGCTCCACTATCTTCTTGTGAATACCTAGATATTGATATATAAAACAACTTGCTTACCCGTCGCGCGTTGCTGCGATCTCGGAAGAAAGGAATGTTGCTGCTGCTCAGAAAGATAAGTATCTCTCTGACATCCTTGTTATTGATTTACTCTGCTTTGCTTATCTGATACTTGTATATATGTAAATAGGATGTTATTTAGTATTAAGAGTTTCCTATGTTTTCTGGGATTGGCCTATATCTTCTGAATACCTCAGAATGGCCTTTTAAGGTGAAATTTTAACTTTTTTCTCTGGTTTGTGTACGCTTTCTAATGATACTTGTGTCTCGCACTCGATATTGGCCCCTTTGTCTTTCACCCTAGACTACTTCCCCTCCGGTTCTATTTCGAACCGGATTAGGCCTCATCGCATTTGGTATACTTTTGAACGCGAGAGCACAGCGCTTACAGCTCATACCTTGCACCCCCATCACGACTCGGGTTCATTCGCGAATCCGCACCGTCTCGCCAACACTCCGTCTCGGCACAACGAAAACTGATTCAACATGTTTGGGCAGCTTCTCCGGCCCCCTCAACGCACGTAGCTGCGCTCGAGGAGGGCCGGGTTAGAGAAATTCACCTTCGGATCGATTCTCGATGGTCGTTCGTTTGAGAAGAACGGGCTTGATCAGTTTGTATTCGAACAGCTTCTAATCTTGCTTCGATATTTACATTTTTTTGTATATCCCAGAAACCTTTGCGGGAGTGTACTCAACAACTTCACAAAGTTTCATGGCGATCGGATGAATGGTGTAGTGATGCATAAAGGACAAACAGACAGACAGACAGACAGACATACATTTGTTTTTATATATATAGATGGTAGGATTATGTGCAGTCTCCACACTCTCTTCACCCCCAGGCAACAGCCTACTTTTCATTGAACAACTAATGGAGAGCATCTCATCTAACTCAGACCAACACACCAACCAGGTCTTTGTCGGTGATTTCAACATTCACTGGAACGATTCTAGTGATCCCATACTGAATAACTTCAAAGTCTTCCTGTGGGACCTCAACCTCACCCAATAATGTAATGGGACAGTGTGAGAAAGTGCCCTCTTTCTGTATGGTTTCCCCCAATTTTGCTGAATTTCTGATATGCTTTGCCTGAGTGTGCATTGGGCACCTGCTAATCAGGTACCCAGGGCCTATGTTCTTTTCCTAAAACTGCATTGAAGCCTAAACCCAATTGGCATCTCTGGCCACAGGTCAGCCCCTGGTAAATGGTACCACAGGGCACTGTGACCGGAGAAGGCCTCTAAGGGCTGCAGTACTTATTGTGCCACCTTTAAGAGGTCCTATACCTTCACACTCACATACTGCCTTTGCAGGCTGTGTATTTTGATGCAGAACAAAGTGAAGAGGTGACATGTCATTCATCCCTGTGTGCCATGCCTACAACCCACTGCCCTGGCATAGGTCAGCCACCCCTCTAGTTGGGTGCACTATACCAGTGGTGAGGGTTCATATGCATGAGCCCTCTACCCCTACAGTGTCTAAGTCCATTCTTTAGACATTGTAAGTGCAGTGCTGCCATTAAGAGTATATTGTGCTGGGAGTTTGTCATTACGAATCTTAGAGATGTCCCCTGAAACCTAACCAACTACTAGTGTCCAGGCTGAGGGGCTGCTTTCAGCTGCCACCACCAGACATGTTTCTGGACTCCTGGTTTGAGAGCCTGCTTCTCTCTGGGGCCTGAAACAATGCACATCCTGGGACGAGGTGCCAAGCCCCCTCCCCCAGGATGGGCAGGGTTCACAAAGGGGAAGCTTAAAAGGCTTGCCACCTTTGTGAGCTTCCCCAGGCCACTTGCTGCTTTCAGCAACTGGTCCCTACTAGTTCTGATCTCCACTTTGGGCGAGAGAACTGGTGGGAAAAACAAGGGAGGTATACCCACCTCTACCAACTCCACCCCTCAGGTGGGGGAGGCGAGGTGAAGCACAACTCTCAGTCCCCGACATCTTGCAGATGGGGGGACTCAGACAACTAGGGATAGGCTCATGCCCCTCCCACTGGAGGTACCCACCCCAGGGAAGGGACCCATTGGTCCCAACCTTTTACCTAGCTGTATAGCCCCTAAATCTAGTATTTAGGGGCACCCCTGAACTCTGCATCCGAGCCAACTACAAGAAAAGAAGACGAAGGACCGAGCAGCCGTGCCAAAGCTAACAAGAAGAAGACGCCCACTGAGTTGGCCGCAGCCCTATCGGCTTGTTTCCACCTCGAACCTGCTCCTGTGAAATCCTGGTGTGTCCTGCAGCCAGCAACCTCGAAAACCCCAGAGGACCTGCCTGCCTTAAGCAACAAAGACTGTGTCTGCCGTGAACACCGGATTTGTTCATCTGCAACCTCTGGCTCCGGCCAGACACCATGAATCCGCACCACTCTGCTCCCGATGTCCACAGCCCGAGCAGGCAAATACCACAAGGAGGTCACTCGAAATCCTAAGCCGAGATCCAGCGACCTCTGGCCTGCCTCAAGCCGCAAGCCGATGCCTGCAGCCTAAATTCAGAAGGTCCCCCCAATCGCAACCAGGAGCTGGTAAGAAGATCCAACCCCAAAAGGCACCTCAGCACCCAATGCCCCACGGCCTTTGGTGGCCAAACCGATGGCGCCTAACAAACTCGCAACTTCCCAACTTACCTCTTGAAGTGGTGGCTGCACCTAGAAGATCTTCGTCTCCAAGCCTGCAGTGCCTTTGCAAACCAGAAGTTCCCCATTGCAAACAATAGAGTGCCCAACGTCAAAACAGCACCCTGCACCTGGCCGCCCTAGTGCTGCTGAGGGTGCACCTTCGTGCTACTTTCTTTCCCCATTTCCTCTGAGCTAAAGTCTAGGATCTTTGCAACCACAACCAAGTGTCCTGCTCGTCAGCAGCCACCAACCAGAGACCCCCTAGCCCCCATTGGATAACATTGGGCCTCAGCACTCTGCACCCGGCCGCCCTAGTGCTGCTGAGGGTGTAACAGGAGTGCCTCTTTGACTCTGGCAGACCCTGAGTCTACCCCCAGAACCTAAACTCCCACTACCAAATACGTTCCTTAAAACCAATAACACTATTTCCTCCATAGGAAAACATTGACTGTTTTTCTTGGAAAAGTTTCAAAGTGTGGAGTTTGAAAACCTGAAGAAATTCTTTAAAATTTTACTGTTTAACAAAAACGATTTTACTTACCTGTTTACAGGAAACGTTCCAGAGTAGTATCTAGGTAAACTACTCTGTGTAAAAAAGGTAATCTAAAAAGTAACTTACCTGGTATTTTACTGAAAGGCCCATTCAAGTCTATATACTGTATTTACAAAGTATTTACAAAGTACTGCAACCATACTGTAAGTAAAAACAAAGTGCATATGCAATTACAATTCAAACTGTTTATAAACTGCATTACTACTGTAAAGTATTTATTGCTTACCTGTGCCAGGCTTGCTTGGTTCTAGAAAATAAAATAATCAAACGAATATTTTTATACAAAAACAATTGCTCCGAAGTTTATTTGCTGACTGAGTGTGTACAACAAATGCTTAACACTGTCCTCTCATACTGCCTTACAGCTCGATCACACTGCCACAAATAAAGAGTGATGTGCTATCGAACTTTACCTCTGCCTACATTTGGGGATCCACTGGACTCTGTGCACACTATACCTCACTTTGGTATAGAATATACAGAGCCAGCTTCCTACAGACAGAACATAATAGAGGTTACACCCTCAACCTTATTATCTCCGACGACAATGTCATACAAGTGGAATCCATATCCCCTTGCTACTGGTCAGAACAGTATCTTATCTCCTTCCTCATCTTGGAAAAGACGCTGATTAGACAGGGCCAACCGATTAAAACCAGACAATGATCCCGATGCCTCAGAAATATGAACTTATATTAATATTAATATATTAACAACAACAACCTCCTACAACCCCCACTAACGTGAAGAATGTTAATGATCTTACATATCACTACTTCCAATCCATCTCAAACATACACTCAATACAGTTGCTCTAAAATACCTAAAAAGACTACCAAAAAGACACTTCCAACTCTGGTTCAACTCTAACCTTAAGGAGGAGAGGTGCAACTTAAGGCATGCTGAGAGAACTTGGAGAATCCCTCCTTCCCTCACACACCTCGAGAACTTGAGGTCAACTAGAAGCGCCCACAATAAACATTTACAAAGATTTGGACACATCTCGACAAAGCCAAAAACAGACCCAAAAAACTATTCAAACTCATCAAACAACAAGCAACTCACAACTCTAGTTCCCATTTAGAAGGTAAGCGATCATTACCTTGTACAAATGAATTCTCTTTCTATTTTTTGGAAAAGACTAAGAAGTCGAATCGGAAAAGCAACTTTCTTTCCAGCATCTACTAAACCATTCCCAACTCAGTCTCCTCCATGTACAACATCTGGTGAGAACCCCTCAATCCAGCTTTAGTATGAAAAACAATGCTACTTTAAATGCCTTCAAAATTCCAGACAAAGCTAACATATGTACTCAAGATAATATCACTAAAACCCTCCAACCATTTCTATGATCCTCTACCTGCCAAACTCATCAAAGAGCATCAATTCTTTATTCTTCCACTCTAGACTATGATTGTTAATTCATCCCCCTCTCAGGGTCTGATTCCAGATTGTCTAAAAATAGGACAGGTCACACCTATTCCGAAAAGGCTAATGCGGACTTGTTTGATCTCATTAATTTCCTTCCCATTATCAACCTCCCAACACTAGCAAAGGTCTTAGAAAAATGCAGTTACCTACAACTCTGTGACCAGAATTTGAAAGTTTAATCTTTTGGTTCAATGCAAATCAGGCTTCAGAGTGGCACATAGCACTGAAACAGCACTGAAACAGCTCTGACCCACATTGTAGGTGATGCCCTGAGATTTCTTGATCAGAACGAATCATGCCTGCTTATGCTTCTTGATCTCACCTCTGCGCTCGACATGGTCAAACATGACAGCATGATTGACCTTCTGGAGCCAAGGATGGCGCTATCTGTACCCGTTTCAAACTTTGTGTCATTCCTACATAACAGTACTAAAAGAATAAGACAATCAAACCTGGTGCTGCCTTGAGAGGGTCCCACGCCGGCCGGGCTTTGCTCCGCTGAGGCGTTCGAGGTTCAAATTCACTTGTCGGGTGTAGCGGCCGGGCTTCGCTCCGCCGAGCGACCTACCCCCACTGCTTTCCTGTCTGGCCGGGCTTTGCTCCGCTGGGCAGGACTACGGTTCCCAGCTGCCCCAACCCAGGACGCCGCCACTGTTGTCATCATCCTGCGCCAGGAGGCGCTTAAAGATCAGCGTGCTATCTCGCGAGGACGCGCGCGGGACGTGCCGGGCTAAGCCCGGGCAAAGGGCGGGCCGTCTGTGGCTGTCCGGGCAGGAGGAGGCAGGGCAGGGCTACCACTCTTGGCTCCATCAATTGGGACGCTCTGCATCAGGTAAACTGTGCCGATAAATACCAAATTGTACTTAGTAGACAGCACTATACGTATATCAATGGCGACAAAGTCTAAAATGGGCTTAAACACCCCTATCTCAACACGCTCAACATCGAGCAAAAAAGAACTAGATATTACTCCACTACCAAGCCTAACGGCGATAGATAGGATGCTACAAAAAACTATTGGGGTCGTTGTTACAGCAATAGAAAGTACTGAGAGACGAATGTCATTACGACCAAGCTTGTGCCTATCAAATCTACCCACTCAAGATAGGAATACTCATGTAAATACATCTGCAAATACAGCGTATTCTCAGGACTCCATCCTTATGGAATCATATGCAGACTTTCCAGGGAAGGATCACAACTGTGTTAGTATACCGCTACGATCACCCCCCATTGCCTTTCCACGTCGAGAAAGCAGATTGTCAGTAACTCCCAATAGAACAGATGAGGAGTCCCCTATCTTAATTAATGTATCTGATGATCTGGAGAGGTTGAATGAATGCAGTAATGTCAACACTAACTTAACAGATAAGATAGATAATGTGAATACCCCTCAAAATGTAGGTGGCAGTAGTTCTAAAGGTAAACCAGCACCCAGTAGAAAATTGCTGATTGCACATAAATTCCGCGGGAAACCAAGGGGTAGACAGAAGAAAATAGTACCCCTTTGTTTGAAACAAAAGAGTGATAGGAGCAAGACACAAAATAGTTCTGACTTGCACCCCAATGAAGAAAGGTGCACCATTCAACAGGAAACAGCATCCCTAATTGTAGCAGACCTTAGGACCCAACTTGAGCAGTTAGTGAAGTCACTCACTTTACCGATAGGGGAAAGATTAAAGGTTCTAGTAGACAAGGTAGGAAACCTAGAAAGGCTAGGCATAGCCCACACAGACATGCTTGAAAACATGAATATACCTGTCAAACCAGCCCAGGAAATTGTCCCCAAGGAAAAACCCCTGAACAAACCGGCCAATGGTGGATCAAGAGTAAACAATCGTACCGTACCAACTGGCCCAATCATTATCCCAGAAAATGTAGCACCGAATGGCCTTACTGTAAATACAGGGCAAATAGCCACTGCAGAAAAGCCTAAGAAAGTTAGCCCAGAACTTATTAATTCAAGTAAAGCAGTCCCTATGCAAAAAATATATAACATAATTCCCGCGGTTATAAATTTACCCCCTGAAAGCAGTGCCTACCTAGCTATTCTTGCTAATGTTCCAAAATTAAAGCCCACTCAATTTGAAAATCAAGAAACGCTCAAAAACAAGACACTACACTGACTTTCTAGCAATTGTGGTTTTCCTATGCATGGGGCAAACCAGATAGTAATGGTTCAGAGAGTAGGCTGGTTGGGTCCCAGGAAAAAGGAAATTGACGGCGGTTGTATCGTTATCAATTTCAGAACACCAGAATAGGCCAGGGACTCAATTTTAAATGCGCCATTGCCCTCCAATTGGGAATATAATACTACTCTACTCCCCCTAGATTATTTTTATAGGGGCCAGTCAGGCAAGCAACACAAAGTACGAATGACTGATCATCCCAGAGTTAACTACCATAACATAGCCCATGACTTTACTATCCCACCCAAGTTCAGACAACTTTCTAATTCCCACCTACAATAGATTTCAGGTATTTGACCCGATAGACGAGATAGATTGACTTAGCGATCAACCTGAATTCTTGTACATAGACATCGGAAAAACTGATAGTATGGGAAAGGCCCTTCAGGGACCCATAGCCCCCTCTAAGGAGACTCTGTTTAGATCTGAAACTGACCCTGAGGTGGCTGGATTAAATAAAGAGGATGTGGATATTGATGAAGGAGTAGTGGGAGGTGGCATGCATACATCTGTAATGACAGCCCAATGTGATATAATTCCAGCTACAGATGCCAGTTTATTGGATAGCTCAGCAATAGTCCAACCCCACAAATATTCCATATAATACTAACAATGAAGGTCTTAACATCACCACATGGAATATTGCGGGAATTGCTGGAAAACCTACTACCCCATTCTGGAAGAGCTTTATTAATCGAGGGTACGATATAATCTGTCTCCAGGAGACATGGATTAGAGAACAAATTCATGTGGAGGGGTATACATCATATCATGTAGCTGCAGTAACTCCCGTAGTGGGCAGGGCAAAGGGTGGGCTTTTAACCTTGGTATCAACCAAGCTCACTGAGTTTAAATTTGGGAGTTGCTCCGAGGTTGTCCCGTACGCACGGATATTGCGTCTAGAATATGGAAAAGGTAGAGACCTTGTTATAACAAATTTTTATAATAACATTCTGGGAGCTAACCAGGAACCGATAATACAAGAGATAGGGAGGGAAATAGAAAGAACCTTATCTCAATCCAGAGACCTACCAGTTATCGTCTGGGCAGGTGACTTTAATATACAAGCCTATAAACATGCACAAAAGGGGATTTGCGGTCATCTAGGTGAGCAGGATAGTAGAGACGGCACTCCATACATTCATTTCGCTCATACCGTTTTTGGAAATGCATTAAACAACCTAGTTGCGAAAATGGACTTGCTGGATTGCACAAAAAATAGTGATAACAGAGAATGTCCATCATTAAAAGGAAGGGATGCCCATTCTAATATTGATCATGTTCTCGTGTCCTGTGGCTCGGCCTACTCTAATTTATGGGTGGTTGAGCAAACTGTGAGTGACCACAACAGCATCTCACTCACTTTATACAGTTGGGGGCGTAAAATCTATACCAATGGGAGACATATTCAAGGGATTTCAGCCGAAAGACTGAATGGCATGAGAATAAAATGGGCCAACACTAATCCCGACCAATTTATGATGGATGTTCACTATAAATGTGCTGCAGAAATAAGCTACTGTTTAGGCCTTGAGGTGATTCCTGCTAGTCTCCTTACTACCTTTTTAAAAATAAATGTTGTAATTGAGGGCCTATTGACCACTAGGAGCCGGAGGCCAAGAAAAACCAAGGTGGTCTGGTTTGACAAAAACTGTGCCTTGGCATTAACTAAACTAAAAACGGCCCTAGATGTCAAGCCCAGAGATATAGTAAAAATCAGGGAAGAGCACCACAACTATAAGACCTCGTTAGCTAGGCGAAAAAAAGAGCTAGAAGACGAGGCATGGTCTAACCTGGATATGGCGGCATCTACTAAAAATCCCAAGTTATTTTGGGAAACAATCAATTGTCCTTTTTAAAAAAAATTAAAATATTCCCGAAATAACCTCCCATGTAAGTTGTAGCGACTGGATAGCTCATTTTTCTAGGATTTTTAATTCAGATGGGTTAATTTTAGATACAATCAAAGAAAATAAATCGAATTGGTAGAGAATGCAGTTAAACATCAGCTTGAATGAGGTACACGAGGGACTTAGAAAAAACAAGGGCGGTAAAGCCCCGGGCCCCGATGGGGTACCAGTGGACCTCTATAAGCATGAAATGGACCTATGGGCACCCATACTGACACGTCTATTCAATGCTGCTGTTGAAAACGGGTTACCACAGACATGGGGTCAGTCGATTATTGTTCCCCTATTTAAGAAAGGCTCGAGGTCAGAGGCATGCAATTACCATCCCATCTCCCTTCTGGATTCGTCAATTAAGGTTCTCAGTAGAGTTCTCTTAGAGAGATTAGAAACTTGGGTTGAAGAAAATGCTATTTTATCCCCAGTGCAGTACGGATTCAGAAGGGGGTTGGGAACGATGGAGCAGTGCGTAAACCTCGAGCTTATTGTTAGCAAATATACAAAAGCTAAAGAAGGTAACCTATTTTTATGTTTTGCAGATTTGAGTTCTGCTTTTGATTTAGTTGAACATTCCCTTTTATGGCCAGTTTTATTAGATATGGGGGCACCAGCCGAGATCATCCACTCTTGGCGAGACTCTACGAAAACTTGTCTAGTAAAGTCAGATTTGGTCCAGCCGGTGAATGTACCCCCCTTTTTAAGATTAATAGAGGCATTCGGCAAGGATGTGTTTTGGCACCCCTTTTACTTTCTTTATTTATAAATCAAATTGACCAAACCCTCAGATTAATTCCAGCCGATGCCCCTACTATTAATGGTAACCCCATCCCAATATTGCTGTACGCGGATGACGCGGTCCTCCTGTCCCTTACCCAAAATGGCCTGCAATGCCTTATTATTACATTTCAGACCTTCACAAATAGCAGGAAATTGATAATAAATAAAGGTAAAACATTCGTAATGTCTTGTGGGAAGAAGACTAGGAAAAACAGGACTTTTTATTTAGATGGGGATAAATTAGAAACCGCCAAAAAGTTCTGTTACCTCGGCATTACATTTTACGGGGATGGAAGGTGGGCCAGCGAACAAGAAAGCGTACGTTTTAAAACGGTTAGGAACACCAGTAGCGTTTTTAGATTTGCTGCTAAATTAGGGGGTCGGAGAATAAAGGAGATGGTGTTGATCTATAATTCAAGGTGTCTGTCATCAGCTTTATATGGAGCTGGCGTCTGGGGCTACAATACTCAAAGTGGCAAGCTAATCCAGAATGAGGAGAACTCATTTCTGAAAAGCTTGCTATGTGCCCCGGCCTCGGCTTCTTCTGTGATAATCCATAGGGAAGTGGGCTTAAAACATGTCAAGGATCTAACAGCTTTGCGCCCATTGGCCCTATGGCGATCAATTTGGTCAAAAACCGAAACCAAATTTACCCAGGGCGTGATAATTGACTGTTTAAGGCTCGATCACTGCTCACGTATACCATGGCTTGGCCATATTAAATACTGGTATAAAACACTTTATGAAATCGATGCTCTTCATGAACCTGAGTCGGTGGCCTGTGTATCCAAAAAAGAGTTTGCAGCATCCTTTCTAAAACATATGGAAAATATTAGATCTATTGAATGCGTGAAACAAAAAACTTTTATCTTTTACCAGGAGTATAGCGTTAGCGAAGGCTTTCAATCATACTTAACATCAGTTACAAAAAGCTCACACCATTTTGTATTAACTCGCTTTCGCCTGGGAATTGTACATCATCTAGTGGCATTCCCTCTGATTAACCAGCACAGCACCGCTCCCTGCCCTTGTGATGGGGTATCTAAACAGAGTAGCTATCGTTTTATGTTGTTTTGTAAATTTTATACTTCCATGAGGAAATTTTATTTAAAACCCATTTTGTTATCCAATAAATTACGATGCACTAAGACAGCTATGCAGGTAATGTTTAATCTGCAGAGCCCAGATTTATGCTTCTGCATAGCAACATACATTTTAAAATGTATATCCGTACGGAAATCGATGATTTTATGAACAATCTGAATTAAATGTCTTATATTATCATAACAGGGAAAGACAATAACCCCCCCCCCGCCATACTATGTGTCAAGTGCACTTGCGACACCATGAATTCTAGATCTGTGTTTTAAGTTTACTTCATTCTGGGCGCATTACTGTAACAGTGATTTTTGTATTTTAATCTTTTTAACCTGTGTTTTAATTCCTATGTATATTATCATTGCTAGTTTTTGCACATAAACTAAAAGACGGCTATTGCACTTTCCGAATGCTAATTTTGCACATATTTCTATTAATTGTAAGCATGTGTCACTTTATTGCAAATTTTGCACATGCTTTGTAAAGATAAAATTGCACTTTATTATGTATTTGCTCTAGTGACACTATGAATTTTAGATTTGTGCTTCAAGTTTATTTCATTCTGGGCGCATTATTGTAACAATGATTTTTTATTTTAACCTTTTTTAACCTGTGTTCCAATTCCTATGTATTTTTGCTAGTTTTGCACATAAACTAAAAGATGACTATTGCACTTTCCGAATGCTAATTTTGCACATATTTCTATTAATCGCTAGCATGTGTCACTTTTTTGCAAATTTTGCACATGCTTTATAAAGATAAAATTGCATTTTATTATGTATTTGCATTCGAAGATTTAGGAATTGTTGTTGATTCATGGGCTGAATATATTTCATATATGTACTATTTTATGTTTTGATGTTCTGTTGCTATATGGTCATATACTCATGTATACCGAATAAAGCATTTTGAAACTGAATCTGAAAATCTGAAATCTGAAACCCTCTCCAACACTACTCCGGTCTCTACCTATGCTATTCAGTCGGTTCATGAAACCCCTCACCGAAATTCTAAAGCACTCAAATATTTATTACCACATTTATGCCAAGAATTGGTAAGAGCAGATCTTCCCATAAGAGAATTGAAACAAGACTTATTGTCACAATGGGGAATGAAACCGATTGAAGGTCACCACAAATGTGGGAATTGTATTGCTTGTGAGAACACTGTAGAAGGAACAGAATTTGTACATCAAAACATCAAATGGAAACATTCAACGTTTACTAACTGCAGGACGAAAAATGTAGTCTACGCAGTCATCTGCCCATGTGAAAAGATCTACATAGGGAAAACAAATCAACAAATAAACCAAAGAATAACACAGCATCGTTCTCGAATCAAAAGGAAAGTGAACACAGCCCCTATGGTTGACCACTTTATAAAAGAGAGCCACTCTGAACACGATTTTAAATGGACAGTATTGCTATCTGTGAATGCGTCCAAAATCTTTGCGGATATCGATTCAATGTTGTTGGCTAAGGAGGCGTATCTAATAATGAAATTTAACAGTGTCTTATCAGGCCTTAATGAGATGTCAGAGTTGTCAAGAGCTTAAGAATAGTCCAGACTATGTCATTTATCTAATGGCCAACATAATATGCAGCCACTTGCTTTAGATGAATTGTTAAAATTCCAGACACGGAAGCAGCTTTCCAGACAAATCCACATTAGGAGGTGAGGCTAAGAAGACAAGACGACACGAGTTTTGCCAGTCTTCGAATTATCAGACCACATAACTTTGGCTTTATAAAGTTTCATTCGTTTTGAACAATAGTTTTCGGGTTATTAAAATAATAAAATGCGAGGTCCAATTGAACACCTCAACATGTGGATGTTTCACATTACGATTAACCTAGTTTGTTTTGTATAAAAATACGCTTTTCATAAATGGTCCCGAATTTATTGGCGGAAACTACGGTTCCCAGATACCAATGGGGCACTATCCTGAATGTCAGAGAATTATATAATAACTTCCGGGTCATCGCGCTGGCGTTTAACAACCATTTGGTGGCGACCGGCGTTGGTGTCAAGTAGGAACACGGCTTTGCCCTGTATGAAAAGAATCACAAAATAGCAGGTGAGACACAAGGGGTCGCTCTGACTCACTCGCGTCTGCCCGCAGTAATGTTGAAAACGCCACTGACGAGGTTGTTTTCTCCCCGCAGAATAATAATGGATGATCACAAAAACAGACGCTTGCCATAGGAGGGGATATTATTGCAAAAGGCAGGACTGATAATACAGGTAGGATTTGCGCCGCAATGGTCATTACATCATTAAGGAAACTTTTTTTGTGAAGCATCGTTTAATAAGCGAATGCTCCCTTGTTGCAGGATATCTTTTGAGAAAAAACACGCATACGCCCCCAAAAAAAGTAGAGAGTAATTCATCCATATAAAATAAGGTATGCCCTGAGTTTATTGAAATTCTTTCTCATTTAAAACAAGTGTAGTCCACCGGTGCATTTCGTATAATTAGTTTGTTCTTTGTAGTAAAACTCCGGCCCGCCGCCTCAGGATTGATTGAAGTTACACTGTTGTCTTCTGCCAAGTGGCTATCAGAAGGTATGAGTTGTAGCCTAATTTACTAAATGAAGTGTGTTAAGGGTAAATAGGAGCAAAAGTAGTGATGAATGTACATATTTTTGCTGTTTTAGATTGCTTCAATATGCTTTTACAAATAAGCCCTGATGAAAGCCCGAAAAGGAATTAACCGTGGCCAGAAACGCGTCGGCATATTCTTTATTTGATATGAAACAGTCAAACTGTTAAATCAGGACATCTATACTGAATTTATCTGTGAATGGTTCAGTTTTTCTGGTTGTACATAATAATTTTTTTTATAACTTGTATAACCAAACGTGATTCGTTCACGATTCACATGACATATTGTGCAATTTATGAATGTGTGTTATTGGATTATTATTGATTTTGTCCATTGTAAATGTCTATATGTGATTATAATTTGGAATCTTTTGTAGACCTTGTTCATGTTTCTTTTGGAAATAAGAGAGTTTCCTATTTTAAATTAAGAATTAATGAAAAAACAAATGGGTAAATAAACAGCCCGCACCACTAAAAGCACATAGTGTGGTCATTTTTCATAAAATAGTTTGGATTTCAGGTACTTTTTTCTTTACATAAAGTGACCATTGACCCTACCTGTATCCAGTCATTTGGGCCTAACCCCCCTTCTTTCATACTTTCTAAAAGTGGCATTTTCAAACACTCAATTTAAAAACCAACTTCACCAAAAGATGTATTTTTAAATTGTGAGTTCGGAGATCCCAAACTCCAAATCTCCATTTGCTCCCAAAGTTAATTACAATTAACAGATATTTCAAGGCAATGAGAGAGATAGTCCTTGCAATAGTGAAAAACGAAATTTGCAGTTTTTCACTTAGGACATGTAAAGCACAACAGTATATGCCCTACCTTTTAAATACACTGCAGCCTGCCCATGGGGCTGCATTGGGCCTACCTTAGGGGTGCCTTACGTGTAGTAAAAAGGAAGGTTTGAGCCTGGCAGGCGGGTGCACTTGTCAGGTCAAAATGGCAGTTTAAAAATTCACCCACAGTCACCGAAATGGCAAGCTTGAGACATGTTTACAGGGTTACTCTTGTGGGTGGCAGTGCTGCAGCCCCACTAGTAGCATCTGATTTACAGGCCCTAGGCAAACCTGGTGCACTTTTCCAGAGACTTACTAGCAAATCAAATATGCCAATCATGGATAAAACAATCACCAATACAATTTACACAGGTAGCACTTGCACTTTTGCACTAGTAAGTGGTCGTAAAGTGCCTAGCGTCCTAACACCAGCTAAACCGAAATGCAGCACATGGTAATAAAAACAAATCCAGGTCAGAAGCAAAAAGACATGGGGAAATCACGCCAAAGATGCCAGGCCTAACACCAACCTTTTTTCTAATATGAGCTACCTATGTTCAATGAAAGTGATTGTGAGCTACTAATATTATTAGCGTTGCAATAGCAACCACATCGGACAAGATTGTTTTAGAGGCACACTATGCAATATTAGTAGCAATGATCACCCCAGTGCATCAGTGCAGAGTTGTCAGAAGTAATGTAAAAAGGAATGCATCAATGTATAGTGCCTCTTCATAACTGAATAAAATAGCCATAGCTGCAATGCCCTGGGAACATAGGTAATAATATTAGTATTAACTCTCCAGTGTCCCCAACATCACATGATTTATCACTCAAAAATCAGTTGCAAATATATTTTGGAAATCAACCATTTTCTGCAAACATTAGCTTATGAGTTCTGAAAATACACACTTGTTTTGCATACACAATTTCGGCATACATATATTTATTCAAACAAGCAAAAATCTTCTAATTTAGTTGGCTGGGATGCTCACAGCAGAGCAGATTACAGATAGCTGGAGAACTACCAGTAGGTCACGCGCTACTTTTTTTTTTTTTTTCTTTTTTTTTTTTCCTCATTTGCCACCTCGCCACCCATAACTTCAATCTTAAACCACCACTGGGCTTTTTATCTCATAGGCTGGTTTAGAGTTATGGGGCATAGACATCACCTATTCTTGAGTCTGGCCTTTCTCTGAACCGCCCCTCTTGGCCACCTGACTCAACAGGTGTGTCTTCCTCCATCTCTATTTTTCATCCTGGGGTGCCATGTACCAGCGAGATAGGCACGGGCTTAATCATCGGAAATTAACACAAAGTATTCAGCCAAAACATAAAAGGAAGGGTAACCAAAATCCTCGATTTCTCTTGGAATAGTCTAAGATATCAAGCTTAGCCATGTACCTCATGGCTAAAATCCAATCCATTAAACTAGGACTAAGCGGTGAGACCCATAACTTGCATATCTCTCTGCGCGCCAACAACATAGCATAGAAAATAAGTCTAACATTATTACTCATAACTCTATTTTCTAAGTCATATCTCCCCGTAATAATTAATTCTGGGCTTACCTCAATGCGTTGGTTCAGAGATTTGGAGAGAGAACTACTTACATCTATCCAGAATTGCGTTATTTTTGGACAGGAGACAAACATATGCAAATCATCCACATTCGGAGCTTTACATTTCGGACACCCAACAATTCCACCAGCTTTGAATTTGGAAAGTCTATAAGGAGACCAATATGCCCTGTGGATGGTAAACAAGAGATTTCGCCTTAGGTTTGCAGGCTTAACAATACTATATAGCATAGACATAGTTACTTGCCATTGGTTTTCCGTCGCGATCCTTGGCAAGCTCTCCATCCACAGGGTCTCTGGCAAGACAAACGGTCCATCCTCCATTTCTAATATCGTCCAATACCAAAAAGCAACTTCCTTTTTAAAGGTCTCTGTCTCCAACTTCAGCTCAAAATCATTTTCAGTCCCAATCTCTGTTTCCACATCATTAACCCAGCTTTGGATCTGCAAGTATTTATATTTTGAGAAAACCGGTCCCCACATTTGTTGGCATACACTCCATGGTATAAGTTTGCCATCTGAAAACAAGTCCTTCCACCTTTGCAAATCAGGCTCCTTTTTCAATTGTAATGCCAACGCATCTTTTGTCCAAGCTGGAGCACCGGGAGATTCCCAGATTGGAGCCATATGACTAAAATAGGGCAGTTTTACTACTTTTCTGATTTTATACCATATCTCTGCCAAATCTCGCAAAGTCTTGAGTCTCACCTTTTAAAAAAATTTAGGGTCTGAGAACTTATATAAAAAACCAAAATCGTTATATCCAGACCTTTTCAGCAAAGAACCAAACATTTCTCCAATCGGAGATTTAAATAGAGTACCCAACAGCATCCTACAGTTTTTTAAACAAAAGGCCCATGCATAAATTTGAATATCTGGGGCCGCCAACCCTCCTTTATTAAGTCTCCTCCTTAGTTTTTTTCCATGAGATTCGAGAGCCTTTTGACGCCCAGATGAAAGATGTTATCATACTCTGTAGTTTAACCAGCCATTCTAACCAGATTTTCCAGGGAAAACAACAAATTCGAGGAATATACAATAATATCGTCTGCATATAACCCTAGTTTCTTAGTCCAGTCCATAGACACAAAAGGGGGGATCTGTTCTGTGGCTCTGATCTTACAAGCAAAAGGCTCAATATATATATTGAAAAGCAAGGGCGATAAAGGACACCCTTGTCTGGTGCCCCGCATTACTTTAATAGGATGTGTGAGAGTGCCATTAACCAAAACACGCGATGTCGGTGAACAATACAAAGCAAAAAGAGATTGCATGAATTTATCTCCCAAGTTAAGATATTGCAAGAGAGTTTTTAGATAAGTAAAGTTGCCTCGATCAAAAGCCTTGGCAGCGTCTAAAGCTATTACTGCCAAGGGGAGATCAAGATTAGAGGCCAGATCTATCATACCAATCAGTGAAAATGTTAATTCTTTTAGGTACCTTGCCTTAATAAAACCTCTTTGATCTTCGTGAATCAGTTTATGTGTAACTTTACCAAGTCTATCAGCCAAGATCTTTGAGAAGAATTTGTAATCACAATTTAAAAGCGAGATCGGTCTGTAGGCATCTAGACTCCTAGGGGACACCCCTGGTTTAAGAATTAAAGTAATTATTGCCTCATTCCACGAACTAGGTATTTTTACTTCCCCTCTGAAAATTTTGTTGTATAATTGACATAATGTGGGAGCAATTACTTCACTTAACACTTTATATACCTCCCCTGGGAGGCCATCTGGGCCAGGGGCTTTCCCTCTTTTGCTCTCCTTGATGACTCTCAACACTTCATCTTGAGTGATTTCCTTATTCAACTCCTCCATATAATCATCAGAGAGTGGTTTCATCATAGATAGCCAACTTTCTATCTCTACTTCACTCGGACAGAGATCCTCTGTATAGACGTTTACAAAATGATCATAGAATGCTTGTACAATCTGCTTCCGCTCTGTTATAACTTCTCCTGAATTCGACTTCTTAATTTCTTTTATTTGATTACGTACAAAGTCTTTTTTGGCTTTCCACGCTAGTAGCTTACCACAGCCCTCTCCATATGAAAAATGTGCCAGCTGACTAGCCTCCCACCTTTCTTTGACTCTTCGAGGAAGTACTGCCGTAAGTTCTATTTTTAAATCTAAAAGTCTATTCTTGACCCTCTCTCCGGAAATATTCCCTGTCTGTGCTATTTGACTACTTTCGCAATCTCGTATTTCTTTCTCCAAGTTAGTAATCAAATTTTTATACAGCCTCCGCTTCTTAGCCCCCTGAGCTCCCAATCTCCCTCTCATAAAAGCTTTACAAGTCTCCCAAACTATATCATCCTTCGCTGATCCAGCATTCACATCCAGAAAAACTCGTAACTCTTCGTTTAAGGCTTCTAAAAATTCGTCATCCGCTAAAATAGTTCTATCTAATCTCCAGACTGAGCTCCCCTCGTCTGCATCTAAACTTAAATTCAAACTCACAGCTGAGTGATCTGATAGATGTGCCCCTATATGTTCGACTTTCGTGACCCTTTCCTTTAGCCTAGTATCTACCAAAAAAAAATCTATCCGTGAACTATGTTTATATTTTTTATTGTGAAAAGTAAATCCTATCTGTTGTGGAGCTCTCCACCTCCATATATCACACAAACCTTGTTGTACCATTATCATCTTTATCTTAGCTGTCATTTTGCCATTTACTATTGCTCTGTCATTCCCAGTTCTATCCAACTTATAGTCCAAAACTGTATTGAAATCTCCAGCCATAATGATTTTGCCAGAGAATTCTAATAATTCCACCTCAATTTTTTCTAATACTGTTGGGTCGTCAACATTCGGGCCATAATACCCAACTAGTATAAAGGCTTCCCCTGCCAATCTTAACTTAACAATCACCCATCTTCCTCTTCTATCTGCTAATTTATTTTCAACCACAATGTCAATTCCTTTCCTGATCAGAATAGCCACCCCTTTAGTTGCTAGATCTTGGGGAGTATAGATAGCATTAGCAATCCACTTTTGAGTACCGAAAATCTCCTTACTTTCAGTCTCCGTTAAATGCGTCTCTTGTATAATGATCACATGAACAGAACAGTCTTCCAAATATTTCAATATTGATAATCTCCTCATTTTAACCCGGAGACCGTTCACATTCCATGTGAGGAACCTTAGCTCCTTATTAGTTATCCCACTCATAAGAATTAACCCATGTTTCCTTTCTACTTATTTGGCAGTGAGGTAGCTCCTGAGGAATATTTTTCTTATTTTCTCCCTTGACCCCCCCCTCCCCCACCCCTCCCCTTCCCCCAGAACCTACTTTCCCTTCCCCCCCTCCCATTCCCTCCCTGGAAAACCCAACCAAAACTCCCATGGCCTAGGCCAGTGGATGTCGCGATGGCGGTGCACCGTTTCTATTGTTTAGCTTTCTGTGGTCTATAATCTACTCTTCCTGAGAGCTATCCAGAAAGGCGTCTACTTCTTCTACTGTACGAAAGGTATACATCTTGTTTTGCCACATAACCTTCAGGAACGCAGGAAATTTCAATTGGGCCGTAGCCCCTATTTCTCTTAGAGGTAACAGTCGTTTTCCTAGTTCCCACTGTCTATTTGCTGTAGCAGGGGACAGATCAGACCTAATATCCACAGCGACTCCGTCAATCAATATGCCCTTTTTTTTAAGAGCAGCTGTCAAGATCTTTTCTTTTAGAGAATATGTCAGGAAATTAATCAAAATTTTTCTAGGTTTAGAACGATTTGGATTTAACCTGAATGGATCTCGATGTACTCTCTGAATGTCCCGCAACAACATTTCTTCTGTCTCTACTAGCGGCAGTTCTTTCTTTAATAACTGTACTACAAAACTTTTTATATCTGACTCCTCCTTTCCTTCGGGCACTTTTAGAATTTTTAAGTTGTTGCGTCTTTGCATGTTCTCCAACCTCTCTATTCTTTCATCAGATTCTTTGTCTCTAACAATTAAACTCTCAATTTCCTTACGATTATCCTGTATTTTTCCTTGCATGACTTTCATATCTGACTCAATTTCTCCTGTACGAATACTTAGTTTATCAATTTTGTCTTCCAGTAGTGTGCACTTAGTGCTTATACTTTCCTGGTTTCTTCTAGAGGCTTCGAAACCTAGATGAATATCTCTTTCTAGTTTTCTTAGCAGCTCCAAAACCGACAAGTCTGATGTAGCTGATGTAGCTGATGTTGCTAGGTTATCTTGTTGTATTGAGAGTTGTTCTACTCCGGGTCCTTCTGTGGTAATCAGCATTTGTCCACTACTTATTATGTTATTCGACATTGCAAATATATCGTCTCTCACATCTCTCTCATCATTTTCTACAACAGTCAGTTCATCTGGAGCTACTAATAAATCTTCTGCTGTTATATATGCATTTATAGTAAGCATTCCACCCTTATCTGAATCCATATCCACTTCGAGTACTTGAAAAGGGTTGGGAGTCGAAAGAGTAGACCAATCCTGTTCTACTTCTACCTCTACAGACTCAGGCAGAGGGAACACTAACTCACAAGTAGATGATTGGGCTTGAGCTGTAGAATGTGGTTTCAAAACCAAGATTTTTGGGACTGGTTTAAAGTATGAATTAAGTGAAGGAGTCGTTGAAAAATTTAGCCCAGCCCCTTTTTGCCTCTTCTTTTTGCTTTTTCTTGAGGGGGATTCTTTAATTTTATTAAGACTTACTTCTTTATCCGTCCCCTTTTTTTTTAAGTCTTTTTTTTGTATTTGCAGTGTTTTTGGTTTTCCCAAGGCAAATTCGCTGTTATCAGGGTTATTCAAAGCCCCAAGTTTGTTACTCCTTAATTGATATCTTACTTTCCCCTTCGCTTCTGCCCCTTTACTTACTTGTGTCGATATGACCTCCTTTTCCCGTGTGAAAGCAGCCACTGCAACAGCGCTTCTCTCCTGTAATGGGACAGAAGGGGAGTTTGCAAGGTTTTCTTCTCCTCGCCCTCGTCCACCACACGTAGGGGTCCCTGATTTATCGCTCAAAAATCAGTTGCAAATATATTTTGGAAATCAACCATTTTCTGCAAACATTAGCTTATGAGTTCTGAAAATACACACTTGTTTTGCATACACAATTTCGGCATACATATATTTATTCAAACAAGCAAAAATCTTCTAATTTAGTTGGCTGGGATGCTCACAGCAGAGCAGATTACAGATAGCTGGAGAACTACCAGTAGGTCACGCGCTACTTGTTGAAGAAGCTAGAGTTAGATTCTTGAATTAGCTTCTGCTGGTTGAAGAACGTTTAGAGCTAGGTACCTCTGAAATGGACTGATCAACACGTAGAAAAGTGTAAATTTTCATGTTTGTGTCTCGCGTGGCTCCAAGAAATAGTAGGACTAGATATTCTGCAACTATTCCTTTTCTTTTTATATTCTTCTTCCTCTTTTGAGTGAATTTGAATGTCGAGTAAACACTGTATAAATGTTTAATTCCTCTGGTCATGCATTTTTTAATCCATTAATTCTTTTATTGATCCATTCAAAGATAATTTAGGCGAAAATATCCCACCCTAAAAAGGTTCAGTTGATCGTAAACGGAAAAGACGAACAGTAAAGAAAATAATTACACAATTTTTAGATTTCTTTGTGCTTGTATTTGTTACTTGCATCGGATGTTTGTTACAATTTGTATATTATTTATTTTCTGGCAACAGTAATTCTGACTCATGCTGTCCACGCATATTGGGTTCATCGAGCACTATTACGGGCAAAGTATATACTCTCGAGTGCGGAGCAATATAGATGTTTTTATGTTTAAAGACCAGTGCATGCAAACAAATATACAAAATTGATATTTAAAAGCCTCAATGTACACATGAAATTGTTAGCCTACACAGAGCTTGCGCAAAATTTCTGCCCTCAGCTAATGTGCCCATTTTTATCCATGCACCTACATTTTAATCTTCGTTATAACGAGTGCAATAGCAATGATGTTGGTTTTCATTAATAATGTATCACTATTCATTTACTCACAACATACTGTCAATCCTTGCTATTGATGTCCAAAATCACTGGTCAACATTTGTTATCATAAGTAAGCATTTCTAGATGTGATGTGGACCTGTAACAATATTTTTTTTAAATCTCATCAAATTATATTTTTAATGGCATGTTTTGGAGCCATACATAATTGTGCTGTTTTATATGTTTTAATAGTTTGCAATGTCTTAAATTGGTCGAGCAAAAATTAAATAAACTTGAAACTTGAAACTATAGATGTTTTGTCTGTTGAAAGCACTGCATATTTACCCTTTATTGGATTAACCATGATTGCAACACACCTGAGCAAGGTGCACAGCACATGTCAATAACGCAGCAAACACTGTGTGCAGTGCAGCAGGGACTTAAACCTTAGTCACACACTGAAATCAGTTAAGCCGTGATTAATGAGTGTTCTTTGACAAGGACGTCTAAACTGAGTGAAAAACAAGGAAAAATGAAAAATGTTCAGCTTGTTGTCATGTTCTGTCTCCCAACCACGCCGACAAATCAGTTTATTTACTCCTAACCTGTACCATATCCATTTCTATGTCCTTGCTTTTGCAGTCTTAATATCATGTGACATTTCCAAACGCTGCTTCTTTAAACGACATTTATGTGACCTACTAAGAAGAAGGAGGCCAAGACAGAGGAACACATACGCTTTTGGAGTCCTACAGACCTTTTCCTCAGGTGGAAGCCGACCAGGCGATTGTGTAAATCTTGGATAGCATATCAATTCAAACAGAAAGACATTGTAATTGTTAAATATAGGTGTATAAAGAACATATTAGAAAGAGAAAGAGGCACGCAGCGGGCACCATGCATTCTACAGATGCAAGCGGTAGTGTGTCTCCAAGGCATTACCAACTTTTTCTAAGAAGAGATGCCGAGGACATTTGCAGTGTGATGTTAAAGAAGCATGCAATATCTTGAGCTTGATGAACTCGGAGGAAATAAATAAGAAATTAAATAAATAAATACACAAATAAATGAATCCGTCCTCCTCTAATTCCTCAGAATCACAAGGTTTCAGGAGAGAAGCTCATTCCAGGCTGCACCTTAATTTCTAGGGCTTTTTACCCTGAAAGAGTCTGAGTGAACCCAACCATTAACAGCATGTTGCTATTAGCGACTGCTCAAGGTTGGAAATTTAGGTAACATATTTATCACTAGATCGCCCATAATGATGGGAGCTATAGGAATTTTTGTCAGCAGTGACTACAATAGGCTTTGTGTCAGATTTGCTAATTGAAATGATTGTTTTTCAGTCATTTCCAAAGTCTACAGCTTGACAGCTTCGCACAAAGGCCTCTCTAGTAAAACTTTACATGCTGGATGATATTAGTTTTCCCTCAAGTCATGCGTGGCATGGCTACAGTCCTGGGGCCCTATTACACATAAGGTGCGCTTTCCCTGTTTGTTCCACAGTGCACCTTAAAACAGGTGCACCAGATGCAAACAGGGAAAGTCTGCCCTATCACATTGAATGCGCTGCCCCTAGAGCAACCGCAAAGTCATGCTGCTCTGGGAGCAGCGCGTTCAAGTGAAAAAAATTCAAGCGGCTTTGAAGTAACCCCTCCAAGGGGGAAGCTGCCTGCACTTTTAAGGGGGATTAACGATCCCCTCACAAGCAGATACATTGAGTGACCGGCCTCCCTGAAAAGGGATATCTGGAGGTCCGTAGGGCCCCCATTCCCCCCTCTAGAGGGCTGCCATTAGGGCCGTCACACTGACTGCATCACCTTTTAGGTGGATCACTGTCAGTGTGCCTCCTGACAGCTTCTTTGCCTCTGTGCCTGCGTTTATAATATGGGCGAACAAAGAAAACACTGGGGTGGCATGGTGAGCAAAAGAATTATGGATTTAACCAAGATATCTTGACTGGGGGTGAATGTTTTGATTGGTTCTGCATTCCGTCCATCAACTGTGTGTCTTTTCCGTTCATAATATGGCCTGGGCGCAGAGGCAAAGGGATTCATTTGTATGGGGCTGTGCCTCCATGCAGAATGAGGGAACACCCTCTGGTGATAGCACTGGGATTATGTGTGCACCAGCTCGATCTGTATTACAGAAAGGGGTGCAAAACCATCCGCAGCCCTTTCTTCAACACCATATCACCCTGGGGGTATGCAAAGCGGGTGCACATGCCCGTTGTGCCCCCGTAGCACTTTCCATAATACGGGCCCTGGCCTGTACCTATTTTTTGCCCTTTGTGAACCTGCACTCACATGGGGTTCAATTTTGTCCACCCATGATATACAGAAATGTAAAATGGCTAATAAACCTCTATTGGTTGCTGAGAAAGCTGTAAAAAGGTAATACCAAAAAATTCTGTGTTTTAAGCAACTGTTCTGTGGAATAATGAGCATATGACCAGGATGAACATGCCCATTTGATGCGGGCCTCACCTTTATGAATCCCAATTATGTCTTTTTAAAAAAAAATTATGTTAATGCAATATCGGAGATGATTTATGTGAAAAGCTGCTGAGATACGATTTTTACAATTTGAGTTAAATGTGTAGATTATACTACTGAATATCGAGGCGAGGAATATCGAGATACAAAAATATTGAAGACCAAAATATAAAAAGGTACGTGCATACAGAGGAAGTATAGTTTTGCTATTCCTTTCTCCAAATCTATATACTTTTAAGATTTTATATATTGCCATGGTACATAGATGTGGAGTTACGTATAGAAAACCTATACTCCCTTACCTTTCAATATTTTTCGATTTAATTTTTTGGGTTCAATATTGACATACCTCAACAGTCGAGCTTTGATATTCAGGGGGCATACTAAAATGTGCCATATACATACTCAGTATTGCTGTAACGTCGTTTTACTATTTCTTAGTCTTAATGTAGTATCATGTGAGTCCCCATTCTTTATATTTCTGAGCTGATGTCTGGAATGCTGAGAGTGAGAGATGTATAGAATGTTGAGGTGGAGTTCATAAACATAGCCAGTTGGAGGGAAGATGTAGACTTGACAGGACCTACCCGCTGTTCCTGTACCCTTTGGGCCTACCTTGCAACTAACCTCTTGCCTGAATGACTCTAGACTCTCATGTGTGAAGAATACAAACCAAATATATTAGGAGTCCCTGGGAAGTTACATCTGTAAACATTTCTCTCATCAGAAACATTGAGTATATGAACTGGCACCTTATTTTCACCTTATTCTAATATATATAGATTAGGGAATTTCCTTTATGAAACAGTATAACTATTCCTAACTCCACATCTATGTACTTTTGAGATTTTTTATATATTGTCATGATACATAGATGTGGAGTAAGATATAAAAAATCTAAACTTCCTTACCTTTCGATATTTTGGATTTCATATTTTGGGCTCAATATTTATATACCTTGAAAGTCTAGCTTCAATAATTAGAGAGCATACCAAATGTGTGTCATAAACACAATCAGTATTGCTATAATGCAATTTTACTATTTCTTAGTGTTTGTGAGGTATACTGTGAGTCCACATTCCATGTATGTCTCAGCTTGTGGCTGGAATGCTGAGAGTGAGAGATGTATAGAATGTTGAGATGGCGTGTGGAGTGGGAGTTCATAGACAAAGCCATGTGCAGAAAGGATGTAGACCTGACAGGACCTTCCCGCTGTTGCTGTAACCTATGGGCCTAACATGTAACTAACCTCCTGCCTGAATGGCTCCAGGCTCATGTGTGAAGACTACAAACCACACCTATTAGGAGTCCATGGGAAGTTGTACATGTAAAACATTGTCACATCAGAACTTTTTCATTGAGTATCTGAACTGACATATGATTTTCATCTATTTCTCATATATCTCATATATATAGATGAGGCAATTTCCTTTATGGACCTCGCTTGTTGCATTATAACAATAATTACTACTGTTTTGACGAATGCAATAATTTACCTTATATTGAAATATTAATTATTGCATTATGTTAATTTCTAATGCTGCTGCTTAAAAGTCTAACTATTACTGAATAAAACTGTTACTGAATAAAATTGAGAAATCTGAAACATAAAACTCTTTTCACTCTCTCAAAATTCTCCTTATTGACTGTTCTAAAAATATTTTGCAATTTAACATGTTATTGGATTAATGTAGATGATTGCTCCTAACTTCTCTTTGTCGACAGTCATAGGTCCATATGACCAGTGGCGGGGTTATTTAATGATTACACCAGAAAATTAAGGTATAAACAACCCTGCTCCTTCAAGTGTAGTGAGAGGATGGGTTATGTCACAAGAGAAAGGAGCTGTAAAAATGTGTCCCATTTCATAATTGCCCATGTCCCTGAAGTCCAAAGCCCAAAGTTGAAGACTCAAGTAGTTCACGGTTTAGAAGGCAGTTGCAGTGGAGGAGGTGTGAGTATCAATAGGGTTATGCACCGCAGTTGTCTGATTAAGAGTTTGTCATTGTGTTGAAGTTATGTGTTTAGCAAATGCAATAGAATAGATATTTTATGCTTAGATGTTGAGCTGTTGAAGTTGTTATCAAACTTGAAGTAGTCAAATCATGGGATAAGTTGATAAATATTGTCAAGAGATAAGTTGACTTCGTAGTGTTATTTGTTTGTAAGGTTTTGTGGTGCAGATTTTTGAGATACCATTGACAGCACAATTGAGATAGGGACAATTTGTTGTGAGTGTATTATTATTGATTGGTGTTAGTGGAACCTGTTGTGGAAAGGGAAAGCTATATCAGTCAGGGTAATTTCCCACTGGTCTAGATTTCATTCATGTATGTGTGTGTGTAGGGAAGTCAGAGGGTACCAAAACCTTAATCCCGATTGTTTCTTGCATGAATGAACTACTTTGAATTCTTTAGTGGAGTAGACAAAAGTTACTTGTTCATTGTGCTTGCTTAGAGTTACACTCAATAACAACAAGAGAGGAAGGGCATGAAAGGACACTCCTATACCCCGAATAAGTAATTAATTAACAACAGAAGAGTGACTAAGATAAAAGTGATATTGTCCCGCTTGGTGTCGCAAGTGTGGTCAAGACTCACACATACATCCTTGTATCCAGCAGGGAAAAAGACAGACTGTCTCCCTTAGTGTGCCCAAGTGACTCCTGTATCACAGGAGAGAAACAAAAGAAGGCCTGAAACTTCACCTTATGTTCCAAACAAAACGAAAAAGAATCGCCTTGTTTGTTAAGAAGGACCCTCACTCACCACTAGTTGGTGACATGCTTCATCATCGGGTCCCCGCTGGGGTGACCGAATGTCCCCCCAGCGTGCTACAACGCCTGATTACAGCAGAGCAGGATGTGGTGAATGTAACAATGCCGAAATTAAGAGGTGACTATTTGTGGGGTTGTGAGTGTATTAAAAAATGCGAGATTGTGTCTTTTCAATTTTTTTTTAATATAGACCAATCTGCATTGTATAAAAACAGAGTGAGCGGATACCACAGGTTCTGAATTACAGAACCGGGATCCTGGTCAATAAACAATGGTCAACATGTTTCTGCTGTTAATTGCGTTTTGCTCAGCATTCATCAGGACCTACACCAAAGTCCTCCGGTGGTGTGCACGCGCTAAGGTGCACCCTCCCGAGAGGCTCAAAATGTGAAAAATATATATTACAGTGATCAAGAAATTGTCTTGATATAATCACTACAAATTTAGTAGCGAGAAAAACCTGTAAATAAAATGGACAGACAGGAGACAAACAAACACAAAACATTAACAGATTAGTACTTTTGCTTAGTCTAAAGTACTTCTGATCACTGTTAATTACAGTTAATGGCCTCGAAACTAATTGGTATCGTGCCAAAACGCAGGGTGTGGCCCCGGGTCAAGAGTTTGCCTGCACCGAAATGTGATGGCTTCCCGTCCCAAAAATGACGAGTATATGTCACTACCATCATTGTATGAATCATAACAAGTAGTGCGTGTTACCACTCTCGAACGATGTGGTTTGTTAAATTGCAGTGCTTAGAATCGTATTTGTTTATTATCAGACTCATGGGTGGTGGTCGGAATACCCTGGACAGACGAGGTGACCCCCCCACACACAATGTTGAAGAAATGAGAAAGCACCCACCGCATCAAAGACGGAATCATGCCCCGTCGGGAAAAGTCAGCGTGGGATATTTTCACGCGATGGCAATCTATCATGAAAATAAAAGCCATTGAGGATTTTAGCCGGGACCAAGGCCTGTTGAAATTGCGGAATCGCGCTGGTCCCTTTTTGTTGGAAACGCTAAAAATCCCCCCAGGAGAACTTACTTTCAACACCGCGGCTCCCTGTGAGGCACCTACTTGCTCGGCTGCTGACGTCCGGGAATGCCAGGGGTGGGGCGCGTGATAGTTTTAAAGAAAGTCCAATGTGATTGGTTTGGCGGCGCACGTGGGTAGATTAGTGGCGCGCCCTGACTCAGTTTTAAAGGGGAAGTGCCCTGAGCCTGTAGACACGGACCGGGGTTCGAGTCCCATGGCCGGTGTTTGGATATTATTACCATAAACAACTTGAACCAATGAAATGCATCATTATTTTAAATTTCAAGAGGACATTATATTACACCTGCAATTTTCGAAGAGAGAAGAGGAAATCATGGTTAACTAACAAACCATCAGGGCACAGTGAAGATCTTAAACACTGGTTCAATTCTAATCGTCCCCTAGGATGGCATCTACTTCTTCTCTCGTGAAGGAGAGACCATGGTCCTCCATGGTGAGATTAAACAATACGATCTAAGGCACTGTGGCAAAAGAAATTTTCTATTTGCCAAGTAAAAAACAATAACAAAAATGTCACTCTCACAGCTATGCGCTGTTCAGGAACACTCAATAACAACAAGAGAGGAAGGGCATGAAAGGACACTCCTATACCCCGAATAAGGAATTAATTAACAACAGAGGAGTGACTAAGATAAAAGTGATATTGTCCCGCTTGGTGTCGCAAGTGTGGTCAAGACTCACACATACATCCTTGTATCCAGCAGGGAAAAAGACAGACTGTCTCCCTTAGTGTGCCCAAGTGACTCCTGTATCACAGGAGAGAAACAAAAGAAGGCCTGAAACTTCACCTTATGTTCCAAACAAAACAAAAAAGAATCGCCTTGTTTGTTAAGAAGGACCCTCACTCACCACTAGTTGGTGACATGCTTCATCATCGAGTCCCCGCTGGGGTGACCGAATGTCCCCCCAGCGTGCTACAACGCCTGATTACAGCGGAGCAGGATGTGGTGAATGTAACAGTGCCGAAATTAAGAGGTGACTATTTGTGGGGTTGTGAGTGTATTAAAAAATGCGAGATTGTGTCTTTTAAAAAAAAAATTAATATAGACCAATCTGCATTGTATAAAAACAGAGTGAGCGGATTCCACAGGTTCTGAATTACAGAACCGGGATCCTGGTCAATAAACAATGGTCAACATGTTTCTGCTGTTAATTGCGTTTTGCTCAGCATTCATCACTACCTACACCAAAGTCCTCCGGTGGTGTGCACGCGCTAAGGTGCACCCTCCCGAGAGGCTCAAAATGTGAAAAAATATATATTACAGTGATCAAGAAATTGTCTTGATATAATCACTACAAATTTAGTAGCGAGAAAAACCTGTAAATAAAATGGACAGACAGGAGACAAACAAACACAAAACATTAACAGATTAGTACTTTTGCTTAGTCTAAAGTACTTCTGATCACTGTTAATTACAGTTAATGGCCTCGAAACTAATTGGTATCGTGCCAAAACGCAGGGTGTGGCCCCGGGTCAAGAGTTTGCCTGCACCGAAATGTGAAGGCTTCCCGTCCCAAAAATTACGAGTATATGTCACTACCATCAGTGTATGAATCATAACAAGTAGTGCGTGTTACCACTCTCGAACGATGTGGTTTGTTAAATTGCAGTGCTTAGAATCGTATTTGTTTATTATCAGACTCATGGGTGGTGGTCGGAATACCCTGGACAGACGAGGTGACCCCCCCACACACAATGTTGAAGAAATGAGAAAGCACCCACCGCATCAAAGACGGAATCATGCCCCGTCGGGAAAAGTCAGCGCGGGATATTTTCACGCGATGGCAATCTATCATGAAAATAAAAGCCATTGAGGATTTTAGCCGGGACCAAGCCCTGTTGAAATTGCGGAATCGCGCTAGTCCCTTTTTGTTGGAAACGCTAAAAATCCCCCCAGGAGAACTTACTTTCAACACCGCGGCTCCCCGTGAGACACCTACTTGCTCGGCTGCTGACGTCCGGGAATGCCAGGGGTGGGGCGCGTGATAGTTTTAAAGAAAGTCCAATGTGATTGGTTTGGCGGCGCACGTGGGTAGATTAGTGGCGCGCCCTGACTTAGTTTTAAAGGGGAAGTGCCCTGAGCCTGTAGACACGGACCGGGGTTCGAGTCCCATGGCCGGTGTTTGGATATTATTACCATAAACAACTTGAACCAATGAAATGCATCATTATTTTAAATTTCAAGAGGACATTATATTACACCTGCAATTTTCGAAGAGAGAAGAGGAAACCATGGTTAACTAACAAACCATCAGGGCACAGTGAAGATCTTAAACACTGGTTCAATTCTAATCGTCCCCTAGGATGGCATCTACTTCTTCTCTCGTGAAGGAGAGACCATGGTCCTCCATGGTGAGATTAAACAATACGATCTAAGGCACTGTGGCAAAAGAAATTTTCTATTTGCCAGGTAAAAAACAATAACAAAAATGTCACTCTCACAGCTATGCGCTGTTCAGGAACACTCAATAACAACAAGAGAGGAAGGGCATGAAAGGACACTCCTATACCCCGAATAAGTAATTAATTAACAACAGAGGAGTGACTAAGATAAAAGTGATATTGTCCCGCTTGGTGTCGCAAGTGTGGTCAAGACTCACACATACATCCTTGTATCCAGCAGGGAAAAAGACAGACTGTCTCCCTTAGTGTGCCCAAGTGACTCCTGTATCACAGGAGAGAAACAAAAGAAGGCCTGAAACTTCACCTTATGTTCCAAACAAAACGAAAAAGAATCGCCTTGTTTGTTAAGAAGGACCCTCACTCACCACTAGTTGGTGACATGCTTCATCATCGGTTCCCCGCTGGGGTGACCGAATGTCCCCCCAGTGTGCTACAACGCCTGATTACAGCGGAGCAGGATGTGGTGAATGTAACAGTGCCGAAATTAAGAGGTGACTATTTGTGGGGTTGTGAGTGTATTAAAAAATGCGAGATTGTGTCTTTTCAAATTTTTTTTAATATAGACCAATCTGCATTGTATAAAAACAGAGTGAGTGGATTCCACAGGTTCTGAAGTACAGAACCGGGATCCTGGTCAATAAACAATGGTCAACATGTTTCTGCTGTTAATTGCGTTTTGCTCAGCATTCATCAGGACCTACACCAAAGTCCTCCGGTGGTGTGCACGCGCTAAGGTGCACCCTCCCGAGAGGCTCAAAATGTGAAAAAATATATATTACAGTGATCAAGAAATTGTCTTGATATAATCACTACAAATTTAGTAGCGAGAAAAACCTGTAAATAAAATGGACAGACAGGAGACAAACAAACACAAAACATTAACAGATTAGTACTTTTGCTTAGTCTAAAGTACTTCTGATCACTGTTAATTACAGTTAATGGCCTCGAAACTAATTGGTATCGTGCCAAAACGCAGGGTGTGGCCCCAGGTCAAGAGTTTGCCTGCACCGAAATGTGAAGGCTTCCCGTCCCAAAAATTACGAGTATATGTCACTACCATCATTGTATGAATCATAACAAGTAGTGCGTGTTACCACTCTCGAACGATGTGGTTTGTTAAATTGCAGTGCTTAGAATCGTATTTGTTTATTATCAGACTCATGGGTGGTGGTCGGAATACCCTGGACAGACGAGGTGACCCCCCGACACACAATGTTGAAGAAATGAGAAAGCACCCACCGCATCAAAGACGGAATCATGCCCCGTCGGGAAAAGTCAGCGCGGGATATTTTCACGCGATGGCAATCTATCATGAAAATAAAAGCCATTGAGGATTTTAGCCGGGACCAAGCCCTGTTGAAATTGCGGAATCGCGCTGGTCCCTTTTTGTTGGAAACGCTAAAAATCCCCCCAGGAGAACTTACTTTCAACACCGCGGCTCCCCGTGAGGCACCTACTTGCTCGGCTGCTGACGTCCGGGAATGCCAGGGATGGGGCGCGTGATAGTTTTAAAGAAAGTCCAATGTGATTGGTTTGGCGGCGCACGTGGGTAGATTAGTGGCGCGCCCTGACTCAGTTTTAAAGGGGAAGTGCCCTGAGCCTGTAGACACGGACCGTGGTTCGAGTCCCATGGCCGGTGTTTGGATATTATTACCATAAACAACTTGAACCAATGAAATGCATCATTATTTTAAATTTCAAGAGGACATTATATTACACCTGCAATTTTCGAAGGGAGAAGAGGAAACCATGGTTAACTAACAAACCATCAGGGCACAGTGAAGATCTTAAACACTGGTTCAATTCTAATCGTCCCCTAGGATGGCATCTACTTCTTCTCTCGTGAAGGAGAGACCATGGTCCTCCATGGTGAGATTAAACAATACGATCTAAGGCACTGTGGCAAAAGAAATTTTCTATTTGCCAAGTAAAAAACAATAACAAAAATGTCACTCTCACAGCTATGCGCTGTTCAGGAACACTCAATAACAACAAGAGAGGAAGGGCATGAAAGGACACTCCTATACCCCGAATAAGTAATTAATTAACAACAGAGTAGTGACTAAGATAAAAGTGATATTGTCCCGCTTGGTGTCGCAAGTGTGGTCAAGACTCACACATACATCCTTGTATCCAGCAGTGAAAAAGACAGACTGTCTCCCTTAGTGTGCCCAAGTGACTCCTGTATCACAGGAGAGAAACAAAAGAAGGCCTGAAACTTCACCTTATGTTCCAAACAAACAAAAGGCCAGAGTCTGCCCCGCGCTTTCCTAACAAAAGCGTAGACAGTTTCCAAACACAGCGGGTACATTAGCACACGCTGTGTTTGGAAACTGTCTACGCTTTTGTTAGTAAAGTGCAGGGCAGACTCTGGCCTTTTGTTTAAGTATTGCTGTTAATCGGAGCCCGCGAAGGGGCTCTGATTAACAGCAATACTTAAACAAAAGGCCAGAGTCTGCCCAGCGCTCCCACATAGCTGCAAGCGCCACAAGCCCTGCCCCGCCTCCTTACCTGCACTCCTCACGACCGCTCCGCAGCATTCACGCCACTCGCTTTTTTCAAAGTGGCCGGCGGCGCGACGTCCTGACTGTGTGCGTGCTCCACGCGAGGTGGTGCACGCTGAGGTCAGGAGCGGTGCGTGCGCCCTAGAGGGAACGGTGCCTGGGTAACCAGCGATATTCAGGCATTAACACCAATAGGTCTTAACCTGAATATCCAACTCCCATTGGATATACAGGTTAAGAAGTGGTCTGAGCTGGCATTAGGTTTTGGCGATATTCGCACTTAGCGTGAATTTTTTTATCGCTTCGCCTGCGTTGATTATAGGCGATAGCGATGTTAGCGACTACTTTCAGTCGCTAACAGGTTGGGTAAGCCCACTTTGCATGTCATTAGCGATAAATATCGCTGACATGCAAAGCGGGCCCCAAACTGGTCGCTATCGCCTAAAAGCTGTCTCTAACTGTTGTTAGCAACAGCTTGCTGATAGGGCGATAAAATTATCGTCGCTTTCGCGGGAAAACGTCCCGCTAAAGCGGTGATAATGCCCTTAATAATATGCCCCGAAAAGTTTTAAGACTCTTAGAGATTTGATGAGAGGTGATGTACGGGCACCAGTTTGTGAAGGTGAAGAGGCTCCAGCTCATTATTTGGCAACACATGTAGGGCTTAATACATGTTTGTGTCTTCATAAATGGTGCAAGAACACTGAAAACAAAGGACCATCCATATTTCCATAATATGGTACATGTGATCTAAAGATTTTTTTAATTTTGAGAGAAAAATTATATGAAGTGAAGTCACCTCCTAGACATAAACAATATGAAGCATTAAATCCTTGGGAATGAGCAACTCTTGCCAAAGAGAAAGAAAAGAACCAGAATAGAGCAAAAAAAACAATGCAAAATTATGCAGATGCTCAATGGGATAAAGGGCAGCAGAGATGGAGGAAATGCATAGTTGAGGGCCCTAGAACGTACCAAGCAATAACAACAGAAAAGTCTAAAAAGAATCAGAAAGAGAGAAATAAAGAGGACACTGCAAAGAAAACTGGCACTGATAGCGATTCAGGGGCTCATATTTTTTATGCTTTTTTATCCTCATGTCCACTGCCATATGTGGCTCCACAACAAATATGGAGGATATTACAACCATCCGTACAGCAGTAGCTACAGCCCTGTCGATTCAAAAACAAATCAGATTGAAAGACCACTTCCTGCATTTCTGTTTGCAACTGCACCAGTTGAGGTAGCCCCTACGGTAAAAGCTCCAGGTGTTACTGCTTCTATTATGACTGTTCCTTTCCCAGTGTCACAAGTTGTATCAGCTTAAACATTGGCAGTGCCTGTTGCAACTGCACCTATAAATGTTGTACTAAACTCTGTTGTTCAAGGTGCTGAAGAGGAGTAGCTGTGATAGGGTGCATTATGACATAACAAAACTGATAAATTGCTGCCTGGACCCCACCCCATATTGTTCAATGATTAAGAGAAGAGAGAAGGATTGTCATTTTGATACCTTTTGCACAGCAAAAGACAGGACCATTTGATGATAGGATTTTTCCCCCTTGGTTTGAAGAAACTTCAGAAAATAAAAGGGTGGGTGAAACAGAGACTATCTACTAGTCAAGAAAGAGTGAGACCCTTAGACGTACTAAAAACTGAAGGTAGAATTAAAAGAAATTTCTAGAGGATGTCTAGAAATTGTATTCAATACCTGGAACATGAATCGATATATCTAACTAAAGAAATCACAGGATGAGCAGCTGCCACACATGACAGACTAACTGAATTGGCAGGAAAATATGAAGTGGAAATTCCTAGAAGTGTTCTTTTACAGAAAAGCTTCAGGGCAAAGGTAGATGCTAAAGCTATTATGACAATGCAGGCTTCAAGGATGAGATTACACATTGCAGAACTGGTGAAATACTTCTGCAAATGGAACAATTTTGACTGATTAGAGAACAACTTCGAAATGAAAAAGGGAAAGAAAAGAAACAATCAGATGCTACAGTAGTGAATGTTAAGCCACTGCCAGTACCCCAGACGAAGATGAGGCTTTAAATTTTCACATGAGGGAAATACCAGGTGGATGGCATGTTCATGTACCATGGAGTATAGGTGACATTCCAACATTTACAAACAACTTTCCAAAGTTGAGAGATAATCCCGCTCAGATTTGTGAGAATTTTAAAGGTTTTGCGGACACGTTTAAATACTTTGCTTGATATTGTAGTATCAAATGATCTATGGGCTGAATGTAAGGTAGCTGTGCAATGACCACATACTGAGCCTCCAAGAGATGTGCGTACATGTACTTCACCTGTCATAATGACCAAGTATGATGAGTTGATTACCTTTTTGTAAGGAAAAGTTCCAGTGAGGAACATTGATTGGCTAAAGATTAATAGAACTACTTGGGAAGCTAAAGGATCAGTGCATGCTTATTATGAATAGTTATTTCAGGTGTTCAAACAATATAGCAGACAAGAAAATCCTGAAAAGGGAGATATGGGGGGTTTTGAGTCACAGTTCGTTCTTGCGTTGCAACCGGAGATCAGTAGGCACATACAACCGAATATGATTTGTTGGCAGATAAAACCTTTAGATGAGATTCTGAGGTATGCAAAATACCATAGTGATGAGCAAGAAATTAAGCAGAAGAGACTTAAAGAGAAGTGTATGCTAACGCAAACAAAGTTAGCTCAAAGGGATTTCAGAATCAATCACCTGGTGGAATGCAAGGTGTTGGAGGTCAAATTGCACAAGGCCGAGTTGGTGTTCCACAAGGTAGAGGTTGGGGTGCTCTGGTTGACCCAAACTCAGGAGTTGACATTGCAACGTTGTAGAAATCAATTTAATGTCACTGTTGTAATAGGCTCGGGCATTGGAAAAAAAAGTGTAGGCAGAATCCAAATCAAGTGAGTGGCTCCTGCCAGAATGAATGCAAATACCAAAGCAATCACAATTTTGTATCATGCAGGTTCCACAAGCACCAATGCCCCCAAAGAATATGCGTAATCCCATGCTGAATATGAATGTACCATGAGCAAATTCAAATCCATTCTAAAATCAGAACCCATTTCAACAGTCCCCCATGTTGGAAGATGAGAGTTTCGACACTGACAGTTCCAAATGATGGTGCCAAAGGGGGAAGAAGATTGTTTACTTGGCACAGTCTTAGAGGTAGACCTAAGTGGACCATTTGTAGAAGGACCGGTTAAAGGCCAATAAGTGTCATTTCTTAGCTACACAGGAGCTACCTGTTCTACTCTTAGAACAGCTGAAGTCCCTGACCTACCCCTCTCTGGAAAGAAGATTCAAGTTGTAGGTTTTACAAATAAACAAATAACTAATCCTGTTTTAAAGAAAGTGCCTATAAAAATAGCTTTATTTGAGGAAAATCATCAGTTTGTGGTTTGTTATTTAAGTCCTTTAAATCTGTTGGGGAGAGATCTTTTGTGCAAATGAAATTAAAGAATTATGCCATAGGTGTGTTACATGTCAGCAGATGAATGTAGGAAAAAGAACCCCTGTAACACTCAGCCAGGTTGGAAATTCTGGAGGACCCTTTAATAGGATGTAGTTGGGCTTCATCTAAATACTTGTCTACAATGGGCTGAGATATTTTCTGGTTATTGTGTGCATTTTTTCCCAATGAGTGGAAGAACAGAGAAATGACAACCTTACTGTAGCTAAACTCCAGTTATGTGAGCGTATTCCGCCCTTCGGATTCCCTGTTTCTCTAGAGTCAGACCAAGGGACTCATTTCAATAATGAGTTCCTTAGAATGCTCTATGTGGACCTTCAAGTGGAACAGAGATTGCAATGTAGCTATCGCCCAAGGCTTCTGGAATAGTTGTGTAGTTGAATGGCATGTTGAAGTCTCAATTGACTACTGTCTGTGCATATACTTCACTGAAATGGCTGTATGCTTTACGACTGATATTTAATGAATCTTTAAAGCACCCCTGACAAGAGAACTAGATTGTCTCTACAAAAAACCTTAAGGATTGTACAATGAGACTGCCTGCTTTGCCTGCAAATTCTCTTGTAAACATCACAGATAACATGATACTTAATCACTGCAAAGGATTAGCTGATGTGGTGTGTTCTGTTTGTCATCAAGTTGGAGCTGCTACTACCAGTCCACATCAGGAGCAGTGCACCAACCTTAATCCTGGATTTTGGTGAAAAAGCTTGTGCAAAATTCCTGCCCGGAGACGGGGTGGAAAGGCCCCTACCAGGTCATCATGATTACCAACACTGCAGTCAGAGGTGCTTTAAATTTGGGCCAAATCTCAAAGCCCCTATGTCTGTATGTACAAAAGGACCACAGGTAGAGGATGAAGTGCAGCAACAGCTCACACTGGTACTAGTTCTGAAATCTCAAAGTGGTGTAGGAGCATCCACTGAAGAAGAAGAAACATTCAGAGCTGAGGATAAAGGTACTGTTGAAATATCGTAAGAGCAATCAACTGATCCAGGTGAAGGAACACATGTGAGAAGAGAAAAGAAGAGAAAGACCCCTAAGGAGACCAGAATGGCCAAATGGTAGGAGGCAATTGAGATTTAGTGTGTCAGTTGAACGTATACGACAGACCATCATCAAAGAAACAGAATGTAGTGGTGTATGTGAAATAGTAGAAGAACAACAGCCAGCAAGGAGATTCAAGGGAGCAAGAGTACCTTGTCATGGGTATTCTGGACTTATTACTTAGAGAATGTGCCAAATACATCAGGTCAAAATCCTAATAGTCTGATAGCAGAGACATTTGAACCTCTATGAAATGCCACACTAAAACAGCATTAATGAAATAAAATGTCATTAAATAAAAATTGCAATCAAGGAAGAACTTAAAAAGCACCATTTGGAGAATTCAGAAGCTGAAAGAACTGATAAGGTAAATGATGAACTGTGTTTAAAGCATAAAATACTAAGACAGAAACAAAATTTGACAACAGACAATTAATCAAGATGAATAAACAGACTTAAGGAGAATTCCCCGGGGCCAAGGTTGCAGTAGACGTGTAGGGATAACACAATTCGATGAAGATAGAGTTGGGCTAGGTATGTCTCGCAAAGATTTTTGTACACAAACTGAAAGAAAAAATTGCAAGTTGATTGTTGAAGGCTGTGTTCGTTTACACAAGTAGAAGTCAATCCAGAAGATTGAATCTGCCTGCTGCTATATTCTACTCAAATTTTGACTATAGATAAACATGTGTATGCTTACCAAGGATAAACGTAGAATAGTGATTATTGTTACACTAATGTTAGTTATACTTTGATCTACACCTGCACCTACAAAACCTATGCACACAAGAGATGAGACAAAATTAAAAAACGTTGTTTGTAGATTATTAAAAAGAAGATTTTTTGGTTAATATTTATTCTAGATTAGTTTAGAAATACACTCAAGCTTTAGACACTAATGATCATTATGTCTGTGCCACTTACCTTCTTCAGCTGCAGAAGAAGAAGCATATTGTAGTAAAGAAGCTGGAGACCACGAAGGAAGTACAGCTGGTTTATTGTAGGAAAGTAACAGGAAGCAACCACGACACAAGCTGGCCAGGCACAAACTGTCGCCACCTAGAACACTAGGAGGGAACAGAGCCAACTACATTCTGGAATGGAGAACACAGGTAAGGATCGTGGTACAGCATAGAAACAGAAGAAAGGTTAATATACAACACATCTCCTTCCGTAGAATAGAAAAGAAAACATGTCACAAAAAGGAAACTTAACGCTTAAAGTAAACATGTCATGGAAAGGAAACTTAGCCAAAAAACTTAGCCAAAACTAAAGAGAGTTAGCCGAACTAAAGAAAGCTAGAGATGTCAGCAATGTAAATTGAGCAATCAAACAAGAAAGGATCACCAGTGAAACTAAGCATTGAAATGGACACACGCCACCCCTCTAAAAAAAAACTAATCACAACAGAAATCATTCAGGTGTGCAGGGGGTCTACGGCACCTCTGAGGCCTGGAGGCTGACAAAGGAGTGTTGGAATCAGGAACGGGGCTGGAAGAAGAGAGAACGGGATCAGGAGCATCCCCACCCCCATCGCCCTGCACCAAAACATCTACAGGAGCAGACGCAACAGGAGCTGGATCCTGAGAGGGAATGAGCATGAACCCAGAGGATGGGGAATCCTGGGCAGGAACAGAGGAGGAAGGTGAAGCAGAAACGGGACCAGTGCCAGCTTTCTGATAGAGAGCGACCCTCCTTAAATTCCATTTTTCTCCATTAGAGAGAACTACATAATGAGGATAGACCATCTTTACAAGAAAGGGACCACGGAATTTGGACAAACCATCCGAAAGGCGACCGGACTTTATTTTGACGAGATCACCTTTGGCAAGTTTGCTTGAAAAAGGTCGAGGAGGGAGGCACCCAGAATCCTTACCAGAAGGCAGACACACAGAACCCTTACCAGAAGGCTTAGGAACATCTTGGGCCCGTATAGGACGACTACCAGAAACACCCTTAGTAGCAGGTAGGCTCACAGAACTCTCACCAGGAGAACGCTTAGTAGGCAGACCCACGGAACTCTTACCAGGAGGCCTTGGAACACCAGGCACCTTACCCAAAACTGACTGACAAACCATGTCCTTGAGCCAAGAGGGAATAAGCTTGGTGCTGGGAATTCTACCCCTCATTATTTCAAAAGGGGATTTGGACTGAGGGGCATGAAGAGTGGTACAATACGCATACACCATCTCACGAACAAGGGAAGAGACAGAAGAACTGCTGGAGAGAGCCATCTGAACAGTGCCCTTCACCAATCTGTTAAGGCGCTCACAAAGGCCATTGCCTTGGGGATTGTAGAGAGAAGTCCTATGGTGAGAAATACCGCAACCAGCCAAAAAGGCCTGCATGGCATGCGAGACTAACTGAGTACCATTGTCAGTTATAAGAACACTTGGAAAACCCTCCATAAAGAATAAGGACTTCAGGTGTTTGATGGTAGTTTCCGTAGTAATATCCTTCATGAACTCCACGGATAACCATTTTGAATGGCAGTCCACAATGACAGCGGCAAACCTCTGTGAAAGAGGTAACGCGGCCATAGGACCTATGAAATCCAAACAGATGGTATGCCACGGGATCTCTGGAAACTGCAACGCACCCATTTGGGACCCCACAGCAACCTTCAGTCTCTTTTCACCCACTTTGCAAGTATGACAGTCCTCAACCCAAGAAGACACCATAGAGTCCATACCGGGCCACCAGAAGTTTAACTTGAGACGTTGTTGTGTCAGGGTTTGGCCAAGATGACCCTCATGGGCTAAAGAAATGAGTTTGGATCTCAAATCAACAGGAGGCACAAACGTATCACCACGCATCACAACATTGTCACTGCATACAGACATTTCATCAATGACTTTTAGGAAGGGCCGAACCGAAACGTGGACACAACTCTCCCTGCGGGAACCAAGTTTAATCAGCTGGATGACTTCCTGTAAGACACTATCCCGAGACATGGCATCCACCCACTCAGAACGAGAGAAGGAGCTCTCAGTCAGTAGAAGAACATCATCAATCCAGGCAACATTCTCATCAAAACCCTCCAGACTAAAGCCAACATCGGCACCAGACTGAACAGCCAACCTAGACAGACAGTCAGCCTGGAAATTCTTCCAACCAGAGATGTGGGAAATGTCAAAGTGGTACTCCTGGAGTTTGGAAGCCAATCTCGCCAACCTTGGAGAACCAAAAGCCCCCCCGCCAGGAGAAAGGATGCGGATAAGGGGTTTGTGATCCGTCTTAAGATTGAAACGAATGCCCCATAAGTAGGGTCGAAAATGGTGAACACCCTACGCAGCAGCCAGAGCCTCCTTCTCAATAACAGAATAATTCTGTTCACACTTGGAAAGAGTGCGTGAAGCGAAAGCAACCGGCCTGTCACCATCCCTATGAGACTGCAGCAAAACAGCGCCAAGACCATGAGCACTGGCATCCACCAAGATAGTGGAAGTCTTGGAAGTATCAAAGGGTGCCAGCACCTTCGCACTGCAAATAGCTTCCTTGATTTCTTTGAAACACATTTCTAGTTCTGGGCCCCAAGTAAATTTGCAACCCTTCTTTAACAAAGCCCTCAGAGGCAAGGTCTTCTCCGAGAACCTCTCCACAAATTTGGAGTAGTATTCGATTAAGCCCATGAACGACCGCAACTGGTCCTTGTCAGACGGGCAAGGGGCTAGGCGTATTGCGTCAAGAAGATTCTTCTTTGGTTTGACTCCGTTGACTGAGATCTCATGTCCCAAGTACTCAATGTTCTGGACGAGAAAAGAGCACTTCTCCTTACGCAAAGTAAGGCCAGTGTCCCAAATTCTGTGCAAAACATTTCTTAGCACAAGGTTGTGGTCCGCCACAGAGTCTCCAAAAACCAAGATGTCATCTTGAAAGAACACCACGTTCTTCAGCCCCTTGAATATTTCACTGACAAGTCTTTGGAAGACACTCGCTGCCGATATCAACCCGAAGGGAAGGCGAGTAAATTGGAAAATCCCATCAGGGGTGATGAAGGCAGTAAGGTGTTTCGAAGATTCATGGAGTTTGACCTGATGGTAGGCACTCTTCAGGTCGAGTTTGGAAAAATATCTGGCCCCTTGAAGAGTGGACACCATCTCTGCAATGTTGGGTAAAGGGAAGGTGTCCGCAACGACACACTTGTTCAGGGACCTGAGGTCCACACAGAATCTCAATTTTCCGTCTGATTTTTTAGAAATCACGACGGGCGAAACCCATGCTGATGCTTCTGTAGGCTCTATCACACCGGATTGAAGCATCTCCTCAATCAGGAGTCTCACCTCATTACGGATAGAGATGGGAATCCTCCTTACACGATGCTGCACAGGCAAACTACCCTTCTTTAGTTTAATAAGATGGGCATACCCCCGAAGCTCACCCAACTCCTCCCTGAACACAGACCCAAATTCAGAGAGGATAAATTCGATAGAGTCATCATCTACAACCATAATTTGATTCTTTGCCCTTGGGTTGATAACTATATATAGGTCATATTGATGTACCCAACCCAGAATGGGGGGCCCATCAATCGAAACATAAACCTTCCCAAATATAGACCTTTTCTCAAAGACAATCTCAGACTCGAAGAACCCAAGGATTTCAATCTTCTGACCATTGAAACTCTTAGGGGAAATGTCACTGTCATGTAAATTCACCCCCTCCCAAAAAGCGTTAAAGGTAGACTTTGGTATGATGGTATGGTGAGAACCAGTGTCAACCATCAACAGCACCTCATGGGAATCCATTTTAAAAATGGCTTTGGGTCTGTTTTGTCTTGGATCATCACAGATAACATCGACATCGTCAATGACCAGGAGTCTATCAGGTTCAGTTACAGAGTCATCGACGTAGGCATCAACGATAGCAACTCTCTGCCTAGCTTTTGCCTTGCACATTTTGGAGAAATGTTCAACCTTTCCGCACTTCAAACATTCCTTGTTTGTGGCAAAGCAAAACCTAGCTTCAGAAGAGTGGCTACTACTGCCACACCTATTGCAGAATCTACTTGTTGGTTGTTTCTTCGCAGGAGGTTTGGGTCTGTTTTTCACTACAGCAACATTGTCTCCACAGCAATGTTCACACTCCGCCACAGTACCTTTGTCAGAAACAACAGAGACCTCTTGATGAGGAGAAGACTTATGTGAGTCTAGGACCTTCATGCATTTGCTGGACTCCTCAATAACTTTAGCCAAGTCAATTGCATCTTTCAAGGTCGGGTTCTTAGCAGCCCATAACCTCTCTTGAATCTTTCTGCTAGAGCACTGGACTACTAGTTGGTCTCTAATAAGTTCGTCGTTCATAGCACCGAACTTGCACTTTATAGATAACTCTCTAAGTCTAGCCACAAAGTCATCTATTGTCTCTGAGTCTTTTTGGCGTTGTGTGTAAAATTTATAGCGGTTCATAATCAGGTTCTCCTCCTTGGCAAATCTGATCTCGAGACGATCAACCGCTTCCTTAAACTCATCAATATCTTGTGGATTAGCTCCTAGTGTGATCGGTAAGAATCTAAAAATTCTTTGCCCTTCCTTGCCCAGAGTACTCAAAAGGATAGCTTTTTTTCTTTTGGGCGAAAATTCCTGTCCGTCTAGCGCTTCAAGATAATTGTCAAACATTATATACCAGTCTTCCCATGGTATCTCAGGAACCCCAGGTTCGGGTAAAAACTGAGGAGGTAAGGTAACCACAAACTGTTGTGCCATTTAAAAGGTATAATTAAGTCAAAATAAGGTAAAAGGAATGAAATTAGCACAACCAGGTTAGAGATGTGATTATAGTATAAGCATACCTCTGTTGCATGGAGATTGACAAAAGTCCGCAAAACGATGCCTTAGCGCTGTGACAGCTGTGGCAGGAATGAGGAAGGAAGGGTTTCAGCGATGAAAAATCGCGTTCAAACAGGCTAAGATGGCCGCCACCGCAACTCGATTGAAATTGAGGCTTGGCAGACAAACAAAAGGAGCTAAGATGGCCGCCGCTAGGCAACAGCGAAAACGAGGCTTGGAATCCGCCTATCGAGGCTTGAAACGCAAGCTTGAGCGTTGACGGAGCTTGCTGATGAAGGGTCTCCTAGGCAACAAGCGCCAACAACAGGGAGACGATGACGTCGGAGCCACTGCCGTTGTTGGGGCTAACGCTGCACTCGAGCTTCAAGAAGTACTCACAAGTACGCCACAGGAGCACCATCAGCCGGATTTGAGGGGCACTACGTGGAAATAGGCAGAGTCCACACGCTGCAGGTTCGTTTCTTGTCGAGGATGTTCCGCTGTGTACTGCTAACTGGAACGATGTCTTCAACACATCAAGTATCAGCTGGAGGTCTACAAAGCTTGCTGGCCAGCGTTCAAAACGTCGCCAAAAATTGTAGTAAAGAAGTTGGAGACCACGAAGGAAGTACAGCTGGTTTATTGTAGGAAAGTAACAGGAAGCAACCACGACACAAGCTGGCCAGGCACAAACTGTCGCCACCTAGAACACTAGGAGGGAACAGAGCCAACTACATTCTGGAATGGAGAACACAGGTAAGGATCGTGGTACAGCATAGAAACAGAAGAAAGGTTAATATACAACACATATCATCACATCCCACTTTCATATGCAATTGCCTGTACCATTTTACTTCATTTATTTTATAGGTATGAGCGTTTTGAATATTATTTTCCGAACTAAGTCATGATTCTTTCCAAAAATTAATCCTCATTCACAATTAAATGATGTGAAATTACGTGATATTTCTTTAGATCTGGCACAGCTATAGACACTGTGAAGGAATACGAATAGAATCTAAACCTGTTTAATGAGGTCTTTAGACAAGAAGTTTATTCTAACATCAGAGGAGAGAAGAACTCATATTTTGCGCAACAAAAATAATGAAAGATGGGCCATATATCAAGAAAAGGCGATACATTATCGCTGCTTTTATCGGCAGGAAACTGCCACTAAAGCTGCGGTAATGGGCTTGATAATATGCCCTTGTGAGTTCCCATAGAAGCCCAGGTTATGGTTTTAACCTGGGCTTCTATGGGAATTCACAAGGGCATAATATCAATCCCATTATCGCCGCTTTAGCGGCAGTTTCCTGCCGATAAAAACGGCGATAATGTATCTCGATGTTTTTTAGAAATGTTTGGAAGAAAGGAGATCAATACAAGAAGAAAATGGTTTGTCTAAAATGAAAATTAGATAGATGACAAAAAGGAAAATGAGTTTACAAAAGGAGGAATCAGTTTAGAAAAAGACACATAGGAAAAGTAATTGTCAACACACATTCAAGTATTGGAAGTACCTGTACAAATTGTAACAGGGGAACAGGCAGTTATTCCTGGAGTTGAATTTGTGTGTGGACAAGATTCAGATTTTTAGTTACCTGCTGATTGGGCGGGTGTTTGTTATTTAACTTTGTTGTTTTCTAAAATGTATCATGTAAATAGCATAGATGCTTTAACAATGACACCCCCCCTTGACACACCGTAGTACTAATGATGGGACATAATTAGTGGGAGACATCTTTGAAGCAATCATACTACCAGTAGGAGTAGTTTTAAATAATGAGAAGATTAGAAAGTTATAAACTGTAGTAGATAAGCTGACTACTAATACATCTGACGCTTTGTTGGCAGTTAACACAGAATTAATGAAAGATTAATTAGCTATAGATATATTATTAGCTGAAAAAGGCACAGTCTGCAAAATGTTGAAAGCTCAACATTGCTGGTCAGATATCCATGGCGAGAGTAGAAAGAAGAAGAATTTACAATGAATATTTCTGATCTGAAACCTGAATATTAACCTTTAGAAATCACTAGTGTTTTAGGGAGTTTAGGCAAAGGAGCTTCTGTCATTGGCAACTGGTTTGCAACAGTGGGAGGAGGACTTTTTAGACTCAGATTGAAACTTGTACTAATCATTGAGACTTGCTTGATAAGCCTATATGGTTTGTATATTGGATTTAGATGCTTTAACACAAGGAAGAAGAACAAAGAAAGAAAATGCCAATTTAGAGAGGCGATACAATTCGAAGAAAGAAAGAATAGAAAATATAAAGAGCTAAAGGAAATCAATACCTTCAGAAATAAAAAGAGTGACTCAGCAGACAATGAGAATACACTCTAAAGATTAATTTGTGAAGAAATTATGATGGGTTTTCAACCATCAGAGGGGGAAAAGCAGACGTGAATTTATTTTGCTAACAAACTTGCTTTTTGTTAATAATGTGCTCAGTCTTAGTTTAAACAGTGCATATACTAACTGCAAAATTTGTAGTAGGTAATCATTCTTAAATAATATAGCCCTAAATGTGAAGTTGATAAAAGTGCTGATTTAAGTTAGCCTAACTGTCAATGTCATGTTAACTGAAAACAATGCAATAACATTCAAATGCCTGTTTTCATGTTGAACCATTCTTTGCACAATGTGTTTTTCTCTCTTTTCAGCAGAGGGTGAAATTTTCCAGAATCCTTCTGTTAGAGAGTGAATTGCACTTATTTTGTATTAGACAACTCATAGTGAGGTTCACACTGGGAGGAGGCAACAGGAATAATAAGTCAAGAGAGGGACAGTCTGGCCCGCAGAATACCACTGATGTAGTTTGCTTATTGCCAGGATTCACTGAAATTCTATTGGAGGACTCAGAAGACAAAAGAAAATAATGTTGCAAAATCAATTGTTGTGTGTTCATATTAGTGTCAGTGGCAGCGCACGCAGCGTTGAGCATAGTGCGGCACTCGAGAAATGAAACCTGACGGATTCTCCTCCTCCTAACATGGTGGAGAATGCACAATATTAAGATGGCTGGGCACTCCCTCTCAGGCGTCTTCTTGTGCATGTGACAAAATATGTCACCCAACAGCGGCAGACTCGTGCGGGTGTCAGGCTCAGGTCGTGCTCGAGCAAGTCAACTAGCTTGCACATAAAATGTCAATGTCACGTCGCGTGCCACCAACAAACAGGTACTGTGCGAACTCCAACACAAATGTCACCTGTGTGAACTCCGCTCCAACACAGGTTTCACCAGCATGAGGTGTCCGTCTCACCATCTCTCTCGCCACGGAGTCTATAGTGATCGATTCGATCTCCTCCCAGCCCATGTTGTACTTCCACACAACGAATATCTTGCCACAGTACAGCACTATCCCCTATTACTTTTTATCGTCCTTGAGTCATCATCCCATCCTCGTCGCCAGTTTTGAAAGACAGGAGACCAATGGAACTAGGATAATTTGTACTTTATTAAGCAAGATGAAACAACCCTTGATCTGCTCCTGATCTGCTTACTCTCTCAACCACCACTCCCCCCAACATTCAAGAACCCCTACAGCATAGATGTTATCAGCAGCCCCAAAATGCTAGAAATTCCATCTACTTAGTGAAATCACAATACATAATATTTACAATACAAGAATATAACATAAACAAAGTCAGCAAACAGGAGGGGTAAGCCATGCCAAGGATACCAGGTTTAACATGACATTAATATTTGTAGAGCTAGTGTTTGCTTTTATTATCTGTTTTGCCCATATTTGCGCCTTCGTTGTTTGCTTTCATCATCTGCTCTGCCTGTGCCTTTGTTGTCTGCTTTGGCCTGTTTTGTGCCTTCTTTCGCTCTTGCCCTTCTCCTGCCTGCTGTCTCCCCCTGTGCTCCTGTTCCCACCCGCTCTTCTTCGTCTTCCTCCTCTCCACCGCTCCTTACTTGTTCTCTTGCATCTTGCTTCTTCCTGCTCTCCTGCTCACCACAACAATTCCAACCCTATCCACAGTCCCCCTCACATCTTCCCCTCCCAGGACTTTCTTAATGATGGCCTCAGCACAGATGCGCAGCGGACACACTCAGGTTGTGCTCTGCCTGTGCTCTGAAAGCACACCACAGGCAAGCATGTCTGCGCCCGTCCACACCTGGACCACATCCAGAGAATGTTGAATCCAGCCCATCATTCCACTAACCTACCATGCTTCCATGCTCTCTTAACCCAAACACTATTCGCTGCACTCCTGCCATGCTTCATCACTCAAAAAGGAAGGAGCCTTCACCTCCACCCACTTCACCAGCACACCACACCTGCTGTTCCAATACCCACCATAACCAAATCAACAACACCCAACACACCACACGTACAAGCACACTTGAACCTCAACATCCTCTTGCTCAGAAAGCATGCCATGGAGTTCAAGGATCTGCTGGGTGATGCCACCCCAAACCTCCTTTACCTCACTGAAACATAGCTGACTGCAGCTACAATACTAGACATTACCACAGTCATTCTCGTTGGATATAAGATCATCAGGCAAGACTGCCAAAAAACACCCAGAGGAGGAATCACTAGCATCTTTAAGGACACCATCAGCTGCATGACCACCACCAAAACCCAAACCGGCTATAAGAAATAACTCAGCTTCAAACCACAATCACAGCCAACTTCACCCTGGGCGGAACCCTTGTCTACTGAGCCCCAAGACTCTGAGGCAACTTCACTAGCAACATTACAGACTTTGTCGCCCCACTAGCCCTTGATTCCAGTCACTAGATCCTCCTACAGGACCTACATTTTCACCTAGAAGATCTGTCTGACCACAACTCCTCGAATGCCTTGCAAGCCTCAGACTTACCCAACATGTCTAGGCACCCACTCACACTGGATACATCATGGAACCCATTTTTACCTCATTCAATGCTATCACGATCAACAGACCCACATTATTCACCTGGACACACCATTGTCAGATTCACAATCAATATCTTCCACACAGAAGAACCATTGTTACAGTCTCAGCCGGCTGAAGCTGGAACAAAATATCAGAGGTGGATTGTCCTTCTGCCCTCCACAAAAACCAACCAGAGCATGAAGCCACCTATCCAAAAATGTCAACAACTGAAATGAATGGATCTCCACAAGCGCTGATATCGGAGAAGAAGCCAATCAGCAACCATGCAAATGCAGGCCAGCTGGTCCACGGAAGCATTCAGAGTTACCAAAACGGTACTGCAAGCCACTAGAACAATGGTCGGAGAGCCAGTCAGGAAGAATCGGAGAGAACTTATTCACATCTGACAAGAGACTCTACCACACCAGTAGCAAGCGCCAATAACATCACCCCAACCAAAGAACTGTGCAATGACCTCTCTGACTTTGTCTGCAGCAAAATCACAGCTGTATACAGCCATTTCGGCCCACAACTGGACTCAAGCACTTTGGAAACAATTCTCCTAGTACCAGAGAAAGTCAGCACCTTGACCACATGGAACACCATCAGCACAGAAGAAACCACAGCAATCATGAAGACCAGACCCTTGCCCCTACCACGCCTTTGACAACGGTTCAACACCCATTAGAGAAGCTATCACGCCCATCCATTGAACAGCCACTGGGCAAAGTCATAGAAAAATCTATCAACAGACACCTTGCTGACCACCTCTCCAACCGCCAGCTCCTTGACACCACGCAATCAGGGTTCAGACCAAACTACATCACAGAGGCTGTCCTCATCACAGAAACAGATGATATTCGACAGTGGAGAAACCACAGCCCTCATCCTACTTGACCCTTCTGCATCATTCAAAACATCCCCACATCCCACCCTGATCAAACAACTGCACAAGGCTGGCATCTAAGGACCCACCCTCCAATGACTCTGCACCTACCTCACCAGAAGAACCCAAACACTCAACATGCCTAAAAACTCTTCAGAAGCCCAGGTAGCTCATTTGCGTAGTCCCGCAGGGTTCCGTGCTCAGCCCAAAACTATTCAACATCTATATGACTCCACTAGCAGACGTAATCTGTGCACACAACATTGACATGCTTAGCTACGCTTGACAAAACACCCAGAACCTACTTAAACTCCTGCATGACCAAAGTGGCCACCTGGATGAAGTCAAACTGCCTCAAGCTGAACACGGACAAGACCGAAGTGTTGATCTTTGTAAAAGAAGTCTTGCTATAGGACAGTACCTGGTGGCCTACAGACATTGGACCCACTCCGACCTGAGCACACAAGCAATAAACCTCATGGTCATTATCAACAGCAAGCTGGATATGCCCACCCATGTCAACGCCATCGCCGCATCTGACTTCCACACTCTGAATATGTTGAAAAAGATATACAAGTGGACACCAAACAACACCAGGAAGACTGTCACCCAGCCACTCATTACCAGCAAACTAGATTATAGGATGCCCTCTACACAGGAATCACCAACCAACTAACAAAAAGACTACAGACCATCCAGACGCAAGACTGGCCCTCAACCTCCCACACCAGTCACACGTCACACCAAATCTCATTGAACTCTACTGGCTCCTGATGCATAAGCACACAATTCAAGCTTTTCACCCACACATTCAAAGCACTATGCAACACCAGCCGAACCTAGTTGAATAGCAGTGCGTAGTTCCACCAGCCCCCCAAACACATCTGCTCAGCCAGACTTACTGCACAAGTACTACATATACGCAAAGGCGGATCAGGAAATCACACCTTCTATTACATTGCTCCCAAAGCATAGAAAGACCTCCCACACCAAATCCTAGCCTCTTCATCTCTTTTTGAATTACGCAAGAAGCTGAAGACCTGGCTCTTCGAATAGTCCCCCTCGAAGCTAGACTCACTCACCTGCAAGCAGCAAGATACCCTCAGGGGTGATAGTGCCCTATAGAAATACTAACATAACATAACGTAACATAACATAACATAACATAACATAACATAACATAACATAACATAACATAACAAACATAACATAACATAACATAACATAACATAACATAACATAACAGAACAGAACATGACATTGCATGATATAACATAACTAGTTGAGCAGGCCCAAAAAGCTTAGGTGCACCCTTTTAAGTTAGATTAGAATATTGGATACATGAGCCACTGTATTTCAAGGACTGGTTGCCAAGGAAATACTTGACCAGTGGGCTGTATGTAGATGGATGAAGAGAAGGTTAAGCCAAAAGAGCTCTGGTGGCTCTGAGGAAGAACCCGCCAAAAAGGTGGTCTGACGTGTATCATATTAAAGAAAGAAATCAGAAGTATTGCACCATCCTGAGGATAAGCCAGACATCTGCGGCTGTTTGATTTCAATTAAGAAGGAAAGTTACGCTCCAGTTCAGCATAGGCCTTAAAATCTCCATGAGTCAGATACACTGAGTTCCCAAAAATATGTCAGCATTCAACTGCTGCCATGAATAATATATGCCGAGAAATCCAGTCTCGCGAAACAAGAGTGATAAAACGCATTTGACTGAGTTTAACCCTTAATAACTAAAAGCTATCCAGACCAGGTTTATTTTAAACGAATGGTACATCATGGAAGGAGTCTGTTTACTGTGCCAAGAAATATACTGATCCTGTATAAAGATTAACATATGCTGGTTGAACACAAGACAAGACACTCTCTGAACTTAAAATACATATTTTAAAGCCATTATGTTTGTTTAATTTATTTTGTATTGTCATTTACGTATTGTTGAGTATTTTAGTGAACATCTATTTAAGTAGCAAAATAGATATAATACACATACATGCACATAGCTAGCAAAAAAACTTAATGTTATTAAATGTTCTGTTTAATTTACATATATGTGAGTTGTCTTGTTGTCGTTGGTATTTCATATTATTTATTAATTTGGTCATGGTAATGTGCAGCCGTTTGGTAAGGCTGCATATGTGAGTATCATGTTGATTTCATTATTGTTTTTATTTAAACCATCACAGTGGAGGCACAAAATAATTACCAGATTTCATTCACACTGTTGTATAACTGTAATTGGGGTATTTGAAAAGCTTTCATCCATGAGGAGGTTTGGCTATATTAGTTCGAACCTCGATGCCTTTTTAAAATAGTCCTGATAGCTTCAGGTCACAGCGGGATCCAGGCTGTGTGGGTAGTGCTTCAGAATACGTTTATTTCTTCTTAAACAATTTTTATAATTCAGTGTACGAATTAGGCTGTCAGATAGGGGCGCTGTTTCGGGTGCTTGGAGGGGATTTTAATTCTAAACTGGGTAACATCACCACAGTGAGTGATCCTTTGCTGTTGCATTATCTGCCCACTCATCGTGCAACAATTGATCAGAGGGGTTTGAAGTTGCATAAGGCCCAGTGTAATGTGGGCCTTTCTAGTATGATAAAAATTGTGGGGGACCCCCCACAACCATACCCCTACTTTTGTCGGTTGGGCAGAGGCTCCACAATTGACTATGGGCCCGATTCACAAAGGTAAACTGAGATGAAAGTCTAACTTTATTAATTTTGGTATTCACAAAAGGCATTTACGAGGAGTACAGTTAGACTTTTGTCTCAGTTAAATTTAAGTTTTGGTCTTAAGTTTAGGCTTATGGTCTCAGTTAAACTTAAACCAAAACTTGGGTTTAACTGAGACAAAATTCTAACCTTACTACTCGTAAATGCCCTTTGTGAATACCGAAATTCGTAAAGTTAGATTTTCATCTCAGTTCACCTTTGAGAATCAGGCCCATAATTTGTATCTCTAGGAACCTGGTTTCTTTTGGCTTTTGCACATTCAAGTGTTTCAGTGACTATAATCTTATTGCGTTTTCCATTATTTTACCCATCTGCCTTCACCCTTTGCCATCCCCGGAATCAGTGGCTTCTCCCAGAAGGACAATGGCTTATGGCTAAAGTGGAGGGTGGTTGATATAACCCACTCCTGATAAAGTTGTTATTAGCAGGAAATCTGGCCATACTGATTGATTGTATTTTAAGCAGTGATTCATCAGCCCCTGACATTTTTTAGGGTTTCTTTAGCATTAGTAGTTCTGCTATAGTAATTATGCTAAATCTTTTGAGAACGAGAAGGCAATGTAAATTGGGTGGTTTAACAAAGAGTGTAGAATCACCAATCGCAGGCATTGTGAATTTTTGAATTCTGGGCACCAAGATAAGCAAGGAATTAAGTCTACAATAACAGATTATAAAAAAGCCATCAGGAAAAGGAAACTTGAGGTAAAGGAAGAAAGATCGGAACATCTAGTCTCTACTTGGAGAGACAGAGATACAAGGAGATCATTAATGGTAAACAGGTCTTCCTTCATTTGTCTGACAGCCTTAGGTCCAACATCAATCCAGAAAAATGGATGGCTCACTTTAAACAGATCTATTCATCCGCACACAGCCCTGCGGCCATGCCTGCAGAGGAGCTCTCTCGATTTCCCTTGGAAATCTCTTTTGAGTACGCTGAAGTTATTAGTGCCATCATGGCCAGTCCAGCCAAGAATGCCCCGGGTCAGATGAGGTGCCCATGGACTTGTACAAGGCTAACATTGAGCTATGGGCCCCTCTGATAACTAATGTTCAAAATGCCGCTGCCTCCAGTCAAATCCCAGATTCTCTGTAAAGGGCAACAATTGTCCCGGTCTTTAAAAAGGGTAATAGACAGGATCCATGTTGTTATAGACCCATATCACAGTTGGATTCTACAGTTAAGATAGTGGGGAGAGATATTTTTAACCGGATTGGGGCTTGGATGCAGAAAAACAATGCCCTCTGTCAAGTGCAATAAGGCTTTAGAGAAGGAATGGGGACTTTATACTAATCCTCAAATCTTAAATTCATCATTGGTGAGTATACAATAAGTAAGCAAGGGGCACTCTATTTAGCCTTCATGGATTTAAGTAGTGCATTTGAATGGGTTAACAGGTCCCAGCTGAGGGATACTTTATCCCGCATTGGTATGCCTTCCCCTTAGGTCGATTTCTTGTGGGCCTTGCACAGGGAGGTCAGAGCATTCGTTAGATACGGTGTAGAGGCAGGGCCGGCCTAAGGCATGTGCAAGCTGTGCACCTGCACAGGGCCGCCAAACCCCAGGGGCCGCCACGCCAATATATATCCTTAGATACATATTTGAGTGGCGGCCCCTTGCAGGGATTTGGCGGCCTCGGGCCCCCTACCTACAGTCCCTGCTCAGGGCCTCCGTGAGCCTAGAGCCGGCCCTGGTAGAGGAGGAATGTATCAAATGTTTTTATCTTTCCCTTGCTGTTCATCAAGGATGTGTCCTGGCCTCCATTCTATTCTTACTGTACATCAAAGGTCTTAATCCTTTTTTAATCTCAAATGGTAAGGACATGACCAAAATAAAATCAGCATTTATTCCGGCTCTACTGTATGCCGATGATGCGGTCCTTCTTTCTCGAAGTCCCAACAACCTCAGGGGTGTCGTGGATGCCTTTGTCAGGTTTGGGGATGGGCTAGATCTAGATACGAACATATCTAAGACACATTATTTGGTATGTGGAAGGCAGACATGCAAAACTAGGCGTATTTCGATCATGGGAACAACAAATGGGAGGGTCAGTGAATTCCCCTATTTGGGTATGATGTTTGACGCACGGAATTGATGGTCAGCTTGTCTCTCCAACTGTTGTATGGGATTTACCCAATCCTGAGGGGCGTTATTCAAGTTCACTTCCAGTGTTGGCAGTAAACCTATTTTTCCCCTGTTAGAAGTACATAAGATGAAGTGCCTCTGGCCCTGACATATGGGGCTGGTGTATGGGGAAATCAAGACTGTGCTAGTCTGCAGCAGAAGGAGAATCGCTTCTTCAGAATGCTGCTGGGACTAGCCCCTGGCACCCCTAGTTTCTTCATGCACAAAGAATCGAATCGAGCATATGTCTAAGATACAATTAGATTTCCATCTCTGCTCTGATGGATGGCGGTATGGAGTAATGAGCATACATACTGCCCTTAAACACGATATAATCTTGGATTGTTTAAATTGTGAATATGGCCCTAAGATTCCATGGTTTGTCTGTGTAAGGCGAATTGCTGACTCACAGGATAGATCTGAGCTGTATACTTCTCCTCAAGGGCTGAGCAAGGCAGAGCGCTTCAAGTTTAGGGAGCTGTATGTTATGCATGTTGGAGATGCCAGGAAGAAGCAGGCCCTGGGAAAACTGACACTGAGTCTTATCTGGTTATCAAAACCAGGGATGGTCCTCAGCTTTATCTCTCGCTCATGAGGAACCCATGGGAAAGAGCACTATAACGAAATCTTGTTTATGCTTAGTTAGAAGCCATCTCTGTTTCAAGGCTGCACAGTTTAACCTAACTCTTAGGCTGCCTTGCCCATGTGATGGTCTTTCTCCTCAAACACTAGAGAACTTTACCTTGTTCTGCATATATTACACACCATTTCGCCTATTCGTAGAGCTTGCAGCTTCCACCAATATAGGCCGGCCTTCTTTTAAAATCTCCGAATATTATCTGAGCAGGTAGTTTGTGCCTTCTTGAAAAATGCCCTATCTTGGCGGAATGAAGTAAATTTTTTAGAATTGTCTGTTTTAACCAATAATGTATTTATGAAGTAACTGTTCTTTAACGTTCTTAATGATCTTATACCCAGATGCTACGTTATCAAGTGTTATATATGTAGTAAAACATTTCTTATGCGCTTGGCATAATGCACCAAATCTTTTGAAAAAATCTGTTTTTAACTAATAAGGTTTCTGTGAACTTAAAGATTTTTACGTTTTTTAAAATGTTTTCACACTTAGATGCCATGTTATCACACAACATATATGTGACAAAAGATATTTAACGTTCTTAATGGGTTTGCACATAGACGTCATGCACTTATGTAATATACATGTGCTTTTTTAATTGATATTTATGGATGGGAGTTCGTTTTATTCTTTTATGGTTATTTTAAATAATCGAATACAAATGTACCTACGTACAAACCTGGCAGGATTAACATCTGGTATCCTCAAAGAATATTAAAGAGCTTCTCCTGTGAACGTACACTTTCCTAAACCTACATAAACTGCTGCGGTAAGCTTTCAAAGCTCAGGAGTGTTCAATTGTCTCCTCCTTACACACACCCACACAAACGCATATACACACCCACACACACATACACACATCAATCTATCCAGTCAATTCAATCCGCCAGTGAGAATACTCACACAATGGGCAGAGTAAATGTTCCCCAAAGCAGCTTACAGAGCATATCTCATGCAGTATTCTGTTATCCAGCTATACGTTTCTACACTCTGGCTGTATCTATTGATGTCAAACATCAGCGGGACATTTTCTGACAGTGTACCTGCCCTTACCCATTAGAACCATTGCAGATACAAACTATCTCCACCTAAATCCCAGAAATGCTCTAATGGTTCAGTAAATCGGATGTTTGGTGGACAGAGCATGCTTGCGGCTCTATGAGCAACCATCATCCTCAGGGAGTTAAGATAATGTTTCAAATAAGAATATATCCTGAGACAATACTATATGCTATGGTATTTGTATTATGTAGTGCTTACTACTATTGACAAGGCACTGAACTGTTATGTGGGCAAGTGGCACGCCTGTAAGCAGAAAATTGCAACATAAGCGACTTTGGGCCTGATTTATAGTTTGGAGGATGGGTTGCCCCATCACAAATGTGACATGTCCCTTCTGCCTTAATGCAAGTGCCATAGGGTGCGATGCAGTCATAATAAAGCAGATGGGATATTTGCCACAGTTGTGATGGAGTTACCCATCTGCCAAACTCTAATCAGCCCCTTTGTCATGCAGCTTGTAGCAATGTTATATGCAGCTTGCAAAATTTGTTGCATATGGTGTACAAACTATCATACATTTTTGGTTTACATGGTTGTAACAAAATTGCCATGTAAACTTCATGAACTGTGTCATGCCACATGTCAAATTGTGTTCAGTCACTCGTTATATTTCTAGTGAAGGCTCATGAATTAGGTTAGTCATCTTGAAGGTTGTCATTCAATTAGGGCATGGGAGGGAAAAGCATAAAGTATGCATTAATAATTTGCAAATTGCCTATAGTATTATGGAACAATTATATTGTGTTTCAATTGTAATAAAAAACTATATTTGGAAAGCAGTCATTATTTGATATCATCAGTTTTGTCTGTGTGTAACCAACTACGGAAATTCTGACTATTTCAGTCAGATCAATACCAGCCAATGCACATATCTATTGCACATTTATAATCAGATGACCGAAACTTCACCTGAGAAGCATTGTGGTTTAATTTTTAGGGTAGGCATTCATAAAATTGGGGGACAGACTTACTAATTTTTGTCTCAATCAAGCGCAGCATCTTCTGTTGCTGTACTGCTTCAATGGCAAAGTTAAAACCTGCACCATATCTACAAAGATAATGTGATGTTCATCTCTCTGCCAGTGATGGTGCACTTTTTACTCCCATGCACCAATGCCGATACCCTTGCACCATGTTAAAAGGGAGTGTTCGTTCTGTCAAGCATAGGTTTTGTACTGGAAGGGGACCCTTCTGGTATAAAAACTATGCTTTAATAATTTTCCTGCTTGTGCTTTGTATGTATGCTGTACAGTGCAGCACACATGCCACTCACTGCTTACTCCTTTCTCGAAGATGTATAGCTTTTTATCAAACATCTCTGGCTACCAATGTTAGTATATAGAGATTTGTGTCAAAATCCCTCCCTCGTTGGTTGAAAGGGAATGCCTTACACCACCCATGGTACTCCCTTTCATGCAAAGTAGCAGTACTTTGTATTGCTTTAGGCAAATATATGTTGGAAAGCAAATCAGAACACAGCATTTTGCTCTGGTTTGCTTCACCTTTGAGAAGCAAACCTGGCATAAATTGTTGATACATTTCTGTCTTTATACATATGATTTTTGTAGTCACTGTTTGGGACTAAATCATCCTGATATATATTCACAGTTTGAAAGCATATAGCCTTCACACATCCATTTAGTCATCTTTGGTTCTCAGCTACATGCAATTCAAACATTTAGTCATCCGTTGTCCCCTAGTACACACTTCAAACATTCCATTAAGTCATTTTTCATCCCCAAGCGCAAACACTTCAAACATTCCATTCAATCATCTATAGTATTCAGGTGTACACTTCAAACATTCCATTCAATCATCCTTTGACCCCTGGTACAAACTTCGAACATTCCATTCAATCATCTTTAGTATTCATGTGTACACTTCCAACATTCCATTCAATCATCTTTACTCCTCAGCTACTCGCACTGCAAACATGTAATCCATTATCTTTTCTCCCCATGTACACACTTCAAGCATTCCATTCAGTCATCTTCAAACATTCGTCCTCAGCTACTCGCACTTTAAATATTCCATTCAGTTATCTTGAGTTTTGAGGTACACACTCCCACATTTCATTCAGTCATCTTTTGTCCCCAAACACACTCTCAGGAACCTATAAATTCCAAGTGACCTAATGAATTCCCTTAAAATTCTATCATGAACAGACACCCTGCATAAGAATGGCAAGTGTGCTCGCTATAAATATATTATGGATTACAACATTAGCTCATACAGTAGTGGAACCTCTGCTGTGGAGGAGGAGTGTCACCCCACTGCTCTTTGAGCAGTGCAGAGGAAAAATAAAATGATAATAAAAGAAAATTATTATAATTGTATTTTTAGTATGACGCCAGGATGGAGCGGGTGGGCTTGTGTCAGAGGAAGGAGGAGTGGTTGGTGCACCATAAGTGTGCATGATGGTATGTCCAACCATCATGCGCACTTAGCATGTTCTCCACCCGGCTGTATTGCACCGCCTGGGTGGAGAACATTCACATGCTTCTACTCCCTGTCTGAGCATCTAATCAGGCCACTCAGACCAATCATGATACTGCTGTCATGCTGGTGACAGCAGCATCGTGATTGGCTAGGGGAGTCTGTGAGCCTGAATGCTGTCGCGAAACAGGAAAATAGGGAGGATGGAGTGGAGGCGGCGGCTGGCAACCTGCGACCAGCAGGTAAGTCTTTTTTTTTTCTCTCCCCTCCTCCATTACCCACCAGCCGCCCCTGAGGTCATATATAAAGGGCATGCGCCAACCACTTACTAGTACTGTGTGGGTTTTATACTCATGATAAACTCCCTGTATAGCAAAGAGAACTCAGAACCGACATAAGCTTGCGAATCATAGCAGGAAAACAGACAAGTTTAGCAGCAATGTAGAGTTAAGGATTGTAATGCTTCATGGTTTGCTCCAAAAGTTACAACACCTAGCTTTTGCAAGTTTCCTTTTATCTAGCCCCTCTGTCATTAATTTATCCACTGCTTTAAACAATTGTGCCAAAGAGGGATGGAAAAGCATACACAAGAGGACTTGTGATGAATATATGCATCAATAACATTTTCACAGAATCTAACATTTGCCACCTCACCAAATACAAAAGAATTTAGTATTTAATCAACTGAATGATTTGTGGCAAAATGTGTCCGCAATTGTGAATATAATGCTGTCCAGGGAAAAGATGAAGTGCAGCAATACTACGTAAGAGATAAACGGGCTATGACAAAGACAATGTCTTGTCTATGCAAGCTATTGTGTTTGTCAAGTTTCAGCCATGTTGGAAACCATAGCTAAAAGCTACAAAAAATACTCATCAAAGCAATTTAAAAGATGCAAAACTTCAGATCTCCCAGCGTTGCCAGTAATGTTTTTTTGTGATTGGAGGGGTGGAAGTAACGACAGAAGGGTGGGATGGGCCAAGCAACAATTTGCAAACTATAACTGAGGGTACAAGTAATAACAGGAAGGTAGGAGGGTGCATGCAAGGGACAGGTGGATGCCCGCAACGATGCGAGGGTGGGACAATATAAGCAACACAAGGCAGGATGGGATGGTGGGAGGGGCAAGCAACACAATGTGGGCATGCAACAATGCAGAGTGGGAGAGGGTAAGCAACAGCTAGGGTAAGCACAACAACAGTGGCACACACAACAATGGGGCCAAGCAAACAAAACAGTGAGGGGTGGGAGGGAGTAAGCAACAATGCAGAGGAGGGGACAACCAACAAAAAAGAAAAATCTGACCTTGTGTATCATAACCTGGTTATCATTTAAAGTGCTCCAAAGCCCTCAGGCTGATTTTGGGCTATATATAAAAAACTACAACATAGAGTGGAACAGGGGTGGGAAAACAGTCTACAAACATACGCACTCTTATGGGGTGCTGTCACTATAAGAAACAAGCATTTGCAATGCAATTGGTCTTGCCTTTGAGACCTTATATGTATTTAGCTATGCAGCACATTAGCCTGAGTGCTGAAACATCTGCTGTTCTTTAACATACAGGGAAAGTAAGCACCAAACTGCCTGAACACATGGAAAGAAATGTTGCCTTTCAGCAGGAAATGGTATAGGCCAAAGCTCTGTTTTTAATATAAAATCAGGGCCTTCTGTGGTCATATCACTGAAAATCCAAGATTTCAAAAAAATATTATTGTCTACGGGTGATCGTGGAAGACAATTTCTATGGACTGGAATCTAGAGAATGCTAAAGTGATTCTGGTATTTTACTGACCTCTGCTGGTCGTTTTCTATCAAGAAAGTTAAATAGAGGCAGTTGCCCGAAAAATCAAAAAAAGAAAGCCCCTCAGCAGAAAGCAATTCTGGTATTTTACTGACCTCTACTGGTCGTTTTCTACCAAGACAGTTAAATAGAGGCAATTGAACAGGCAGAAAGCAATTCAGGTATTTTACTGACCTCTACTGGTTGTTTTCTATCAAGACAGTTAAATAGAGGCAGTTGAACAGAAAAAAGTCCTTAAGCGGAAGCACACAAGTCCTAGGGCTTATCTCCAGAGCCCACAAAGGACATACACATATAAATATATAGTAAGTATATACAAGAGGTCTCAAATGCTCGGCCTAAAAAGTTGCTCCAAAAATATGAGCTTTGGGAGGATACTGGGCAAAGAAGCAGTACTTGGATCATGCTCCAGGGAAAGGAACAAACACATGACGAGGAAGTGATGCTGGTATGACCTGACCACAGAAAAGCAAAGAAATGGGAGTTATGATGAAGCCAACCAATGACAAACAATGGGCGGTCTCTAAGACTCCTGTACAGAAACAAAATGTCCCGCAAGCCACAGCTGTCTAAGGCAAGGCCTATGCACGGGGTAATTTTGACCAATGATGACTAAATGAAATGTTTTTAGTGCGCATAGCTGAGGACAAACCAAAATGTTTTTAGGGCACAATTGCGGGTGCAAACTCTACACCTGCTATTATATGGGGTACGGTAATTAGGGAGTAAATAATTTTCATCCAATTCAAAACATGACACCTTGAAACTGGGAATTATGTGTGCATGGTTCATGAATTCACCTGGTCAATGGTGCAAAAACTGTAATTATACATGCCTGGCCCCAATGAATTGTGTCACGTTTTACTTGCAGCTAATTGTGGGGGTAACTCCGTTGTTAGATACAATTTGCAGTCAATTTCTAATCCCGTTTTGTGCACAAATAAAAGTTTGTGCCCGAAATCGAATCACCAACCCAAGTGTAATTTGGACTTTTGAACTCGACCTCAAATGGCCCAAAATAAATTATTCTGGGTGTGCAGGACCTTGTAATATTCCCTGTACATTAAGTCTCAAAACAACTGATGCAGTGCAAACCTGTATGTGGCCTGTAATCACTGTACAGCACACAGCTGGTGAAAACTGAATATAAAACAGACGGATGGAAAATGCTTGCAGGAGAAGACATTAACTTGTGAAACAGGTGCTCACTTAAAATGAGGGTTTAGATCACAAAATATTTTTGATTGCTACTATTTCTTGTCTTTGGTGGTAAGTTAAAGCAGTACTTGGTGCAAACACATTTCGTTGCCTTATTATGAAAGCAGACAATTGGGTGGTGGTAATGAATGACAGGTCTTTTTGGGCAAATTTGATGTGTGGCATTGTATTGTGGTTGTGATGTGTTTTTTTTCCCGTTGTATTTTTGTGCTACACTATTGCAATGTGATGTTATTGTGTTGTACAGCAATTGCTGCATTGTGTTCTGGTTTGACTGCTTTGTTGATTTGCACCTTAAGTGCCCTGTTATATTTTAATTTGGTGTTGTTCTTTTTTAGTGGTATGTTGTTTTGTTTACATTATTTTGTTATGTTTTGTTTTTTACTTTTAACATTTCAACTGCTGCTACACTTTCAACCAGAACCAGCACATGCCTTTAAATTTCCTGTGACAAGCAACCATTTACAGTTGCCTAATAATATGACACACCAGTCAGCCAAACACTGACAGAGGTCTGTCTTAAATTAGCTCTTTCAGTGCTCATGTTACACGATAAGGCCTAAGGACTGGACGGACAGTTCAGTTCAGTTCAGAGCCTTTATTCGACCTCTATATAGGTCATAAAAGAAAACCACAGAAATGAATACGGACAGATATAATATACATGTAAATAAAAACAACAGCAGGATGCTAGTGTAACTCTACAATATACATGCTCTAAGAGAGCGACACTTTGATCCAATACAATGAGTTCCTGCATATGTTTACAACTTCTTAACCGAAAACATACTTTCAGCTTAAAATTGCAATAAAAGTTATAAAACAATGCAAAGACAAGTATGCAATTATCATATCATTGTTTTTATTGCCTGTATAGCTGATTTCAAAAAGGCACGGACGCAATAACATATTTCAGGTGAACTTAAAAACTGTAAGTAAAGCAGAGCTACTTTACACTGTTGGAATCCTAATTCACATACCAAGGGTTTCAAAAAGAGCTTACCTGGCTAACTGTGCAAATTGCCATAAAGTGCAATAGTGTTTGTGCAGATTGATTGTAACATGGCCAAGATGATACTATATTCCCCTCTAGGTCTGGGACACTTATAAAACACAGGTACCAATATACTGAGCCTGCTCTTAAGCGGAAAATAAGTGATTGCTCCCATTGTGCAAGGTCAATAAATAAATACATCGGGGATTCACCTGTAACTAAGGATCTATAGTAATTCAGGGCTGGGGATTTTACTAGCTCATTGTTCATTCTTAGGTCTTCACAGTACTCTAAAAATGCTGCCTTCACCTTCATATTATCTGCTTTAGAAATGCTGCTAGGCTAAGTGAACAGAGAAGACACTCCCAGGGTTACTAGAGTGTCCCTAATATAACTCAACCATGGAATAGAAAAAGCCTTTTCATGGTTGACAAACTCAAGGATGATCTCCCTGCAAAATGTTGCTGCCGGATTTGTCCAGATACTGACCCGCAACGGGAGAGGCGCCAGGTGGACCTTATCAGAAATGAATCCCTGGTTCAGCTCTAAATGGACAATAAAGATAGAGGTGGTAGGTGGTTCAACAAACGACGACAAAAAGGATTTTCCTCTGCCTGTAGGGAGAAACTTTTATTAAAACCCCACAAACCTGCACCATAGGCAGCAGACTAATACACTGGGAGATGTACACCTGCAATGCTGGCAAGACAGACTCTCTAGTGCCTGGTCTAATAAAATTGCAGACTATCCCTGCAGTTCTACTAAATTGGAGGCTAGAATTATTAAGCTGGAGTGCCAAGATCCTGAGAAGCTAAAGGTCAAGCACGGATAGCAGAAGTTGTCAACACTTTAAGTGCCTGCCCTTGATGGTAATTTTATTTAGCCTTAATATGCAAGTCCCACATGACACAATATGAAAAAAGAGCAACGACCGCAACACCGCCACCCTCCTAGACAACCTCGCCAACCTCGGACTTAAACAACTGGTCACTTCCCCCACCCACATCGCAGGTCACACCCTCGACCCCATCTTCACCTCCAGCAACCATGTCTCCTTCAGCCACACTACAGATCTCCTCTGGACTGACCACAGCTGCGTTCACTTCACATACAACAAGCCGAAACCCATCATCCACCTCCAACCAACTCTACAAAGAAACTGGAACAAAATCACCATCGACCAGATCTCCTCATCGCTCCTTCTAAACCCCCCAGCCCTCTCTTCTAATGCCAACGAAGCCGCCTCCAACCTCACCCTTTGGCTATCCAACACCGCCGACACCTTGGCACCACTGAAAAAACGCCATCACAAACTTGGCAACAAGAAGGCCTCATGGTTCAACGATGACCTCAAGAAATCCAAGAAACTGTGCCGCTCCCTTGAAAAGACCTGGAAGAAAGACCCATCCACCAGCAACAAGGATGCCTTCAAAAGCGCCATTCGTACTCACCACCAACTGATCCGAAAAGCCAAGAAAACATCATTCAAGGATCGACTTGACAACAACGCCCACAACAGCAAGGAACTATTCAACATCGTCAAGGAATTTTCCAACCCCTCGGCCAACTCCAACGACATCACCCCCTCTCAAACCCTCTGCGACTCCCTAGCCTCTTTTTTCCACAACAAGATTGCTGACATCCACAACAGCTTTGACAACCAACCCGGAAGCCAACCCACCCTACCATCAGCTGACCATCCTCCCCCCGTTAACACCCTCAACGCCTGGAACCCAATCTCCACTGAGGACACCATCCGCCTGATGAATTCAATCCACTCTGGATCCCCCACAGACCCATGCCCCCACCACATCTTCAACAAAGCAGACTCCGTCATAGCTCCGCACCTCCGAGACATCATCAACTGCTCCTTCAACTCCGCTACCTTCCCAGAAGATTGGAAACACGCTGAACTCACCGCCCTTCTGAAAAAACCAACAGCGGACCCCACCGAACTCAAAAACTACCGCCCCATCTCGCTTCTCCCATTCCCGGCCAAAGTCATCGAGAAAGCTGTCAACAACCAGCTCGCCACCTTTCTCGAAGCCAACAAATCCCTCGACTCCTCACAGTCCGGCTTCCGAGCCAAACACAGCACTGAGACCGCCCTCATCGCAGCAACAGACGACATTCGAACTCTACTGGACAATGGAGACACAGTCGCCCTCATCCTCCTCGACCTCTCCGCAGCCTTCGACACAGTCTGCCACAGCACCCTTTTACAACGCCTCAGAAACATCGGAATCCAAGGAAAAGCACTGGAATGGATAACCTCGTTCCTCACCGGAAGAACCCAGAGAGTCCGCCTCCCACCATTCAAGTCCGAGGCCTCTGAAATCATCTGCGGCGTACCACAAGGATCCTCACTCAGCCCCACCCTCTTCAACGTATACATGAGCCCCCTCGCGGCCATCGCCCGCCAACACAACCTCAACATCATCTCCTACGCGGATGACACTCAACTGATCCTATCTCTCACCAAGGACCCCAGCACCGCTAAAACTAACCTACACGAAGGAATGAAAGAAGTCGCCGAATGGATGAAACAAAGCCGTCTGAAACTGAACTCAGATAAAACAGAAGTCCTCATCTTAGGTAAATCCCCCTCTGCATGGGACAACTCCTGGTGGCCGGAAGCCCTCGGAAATGCACCCATCCCGACAGACCACGCACGGAACCTTGGCGTCATCCTGGATTCTTCACTCTCAATGAACAGACAAGTCAGCGCCGTATCCTCTTCCTGCTTTAACATTCTTCGCATGCTCAGAAAAACATTTCGCTGGATCCCCTCCGAAACAAGGAAAACAGTCACCCACGCTCTAGTCACGAGCCGACTGGACTACGGAAACACCCTCTACGCAGGTACCACCGCTAAACTCCAGAAGAAACTACAACGAATCCAAAACGCCTCAGCCAGGCTCATATTAGACATCCCACGCAACGAACACATCTCTGGTCACCTTAAAGACCTCCACTGGCTACCCGTCAATAAGAGGATCACTTTCCGACTGCTTACCCACGCACACAAATCACTCTACGACATCGGACCCGATTGCCTCAACTCTCGACTTTCCTTCTACTCCCCCTCCCGCCAACTTCGCTCTTCCAGCCAAGCCTTCGCCACTGTACCTCGCATCAACAAGACCACCATGGGAGGCAGATCCTTCTCATACCTGGCTGCCAAAACATGGAACTCACTCCCCGCTTACCTTCGCCTCACCCAGAATCACCTTGCGTTCAGAAAGCTGCTTAAAACGTGGATATTTGACAAATAATCCACCTCCCCTTCCTAAGCGCCTTGAAACCCTCTGGGTATGTAGTGCGCTATATAAATGGTATGACTTGACTTGACTTGACAATATGTGATTGAGTGTAATTGTTTTTTAAATCAAGATCTTGCATAAAAAGAGTAAAACTGTCCAACAGCTGCCTCGGTACATTAGGAGTAAGAGCTTAAAGGGCTGCATGATCTGTATAGAGGAAGGCAGGCACCAGAGTACCTGCCATTTTGGGGGTGTCTACTTGAGTGGAAATTAGGTGAGCTGTCAGCCCATTTCTATAGAGGATTAAAAGTAGAGGTGCCAGTATGCACCCCTGCTGCACTCCCCTCTTCAGTGGGAAATCGGGTGAGAGCTCACCGTGAGCGTTTAGGCGCACTCTAGCTGAAAGATCTGCATATAAGGAATAGAGAAAATTCACGAAGGGGGTCTACTGCTTGATTCAGCAACATTAGCCACAATTTGGTCCTGTTCACTGAATCAAAGGCAGTGGACAGGTCCATAAAGGCAAGATAAATGGGGCAACGTCTCACATGGGTGTACTTGTTAACCATCAGAGCTAGTTCAGACACTGCTCCTTTGTATCTAAATTTGTACAAAATCCAAATTGCCAGCCCATGTGACTAAGGAGTCATTTATAACTCTACCAACAATTTTGATTGTGCTATTTATGGGCGAAATAGGGTGGTAGCACTTGGGAGGCGTACGATCACCCTTTGTAAATATAGGCACAATCGTTGATGTAGTCCAGGAGTATGGTATATTGGGTGTTAGGCAACAGTTAAAAACATTAGTAATCAGAGGGACCCATAGCTCGGGCACACATTTAATCAAATCAACCAGTGCCCTATCTTGACCTTGCGCTTTCCCGTCGGTACTATGTTAAATGGTCAGTTCCAGTTCCTGCAAATAAATAACAAGCATTTGCAATGCAATAGGTCTCGCATTTACGAGAGTTTCATAAATGTAACACCTATTGCATTACAAATGCTAGTTTGTAAAAACACCCATGCGGTGCTTTAACTTTAATATTGTCCGTGCCCTTTCTTTAGACGAGCCGTGTCTAAAGAAAGAGGCGTGGCCCCCATTAAAGTGAAAGCGTTGTATGGGTTGATAAACAAATGCCTTTTTTGTAAAAGTGCCCCATGCCTGCTTTCTTTTTAATGGGGGCCATGCCCCTTTTCTTAGACTCTGCTCGTTTAAGGAAATAAAAAAAGAAAGTAAAAAAAAAACTGCCGCATTTGGCGCTGCAAGTAAAGAAAAGGCACGGCCACTACTATCAGCATGGCATGCCGTGCTATGTAAAAAAAAATGAAAGCTGTTGCAAGAGAACGTGGCAGGCAGGTATGCGAAATCCATTAAACAAAATAGTGCTCGGAGGCTGCAATTAAAGCAGAGCAACAGCACATGTAAAAGGGGATGTCCTCATGTGAGGTTACAAATGAAGACAAGGCGGTATTAAGGAGGGACTAACAAGCCTATTTATGAATCAGAACCCAGCATTTATGAGGGACAATGACACAAGCCAATGACAAATATAGACGGAGAGTGGGCAGGGCTTTAAGTGTATACAGAACCCCTGGATCAACAGGGCCTTTCTTTGACGAACTGCAAGAAGCACTTGCAGTCCCGTGTCTTAGGTCTGATCACTGCATTCTTCTTGGAGATCTTAATGTCCATATGGACAATAGCTGCGACCCTGACGCTACAAAACTTATCGATATCACGGCTCCGTTAGGGTTATCTCCCTTTGTGAAAGGTCCAACACACAATAAAGGCCATACCTTAGATCAGGTATTTTCAACGAGACCCATTTCTGTCTGTGCCATACAGCCAGTACTCTGGTCGGATCATTTTTTAATTTCCTTCTCTTTGCCTGTCATTGCCCTTGTTCGGGAGAGAGAAATTGGGGCCACGCGGACTTCACGCCCTTTCCATCTGCTCTCTGGGGACATGCTATCTGAGGCTCTCATCTCCTTTCCTTGTCCCCTTTTGGGAAGTCTGGAGGAGAATCTTGTTCTCCTCCATAAATGGCTTTTAGCAAGATTTGAGACTTTAATCCCCAAAAAAAGATCTAAATTAGGAGAGCGCAGGGCGTCAGCCCCATGGTTCTCCCCTGAGTTGAGGACACAATGACAGGAGTGTAAAAGGGCTGAGAGGGCCTGGAGGCGGGCTTACGACCCAATTGAGAAATTGAAATTTCGGGCAGCAATTAAAGCCTATCATCATTCTATTTGGGATGAAAAAAAGGCCTATTTTGAGCACCGCATTGATGAGGCTGATAATGTTGGCAAAGAAATTTTCAAAAACCATACTCATTCGGACGCGTGGATACAACAACTTGCCACCTTCTTTGTCAGTAAGATCACAGCCATCCAGGCCTCTCTCTCTAGTGCGCAATCGGATTTGAGTCATCTAACACTTCCATGCTCTGTGGAAGGCCACGGCCCTTTCCTCTCTGTATTCCCTCCCATGGATCTGAGTACATCGTTGGAGCTTTTGTCCGGCTTGAAATCCGGCTCTCCTCTAGATCCATGCCCGGCTAAATGCTTGGGGAAAGTGGCATCCGCCATTAACATCTTGGTGAACCCCCTGCTGAATACATCCTTGTCGACAGGGGAGGTGCCTCAGGCCTGGAAGCGGGCCATGATTTTACCACTGCTCAAAAAACCCACCTTGGACCCCCTCATACATGCCAATTACAGGCCAATCTCCCTTCTCCCTGCTCTGGCAAAAGTGGCCGAGCGTTATGTGCACAGGACAATTTCCAGTTTCATCGAAGGAAACGACCTGTTGCACACCTCGCAGTCCGGCTTCCGCGCTAATTTTAGCACAGAGTCGGCTCTGCTGGAGGTCACTGATGCCATCAGGGAAGTACTCGATTTGGGGGGAAAGGCCGTGTTAGTCATGCTTGACTTGTCGGCGGCTTTCGACACCGTTCCTCATGATGTCCTCCTTGTAAGACTCTGGGAGTGTGGCCTTCGCGGAACGGTGTGGAATTGGCTAAAATCATTTCTGGCCGACCGCCGACAAACGATCTGGGCGCCTCCTTTTTCCGCTGATATGGCTCCGCTAGAGGTGGGAGTCCCGCAGGGCTCCATTCTTAGCCCTATGCTGTTTAACATCTTTATGGCCCCTCTGGCGGAAGTCGCGGAATCTTTCGGCGCCCAGATCGTGTCTTATGCCGATGACACCCAACTCCTGTTCACATGTGACAGGGGTGGGTCATTTGATGGCACAAAGATCAGGGATTGCCTTGGTGCGATGTTTGAGTGGTTCAGAGGTCATGGCTTGAAATGCAACTCTGATAAGTCAGAGTTGCTCTTTTTCGGTTGCGCACCGGAACATGACTGGAAATCTTGGTGGCCACAGGATATGTTTCCCCCTGACAAGGATGCCTGACTGTGGCCTTTAAGGCCTTACATGGTATTGGCCCCAAATATATTGGGAAACGTCTCTCCCGGTATACGCCAAGCAGGACTCTCAGGTCATCTGGTCTGTCTCTGCTTACTGTCCCTGCAATTCGTCGTGCACGATTGGGAGGTCGATCTTTTCGCTACCTGACACCCAAGGCATGGAACGAATTACCATTGTCCCTGAGATCGGCCCCCTGTCTTCTTACTTTCAGAAAGGATTTGAAGACATGGCTTTTTAGGAAATAGTCTTTTTATTCCTGCCCTTTTCTGTTGTGTGGTTGCTTTCTATGCTGTCATTCTTTGCCAAAGCGCCGGGATGCTCCTCTGGAGTCGCCGTGCGCTATAAAAGAAATAAAGTAACATAACATAACATAACATAACATAACTCCAATATAGCATTCTTCGCAGAGCAGCACATGCACTGCCCAGGTTCGATCTAAAAAGGGGCAGTAAGTTTTGTATTCAGTTACACTGGGAAACTAGCATATTCGGTTCGTCCTCAATGTGATAAACAGAAGTAAAATGTAGAACCCACTCTGAACCTAGAATATTATTTTGCAGTTCCTTGTTCTAATTTGTTTCACAAGGCCCCAAAAGTACTTTCTTACTTTCCAAGTGCTGCACTTTACAGTAACTCCCAATCCCTTTTATATAGTTCCCTCTTCCCGAGTAGCAGCTGAGTTTTATACTCACGATGTGCCTGAAGGATCTCGGACTCGACAATCGACATTCATTGGCAATTTTCAAATGGACACTAAAAAGTTCTGAGGTAATGGAAGCTAGAACATATTCACTCATTAGATAGCTCTAGTATATGTTTTGTATTGGCATGTTCTGTTAGCTTGAGAATAATGCATTCATGTATTTCTATGTATGTTTTAATGCACTTTGCAGGGTCACAAAGCGCCATGTGTTGTTATGCTGTACATCAAATATCAATCATTAAGCTAAAAACTCAAATCAATCTCATGCCTGACAATTGATTAGTGCAATGGTTAAAATGATTTTATTTTAGGATTTTTTATTCTTGCCCCTTTATCTGAACTAAATAAAACGCTCTTATATTCCTTTGAAAATATAGCACCAGAGTAATACAGCTCAGTAAAGTATAGGAAAAAATTATGAATTCTTAAAAAATATTTAAAATATTTGAATGTAAAATAAAAAATATAAATTAATTTTAAATAACTATCTTTAACATAGAGCGAATAAAATGAATTGTTAGATCGCATTAACCATTAATTAAAAGTGTTATTAAATTATTAAAATATAATCATTTAATTAATTTAAAAAAAATAATCAAAATTTAAATTTAATTAACATTTAGTAAATATATTTAAAGTGACACGTTTTATTATTTGGGAAGTGTTTAAACATGTTAATTATCATTTGTTGCAACTTTAAAATATGTATTTCATTATTTGATGTAAAAAGAAATATGATAAAAACCAATACATATACACATACACACACACACCACACCCACACACATATTCATTGAAAAAAATAACCCTAAAGAGATACTTTAGTCAGGAATGGTGATAATATCTTAATTTATGTAAAAAATAGCATAAGGTAATTCACTGATAAAACCAAAGAATAAAGTAATATTGGAGTTAGGTAACGGAATGAGACAAGAACCAACAGTAATTCACCAAAAACCACTAAAATGTGCTAGTTATAGTTTAGTGGACTATCAATAACTTGTGATCCTGTCATGCACTGCTTATGACCTCACATATTACTTCACTCTTGGCATCTTCGGAAATGGTTAAAGGGATTTATGCCAAATCATAAACAGCATGTTATCTGTATAAAGTTCTAACTATGTGCCAAATTTGGTGTGAATGTATTCAGTAGTTATATCTGCATTATAGAGCAAACTTAGCTTTTGTAGTTAAAATGGGGAATAGCACTTTTGAAGCCACCCCCTTTTTTGCCGCTCCCTTTACAGATCAGCACAACTTTAAAAACAAACGGGCATATGCATCATTGGTTTTTGCATTCGCAAACGGTGCAAATCGGAAAAATCGGCCGTTTGCGAATGCAAAAACCATTTTTGGGATGCATCAAACTTTTTTGCACAATTCGCATTTTTTTGCATTTCTAAAAAATGCGAATGCATTTAAGGAATCGCATTTATGCGATTCCTTAAATGCAATGCATAATTTTTTTTAAAATTGCGAATTTGGAAATTGGAAGTGCAAATTAACACGAGGTTGACCCTCGTGTTAATTTGCGAAAATTTTGAAAAAAGCAAAAAAATGCATTTTTTCAACTTGCATGTTACAGACACACATGTCCTTAGGACATGTGTGTGTGAAACATCCACTTAAAAATACATTTCAGGGGTGCAGGGGGGGGTCCTTTGGACCCCCCCCTGCACCCATGGAATGCATGAACATTATGCGAATTCTATTTTGCAAATTCGCAATTCCCATTGATTCCTATGGGCCTTTTGGCCCATAGGAATCAATGGGAAATACGAATTAGCAAATTAGAATTCGCATAATATTTGCGAATCGGTAAAAAATGCGAATTTTACCGAATCGCTAATATTATTAGAAAATATTCATGCATCCCGTTTTGCGAATTCCAAATTGCGATTCGCTATTTTTCGCAATTTGGAATTCGCAAACGGCCGGGATGATGCATGTGGGGGTTCATGTTTATGCAGATTTATCCAATGGCACTAAATTTATTAAGAAAACAAAAAAATGCCTTTCCTATGGAATGTCTTCCCTAACTATAACTTGACTAGCACTTGCGGCACTATTGTTATTGAATTTAAAAATGAAAATAATTCAATTTCTTTTAATAATATTTCCTATGGGTGTTATATTAATTCCCTGCCACCATTATCTTCTATGGGAGTGAGTTGCAGCACCTATGAATGATTATATGGGGTGCTAGACTTACTTGAAGGCTGGGCTGGAGTGCCTTAACTATATTGCGTGTGCTCCTGGGGTCTAATAAGTTTAGGAATGTAGTTTTTGACTATCAATGGTCTTACTCTTTTATAAGTGAGTGCTTGTGTTAGCATGTCCCTCCCGCATGCCCCTCCCTAAACCCCTACTTGCTACACCCTAAGCCCTTCCATTTATTAGTGTGTATTCCCCATTTTCAAACTCCTTCACCCGCCCACATTTACTCATACATTCTAGGCTAATGTGTGCAGGTATCTCAGCATAGAAAAGATAGGAAAGGCATAGGCGGAGGTCTCCCCATGTAGGTTTGTGATTAGCATTTTTTTAGTATTAGAGTAGTACTACTAAAGTACTAGTTATTTACTACTATATGCAGTTTGTGAATAGGCCCTAGTGTCTTTCCAAGTTATGTCCCCTGTAAAAAACACTTGTTAGGTGACTTTTAACCCAAACATTTTTAAAAACTAAAACTTCAACTAGCAAAATCTAAGTTTAGGAAATATTTTAACAATTTGCACACCTCCCAAAGCTGAATGCCCTCTGTACTCTTCTCAGTTCTGAAATACTGTTTGGTTGCTGAGCATTTCACTACTCCTGGAACAAAGGCCAATGCACTAATCAAGTTGCTGTTGAACTTGTCTTCAGCATTCCATACCTCGGACCACCAAATCATTTTACATTGGTTGGAAATGGTGGCATGGCGTGCGAGGTAAAGCTTTATTATATGTCAATGACAACTTGCTCCTCCTGTCCTTTTCACATTCTCTGATATCTGGGGCAATATCAATTATCAAAGATTGTTCCTGCCTATCGGATTACAAAATCAACTGGACAAGTTGTGAGGCGCGCCGTCTGTCCAGAACTATTACTCATGATTGGATATATGGCTATAATATACAATGGGTACTGGAAGGACATCGTTACTTAGGCAGATGCATAAATAAGGGCCTCACCCGCATGGTTTATGATAACTTCCTCACCCAGCTAGAATGTACCAAGGAGGATATGTGTCCCATTGCCAAAATAGTGGAGGAAACAGGACTCCTAATGTTTTCTTACGCTGATGATTCTCAGCTGCTCTTTTCTTTATCAGCTGCAGACTCCGACAACTCCTCTTCTCTACAACTCGGACTCAGTAAAATCGCTGAATGGATGCATAAAAACTTTTTAAAACTCAACGGCGAAAAAACCGAGCTAATCGTACTGGGAAAAAATAAAGAACTCTGGGGACCCCAACATTGGCCATCTGAAATGGGCATCCCCCCTACCCCTGTCACGCACGCTCGCAATTTGGGCGTCATCATTGATGACTCGCTCAATTTGCATCAGCAAGCGGTAAAAACCTTGGCTACCTGTTTCGCCATATTAAAATGGCTAAAAAAAATCTGTTGGATGCTGCCTGAAAACACCAAGAAAACTGTTGTCAATGCTCTAATAACATCGAGGCTAGACTATGGCAACGTTCTGTACCTGGGGGCAAATAAAGCCACTGTCCGCAGGCTACAGACAGTACAAAATGCAGCAGCTAGACTACTATGGAAAATTCCCATCTCCACTCCAACTACTAAATATATCAGGAAGCTACATTGGTTAAAAATTGAAAACCGAGTCAAGTTTAAATCTCTATGCTTTATGCACAGGATTACCACCAATACCGCTCCAAAATATCTGCAAAACCTGGTGCGCCCTTATCGTCCCTCCAGGCTCCTCCGGTCTTCCACGGCCAACCACTTTGAAATTCCAAAGATCAAGCTGTCACGCATGGGTGGCAAGTCCTTCTCATTCCTTGAACCGTCACTTTGGAATTCAATGCCACATACACTGCGGTCTGAGCTGAGCTACATTAAATTCAGAAAGGCCTTAAAAACGTGGCTGTTTAATATTTAGTATTCTGAAGCCATATTAACAATTGGATCTACTGCGCCGGGAAACCCTTTGTTGGGTAGCTGTGCGCCCTATAAATGCAAGAAATAAATAAATAAATAAAATTTCCCGAAATGGACACACCTAAATTTGTCCTTGTGGGGAAAAGTGTAGATGGTGAAAATGACAGAGGCGCCCTGTTTCAACTATATATTTAGCATTCTGCCCCTCCGGATCCCCTACCAACTCTTGACTGGCATAGAAACAAATATCAGATCCTACAACTGGAGTGGGTGCACACCCAGGATCCAAGCACCTCAACTGTGGGCTGATACTGTGACTGGAGGCTTAAGACTCCATCATATGACATGCATAGAACCATGCCTTTCACCTGTCATAACTAACCACACACCTGAGCATCAGATGGGAGACAACACTATGGGTGTGCCTCGAACGACACATTACTTCCTACACATGTTCCTCTTGCTGTATTTCACTGCTGCTGATCGCATGGTAACCTCAATCCTGATTCTGACTGCAACGGCTATGGCGTGGGTTGAGGCCCACAAGCTCAAGAGAATTTCTCCACTGAAACATCTTAAGGCACTACTATGGCCCAATGCAGACCCATTTATAAACAGGGAAATAGTCTACGGGGTGTCCTGGCATGAGAAAGGCCTGGAACGGGTAGATCAGATGTTATCTGGATGTCAGCTGAATCATTTCCCACACTTCAATTAGAAAACAAACCATTGTTGGTACTGCAAACTAGCCCATTGCCTAAGAGCTGCATGCGGAGTGCCACCTGTGGTGCTTCCACAGTCACGTGCTCTCCAGTACCTACACATGCTGCCCCAAGAGTGGTCTTAGGTTGATAGATTTCTTATTAAGACCCTACACTCTGGTCCCTCACCTACCATGACTAGACTCGCATGGCTGATGCATCTGGGGAAGGACTACTCTTTGGAGGAGTGGGCAACATTCAATCAATCAATAATAATCTTTATTCGGCAGTAATCACAGCCATAAAAGATACCACAGCTAAAAAAACAGCATCAGAAACGTTTGTTAACATCATATCGACCAGGTGTACAAAATCCTAGATTGTCTTTGGCCTCGGTGCAAATATATTAAAATGAGTCCCAAAAAAAATACATATACAAAAAATAAAAACTGTTACAAATTCATTAAGATCATTAGGGCAAAAACGCAGAGATCCCTCTAAACATCAGTCCTGTCTCAAGTTTCTTGATTTAAATACTGCTCTTAAAAAACATGTGATAATATAAACGGTTTGAGCATTTGACATTAATTGCAAATGTAAAAGTGCTACATGATCATGACTGAACCCTACTTCCTTTAGGTATGGTTTGAGATACAATCGCCTGGGAAGGGTATAATATTTACATAAAAATGCAAAATGTAGGGTATACTGTGGAGACCTATTGTCGCAGCCACAGGGACCTCTGTCTTGTAGATGCTGTACAAAACCTGGAGGGGATGCCAATAGATGGTGGAGCATATTTAATCCAAAACGGGTGATTAAAAATCAGTCATAGGCACTCGTTAAAATGGAGAGATACGTCTCCATACCCTGAACTGACTTAACTAAGGCAAATCCTCTCACCGTAGATGTTCTAAATTCCATGCTCTCTTGGTCCACCATGGCTTTTTTAAGAAACATTACTCTTAGATCTTTCTAAGGTCATCAGAGATTCCGGATTAAAATTCTTCTACATCCCCATGGACACTTAAATGGGCTGAGCTCTATGGCCATTGCTAATAATGCTCCTCCGACTGCTGCAAACTTCATCACATTCTTTGGTCCCGCCCAGAACTAGCCAGTTATTGGGTGACTCTCTAGCTGTACATCCAGTGGCACAATTCTTTCCCAATAGCTTCCTCACCCCAGCTAGTCATTCTTCATGACATATCTGACATTCCAGAATTGACAGCGCATGAACACCATTGGCTGGCAACTTCGCTAGCAGAGGCCAAACTGTGCATACTTCACCACTGATGCCATCCCCCCACACCTACAGATAATGAGTGGCTGATAGAACTCAACAGAGTTGCTAGTCATGAATGCACTACCTATAAACTTAACGATAAACTGCTTGTCTTTGATGCAGTATGGATGTCCTTCCTGATATGCGACTACCCAACTTCCTCCTGAGGCCATCTCTCTCTTGACACATTCTCACTAGGGTACTAAAAGAGGTCATATGATTAAACCTATTGAATATTGAGTCCACCTGAGTGTCCCTTTGGGGGTCTCTTAGTTTAGTCTAGTTTGGTTGTCTTCCTAGTAATCTTAATTCCCATACTGGCACTACCCCATCCTCTCCACCGCACCCCACCTTCTTTCCCTCTCAGCTCTGCTGTCCCATACTCCTTGCCACCGTATTTGGAAGTTGCGCAGATATATTGTATTCTCCAGAAATATGCATACATGCTTAATTACTTATGTAGACCTACTGCTATATTCTTTTTGTATTGTTTGAAGTACGTAAGTCTGATGCTACTTTATGGACATCTCTGTCGAGAATGGTCCTCGCGTATCCCGAAACATAAATAAAAAAATGTTATAAAAAAAGGTAAATAACATCATGGATGAGCAACACTACAATGTTCCTCCTCCTTTCTAGCTGGTAGGTTTCAAATAATTATGTTCAGCTCTATTTCAGCCAAGTATCACACAGTGTCAGAGCAATCCATACTTTGATTCTGTTACTCTCTGTGAGGGACAATTTTATTTTTAATTCTGTTCTTCAACCTTAGCTAAGGTTCCTGCAGACAACCACCACTTTCACCCACATTATTAAGAAGCTGTGTAATGTTCCATCATGCTGCCCACAGGCAAGCAGGCATCATTCTACACTCGTGTGCTACCAAACACACACTCACAGTCAAGAGTCACTTTCATAAAGTTCAAAATCTATTAGTCCTCATTCTGCCATGTTGTTTCAAGTGCCTGCCTGCTCAGGCATTTAATACAGATGCTTACTAAATACATATTCAAAGAAAACAAATTCACCCCCTGTTGACTCTCCATTTAGTTTTTAGGTTTCGTAACCTGGCGAGGGGCGAAGCCACTCCCAGATCGAAATCTGTTGTTTCTAATAGTGAGGTTAGGACAGCCTCTGTTTCCAATTGGCTAGCTCCATAAATGGAGGCTAGCCATTGGGAGGCAGAGGCTGTCAATCGCGCTTTCTCTCGAAAACGCGATTCGGGGGCGTTTCTGGTGCTTTTTTTAAGCCCCGCCCCTTTGTCCCGGGCCGCGCTGCGATTGGCTGCCGGCCCGGGACACCCCCGTGACGTCATTCCCGGGCCGCGCTGTGATTGGCTGCCGGCCCGGGACCTGACTTGTTAGCTCTTTATAGGCAAACCCACGCTGAGCTGCCAGCCCCTCTCTCCAGAGCAGGTACTTTGCTGCTTTTGCCGACAGGTCACTCCACCGCCCTCCACGCTCCTGCCCTCTCCCTGCTCCTGGATATAGTTGCAGCTTTTTAGCTCTCTATAGGCAAACCCACGCTGAGCTGCCAGCCCCTCTCTCCAGAGCAGGTACTTTGCTTCTTTTGCCGACAGGTCACTCCACCGCCCTCCACGCTCCTGCCCTCTCCCTGCTCCTGGATATAGTGTCCTTCCCGTCCTCTCGCCCTCCCATCACTGCTCCACTGTTGCACTCCTTGCTCCCTCCTCTCCGGTCCCGGGAGATGGCCGAGGGCAGCTCCTGCGCGCGCTGGCCGTCCCCCTCCTGCTCTGCTTCCTGACTGGGAAGCGGCCGCCCTCCGCCCTCCTCCCCAGGCACAGGAACAGGACCCCTCCGGCGCCACGCTCTCTTTGAACCGTTTGGTGGGCGTTTCCAGCATTTATCATTTCACCCTGGATAGCCCCCATGGCCGGGCACGAATGAGACTGGTTCCAGCGGAGGAGCTGATTGGACAGATAAGTGACATCCGAGTCCAGAATCTGCAAGGTAAAGGAAAAAACATGTTTTCTCCAGAGCCTGTTTCTCATTCCTCATGTTCTGTGCTGTTATGTGGGTTGCGCTACCCCAGCAACAGCTAGCTGTGGCTGCTTTCACCGAGCACAGATCACAGCCAGATCGCTGAAAATGTTATCTATCATGTTTTTCCCTTTTCCATGATAACGCCGATCTCCCTCAAAGCACGTCAGTTGCAGCGGCGCGTGTTGTTGTATTGCATTATTTATATTTGATTTGTTTGTGTATGCGTTGCTTTTATGACGTTCCTGCATCCATCAGGCTACAGGATTGTGTAGCAATGGTGGGTGGGGGGGCTTAGTCTTGGATGCGGCACGAGCCTCCGATGTTTTCCGCTCATCTTTTCTGAGTGTTTGCTGCTGTTACTACTTTGCACATTTTGTGTGGGCTGATTCAGGCAGTGTGTGATTGATGTTCGTCTTTGCCACTCTGAGGCTGCGGGGCAGTGTGCAGCGAACGACTCCTTCAGAATCAACAAAACAGCGTGTGTTGGTCTTAACACCGCTTTGGCGCACTCTGGCAGTCCTGGTGCGCGAGGGAGACTGGAGCCAATCAGGAGGGCTCTCTGAAGTTCAGCACGAGTTTTAGCACAAGCAGCCTCCGCTGGGTGGTCCTCCCCTCTTATTAGTATAATTGATTCGGAAGAGAAGTGTTGCTGCTTGAACTGCCTCTCAATCTAAAATCACTCATTTCAGAACATCGCTGGCATGATGTGACAGAGAACTTCAAATGCTAACAACTTGCATGCTGCTTCACTTAGTTTCAAACGTACACATCATTTAACTGTTGTTAGTTGTAGGGTGGCCGGATGGCTTCACGTCACAGGAACGCCGCCTTTCCATTCTTGCACTTTGATTTCACATATCAGAGCATTCTGGGAGTTGTAGTCTTAGTTAATTTTGTTTGAGTCCTTTGGAACAGCCAATACATGCGACAACAATGATATGTAAAATCAAATTTCAGAGCCACATGGAGATCCTACATATTCGTGCAGAAAGGATCTCTTTCTACACTCTAATTTATGCCATGTGACCACGTTATCCAGTCATGAATTGTAGCTAATAGCTCACTGTAGTCTGGGACTTTAGTTTTACTTTAAAACTGTACATACGAGTTCAGGCCCCCCAGCATTGAGTGTTGTTTACTTTTACAATTAGTATTGGCCCATAAAAGGGTGCCCTATTTATTACACCCTGTATTCCGACAGTTGACGAATGTAAATGTATTGGGAAGAAGCGCAACTAGAGCCAAGTTTGGGGGGCTAAGAAAAACTTTCGGGTGGTGAGGCTAATTCTTCCAGCAATAGGCAGAGTGGAGCTGCAGGGGCTCTAAGAAGGGGTGAAAAAACAACAAAGCCTCAATTACTATAACTGCCCCAAAAATTGGGCTAATGTGTGGATTTTGGTGCTTAACGCACCGACACGTCATATTATTTACCAGCTTGTGTGTGCCCTTGTAAATTTCGACATGTTTAAGCTGCTGACATTTAGTAGAAGAAAATGCGCCGAGGTGTGATGCTTATCACACAAATTGTAATTGAGCTATGTGTGGCAATAGAATATACCGTTTGCAGTAAATGAGACCCAGTTCCAAATGGGGCATAACATACAGATTTTGGCGTTGCCATATCCTGTTATGTATTGTACGAGGCATTTTTCTCCAGGTAAATTGTGGCAGTTTTGACTTAGCAAAATATACCTGGGGAGAAGTGCGGCGGCTGTAGTGCTTGTCTCACAACTTGTCTTTGCCACGTGTGCTGTAATTAAGTAAACATCGCTACAAAAATAGCTCAGCACACACAACTGGTTTTACAAACCATGTATGCTGCTATTCAACAAAGACCAGAGGTCACGGGCCGACAAACAGTGCCAGGCCTGGTGAGAGGCGGAAATATTTTCCGTGGGTGCTAAAGAGGCCGAGACAAGTGTAACTTTAGGATTCTGTTTCCATAAAAGCTTCTTTCTTTTTCCTGCACCCCAGGCAAGGAAGAGCCTCAGTGTAATATGTCACTGCTCAGAAGCGAGCATTTTGAAGAAATGATCAGTATTTGCTTATTTTCCTTACACGAGGCGCTGGCTTCTATGTGGTAACAAATTAACTCAAAATAACTGCAAAAGACAACTTTGTTTGCTGTGTATGCTCTGGAGATGATGTTAGCCACAAAACAAATCTAAAATGCCTGAAAAAACCTTGTGCCGAGCATTCTGTGCCTCAAGTGGTGCATTAAAGGCTGGTGCATGGAGTTGTCCTGCTGCTTCGACACAGCACCCTGTCCGATCCTGCTGAGATGGTGCTCCCTCCATCTTACGTTGCTTTCATGCATAGATCTGGTCGCCTTGTACGCTCTCCGTACCAGATGCCATGTAGCGTATGCAAGGGGTAGAGATCTGTTTTGATTATTGTAAATACACCAGGCAAAATTAGACCCACCCCTCACAGACTCCGACGAGCCGGATGTCCACACGTGGCTGAGAGCGGCCGGCGCGGCTACCAAAGGGAGTTCAATTGGATTTTGGCTAAAACAATGTTGACTTTGCTGGGTAACCATAATAAAGAGTTCCCAGCCCTGTGGACAGGCTAGACTGCTTTACTGGCAGCGCGGTAATATGCAAATTAAGCGCTGGGTGCGAGGCTCCTTTTCGGAGAGCACTGTGATCAACAAAGATGTCAGAGAGCTTTGCATGTGTGACTAAGTACTTTCATGCGGTGATCCTGGGCAAATCACTCCTTTCCCCTCTTTTCTTATTGACAAAAGCCGACAGTGCTTAGAAATCTGGCAGGCTGTATGAAGAACTATGTAAAACATACGGGAGAGATCACTCCGTTCAGGCTGGAGGAGCTGTAGGTAGCTGCAGTGTGTTATGATTATCTGATAGTGCCTTCTATCGCTAGTAAGGCTTCGAAAAGCTTTCTTAGCGTGATCGCCGTTTTCATGCTATTAACGGATTCAATGAAAACTATGCTGCACCGGCCTATCTATAAAGCTGCAGGGTGTTGTTTAAGGGAATGGCGGGGTGTAAAAGCAGAAAACGCATTATTTTAGTGATTTCATTTAGAGTTGTGCTATGGTGCAAAGTACTCACTCACTCACACACTCTCACTCACTCATTCACTCGCATACTCACTCACACACACACACACTCACACCCACTCACTCACTCTCTCTCACTCACTCACTCACTCACTCACTCACTCACTCACTCACACACACAATCACTCACTCCTGCCAGCCCTCCAATCGTAAGGTAATAAGGCGCCAGGGTGCTTGGAGTAGTCCAACAGTGTTAATGGGATCAGGGGAAGTGTTTTTTTGTTCTGGACCGGTTTCGCTTTTAAAGTATAGTCACCTTGCAAAGTTCTCTCAGGAAGTTAGTATAATATAATCGTAATAAGAACATAAAGAAACAGGCGTCGCGTCCTTCCTGCTGTCTTTGGCTTCCTGCTGCGTGGGAGAGGTGTGGCGCCGCGGCCAGGGCGACTGACGCTGGAATCTGGGGACCACGGTTCGATCCCCGGCTCCGGCGGCAGGTTAGCCCAGCGTCACATGGTGCTGGGCTTACTGTGAAAAAACTCTTGCTTTGGTAAAGGAGTTTATTGAAGTGGCACCCTGAAAAACCCTGGAATACATTTCTTGTGAGGTACTGATGTTAAACCACACTTTGTGTAACTGCTTCAACAAAGTATGTTTAATGACCCGATGCAACACCCACTTTTATATTTTGCCAGAAAAGTCTAGGATTTAGAAATGAATAAACTGTGCATTTCGGTTATGTTCTCCAAACCCCTCCACATAAAAAATGAAGATCTACAGAATAAAAAAAGCTAATGTATCCCCGAGTGACGGGATGTCTGTGTAGGTTTAGGGTCTAGTCAACGAGTCACCAACATATAAAAGATGAACGCACGTTATCATTTCCAACCGCTTGACATTGCTCTCTTGTTTCACTCTTCTTTATCCGATTCCTGCTTTTTAGGCGCACCACCTGTCGATCCTTTTGGATGGGTAAATGCAGGTTACAGCAATGGAAGGCCACTAGCACTTTTCTTTTGCACCCATTGGAATCATATTTTCCTCTTTCATATTTATATTGATTCTTTTTGGCAAGTACATCTGCTTGCTCGGAAGCACCTGTACTGTTCTATTAAAATTAATATGCCATATTTGTTTAAATTTACATAAAAAGTAAAAATAAAAAATAAAACACTGCACCATTTTGCCAAGGACAGGCATATCGGTTTTGCCAATGCTTGTTACTATCTACATGGCCTTGCACCTGGATAAAATTATGGTGTATTCTGCAGATTTAACTAAACATACTCAACACGGGAAAGTAGTGGTATACAGAACTGGAGATCTAAAACTGGTTTAGTAAAATGTTGTTTCCACAAGATACTATTATAGGCGCTATTAAAGGATATTACATTCTGATAACATTGTTCAGTCAACTTCCGGTTAATAATACACATAAGCTCGTCGGATACTGCCTGGTTTAGCACACGCTGAGGAGCCTCCACGAGCAAGGTGAACACTGCATTCCAAGAAGAGATGAGATTGGATACAAGGGTAAACAAGCACAACGAAAGCCAATAGTTATTGATTAGGACAAGGTGCCTCTGGATACACCCATCCACGTTGTCACTCATCCACCTGTCAATGTACACGTCCATGTGCACAATCATTCATCGCCCAAACACTTATTCATTCCTGCACTCACACCTTCATTTACCCACCTCTTGTAAGGACCGCTACTAAGCTGAAGGGAAACATGCCTAATGGGCATCAATGTGGTGCTGAGGCCTACTGTATCGCCAATAAGACTCAGATACTCAAGGGGATAGAGAGCTCAATCTAGAGTGAGAATGCGATGGAGTGTAGCAAGGTCAGTGATGTGCAATGTGTGAGATTCCAGTGAAGTATAGGATATTAGTGATAAGAAGGTGAGACCCCACTAAAGTGTATGAGGGCAGTCATGTGAAGTACGACTCCAGTGAAGTGTGAGAGGGCAGTGATATGTAACAAGTGAAACGCTAGTGAAGTGAACAGTGATGTGCAATGAACGAGACTTCAGTGAAGTGTATGCGGACAGTTATGGGAGGATGAAACCCCGCTGCAGAGTACAAGGGCAGTAATCTGTAGGTGAGACCATAGTGAAGCACAAGCGGATAGTGATATGCAAAGCTTGAAACTCGCGTGAAGTGAATGAGAGCAGTGACATGCAATGTTTGGGACACCAGTGAAATGTATGAGCCCAGTGATAGAAGATGAGACTCCTCTTACCTGCATGAGTGCAGTGATTGTGATTGGTGTTGTGAATGTGTGCTCGTGTTTGGCTTGTGGCTTCAGTCGTCTTTTTTAGCAAGATAAAGGTGAGTGCAGCGTTTCTGTAATGCCCCGTGTTTTGAATGTTGACTTTTGCACCGAATGCTCCTAACACGTAATGCCCAGTGTTGTGAATGTGTGCTCGTGTTTGGCTTGTGGCTTCAGTCGTCTTTTTTAGCTCGATAAAGGTGAGTGCAGCGCTTCTGAAATGCCTCGTGTCCGAAGGCGAAACCGTTGCATTGTAAATGCTTGTTCCAGATAGGCTGCAACTGGACTAATTAAAAAGTCATTTTTGATTGGGCGATTTTTATTACTAGTGATTAGTATATGTGCTAATTCGTGAGATGACTCTGTTTCTTATATTCATTGCAGCTAGGACAGCCTACTCAGTTCAGCTTGGTTAAGGAAGTCGTTTCTATTAGAATGTATGCAACCACTGCTCCTTGTTTTAGTGGTGTAAAGCAAAATTTATATATATATATATATATATATATATATATATATATATATATATATATATATATATATATATATATATATATATATATATATATATATATATATATATATATATATAATGTGATGAGCAGCCCATGTGTCCCATAACTCACATGTATTAATTATCTTTGGGCTGAATGGGGCCCCTGAATTTTTGGGGACCTCCTGAAGGGATGTAGACCCCCCTGCGTCGTAGGGTCCTGTGTTATGCACTTGCATTGTTTCAGAGCTGTGCTGTCTACAGCTCTTGCACCAATTCAAGGAAATTTCCAAGTTAGTCACCAGGGCTCTTGTCATAAGCCCTTAGTGTTGCCTCTCACCACTGTGATTTAATTTAGGATGGCTGCATTGTTCATTCTGCACTTGCACCCAGATGCAAATGGGACCATCACACAGCCTGTGAAGTTTCGAAATGTACTGAAAAGTTTTCTATTTTAACTCCAGTGCCAGGATCAGACTGGGGCAGAAAATAAGCTGAGGCAACATAAAAAGCGGCCCCATCAATGAGTCAGCTAGCTAAAAAAGTGGCCCACATTTGCAATCCGGGACAGTTTTGAACTTGTAGAGACACGCTGTACAGGTGATTTGTAAGGTATGAGAGACTCCATGCATTTGTGCTTGCTGCAGGCCACATCTGTGGTAATATGACTGTTCCTATTGGAGCAGGGCCAAGACTGATTTGCATTTGTCTGGGCCCAATTTGAGGTGGCAAGATGGGCTTAAGAGCGATGAGTTGGACAGTTCTCTAGTGACTGTGAGTGGTTTGACTTAATGCAAGCATTCCTCCCATCACTGTTTGCGTATTTGAAATCAGGAAATTTTTCAGTAAAAACCAGCCCACCAGACCAGAAACAGACCCACACACTGACCTATCAGATCAACCCTTGTGGCATCGCCTGATTACCCCGTATGTCAGTCTGATTCTACCCATTACTGAATGGCCTTATTGTACCCTACACTGCCCACACCTTCAGCCCACTTTTTTTTTGGGGGGGGGGGGGGGGAGGTGGATTTTATATCGCCTAAACTCGACCCGAAGGTCCTACACATGTTCACCAATTGCGTTACAGACAGACACATTCATTTTCTTAGGCACGGGGAGATTAAGTGATTTGCCCAGAATCACAGGCTGTTTTGGTGTCACGTGGTGCGTCGCAATCCCCTGGCCCCCACCCCTACAATCCCATAATCACCCTTGATTCCAGCCGTGTAGAATTATTTATGTGCAGCAAACAGCTAGTGAGACAGCTGCTCCCAGAAGGGCTTGGCACACGAACCTATTCGCTTGCAAATTCTAGTTAATTTGATGCAAAACATTCGAGCTATGTGCTCATTTTGCCATTCGAAGTTTCAATGTTTTCAGGATTCTGTTTTCCACATCAATGTTATTCATAAAGGATTTAGGATGCTTTTGTGGCCACGTTTAATTTCTGTTGTTGTATTTCCCGTGCTAGTAATACTTTTTTCGCAACGTGTTAATTCAAATTATACTTAAAAACCAAAATATTCCATTTACTAGTGATTCTCACACAGAACAGTGCATTAGCAAACTGTCCACAAACTCCCCTGAGAATCAGTAACCTATTCAAATTGCATGCTGAACTGTTAATGACCAGGGAATAAGACAAACAGAAATCCTATTACCCAGCTAGGAAGGGTGTTTACATTTCAACATCATTTCAGGAGGGGGGTAACTACGTGGCCCCGTGCAAGAAAGCGCATGCCTGTCACAAGGTGTTTGTGCTCTGCTGGAAACGGCTCAAGCAGAAGGCCATGAATCAGACCTGGACTGACACAAAACATTGTTTTTGAATTAGTCTGGTTGCAGCCGGATTGGAACAGTTACATGGAGAGTCAACAGGGGGATATTTGTCTCAGATGTGCGTTATCTACATCTCTGGTGATACAAGGTCTTTTACTATTTCTGTCTCACACCCCTCATCCAAAGGTTACTTTAACTAAGCAAATAGCCACACTCCTTTCAGGTTTACTAAATTAGCCAGATCCTGGAATACGTTTGTGTCAAGCATGTCTCATAAACCCAGGCAGTTTTTTTTTTTATTAACTATGCCCCAGATTCATCAAGAACACATTTTGCTCTTCCTTAATAGCGAAAAATACCGATTCGCTATTAAGGAATAGCAAAATGCTATGCATCAAGAAATCACTAGAAAAATAGCGATTTCTAATAATTCCTTAATTGCGACTCGCCTAGAGGCCCATAGGAATGAATGGGGAGACAATCTCAATTTGCTAATCGCAATTAGCGATTCGTAAATTGAGATTGCGATTTCAAGGGTGCAGGGGTGTCCAAAGGACACCCTGTTGCACCCCTGAAATTGATGTGTGCACATATGTTGCGCACACACATGCCCTTAGGGCGTGTGTGTGCGCAACATGAAACTTTGAAAAATGCACTTTAGTGCATTTTTCAAAGTTTTTGCAAATTACCACGAAGATGTACTTCATGGAAATTTGCGTGCCCTAATAGCGAATTCGCTATTTTTTTCACTTTCATGCATTGCATTTAAGGAATCTCAATTTGAGATTCCTTAAATGCAAAGAATCGCAATTTAGCGAATTCTTAATTAGCGATTTTTGCATTTGGAATGATGCATCCCAAATGCAAAAATACCGCTCGCAAAGGGACAGATTCTCAGAATCTGGCCCTTTGCGAGCGGATTTAAGCTTGATGAATCTGTCTGTAAATGTCCAATGTGAACTAATTATTTTTAGGTACTTGCTGGTCGAATCGCGCAGACAATGACTCAGATCAAATTAAGCGAATTATTACGGAGAGAGCCATACTCTTAATCAAATATGACATAAGTTTGTGGGAATAATTTTTCATGAATCAACTGCATTAGTGTTATTTTTTCTGTAAGAAGCCATTCTTTGTCAGGTAAAACTGGCTTGATGACACCGCAAGTACATTGTGGAAGAAGCGTAAGCAAGGTAACAGAGGAGAATCCATGGCTTGACATAGAAGACCCATTCACAAACCCATTTTTTCGTATGCAAAATCAACTTACATGAGCAAATGGCATGACTTACTAGTGCAAATTCACATTTTGTGTGTTCCCTCTTGTAGGGAGTGAGTTCCAGGTTCCAGGGAGGCAGTCGCGGACAACACAGAAAAATACTGGAGTGGTGGGTGGTGGGGGTGCAGGGGGAGAGTGAGGGGGTCAGCAGGAAGCTTGTGGGAAGGAGCGTGCAAGGGGGGGTTAATGATACAAAAAAACTAAAAACCACTTACCTGGTGCTGCCCGCTGCCTTGTGCTCCTCTGTTCCAGTTTCTGGTCAGCATCATGACTCCCATCCAATCCCTGTGCCTGAGCTGGCTGAAAAGACGCTCGCTCACTGGAGTCTGTGCTGTTTCTTAAACCTGACTGTACAATACAGCCGGGTTGGTGAAACCTAAGTGAGCATGTCAGATTGGCCGGCCTAAGATGGTTGGTCATACTGACATGCGCACTTACAAATGCACATACCTCTTCTCCTCCCTTCTCCCATGTCCCGGCCCCACCCCTCCCTGTACACGCTGGCTCAGAGCCAGCAGCTAAAAAATAAAAGAATAGTAGGATATTGTTTTATTTTGCAGCTGCTGCCTCTGAGCCAGTGGGGCGACTCTCTCCCGCCATTGCGGAGGAGCTGCCACTTCAGGGAGTAGATGTAGTGGAAAGGTTGGGAACGCCCAAAGTCTTGGCAATTTGAGGGTACTTCCAAGTCTTTTTCTGACCCAATCTTAGCCTGGGATTGTCCACAGATTTACTGAAGCCAGAGGCAGGTGTAAACCCCTTTCCAGGTATTAAAGAGAAGGAAACAATCCCAAAACTGGTTGTGGTGTAGGAGAAATGGCTCCTTCATGGGAATAAAACATGCCACGGCACAAATATGATGCATTTCCCCATGTGCATTTGTACGCTATTGTGCATTCAGAAGGGCCTCTGTAAAGGCACGTGGAAGAATTTACAAACGTTTTCCAGGATTATGACTGGAACCCTGCGTCTATCTTAGGTTTCCAAGTGTAACCTTGGGAAACACTTGTGAATCTACCAAGACGCTGCTGAACCTCCCTAAATTCCATTCTGAGACTTAGGCTCTCAATGAATTACACTGTCTCCTTGTGAAAAAAACAGGCTCTTTTTAAAGCACTATGCATAGCATTCTGATCCTTGAATGGGTCAGGTCCAGACCACAAAAAGAAGAATTTTAGGTGGTGCACTCCAAGAAGAGGTCTTCACTCTAGTACCAACAGAAATCTGAGGGTTTCCACCCACAAATGTGTCTCTTGGGGAGGCAACAGTTTCATTAGAGGCACAGCCTTACACTGGAATACTCTTTCCCTTAGTATTACATCTTCATCAACTCTCATTACTTTTAGGATATCTTCAAAGACATGGCTTTATAGCAAAAAATCAGGGCTCCACTTAGTGTCAGAAGCTAGCGCCAAGACGCCTCCGGGCATATGAGCGTTTTACAGAATTTCAAATCAATCAGTCAATTCTATTGGTGGAACGTGCTGGCATGTTTTGAGTATCCATTGTAGTATGGTACCCACCACTGGCCCTGCCTGTGGAGTCCTTTTAAATAGTAAGTTTGTGGTGTGTAATTTAATTCAGGTCTGGGTGGGTGATTGCAAAGTTGAGACTGCTTACCTTGGCGTACTACTTGAGTAGGCGTGGAAGTTTATTTTTAATGAGGCTTCTTCCAGGATTTTTTACATTGTTGTAAGCTTGACAGTTGATTTTCATGGTGGTTTACAACACTATAGAGTTTTTAATATTTACCTGCTACAATACTGACTCAAGTATATTGACTACCAACATATTATCAAGTTAAATAGGTATAAGATAAGAATAGATTTACTAATCTTTACAACACATATATTTACCTTGATGATGCGCATGTTTAAATAGAAGTGTATTTGACTACATCTCCCTCACAACCCCAAAATACTTTCCACAAAGGACACTTTCAAAATCCACCCCTCCCATCCAGACAAAAAATAAATTAATATTCAAGATTCAAGATTCAAAAATAGCTTTATTCGATTTTTGCAAAAGAAAATCATAAAAGCGCAGTTAATACAACATAAAATTGAGTTCAGAGCTCAAGCTTAAGAACAAAGAAAGAAAAATCTTTAAACTGTTTAAAAGGTGACTATCAGAGATCAAAAAAGTAGTCAATTCATGGACGCTCTGCACCTTACTGCAAATTTAAAAAAACTGGCAGCTGCAGTAATCGTGAGTTCTTCCTCGAGCATGGATAGCTTGAGTAGGGCTGGCCTGCATTGTCTTAAGCCCCACAACTTCAGAAGTGGAAGTAGATGTTTCTTTCTTCCCCAGTCATAAAATTTACAAAACAAAACGACGTGTATGTTGGATTGCTTGGAGACATTGTCACAAGGACAGGCCACCAGGTTGGTAGACCAGTCGTTTGTAGTGGGGAATGTTAGTAAGCGAAAGAAACAATCTGTCCTCAACCTTGTTAGCAGCATTCTCATATAGGTTGAAAGGGTTGGTGAAAGATAAAAGGGAATGCCTGAATCGTGGTGTAAAAGATTGTGGTGGGCAATCGTTGATTTGTTACCTTCAAGGTAGGATCGCCTATCTACAAGTAGACCTAGACAATGAGACTTAAGGTCTTTTTTAGAAATTGATTGACATTGGATCGGATTATCGTATAGATCAGCTAAATCCAGTGATGTTAGAAATTTCTTCACGTAAGCAAGCCAAGGTATTTTCCTTGAATTAGCTAAAGCCATACAGTCCTTGATAACATCTCGATTGAGGACTGTCTTTTCCGAAGTCCATATTTTGTGCCATAACAAAATTGGTGTGACTTTAATTATATCCGAGATGTGAGGCCGGGCAAGCTCATTGTGGCAGACTGTAGTGGAGATGGAACGAGGGACGGCCAGCAAGTATCTCAGAAAAGCATTCTCGCTAGTTTGTATCTCTCGACAGTCCCCCACGCCCCAGATTCCAGCTCCATATGTTGCTGTGGAAACACATTTGGCTACATAAATGTCCAGCAAAATCCCAACCGGTTTCCCTCCTAATTTTGTGGCAAATTTCTTTAGGGCTCCGATTTGTCTGATGAAAGCCAAATTGCGAGTATGAATAGCAGTGTTCCATGTCCCTTTGTTGTTAAAAAGAACGCCCAGGTAGCTGAAAGTTTTCGTAAGGCTAATCTTATTTGTTTTGATAAAGGTGTTACATGAAATGGTCTTTTTATTGCTACAGCACATAGTGAAAGTTTTGCTCACATTGATCTTAAGGCCTCTTGCGGCCATGAATGTTGAAAACGCTGACAACGCTTTTTGTAGACCTAGTTGGGTCCTGGACATGATAACAGCGTCGTCCGCATATAAAAGAATTGGTACTGCATGGCCATTTATTTTGGGATAGTCAACGCCCAGTTTCGCCAGGCAGTCAGCAACACTGTTAATATAGAGGTTAAAAAGAAAGGGGGCGAGGATGCAGCCCTGCCTAACCCCCTTTCTGATAGGAAATTTGTTCGTACAGGTTCCATCCTTTCCATAACGAACCTTGGCCCCAGCTCCTCGATACAATTCCATGATGAAAGCAAGTATATTAGGGTCGACTCCCAGGTCGGTGAGGGTGGACCAGAGTATGCTGTGATTGAGACAATCAAAAGCAGAGCTTAAGTCTACGAAGGTCATAAATATGTTACTCTTCTTTGCCATTAGATATTTGTCGATAATCAGGGCTAAATTGAGGCATTGCTCCACTGTCCCAAGGCCAGAAACAAAACCATATTGAAATTTGGACAAAACGTCATTTTCCAGAGCCCATGCTTGTAGTTGGTTCAGCAGGACTCTCCCGGCCACCTTCATCATAGAATCCAGTAAGGAAATTGGTCTATAGCATTTTGGATCCATTCTTTCACCTTTTTTAAAAATAGGTATTATTATAGCTTCTTGCCATGTTACTGGGAATCCTTCAAGGGCATAAGCGTTAAGAACATTTGTAATACTTGGTGCCCACACTTGAATATTATCTTTGAATAAGTCAATAGGAATTCCGTCCGGGCCCGGAGCTTTGGCGTTGGAGCTATCAAGAATGGCCAATTCCACATCTGAATAATTAAAATGGATGAGAAGCGGAAAGGACTCTGGCTGGCTTCTTCGAGTGACATTACTCTCAACTGGTAGAGTTTCAGGGTTGAGAGGTTCAATTTGCTCATCTAGTTTATACAAATCAGTAAAGTGGTTGGTCCAAACTTCCTCCGTAATCGCGATTTCTATGCGGTCAGACGTCCTGTCATTGAAGAAGGGGGCATTGACCTCCCTCCAAAAGGCCGTGTTGTCCCTTAAGGTGCTTGCTTTTAGCAATGCCTCCCAGGCGGCATTTTTCAGATCCCTTTTCCTGTTTTTAATTGCCTGTTGGTAGGCGGCACGAGCGGATCTTATTTCCAATAGGTTTTTTGGAGATTTGTGTAATGTAGTCTTTAAAATGTTATGAGTTTTTGAACAATCATGGTCAAACCAACCGGGACTCTTATACACAGTACTTTTGTTATGTCTTCTGGTTAGGTTTTTCGTAATTTGTATTGCAATTTGGTCAAAAGCACGAATGATTGCTTGTGAATTGGGAGGGTGTTCAAGGCAGATCTGGAATAGGTCGGGGTCAGACATTATCAGTTTTTCCAGGAATTTGGTTGTGTCAACTTTAGCCCATTTAATGGTGTAGCCGTTACTCGATGATAGGGATACTGAGTGAGAATAGAGATTTCCTGTTATGCTCCCGGGTTTGTTTCCACTGGAAGGGGTGTGTATTTTAGCACTGATCGGATAGTGATCGCTCATGACTAGGTCCTCTCTCCTGGTTTCCAGAGCGTCGCCATGATGACTATTGGACAACAGGATGAAGTCTATTGTCGTAAGCGACCCCCTACCGTGAAATATGGGTAAGAAGACAGTCGAGGGCACAGTTAAATCATTAAAAAAGCCCAAATCCCACTCGTGTAATAGGTTATTCAATTGGGAACCCGCGGTTGTATGCTCAAAGTGGGTGGTATAATCACCATTGGGGGCTCTTAGATCACAGACCCTTGTTCCACTATGTGGGCATAAGTGACAGTTAAAATCTCCTAGAATCACTATGCGTCTATCCAAACAGGACCCTCCCATGCCCTTCTTTATAAGTTTGGACAGAAGCTCTATAAAAAGTGATTGGTCAACTCTCGAAGCATTATTGTATAAGTTAATAATAAGGGAACTAACAACCTCTTTCCCAGTCATTCTGAAAGCCTGTAAAGAGAGGCCAATGTTAATTAATCTAGGATCGGATAAGTCAAGCTTTACAGGTTCTAGAGATACGTTGAGCCTATTTGAAACATAAAGGCAAAGACCTCCCGAGGGTCTGCCCCTACTAGACTGGATGGCTGGAGCAAAATATGTGCTATAGCCATCCAGGTTAGTAGGTGACAGATCCCAGCACTCCTGGAACGCTATTATATCAAAGATGTTTATGAAATTCAGGAAAGCTGGGTCATTTGCTTTATTTGAAAGGCCAGCAATGTTCCAAGTTAAAAGTGATATATGTTGATTTGGATCAGAGCAGTTAGTTAGGGAGTTGGAGTGAATTTGTTCAGGGACTGAGTACGAAGGGAGGACTGAAGATCCATCAGGTAAAGCAATCGTGGGCCCAGGGGGAAGCGTATTAGTATTAGTAAGAGCCACAGTGGATGGTTCCATAGAAAGTTCGCTGGCTAGACTTTGAAATGCCCCTGAGCTTATAGAAGGAGAAGAAGTTTTAGTCTTAATCACAGAGGATGTTTGGTTGCTTGATGGTCAATCAACCATTTCTAAGACTGAGAAATGATTACTAGTCGGTATCCCTCTCCAGCCCTCCATGTGGGGTTGCTTTCTTCTTGGATACCGAGGGTAATGATCCCAATCCCTTCTTCTACTACGTGTATCTACTTGGGACCAACTCCACCCCGGAGATTGGTTCCAACTAGGGGGGTAGTCATGTTCGTAAGGGAACCTCGGTGGATAAAAGAAGGACAGACGATGAGTGTCTATACCTCCCTTTTTCTCCAAAGTTGTCCAAGAACAAATATATCTAACTGTCTCTGGGTCATCGAAATTGACAATGATACAGTCCCCCTGTGTTCTTTTTCTTGTTTCCCCAATCCAGGGGACCCTGCGTATCATGGAGAATTTGCTATTGCAGTTTGAGGGAAGGGGTCTATGAGTATTAAGCCATTGTCGGACTTTATTTTTTAGGGACCAGGTAGATTCACTCGTATTTCCCTCTAATTCTGGGACCCCCGTGAGGATCACGGTGTAGGGGCTTGCCTCTGGGGGGAGGTGAATAGGCCTATTTGGTCTTACTGTTTTTTTTATAGTATCTCTAACCTGTTTGAGATCTAAGGTTTTGAGGGGAAGAGGCTTTGGTTTGGTTAAAAGAGGATCAGCGGGTGTTGCTATCTTACCCTGCACTTCAGGGGTGGTATCCTTGATCTCTGATGGGATCACTTGAGTATTGGTATTAATATTGGTAGCGATCGAGGGAGTTGTGCCTATTAGTGATGGAGTTTTAGATGTTATTAGAGGTGGAGGTACAGGTTTCTTCAAAGAGACTTCCTTGATGTTATTAGCAGTAGTGGGAGCTTGAAGAGCTAAAGTACTGATGGTAGGATTTTGATGAAAAATAAGGTTAATAAGTCTGGCAATTTGTTTCTCTATGTTAATCAAGGATCGTTCAATTGGTTTTAGTTGGAGATTTATATGATCCTTGATGGTAGCTACCACTTGCGCGTCAAGTTCTAGGTGGTCTCTTTTGCCGGCAACAGATCCCCTCTCAGCAGCATCCAAGGATGCAGCTGCTGCAGTGGAGTCATCCATGTGAACAGGTAGGGGGTTAGTAGAATTGTTGTGGGAGGAACAGGCAGATTTTCTAGACCTCTTATGCTTAGTAGAAAAGTTTTGTTTGTTTTTATCTGTTGGCCTGAAGCTGTTTTGTTTAGGGATTGCTCCCTCCATTGTTCCCTTGTCTGTTATAGTCGGGGAGACTACTATCATATCCGGCTCTACCAAAATTTGCGAGGCCATTTGGGTGGGACTGATCACCAAGGTCGGAGTTTTCTCCAAGTCTTCCAATGTAACTTCGCCTAGGGATAGACGAGTGACAGATAAATCAACATTCATTGGAATGGTATGGTATGTCTGCACAAGCTTCATGCAATAGTGGGACGATCATTTCTTGCTGGATAGGTGTTTTGGCTAGAGCCAGAAGGCCCATTGAAGATCTTCGCGCCGCAGCGAGATCCTGGGAGACGCGTCTTTCTAAAAGTACAATCCCCTGGTTTATTGCGTCATTGGCTTTCGTGATAAATTGATCAATTGGGCCAATGACCTGACCCAAGCCTTGAGCTGTCTTGCTCCTGCTACCCCTTGTGGTCATAGTAACGCTGTAGTTGCACTTGAGTAAATAAAAATGGGAAGTCAAGGGAGCAACTACCGAGGTGGTGAAAGATGTCTGACAGAGCAGAGTTGAAGGAAGATTGGCCCAGACCAGACTTGACCAGGCTTAAACGGGCCCGCCCTTTGCCCGGGCTTCGCCCCGGGCTGTGACCCGCGCGCGTCCCGCGATGCGCGTTAATGGCCTTGCTTAAGTCTGTGTAAAGGGAGAGGGGGCGTGGCACTGGGAGGGGGCGCGGCTCACGCGGGAAGAGGAAACAGCTGGTGGTATTGAACGCTGTACCTCGCAGTCCCGGGGCCGCGCCTCTCACCTCCTCTGCGGCCTCGTGAATGATTTCCTCCTCCCTCCGTCGGCAAAAAACAGCTGGGAAACAAACAAGCTACTCCTGTAGCAATGGGTAATGTTCAGACGCTGGAAACCTCAAGGCGAGCGGCACTTTAAAGCCTGACAACTTGTATTGTTCCAGTCATCACTGCGGTTGAGACTCTAAGACAGGCACAGACCTCACAGGCCTCACAGCTCTCAGTGGCCGCTTTTCACCCCTTCATGATTCTTCGAGGGTCCCGGGACCGGTGCTAAATTAATATAAAACTCAAGCATTCTATCTCTCACTTGCCCTGACAGCAGCTGATGTTTGGATAAGAATTCACTCTGGTAATCAAACTCGACATCATACACTACCCATATAGGTCACATTAAAAATCAAAACTCTTCCAAACAAGCCCTCCCTAATGTATAGTGATCCACCTGCTAATCCACTTCAGCCATGTCAGATACTATCAATTTCCATACAAATACAACTATAAATTAGAACATAACCACATATGCCAACAGCAGTAATCAGTGACAGGATAACCTTATATTGCTGGGAACGTGGGAATCATATTCTATTCAGGTAAGACCAGGCGCTGAATCACTTGTGGATCTGTTCACCCTGCTTGAAATTTAAATTTGTAGATTTATGATTTATATAACGCAGCTTATCCAGTCGCTGTCCATGGGCATGTGGAGATTAGGTGATTGGCCCAGAATCACAGAATGTTAAGCCGACGCTGAGACTCAAACCGGGATCCTCGGCTCCCCGAGTGGCAGCTCTGGCCGCTGCACCCATCCTCATCCTTTAGTAGTAGTCCCTGGCCCTTTATTTGCAAATCGGTTGAGGTGAAGTTTTCATCCTATGTAATTTCCTCATTGTTAGCAGCATACACTATGTTGGTATGGAGGGTACATCCTGAATATGTTCTTATAACGAGGCTGTTCAAATTATTTTTTAGGTCAAAATGCTGATGATCTTATTTGACTTGAACTGTTAACAAAATGTTGTTGAGCTAAGATAAATATAGATAGCAATCCCATTAACCTGTGTGATTCCTTCTACAATTGTCAGTCAAGTCATCTTGCTTGGTCAAACGCTGCTTATTTTCTGTTACATGCTAACAACTCATATCCACTGTGCTGTTTAACTAATTTATCTTTAGGAGCACTATGCAGATAAATGTACACAAATACAATTTGTTTAGTACTTATTGGACTGAGATTGTGTACTTTATATGCAATCCACTTGAGTAGCAGGTTAATGCTCTCAAAAGCACTCTCAATGTAGTACAACGGAGTGGACCACTATTTATTTTACGAGATTTGGCAGCAGTATCAGCGGGCCAGCGTCACATGATGCGCTGCAGGTGCACATAACATTTTTTTTTAATTTCAGTAATTTTTTATTGAAAGAAAAGAGTATATAACATGTAATGTAGTACGTTTTCCACAGAGATGACTGATGCCTTTGTATCCAAGAGGTATGGCTAATGAAGAATATGTCTCAATGGCAGCGATTGGCTACTACTGAAGCTGTGTATCTGTGTATTTGAGAGTAGAACACTGCCTGACAGTAGAGACCTAGAGCAAATCCAGACTGCAGCAGAAGGGCCACTGGCCAATGTGTCTGTGTGTGATGCCACTAAAACCCCTCCCTTGGCATCTGATGCAAGAAGGGGGTGGAGTCATTGGCGTGGGTTACTGAGTCCATTGATACATGCACTCTGTGGGGCCACTGATACGCCTTAGTAGGCTCGTTGATGCATGCGTTCTGTGGGGCCATTGATTCCCAATACTAGGACCATTGATGCACAAATTGTATGTGGCCATTTTTAATAGGCCCGGTGATGCATGCATTGCATGGGACCACACGCACTTTTTATCAGACCCTATGATGCGGGCATTGTGTGGTGCAACTGTGGCACACTTTTGTATACACTTTGTGGGAGCACTGGGGCTCCACACCAGGACCTTTGACGTATGCACCATTTAGGACCACTGATGCCTGTTACTAAGCAAGTTGATGAATGCATTCTTCCCATTGGTTAGGTAATTGTAGCAACTGTCATTGCAGCGCTTATAACTTGAAACACACATAAAAAATAACTCAGATCGACTGGCTTTCCCATTGGTTGTTAGGAACGTTATTGGGTGCAGCATAGACAGCGCTATATACATTTTTTTAAATGAATACATAGATTTTAAAGCATTGCACCAGCCTTTGGAAGACAGGACAGTGAAGGGTTAAGTGTATGGGAAATCATTTCTCTTAACTCCCCAAGATGAGATCACATACATATTAAAGAAAACAGACACTGTGTTACAAATTATCTTTCTCCACACGTTCAATTTGAATAATTACTGCCGATAAAACACAAGTGCTCTGTGCAGTTCTGACGAAGAATGGAAAAACGGGCAGTAAATGTGACAAGCTGAAAAAGGAGTTCTAGATTTCCAGCCTTGCTTTCATTTCCATTCGTTTCATCCAATTTTCTGATAATTTTTATGTGTCTTGGCTCACTTGTCTTGTTTTAGGATTTGGAATAATCTTGCTAGCCTCTGGGAAGCTACCTTCTAATACCAAACGCTCCCGAGGCCTCCATTCTTCTCCGGCTTGTCAAATCCTATTAGCAGTTGACGTCAGACCAGCTCTAGCTGAATCACTAGTAAGCGAACCAACATCTGTCAGTGTCCTGTGAGAGGGCTGGGTGGAAAAACAGACATTTATTCTGTTTTCAGACACAGCTCAGTGAACAGCAAAGCTCACGCCTTCAACTCACTGCCTCACACACGCTAAATCTACAAAAAAGCTGCCAGGGACAAGACTTGATTTTTGGAAACTGACTAAAATTCAGCACAACTGACCGAGGCCACAGATAAATGTTTGTCGATATCTGGCCATTTCTTGGTTATTTGAAGTCAAGCCAATCTTCGGTTGCGTGGAGCAACGCGGATGGTATCCACGACCAGTGGCCCCTTAATTGGCTTTAATTTATTATTTATTTTATTTGCCTTATTTTTAAAGCGCAAACCCAGCCACCGAGAGTGCTGAACATTAGCAACAGGGCATATTGTCGATAAGTGCGGTTGAGAGACCCGCAGGTACGCTCACAATGACAATTCAGGACCAAAGGGCCTACAGATAAATCTAAAACACAGATTTTTATAAGGAATATCGAAACCAGGATATCAACAGGTCACAATTGTTACCAGTATATCGAGGGACAAAATATCGAACAGGTAAATGCACTGAGGAAAGTGCGGATTCGCCATGCTTTACTTCACATCTACATAACTTAAAGATATATATATATATATATATACATATTATCAAGGTACGGATATATGAAGCTAGGTATAGAAAATCTATACACACTTACTTGTTGATATTTTATTCTGCAGAAATCAATAGGAACTAGTTACGGGGTAGAAGCTCCATGTTTATGTTTCAAGGAAAAACATTTGTTGCAGGCTGCAGTAGGTATGGACAGAGGGCTGCAGACCTTGACAAATGTGTGACTATAGGTCGTCGTCCCCCCCCCCACAAAGGGACTCATGGGGCTCATTCTGAAAAGTTCAGAGCACTGAGCTATTAGAGGAATACCTCTTCTTCCAGTTACCGCACCTTAGTGCGTGCAACACATTTTGGTCTCAAATACACATTTTTGACCATCACTAATTTATTTTCACATAGGTCCTGATGAAAGCCAGTATAACACTGAGACCTGGCTGTAACATGTAGACTGCACAGGATATTGGAGCCATAAATTACCACCACCAATATCCACCTCTCAGTTTTAATACTGCCAAGGGAGTGGAGAAGTGTGGCTCAATAATTAGAGCGGCAGACCCTGATGCAGAGGTCTAGCCCGGGGCCAGGGTTCAATTCCCTGCCTCGACGGGTCTTGGGCTAAAAATTCCACGGACCTGATAATTCTCGCCTCGGTGCCTATTCCAATCATGGAGTCCCACTCTGCAACTCTGGGCAATAGCTTGCTTAATCTCCACAATGGCCCCCACAACGCAAAGGATGCCTGGCCTCCACCTTGGGGGTGCCCAGGAGTGGACACCTCACAGGGAAAGCCAGGATGGGTTCCACAGAGGTATTCGTACAAGGGCCTTGAGACCCTTGCGGGTGAGTAGTGCGCTATACAAGAACCAATTTACATTTACACGGGCCCATTATTAAAATAATTTTTCTGAAATCCTGGGACCCTGTGGACAGTTTTTTAATTCACACACTTTTCATTTTCACTGTTCATAACCCGCTCTGCTGTAATCAGGCGTCGAAGCACACCCAAGGCGCACTCAGTGCCTTGAGTGGGACCCGATGATGAAGCATACCACCAACTAGGTTGGTGGGTGAGGGTCTTACTTAAAAACAAATGTTTTTCCTTGAAACATAAACATGGAACTTCTCCCCCGTAACTAGTTCCTATTGATTTCTGCATACATTAACAGGGTAAGTGAACTAGTACACGTAATTCCTTTCTCTCCCGCTTGATACACATGAATATTTTAGTCTGGTCACAATATTGAGACTCATCAATATTCTGGCTTTGATATTTCCAGCCCACACCTGTGGAGTAAAGAGGGGGGGAAAGACTGTTTGCCTGTGTATTCTCTGTGACGCTTTTGAATTTTCAGACTGGCTAGCGATGTGCTTCTAGAGCGTATGAGTCGCCACTCATGATGAGTTTTGTGGTCGTCAGAGTAACTCAAATGAAACACCGTATAGACCACACCTTATAGACCACACAAGGGACTCTGAAGTTGATTCTGGCAGGGTGAGGAACTTAGTGTAGTTGTTTTAAGTCAGGGAGATATGCTTAAAGCTTCTTTGTGATTAGGTGAGTCCCTGCATTAACCCGTTTACCGAGGCAGAGTGCGGGCGTTCTACACAGTTGGTGGGGCTGCGTCGGCCGTTAGTCGTGTGCAGCACCCGGAAGGTAGTGCGCACGTCGGCCAACGGCCGACGCGACCACAGAACGGGTTAAGAGCAGTTGCATTGGTGTCAAAGAGGGCTCTGTGATTCTACTGAGTAATGCATTGCCTCTATCGATGTGTGATAAGAGTAGAGCTTAGATCAGAGTTCTTCAAACTGGGGGGGGCGCGACACCATCCTAGGGGGGGCGCGCACTCCACTCTAATTTTACCTTTGTTCCCTGTGGCAAGTCGAGGGAGGAGGGAGGGAAAATCGACGGGGCACGAAGTGCCCTGCTTTTATTATGTTCACGGTCCCAGGAGGGGGTTAATGAATTCAGCTTCAGCTGCAGTGAGGAGGCAGGAAGTCTCCTCTGCTAAATTCGAAGGTAAACGAACAGACAGGCCTGTTCCTTTTCATTCGATATTCTAGTAGAGGAGACCAGGGCGGTGCAATCGGTGCCACCGCACCGGGCGCTGAATAGGGGTGTGGGCGTCATTTTTTGCCAGTATATCATCATTTTTAAAACACCTGCTGCGCGTTCCTGGCATCAATTAAAATGTCAAGATAACTCAGCTGATTAATAATATTCCTTGAAAGAGACCGGAGGTTTGTCAAGTGGAAGTTCTGAAAAAGCGCATTATTATTTGTTGTATTTTTTACTCCATCGTCGCAGATGTGCACATTCTTCACAAGAAAGAAGCAAGAAGACGGCCATTTCTCCACAATAAGAATTTATGTTTATGCAGGCTTAAGTGCTATACATTGGGTAATATTAACAGATGTTACACAGCCGCGGGCCTTGGAGGGAGTTACGGTGGGGCAGGGAGGCGGGGAGGGGGAGGGGCAGGGTGGAGGGTGCTAAAAAGAGGCATATGGATCATTGCAGGTAAGTACACAATTTAATTAATAAAACTAAATTTGTAGCGCGCACAGCATTGCTTTTTGCCATGCAGTGCGCGCTACGAATTTCGTTTTATTAATTAAATTGTGTACTTACCTGCAATGATCCATATGCCTGTTTTTAGCACCCTCCACCCTGCCCCTCCCCCTCCCCGCCTGCCTGCCCCACCGTAACTCCCTCCACGGCCCGTGGCTGATGTTACAGTGCTTAGAAAAAGACACTCGTGGGGTATGGAGCGCTATGTTGATACACGTTGGTGTTTATTAATATTGGGAATGTGTTTGTTTGCCTTGGTCTTCTAAGTGCAATTAATAATTTACTGTTTTCATTTTGCTTCCGCCCTGCGTATCTTAGTTCCCCTCAAATGGGATGAAAAAGGCGAATGGTCTCTAACTGGGGTGTGGCTGATAGGAGTAAGAAGTCTTGCCAAGTGACTTGACGTGTAATTAAGGGTGTGGCTTAAAACATATTAGCAGCATACTGAGCTAGGCACGGCATAGTGTGTAACAAGCATTTGGATGTTTTTATATGTGTTTTCATCCAACCATATTAAACAGTGAGCACATGCACTTAAAGCTGACCTATGTGCTTTGAAAGTGCTAGTTAGCATTGGTGTGCTCAAAATCAGATACATGGATATCCAGTGACACCGCCTGGGACATCAAAATAATGAGCTGGCAACCCTAATCACAAGACTGGGAGTTTGTTGCAGGATCACCACATTATTTATTTCCTACACCCTGATCCCTGGTTACTGCCATATTAGAAATAGTTTAACACATTTGAAACCCTACGCTGCCCACAATAACATTCTGAGTTACTTCAAGTGTCTGGGAATGCACCTTGCATTCAGACAACTCGCTTCTCATTCTCGCCGTTCACTTTCACACTCACCCTGCACTCACACTGATCCCCATGCATTCACACCATTCAAGCACTTACCCTGCACTCACAGTGATAACTCTGCACTCACAGTGCACTTGCACTGTTCACCCTGTACCTCACCCTGCAGTCACAGGAGCACACTACTCACCCTGCACTCATGTGACATTTCACTCAACTGTCCCCCTCACTCTCCCCCTTAATCTGGAATCTCACTCAAATAAGCCCACCTCTAACCATACGTTCATTCATCCCACTCTGCACTTATATCTGCACCCAAATTCATATGGTCACCTCGCTCACCCTGCAGTCACTCCTCTTACCCTACTTGCAAACTGTCGCATGGCTCAATGTGCACTCACATGAGCACTCCTGCCACCCACACAGCACAGAGGTTAATGTGCCTGCTCCACAGAATGTGTACCATGCAGATCACAGAACTGAGTGTGAGTAAACAATGAGTAGCGCTATCACAAAATAAAGAGATGAGGTGCATCGCTGGTGAGTGGTAGTGAGGGAATTCATGAAGAAGGAGGAAATGTGGGATGAGTTACCAAAAAAAGACTGTTGCACTGTGTGCAACAAGTGCTTGGGCCAGCCCTGGCTGGGAGTGTTAGCCCCCACCCGAAGTTCGGCCCCTTCACTTCCAATGGTAAAATGTTTTTCACAGTCCTGTTGAGTTGAATTTGTAGGCGCGCCAGCTAACACTTTTTATTCTTAAACTAGTTGTTGGATATATTCACTCTTTAGTTGAGTTTGATGGAATATCTAAGACTTAGCTGTTGTAAATCCTGCCGTTCTCTGACCTCTAAGTGGGACAAGAGAACAGCAATTTTGCTGGTCGGAACAAACTCAAAATGAGGGCCTAAGCTTCTACAGGTTGTACACCACTAATCAGCCTTTTCATGTCAATGATGCCCGGGTTTACCTTCTTAAAATCCTCTTCTTCAGCAGATAAATGAGACAATAGCTTTCGAAATCTGTACGTTTTCTGTCAAGGTTTGAAGGTGATTAACCATTTAAATATACATACTCCAGAATTTAGGAGTATGTTAGTTATAATAGTCCTTTCTCTTTAATTCTACAGATGGTCATCATCATTATAGGTTTATGTAGGAAAGCCCCTTCTCTGTGGAACACTGAGAAAAGGCTAGCTACTTTAAAATGTTTTGATAATTCATTTCATTCTGAATTCCAGACAACCTCTTAGGAAAGTCCCTGAAAGTTGGTTTTATAAATCTCTTTTGACAGGAAAGCACCCTTACCTGTATTTCTTGATAGTTTGCCATGAATGGGGTCTTGCGTTATGCCCATGTGAGCCAGTAAGCCATAAAGCTCTTCACTTCTCGCTGGTAATAGTTGTCAGAATAAGAATAGTGATTATTCTGCTTGATTATAGAGGCATTGTATGAGTTTATATACTACATGTTGGTCAGTTGACATCTAATTGTTTAATCTTGTGAAGAAGCATTTTTAGATTGCAGTGTGGAATTTGGTTCTATACTGTTAACACTGAAACACTGAGCACCAGTAACCTGATTTACAAAAATTTGACATAACAACTAATATGTCCAAAATAACACGCTATGTAGACATTGACATGTTTATCCGATATTTCTCTCTAAGAGGAAAATACGTTATTTTACTTTAATGTAGAATACTCTGTTTTCCTAAGTTTATATATTAAAATACACCTAAGTCCCTTCTACAACAAGCAGCAGGTGTGTAAAATCACCAACTTGGACTCTAGGCAACTTCTGTTTATTTCCAGATATTACGTTATTGAAACAGGGTAAATCACATAATCATATTTATCTCAACTCATGTCACATAAATGCTCAGTAATAACTGTCTTATTACTAATGATAGGCAAATCTTAATTTTTTCACATGTGCCCATGGATTCTTTTGCTTTTTTACTGACCTGGATCGCTGGTGTTTGTGACCTCTTGGTAGTGAGGGGATGCTAAACAGTGCCTCACTGCATGTGTCTTTCTTCATACATAGTAATCATTTTTCTATATTAATTGTCATGTTTCATTCTTGACTTGTGTGTACAAACTGGATACATGTTTGAACTTACAGTGGTAACTTTGTCATAAAGTAAGCCCCTTGCCAATTTCACCTGTAGCAGCAAGGCCAAGTCCCATAATGTTCAAAATTTAGACATGTAAAGCCTGATTGACAAAAGGCCTCCACTCTCGTGGCAAGTAGGGGACTGCGGCCTCCTCTCATTGGCTGTCCTAAGTTCAACCAATAAAAGAGGCGGCAGTCCCACCCTCCAGTAATCGCGGAGGCTTCTCTCCTGCCACCTGAGATCATTGCTGAAGTCTGGTAACTTTTGTTTTGTCCTAATGTTTAGTGCATGCATGTGTGCATGTGTGTGTGAATGTGTGAATCTATGTGTATGAGTGCATTCAGGCTCTGAATGGGTGTGTGCATGTGTATGTGCTTGTGAATGGTAGGTGTATGTGTGGGTGCTTTTGAATATATGGGTGTGAGTGAGTGAACGTGGAGATGGGTGAGTGTTATCATGTATGTGAGTGTGGCCCACCTGCCTACCACCTGCTCACATTACCAGCCGCCACTGCTCGCAAGAACAGATGGTCACTAATAAAAGACCTGGCTAGACAGAGAACCGGCAGAATATTACTGCTTCTTATTCTGATAGGCGAATACTTACACTTCCCAGAGGCAGGCTCCCACATAGAGCACCCACCATCTGTATTTGTATGTGAAAAGGAAACAAAGCTGCAGAGGTTGCACAAACAACTTGAGGACTTCTACTTTATGGGATATAGAACAGGTGTGTTTCAAAGTGTTGTTAGTCACCTTGAAAGGCCTGGAAAGGGTAAGCTCAAGATTGAGTTGGAAAGCAGGCAAAGGAAATCTTAGGAAAGCTGCGAACTATGGGCTTGTGGGATAGTTTCCAACCTTAAGTCACAGGCACTGGATCATACTGCTGAGAAAAATAGTTGGAGGTTGTGTAAGAATTCTGCTATTAGTTGATCAGGAAATTCAGTTATTCACTAGTGGACCAGTGTTATTGCTCACATCATTCACAACTCAGAAGGCTACTTGAATACTTAGAAAAAAGAAGGCTACTGTTGGACTTGGCCCTTTTTTGCTAAAGATCCCTAAACTTTTTACTTCCCCCCTAGACCTTTTTTCTGACCTAGTTTTGCCAACTTAGATGCTTTGGGCGCTTTGCCGCTGCTGATCAGTGTTAAAGTGCAAGTGCTCCCTGTATAAAGTATTGTATTGTATTGTATTGTAGGCACATTTATAAAGCGCCCTGTAACCCCACGGTCATCCTGGCGCTGCGATACACCTATGTTACCAACGGAGGATGCTATAGATCATAGTCAGAAAGATTATACTCTGGGAAAAAAACAGGTCTTAATTTTCGTATGAAACAGCATCAGATCCTGTATCTGTCTCAGTTCAGTGGGGAGACTATTCAAAAGACGAGCAGCTACCACTCCAAATGCTCTCCCCCCCATTGTTGCTCTCTTTCTCTTAGGTATGATTACAAGATTGGCTGATGATGAACTGAGGCTGAGTATAGGAGCATACCACCCAAACCTGTTCTGTATTGGTTTGAGCCGAAGTCCATGTAAAGCCTTGAACACAATGCAGAGAGACTTAACCCGTTCCGTTCTCGTGACGGAACCACTCCGTCACGGGCGCACTGTGCTAATGACGGAATGGTTCCGTCACGGCGCGGCCGCTCCGCCCACGCTGCATCAATTCCTCGCCTGCGTGGCTGAATTGATGAGCGGGTGGTGCTGTGACGGAACCACTCCATCATGAGCACAGCGCGCCCGTGGCTTGTGACGGAGTGGTTCCGTCACGAGCGTGGCGGCGCTGCGTGACCCCGCTCCTCCCCAGCGCCACGGCGGAATTACCGCCGTGGCCAAGGGGTTAAACTGTACCCTTTGAGCCACTGGGAGCCAGTGCAACTCTGCCAAAGCCTGAGATGAAGATGACTGACGTGGTCTCATAAGGGCAACTTTTGCTACTGCCGCCTGAATTCACTGGAGCCTCTCGAGCAAATATCTCGGGGACTCCCATAGCAAGGCATTGCAGTAGTCCATGCAGCTCATAATGACACTCCTGACCACTAGAGCTCTGGCCTGAGCTGGTAGCACTGGCAACACCTTCCGTAGTCCTCTAATAAGAGTATAGCAGCTCCCCACCAGCTTGTTGACATGAGATTCTAGGTTCAGCTTATCAATAAAGCTGACTCCCAGATTTCGCACCTTCCCCACAGGTACCAGAGGAACATCCGTGGGGATAGGCCAAAAATTGGTTGGAAGAACCGGTGACACTCTGCCTACTCCACAATGCAGTATCTCAGTTTTATCATTATTGAATTGCAGGGAGCTGTCCCCTGACCCGGGTGGAACCAAAATTGCTCATCTTCCAGCTTGTTGTTAACCTCCAGGAATTGGGAAAGCGACCTGCTCACCAGGCGCTCCACGATCTTCACTGGGTATGGAAGAAGAGAAATGGGCCTGTAGCTTTTTGGGCATTTGGGGTCCAAAGTTGGTTTCTTCAGAAGGGGTGTTATTATCGCCTGCTTCCAACATTGTGGAAGCAACCCACTACCAAAGGAATGGTCTGCACAACTGGCAAAGAACTAGAAAGAATTTGGAGCCTATCTCCCTCCATATTTTGTGAGGGAGGGGTCCAGAGGCGAACCAGAGGAAACTCCTGAAACCACCCTGTTGAATTCCTCATCCGAGGGCAACTCATAGTGGTCCAGGATAACTTCCTGTTTCAGTGGCATAGTCCCACTGTCCCTAACCCCGGCCATATTTAATATTTCTCTATCATCCCGCACCATAGTGCCAGATGAATCCTCTACCTTCAGCCCTTCGACAATCTTACTTATCTTCTCCTGAAAGAAGGATGCCAGGCCATCACATAACTTTTGTGTGGGCAAGATCTTGTTTTTTTATACATTCAGGGTTGACCACGTCTTTTACTATTCTGAAAATACTTTTAGTGCTGTTAGCTGACTTCAAAATTACATCAGCAAATTATTCCCCTTTGGCAGTAACAATTGCTTTTTTATACATGGCTATTTTCTCCTTCCAGATAACTTTTTCATCCTCTGTGTATTGCTTCCTCCATTGTCTCTCTGCCTGTTTACTGGCCAACCTATTGTTCCTCAAGTTTTTGTTGTGCTATGGGGCAGAGGGTCTTCCCAATATCCTAATAGTTTTAAGGGGAGCAATCTGCTCTAACTTTCTATTCATGCACCCGCGGAAGGCTACATAGTTCTCATCAACCTGTTTGCTCGGATCAAAAGAATTCTCTACGTGAAAGACAGGGGACATATTTGCTCTCCTCAGTAGTCCCTTCCAATCCCTCCCTAGAAAACTTCTTTCCCCCTTGGGAGTGGGCCCATTCACCCCAGTGTGCATCACTCTGAACTTAACCAGGTGGTGGTCTGACCATCCCACCGGTTTAATGTTATCCATTAAGATCGAGTCTACCCCATCATAGACCAAATCTAGTACATGCCCTCCCTCATGGGTCGGTTCAGTAAGTGTAATGATAATTGGTTGTCCATGATTGGTATGTTTGCCTTACTAGTAAAGTCCCTAGTAAAGTGCACTATGTGTGCCAGGGCTGGTAATGCAAACACTACTAGTGGGCCTGCGGCACTAATTGTGCCACCGACACAAGTAGCCTTTAAAGGGAGAACTCAGGCCTGCCACTGCAGTGCCTATGTGCAGTTTGTTAAGTTGCCATGTTGTCCTGACAAGTGCACCCTCTTGCCAGGCCTTACCCTTCCCTTTCTATGCACATCAGATACCCCTAAGGTAGGTCCAAGGTTCCCCCTGGGCAGGGTGTAGTGCACGTGAAAGGTAGGACATGTACTGAGGTGTGTACCATGTCCTGACAGTGAAATATCCTCCATTTCGTTTTTCACTGTTGAAAGGTCATCTTGCCCATAGGATAGAATGGTGAGGCTGTGTAATATGTTTTCCAACCTATCTTCCCAAAGGCTTAAGATGGAGAGGTGGAGTTTAGTATGCCTGAACTCACAATTCAATAACACATCTTTTTATGAAGGTGGTTTTTGCCTTGCGTGTTTAGAAACCTGTTAGAAGTGGCTGGGTTTTTGTGCTCTAACATTTTTGTGTGTCTCTGCCTGGTTGTGGATTGACTGTCTGGACTTGAAAGTGATAGGATCTGGGGAATGTCTTGACCCAGGGGAAGAGGTGAGACAGCAACAGGCTGACCTGCATCTGGAGTGTATGGGGGAGGAGTAGCCCCTAGAGGTGAAGAAGCCTGGGTTGCTGCCATAAAACAATGGTCCCATCTCCTGCTGAGTGATTGAGCATCCAGACCCCCAATAATCAAAGGAAGAAGGTGTCACTGGCAGGGGGGCGCCCAGAACTGGTTTTAACAGGCGTCAGTGCCCCCCTGAACACAAAGACTTCAAAGACATTTAGAGGTATAACTATGAGAACTGAAGCCCCTGAACGTTGGAATGGAGAAATGGAGTGATCAAGACTGTAAGGCATTGAACCACTCCATGGTCAAGGGGAACCTCTGCCAAGGAAGAAACAGCTGAAGAGATTGAAGGTAAGGACTGACCCTTGCTGTGTGTTCTGGGGCTGGCCTGCAGTTTGCTGCTTTAACCAAGGAGAGGCTAAAGAGACTTTGCTGTGAGCTGTGTCCCCCTGCTTGAAAGGTGAAAGGACTTTGCTGTGTGCTGTGTCCGGAAGTAACTTATCCCCAAGGGCCCGAGGTGAGCTGGCTCCCTGTTGCAGAAACTCAGGAACACAAAAGTTTCCAGGAGAGTCTTAGCAACGCTGTGTGCATGTGCTTTTTGCAGCCTGAGACCCCCGTAAGGATTGTCCTGTGATCTTGGGCTCCTGGATTCCAAGCAAGTCTCAGCGACGCTGTGTGCATGTGCTTTGTGCGGCCTGAGACCTTCATGAAGATTGCCCTGTTATCGTGCACACTCGGAGTCCAAGTGAGTCTCAGCAAGGCGGTGTGTGTGTGCTTTGTGCAGCCTGAGACCGTCGTGAGGACTGCCCCATTATCGTGCACACCCGGAGTACAAGTGCGTCTCAGCGACACTGTGTGCGTGTGTTTCGTGCAGCTTGAGACCTACGGGAGGAGTGCCCTGTGATCATGCACACCTGAAGCCCAAATGAATCTCAGCGACACTGTGTGCATGTGCCCTGGTGAAGCCTGAGATCTTCGTAGCACCAGCGGCCCAGACCGGCAGCCCCAGAGGAGCTGAGCCGCCAGCCTGAGCCGCCGTTGCCAGAGCTGGACCTCAAACCAACCTCGTCAAAGGAGGGCCTGAGTTCCACTGCCCGGAATCCACGAAGTTGCATCGGAGTCCCAAGTCGGAAGAAGAAGACAGGAGATTGAGGTTGCACCCCCCAGGTAACGTGTGTCACCACCAGAGGTGGGGTGTGGATTCGGAGAGGGATGCTCGCAGTCTCTCCCATTCCTGCAGCACGAGTCTCTGCTTCGGGTCGTATCATGGCCCGTACTTGCCAAGGAGTGGCCCAACCTGGTCCGGAATGCGGAGCTTCACTTTTGGCCTACATCATACCCGTTGTGAGGCAGCTGACCACGAGTCAGTACGAGTGGCGGAGAGACCGCATAAGGCACCGTGATCGGTGCTGGAGTGTATTATGCTTTGCATTATTTCTGCATTATGAACTACCTGATTGTTGTAATACGCATTGCATTATTTCTGCATTACGAACTACCTGAAGTATATTATGCAGTGCATTATTTCGGCATTACGAACTACTTGAAGTGTATTACCCATGGCATTATTTTTGCATTACGAACTACCTGATTAGTGTATAACGCATTGCATTATTTCTGCTTTACGAACCACCTGATTGTTGCATTACGCATTGCATTATTTCTGCATTATGAACTGCCTGATTGTTGCTTTACGCACTACATTATTTTTGCATAATGAACTACCTGATTGTTGCATTACACATTGCTTTAGTTTGCATAAGGAACTGCTTGATTGTTGCATTACGCATTGCACTATTTTGGCATTACGAACTGCTTGATTGTTGTATAACGAACTGCATTATTTTTACATTGCAAAGTGCCTTATTCTTGCATTATGACTTGCATAGTATTGGGTTAAGACTGCAGTGGATCATTTAGAATTGCTCATTAATATAGCCAGAACTTACAAGGGCTGGCTGGCCAAATAACTGTCCAGGAGGAATATTACAAATACGCAGATGTTGGATTTATATCGTGTGGTCTCATTGTATATCTTTTTATATAAATTTATACTAGTTTTTACAAAACTCATGAAGAGTCCATTTGTGGTGTCATCATTGGGATACTGAGAGCGTGGTTGCAAATACTTTACACACTTGCCTTGAAGATAAGCCTGGCTGCTCGTGACAAGCTACCAAAGGGGGTGAGCGGGGCCTATCTGAGAAGGTGTCCTTCCTTTCCCTTACATGAAAGCAAGGGTCCCTATTTGGCCTAAGGTACCTACCTCAGCCAACTAGCGACCCCCAGCTCTAACAGCTACCTGCTAGAAGAATTTGACTACCTCAAAAAGTACCATGAAGTGTCTAATTCTATCTTTTCTCAGAATCTCTGCACACCTCTAAAAACCTCAGAATCTGACCCATTGCAAATCAAATGAGAAAGAAGGGTATCCCAGACAATATAGAAAGAGATCGCCTTATATGAAGCTTATACCCTATCACTGGGGGTTGTCACTTGGTTTCAGAATCACAATGTCCACATCACAACTGTTTATGACATGCAAGAAAAAGGGGACCTGAAAAGGGCTGTTCTTTCTAGCTACTCGTAAGACTATACACCAACGACTTGCAACAGCTATTGTGGTCCTAAAGCATTGTTTACATACTGACATGAGAAGGGGGGATTTTCTATTAGCAAGGTGAAAGTTGTCCATGAGTGTCAGCTTCCACTTTGGCAGACAGACAGTGGTCCATGCCAATTATTTGACTTTGATTGCCCCCTCTTCCCATTCATGCTACAAGAGCTACATTTGCAATGTTTTGTGAATGTATGAACGTCTGATAACCTATCTAGATCCTCATCACGGCAGTCACTGCAATTCACTAGGCTCACAAAAGATCTTTAATATATATGAGACAGAATTTCTACGAATCCTACTCAATGTCTATTTTAAACTGAGATGGAAAAAGGGTTGAGTCTCAATGCAATGCTGTGAAAAAATGACTGTTCAAGGATAGGTCATCGTAAGAATCAGGTCTCTCTCTCTAATAGACTAGCTACTCTGTTTCTAACATTAATATTTGGTGCTCTTACTGCAGTAGTTAGGAATGGGTTTTGATATTTTTTAATATATATTTCACCGACCATTCATTTTTCAATGGAATCTTGTGGGATGGACGGGAAAGGCCTGCAGCAAAAGCTTCCATTGAAAAATGGATGTTTGTCAACCTCCCTGCACCGTGTGGCAGGGACCGTGCAGTGCCTGCCACACGGTATAGGGATATTTAGGGGGCTACCAAAGGTGTCCTTCACGCCCAACTTGGGAAGACGTGGGGGGATGGGGGCCCTGCTAGCATACCCCAAAGTCACTTTCTGACAGCCTTTTCAAAGTCAGAAAGGCTGACATGGAAAGACTGTTGGAAAACAACACCATAGTCCCCATGGCGGAGCCGAGGCTGGCTCCACCGTCATTTAAAGGATTACAATTCCGCTCTATGAGTTCATCAGAGAAGGAATTGATTCCCCCCACAGGTTTCCATCTGACCGCCGTCATCATAATATGGGGGTCAGAGGGAAACCCTGGATGTCGGGTGGAAAGTCTCCGACAGACTGTCAGATGGCTTTCTGCCTGACATCCAAATTGGGCACTAATTGAAGAAATTCCAATTCTTTTAAAGAAGTCATATCCTTTCTCTGATAACAAATGTTGTTATAATTCGCTGTGCTTTCCAAAATAAGGGAACATGTATCACAGTGTTATGTTATGTTCAATCAATTCAAGGAGGGCAACTTATCACCCATGAGGGCATCCAGGTGCCAGACCAGGAGCAAGCTGTGGAGCTCTTAGTTGAGCCGCCACGTCTTCAGTTTCTTGTGGAAGATGGATAGAGATGGGGAGGTTCTGATGTATTGTGGGAGTTCATTCCAGGTCTTGGTGGCATTGTATGAGAAGGAGCATCCTCCTTACTTGCTTTTGTGGACCGAGGGAGACCCGTGCAAGGGCAAGGGAAGCTAAGCATAGATGTCTGGTTGGACGGTAGTGTTGAAGACGTTCATTGAAGAACGCAGGTCCAGCATTGTGGAGTGCTTTGTAGTCATGGACGAGCTGCTTGAATTGTCATTGTTTCTGGATGGGTAACTAGTGTAGTTCTATGAGGCGAGGAGTGATGTGAGCACTTCGGGGGACGTCTGGGATGAATCTGATGACGGTGTTTTGGGTGGTTCGAAGCCTTTGAGTGAGCTGGTTGGAGATGCTGGTGTAGATTGCTTTGCCGCAGTCCAGTCTGCTGGTTATGACGGCCTGGGTAACAGTGCGTGTTGTGTACATGGGGATTTATTTGAAGATATTGTGGAGCATTCTGTGTATGAGGAAGCAGCAAGAGGTCACAGCGTTCACCTGTGAAGATAGTGTGAATTTGTCATCCAAGATGATCTTGTGGTTTCTGACATGTCTGTGGGGGTGGGTCCCAGTTCTGCTGGCCACCAGGAGTCCCATGGAGAGCTCTTGTTTCTGAAGATCAAAATCCCTGTTTTGTCTGTGTTGAGTTTAGGCAATTCTCCCTCATCCAGTTGGCCACACTGTTCATGCAGGCTTTGAAGTCGGTCCTAGTGGCGTTGTTCTGGTTGGTGAGGGAGAGAATGAGCTAAGTGTTGTCAGCTTAGGAGTAAATGTTGATGTTGTGGGCTCTTACGATGCAGGCGAGTGGTTCCATGTATATGTTGAAGAAGGTGGCGCTGAAGGAGGACCCTTGGGGAACTTGCAGATGAGCTTCTTGGGTACGGAGGTGTAAGGGGGGAGTCTGACTCATTGGGGTCTGTTGGAGAGGAAGGAGACGATCCAACTCAGGGCAAGTGCTTGAATTTCTGAGTTGTGAAGTCTTGACATGAGTGTGCCTTGGGATACGGTGTTGAAAGCCAATGAGAGGTAGAGGAGGATGAGAGCGGCGGTTTCCCATCTGTCCATGATGGATCTAGATATCATCTGTTGTTGACAAAAGGGTGACTTCCATGCTGTGGTTACTGCAGAAACCTGAGTGAGTGATGTCCAGTAGGTAGTACTATTCTAACTGGGTGCTGAGTTGCCTGACTTTCTTCATTACTTTGGAAGGGAATGGATGGAGTGAGTTTGGTCTGTAGTTGCTGAGTTTTTCTGGGTCTGCTGAAAGTTTCATCAGGAGAGCTTTGACCTCAGCATGTTTCCAGTTATCTGGGAAACTTCTGCTATGGATGGAGGAGTTGATGATGGTGGTGAGGTTGGCACTTACCAGTGTTCCTCCCAAGAAGTAGATATGATATGGGCAGTGGTCAGTGGATGGTCTTCATAATTCCGGCAGTGTATTCTGAGGTGAGGGGGCCCCAGTCCGTTAGTCGATGGTTGGGATTGGCAGTGGTGGGCAGTTGTCTGAACAGGTCTTCTGAGGTGGGTTGTGGTTCAAAATTACTGTAGATCTTCAGTATATTATTGTAGAGAAAGCGAGAGAGGTTGTCACAGAGTTCCGCAATGGGATTATTGTGTTGTTGGCTGTTGTGGGGTTGGAAAATTTTCTAACGATATTGAAGAGTTGAAGTAGGATTACAGTCTGTGCAAGGGCCGTGTTCCTGGCTTCTTTGTTCGGGAATGATATCTTCTAAGCGCAGATTTGTATGTGTCTCTTGTGGTGCTGTCCCGGCTAGTTCTCCATCTCCTCTTCAGCCGCTTAAAGTATCATTTGGAGTTTTTCATGTCCTTCGTGTTCTAGCAGGCTTGGCCATTGTACACATATACAATGATAGTCCCTTCTGAAAAGAAAACAAACTGCAAGTAATAGTGCTGAGAGAGAGATGCGGCTTATGTGCGTGGACCATCAGCTGATCCATATTTAATAAACCCACGGGCCACGGGAGGCTAACGCGGGAGTCCAGGGCCCCACAGTTAAGCTTTCCCCAGCGCTACTCAACCTCAGGCTTTTGTATATCTATGGGATGCTGGTATCATAAGGCTGCCTTCTGTCATTTAGTGTTACATCTCTGAATGAGCTAGGCTTTTCACTAATACTAGGTGAGTATCATCAAAGAGATCCCAGAGTATTGGTGATGCTGACCCTAGTAAAACAACTCGGCCTTTCTTTTTAAACTTGACATGGAGAATGTTTGAATTTTAACTGGAGTATTTGCAATCACTAACAATAATGTGACCTTTAAGGTTCTTTTTACACCAAGTTTAAACGTTAAATTACATCTCAAATGTGCACCGCAAAATTGGAGAAAACCTTTTTCAGAAATTCGAACATCCGTGGTACAACTTTGTACCTCTAGTCTAAATCATCACTGATACGTTTAATGCTTTGAATTCGAAATGCAACGCCATGTCATCAAAATAAATAAACAGCATCAGATTTTATTGATGCTTGTATATACATTTAGGTGAAACAAGAAAAATCTGTTTGCTTTTGTGCTTTGTCCCAAAATATAAATTTAAAAAGATGCATTCCAGTGATGTCATTCATTTTTTCATCACATCTTCATCTCATTCCCTTCTATCTTCTTATCTATTGTTTGCCATAGTATGTTTCCCTTATAAGGACTCAATAATGGTGCATGGGTTTATTTTCCTTGGATATGCGATCTCTGCCTTCAGATGGTTTACATTAAAATTGTTTCATAAACATTGTAAACTAGTGAATTTTACTCCTATGGGACTTGAAAGCACATTCAAGAACTGAAAGTTAAATCGCGTTTCAAGGGCAAGAATACCCATCTGACCGTAGTCTATGGTATAATAAAGATCTTTTCTTACCGAAAGATTTCTCTTAAGGCCTATCCATCATCCAGGCCCAGTTTCTACATCAGAGCCTTTAAAGTTAGCTTTCCCATGCACTTAAACCAGTAGTACAAATGTTGCATCATTATAACTGTACAAAGGCCTTATTTATGGGTTTGTCACTAAATTATGAATTATGATAGTGCGGTTATGACCATACCCACTGAAAAATGTCACTCCTGAATTAAAGAAGGTCCACCCTGACGGAATTTACAAGGGAAACTGACGCATGCTGAATTTGTTGGAAAAAGCACCAAATTCTGCATGCAGTTCCTCATTTCCATGAGGAAATCTTGAAATTGTAGATACTTTCTACACCCAGTACATACCATGCCTCAAGGACGTACATACCCCGCCCTCATATGGCCTACGCATCATCGGGGACAAAATAGGATAGACCTTTGACACACATTTAAATACTTACAAGGTACACAGTGCACTATGCCAACTGAGTGCCACCCTGTCAGTAGAGGCCTGTGCAGGTAAGAGCTGGAGGTGTTGAGGCCGGGTTAGGGGGGCGATTCGCCTGATGACCACGAGGGAAAATGAAATAAATAATTAATTTTCTCTCATCGTCGCTTGTCGAAATCCCCCCCACCCGGACCCGCGCCCCACGGCTCTCCACGTCTTACCTGCACGGGCAGCGGCTGCTCGCTAGGTAATGATGTCTCTATATTTCAATAAAAAACACAGTTGCCCCAGTTCTTTCAATTAATTGCTTGTCTCATGCAAATCTTGTCCTTAACTTTACTTAAAACACACTTTTGATTTTAGCTCCAGTTGCACAGTGGATCTAAGAATCAACTGTAAAGATGTGCTCAATGCATGCTGAGACTCCCAACCATGGAAGCTTCACTGTCTTGATATGTTCACATAAAAATACAAGCTTTCAGCAAAATAACAGAAAGAGTGGGAAATATGTTTTGATCATCTAAAGTTAATTTTGCACTTGCACCCATCCTTTTGTTTGATATTTTATACTATGCATCAATCGTGTTTTTCAAGTCACTGGAGCCAAGATCATGCATTCTTACCACTCCACATGGTGTAGTACTCAAATTATAAGATCTCATTGTAAAACAAAGCAAAAAAAGCTTGATTCACAAAGTTATTGCCAGCATAAGGAAGATGGTGAATATCTCCTCCTAAATGAGGACTGGCAAGGGTAAAATCAAGGTGTGGCACAGTGAGAGCCACACAAATCATTTGACAAACTTTAAAAATGGTATGTCACCACGTGCAGATCACCATTGGAAATGTAAAATGAGTGCATGCAGAGACTGATGGGAGTAGTAATAAAACTAACAGGACAAAAGAAAAAATTAAATTCAAAGTAACTGGTGGAATAGATAGCTTCTCACCAGATATTGACAATATAACAAAATTCACACAAGTTAGAGCGTCAAAAACATTTAAAATGCAAATGCACACTGTCACAGCAAACATATTAGCTATTATATCATACTAAAATGCACACATTAAGAAAGCCAAATGAAGGAAAGAGACGGACATACCACAAACATTCAAGTAATAACACTGCTAAATATAAACACGGTTATCAAAAATCCATCAGAAAATACAACCACACTCAAATATGCACCATACTCAAGGCAGATTAAGGGGGAAACAAAACAACCTTCACAACGCAACTTTTACAACGCACTACCATTACAACAAAACTTTTACAACGCAACATCCATTAAAACGCATGCATTTACAACGCAACCATTACAACGCATGACACTACAACGCATGCCATTACAACTCAGTCATTACAACGCATACCATTACAACGCATAATATTACCATCCAACACTTACCCTACTGTTGCACCCCCTGGAGTTAGAATAGTAATTTTTACCCCTACACTATCCAACACTTACCCTACGGTTGCACCCCCTGGAGTAATTTTTACCCCTATACTATCCAACACTTACCCTACTGTTGCACCCCTTGAAGTTAGAATAGTACATTTTACCCCTACACTATCCAATACTTACCAAACATGCAATGTAATGTAATGCGTTGTAATGGTATGCGTTGTAAAGATATTATGCGTTGTAATGGAATGCGTTGTAAATGTAGTTTTTAAAATTTCATTGTAATGGCACGCGTTGTAATCGAATGCGTTGTAATGGATGTTGCATTGTAAAAAATGCGTTGTAAAGGTATGCGTTGTAATGTCATACATCCGATTAAGGCACATCTATTCCACACTGTTAGTTGCAATGTTATTCATCTTCAGGAATATCTACTTGAGGAGGGCAACGAGGATTAACAGAGAGAGGATCACTGATTATCTATGTCTGAGGAGAGGTAATGGTGAGCTACTACTTGCTCCAGACCGTATCCTAAACAGGGTTGTAAATCTGGAGCAGGAGCAGATTTCATCAACAGTGTGCTCTGATCTCATCGCTACCCATGACAAGGTACTGGATTCACTCCAGTTCCTGGGCAGTGGATTATTCCAGAGGGCCAGCATGGCCACTGCAGGTTTCTCACAAATGTTATGCTTGCACCAGGTATTGATGCATTACCAGAAGCAGCAATGTGTTGCCATGCCACAGTCACTGCAGGACAGCAACACATGGCACTGCATTTCAAAGTCTTTTCCCATTTCCCCTGGCGTAAAGAGCAATTGACTGCACTCATGGCCACTTCAGGTATATTGGCATAGGACACATCATCTTCGCAATTAGCATAATTGTAAACAATATACCATTCAATACCTGATCCAAGTCTACCTGTGTGTTGATCAAATCTCCCAGTAAAGCAACCCATCATGTCTCCAAGCATCTCCACATGTCTTGCACGATGGCACATGTACCCCGCCCCCTTAGGAACCAGCAGTAGTAATACAACACACACCTGTGCAACACCTCAACTATCCGTCTCAACCTCTTCCTTTATTGATCTCCACTCTGTGCCTCCCCATCACTTCTTCTTTTTTTATTGCACAACTCTCTACCACTCTTTTTCTATCTAACAAATCTACCTCTCTTTCTCAAATGTCTCTCAACGTCTGATTCTTGCTCTGTGACACATTTCTCATTCTACCCTTCATCCCTATATCTACATTTCTCTCTTCTCCCCTACTTTCTTTTGTCTGATGCTTTTTTCTATACCTCTCTCATTTTGCTTTCTCTCTCCTATCTCCAGGCAGGCTTCAAGCGGAAGGTCAGCACAACTTACCAAATCATATGTTTCCTAGCCATTAAATGGAGGAACATAGACTTGGAAAAGGGGAGGTTATTTGTGGCCTTTGTGGATCTACGATTCGCAGTCGACCTGGTTCCAAGGGCAAACTTATGGGTAACCTTGAGAAGGCTAGGGGTGCCAATGGGCCTATTGACTTTAATCCAGGCATTATATACAGATACCTATGCCAGGGTGAGGTGAGGAACTGTGGGTGAATTGACAGATAATATACCGGTTCGGAGGGGAGTGCACCAGGGGTGCTTTCTGGCTCCCACACTCTTTCTCCTTTACATTAATGAGTGTGTCCCATACCTCTGTAACTGCGAGAATGATTCCCTCAAGAACAAGGATAAAAAAAATACTGTGTTTGCTATTTGCTGACAATACCCTGTTACTGTTGAGAAGACCACTGGGCCTAACTATTCAGCTTGATGGTGTTTTCACATGTTATAGGGACTACGGGCTAGAAATGTATAACAGCAAAACTAAGTACATGGTATTTGGCGACCGAAAGGGCAAAATGAGAAGGCCCATAGTATTGGACTGGGTAGCTCTTGAGTGAGTGACCAAGTTTAATTACTTGGGCATCAGTTTAGAAGACTAACACAGGTGGTCGGCCCAGCTAAAGAAGAGCACTCTGTTATTAAAGCCATCCACTGGGGCTATTGTGAGGTTTTCCCATAATGCTCCATCGTTTCCCCATTTCCCCCGCCTTGGAAATCTATAGGAGTCAATCATGTGGGGCAGCCCTTTATGGAGCGGACATTTGTAGACATTGTAACTTAAGCATGTAAGAAACAGCTAAAAAACACTTTTTAAAAAAATTACTAAAAATGCCTGCGAGTACCCCCACTCTACCTTCCGTATGGATCTAAATTTGAGATCCATTTCGGACATTGTCGCAATGAGACCAACTCTATTCTGGCTAAGGATGTAGGTGACAAGTGAATTGGAGCCTTATGGAGAGGCGCTTCTGGGCCTCCTAGAGCGCTCTTGTGCAGACAGGATCCCTTGGTGTGTTAACATAAAGTCATGGTTGGTCAAGCTGGGGCTGGGGGACCTTCGGTCAAATCCAAATGATATATCAGGTGAAGCCATAGGGCACTGAAATCGGCCTATTGGTCATATGTCACCTCCCGATCCATCTTGGGTTCTTTGACTGATGCTTTTCTCTCATTTAAGGGCGACTATGAGATCGAATCATACTTAGACCTGGTCACAAACTCGTATCCCTGAGCACTTTTTATCATTCTCAAGTGGGCACTCTACCTTTAGCTCCCTTCACTTGACACTGGAAGAGTGGGCCGGGTGCATCAACTAAATGCCCTATGGGTTGCGAAGCTACTGAGTCTATCGAACATGTTTTATTTTTTTGTCCTACATACAAAAAAACAATGGCAGTGAAGGATAGCTCCACGATGCAGAATGCTCGGCCTCAATGATTGCACCACTGCACTCATAATATGCACCACAGATACGAGTGGGCCTGTCATTTTTTTCCGTCTGTAAATTCCTGACAGCCATTTGGTACTTAAGAGATAGATTTCTAGTGACATTGTAGAAATTACAGGTCATATAACTGTCTCCATCCCAGGACACAAATCCCGGAAATTGCCCCTGGTACTCAGTATTCTTTAGCACCTACATATTTTATGAATACACTGGCACTTTACACTCTCATGGTACGTCAGGGATTGGACCAAAGTGTACTGTGCCTCCATCTGAAAGGTGGGAACGGCATGGCAGTTGGCACACGGCACCTTTTGCAAGTGGCATAATCTCTCTTTCTTTTAGTACACAGCGCACTTTATGTTCTTTTGCACATTTTATATGCATCCCTGGTCTTTTTCCTCCTTGACAAAGTATGTGTTGCAGGCCCCTAAGACCCATTTCTCGTCATTGTTTTAATATCTGTCTTTTAAATGGTGGCTGTATCATCAATTGTGGTGGCTAGCATTCTTAACATTTTAATACTTCCTAAATGACCTTCATTCTTAATATGTTTTCTTACGACACCCAGCTGCTTATCACATGCGGCCCAGACTACTTCAATACTCGCCGCCGCTTTAAGGACTGTATGATCGATATAAGCAACTGGATGTGCAGCAACAAACTTCAACTGAACAGTAGTAAAACAGATATTATCCTGTTTGGCAAAGCCGAGGAATTTTGCTCTCACGGGTTGTGGCCGCCGGAACTTGGCCCCTGTCCTCCCCCTAAATCTGCAATCCGCAATCTAGGGATTATGATTGATCACACCCTGTCCATGAAGAACCATATCAGCCAGGTCACTGACACCTGCTACGGGATTCTGCGTAATCTCCGGAAGATCTTCAAATGGCTTCGTATTGAAACCAGGAAGCCCTTGGTGCAGGGCCATGTCATCAGCTGGCTTGATTACGGGAATGCCTTTTTTTTCGGACTCAACGAAAATCTGCTCTCCAAACTACAGTCCCTGCAGAATGCAACGGCCAGACTGACCATTGATCTTTCACCCAGCACCCCCTCGTCCCCTACGTTGAAAAAGCTTTATTGGCTTCCCATTCGCCAAAGAAGCCATTTTAAGATACTGAGTCTGATGCATGCTATCCTGTATAAATCTGGTCCCAATTACCTCCGAAAGAAGCTCAATTGGTATGTACAAGTAAGATCCCTCAGATCCAGCCATAAATCGCTCCTGATCCAGCCTCGTGTCCGTTCCTCCCAAAATGGCCATCGCTCCTTTTCCTATCTCGCCCCCCAGCTGTGGAACAAATTGCCTCCCCACCTTTTATCCATCTCTGAACATAATCTCTTCCGGGCCAGTCTCAAAACCTGGCTGTTCCCGAAATGAAGTTTCCTTTTCGCCTGAATCATCCCCCGGCACTGCCTCCACTGTGTTCTTTTCTTCCAAAGCGCCTTGAGACCTTGCGGTGAAAAGTTTGCGCTCTACAAAAACCTTTGACTTGACTTGACTAGATAGCATCTACAGTTATTTATGTAAAATGTATTCAGCATGATTGGGACTTACAAGGCATACCCTTGAGGGTTTTGTTTGTTCCCCATTATTGCATATACCATATATTGATTACTTTTAGTTGTATTAGTCTTTTTAAAATAGGCTTCGTTTAGGAAATTGACATATTTTACCATTGCGTTCAGTGAGTCCAAAGCCTTACTTACTCACTCCCAATTGTGCTTTAACTCTGCGTTGCATAAGGGTCTCCTTTTGTATACATGTGCACTTTTATGGTTGTGTATAATAACAGAATAACAAAATGACTAGCATGAGCTTTCTCTCTTTCTTTCATCTCTTTGTTTTTCCTCAAGTCTCTCTGTCTATGCCCTTTCGGCCTTTACCTCTTTCTAATTCACCTTTTTTTCTCTTTTTCTACCTCTTCCTTTTAGAGTACTGTGCTCCTCTGCGTCTTTCTACCTTTCTTTCTCCTTGTCTGTATTTCTCTCTACCACACTCCAAAGCTGTACCTTTTTCCTCTGCCTCTCTTTCTCTACCTAGAGCTTCCTCTTTCAACCCGTTCTTATGTTTCCTTTGGCTACCTCAGCTTTCTGCATTAACTTTACTTCTCTCCCTGCCTCATATCTTTCTACATTATCTCTATCGATACCCACTTCATCTGTTCCACATCTCTCTTTATAGTGATGGATTTACATGGCAGAAATCCTCCTCTGCACCAAAGATTCACTGTATTTCTCTTGCTATTTCGTAAAACAAGCACTTGCACCGAATGCACATACAGGGTGATTTCCATCATCTGGAACGTTGCTTTGAAAGGGTAGCCCATAACTGACTTTTCCCTTTAACTTTAAGTCTTGTTACACAGAGGAGTCGACTGTGATCGGATTTTTTTGGGATGAACACTTTTCTATAAGCTAAATACACAGATTGTCGCACTCACCTCTGCACTGTAGGTTTTTCCTCTAGGGATATTTCTGCAGCTGTGGCACCTTTGCCTCTAAAGGATTTACATCACCCAAATATCACCTGCTTCTTGTAGCTGATAAAGATTTAGGCATAGACCACAGCTTTTCCCTAAACATTTTTTTTGAGTTGGATAGCCTTCCTTATGGCTTTCCAAATATTCCAACATCCCTTATGGTGTGACACATCAGTTCAGATGCTAGAAGAATAAGTACAAATGCTGATTCTCCTGCCTTTAGCTTAGAACTGGCATCCATGAACGGATCAGGCACGGAATACATCCAACCTTGCTTTTTACTCCATCCAGAACCATTGTGTCAGGAATTCTAAGACAGACACCAGATATGGTTCCAAAACCTTTGTTAACAATGCTCTGGACCTCCTTGCACACCCTGAACAGTGGTGCAGACTGTAGCCAACTCCTTCAAAAGTTTTAAAATATGATTAAAAACTCAAATTGGGCATGCAAATCATCACATCTTATTGGTGTTCACTTGTATTATATCAGTACCTCTCAAGATGATTACAAAATATTGGTTATTTTTAATGTTTCTTATGATTAAGTTATTCACAGCTTTATTTAGAATCTCTCATTGATTCATAATGTACATGTATCCCAACACATTTTGCGAATGACCTCCATTCTTCAGCCAATCGTTCTCATTACATAAACAATTCAGATGTTACATGGTTTTAACTAAAAAATATAAACCAAAATAATACGTGAAGGTTGAGTTTTCTTGGCTTGCAAGCATGTATGCCAATATGTAACTTTTCCTTCTGGTGAGGAAAATAGATAAAGCGAATTTTAAAATACTTCCTGTAAGCACTTAGAGATTCTCAGTAATAATACATCCCTACTGTGTCCTATGTCCTATACGTGCCTAGGAAGAAGACAGATGGACTGTAATCTTATCATTGGTGTAATCCTGTTCATGTTTAACATTCTCATAGCATGATCCATAACAGTGTCTAGCTATTGTTGGACTTAGCCCTCTCTGCAGGGTCATCCCTAAACGTTTTGCCTTCACCCTACTGTTTTCTGCACCCGTTTTTGTTGGCTTTTAGAACTCTGCACTTTACCTCTGCTAACCAGTGCTAAAGTGCTTGTGCTCTGTCCTATTAACATGTTAACATTGGTTTCCACCCAATTAGCATATTTAATTTAGATTTATGCCCCTTGTAAAGTGGTACAACCAGTACCCAGGGCCTGAAAATTAAATGCTACTACTGGGCCAGCAGCAATAATTGTGCCACCCACTTAAGTAGCCTTTGAAACTTGTCTCATACCTGCCATTGCAATCTGTGCATGTAGTTTAACTGCCATATTGACCTGGAAAACTACACCTTTTGCCAGGCCCTTCCTTTACAATAGATATCTCATCCATAGGGTAGGCACAGAACAGCCCACTGGGCAGGGTGGATTTGATTAACAAAGTTTGACGGATACTTTTAACTTTTACATGTCCAGGTGGTGAAAAATTCTTAAATTAGTTTTTCACTACTGCAAGGACAGCCTCTCCCACAGGGTTACATTGTGTTACTTTATTACGTTTAATAATGTCTTACTTTCAATTGGGAGCAGGTGAGAATGTTGTTTTGGTCTCTGCGGAATTGTAATCTAAAACCCTCTTTAATGGTAAAGTTGGATTTAAAGCCACAATTCTGAAAGTGTCAATTTTAGAAAGGTGGCATTTTCTTGTCCCACCCATTTAGTGCCTGCAGCCTGTATCCTTAGTCATATGAATAGGTGTAGCTGACAGTTGGTCTTTGTGTATTACTTCCAGACAGTGAGACAAAAGGGGAATAGGTGTTGGCAAGATGGGCCATCTCTGTCCGGATAAGGGTTGAGGAGCTGTCACCTACCACCTACCACCTACCACACTTGCACATTACAAAGATTCTGCCTTAGCACATTTACAAAGGGTTTCACACTAGTCTTTTGCACCCCCAGACAAGATGGGGCCAGTGCAGTAAAGAAGAATTTTCAAACACCTCTGGGAAACCTCTATTTCAAAAGTGGCATCAGGACAGTAGTGGACCCTGAACCCCAACTCTTAGTCTTCAGTACACCTATGTACCTTTGGAAGACTGAGGAAAACTGGTGTGCTGCTCTGCTGCAATAAGGACTGTTTCTCTGCTGCCCTGCTGCCTGAGTGAGAAGGACTGGACCTGTATATTGAACCCAGGACCACAAGAGTGACTCCAAGACCTAGTTGGCTGGCCTCCTGATCAGAAACGCAGGGAGAGAAAAGGCTCCAACCACCTTTAACCCTGCGCCTGAACTCTGCCTGCTCTGAAGCTACCCCCAACTGGTGCCATCCCAGTTCTGGACCCTTGGGAGTGGGCCTAAAGGTGTTCTGCAGTCCTAACTTGGTCCGTGATCCAGCCTGCACTCCATCGTGGTCGACCAATACTTGTGATTTTGTTCCCAGCCCGGCACAAGGAGATAACCACCGTTGGCGCTTTGTACTTGTAAGCACTATTTCTACTCTAATCTTTTAAATTGCACATCTCTGGCTCCAGTAATTGGGTTTTTGCCATTTTGGAGTCAAGTACATTTGTTTTGCACTATTTTTGACAATTAGTGTGGGATTTTTCTAGTGGTGTGTTTTCACTTGATTACTGTTTGAAGTGCTGCATAAATATATTACACATTGCCTCTAAGTTAACCCTGACTGCTCTGTGCCAATCTACCAGAGGTTGAGCATAGGTTAATGTTTGGGCTTGTTGTATTTCACACTGTCAAGAATTGTGGTTACTTCTTAAGTAGGGTTTCACCACCCTCAACCAGTAACTACATTTCCTACGGCTATGTTATGACACACCATTCTTAATACATCACACACTGTCTCAATATCTTGAGAGGTGTGTGGTATCCTTATTATTGTACCACGAGAGGCTTAAGAATGTTTTAGTAGTATTCTTAGATTCTGTGTTCAGGAAGGTTGGTTAAGGGTTCCATGGGTTGGCAGTTAGATTCTGACTGGGAAGCAGGACAGACTTGTGTGGATGTTAAACGGTTCTTCATTCTTTGGAATAAATCTACAACTTGAACTCATCTTGACAGTATTATCGATTCCTTACATCAGGTTATAAACCTGAATATGTACAGGCAATCAAGACACCTATTAAATATTAAAAGTAATTTCTGGATGCGGTCCTATATCTGCTGGTCTAAAACCTGTGGTATTTGTTACATGTTTTTATCATGTTTTGTACATGAAGGTAATATTATGCTCACTGGCAGTGTTAAGAAGGGAATGGAAGAAGGGCAGTGTGTGCCTTGAAACTACAAGAAAATGTAAGCAAATACGTGGAGAGGGGAGTGCTGCTGTAGTTCACATCCAGGCAGGTGGTCCATATAACTTCATATGTAAGTATATAGTGTCTCTTCTGCGCAAGGCTTACTCTAAATGGTCTCATTATTTACCAACAGGTGATGGTCATGTGTGTGCACTGGTGTTCTCATGATTGGTATGATATTGCAACACATACAAATAATGTTTTCATGCAGTCCAAAAAGCCCCCAATATATTCCCAAAAACTCTGCATGAAAACTAACTTTGACTTAATACTTCTAATTCTCAACTCTCCTTTTTCCTTCAACTGACCCTTTCTTTCCTCTCCATCCTCTGCATGCCTACACTCCTGGATCACAACATACTCTAAGTCACATGCATGCTTGCCTTAATCTCTATTATTGTATCCTTGCAAATATCCGCTCCTCATTTCAATGTTCACAATCTCTCCTTCAAAATTCATACCCACTACAACCTAACAATACCTAATCACTTGTAGCTTTTGTATTAATATCACCAACCAATGCATGAATTCACATATCACCCTCCACTACTGAAGATGAAACCTAACTCCTATTAATTGAACCTACCACATAGAAACTAAATTAAATGCATGGTTGATGCTAAGTACTAAAACTGTGTATTATTCTATACAGTAAATTTATACTGTCGGGCATAATTTCCTCATGAAATGCTGTAGTTGTAAAGGTATGCTTTGTACAGTGTCCAAAGTGCCCATACTGACAGTGACCAAATGAAAAATCCTTCCACCATGTCCTCTGGGTCCCCGGCATGGCATCTGACAATGCGCTGACCCCAGGCAGGATGCTCACAGTACCAGATGAGTTCAAGGAACAGTAAGAATAGGATTTAGCCTTCGGCTTTGCCCTGCACCCAGATCCATGCTTGAAGTGATTACTGGCCGTGCAATGTGGCAGTGCTCATTTGGAGCTAAGCAGAGTCAGTGGCTTTCATTCATCATCTGTACCCAATATCCCTGGCCAAAGTCTGCCCTAGATATGGCCTGTGGCCATACCAAGGGGACATGGAATTCAGTTTAAGACATAGCCCACACTCTAAGCCTAGTACTTTTGCCCAATACGCCAAGTGCATGGCCTGTTTCCTTATCTGGGACAGTGCCAAATGTCTACTGAGTACACACCACGTGTCATGTATTTCTGTCTACAGTGGACACTAGCTAAAGAAAACAGACCACACTCAGCATGCACCAGGCATAGGGCATGGCCTATCCAGACAGAGGCTGAAGGCAGAGTTGCTGACATAGACAAGGGACCTTTTGATGATTTGATCACACTTGATACTCCTCATTTACCATTCCCACATTGTTCAAACACTCTTCTGCGACTGCACATGTAAATATATGAAGTGGTGCATAAGGATTCTGTAGCTTTAGATGGAGCTTAAGCAGTCATGGAAGGGCATGAATTGTGGGAGAGAGAAGTTCACGTATGAAGAAAAGAAGTAAAAGAGAGGTAGGGAGGAAAATGAATACAAAATGCAACTTGCTAATATCTGAGAGCCAAGAAGCACAGACCGACTATTTCTAGGGTAACCTCTACAGCAGCTGTGAATCCCACTTCCAGAATAGTAAGCCCTGATTTCCCTTTTGCCAGAGTACAGATTGATAACTAGGGGGCATATTATCAAGACAGGCGATAAAATTATCGTCGCTTTAGCTGCAGAAAACTGCTGCTAAAATGGCGATAATGGGCTTGATAATATGCTCTATGGAATTCCAATTGAAGCTCAGGTTAGATGTCCTTCACATCTAACATGGGATTCAATTGGTATTCCATAGAGCATATTATCAAGCCTATTATCGCCGTTTTAGCCGCAGTTTTCTGCCGCTCAAGCGGCAATAATTTTATCGCCTGTCTTGATCATATGCCCCTAAATTCTTAAGGCTTTCGTGCTTTAAAAGCTCTTTCTAAATACAGGCACAGTATAGGTAATTGAGGGCAAAATGAAACTGGAATTGTGTGAGGGAATTAACATAACATAACATGTATTTGTAGAGCACACGTTCACCCAAAGGTATCTCGGTGCTGAATATCAGATGTTTATTGTTAGCCAACTGTACTTGTTTTATCGACCTCAGCAAAAATGATAGCCTGAGTGGAGCCACTGAGATTTGAGCCTGTGACCACGAAGTCGAACAAAAGCCCCTACAGTGGATGCATTAGTGACTAAGCCACTAGACCTGGATTGGGCCCAATCTTGTGAATTTGAAGAGTTTACTTCTTGTCATGCACAGAAATATTAATGGAATGGTTAACAAAATAAAAGTAACACTCTTTGTGGAGGCTATACAGTGATTAAATATGGAACACTATTTGGGGTTTTGCCCAGTAGTGCTGCTAGTTTATAAGTCGTTGACGCTCAATAACTTGCAAGGAATATGAGCCTCTGGAAACAAAAACGCTCAGTAAAAGGTCAAGAACACTAAGAACTGCAAGAAGAACAATTGATGGATGAAATGCTGAACAATGTCAAACACTCACCCCCAGTAAAGAGATCTAGGCATAAATCCAATGTTTTTGCTCACAATGCCACTCCAGTTTGGACCAAGATATATGCAAATCAGTCAGGCCCTGATCCCTGACTGGGGGTGAGTTTTTGATATTGCTCAGCATTCTGTTCATTCTTTTTTAACACAACACTAAGAATGGCACAACAATTTACATACAATCCTGCAAATGGAGAAGTGTAAAGGGAAAGTCTTAAGGGAATGAGTGTCGCCAGACAAGCCGGAGGAAGGGGGTTGTGGTTGTAGGAAGGACGATCCTTAAATTCTTTTAGGAAGACCATCCCAAAATGGACTGTATGCCAGTGGGTCACAAAGCTTAATGGGATGCAACTGCTCTATAAATCATCAATGCTTTCCTCAACCCCTAGGTTTCTGACTTCTAATTGGAGCAGGGTGAGAATTATCAGTGTAGGATTAGAGTCCTTTTTTTTCTTTCTTTTTTTTTGTCCTCATTGTGCAACATTTATAGTAAGGAGTTATCAGGGTCTCCCTTTTTCCCATCTGACTGTATATTGTACCAAACCCAGCGTGTAGAAACCATCCGGGAACAACAGGGGACCCTTTACATCCAATTACTATTCAGGAAGGTTACTTTTCGGAGTGGGTTGAGCTAGCCATTATGGCTACTCTGTTTGGCCTTCGACCTTAGTAAGTGTTGCCTGCACTTAATCATAGGACATGATTACAAAAGAAAAGGAGAGAGGAGGAACATGATACATATCAAAACATTCCCTCATTATAAACCCAGATGATGGTTTTCCCACAACTCCCAGAACCTATATTTTTTAGACAATAGCATCTTCTTTTTATCTAGATTGTAGATTCTAAGCACCGAAGAAAGCCACTCCTCAGGTAACGGAGCTATTGGAGTGATCCATTTTACACATACCTCTCTTCTAGCTAATAAAATCAAGATAAACACCAAATTTTCTTCCCGTTTTGTCAACTTGTCTGCTGATGAAGACCCCATCACCCCCAAAAAAACTAAATCCATACTCACGGTTCGCTGTTTTCCCAAACCCATTTCTAAGATCTTACCCACCGCCTTCCAGAAACCGTCGAGATGGGGGCACTGCCAGAACATATGCAGGTCATTGGCCTTCGGTAATCCACATTTCGGGCAGCACTTCACCAAGGATCCGCTGAATTTTGATAGTTTTTCCGGCGTCCAATAAGCTCTATGGGTGGTATATAAATGATTTCTTTTTAATGCCGCAGATGTTACTATTGACCAGCATTTGCTCATTGATTTTTGCCATAGGAGGATTGTATCCAGCGTTGGCAGGTCTTTCCCCCAGATTCTCTCCGGTATCCGAAATTCCTCCTCCCCTGATGCTATGAGGGCCCAATAGCAGAATTATACCTCTTTCTTGAAAGGTTTCTCCAGCATTTTACCTTCCAGGGCTACATTGCCTGTTTTAGCTTCCTTGATTGACTTTTTCCAGCTTAGAAGTTGACAATATTTGAACTTGGCTAGAGAAAAGTTTGTGCTTTCGTTTAGTATTTCCCAATCCAAGATTTCATTCTGATATAATAATTGCCCCCATACTGCTATTCCCGCTGATTTTAAGGGGATCGTCAAAGCGTCTTTAAGGCAGTCAGGAGTACCAGGCGAGTCCCAGATTGGAGCTTTGTCACTGTAAAGGGGGATATTGACAGTAGACCTAATGCAGTATCACATTTTAGCAGCTGCCTTTAGAATCTTCAACGTAACTTTTTTGAAAAATTTCGGGTGACCGAATTTATAAAGAAAATGACTGGTTTTGTTTGTCATTTTCTGTAAGTACAGTGGGTAATCTTCATATGGGCCTAACATGATTCTATTGTTTTTAAACTGGAATGCTCTGCAGTATTCTAAAATATCTGGGGTAGCTAGTCCACCCTGTTTTTTCCTTCTCCTTATTTTGCTCCAAGCAATTATAGGTTTTTTCGATGACCAGATAAAACTTGATAACTCTCCCTGGATTTTTTTTATAGACTCCCTGTTAAACTCTAAGGGCATAGCGTCAAAAATAAACATAAATTTAGGCAAAACTGACATTTTAAGGATATTTGATTTACCCAAGATAGACAGCGGTAAGCCACTCCATACTTTCAACAATCTTTTAACTTCCCCCTGAACTCTATGGATGTTAACCTGGGGAACCTTATCAAGGTCTTTAATTAGGTCGATGCCCAGGTATCTAATTTTTTCCTTATTATTTGGGCTCAAGGAGACCTCATTCCAAGTCATGGTCTCTGTTTTAGACTTGTTTATTTGGTAACCAGAGATTTTCCCAAAATTGATTAATGTCTCCTCCGTTGTTTCAAGGGCCTCTTTGAGTTGACAGGTAAAAATCATGAGGTCATCCGCATATAGAGCTACTTTTTTATGCCAGCCTTGGTATGAGAAAGGGATAATAGAAGGATGGTTCCTAAGACATTCAGCTGCTGGTTCAATATAAAAATTGAATAACAACGGGGATAGAGGGCATCCCTGGCGAGTACCTCTCTTTATCAGAATATGATCTGTTAACTCCCCATTGATTAAAATTCTGGCCTTTGGAGAATTATAGATATTTTCTACCATCTTCAATATGTTAGTTCCTAGATCGAACTTTTTTAGGACCTCACTCAGATAGGGCCAATTAACTCTATCAAAAGCTTTTGCTGCATCGATAGTAATTATAGATAGAGGCAGCTTCTCACAAATGGCAATATCTATTGCACCAATAAGCTCATGGGTTAAATCTTGCAGATTTCTTCCTGCCACGAAACCTCTTTGATTAGAGTTAATTAGAGAACCGACTATTCGGCCAAGTCTTTTCGCCATTATTTGGGTGAAGATTTTATAGTCGCAATTTAAAATGGATATAGGACGGTAGGACTCGCATTTCTTGGGATTTTTACCTGGTTTTAGGAGGATAGAGATAGTTGCATCATTCCAGGAATCTGGAAGACTGCAGTTTTCAAGAAAAATTCTATTAAAAAGAGTAGTGAGAGGGATCACAAGGATATCTTTTAGTTTTATATTGAGCTCATTTGGGATGGCATCCGGACCTGCCGCCTTACCTCTTTTTAAATTTTTTATGATTCCCTCTACTTCTTCAGTGGTGATTTCTGCATTGAGCTTGCCTTTCTCCTATTGGGTTAACTTTGGGGTATTTTGAGCATTTAAAAAAGTATTATTTTCATCTATAGATGGGTTACAATCCTCAGAGTAGAGATCCCCAAAAAAGGCCATAAATTCTTGCTTTATAACATCCTCCTCTGCTCCATTATGTAATTGGTTACGAGGGTCTATAAAGGCAATTTTATTTCTAGACCTATCTGTTCTTGTCTTCCAAGCCAATAGTTTTCCACAACCCTCCCCATATTCGTAATGGGCCAACTTACTACATTCCCACCTCTCCTTAATTCTATCTTCCAACATTTCTGAAAGCTTATTCTTTTGCTCTAGTCTCTCTACCTCAAGGTCTGGCCCTCCTGGATCTGTGAGAATTTGTTTGTCTATTAATGAGATGCTATCTTCTATTCTTTGAATTTCCCTTTTAAGTCCTCTAGATTTATGAGATGCTAGACTAAGGATCGTACCCCTAATCACCGCTTTATATGTGTCCCAAACTATATGGGTTGGGGCTCCCTCATTGTTAATTTCAAATAAGTTTTTCGTCTCCTGCATAGGTCGATTAACAATCTCGGGATTCAAAAGAATCGTGAGATCCATCGTCCACCTCAGAGGTTTTGGTATATCTTTTAATAGGATTGTCATTTGTACCGCTGAGTGATCTGAAAGATGAGCCGGGAGGTGGGCCACTTTTAGAGTCTTTTCCAGTAATCCCTGATCTATTAAAAATAAATCTATTCTGGACTGTATCCCTAGTTTCTTGTTCTTAAAAGAAAACTTCTCTTGATTATCCCCCTTCTTTTTCCAAATATCTATTGGACTCAGATCCTTTTTATAAATTCTCAACCATTCTCTCATTTTTGGGAGATTGACTTGTTTCCCCCTCGGGTATCGATCAATTTTGGGGTCTGGTATTATATTAAAGTCTCCTCCTATAATGAGGGGGTCTGGTATTGAGATCAAATGGGTATATAATGATTGAAGGGGGACGGGTCATCCAAGTTTGGACCATAATAGCCCACTACAGAAAGGGTTTGATTGAGTAGTCTAATGCCTTCCTTTGAGATCTAGTTCTGCTGATTCTATCTTCACTTTCAGAGATTTCTTAAATAAGATAGCAACCCCTTTTATGACGCATTCTTGATTAGTACATATATACGAGTCCACCCAACTCAAATTTCTCACTATTTCCTCCCATTCTTTCTTTAATAGATGAGTTTCTTGTAGTATTATTATTTCTCTATCAATTGATTTTAAGTATTCAAAGATCCTCCTCCTCCTACCCTTGGTATGTAGCCCATTTACATTCCAGGTAGTTATGTTTACATGTTTCATTTTCTGGGTCATTTCTTTCTCCTGTTTCGCCAACCCCTGAATTGCTCCTTCTTTTTATATCTGATGGGTTGAAGAGGACATTTTTTAATATATATATATATTTTTCCCTATCTTGCTCCCATCCCCGTGCATTTTCACCGCTTTTTTCCCTTCTTTTCTTTTAAAAAAAAATATACATTAGAACCAAAATAATGATGATGAAAAGAAACAAAACCAAAGTGGGAAGACACACCCACCCTCCTTGGGGAAGCCTCCCTAATCCTCCCTTGGGCTCTATTTCTGGTCCTCTTTGAGCTCCCTGCCTCTTTTCAATTCTACTTGAAATGTGCTACGATTCTTTTTTTTTTGTTTTTCATACCAGTAAATTGTGTATTTATGTTTAGGTCATTGACTGAATTTTTATCTGGTCGCGCATTTGACCAATAAATGTTTCCACTTCTTTGGGGTCTCTGATATTATACATTTTGTTCCTCCACATTATTCTGAGGGAAGCTGGAAATTTATCTGGACAGTTGCGCCTAATGTTTTTAATTCCGGCATCAGCTGACCTAGCTCCCACTGCCTGTCCTGGGTTGCTTTAGCGATGTCTGATCAGATTTTAAAGGACCAATCATCCTTGCTGAGTTCCCCCACTTTCAATGCCTCATTCAATAATCTTTCTTTAAGTGTGTAGGTCTTAAAGTTTATTAAGATTTTTCTTGGTTTCTTTCTTTCTTTTGATTTACCAAAGGGGTCCCGATTTACCCGTTGGATATCATCTCCAAGACCCTGAGGTTTACTCCATGGGAAATACTCCTCCAGTAGGGAGACCACAAAGTTTTTTGCTTCCAAGCCTTCTTGCCCTTCAGGAACATTAAGCAGTCTGAGGTTACACCTTCGAGATTGATTTTCTAATGGTTTCATCTTCTCTTCGATGTTTTTATCTTTGACTTTCAAAGATCTGATTTCCTTCTGAGTTGTTTCAACTTTTTTATTTAGCTCTTCCACCACATCTTCCACTGTTTTGACTCTCTCCCCCAGAGCGTTCAGCTTGACGTCCAGCATCTCGAATCTCTCCTGTATCTTATTTTGATTACCTTCCGAAATTTCGAACCTTGACCTGATCTCTTCCATCATCTTTTCTAACAGAATGTCTGTGGAGCTCCGAGGTTTATCGTGGAGCTCCGAGGTTTATCTTGGAGGGGTTCCGAAACAATAGCTTGGCTACTAGAAACGGCCTTAGGAAGATTTTTTAACACATTTCCAGCAGGACTCTGTACCAAGCTATGAAGCGGAAACTTTTCTGGCCTAGGTATTAGGCTTCGATTTGGACTAAGCTCCGGGGTCGGGGATTGACTTTGACGGAGAGCGGGTGCCTGACTAAGATTGACCACAACTTCAGTTGCTGGATTAGAGTCCTTTTAAAAAATAAGGACTATTGTTGTATCACTGGTAGGCAATAGGGTATATGTGAGTGATTCCTAGTATGGGAGCTCCGCCCTAAAATTTTATAAAAGTCTGTTGGAAAGCTAAGGTGTCCTACAAATCTTTCCCTCTCCCCTTGTGTGATTTGAGTAAACTCCTTCATAATCGGTTAGACTCTTAAATCGTTTAGACTCTGTGAGTTGCTTACCCTTAACTTCTGGAAATCCCTGTGCATCAGCAAAGAGGAAGGAATGAACTGGGAGCAGAACTCCTTATTAATTAAAAATCAATAATTCATATTTTCAGACACTAGCACAACTTCAGGAAATATTGTTTGACAGTCTAACTTTACCTAAACTGACATACATCCATGACATGATTTACAGGCCGTAGCACATTGACATCCCCTGGTGTTGCACTGTAATATTCCGGCAACTACACATTAATAAAACCAACCTGTATCGGGGACAATCATTACTAACATGTAGTTCGTATAAATGAAGCAATAGTTTCCAGAAACCAGGTTTTAGTACTATGTATTAACATGTATTCGCATTATTTTGGTTTGTATTGTTCATTTTCCTCGCATACGTTTGTGTTACAAAACTGAGCACAAACCTCAAGGTTAAAAATTGCTCTCACTTAATAAATTCATTAGTGTTTGTTAGTTATAGTGGATGTAGGGTCTTATCAAATATTATTGTCATATTATGCATCAATTCATTTTTCGATTAATTCCTCAATAGGAATATGAGATTTTGGGCAGATGTATCAACCGTTTTGCGACTTGCAAAGGCCGAAATTCGCAGATTTTCGGTTTTTGCGACTCGCAAATGGTCATTTTGCATTATTTTGAATGTATCAAAAATTTGCAATTTAAGAAATCGCAAAGATTTGCGATTCCTTAATTTGCCATAGCATTTAAGGAATCGCAAATTTTGCGATTCCTTAAATGCTATGTATGAAGCATTTTTCTTTAGCGAATTTTGGTTAAGGAATCGCAAATTACCACCAACTTGTAGTTGATGGTAATTTGCGAAGTCCTCAATAAATGCACAATTTTGCATTTTTTAAGGTGGCATGTGACGCGCACACATGCCCATGGGGCATGTATGTGCGCCATATGCACACATATGTACATTACAGGGGTGCAGCAGGGTGTCTTTAAGACACCCCTGCACCCTTGAAATAATTCTCAAATTGCGATTAGCAAATTGCGAATTCGCAATTTGAGAATTAGTTCAAAATCATACCTATGGGCCTCCTGGTCCATAGGAATGCATAGGAAATTATTCCTTATTTGCAAATTCGCAAAATGCGAATTTGCAAATAAGGAAGTGTAAGGAATCGCAAAAAAATAGCGTTTTTATTCATACATTGCATTTTGCGATTTCTAAATAGCGATTCCTTAAAAATCGCTATTTAGGAATCGCAAAATTGAATCTTGATACATCTGCCCCTTTATTTCCTCTTAATCATGAATGAGATTGTTCCTTATTGGGCCCTTTAGTTGGCAGAGTACATGCCAATTCCCATAGGTGACTAAGGTTTGCCATACTTAAACCCCACTCCAAAATGAACATAATCATTCCACCACTCCCTGTGAAACCGAGAAGCGAAAACGACTCTATCAGCCCAGGAATCACTCTAGGAGTGACACAATCCTTAACAAGAGTCCAATCAACAGATTTCTCGTACAAGCAACATACAGCCAGATTCATCAAAGTAAAATCGGCTCGCAAAGGGCCAGATTCTGAGAATCCTGCCCTTTGTGAGCGCTATTTTTGCATTTGGGATTCATCATCCCAAATGCAAAAATCGCAATTCTAGAAATCGCTAAATTGCGATTAATTGCATTTAAGGAATCTCAAATTGAGATTCCTTAAATGCAATTCATGAACCTTTTAAAAATTGCGAATTCGCAATCTGGGGCCGCTATTTACCGCGAAGTCTAACTACGTGGTAAATAGCAAAAACTTTGAAAAATGCACTAAAGTGCATTTTTCAAAGTTTCATGTTGCGCACACACATGCCCTAAGGGCATGTGTGTGCGCAACATATGTGCACACATCAATTTCAGGGGTGCAACAGGGTGTCTTTGGACACCCCTGCACCCTTGAAATCGCAATCTCAATTTGCGAATCGCTAATTGCGATTAGCAAATTGAGATTGTCTTCCCATTCATTCCTATGGGCCTCTTGGCCCATAGGAATGAATGGGGAGAAATTCCTTAATTGCGACTCGCAATTTGCGAGTCGCAATTAAGGAATTAGTAGAAATCGCTATTTTTTGGGTGATTTCTTGATGAATAGTATTTTGCTATTCCTTAATAGCGAATCGGTATTTTTCACTATTAAGGAATCGCAAATTGCTATGTTGATGAATCTGGGGGTAAATCCCCAATATCCTGGCCCTTCATCTTTCTCTCTGTCTAAGGAACTTTTTGAACTTTGTAGCTTGTACAGCCCGTAGCATGACTATTATCAAAAGCTGTTTGCAGTTAACACTATATTATTTTTAATTTATACATATAAACAAATATACATGCACGGAGGAAATACACCCAATATATGTGACTCAAGAACATAACTCATCTGAACACATTAGGTTAACCAGGACTAACACACAGTATAGGGGCTCTTTATTGCACCTGCTAAATAACGAGCGTGCTAAATAGCACCTATTATGAGTTTCTGGGGAATATCCTGTGGACCTTGGTGTTTAGTGCACCCAAATCTGCATGATACTGTAAGTACAGTAAGGTTGTCCCTGTTAAATTTTGGCAGGTTTGACCTCTCGCAATTGATGAGGGTTGTGGTATGTGATGCATCTGATAATCATGGGATACTTTAAGTAACACTCAACTCGTAATTCCGACCTGTGCGTAAACAGAGGTTTAGCACAGGTGACGGAAAAAAACAACTGACGCGTAAACAGGCCCTAAGTCTGCTTCAAAACATTTCAGCTAGAACAACAATAATTATCATCATCACCAAAGCACAGGCACATGCTCACTAGCAATTTAGCATGAACACTGAAACATAATTTCTCAACAACTCAACCCAGTGCGGTATCAAAATAACAGTACAAAAGGCGTGGCTTGCCTATGGCGGGTGGAGCTTACCACGGGCAGGCATAGGGTGCTGTATCACACAAAGTGATCACTGTCCTTGGAGATATAAGATAGGTCTCTACCACAGCTTTGGGCTGACTGGTGTCTTAATTAGATAAAGAGCTGGCGCAGTGGTATTCAACCAAGTTAGACAGCAGTAAATGGTTGTTTGTCCCTGTGCATTTGATGATTTCTCTTAAGTAAACAAAACATAACACACTAACATAATACAAAGTCAAATAGGAGCACAGGTAAAATAGAACAGCGAACTACACAACTAAACAGTACACAACTCCACCACAATACAGCACAACAACACAATGCGCTTGTGGCACAAAAAACAACAGCATTACAACCAACAAAGCACATCAATACAGCATCGAAATGCAAAACACAAATATGAGTAAACATTCTGATTACAAGATACCACCTCCAGAATCTGCTTTTATAATACATTGATCAAAGGTGTTTGGGTCAAGCACAAAACTGTTTTGTGATCCTGCCTCCAGCTCTGTGCATGGTGTCACTTAGAACCTGAGTTGCCAGCTCACATTGTAAGCTATTTAGATTTCTTTCCAGCCCATATGATGAAAGTAGTACAAAAGGGGGTGGTGATGGACGGAGCATCTGAATCAATCAAACACTCACACCCAGTCAAAAGATCTGGGTTTAATCCATCACCGTTCTTTAGCCCACTCTGCCACCCCAGTTCAGACATGGCTATATGCAAATCAGTCCGACCCTGTGCCTCATGGGAACAGTCCAGCCCAAACTGCCAAGCCATGTCTTCCCTGGACCGGAAACAAGCTTCCGAGGACCGGTTTCTGACATTCCAGCCGTCTTCAGCCCGGCTTGCTTGAATCCAGTGGCACAGTGAGCAAGGGACTCACGTCTGAGCATACCCTGCCACACTTATGGCGGCCAAAAGCGGTACAAAAGGGGGTGGTGATGGATCATACCCAGATCTTTTGACTGGGTGTGAGTGTTTGATTGGCTCAGATGCTCCGTCCATCACCACCCCCTTTTGTACCATATGATGAAAGTATGCACGTTATGCATCCATGACTGATAGAAATATGAAAAACTATCATTTCCATATTTCAAAAAGTAAAACAGATATTCCAAATCTATCTTCTAATATGGGTGTTTCTGGCAACACTACACAGATAACTTCAAATTAAATGCTGCCATAAGATTCAAGTAAGGAAGCTAAAGTGTACTTTATAAGAGAGTGCCTTATAAACTGACCTCCTGCCTGCAATATGACACACTAGTTCGAAGATGCTTACTGCTGCACTATGGATATTAACATCATCTTTTGTAGTCTCATAAACAAGTTATAAATGCAACTGTACAGGCCAATCTGTAGTTCTGCGCTTAGTTTACAATTTGGCAATTATTAGTAGTTCACAGCTCCCCGAGTCACTCTAGCGGTAAGACTTTCTTAAGGTGATTGCTGCATTAGTAGGCAGCACTGGCAGTGATGGGAAATGTTGAAGCACTGAGTGTCTGGGTATCAGGCCTAATGAAACAGCAGATGTTCAAAAACTGAGGGTTCAAAACTCAAAAAGATGCTGCACTATTAGGGCAGAAGGCATTTCCTACAGTAGTAAAGTTTCTTTGGTGTGTAGCTTTATTAACGTTTTTTTACAATATGAAGCTAATACATAGTCATTCAAACCACATCTGTAATTTGATTAATACATATGCTGACACACACACACACATTTACATGCATGTTTGTATTACATTCTATTAAATGAATTTTATACTCTCATGCCACCTTTTCCCTCTTATTTACAAAAACTCCAAGAATATGTTGTCTCCTGACATCTCCTGGCTGGATTCTAATGCTCTCCTGAGTGACTCCAGTCTGGATTTAGGCCACAAAGTAGCCCCAAAACCACTCCAGTAAACTTAAGGGAAGAGCTCATCCCTGCTCTCGATAAAGGCCATCCCTGTGCCCTGATGCAAATTGATTTCTCTCCACAAAGAAGGGGGACCCCACATCAGTTACAGGCAGGTAGATGGGGAAAATAACATATCAATAGAAGGAAGATTACCTGCCCAATATATTCAAGAAAGGAGGGCTTCAAAAAAGTCCACATATATTATTGCTAACCTTGAACCACATCATAGATTCTTGAACACATATTTGAAAAGAATATGAAAAAATATTTTTTATTTTATAAAGCATAATTCTTCATTGCATAAATATAATCCGAAAAATTCATTACATATAATTTATAACTATTAAATATAAAGAAATACAAAATACAATTGCATTCTCACCAAGGCCCACACATCATACAGCACTCTCATACCAACATGCATACAACTCAAATCAACCAGATCCCATAAACTCATATATCACTCCACAAGGATGTTATAATCAGAGATCATATGGGAACAGTTGGAATAATTTCCCGAGTCCCTCAGATGGTCTTCAGATGGTAAAAACGCCAACACGCGTTTCGGTGTGAGGCCCCAGCCGGGGCTACACCTTCATCAGGGCAAAAATGTGGAGAGTGGGGCCACAGGGGAGAGCAACGTCTAGAAAGAAGGATTTATACAATTTAAAATTTCAAGAACTATCAAAATGTGGTTTCAAGGAGGGCTAGGCTCAGAAAACAAACGTTAAAAACGACAGGGCCAAGAAGAAAATAGATATACATGGAGAGAGCAGTCAGATTGATCAGAGTGAGGGTGCATAGAGTAAATCTAGAACAAATAAGCACAGCGAGAATAATCAGATACACCCGCAACCGGAGGGAAGTCTACCTTGTGAGTGCAAAAAATCACCCCCCAGCACAGAGAATCACATAGGTGCCAAGAAGAAGGAAGGGCGTTAACGCCAGATGGATACCTTTCTTAAAAAACGTCGGGGCTCTAAAGGAGATACCAAAAGATCGAAGTCGTCTAGGTTTAGACAATCAAAGCCGCAAAGGAAGGAAGAGGGTCACAATTGCAAGGAAACAAAACATCCTTGATTCCTCGATCTTATATATAACCAATTATCTAAGATAACATAAACAAGAGGAAGGTGAATGGACCAAATTATTAAATCTAAGGAAAAAATCTAAACGAACCACCGTCCATGCTAAATTCATGCTTGATTATCTCAAGGCAGGAAGCATACCCATTGGACTGAGAGTTCGGATCATCCCCGGTCTCTTCGTTGAGATCAGACAGTTCCTGGAGAAATGGGCCCTCATTTCCAACCGTTGCTCCAGGGACTGGATGATGCTCATCATTGAGACCGTGCGGGAGGTCATAGATATCCTTAACAAGGAAATAGCGGAACTGGAGGAAAAACTCAAACAAGATAACGCTGTGGATTTGGGTAAAAAGAAATTAGAAGAAATCGAGTCTGAGCTTGACTCTTTCTCTGAATATTTGCTTAAGAGAAAAACGGAAAAATTCCGGAAGGACATCCGCCTTTTCTCGCAAGAAAGAGCCTATCCTTATTTATCCAGCAACTTCTACAGTGTGTCTGAAGGACTAAACCAATCAGGGGCTACCCCGAGATGGGGCAACCGACAAGTGACCACTTTTTCGGATACCACCGACTCAGAAGGTGAAGGCCCAGGTAGTTATGATTCCAACTATGATCCTAATTATAACTGGCAAGATAGACAAGAGACCTTGGATAGATCATTGGTGAGAATGCAATTGTATTTTGTATTTCTTTATATTTAATAGTTATGAATTATATGTAATGAATTTTTCGGATTATATTAATGCAAGTATTATGCTTTATAAAATAAAAAATAAAAATTCATATTTTTTTCAAATATGTGTTCAAGAATCTATGATGTGGTTCAAGGTTAGCAATAATATATGCAGACTTTTTTGAAGCCCTCCTTTCTTGAATATATTGGGCAGGTAATCTTGCTTCTATTGATATGCTAATTGATTTCTCTGCCACACTGGACACAATCGACCATCGACCATCATTTACTCATTCCTGAAACAATGTTTGTGTAACATGGATACATTTAAATACCCTCCCACAAAGTATATCTGCTTAGAATTACTGTATTGTCTCTCCTGATCTTGTGGTTATTAATTAGATATTTAAATATTTAGGGCCTATTTATACATAAACCTGGTAACCAGTGTTTCACTCCACTGTGAGTCCTTTCTTTTCTGAGTTTGGTATGCGTGGCCTAGGCAATTATCACCTCTAGAAATTTGTCATTGTTCCAAAGGTAGGTAATTTGCACAAGTCTGAGAAGTGCTGACGAGTTCAGCATTATCATGTAAAAACCATAAAGGTAATTAACCACTCTTTGAATTAATGTAACCATTTATGCTACAATTTTGAAATGACTGTTGGAACACTACTGGGTGCAGTTAGTTTTGTATTTTATGGTGCTGAGAGGGCGCTTTAATCAGGATAGCGGAAGTGGAGATTGATTTATACGTCAGACGCAATGGACTTCGGGAATTGTGGAACTTGACCAAGGTGCCTGAATTGTTCAGAGAATGCAAATCCTGACTTCTGTTTGTACGTTGGGTCTGGGAGCTGAGTCGGGTCTCCTATGCCTTTGTTGTTTTTTCTCATCATCCTCGTTTGTCTGAAAGGGTTTAACTTATTTATTTATTATTTTTTTTTTTAGTCAAGAACTTAGACGGGGCCCAGCATCGGATTGGCAGGGCGGGTAATCGGGCATTGCCTGAGGGGCCTGAGGCAAAGACCAGCTGGTGGCCCATTTTTTTCAGAGTTAGGTAAAATCACATTTTCTTAGGCTGGAGCTTAAAGGCTGCTGTAGCCTTAGAGCAAAGATTGGAGCTCGTTATAATCAAGTACTGAGAATGGCTGGCTCATTGTCTTGTGTAGTAGGACAATGTGCCAAACTGAGCAGACCTCGCCAAACTGAGCAGACACCGCATGTGATGGCTCCCCTCCCATCTCGAGTCTCTCAAAGTGACAGTGAGGCTACTTGGAGTGCTGGGCTCTTTTTGAGCAACACACAGCCAGCTCTAATTTTACCTGGTGTGGATTGAAAGGGGGCTGTGCAGGGTGAAAGATTATGTGTGACGTCCATCAAAAATGTTCTACTTTCATTTCCAGCAGCAGCCCTGTGCCACCTTGCTATATGGGAGGGAACTCCGGGTCACCACTGAACAAAATAATGCAAACAGCCAAAATGAACAAAAATAAATGTATATTTTTGACAATACAAAATAATGTGTGCAAAACTTTCATTTGGGGCCAACATGACAAAGGGAAGGGAGAAAAGACATCGAAGGACAGTAACAAAATGGACTGAGCAAGGAAAGGAAAGCAATGTGGAGAGAGACAAAAGGAGAAGTGAAACAGGAGAGTGGAGAAGAATGACAAAAAATGGGAAGGGGAAAAGGAAATCAAGAGAGGAAGAAAGGAAAGGTAGAGGAGAGAGGATAAGAGAGGTAGAGATGCAGAGAGATCGAGGGAGTGAGGGGGAAGAGATGAGGGGGAGAAGAGATTAGAAGGCACTGGAGAAAAGGGCAGAAATTGTTAAAGATAGAGAGAAAGTGGAGAAGAAGGAGACAGGAAAGTGGTGATAGAGGATGCAGCGTAATGGCCAGAGCTACCGACTTTGGAATTTGAGAACCAGGTTTGGGTCTTGGCGTTGGCTCAACATTTTGTGATTCTGGGCATATCATTAACACAGTGCTTTAAAAAACGAATGTGTACATGTAAAGCACTTTAATACCTTTAGGTAGAGTGTGCGCTATATAAAACTAGAGAAAAAGTGAATGGCGAAGGAAATGATGGAGAGGAGAGGAAAGCAGACAAAGGTATCAAACATTTCCTGGTCTACGAGAAAAAAGGGACGAATGGTTACTGCTCGAACGCAGCATCTTCATTCTCTCCCTCAGTGTAGGGCTTAGTTTAGAGGTTGCTAGCATTCCAGGAGGTAATGGTAAATGTAGATTAGAATCCAGCAGGGAAATTTCCTTCATCAAAGGGATGGAATGGTAAAGGAAATTCCACCAACGGATTCTCTTTTGGTTTAAACGCTTCCTCCAGGCTCATGTTACTGTCTGCAGCAAAGCAATAAAGGGGACACATAAGAATATAACATTAAGTATAGTACAAAGGAATTCACTGGGCAGAGGGATGTGAAAGAGACTAACAGGAGAGAGAAAGAAAGGCGAAAAAGGAAAGGTTCGGAAGACCGAGAAACTAAATAAAACTTAAAGGAGAGATACAAAGTGACAGGACCTGAGAGATATACATTTAACTAAAGAAAGAGCCCACAGGGGAGTCAGGAATGGGAAACAGAGGGGGATTTGTAGACAGAGAGAAAGAAAGGAAAAGAGAGAGGGGAAATGTGAGAGACAGATTGAAGCACATAGGTAGAATGAGAGACACCAAGGAGAGGAAAAGAAGTAGAGTATGAGCGTAAAAGAAGGAACTAGGAGAGGGGCAAAAAGTGATAGGGAGAATGAGAGAGGTGCACACAGCAAGTAAGAAAGGGGTATAGAGAGAATGAAAGGCATTTGAGTGAATTCCTGCAGTTTTTTCAGATTCAGATCAAGTCTCTACCTACAAAACAATCGACATCAAGTATGAAGTAGTATGCAATCCCCAAAGGCATCACTTGCAAAAAGGCTCCTGAGTGACAACCAAAAGACCCCTGTTTCCTTGAAGGTCAACAGAAGCCTCCAGACACAATAAAGGCGGATGCTTCTCTGACTCATGGCCTGAAATAAAACAGAATATTCAGGGATCTTTGATGGTGGGGCACAGACTATGGGACCAATAGGTGACTAACACATTCAGGCACCCAAAGTAGAGAAATGTAGAGGCCTGAAGATCAGGTGAGGAGACCTGTGGGTGAGTTGCAGTGGAATAATGCTATGCTTAGTGGTTCGTCTAGTCTTGGCCAATGCTACTGACCCCAGGAGCTTAGAACACATAGGGCCAGATGTAGGTAAATACTATTTACCGATTCTTAAATACCAAATTTTACCGATTCGGTATTTAAGAATAGGTAAATAGTATGTAGGTAATTTTTTCGGTAAATTTTACTGAATTGGTAAAATTCGGTATTTACCGAATCGGTAATTCCCACTCATTCTTATGGCCCTGGAGGCCCATAGGAATGAATGGGACGGATTCGGTAAATGGGGAACACATACAAGGGTGGCAGGGTGTCACATTGACACCCTGTTGCACCCCTGAATAGTGCATGGGTGCACATGTGACACACATACTGCCACATCGCAGTGTTGTAAAAGCAAAAAATTGCTTTTTCAAAGGATTTCTTTATTTACCACCAACTTGTAGTTGGTGGTAAATAACGAATCCTTAACTGAGGAAAGCACGCATTTGAGTGCCCTCTACATTACGGATTCGGTAATTTACCGATTCCTTAAGTTACAGATTCGGTAAAATACGGAATCCTACAAAAATGCCACCTACATTCCAAATGCCAAATACCGGTCAAGTAACGGCCGAAATTCTGTAATTTCGGCCATTAACGACCCATATTGGACGACCTACATCTGACCCTTAATGTATTAATGAATTCTCCCAAAATTACTCCCGATACTAAGCAACGTTTCATGAAAGGTCATTGTTAAAAATGAGGATGTGCTTCTGGCACCAGCTGGGAGTGCTGTTCCACAGCCGGTAGCACCAGATATGATCTCCCAGAATAAATTACAATAAGCAACACTCACATAAGAAATGCAGATAGCCATGGGGTCATACGTGTGGAGGAAACAATAGATCTCTGTTCGTGGAGTGATTACAAATCCAGCTTTTGCACTGAACACCGCACCTCTGCAGTTTACCCCAGACAGATATAGGCAGGTCAAAGCTGCTGAAATGTATTTGTGGAAAATATACAGGAAAAATGAATAAGACGCATAATTCAATGCAGTAAGAATTCATTCTAATTGTGATCCATTTACAGAGTTATAACAAGAACAATTTACCACACCCAGTAAATACCTCGACTTGGTATATCAGTATTTTACCAGGTGTTCATAAGAACCCAAATTCTGACATATTCATAATCAGGGTGTAGGTTTTTATTGCTGGTTAGTGATTTCAGAGTCATCTATCACACGCAGTTAAACTGACACCCCAATAATCAAGGTACACGCTGACAGCTATAAGGAATAGTCACACACACACTCCTATGGAGAGAAAAAACCTGATATTGTGGGCAGTGCCATATAACGAGGGCCAATGGAATTATGTGGCACAATAAGATCAAATTGTGTGGCAGGGTTTACTATATTATGCAGCAAGAAAAGCCGAATTATGTGACCTAATGTGGCACATTTTGTAATAATATTAACTCATTATTTTGTCATTTTTACACACATAACACTATGAGAAAGGTTTCACCTCATTAGAATAAATCTTACACCTAAATACAGCAATAAGCAACAGAAATGTGTCCAGTCAGACTTTGGGAAGGGCCTTCCACTGTGCAGCAGCACTTTTTGCTACGTTTTTAGCAGCTTTTAACCCTTTATGAGCAATTTTTTTTTTTTAATGTTAAAATGTGCAGATCATCCAGCAGATGATGTATTATGTGGCAAATTCGTAATTATGCAGAAAACGCTGCAGTTGCAAAATTGCATCATTCCAGTGTCCCTGCATGTAATGAAACACTGAAAAGACAGACCTCTCCCACTACCTCGAAACACCTCGCACTTACCGCGTAGGGGTCGTTTTTCACAGTAATTATTGTCACGTTTCTGCAGCATTTCTAGTCAAATGTCGTCACAAGAATACATCCCTTGCTGGAATTGCCACCCAGCAGTTTTTCCATGAGATATGAATGACAGATGATGTGGCCTGCAGAAATAATTAACACATATGAATAATTTTCTTCCTCGGAGGCTTAAAATAGTCGCGAAGCTGAAATCACAGAGGTTGTCCTGCTGGCATACAGCACAACTCAACAAATTAAAACAGCGACATACTGTATTTTGTTTGTGATGGAATATTAGCTCTATTCTTCCCTTCTGTGCAACCAAGTACCGTATTATCATTTTTGGAAACATTTTTCCCCGCGGGCAGGCTGGAAACATGTTTATTAGATTTCATGCTTAAGCAGAGCCAAAGCAATTAACACTCCGAGATTACTCAAGCCTAATTTGCAAAACATATATCTCGATAGCACGAAAGTATTTATGCAAATATATGCAGTTGCAGTGAAACGACGATAACAATAAAAACATGGCATTTTGTAATCATTTCTTTATTAGCACTTACCAGAAAAACTTGAGCTTGAGAAAAAGCTGTCAAAAATATATTACATATATACCGTGTATTTTACCAGTTAAGTTAGGAATATTTTTATTCAGGATTTTTTATATACTTAAAACACATACTTAGGCACCACGTGTATGTAAAATTATCGTAAGCACCGTTATTCATAATTTCAAATGACTGAAAGCGTTGCTCTACATACGAGCAAAACATATTTTTGCACTATTCTGTTAGGAACGACTTTACAAAATGTGCACTGATTCATGAAGAATTTAATTATTATGCACAATTATGTCAATCACAGTAAAGTGCAAGTACCTGAACTCATCTTTAGCCATGTCACAGATGACAGGCTGTTGATTCAAAATGGAGCTTCAAACGTGTGCACAACCCATTTATTGAACTGATGCATTTTGTTCATGCCACTGTACCTGCTGCCTTTTATAGTCTCTCAAAGAAATTTCTCTGGAGAAAAATTGCGAATTCTTAGAACATCTCCAAGCTGTTCCTGTGCGGACTGAGTGCCTCATTTACAAAACAATTGTGCGGCATCGCAAGCCATTTTGCTGTGCCGAGCTGCGTCATTTTAAAAGCACAGAGATACATCTTTTTAACTACTATAAGACGCATCTTTGTGCTTTCCCCTGTGCTGGCGTACAACTGGCTGCCATGTGACAGCACAGGTGCACTTGCATAATGTTGCAAGGGTTTCCCGCGTTGCTGGCATGATTGTTTTTGTGCAGAAAGCGACGCCTTCCTGCACAAAAACAATAATTGATTACATTTTCCTTTTTCTATTCTGCAACACGCATTGAAAGAGGAAAAAACAAAGAGAAATAAACGTATTTCTCCTCGTTCTGCCACTCCTATGCATTCCCAGCTATACAAAACTTTGTAAATCTGGGAATGTGTCAGGTTCCATAGTTGTTGCTTGGGAACACCCACTGAAACACACATGGAACGCCCATTTCATGCAAAGTAATGCACGAAAGGAGCCCACATTTACAAGGCCATGACAAATCACACAGGGTGACTTTACATGGCCTTGTAGATGTGAGCCGGCACACTGTGCCAGCGGTGTGTGAATAAAAGTGATGCAACGGCTTTGCAATGGCCTTATAAATGTGGCCCTGAATTAGTAACAAAACAAGAGTGTGCAGATTTAAAATGCACTGACCATCTGAAGGATGCTTCATGCATTACCAGATTTGCTACAATACAAAAGTTTTGCGCGCAGCACTTGTTGCTCAAAAAACAAGTGCTTTCTTGAGTGATCTAATCAAGTGCTGGGTCTGTATTCAATAAAATTAAGAACTTTGATAATAATTATCACACCTCTGCAGTTTTCACTTGATCTGCAGGACAAACCTACAGAACTAGATAGTCTGAAAGAGATGCCAGTAAGTAGTTAACAAGATAATAATCTGAAGTTTGGGCTCCCAGTGCACAGATGAGAGAGGATGCGGCGTAAAGTCAGAGCTGCCGACTTTGGAACTAGGGAACCAGCTTCAAGATTCAGCATCGGCTCAATATCGTGTGAATCTCGTCGGATCACTTAATCTCCCCGCGCCTACCAAAAAAAAAATATATGAAAAAATGAACATATCTTTATGTAACGTAATTGGTGCTCATGTAAAGCACTTCAATACCTTTGGGTCGAGTTTGCGCTATATAAAACTGCAAACAAAAAAAAGTTAAATCTTTAGTTTACTCTGTCTTCAGACACATATGGGTCTTAGTTAACCATGCCATCTACTGTACAAAGCTAAAGAACAGCTTTTGAACGAAAAAACTAATTACCCAGGTCAAGAAAAACCTTTGTTGTGAGCCAATGGCGTAGCTAGGGGGGGGGGAGGGGAGCGGTCCGCCCCAGGCGGCACAATTTTGAGGGCGGCCGCGCAGCACTGGTGGCCCGTTGCGGCGGCCCTTAGAATTTATTTGGGGACACAGTGTCCCCAAATAGATTATAAGTGCTGCCGAGGCCGCAACGGGCCACGCAACCAATCCCACGCGTGCCGCCCTGGCAGTTTGAATGTGCGTGCTGCGCGCTGCATGAACATGACCTGCTTTTGTTCATCCGTCCACGGTCCCAGCCTTCAGGGCCGTCAATCAATGTTGTAGCGCACGAGCGCTACCAATGACGGCCCTGCTGGGCGACATTACATGCTTTATTTTGGCCGGGCCAGCCCTGCCCCTGCGATGTGGTACTGAAAATTCTGGACTCGTGTAATAAACTTTGTCGTAGCATGAAGATTTTTATATCAAAAGACCGAGAATGGCTAGTACACTATGTACAAGCATTTTCGTCATATTCCAGTAACGATTTCACCTCGAAATCGTCATTTTCGTACTGAACCCTTGGCTTCCATTTTGTGAACGACAGCCATTTTGTGGATTGCCCTTACAGTAGGCCCTCACTGTGGCAGAACAAGTATTTAAGGACATAACCTTAGCATGGGTTTGTGCTGACTCCTGCATGACCTGGCGAAAGCTGACTCCCTTGCCTGAGGCTGACCTCGTTGAGCCAGTTCCTTGTTAGGCAGCTGGTCAGATAGAAATCAAAGAGCAGGACATTGCAATGTTTATTGTACACGCACACACCCCTTTTATCTCGCTCCTATCTGTTTCTGTTCCTTCTTTATGGTTGATTTATGATGTGGGCTGCGGGCCTTTTCATTATGGGTCTTGTCCAGCTTGTCTAAAGAAGAATGTTTATTATGGGTTTGTTTGATGATTAATTTTGGGCTGGACAAACTGAAAAGTGGGTTTGTGTGCACGTCCTGGGAGTGACCAACAATAATGTACCTCAAAGAGAAAATGTGTGCCTAGGGCATAATAAATGGTATAAAAGGTCTGTGCTGAGACCATTCAGCAGACTGCCTCATTCAATTGCTAAGGCAGTTGGGTGACGTAGCCTCACTTAATGTTGTTTAATAAAGATGTCTTTTTCATATTTTCAGAGTCTGTGCCAAGTTCTTATTATATTAGTAAGTATTCCCTGAGAGCGAAATTTACCAAGTTCTTCAGTTGGCGCCCTAACGTGGGGATCATCAGAGAAGTGACTTTCTTTGGTAGGGATCGTGCCGGGAGACTGAAATAAACTGAGGACAGAGCAAGATTCTACTAAGAAGGTACTCTGTGCACGGGGTTTCTGGAGATTCTTTGATTCTGCGGCCCGGTATATTTCTGATCTTCCGGATTTTTGATCCCCCACATGATGTCACTCCTGACTGATAACCTTTTTGGCGTGAGTATTCTTAAAACGACCATTAGGTCATGTAGAACTTGACAGTTAGAATTTGGATAATATTTTGATTAGTAAAAGTAAGAGTTAAGTATAAGTGGGTCGCTCCTAGTCATTTGTTCTTTGCTTCCTTAGCTTGGTTCTTAGTTTGATTTGTCCTTAGTTTTATTTTGAATATTGCAATTTTCAAAAACCGAGGGTCTTGTATATTTACGAGTGTATCGATAGAGATAGCCCCTTGAAGTTTGAAGCTAGATTAGTGAGCTATAAGATGCCTGATCTTAGCGAATTTGGAGATTTGTGTTGGCCAACTTTGTATACGTTTGGATTAGCCGGCTTCCCCTAAAGGGGATATCCAATAGGTTTAGATTTATAAAACATATTTCTTCTTTGGTGATTTTGTATCCCCAGGGAATTAAAATATGACATAATACGTGTTTCTTGTAAATATGACTTAGCTAGTATTTACAAATGGCTTTATTTTCGTCCTGAGTGTCGATTTGTGGGTTCAATGTGCGTTTCAATGTCTATGTGGTTTTTCTCATTAGTGTAACTTCAGTAATAGCTACAGCACTGTATTGTGTGTCCAGAGTGTTTAAATCTTTTCTCTTTATGTCTGCAATGAGCTCAATGTGTTTGTAGGTTTCTTGATGTTTTCAGTCTGTTAAGTAAAATGTCAGATTAATTAATATTAAGTAGAAATTAAATAACACTCCAGAAATTTTCTATATCACATGCTAAAAATAGCTATGTGTTGCTATTTAATTTACAGACTAAGCAAAAACGCATATGTGCAAACTGTTAAATGCTTAAAATAGATGTTAAAATTCACATTCACTAAGAATATGAAGGCCTCAAAAATAATTGTGTCTTTTGTAGCAAAACGAATTTGTAGTTTTTTACTTACATGCATTGTGTACATGTAAAAGGCAAACACTTTTAAAAAAGTGAATTTTTTTCTTGCTAGATTTAAATGCATCTTTTTGCACGCAAATTTTTAAAAACTTGAAATGTCTGTTTTCAGTAAAACTAAAAGCGTGCTCAGGTTTCAGCACTCTTTCAGGTTTTCAGCCTTTCCTTGCCTTAAGGCAGCAGATGTTGTTTTTTCGAAGGCCATAAATAGCATTGGAACGTTTATTTAGCACAGTTGGATCTTTTTCATTTCAGAGTAGTGTTTTAGAGGGTTACAAAAATAAGGTTCACCACTTTGTATCACTGGAAGACATCCAAATGGGGTTTTCTTCTCTTTAAGCAATTTTTTCAAACTATATTTTTGGTTCTTTTGTTAAATACTGATTGCCCTTTAAAAATGGCGTGAAAAATGTCATGTTTTAAGTTAGGCTTTTTGCGCGTAGGCGCATAAATGAATGCATCTAAAAATGAAAGGGATGCAGCTTACCTTTAAATGTGGAGTTATCATAAAAACAGATAATTGGTTTCATTGAACGAAAAATTATTAATTATGGAAACATTATTTGAGAAAAAAATAAGTGTTTTTTAAAATCGTTTTTTGATATTTATAAAGCTTAATACTCATACTATGACCTCCTAGTATTAAAATTTGATTTAAGTTATGTGTTAAGGTGTAATTAGGTAATTTGCATGTTGGTTTTCACTTGGCGCAGGCGTAAAAAAACTCACTTTTCCAAGGATTTACATGAGATATGACTAATGTCAAATATCTGTAACGTGTAAAGAACATCCTGAGGATGATTAATATGTAAAACAATTATAGGATATTTATTTTTAAGTGCCCCAAAGATAAAAGTCGAAATTGAGTTAAATAGTTTTTTAACACAGATTCTTGTCATTTACCATAGATTGAAAGTGTCTCTGGCTTTCAGTAAATGCATACATTTGTGCATAATACAAACTTGTGGGTTGTTAGGTTGTTTTTCATAGCTCGCTGAGCCAATGTGCCCGGTGCAGAACTTTGTGTTTAATATCAGGGTTGAACGTTCTAAATTTAGCAGGGCCCATTTCAGACGTTCATCAATGTTAGGTTGCTAAAATGAGTACCATTGTGTAGGGTGGTAGCAAACATTTGTTCTAAAAACTGGTATGTGTGAACCCTTCACAGTAAATGTAGTAGGCCTTCTGTCTCTGTCATGTTGGCATTGTGACCTTTTAAATTCGAGCCTTGCCTCTGTGAAATGCAGAATAACATTGCTAAACAGGCCTCTGAAAGGTCGAATTTCTGGTTCAAAGTTAAAGACTTAATTCCAAAGGGAAATATAAATAGAGATTTCTTGAAAGGTTTCTTTAAAAGTCCCAACATCATGACATTTGTATTTTTGCTCTAAAAAAATAATGTCTGCTAGTCGTTTTTATTTGACAGAAAACGAAGTGTTGCAAAAGTGTTAGACAAAAAAATAAGATGCAGCCTTTTACTAAAATTTTGAAGCCTACATGAATAAGTAAGAACGATTTGCCAATTAAGAAGTTTTTATCATAGAGATTGTGGCACAAGGCTAATTTTAGGTGTCAGGGAAAGGATTTTACCTCTAAAAAGTCAAAAGGGCTTCATGTTGCAAGGTGACTGGCAAGATGGTAACAGTTAAGTAATGGAAATGTATTTTTGTGTTTCTTAATGTGTTTAATGTTTTGTCTTCTGATTAAAAGTTATAATTGAAATTCGCTTGTTGTCAGAAATGTCTCTCTTGTGTGTTGTTTATGGTTTTTTGTTGTTGTTGCTTCTGCCTACAGACCATTCATGGATTATTCTGGGTGATTTAAAGCAGACAAGACACGTGAGTTTGGTTGGTTAGACAAAGATGTGTTTTTGCGCAACTCCTTTGAAAAAAAAAAATGTCCATGCGTTTTTCATGTTTGTGTATTTTGATCTATCATGAATTGTTCTTGCTGGTTGTATTTGACAGCAGATACCCACTATTGGGGATCTACTGTCATAAAGGAGGGTATCCTTACACGGTATTATGCGTCACCGCTCATTTATATATGCTATCGTTTTACAGCGAGTATATCTGATGGCTTGACGTCCGTTTTGTGCGTTTTTGCATGTTTTATGTTGTATGTTGCTGCTTAAAAAATTATCACAAATTCACCCGTGTCGTTATCAGGGACATGTATGACGATACGTGTCGCTGTCAACAGTTGGGTAAAATTTTCGCTGATACTAAAATTCACAGATATGATTTTTTTTCAGATTGTGAACCAGACAGACAACACTTCACCAGTGTATGTCAAATTTGGCTATAAGTATTAAAGAAAAATAAACAGCAAATTGTGTTATTTGTAGTCACGATACTGCCCTTTCCTGTAAAGGAACAGGCAGCCCTAAAATTATATATCCTGATTGGACGTAAGGATAACATTATAGATTTGTGACTCTTGTACATGGTGACCTAATTTCTATTTCACATTAGTCAGTTTTATTCTGCTTCCTAAGCGGCCTTCCTATGGCTCTGGACCGTAAAAGAAACCATGTTTCATTTTTCCTGAAGAAGGAACTAGAACATTAGCTGAGATTACCGTATATGGTGTAGTGGCCAACGGTAGAGTTAAATTTGTAGACTATTGTGATTTTTTTTGTGTATCACCCATACTCTTGGTATTGTGTCACATGCCTGACTATCACCCAAGCACATCGTGCCTAGTTATTGGCGATTTTAGCTGTGTTCTACTCCCATTCCTCTTTTCCGTATTCCTTTCACCAGTCACTTTTTTATTATTATTAGCATATTGTTCAGGTTCACACTTTCAGATTGCAGTAATGTACCATGGACCCCCATCTTATGTATAATTCCCTTTTTGCATAACTAGACTGGTTTCTAAGAATTTTCTTTAGGCCTATTCTGATGTTTTTCCAGTTTGACTGTTAGGACTGTTAGGACTGATTAACTGACTCAATACTATACTAAGATAAGCTTTCCCCCTCAATAGGAGACACATTATGTTTTTTTTAAAAAATGACAAATTCAATGCCTATTCTAAAATTGGTTTTTAGTTCCTTTTTACTGCTTTAATTTTTGATGGACCAGATGTATTATAAATAATGGAAATACCAGGACTCTCTAGTTCTTGTCTTTTGTTTCCACATCTTGATAATTAGCTTTTGTATTGCATAGTCCCACCTGATGCACAATTATTATGATAAAATGTATGGGATCCCGCTTTTGAGATGTTCTAGATGAGGATTTTAGGAACACTTATATGTATCATTGAGATAAAAAGTGTTTACCCAATTAGACGATGCCACTATGTGTGAGGACATCCATTCAGATAGAATTCCCATGTCGCTATGATGATGAAAGATATGCTCTCACACGGAAACCCAATTGAAGAGCCTAGAGGCACTGTTTTGCCTATTGCCTTTGTTTTTGTATTGCCTTCGAGAATGACAGTGTATTCCAACACAGAATTGTCCCATGGCGTGTGGCCACTCCTTTGAAGATCACAGGCCACCTGTTTGCAGTCCCCTTGTTGTACAATGAACTGTTTAAAGCACCGCACTTGCTTCATCAGAAGGCATTCAACATCAAGAAGAAGGAGCTGGTTTTGCCACAGTCCCTTGAGATTTCAGTGCAAAAGAGCACCTGTTATGTGCTGGTTAACCTCTGACAGTGTGCAGTCCCTTGAGATTTCAGTGCAAAAGAGCGCCTGTTCTGTGCTGGTTAACCTCTGACAGTGTGCAGTTCCTTGAGCCCCTTGGCCTGAGTTTTTGGCCACGCACCCCCCTTTTTCCCTTGCTTCAACGGAAGTGCAGTGCACCGGAGGATCCAAGAGCGGCAAAAGGCACTCCATTCTGGTGCCCATGGAAGAGCAGCTGAGCGTCCTCTGACACTGAATGATGAGTGTTGGAGTCTGAGAATGGTCCCGGGTCTGCACGAGATGATCTGTGCCCATTGATCAATGAAGCGCACAATATCTGTAGTGTCTGCCGCAGAGGAGAGATACGGTGCACTTCCTTGAGACACTGAGACTTTGTGAATGAGCTATGAGTGTTTGCCAGGAGGGCACTCCAACAGATACTGAACATCAAGAGCATGGGAGGCCTGAATCCAAAGGCCCATGCAACAACGGGAGCAGACTTGATTGGACAATAGAAGTCTGCCAGAGAGGCTTTTTGAACAGACTCTGGGCATAGTTGGTTTCACAAGAGGTTTCCGTGTGATTGTATAGACTACATGTTAGGTGAATGATTTTATTGTTCTGCTGGCATTATTTTAAAGTAGTATTCTGTTTAGTAAAAGCAGAATAAACGTTCATTTTCTGTGAAAGAGTATCCCCTTTTCACCTCAGAGCATTAATGAGGGTCACCACTGTTTTCACTTGAACATATAATGACTCACAGAAAATGCATAGGAAAACCTACAATGTTACTAGATAATTTTAGGATCTACCTTTTGCTTAGGGTTGTGAAAAATTATGATTTCATTTGTAATAGCGGTCACTACTTTGTCTATATGTTCTTAATGACGTGTTTTCTAGTGTTTTTTTTAAACATGGCATTGTCTTTTATGGGTGGGATTGTTTTTGCTGCCCAATTCACATCTGTGCCCACCTCCCAACCTATGTCTTCTCCCTACTTCTACTTCTTTGCATTCTTTCCAGATTTTACCTGAACATGGACTAGTTAGGAGGTCAGAGTTTACTGATAATTCCTTTTGTACAGTTTCTGCATCGACACCAGTTAGTAGTGAACATCACTAATTGTTGGTCCTGCCATATATGGCCTTTGTGCTACTGCGTGTGTAAGGAGACCTGTCCCGAGAGAGTCGCTAAGTAATAGGATTATGCTTCAGCAACATCTTGATGATTTGATAAATATAGACCTGGACTCAGACTAGTGTGGGTATAGGTTATTGCCTATGTAAGGGCAAAAGGAGCGTCTGTGGTACTGAAAATTCTGGACTCGTGTAATAAACTTTGTCGTAGCATGGCGATTTTTATATCAAAAGACCGAGAATGGCTAGTACACTATGTACAAGCATTTTCGTCATATTCCAGTAACGATTTCACCTCGAAATCGTCATTTTCGTACTGAACCCTTGGCTTCCATTTTGTGAACGACAGCCATTTTGTGGATTGCCCTTACAGTAGGCCCTCACTGTGGCAGAACAAGTATTTAAGGACATAACCTTAGCATGGGTTTGTGCTGACTCCTGCATGACCTGGCGAAAGCTGACTCCCTTGCCCGAGGCTGACCTCGTTGAGCCAGTTCCTTGTTAGGCAGCTGGTCAGATAGAGATCAAAGAGCAGGACATTGCAATGTTTATTGTACACGCACAAACCCCTTTTATCTCGCTCCTATCTGTTTCTGTTCCTTCTTTATGGTCGATTTATGATGTGGGCTGCGGGCCTTTTCATTATGGGTCTTGTCCAGCTTGTCTAAAGAAGAATGTTTATTATGGGTTTGTTTGATGATTAATTTTGGGCTGGACAAACTGAAAAGTGGGTTTGTGTGCACGTCCTGGGAGTGACCAACAATAATGTACCTCAAAGAGAAAATGTGTGCCTAGGGCATAATAAATGGTATAAAAGGTCTGTGCTGAGACCATTCAGCAGACTGCCTCATTCAATTGCTAAGGCAGTTGGGTGACGTAGCCTCACTTAATGTTGTTTAATTAAGATGTCTTTTTCATATTTTCAGAGTCTGTGCCAAGTTCTTATTATATTAGTAAGTATTCCCTGAGAGCGAAATTTACCAAGTTCTTCAGCGATGAGAACGACGTAGCAGTGACGCGTCACGCGCATCACCGCTACGCTCTCTCGCGCTCATTCTGGCCTGTTGCTGTTGGAGCAGTCAGTGGCAGTGCTGCTCTCTGGGGATTGGTCTGGCTGCTGAAACAACCACCCATACCTGCCACAGAGACCCTGGAGCGAGTCACGACGAGTGAGGTAAGACTGTCACTGGAGAGTTTTCAGAGGGGATATTTAGAGAGTGACAGCATAACTGTCAACAGGTCTTTAAGTGGGATGAAAAAACTGGGGGGGGTCTCTTAAAAGGGGTGGCCTATTTAATTAAGGACGTAGCTTTAAAACACTTCTGCTAAAAATCTTGTATTTTTCTGTTTCTGTCATTGCATCCAGAAATGTGATCTAACAAGTAACATCCTACCTACAACCAGGCCCGGTCCTACCACATCTACATTTTAAAGTTCTGAGTGGGGACGTGTGGGTGAGAGAGCAAAGGAGAGAGAGAGCAAGAGAGAGAGCGAGAGGGGAAAGAAAGAGAGGGAGAGAGAGAAAGAGAGAGAGAGCAAGAGAGATGGAGAGAGAGAGAAAGGGAGAGGGAGAAAAAAGAGAGAGAGGGGGCGAGAAAGGGAGAGGGAGTGAGAGAAAGAGAGAGCGAGAGAGAGAAAGAGGGGGAGAGAGAGAGAGTGAGAGAGAGATAGAGAAAGAGAGAGTGAAAGAGAGAGCAACAGAGAGAGTGAATGTGGTACTGCAAGGCTGAGAGTAAGTTTAATATTGACTGGACATTAAAAGATAAAGTGAGTGGGGAAAGAGAGAGTGTCAAACAAGGATTTAAGTGGGTCGGGTCTTAGCACCGCCGAATTTAGAAAGAGCAAATGGAACGGGCTATTTTTCAGTCTCTATATGCAGTGGCCTAGTTACGGGGGTGGGCACTATTTTGCGGGCGGTGGCCGCGCGGCACTGGTGGCCTGTTGCAGCGGCCTTTATAAGTTATTTGGGAACACTCACTGTCTGACACTTTACAGTAGTGTCAGTCAGTGTCCCCAGTCCCCAAATAAAGTATAAAGGCCGCCACAATGGGCCACCAGTCAACCAGAGTACAGCCCAGGCCTGACGTCACCAGATCGAGACATGAGTGACACCTGCTGGGCGGTGCCTGCCCTCAGTGAAGAATTGGCTTGGTAGTTTGGTCTGCCCTGTTCCCATGATGCACTGGGCCAGGGACGGACTAATTTGCATATAGCCAGGTTCTGAACTGGGATGGTGCAGTGAGCTAAAAAACGGTGATGGATCAAGTCCTGATCTGTTGACTGGGTAGGAGTGTTCTGATTAACTCAGATACTCTGTCCATCACCACCCCCTTTTTGTAATTATTTTGCCCTCAGTGGGCCTGCCACCCCACCCACTCCCCATTATGCCACTGACAAACAGGATTTGCATAGCGCTACTTATCACCTGTGAGGGTATCTCGGCGCTGGGGGTGGGGCGTTGCTGCTGATGAGGGACGTTAATCGAATAACCATGTTTTTAGGCCCTTCCTGAAACCCTGCAGGGTGGCAGTCTGTGTGTTCTCCTTTGTACTGCCGGTCACCGGTGTATTCACAACTGTGTAGCCCTGGACTGTGTCATGTATGTGTGCATGTAACTTGAATGATCAAGGTAACTATTAGCGGCGGTACTACCCCCCCTTATCCCTCCCCCCAGGGGCGGCACTCTGAGGGATAGCCCGGGCACCACAAGCTCTAGCTACGCCCAGATGGAGCTGGCAAAATTAAACCTTTGTCTTCAAAGTTGGCAATATTTTCACTTTTTGTAATTTGAGATGTGTGCCATGAACTCCAACACTGGCACACTTACTCAAAAGAAGTTTACCATAAAATAGTTCAAGATTTTTTTTAAATACTGTCTTTGCAAGACAATCCTCCACCAAAAGCATTTTTGCAGAGCCTTATCCTCACAAACCTACTTTAAGAACACATTGTGTCCTCTGCTTGTTTTTAAAATCTTCACAAGCGTTGTGAAAGGTACAAATTATGTAGAAGTTAAACAATATGTCACAAGGTTGTGGAGGAAAAAGTAGTTTAGCTTTGCACATCACAAATTAGAAGGCCTTTTTTCAATAGCAAACATTATGCTGTTACTGAAATGAAAATAATTTTTATAGAGCGCACATAGTTGCCCTGAGGTGTCCAAGCGCTAAGACTGAGGGTGTAATCTGATGAAGTGTAGACCTGTGGAGGGCTTTACTTATTAAATAGGAATGTTTTACTTGTTTTCGAAAAGATGTCAATTCCGGATTGGACCTTAGATGAAAGGGGAGAGCATTCCACAACTTAGCAACATTGAAAGAGAAGGAACGACCTCCCGCTCTGGTTCTTCTGATCTTGGGTACCACAGCCAAAAAGGCATTGGCTGATCGTAGTAGTCTTCTGGGATGATACGGGGTGATTAGAGGGATGTTGATTGCTGGACCGGTTTCCCAGAAAGCCTGATGGGCAATGCATAGGGACTTGAAACTAATTCTGTCCTTAACGGGAAGCTAGTGCAGTTTTTTCAGGCCCGGTTTAGAGGACGTCCTACGAGGGATTTGCAGTAACGTGCGGGCGGCGCAGTTTTGAATTATCTGCAATTTTCGTAGAGTAAAATCAGAAGCTCCTAGATAAAGGGCATTACCAAAATTCAAACGTGATTGGATCAAGCCCTGTATCACCGTTTGTCTGGCTTCAAAAGGTAGTAGGGGAAGAATTTTCCTAAGAATTCTGAGTAGGCCGAAGCAGGTGGCGGCTAGTATAGTTGCTTGATAGTCAAATGTCAAGGGCTTATCAAGCCAGATACCCAGACTCTTGATAGCGTTCTTAGGTACGGGTGGCGGGCCTAGATTGGATGGCCAGATGGAACTGATTGATGGTGGTGCTGCATTACCCAGCAGCATGAGCTCTGTCTTGTCTCCATTAAGCTTGAGACAAGACAGAGTCATCCACGTTTGTACTTTCTACAGGCAGCCCACCAGGTCCATTTTGGCTGAAGAGTCATATTCCTGTTCCAGGGAGACCACCAGCTGAGTGTCGTCCGCATAGGTAACGATCTTAACACCATAAGGACAGACGATCTCAGCCAGCGGTCTCATATAGACGTTAAACAACGTCGGGCTCAAAGAGGAGCCCTGTGGGACTCCGCAGCCCAGGGGTTTGCTGGAGGAGATATTGTTTCCTTCATTTACCTGGAAGGTTCTATCACTAAGAAATGACTTGAGCCATTCCAGCACCCTACCTGATATTCCAGTATCACAGAGACGCTGCATTAGAGTTTTATGATTTACGGTGTCAAAAGCAGCGCTTTACTACCTCCATGATGGGTCACATGTGGCCCTCTTTCTGCAACTTGTCGTTTCATTACTGTCACCAGGAATTTCATTCTGTTTACTGTTTAAGTTTATAAGAATATTTTTACAGAAATATATAATGTTAGAAATATTCCAAAAATAGTTACAGTTTATATAATGATAAAATATTTTTAAAATGTATACAATTGATAACAAACATTTACAGACTTTCGATAAAACAAAAGCTTCAGAAAAATGTAAGCATTATACCTTATAAAAATGGGTCTCAAATGGATATTCTGATAGAATACTACCCTGGACAAAAAAAGAGAACATGATTTAGATCTTGAATTTCAGACCATCAAAATTGACTATCCTATGCATTATAGATTCCATGAGATAGCCTGCTATAACCTTCCAGGTTAATAAAATATTCTATAAGAAAAAGCTAAATACCCCAAAGAAGCTATTAAATTCCTAAGAGATGACTCACAGCCATACAGATCCTCAATTAGTCAGTCCTACCTGAAATAATGACGTAGTGCTATCTTTTCTGTGTGTGTTTCTAGCAACTGTAATGCACATGGATTGTTTCCAGCAGATTATACTTTTCTCAAAAGGTATTTATGTTATATTGCTGTTAAATTGCACAGTGTAGCTTATACTAAGTCTCCAATGATGTAGTCATATGCTGCCGTTTACAAATACAAAAAAAACCAATGATGGAGGCACTGTAGAATTAAATAAATTCAGACTTCAAAAAATGTTTTTCAATATCTTTTTGCTTTATTTCTTTGCCACATTCGCTTCTTGAGACTATCTAGAGTAGGCATGTGCTTTGTGGAAGATCTGCTTTTACATTGCTAAATCAAGTTTCAATCATTAAACTGAAGCACATGTTTACATACAATTTCCATTTGGATCTGCTCAAACGAGATTTTACCTGGTTTTGGTGTATCCAGATATGTCCTAATAAGAAGGAGTGCACAGTTTCCTCAATGAGAACCTATATTATTGTTTCATTCAACTTTCAAACTAACCTCTGCAAACTCCAAACACACCCACGTTAGGGCATTTACCTGGCTCTGTTCCTCTAAGACTACTGCATCTTGAAGCCTCATTGGTCCAAGAAGCACATTTTGGCTAGAGTGTTTCTTGTTAAGAGAATAAAGGCAAAGAATAAAGTGACAATATATTCAATACACGTTTTGGGCTCACACATTACTTAGAGCAAAGGCCTTGTCAATATTCTTTAGGCGTTAGGACACCCCTCCTGAGAAAAGTTTCTAGAACCTGGTACTCCTCATCATCGACAACTATTGACATCCACAATTGCCCCCAATTCCAACAGAAAATCATTTTTACTTTGGGGAAATATTAAGTAGTGTTTTGCAAACCACAGGTCAGTGAGCATGAGGACGTGGTCAAAGGTGTAGCTAAAAGAAAGGGCCTCATTTATGAAGAATTGGCATAGGGTAGCACAGCAAGTCTTCTAGCAGTACTGCCCTACGCTAATGTGAAAGGGCAGGAATGCACCGTTTTTATGAAATACTGTACATTCCTGTCCTTTCCCTTTGCACAAATTGCTGCCTATCACCAATACAGGCAGCACTGTTTTTATGCAGGAAGGGACACCTTCCTTCACAAAAACAATCCAGCAAGGTGTTTTCCTCTTTCTTTCCTCATTAACGCCTCTGCGGGGGAGGCGTAAGGTTTTGGTGCACCCTCGGTTTACTTGATTTTGTAAATCTGGGGCAGCATCAAAATCCGTGGGTGTTGTGTAGGAAAATCCATGCAATGCCCATGGAACACCTCCTTGACACAGAGTAAGGCACCGCAGTGACTTGCGCTGCTTTTTCTTGCTCCAAATCTATGACGCCATGCAAAGCTATGCAGGGTGACTTTGTGCCGCTTCATAGATATGGTTGAGATGCTTTTGCCGCAGGAGCATCAAAAAATGGATGCTCTGGCAGAGCAAGCCTCTCATATATAAGACCCAAAATATTCTGTACGTTTTTTAGGTCTTTTACCATCTGGTAGCTACATGTAAAATAATTGGCAGCGTAAATGAAAAATAAATAAAAAACGTGTTAATCAGTGGGAAATGCACTGTAATACATTATGAAACCTCTATTAGGTAATGCACTGCAGAAGTCTGTGTGTAACCAGAGAGCCACAGAATTAAATCTTGGTTGGTGCAGTGGAGAAAATTAACTTGCATATTTTTTGTGCTATGAGGTCACAGCCTTTGACAGAAAGCACTGTGAAAATGTAAGTCATTATTTTATACTTGTATTACACTCAATAAAATATAGAATGCTAACAAATGTGCACATCTTTTTATGATAAAGTGGTACTTCCAAAATGTAGATATTAGTAATACCAGAGCTATGTAACCAGAGTTATGTAATGCAATTGTTTTTTTTTACATAACTGTCCCTTCAACACATCTTTAGGGGTACTAGGAGCTACGTAAATACAATTACGATTGAAAGCCCAGTTTGTATTCATTGTACTACCACTAAAACCAAATCTTTGTAATCAATAAGCTTGAAGTGATTTGATCAATTATAGCCAGAGCCAGCTCCCAAACCCCCATTACACTGCAGATTAACTCGCAGCACACATTTGCATTTCATTTAGGCAAGCAAGCACCCTGGCACCAATCCTTTTCACAGCACAAGAGACTCAGTTAATTAAACTTCACTAGAACCATTTTAATGATCGGAATTGATCGTCACAGGACGGTTGTCTTTTTTAAGCATGGGCGTAAAATCCGTTCCGCTCGCGGATTTTGCGGATTTTTGGTAAATTCGCAATCCGCGAACTCTCGCGAACTTGCCGAAAATTCGTAAAATCCGTGCGAAGCGGATTTTTTGCTTGGTCGCACTTGCCAACTAGAATACTATACAATTTCGCGGGAGTAAATACTTGCGAACATGTAGATGCGGTGGGCAGCGACAATCTCGCAATTGCGAGATTTCAAAATTTGCAATTTCGCACAAGAAATCCACCAGCAGGCAGCATAAACCTTGAAAAATATGATTTTTATCAGAATAACTCCTCAGGTTGACATTTGCCTGCACTTTTTCTTTGCAAGGAGTCCAGTTTGGGGGGTGGGGGTGGGAGGAAGGAAGTGCCCCACAGTCTCCAACCTCCTGTTCCTGTCCACCAGGCTCCTCCCAGTGCTTTCTTCATGTGCTGGTCACTTTGATTTGGATCTTGACCTGGAAGGATTACTTTTGTGGATGCTGCTGGATATTTGGATTTTTGCAAAACTGAAAGCACTCAGCAGGTGCAAAAGTTCAATCTTATCATTAGTAACCATTCCCTGTAGTGCTTCCTGAGGGGCCCCTTCAGAGTTCATTTGCCTACTTGCAACTATTCTATGACCCTGCTCTGACCCTCACAGCAGGCTCAGAGAATAGCTACAAGTATACAACAAAGGTCCTGTTAAAAAAATTACACTGCAACAGAAAGCAATTACAGACAAAACTGAAAGCACTCAGCAGGTGCAAAAGTTCAATCTTATCATTAGTAACCATTCCCTGTAGTACTTCCTGAGGGGCCCCTTCAGAGTTCAGCAAATTACAGATAAGGAAGCAGGTGCCAGCCAGACTGGAAGTTTAAATTCAGTGACACATTAATCAACCCCAAATTAATTCATGTCAGTTGAACTAGGGCAGGTGTGCTTGCTTTTTTTCACCCCATAATCTACAGTGATAAACCAACCAGAGGGTGGCAGTGATGTACCAGAGGGTGGCATGGGTGTACCAGAGGGTGGCAGTGGTGAAACAGAGGGTGCTGTGAACCTGTGATGATGAACCAGATGTAGAAACAACATAGTCACGGCCGTAGCGAGCCGACAAGTAAGTTCGCAATTGCGAACTGGTACAGAACCCTCGCGAACTGGCAGAAATCCTTGCAAACACAAAAAAAATAAAAATCCGCAAATTCGCGAGAGTTTGCGGATTTGCGGATTGCGAATCCGTAAATACGCAAGTTCGCGGATTGCCAATTCGTAAAATCCGCCCATGCTTAGTCTTTTTCGAAAACAAAGAGCAAAAGTTTTGGATTCCAGGCACAAGTGAGCTTAGGAATGCGCGCCTGCTCCTCCCGGGACTCCACTACCCCTGGGGGTCGCGCCCTACAGATTGAAGACCTTAGACTTAGGGTATTCAGTCAGTCCAATATTGACTTTTCTATTAGGAAAAAAAGTTGCACCAGTATTGTGTGGGTTCACCAGGAGGCACCAGGCCACACTCCTTACTATCCATCTTTTTTCACCAAATATGAAGTCTTTTTTAATGTAATGCCTGGGCCTTCACTTTCTGAAAATGGGAAACATCCTTTACAACGGAACCGTTACAACGCGGTACCGTTACAACGCAGGATTTACAACGAAAGTCGTTACAACGACTTTCGCTGGAGGGCGCTCTAGGATAGGGGATAGTTTAATTTACTATCCAACACCTTCCCTACTATCCACGGGGACTGGAGTTGGAATAGTAAATTAAACTATTCACTATCCAGTGACCCCCAACGCAAGTCGTTGTAACGACTTGCGTTGTTAAACCTGCGTCGTAAAGGTACGCGTTGTAACGGTACGCGTTGTACCGTCATACAGCCCTGAAAACTGCTAGTAGATCTTTTTGATTGAAATCAGCTCTTCTATAATTCTATACTTTTGTACGATTGAGCTATATATAAAACCTATTCTTAACATGACCCATGGCGACATCTGCTTGCTCTCTTACATACATAGGGACATTTAGAGTCCATTGTGGTTGGTTATTTTGGGTGGAAGTGGGCAGGTACAAGTATTATAACACTGAGATAACTTGAGAGAACATTTAGCATATGAAGAACTGTAGCCTTTACTTCTCACATCATCTTTGGAAGTGGTGGCAATGTACAAATGTCTTGTTTACTAGTTGCCAGAGACCAGACAGAATCTAGAGTGCTAACCTAGGACATGAAAAGGCTAAGAAATGTTGGCAATGCCAAGGAGGTCATGAGATGCCTGTGCAGGCAAACAATACCAATTACAATGCTGCAGGGGACATACCTAAGCCCACAGCCAACCACACATGTTGCTGAAGGGGGCTGAGAGGCATCTCTCCACTATTCCCCCATACATACATCACTTCTGTTGAAGTTGAATATTTCAAAGTAAATGAATTTAATTAGGTACGTGGTAGGACAATGAACAAGGTTCACCAAAGGTAGAGGTAGCAGAGTCCTACATGCAGCGATGAATCATTGCAATGAAGGTCTTGATGCCCACAATGCGTGAGGGGCAGAGTTCACCACCTCGCTGGGCATGGCTTTAGATAGATCTACAAATGTTCCTCATTCTCTCTCCTTCAACCTGCTAAGACAATTGGGTAACTTTAGGATTTCCATCACTCACCTTGTTGTCATCTGAGTCCTGAAGCACACCGAGGAGTGGCATTACAGGGTTCCTCTTCAGTGCCAGGTGCATCATCCAGCAGGGATTAGGTTTTCAGAGGTTTCCAGATCAAGGTGTGGGTAGTGGGGTCTGGTATTTTAGCCTGGATGCTCGCTGAGGTGAGCACTCACTGATGAGAGGCTTAGGTTGACCATCCATAGGAGACTGCTGAACCCTATTTACAGGAACGAGGGTTTAGTTGTTCTTAGCTTCTACGAGCATTTTAAATTGAAATTAATGAATATGCATCTCCCAGGACGCAGGTTGGGCAGACAAGATGCTCTATAGATTGCTGCTAATGCTATTGGTGCTTGGATAATCTCACATTCACCATTTACATTTAAATATTTACAGAGTGTGCAAATGATGGCTACCTATTATGTTTGGAGTGTTGTGGTTTATCAGAACTAGCAGTTCTATACTATGAAGAAAGAGGCAGGATGCTCTCATTACCCGTAGGCGAAACCATTAATGAATAGTATTTAAATGGATTAGTGCGGGATGAAATCATCAAAATATAGAGAACATGTGGGATTTTGGGAGCACTAAGCTCAGAGAGCGTTTATGCAATGTCCCCTTTGGATTATATTAATCAGCCCACGATGACTCGAAACAATACAAATGATGGTTAAAATTATTTTTTGTTGTTGCTTAAAGCGGCGGTGGGACATCTTGCTAACTGCATAGTTTCTATCCCGGAGGAGGGTGATTAGGAAAGCTGGTTTACATTATCAGGCTTAAACCTTCTTTGCATTCCACATAATTATCCGGGCCATCGCTCCTTTAGGTTTTCTCGCAGTTTGGTCACAGTCTACATTGTATCTGAAAATAAGGATCTTTTCTGTAAATGTACAGTGACTCAAATGTTTTTACACTGTGCAAACAATAATTATTCAGAATGATACTAATGCTCACTACCTAAGAAAACGCTATTTCGACGATGTTGCTCTTGGCAGGAAAATAAATTGAGACAGAATGAACACGAACTGGCAGAAGCTTTGGACTCAGCGCCACCTCGTGGTTTAAATTTGATTCGAATTAAAGGATGAAATTCACTACCTTCCTACAGCTGGACTTTAAGGGCACATAAAAAAAGATGTGGCTTACGTTCTGCACAATGTAAAGGTACAACTAGTCATCCCAGCATATATATTAAAGCAACGATTAACTAGTACTGAAAGTTTATATTGTACAGATTGGATATTCCACAACAGCACAGGAACATATGGCTTTGTTTTCTCCAACCTTTCAACCTAATTTAGGCTCCTTTCAGTTACTCAGGAGGGTGCTGTCTAGACTAAACACAGCATTGGTGAATGCACTCGTGAAAACTTTTAGGGGCATATTAGCAAGAACCTCGTTAAAATTATCGGCGTTTTAGCGGCAGGAAACTGCCGCTAAAACGGCGATAATGGGCTTGCTAATATGCGTTATAGAATTCCAATAGAAGCCCAAAATAGATATCCTGCACATCTAACCTGGGCTTCTATTGGAATTCTATAACGCATATTAGCAAGCCCATTATCGCTGTTTTAGCGGCAGTTTCCTGACGCTAAAATGGCAATAATTTTAACAAGGTTCTTGCCCCTAAAATCTTTCTGGATAAAATTCATATATTCAGAAAAACCGTTTGAATGAAAAAAAGCATGCCTGACCAAAGTTGCCGGCTCTATCGGGTGAAAATAAAAAACACTGAGCGCCTGAATCACAAAAGTAAATTTACACTTTTGGGTACGTTACCTCTTTTTTTGGTATTCACAAATGAGTTAATACTAAGTTTATGACTACGTAGACTCCGCAGTCAGGGGAGAGAACTCCGCACATAAAAAGATAGGACAGAGGACGACCACATCAGATTAATGTGACAAAATGGAAAGAAACTCACACGTGCATTAGCCAAGAACAGCATTTATCAAGTTGGTCTAAACAACTTGTTGTTCTGTATGAACAATTCTTGGAAACTGGTTCAATGGAAACGTTTTTCTAAGAAATGATTTCTTTTAATCAATTTTAAAGTCCAGGCCTTGGCTTGATTGCAAATAGCAAAGATTTAGCTGGCCTTACTAACTGCATAGATACCATTGTCATGTACCAGAGTTATGGCCCATATATATGATATAAAAGCCCTCATTATGAGGCCGTCGGTGATGGTCTGCCCGACATCTGGGACAGCGGTCCCTCCGCCACATTATGTTATCGGCGAGCAGAGCAAAATGAGTGGGGGAAAGATCACCACCTCGGACAGGCTCAAGGAGCCCATCAGGGTGGTAGTCAGAGCCTAATCCCTACAATGGAGGTGGTGCCTGCGAAGGCACTGCTGTACGTATTAGATTGTCAGTTTCAGACAGCTTTTTCATGGTGGTCCACCGGCCATGGAAAAGCTGTCGGAAAGGGAATTTGGGGCCCCCAGCTGGGCCCCGTAGGCCTCTGCTATGTGGCCAGGGGCCCAGCTGGGGGTGCATGGATGTTTTTAAAATGATTTTTACTATTGCAGCTTGAGCAATGTCCCTATTAAAAAGCATTTTACGACCACCTGCAGGGCAGTCGTATTGTAATTGGGCTGTCGGGACCGCCGACTTCTTGTGGGACGTCTCATGCCCGAAATGATGTCGGTCGGATGCTCATCTGACCGCCATCGTCATGAGGCCCCAAGTGTCTATAAGTGCTGAAAGTATGACTTTACGAAGGATATACATTTGGAAGAGTGCTGTTTTGTGCATACTTTCAATGTAGAGGTGTTGGTCTAGGCACATAACCTGCAACCCCAAAAAACATAATCTCCAAAGTGAAAGTTAACACCCAAAAGATTAACTTTAAACATACTGCACATACAAAGCCATAATATTCCCCACAATCCCCTCAAAAACAACTTAAGTAGCACTGAACAACCCAAACAAAACCAAAATCAAACTACTCACCAAAAGCCCCGATATAAGTCATCCCCCAAAGATACCCTGAACTTCAAAATTGAAACTGAACTCCACAAAAAATGTAAACTTAAACATAGTATCTATTCAATGCCCTAAAATACCTAATACCATCCAAAACACTAGAAACCCAAAACCAACACTGTTCGACCTATCAGTCTTAGAGTGGTGTTCTCCCAAACCTTTTGCCTTCACCCCTTCTATTTTTGTTGATCTTATTTTTGTTGGCCTTACGACTGTGTGTACTTTACCACTGTTATTCAGTGTTAAAGTGCGTGTGCTCTCTCCTTTAAATATGGTAGAATTGGCTTACACCCAATTGGCATATTTAATTTACTTATGAGTCCCTAGTAAAGCTATATTACATGCAATAAGGGCCTGTACATTTAATGCTACTAATGGGCTTGCAACTCTGATTGGGCCAACCTCTTAAGTAGCCCTGCAAACATTTCTCAAGCCTGCCATTGCATCATATGTGTGCAGTTTCAAACTGCTATTTCAATCTGACAAAATAAACTTTTTGCCAGGCCCAAACATTCCTTTTACATACAGATAATAACCCATAGGATATGCCCTGAACAGCCCATGGGGCAGGGGGCAGTGTATTTAAAAATAATAGATATGCACTTTTAAGTTTCACATGTCCTCGATTAACATTGGGTTACCTTTGAATTATAGTCAAAAGACCCCTTTAATCGTAAAATCAGATCTTAAGTCCTAATTCTGAGGATGCCACTTTTAGTTATTTGGTATTTTCATGTCCCAACCATTTGGTGTCAGCTGCCTATATCCTGGGTCACATGATTAGGTGTAATTGGCAGTTTCCCCCTGATAGTGAGACACAGGGAAGCTATGTGTTGGCAGGATGGGACACTCTGAGTTAACAAGAGGGAGGAGCTGTCCCCTACCACGCTTGCATATCACAAAGGCTCTGTCTAAGCACTCTCAAAAGAAATTTGGCACTAATCTTCTGTAACCCAAGAAGATCTGGGGCCATGTCAGGGAGGCAGGACATTCCATGAACCTCTGGGGATGGAATCCTCTAGAAGCTTCTATAACTGTTGGACCTGAGACCCCAACTCTTCAGTACACACCTGGACCTGTTGAAGGCTCAGAAGAAGGACTGCTGTACTGCTCTGTTGCCAGAAGGGCTGGTACTCTGTTGTACTCGGTTGCCCGGCTGCCCAGTTGAATTCCTGCCTGAGTGGAGGACTGGACTTGCATCTTGAACCCAGGAACACCAGAGTGACTACAAGGGCCATTTGGCTGGCCTCCTGCTCAGAAGCCTCAAGAACAGAACAAGCTTACTCCATTGTCTACCCCTTGGTTAGACTCTGCCAGCTGTGAGTCCTATGCTCCCAAGTGGTACCACAATGTCCTGAACCTTTGGAAGGGGGACTGAAGGTGCTGTACCAGCCCCACCTGTTGTCCCAGCAGAACCAACAGATCGGAGCAACAGCACAACGCATCACAGACCAGAAACTACGCATCAGAGCCGCTGCACGATACATCGCCTAACCAAAATCTACATCGGGATCACTGCAGTGTTTGTCTCTGGTGCACTACTTCCCATCACCATCCACACGCTTCCAAGAACCACTGCTGTGTGCCACATCCTCGACGTAGGCCTTCACCTCGCAAGCCCCTCATCAACGGCCTGCTCAATGCAGGACTCCACATCGCCAGCCCTGCAGTTTCTTCAGAACCAGCCAGTGCACAACACATCTTGATGCAGGACTTCACATCACAAGCCCCTTATTTATTGCATATTTGACGATGATTCATGACCTTGTATCGCATCTCCTAAGAATCTCTACTGTGCGACTCATCCTTGACATGGTACTTCGCAACGAGAACTTAAGGAACTATTGTTCAGCTGGCCTAGCTAGGTCCCAGTAGTTGGTCCGGTCTTCATCCCGGTAAGCCTAAATTTATGACTTTGTCCCGGTCCAACACAACCAGATATCTACAGTTGGTGCTTTGTGCTTTTTGGTACTATTTTCACCTAAAAAATTTAAATTACATATCTCCGATTCTACTGGCTGGCATTTTAGTATTTTGGTCTTACATTATTTATTACATTTTACTCTATTTTTCTAAATTGGTGTAGGATTATTTTGTGTTGTGTTTTAACTTTATCACAGTTTGAAATGTTGCATAAATGCTTTACACATTGCTCTTAACGCCTTAACCGCGGCGGCGGTTTTTCTGCCGCGGTGTGGGCGTTCTTAAGAGTGGGCGGGGCTCCGTCGGCCGACGGCAGCACTAGGGAGGTAGTGCTGCCGTCGGCCGTTGGCCGCAAGGGGTTAAGTAAAGCCTGACTACTTTTGTGTCAAGCTACCAGAGTTAAAGACAGGTTAACTGGAGTTTGCTTGTGGCTTCACCCTGACAAGGATTATGGTGGTTGACTGAGTAGGATTTCACCCCTCTCAACTAGTCACCCAATTTCTAACAAACACTGAACACCCTAAAAATGAAGCTTAAAAATACTATTCACCATGAGGTTCTGTGATTTTGCGTGCTTTTAAAGTGCACGACTTTCTTTTCTAAACATGGGTTTTTGCCATGCGTCGTGACTGCCATCTGGTGTTGCCTTTTACGTAGGCCTCAGAAGTTAGTCTACAAGCAAAGCAGTCTGACCTTTTGTGGGTCATGTGTACATTAACTAAGGTTTCCTTTGTGCGCTGGAGTTAATTTCAGAAGCTGGCTTTTCACCTGGAATTGACCCTGCCAAGCCAATTTCCCTGCAAGATCGTTATCCACTTTCCCCATCACCATTCAACACATTTGTTAACTTTTAAGTTTCTTTACGTTTCTGTTATCTTGCACATTATCTGAAACTACTTTTCTTTACTGTTTCTTCATTTCATGGGTTACGCTTTCAATTAAGGGTTTGTCCGGGCCTTCCAGATTATTATTTAGATATGCCTAAATATTAACTTGTGGGTTGGGACACTGTAAAATGAGCTTTACTATATGATGCTGTGTGATGTCATGTATTTTCTATTGGTTGAATTTTGGTGCAGGGGCGTGCATTTTAAATGTACCTTTTTGGGTATAAATAGGGATGTCTCGCCTTAGTAAAATTGAGCAGTTTCTTGAGTTGAACACCGTGTTGTGTTACTGGGATTTCTGCTACTAGCTGAAACTAATAAATTTGATCTCTGACGCCACCTAGAAGTATTCCGTGTCTCTGTATACCAAGGCAAGGGAACCCAGAGGACTTTGGGCGTGTCCCTGGCGCCGCTGGGTACTTGAAATCCCAGTTCTTCAGTTGGCGCGGCCAACATGGGACGACTTCAGTGGTACCGGTCCAAGCCCGAAGATTGCGAGGAGCCACGTGAGGAAACTCTGGAGGAGGGCCCCCACTTCATCGACCCCTGCATGTAGACGTGGACCGAAGGTCTTTTCTGCGAGGCTTCCCGCTTTCCAACGGCTACGAAGGACTGCTGCCCTGACTGTCGCCTTGTCTTGGACCCTCCGATTGATGTTTGTAAAGCGAGACGATAGACGGTCTTCTGGTGGCGTGACAGATATTTGGTTAAGTATAAGTGGGTCGCTCCCACAACTTGGTGTTACCTGACTTTGGGATCCTGTATTATCGATCTGGACTCTCTGGCAGTGTGCTATGAAGGCTCCGCTGGATCCCACTTTTGTGTTAATCTGGGGATTATGTTGAGGAACCTGTTTTGAGTGTGGTACATGTGTGAATGTATGTGCGTGATTGAATGACTAGTTAGTGTATGGTTGCTGAGAGGTTGGTGTGGGAGAATAATGTTTTATTATGTGTAATTATTGATGTAACTCTCTATTTATTTATTGAGATGTTATGGAGTCTGATGTTTAGAATAACTAGTACTTCAACCAAATATATATTTAAAAAAGAGGAAATAAAGATGTTGCACACTTTCACTTGAGATTTATTTTACCCAGTGACTTTTCTGTTGCCCTCTTTGGTGAGCTCCTTGTCATGCATGGGAATTAGTGGACTCCATATGAGCCATTGTTGAACCTATGTGGGTGGACTTGTCTCCTAACTATTGTGTCGCTCCGACAACTTTGTCTGGTTCCTTGGTTTTGATTTGGTTGCTGCAGTACCCAAAGCCGAAGGGCTTGTATATTTACGAGTGTATCATTTTTTGATTCCCTTTGAAGTTTGAAACCAGACTAGTGAGCAAGATGCCTGGTCTTGGTAAATTTGGTAATTGGTTTGTTTGTGGTAGTAACAGGGATTCCCGATTGGAGGATTCATGTCCGATACCTCCGGTTGGAACTCCGACTTATGAGCTCTATTCTAAACACGGAGTGGGTCCCATTACTTATAATGAAGTATGGGTCCACTACACTAAAAAGGATGGTGTTTTACAATGGCCCCCACATGGTAGTTTTGAAACAGAGATTTTAGACAATCTAGAAGTTAAGCTATTTAAGAAGAAAGCCTGGCAATGTTTGACTCTTTCCGCCTTTGGCGTAAGGAAGCCAAACAGAGAGAAATTAAACAAGCAAAGAGAGATAGGAAAGATAAGAATATGTCAGTACTACAAGCTGCTAGACAGTTTAAGGAAGATGGAGAAGAGCGTGCGAGTGAAGTTTTAGATAGACAGCGTTGTATGGCCATAGATAAATGTTATCCGGCCTTGCCGTCTTCTCCTCCAAAAGTGATTGAAGACCTTGAAAAAGATCCTTTGATCTCTCATTTACTGAGATTGCCACCTCCCTATGTGCAGGGTGCTTTTGTGCCTCTATTACCCCCGGTTGTTCCACCCTTTGTTGTTCAACCTCCTGCTGTTGTTCAGCTACCCGGTGCTCCACAGATGGTTTTGCCTCCCCATGCGCAACCCATTCTAGGGTCGCCAGCCTTGCTACCAGCTTTGCCTCAAACTCCTTTGCCTTCTGCTTCCGCATCTTCGATTTCTACTGTTCTTGTCCCTACACCTTCTTTGCCTCAAAATACTTATTCTCTTGTTCTTATGTCTGCTTGTTCTCCTTCTGTTCGAAAACAAATGACAGAAATGGTTTCTAATTTGTTGTCACCATTGTTTGGGTCACTGAATATGACCCCTGTTTCGGAGCGTAAGCAGAGTCGTAGTCAGCTTCCTGGTTCTGAGGAACGGGCTGTGTTGGATTGTTGGCTCGTAAATGGATTATAAATGCCTCAAGGTATAGTTTGCCAGCGGTTATGGATGTTTTCTTTCAGTGGGAGCCGCTTAAGCAAAGGTATGTTTTTAATGTGATGTGTATGTTTTTGCGTCAGGAATGGGAAGATAATGATTTGGGTTTGATCCCGCAGGAACTACTTGATGTTCAGTCGGATTTTGCTAAAGGGATGATAGTAGAATCTGATATTACAGACGCCGTAGAGACGATACTGGCTTTTAGATCTAGCCTTCCGCCTCAGACATTGTACGAACCTGATTCTTCTGTTAGAAGAAAAGCGAGACAGTATCCAATGAGAGAAGTTCCCCCAATTTGGAAGGAAGGGGACCCAAACGCTAATCCAGTTATTCTGCCGCATTTTCAGCGAATATGGGTACATGTCCCTTGGAAGAGAGCAGAGGTCTTGGCTCTTATGCAGACCTTACCTGACCCTCGTAAGAATCCTGCTGGTTATTACAAGGAGTTGTCCCAGACAGTTGAAGCGTGTATTATGAACTTAGCTGACATCGATATGTTGATGGGTAATGTAGTCCCCCAACCTTTGTGGGCGAAGATTCATCATGAGAATCATGCTGCTGAATTAGGTGATACCTGGGCGAATATTGTTGCCGCAGATGGTAGCCAGGAGGGAGGTGCTAAACCTGAACCTCTAGTTTCAGAATTACCAGGTAGAATTATTAATCTGATGAAAACGATGATGCCTGCTTTACGAGTAAATTGGGATAAGTTAGCAGCATGTAAGCAGAAGAGAGACGAGAGTGTATCTGATTTCTTCACTAGTTTTGAAGAGACGTTTATTGATCATAGTGGTCAGGATATGAGTACAGAAGGTGGTCAAAGGTTGTTTGTGGATAAATTTGTCTTTAATTTGCTTCCCGAACTTTCTAATAAGTTAAAGGACTCTGAGAGTTCATGGGCTGTTCCTTCGTCGGCCCAGATATTGGCTACTGCACAATATTACCAGAATAGGGATAAAGATGAGAAGGATAAAGTGGAGAAGAAAACTAAAGAGTTAAAGACGAAAGTTCTTTTGCAGCAAGCTTATCCGCCTCGTCAGAATCATCCTCAGTTTCAGCAACCTCCACAATTTCAGAGATTGTTACAGAAGCCTGAGCCTTATGTTCAGCGATTCTTTCCTGGCCCTAATCAGTGTGCCTATTGCAGAGAGGAAGGTCATTACAAGAATAGTTGCCCGGCTTTGTTACAGCGTGCGAATGGTGTATCTGGTCAGAGAGGTCGTGGTAGTTTTCAGCAAGCTTCTAGGGGTAGGGGACGTGGTGTGATCCCTCAGAATGAGCGTTCCTCCTCCCTACAGAATTCTGTGAATTATTTTGACAGACAGAATGTTCCGAGTGGTCAGTCTGCCCAGTATTATGTTGAGGATTACTATGTCGAAGGTGAGAGTTCTGGTTATAATGATAACTAGGACAGCCAAGGACAAAGAGAGGGAGTAGTATCAGTTCCAGTAGACCAGAGTGGACCTTATGTTGAAGTGATTACATCAGGTGTGGTAGAACCTTTTCTTTTGGATACTGGTGCGATGAAGAGTTCTATTATGCACTCTAAACTTTCTGACACAACTTTGTCTGGCTTGACCAATGTTTCAGTAGGATTTTCAGGCGCCCCAGTTCGTAATCCGGTTTCTAGTCCTTTGTCCCTTACTATTGGCCCTTGTGAATTGGAAGCTCCACTTATTTTACCGACTGGTTGTGGTGAGAATCTGTTGGGTTTGGACTTGCTGAAAAGATTGTATGCGACATTGCATTGCTCTCCTTCGGGAGTACAACTTACCCTTGGTAAGAAAGTGATTTCTCCAATGTATTTGTCTAAGGATTGTTTGCCACTGGAATTGCGTTCGCTTCCTGATACACTTTGGGCTACAGGTCCAAATGATGTTGGTCTTTTGCAGATTACACCTTATGTTGTCACCCTTAAGTCAAATGTTAGGCTACCTCGTATTCCCCAATACAAGATTTCGAGCGATGGTGAGAGAGCTCTTTTAGCGATTGTCTATGATCTGGTTGAGAAGGGTGTAGTTGAGGAAACGAGAGGTAATGTGTGTAACAGTCCTGTTTTGCCTGTTCTTAAACGTACTGATGCTTCTCAGCCACCTGTGTACAGGTTTGTGATCGACCTTCGAGAGGCCAATAAGATAGTAGTGTCACAGTTTCCTGTGGTACCTGATATCACTGCTTTGTTGACTTTGATTCCTGCTTCTGCAGCTTGGTTTTCTGTCATCGATTTGAAGAATGCTTTCTTCAGTATTCCTATTGCTGAGGAGAGTAGGGATATTTTTGGCTTCTCATTAGGAGGCCGAAGCTTCCAGTTTAAGAGAGCTCCCCAAGGTTATTGTGAAAGTCCCTCCATCTATAGTCAAGCGTTGAAAACTCAGCTTGACGGTTTTGTGTTACCTGTTGGTGCTACTCTTATTCAGTACGTCGATGATTTGTTGGTTACTGCTGATGGTGAAAAGATTTGTAAAGAGGCTACTCTTTCTTTGTAGCGGTATTTGTCTGACCTTCATCATAAAGTGTCACCTTCAAAGTTGCAATATTGTCGCCAAGAAGTGACCTACTTAGGTCATCTCTTGTCGAAGGAGGGAAGGAGATTGACCCCAGAACGAATTCAAGCAATTGCGCAAATGAATGTACCTTCTACACAGAGAGCGGTGCGTGCCTTTTTAGGTATTACATCATATTGTAGACAGTGGATCCCCAATTTGTCCTTGCTAGCGAAACCTCTGTTAGCAATAACTCTGAAAGATACTCCGCATCCTCTTCCTTGGTCTGACGAATGCCAGAAAAGTTTTTCTGAACTACGCGATGCATTGTGTTCGGCTCCTGTGTTGGGTACTCCAGACTATAGTAAGCCTTTCACGTTGTACGTGCACGAGAGAGAAGGTTGTGCGTTGTCAGTGTTGACACAACCATTTGGGGACAAGCAGCATCCATGCGCGTATTTTTCAGCAACGTTAGACCCAGTTGCTAAGGCGTTACCGAGTTGTCTGAGAGCTACAGCTGCAGCGGCTGTTTCTATTCGATAGTCTGCTGGTTTGGTATTGGACAATACATTGATTGTGATGGTCCCACATGCATTGGATACCTTACTGAACAGGACTAAGACACAGCACCTTACTAGTGCACGTCTGTCAGGTTACGAGTTGACATTGTTGGCTAGTCATGTTCACATTAAACGATGTAATGTGCTGAATCCAGCTACGTTGTTACCGATCTCTACAGAGACAGATCCTCAGGAACAGCATGATTGTTTTCTTCGTACAGAGGAAGAAACGAAAGCTAGAGTCGATCTAAGGGATACTCCCCTTACGGATGTTGATGGTACCCTATGGGTAGATGGTTCGTGTTTTAAGCTTCCGAATGGTGAAACGACTGCAGCGTATGCTATTACAACTTTACATACAGTTGTTGAGACAGCACGCATACCACAGTATTGTGCGCAAGCAGCAGAGTTGATTGCATTGATGAGAGCGTGTGTGTTGTCAGAAGGAAAGCGAGTGAATGTTTACACCGATAGCCAGTATGCGTTTGGTGTTGCCCATAGTTTTGGGCGTTTGTGGAGAGAGCGTGGGTTCCTTACTTCGCATGCGACAAAAATACAGCATGGGCAGTTGGTGAATGAACTTTTGGAATCTCTCACTCTCCCAAAACAGATTGCAATTGTGAAGTGTAGTGCGCATAAGAAAGTTGTGAACGATGTTGGTCGAGGGAATGCGTTTGCAGATGAAGTTGCGAAGGAAACGGCGAAAGACATGATGAGCCGTATGTATGTTGCAGGCCCAGCTAATTGGGTTATGGCTGGTGGAATGTGTGAAGACACAATAGAAAGTGTGAAAACAATTCAGGCTGAAGCAACTGAGAAAGAAGTGAGTGTTTGGAGAGAAACTATGGGTATGTTGGATTTGACAGGTTGTTGGGTTGAGTTGTCAGAACACCAGCGATGGTTGTTGCCTGATGCGTATGTGCTCCCAGTGGTTACAATGGCTCATGGAATGGCTCACATAAGTTCGAAGGGAATATGCAAGTTGTTGGCTCCAGTTTGGCAGAATGCTGGAATTCCGAAATGTGCAGAGAACGTGGTGAAATATTGTATGATTTGTCTGAAGTATAATCCTGGTAACTCCAGCTGGTCATTTTGCTCCTCCAACGTATCCGTTTGAAGTGATACAGTTAGACTACATTCACATGGAGAGATGCAATAATTTGAAGTATGTCCTTGTGGTTGTTTGTGCCTTTTCCAGGTGGATAGAGGCCTACCCCCTAAAATATAATACTGCCTTGTCTACAGCCAAGGTTTTACTGAGAGAGTACTTCCCTAGGTATGGTTTGCCGAGAATTGTATGGTCGGACAATGGGAGTGAATTTGTGGGTCAAATCATGAAGAAAGTGTGTGCTGGATTGGAAATAAATCTAAAGTTCCATGCAGCAAATCACCCCCAGTCTGCTGGACTTGTTGAATGTTACAATGGTACCTTGAAGCTGAAATTAGCTAAGGTACAAGTGAGCACTGGTCTTATATGGCCGGATGCCTTGCCGTTGGCTCTTTTGTCAACAAGGACGACTGTGCATTCTCGAGTGGGACTTAGTCCGTATGAAATTGTGTTTGGTCATCCTGCGAATGTTTGGGGTGTGCCTCGTCCTAAAGAATACAGCAGTATTGAGTACCCTATGTTGGTGGATTACTTACATGACTTGACTGCTAAATTACGTGTTCTCCACCAACAGGTCTATGACAGTTTGCCGACAGCTACTACAGATCCAGTACATTCAATCCAACCTGGTCAATACGTCCTCATCAAGAACTTTCAGCGTACCAAGAACTTGGAACCTAGATGGACTGGTCCTTACTTAGTCCTTTTGGTTACTAGAACAGCTGTTAGAGTAGCTGGCAAAAAGAACTGGGTGCATGCCACCCACTGTAAAAAAGTTCCATTGCCCTTACCATATGACAAGTGGGTGAGGGGAGGTATAGCCGATTCTGAATGTGAAAAAACTCTTAGATTTGTTAAATTTAGTGATGCTCATTTGACATGGACACGGTCAGAACGCGAGGATGATGATGTTCTGCAAGTTGCTGTGCCTCCTCATCTAAAGATTGACACCACCAATCCGGAACTTTTATTTAAGGATCCAACTGTACCTAATAAAGAACGCTACGATCTAAGACCGCGAAAGACTGTACATATGGACAAATAAAGTTGAAACTGGAATTTTTTATATAGTGAATTACACCTCGTCAGATCAAGAGATTTTTTTTTTGTTTTTTCTTTTTCGAGTCACCATCCGGACTCAGCTGTAAGGTCGCGGTGTAAAGACTTGGGAGTGCAAGCCGAAGACACAAGGTCGAGGTTCTGGTTGGTCTCAGGGCGTTCCCTGGACTGACAGGCGCATTCCTTAGCACGGAACACCCAACCGCCGCGAACAGCACGGTTAGAGGATAGAGTCTTTTGGGTCTGAGAAAGGTGTTGAGAAAAGTGGTTTCAAAATGAAAATATGTACATTGGTTCGTAGCAAATGTTTTATAATAATGTGTTTCCTTATGCTTGTGACTATTAGGTTAGCTTGTGTGGGTTGGATTTTCTATGTCACACAATTGCCGCTTACATCTACCTCCCAACCTACTCTTTCTTTTTCTACTGCATCTCCACATGAGTTTCATACGTCACCTGAACATGAACAGACACGAAGGTCAGAATTTGTGAATAATTTGTTTATACAGATGTTGCATCAGCATCAGCTAGTCATAAATACCACGAATTGTTAGGTGTGTGGTCTTATGCCACATACTACAGACAAGGGAATGCCATATTTGGTTTTGCCTTTTTCACCTAATGGGTCAGTTTGGGCACTCCAACACTCCAATCGATGTTTATCTATGCGAACGAAGCCTCTCCAGTGCGTTCTGTTAACGATAACGTGAGCAAGAATGCTTTGATACGGGGAATAGTCGATATGGTTAGAGATATTGACGCGTATAATGCTATCCCTAAAGATGAGGTACGAGCATATGTCGGTTGGAATAAGACGACATATAGTGTTAGCTTGACGGAGAAAGAAAGGCAGCGAAGGTCTCCCCCTATTTGGATTATACCCCACCGAGGTCATCTTTGTTTGCAAGGTAATGGTCAGAATCCGAGAGCTCAGCTTGGTAAGAGTGTGTGTGTTCACACATACGTTTATACGTCCCAGAAATCTCCTCCATTCGTGCCAGCTAAAAGCACGTATTTTGTCTGTTATGATAGAGCATACACATGGTTGCCATCTGATTTTTCCGGCACATGTTACGTGGCATTTTTGCTTCCCCCTACATACACTGCTGTTTCCGATTACCATAAGACAAGATATGGTAGAGGTGTAATCGATGCGAAAGATACTGTCGCACAAGAAGCTGGAGACTTCTTTAAGGGTTTCCTACCCTTTTGGGGTCCTATGACTAATAGTAGGAATATTCGTCAGCTTACGAGAGTGGTTGAGGCCACTATAAATGAGACTGCAGGAGCCCTTAGCAATATTACAGCTGAACTTCAAGCGGATCGTCTTATGACATTACAGAACCGTTTTGTTTTAGATATTATACTTGCAGATAGAGGTGGGGTATGCAAATTGATTGGATCTAGTTGCTGCGTTTTCATACCAGATAATGCCCCGACAGTGTACCAAGCCATCTCTAGACTACATAAGATCTCTGAGTCTATTCATGTGGACGAAGGAGACTGGTCTTTGATGGGATGGTTATGGGAATTGTTGTCCAAATGGGGATGGAAGATTCTGATGTTCCTTGGTATGGCGTTAGCTATCCTTTTCTCGTGTTGTTTATGCATCCAGTGTGGTCCCGCCATTTGTAGTCTTTGTGCTACGATCTGTGTGAGAAGACCAGTCCCGAGAGAAGTGAAGGATAATAAGATGATGTTACAGCAACACCTTGATGACCTGATGAGAATAGATATAGACCTAGATTCAGATTGACATGAGTTTAGGCTATTGCCTACGTAATGGCAAAAGGAGGGCCTGAGGTTCTGTGATTTTGCGTGCTTTTAAAGTGCACGACTTTCTTTTCTAAACATGGGTTTTTGCCATGCGTCGTGACTGCCATCTGATGTTGCCTTTTACGTAGGCCTCAGAAGTTAGTCTGCGAGCAAAGCAGTCTGATGTGGGTCATGTGTACATTAACTACGGTTTCCTTCGTGCGCTGGAGTTAATTTCAGAAGCTGGCTTTTCACCTGGAATTGACCCTGCAAAGCCAATTTCCCTGCAAGATCGTTATCCACTTTCCCAATCACCATTCATGACAATTGGTAACTTTTAAGTTTCTTTACGTTTCTGTTATCTTGCACATTATCTGAAACTACTTTTCTTTACTGTTTCTTCATTTCATGGGTTACGCTTTCAATTAAGGGTTTGTCCGGGCCTTCCAGATTATTATTTAGATATGCCTAAATATTAACTTGTGGGTTGGGACACTGTAAAATGAGCTTTACTATATGATGCTGTGTGATGTCATGTATTTTCTATTGGTTGAATTTTGGTGCAGGGGCGTGCATTTTAAATGTACCTTTTTGTGTATAAATAGGGATGTCTCGCCTTAGTAAAATTGAGCAGTTTCTTGAGTTGTACACCGTGTTGTGTTACTGTGATTTCTGCTATTAGCTGCAGCTAATAAATTTGATCTCTGACGCACCTAGAAGTATTCCGTGTCTCTGTATACCAAGGCAAGGGAACCCAGAGGACTTTGGGCGTGTCCCTGGCGCCGCTGGGTACTTGAGATCCCAGTTCTTCAACCAAAAGCCAAAATGTAATCCACATCCCCAAATAGTAACACAACCACCAAAAATATAAGTGAACACTCCAAATAATAAATACTCTATCAAACTCATAACACAACCCCAGTAAATAAACCCCCAAACATAAAACGGAAAGCCATAAAAATGAACATTAAATAAGCTACCCACCCAAAGTTCCAAAATGGGAACTTTATCCTGCAATCTTTACCATGCATTTGCCTTTACCACGATTATGCTATTACCACATTTGCCTTTGCCACATAAAGTAAGCATAGTTAAAGTAGTTAAAGTAAGTCTATCCTATCTATCTATCTATCTATCTATCTATCTATCTATCTATCTATCTATCTATCTATCTATCTATCTATCTATCTATCTATCTATCTATCTATCTATCTATCTGTCTATCTATCTATCTATCTAACTAACTTAGGGTTATGGGTGGGTGGTGATATTGGCTGTTTAGAGATGAGTAGGTTATATGGTGGTAAGGATAATTTTAGGGTTTAGGGGTGGGAAGAGGTGTACGATGTTAAGGGGAGTTTTAGGGTCTAGGGGTGCATAGAGGCATGGGGTGGTCAGGGCTATTTAAGCATTTAAGGTTGGGTAGGAAAAATTAATTTAAAAAGGGGTTTTATTCCCTCAAAAAAGAAAACAAATTAAAAAAGATTAGAGGTTTTGGGGGATCTCTCTCTCAAAACCAAATAATCTATAATTGTATATATATATATGTGTGTGTGTGTGTGTGTGTGTGTGTGTGTGTGTCTGTGTGACTTACAGGAGGTAACAGGTAACCCAATCAATAATGCACCAACCAAGAGGCACGTTTGCAGTGTGGTGGAGAAAGGGGGAGAGACCTCCGATGACCTCTAAGCAATTCCACTGTGTGGAACTTACTGGAGGTAACACAAAGGGTTGTTGGCCCCCAAGGAACCTCACCAACCAAGGAACTTGATCCAACAACAAGTTGTGTGGCAGGAGGCCTCTTTGCAGAGAGGTTGAGAAAAAGGACGGGTCTTGGTCAACTCCCCTCGGGACCAGTGTTTGAAAAAAAGAAATGATTAGAGGGAGCACACTGCACTCCTCCCCAGGCTGATTTTGGCCTCGGGGACCCCATCCCCTTGGACCCAGCCTTTTTTTTAAAGCATTTTTATTAGAGGAGGTGGCTGCCTGGATCCCCTCCCTGGGCCAAATTCAGCCTCAGGGACCCCATCCCCCGGGGCACGGCCACCTGGAAATGAGGGAGGGGAGCGGCATGGCCCCATTCCCTGGGCTGATTTCGGTCCCGGGGACCCCATTCCCTGGGACCTGGCTGTGTTTTTCTGCGTGCTCTGCATTGGAACTGCGTGGTGAGCATAAAGGCCCCCAAGGTCCCTGATGGCTCCCCTCCTCCTTTGGGAGCCGGCAGTGCTTTAAGACACAGCAGTTCCTTGTGTCTGAAAGCAATTTGTCTGTTTCCCTGCTTGCTTGACAGCAGGCAGGGAAAGGACGAATGCTCAGCTTCCAGCAAGCGGGAGCATTTTCACTTTGCTATGGCTTGGTGGGAGCGGTTAAACCTCCCACCAAGCCACAACAAAGAGCTCCATCCCAGGGGTGGGCATCCCAGGACTTAGGAGGAGCCAGCCCAGGGGTGGCGGTCTCCAGTGCCATGTATGCTCCACGAGGGGGTGCCCCCCTCCATCGTAAAACTTTGCCCCAGGGAGGTGACATTCCCTAGGGTTGCAATCCACAACGGGCCATCTGCATTCATTTAATTCAGCCCCAGGGAGGTGGTGATCCCCAGGGCTGCAAAGCTGCATGAGTAGCTGTGTGGGTGAGTGAATGGTTGTGTGATTGGCTGTTTGAGTGAGTGAATGGGTGTGTGAATAGCTCAAAGGAGGATTGAGTGGTTGTGCGAGTACTTGTATGGATCTGTGAATGAGTATGTGAGTGATTGTGTGGGTGTCTGAGTGGGCATATGAGAGGAGGTATGGGGTGTGAATGGGTGTGTGAGTAGTTATGTGGATGATGTCATCAGTGATGTCAGTGACCATTTCATGAGTGATATAATATGTGAGGTCATAAGCAGAGCAGGGCGTAAGTTATAGTTAGCTCAGGTAACTAGAACTGCTGAATTTCACTGGTTTTCTTTGAGTGAAATCTGAGCCTAACTATAACGTCCCTGTAACCTTTATTTTTTTCAGTGAATTTCAAAGGATTTTTTCAATGTTATTTGCTAACTATAACATCCCTGCAACCTTTGTTTTTTTGTGTGATTTTCCAAGGTTTTTTAAAACTATGTTTTTAATATATTTCCTAACTGTAACCTGTAACCTTTGAGAGTGACTGTGTGAGTGAGTGCATTAGTGTCTCAGTGGGTATGTGAGTGAGTGTGTAAGTATCTCAATGGGTGTGTGAGTGGATGCGTGGGTGACTGAGTGGGTCTGGGAGTGGCTGCATAAGTGCTCATTTTTCTGCTTTCTGTTTTGCCTTTTCAGCTCTTTGTTCTGCCTTCCGTTTTGCTGTCACTACTCTTTTTTCCTGCCCTCTGTTTTGCATTTTCTGCTTGTTTTTCTGCCCTCTGTTTTACCTTTCCTGCTTACTTGTGTGCCCTCTGCTTTGCCTTTTCTGCTAGCTGTTCTGCCCTCTGTTTTACCCACTTCTGCTAATTTTTCTGCCCTCTGTTTAGCCTTTTCTGCCCTCCGTTTTGCCTTTTCTGCTTGTTTTTCTGCCCTCTGTTTTGTCTCATCTGCTCATTTATCTGCCCTCTGGTTTGCCTTGCTGCTTGTTTTTCTGCCCCGGTTTGCCTTTTCCACTCATTTTCTGCCCTCTGTTTTGTACAAATAAAGTTGAAACTGGAATTTTTTATATAGTGAATTACACCTCGTCAGATCAAGAGATTTTTTTTTTTTTTTTTTTCGAGTCACCATCCGGACTCAGCTGTAAGGTCGCGGTGTAAAGACTTGGGAGTGCAAGCCGAAGACACAAGGTCGAGGTTCTGGTTGGTCTCAGGGCGTTCCCTGGACTGACAGGCGCATTCCTTAGCACGGAACACCCAACCGCCGCGAACAGCACGGTTAGAGGATAGAGTCTTTTGGGTCTGAGAAAGGTGTTGAGAAAAGTGGTTTCAAAATGAAAATATGTACATTGGTTCGTAGCAAATGTTTTATAATAATGTGTTTCCTTATGCTTGTTACTATTAGGTTAGCTTGTGTGGGTTGGATTTTCTATGTCACACAATTGCCGCTTACATCTACCTCCCAACCTACTCTTTCTTTTTCTACTGCATCTCCACATGAGTTTCATACGTTACCTGAACATGAACAGACACGAAGGTCAGAATTTGTGAATAATTTGTTTATACAGATGTTGCATCAGCATCAGCTAGTCATAAATACCACTAATTGTTAGGTGTGTGGTCTTATGCCACATACTACAGACAAGGGAATGCCATATTTGGTTTTGCCTTTTTCACCTAATGGGTCAGTTTGGGCACTCCAACATTCCAATCGATGTTTATCTATGCGAACGAAGCCTCTCCAGTGCGTTCTGTTAACGATAACGTGAGCAAGAATGCTTTGATACGGGGAATAGTCGATATGATTAGAGATATTGACGCGTATAATGCTATCCCTAAAGATGAGGTACGAGCATATGTCGGTTGGAATAAGACGACATATAGTGTTAGCTTGACGGAGAAAGAAAGGCAGCGAAGGTCTCCCCCATTTGGATTATACCCCACCGAGGTCATCTTTGTTTGCAAGGTAATGGTCAGAATCCGAGAGCTCAGCTTGGTAAGAGTGTGTGTGTTCACACATACGTTTATACGTCCCAGAAATCTCCTCCATTCGTGCCAGCTAAAAGCACGTATTTTGTCTGTTATGATAGAGCATACACATGGTTGCCATCTGATTTTTCCGGCACATGTTACGTGGCATTTTTGCTTCCCCCTACATACACTGCTGTTTCCGATTACCATAAGACAAGATATGGTAGAGGTGTAATCGATGCGAAAGATACTGTCGCACAAGAAGCTGGAGACTTCTTTAAGGGTTTCCTACCCTTTTGGGGTCCTATGGCTAATAGTAGGAATATTCGTCAGCTTATGAGAGTGGTTGAGGCCACTATAAATGAGACTGCAGGAGCCCTTAGCAATATTACAGCTGAGCTTCAAGCGGATCGTCTTATGACATTACAGAACCGTTTTGTTTTAGATATTATACTTGCAGATAGAGGTGGGGTATGCAAATTGATTGGATCTAGTTGCTGCGTTTTCATACCAGATAATGCCCCGACAGTGTACCAAGCCATCTCTAGACTACATAAGATCTCTGAGTCTATTCATGTGGACGAAGGAGACTGGTCGTTGATGGGTTGGTTATGGGAATTGTTGTCCAAATGGGGATGGAAGATTCTGATGTTCCTTGGTATGGCGTTAGCTATCCTTTTCTCGTGTTGTTTATGCATCCAGTGTGGTCCCGCCATTTGTAGTCTTTGTGCTACGATCTGTGTGAGAAGACCAGTCCCGAGAGAAGTGAAGGATAATAAGATGATGTTACAGCAACACCTTGATGACCTGATGAGAATAGATATAGACCTAGATTCAGATTGACATGAGTTTAGGCTATTGCCTACGTAATGGCAAAAGGAGGGCCTGAGGTTCTGTGATTTTGCGTGCTTTTAAAGCGCACGACTTTCTTTTCTAAACATGGGTTTTTGCCATGCGTCCTGACTGCCATCTGGTGTTGCCTTTTACGTAGGCCTCAGAAGTTAGTCTGCGAGCAAAGCAGTCTGATGTGGGTCATGTGTACATTAACTACGGTTTCCTTCGTGCGCTGGAGTTAATTTCAGAAGCTGGCTTTTCACCTGGAATTGACCCTGCAAAGCCAATTTCCCTGCAAGATCGTTATCCACTTTCCCAATCACCATTCATGACAATTGGTAACTTTTAAGTTTCTTTACGTTTCTGTTATCTTGCACATTATCTGAAACTACTTTTCTTTACTGTTTCTTCATTTCATGGGTTACGCTTTCAATTAAGGGTTTGTCCGGGCCTTCCAGATTATTATTTAGATATGCCTAAATATTAACTTGTGGGTTGGGACACTGTAAAATGAGCTTTACTATATGATGCTGTGTGATGTCATGTATTTTCTATTGGTTGAATTTTGGTGCAGGGGCGTGCATTTTAAATGTACCTTTTTGTGTATAAATAGGGATGTCTCGCCTTAGTAAAATTGAGCAGTTTCTTGAGTTGTACACCGTGTTGTGTTACTGGGATTTCTGCTATTAGCTGCAGCTAATAAATTTGATCTCTGACGCACCTAGAAGTATTCCGTGTCTCTGTATACCAAGGCAAGGGAACCCAGAGGACTTTGGGCGTGTCCCTGGCGCCGCTGGGTACTTGAGATCCCAGTTCTTCAACCAAAAGCCAAAATGTAATCCACATCCCCAAATAGTAACATAACCACCAAAAATATAAGTGAACACTCCAAATAATAAATACTCTATCAAACTCATAACACAACCCCAGTAAATAAACCCCCAAACATAAAACGGAAAGCCATGAAAATGAACATTAAATAAGCTACCCACCCAAAGTTCCAAAATGGGAAACAGCCTTTATCCTGCAATCTTTACCATGCATTTGCCTTTACCACGATTATGCTATTACCACATTTGCCTTTGCCACATAAAGTAAGCATAGTTAAAGTAGTTAAAGTAAGTCTATCCTATCTATCTATCTATCTATCTATCTATCTATCTATCTATCTATCTATCTATCTATCTATCTATCTATCTATCTATCTATCTATCTATCTATCTATCTATCTATCTGTCTGTCTATCTATCTATCTATCTAACTAACTTAGGGTTATGGGTGGGTGGTGATATTGGCTGTTTAGAGATGAGTAGGTTATATGGTGGTAAGGATAATTTTAGGGTTTAGGGGTGGGAAGAGGTGTACGATGTTAAGGGGAGTTTTAGGGTCTAGGGGTGCATAGAGGCATGGGGTGGTCAGGGCTATTTAAGCATTTAAGGTTGGGTAGGAAAAATTAATTTAAAAAGGGGTTTTATTCCCTCAAAAAAGAAAACAAATTAAAAAAGATTAGAGGGGTTTGGGGGATCTCTCTCTCAAAACCAAATAATCTATAATTGTATATATATATATGTGTGTGTGTGTGTGTGTGTGTGTGTGTGTGTCTGTGTGACTTACAGGAGGTAACAGGTAACCCAATCAATAATGCACCAACCAAGAGGCACGTTTGCAGTGTGGTGGAGAAAGGGGGAGAGACCTCCGATGACCTCTAAGCAATTCCACTGTGTGGAACTTACTGGAGGTAACACAAAGGGTTGTTGGCCCCCAAGGAACCTCACCAACCAAGGAACTTGATCCAACAACAAGTTGTGTGGCAGGAGGCCTCTTTGCAGAGAGGTTGAGAAAAAGGACGGGTCTTGGTCAACTCCCCTCGGGACCAGTGTTTGAAAAAAAGAAATGATTAGAGGGAGCACACTGCACTCCTCCCCAGGCTGATTTTGGCCTCGGGGACCCCATCCCCTTGGACCCAGCCTTTTTTTAAAAGCATTTTTATTAGAGGAGGTGGCTGCCTGGATCCCCTCCCTGGGCCAAATTCGGCCTCAGGGACCCCATCCCCCGGGGCACGGCCACCTGGAAATGAGGGAGGGGAGCTGCATGGCCCCATTCCCTGGGCTGATTTCGGTCCCGGGGACCCCATTCCCTGGGACCTGGCTGTGTTTTTCTGCGTGCTCTGCATTGGAACCGCGTGGTGAGCATAAAGGCCCCCAAGGTCCCTGATGGCTCCCCTCCTCATTTGGGAGCCGGCAGTGCTTTAAGACACAGCAGTTCCTTGTGTCTGAAAGCAATTTGTCTGTTTCCCTGCTTGCTTGACAGCAGGCAGGGAAAGGACGAATGCTCAGCTTCCAGCAAGCGGGAGCATTTTCACTTTGCTATGGCTTGGTGGGAGCGGTTAAACCTCCCACCAAGCCACAACAAAGAGCTCCGTCCCAGGGGTGGGCATCCCAGGACTTAGGAGGATCCAGCCCAGGGGTGGCGGTCTCCAGTGCCATGTATGCTCCACGAGGGGGTGCCCCCCTCCATCGTAAAACTTTGCCCCAGGGAGGTGACATTCCCTAGGGTTGCAATCCACAACGGGCCATCTGCATTCATTTAATTCAGCCCCAGGGAGGTGGTGATCCCCAGGGCTGCAAAGCTGCATGAGTAGCTGTGTGGGTGAGTGAATGGTTGTGTGATTGGCTGTTTGAGTGAGTGAGTGGGTGTGTGAATAGCTCAAAGGAGGATTGAGTGGTTGTGCGAGTACTTGTATGGATCTGTGAATGAGTATGTGAGTGATTGTGTGGGTGTCTGAGTGGGCATATGAGAGGAGGTATGGGGTGTGAATGGGTGTGTGAGTAGTTATGTGGATGATGTCATCAGTGATGTCAGTGACCATTTCATGAGTGATATAATATGTGAGGTCATAAGCAGAGCAGGGCGTAAGTTATAGTTAGCTCAGGTAACTAGAACTGCTGAATTTCACTGGTTTTCTTTGAGTGAAATCTGAGCCTAACTATAACGTCCCTGTAACCTTTATTTTTTTCTGTGAATTTCAAAGGATTTTTTCAATGTTATTTGCTAACTATAACATCCCTGCAACCTTTGTTTTTTGTGTGATTTTCCAAGGTTTTTTAAAACTATGTTTTTAATATATTTCCTAACTGTAACCTGTAACCTTTGAGAGTGACTGTGTGAGTGAGTGCATTAGTGTCTCAGTGGGTATGTGAGTGAGTGTGTAAGTATCTCAATGGGTGTGTGAGTGGATGCGTGGGTGACTGAGTGGGTCTGGGAGTGGCTGCATAAGTGCTCATTTTTCTGCTTTCTGTTTTGCCTTTTCAGCTCTTTGTTCTGCCTTCCGTTTTGCTGTCACTACTCTTTTTTCCTGCCCTCTGTTTTGCATTTTCTGCTTGTTTTTCTGCCCTCTGTTTTACCTTTCCTGCTTACTTGTGTGCCCTCTGCTTTGCCTTTTCTGCTAGCTGTTCTGCCCTCTGTTTTACCCACTTCTGCTAATTTTTCTGCCCTCTGTTTAGCCTTTTCTGCCCTCCGTTTTGCCTTTTCTGCTTGTTTTTCTGCCCTCTGTTTTGTCTCATCTGCTCATTTATCTGCCCTCTGGTTTGCCTTGCTGCTTGTTTTTCTGCCCCGGTTTGCCTTTTCCACTCATTTTTCTGCCCTCTGTTTTGTACAAATAAAGTTGGAACTGGAATTTTTTATATAGTGAATTACACCTCGTCAGATCAAGAGATTTTTTTTTTTTTTTTTTTTCGAGTCACCATCCGGACTCAGCTGTAAGGTCGCGGTGTAAAGACTTGGGAGTGCAAGCCGAAGACACAAGGTCGAGGTTCTGGTTGGTCTCAGGGCGTTCCCTGGACTGACAGGCGCATTCCTTAGCACGGAACACCCAACCGCCGCGAACAGCACGGTTAGAGGATAGAGTCTTTTGGGTCTGAGAAAGGTGTTGAGAAAAGTGGTTTCAAAATGAAAATATGTACATTGGTTCGTAGCAAATGTTTTATAATAATGTGTTTCCTTATGCTTGTTACTATTAGGTTAGCTTGTGTGGGTTGGATTTTCTATGTCACACAATTGCCGCTTACATCTACCTCCCAACCTACTCTTTCTTTTTCTACTGCATCTCCACATGAGTTTCATACGTTACCTGAACATGAACAGACACGAAGGTCAGAATTTGTGAATAATTTGTTTATACAGATGTTGCATCAGCATCAGCTAGTCATAAATACCACGAATTGTTAGGTGTGTGGTCTTATGCCACATACTACAGACAAGGGAATGCCATATTTGGTTTTGCCTTTTTCACCTAATGGGTCAGTTTGGGCACTCCAACATTCCAATCGATGTTTATCTATGCGAACGAAGCCTCTCCAGTGCGTTCTGTTAACGATAACGTGAGCAAGAATGCTTTGATACGGGGAATAGTCGATATGATTAGAGATATTGACGCGTATAATGCTATCCCTAAAGATGAGGTACGAGCATATGTCGGTTGGAATAAGACGACATATAGTGTTAGCTTGACGGAGAAAGAAAGGCAGCGAAGGTCTCCCCCTATTTGGATTATACCCCACCGAGGTCATCTTTGTTTGCAAGGTAATGGTCAGAATCCGAGAGCTCAGCTTGGTAAGAGTGTGTGTGTTCACACATACGTTTATACGTCCCAGAAATCTCCTCCATTCGTGCCAGCTAAAAGCACGTATTTTGTCTGTTATGATAGAGCATACACATGGTTGCCATCTGATTTTTCCGGCACATGTTACGTGGCATTTTTGCTTCCCCCTACATACACTGCTGTTTCCGATTACCATAAGACAAGATATGGTAGAGGTGTAATCGATGCGAAAGATACTGTCGCACAAGAAGCTGGAGACTTCTTTAAGGGTTTCCTACCCTTTTGGGGTCCTATGGCTAATAGTAGGAATATTCGTCAGCTTATGAGAGTGGTTGAGGCCACTATAAATGAGACTGCAGGAGCCCTTAGCAATATTACAGCTGAGCTTCAAGCGGATCGTCTTATGACATTACAGAACCGTTTTGTTTTAGATATTATACTTGCAGATAGAGGTGGGGTATGCAAATTGATTGGATCTAGTTGCTGCGTTTTCATACCAGATAATGCCCCGACAGTGTACCAAGCCATCTCTAGACTACATAAGATCTCTGAGTCTATTCATGTGGACGAAGGAGACTGGTCGTTGATGGGATGGTTATGGGAATTGTTGTCCAAATGGGGATGGAAGATTCTGATGTTCCTTGGTATGGCGTTAGCTATCCTTTTCTCGTGTTGTTTATGCATCCAGTGTGGTCCCGCCATTTGTAGTCTTTGTGCTACGATCTGTGTGAGAAGACCAGTCCCGAGAGAAGTGAAGGATAATAAGATGATGTTACAGCAACACCTTGATGACCTGATGAGAATAGATATAGACCTAGATTCAGATTGACATGAGTTTAGGCTATTGCCTACGTAATGGCAAAAGGAGGGGCTGAGGTTCTGTGATTTTGCGTGCTTTTAAAGCGCACGACTTTCTTTTCTAAACATGGGTTTTTGCCATGCGTCCTGACTGCCATCTGGTGTTGCCTTTTACGTAGGCCTCAGAAGTTAGTCTGCGAGCAAAGCAGTCTGATGTGGGTCATGTGTACATTAACTACGGTTTCCTTCGTGCGCTGGAGTTAATTTCAGAAGCTGGCTTTTCACCTGGAATTGACCCTGCAAAGCCAATTTCCCTGCAAGATCGTTATCCACTTTCCCAATCACCATTCATGACAATTGGTAACTTTTAAGTTTCTTTACGTTTCTGTTATCTTGCACATTATCTGAAACTACTTTTCTTTACTGTTTCTTCATTTCATGGGTTACGCTTTCAATTAAGGGTTTGTCCGGGCCTTCCAGATTATTATTTAGATATGCCTAAATATTAACTTGTGGGTTGGGACACTGTAAAATGAGCTTTACTATATGATGCTGTGTGATGTCATGTATTTTCTATTGGTTGAATTTTGGTGCAGGGGCGTGCATTTTAAATGTACCTTTTTGTGTATAAATAGGGATGTCTCGCCTTAGTAAAATTGAGCAGTTTCTTGAGTTGTACACCGTGTTGTGTTACTGGGATTTCTGCTATTAGCTGCAGCTAATAAATTTGATCTCTGACGCACCTAGAAGTATTCCGTGTCTCTGTATACCAAGGCAAGGGAACCCAGAGGACTTTGGGCGTGTCCCTGGCGCCGCTGGGTACTTGAGATCCCAGTTCTTCAACCAAAAGCCAAAATGTAATCCACATCCCCAAATAGTAACATAACCACCAAAAATATAAGTGAACACTCCAAATAATAAATACTCTATCAAACTCATAACACAACCCCAGTAAATAAACCCCCAAACATAAAACGGAAAGCCATGAAAATGAACATTAAATAAGCTACCCACCCAAAGTTCCAAAATGGGAAACAGCCTTTATCCTGCAATCTTTACCATGCATTTGCCTTTACCACGATTATGCTATTACCACATTTGCCTTTGCCACATAAAGTAAGCATAGTTAAAGTAGTTAAAGTAAGTCTATCCTATCTATCTATCTATCTATCTATCTATCTATCTATCTATCTATCTATCTATCTATCTATCTATCTATCTATCTATCTATCTATCTATCTATCTATCTATCTTCTGTCTATCTATCTATCTATCTAACTAACTTAGGGTTATGGGTGGGTGGTGATATTGGCTGTTTAGAGATGAGTAGGTTATATGGTGGTAAGGATAATTTTAGGGTTTAGGGGTGGGAAGAGGTGTACGATGTTAAGGGGAGTTTTAGGGTCTAGGGGTGCATAGAGGCATGGGGTGGTCAGGGCTATTTAAGCATTTAAGGTTGGGTAGGAAAAATTAATTTAAAAAGGGGTTTTATTCCCTCAAAAAAGAAAACAAATTAAAAAAGATTAGAGGGGTTTGGGGGATCTCTCTCTCAAAACCAAATAATCTATAATTGTATATATATATATATGTGTGTGTGTGTGTGTGTGTGTGTGTGTCTGTGTGACTTACAGGAGGTAACAGGTAACCCAATCAATAATGCACCAACCAAGAGGCACGTTTGCAGTGTGGTGGAGAAAGGGGGAGAGACCTCCGATAACCTCTAAGCAATTCCACTGTGTGGAACTTACTGGAGGTAACACAAAGGGTTGTTGGCCCCCAAGGAACCTCACCAACCAAGGAACTTGATCCAACAACAAGTTGTGTGGCAGGAGGCCTCTTTGCAGAGAGGTTGAGAAAAAGGACGGGTCTTGGTCAACTCCCCTCGGGACCAGTGTTTGAAAAAAAGAAATGATTAGAGGGAGCACACTGCACTCCTCCCCAGGCTGATTTTGGCCTCGGGGACCCCATCCCCTTGGACCCAGCCTTTTTTTAAAAGCATTTTTATTAGAGGAGGTGGCTGCCTGGATCCCCTCCCTGGGCCAAATTCGGCCTCAGGGACCCCATCCCCCGGGGCACGGCCACCTGGAAATGAGGGAGGGGAGCTGCATGGCCCCATTCCCTGGGCTGATTTCGGTCCCGGGGACCCCATTCCCTGGGACCTGGCTGTGTTTTTCTGCGTGCTCTGCATTGGAACCGCGTGGTGAGCATAAAGGCCCCCAAGGTCCCTGATGGCTCCCCTCCTCATTTGGGAGCCGGCAGTGCTTTAAGACACAGCAGTTCCTTGTGTCTGAAAGCAATTTGTCTGTTTCCCTGCTTGCTTGACAGCAGGCAGGGAAAGGACGAATGCTCAGCTTCCAGCAAGCGGGAGCATTTTCACTTTGCTATGGCTTGGTGGGAGCGGTTAAACCTCCCACCAAGCCACAACAAAGAGCTCCGTCCCAGGGGTGGGCATCCCAGGACTTAGGAGGATCCAGCCCAGGGGTGGCGGTCTCCAGTGCCATGTATGCTCCACGAGGGGGTGCCCCCCTCCATCGTAAAACTTTGCCCCAGGGAGGTGACATTCCCTAGGGTTGCAATCCACAACGGGCCATCTGCATTCATTTAATTCAGCCCCAGGGAGGTGGTGATCCCCAGGGCTGCAAAGCTGCATGAGTAGCTGTGTGGGTGAGTGAATGGTTGTGTGATTGGCTGTTTGAGTGAGTGAATGGGTGTGTGAATAGCTCAAAGGAGGATTGAGTGGTTGTGCGAGTACTTGTATGGATCTGTGAATGAGTATGTGAGTGATTGTGTGGGTGTCTGAGTGGGCATATGAGAGGAGGTATGGGGTGTGAATGGGTGTGTGAGTAGTTATGTGGATGATGTCATCAGTGATGTCAGTGACCATTTCATGAGTGATATAATATGTGAGGTCATAAGCAGAGCAGGGCGTAAGTTATAGTTAGCTCAGGTAACTAGAACTGCTGAATTTCACTGGTTTTCTTTGAGTGAAATCTGAGCCTAACTATAACGTCCCTGTAACCTTTATTTTTTTCTGTGAATTTCAAAGGATTTTTTCAATGTTATTTGCTAACTATAACATCCCTGCAACCTTTGTTTTTTTGTGTGATTTTCCAAGGTTTTTTAAAACTATGTTTTTAATATATTTCCTAACTGTAACCTGTAACCTTTGAGAGTGACTGTGTGAGTGAGTGCATTAGTGTCTCAGTGGGTATGTGAGTGAGTGTGTAAGTATCTCAATGGGTGTGTGAGTGGATGCGTGGGTGTCTGAGTGGGTCTGGGAGTGGCTGCATAAGTGCTCATTTTTCTGCTTTCTGTTTTGCCTTTTCAGCTCTTTGTTCCGCCTTCCGTTTTGCTTTCACTACTCTTTTTTCCTGCCCTCTGTTTTGCATTTTCTGCTTGTTTTTCTGCCCTCTGTTTTACCTTTCCTGCTTACTTGTGTGCCCTCTGCTTTGCCTTTTCTGCTAGCTGTTCTGCCCTCTGTTTTACCCACTTCTGCTAATTTTTCTGCCCTCTGTTTAGCCTTTTCTGCCCTCCGTTTTGCCTTTTCTGCTTGTTTTTCTGCCCTCTGTTTTGTCTCATGTGCTCATTTACCTGCCCTCTGTTTTGCCTTGCTGCTTGTTTTTCTGCCCCGGTTTTCCTTTTCCACTCATTTTTCTGCCCTCTGTTTTGTACTCTTCTGCTGTTTTGCCTTTTCTGCTAGTTTTTCTTCTCTCTGTTTTGCCCTCTTCTACTCTGTTTTGTCTTTTTTGCTCTTTTCTGCCCTCTGTTTTGCCTTTTCTGCCCTCTGCTTTGCACTCTTCTTCCCTGTTTTGCATTTATTGCTTGTTTTTTTGCTCTCTGTTTTCCCTTTTGTTCAATGGGGAGGGGGGCCACGCGGCCCCCCTCCCCAGGCTGATTTTGGCCCAGGGGACCCCATACCCTGGGGCCTAGCCACATCTATCCAGTATGCTTTGATGGGAATTGGGAGGGGAGCCTGAATGCACCGGCAGTCCCTACCGGCTCTCCGCCTCCCACGGGAGCCTGCTTTGCTCCCACATGCAGTGAGCTGCTAAATATGTGGCAACAATTCTTTCAACTGTTTCCCTGCCTGCATGACAGCAGGCAGGGAAACAGATGAAAACTCGGCTCCCAGGCATCGGGAGTAGTTTGAGCCTCAGGAGGAGGGCCCTGTATGTCCCCTCTTTTATTTTTTTAATCGATGTGCATGGATCCGGGACGTGATCCACCCGGGGGCTTTTTTTTAAAAACAAGCACAGGAGCCTGCAATTGTTTTTTTTACATTTTTGCCATGAATTCTGTATGACATCGGGAGTATTGGCAGAGTGGCTACTGAATGGATTTATACCAAATCAAAAAAAGTGTCATTTTTTATGCCAACATTTAGATTTCTTCAAAATTTTGTGTAATTCCGTTCAGCGGCTCGGGTTGTAGTTGTGTCTAAAATTCCTATGGGAATTAACATGGAAAACGCACATTTTCTGACAACCTCCCTTATTCTCGGCCCCCACCTGATGGATCACCCTAAAACTTACAAAATAATTGTATATCTGGACAGTTGGGTCCACGAGAGGCTCAAGAGAATCTCGTGGGCATGCCGATTTACAAATAGAGCATTCTTATTAGCCCAGGTAGCTTTATTTCTCTTGGGCCATCTCGCTCTCCCAAGAGTCAGACTCCAGTGGAAATGATTGCTCTTATTGGCTGCCAGAAACATCATAAAAATTTTACTGGTCTTAATTACAGGACTCGGGGGCTTAGTTTCCTGTTCTGAAGTAGAAAAATAAAAGTAATGACCCGAGGCCCAAAACAAAAGAAAATCAACTCCCACAGGATAGAATATAACAAAAACAAAAAAGTGAATACCCTGGAGAGCTCACACCCCAGGACTGTATTCAGAAAGGGGTTAGGGTTGCATGGACAATGTCCCCATGCCATTAAAGGCACCAGGGAGCTCACTCTTGGGGCTGAAATCATAAAAAAAGAGAGAGACTCCCCGTGGGGGCCTCACAGGTTGCATCAGTGTGATACTCGGACTGTCAGCGGCTGCACTGGCCAGTGCCTGGGTGTGTTAGTGGCTGCATTGGTCGGTGCATGGATGTTCCAGACTCTGTTTGGTTTCATGAGTGTATGGCTGGGCATGTGAGTGACTGTATTGGTGTATGTGAGTTTGTGTGTGAGTGGGTGTATCAGTGTATAACTGGGTGTATGAGTCATTGTATTGGCGTGTGAATTAGTGTGTGAGTGACTCTATGAGTGTGCGAGTAGGTGTGTGAATGGCTGTTTGGGTATACCTGTCTATGTAATGTAGCTGTTTGCATGTGTAAATGGGTGTGTGACTGACAGTATAGCATCTTGAGTGGTTATATGAGTTAATATGTGGGTGTGTCAGTACCTCTGTAAATGACTCTATAGGTTCACGAGTTCATGTGTGGGTACCTGTATGGGTGTGTTTGTGACCCATAAGTTAAATTAGAAATATACATACTTAGAACTTTACAAATACATTTTATTAACACATAGACTGCTCTGCAACGAACCGGTAACTGGAAACTTGATACTGGTCCCTGACGCCAGCCAAGCACACCAGCACTTTTACCCCGCTCCCTGGATGACGCTACTTATCAACAGAGCCGGTCCTGCAGTGCGGGAGACCGCTCAGTAATGAACTGGTAACTGGAAACTTGATCCCGGTCCCTGATGCCAGCCAAGCACACCAGCACTTCCCGGGGGACACACGCGGGCTCAGCACGAGCGACGACTGGGCCAAGACGGGCCCATCTTAGCCCGCCAGAGACCGGAGGAGGCTGGCCTGGGCCAGGTCCCTTGGTCCCTAAACTTAACTGTATGTATGCCCTAAGCCTTGGAAACTAATAACGAGATCATTGAATGCTTAACCCTTGATTTCATTTAATTCTGCGTGTTCCTGTTCTCTCTTTGTATATGAAAATGAAGGGGGCATATTATTTATTGCCAACAAGTTTGGTATTAATGATAATAGTCGGTCACAGTGCACCCAGAAGCGAAAAGTGTATTCTAGCACTGCTACTATAGGAGGTAGTATAATGGGGAAGAGAAAGTTACAAAAGACGAGTTCGGGGCAGCCGGGTGGCAAACAAGCAAATGTGAATAAGACCATCCTGAATTATCTTAAGGGTGCAGTTGGGGAATTAGACAAGCAAATATCCACGGTGGAGGAGTCGTTAAAAAGGGATCCACAGGATGTAGCTACTACCTATAAGATCCTTAATCCACAACAGGCGGAGATCGAAGAGGTTGGGGAGAAGGAACCACCAGGAAATCCCAGTGGGGAGTTAATAAATGGCTGCATCAAGGTGACAGGCGATGAGATTTTCGCTAGTGATCAGGATACGGAACCGTTTCCCCCACATAAAAGATGCTGTATGCCGAAATCGAAGGTTGTGCCGGAAGTCAAAAGGTCCTGATTCATAAAGCTCCATCAGAGCCTCCCCCGCTGGCAATTATAGTTAAGAACAAACAGGGGAAAGGCAATCCGGCACAAAGCAAAAATAAGGGCATGGGCAGGAAACACCCAAAAAGGGGACATGGGTCACATGACGCAGAAACAAATAGTTTAGCAAATGAACTGATTAATTTAAGTAAATATATTAAACAATCAATCAGTGCTATAGAGTCAAGACTAGTAAAGATAGAACAGGGCTTGGCATTACTACTAGAGAACCAAAATAGACCCCCGACAGTGGACAATACAGGTAACAAAAAGGAAGCAGAGGAAACTGGAGACATTTTAAAAACATGAGACCAGAAGACTCCAGGTAATACTGTGCCCCCCAGGAAGCAGGCAAAAAGAGGGGATTATACTACGTTGGCTACCGAGCCCAACAAAAACTTTTAACGCTGTGCATACTAGAGGTCTAGAGAATGGTAGTAAACTAATAGAAAAGAGCATAGACAGGAGGGATATAAGGCAGGATAATAGTCAACAGAGGGAAATGGGCCCTAATTTTGGGAAAGACAACATTATAACGATAGAACAGTTAGAGACACGTCAAATACTAAATCTACCCCCCGCAGCGCTACCCTACACAGTGGTGTTGACAAACGTTCCCCTGCTAATTGAAGGAGAAAAGGAAACATGGGACACACTAAGGAACAAGATAATTCATTGCCTGTGAACTAGAACAGGCTTAACCACGGATATGTTCTTAGCCTTTAAAATGGTTAGACGGGTGCCTTAGGTGGGCACAATCAATAAAGGCGTCCAAGGGGATTGTGTAGTTCTTTCCCTAGGAATTCCATCCTTGGTTCGGGAAATTCTCCGACGGACGGGCAATAATAATAGCAATCTGGAAGTGGGCATAAAGCTTCCACCGCTGAGTCATTTCTACCAACAAGAACCTTCTAAATAGAATAGCGATAGGTTTCCCCATGCACAGACCACAAGTAAGCTGGCATATAATATAGAGGTGTTCAATAGCTTCATGCCGCTCCAATCATTGGACGAGAACGATTGACTCCCAGATAATGGCAATGAGTGCAGTGGGGTCGAAAAAGGAGCATCTCCAAAAGTTAGCACGAAGAATGTAGAGAGCGAAGATGGGGGACGCAATTTGGCCCAGAGTGGGACAAAGGACACTAGGGAGGAACTGATAAATGTATTGATTGACGAGACCAGTGTTGCAAATCCAAAAAATGTCAGCGAAGATAGCGAGATTAGGGAATATACCAATGGAGCTACTGCTCCTGATGGCCTAAATGTCCATGTTCCAGATAGGATTCGCGTGCTCTTCTGGAATATTGCCGGCTTACAATCAAAGGTACATAATGCTATCTGGATAGATTTTATATATAGTTTTGACATTTTATGCTTCCATGAGACCTGGTTACTAGAGGAGATTAATCTAGATGGCTACAAGACGTTCCATATACCCGCTGGTAGATCTACACATGGAAGACATAAAGGTGGCCTGTGTATATATATCACAAATTTGATCAAGGTCAGAAAAATAGAAATGTACAGTTTCACGAGTTACTACCAAATGCTGGGCATCCACTTGAATTCCAATGTAGTACTATGCGTAATGAACTGTTATAATAACATCGAAAAGGGTGAAGTGGTTAAAATTATAAATGTGCTTAGCGATGAACTATGTAAAATAAGGGTACCAAATGACATTGATGTGATTAACATATGGGGTGGGGATTTCAATACTGGCATTTGTTGCAATTTTGAAAATGCTCAATGTGTGGTCTATGCTGAAGTACATGTACATACCCCTCATTTTATCCATACTGCAAGGGGCGAAATTTTCAATAATTTTATGGCAGGGCATGATTTGGGCTTAGAAAATATTGTGTGCACTCCTTCCATTGATTTCACACACACGTTCATTGGCAGAGGTCAAGCGTCATTGATATATTTCATAATCGTCCCTATCAGATATGCTTCGTGGTTTGATAATTTTAAAACTCATTTCAATACCCTTAGCGATCATCTGCCCCGTAGCATTAACCTAATCATCCCCAAATTAGCTGAACAACAAAATAATAGTTATCTGCCACTGTCACAATATAGCTCTTTACCGCGCCAGAATGGCTATTTTTTAAGTTGGGGTAAGATAAATGTCGAAGAGGTGACCAAACGGATCATTGGCAATGCACATGATCAAATAGTGGTATGTATCCAAGATAGCGTGGATTATAACAGAATTTTGAGGGCATACTCATTAATTACAATTGTGTTCCAAAACTCGTTAAGAGCCCATAAGAAGGCACTCCCAAAAAGGATGAATGGATGGTTCGATACTAAATGCACGAAAGCCTATAACCAACTGAAGGTGGCCCTCCACAAGACTGGAAGAAACCGGGAAGAAATCAGTACACATAGAAAGAACTATAATCTGGCTAGAAAAAATAGGAAAAAAGAACTAAAAGACCAGGTGTGGGATTTATTATATGAGGCCTCACAAAAAAGGGACTGCAATATATTCTGGTGGGCAGTAAATGCCCCTTTCTTTTCAAACAATGGTGGACCCAGGATAGAAGTGGCTATAGATGAAGAGGCCTGGATCAAATTCTTTTCTGGCGTTTATAGTGAGAGGGGGTCCGAAGACTCCATAACTGATATTGACTTGTGGGCACAAGGAGGGATGGAAAGTTTCACGCCTATAAGGTTAAATGCCACTCTAGATGAAGTTACAGCAGCAATTAATGCAAGTAAAGGTGGCAAAGCTCCTGGGCCGGATGGCGTTCCTATGGATTTATTTAAGAACATCCCCGCACTTTGGTCCCCTTTGCTGACACAGGTATTGAAGGCCTGTAGTGAGAAGGGATTTATCACAAAATGGTCTGAATCCGTGATCATTCCAATATTCAAGAAGGGTGAACGGGACAATCCGGCATGCTATCACCCAATTTCCCTGCTGGACTCTCTGGTTAAGATAGTAGGCAGAATAGTCTTGAACAGACTACAAACATGGGCCGAGGATAATAACATTTTATGTAATGTACAGTATGGTTTCAGACAGTGGTTAGGGACTATTGAGCAGATGCTGAATTTTATAATGCTATCAGGGAAGTATACCCAAGCCAAAGAAGGGAACATGTAAGTAGCGTTCGTGGACCTTACGGCCGCCTTCGACTGCGTCAGCCGTAATAAACGTTGGGATATTTTGCGAGACATAAAAGTAGACCCAATTTTTGTACAGTTTTTGAGGCAATTGTACGCAGGGGCTTCAGCAAAAGTGAGGTATGGAGTAGGGGGCGAATTCACTGCGCCGTTCTCCGTGGAGAAGGGTGTGAGGCAGGGGTGCGCCCTGGCCCCGTTTCTCTTCTCCTTATATACCAACGCTTTAGAAGAGGTATTAACGGCCAGGACAAAAGACCCTCCTTATTACAGCAATAAGCCCATTGTGTCTCTGCTCCACGCGGACAACGCAACGCTTATGGCCAGAACCCAGCTAGGCCTATAGAGTGCCCTTAGAACATACATTGATTTCACAGATAGCCGGGTCCTAAAACTCAATGTCAAGAAGACATATGTGATGACATGTGGAAAGGGGAGAAATAATTGTAAAAGCTTGCCCCTAGGGAATGATAGGATTAACGCAACCAATACTTTCTCTTATCTGGGTGTCTTGCTTGATCATACTGGGACATGGATCCCGGCGGTTAAGAATAGAACTCTTCTTTTTAAAAGGTCAATAGGGGCACTGATGAACTTTTCTAATAAATTGGGTAAAAGACCCCCGGGGATACTCCTTCAAATTTACCAAGCAAAATGCATGAGTATAGCTATGTATGGGGCGGGAGTATGGGGATACCGGGATGTAGCAATATTACAAAGAGAGGAAAATTTGTTTTTAAGGTTTTTACTAGCGGTACCGCAGAGCTTCTCCGTGTATAATTGTCACAATGAATTGGGGATTCCCTATATCTCTGATTTGATTAAGATGCAGCACCTGTTATTATGGCACAGAGTCTGGACGGCTGATAACACCGAGCTAAACAGAGACATAATTGGAGATGTTATGAGCTTAACCCACGTATATAGGATTCCATGGTTAAATTATATTAGATGTTTAATAGATATGGGTAAACCTGACTTTTAAATAACCCCGAAACCCTGAGTACCATTTCCAGGAAGGATTTTAAAATTACCTGCCAGGCACACTTAGAGGCTTTAGGAGTGTCCATAGAGATGAAGAAAAGTACTGTAATCCCACACCAGCTAATTCTTGTATCCTACAATATTCAACCATATTTGGAATGGTGTATTGGAGGATGTGACAGGTATGTCCTTACAAGACTCAGATTTGACAGTTTCCACCGATTAGTCAGCTTCCCAACACCTAATGATTGGACCAGTGACCTTTGCAGGTGCCCTTGTGATAAAATCTCTCTTTAGACGACAATACACGTGATTTTATTTTGTACGTTTTATAGCTCGGAAAGAATGAGGTGGATTTTGCCACTGCTGAAGAGATGGGGCTGGAGGCAATGTCGTCCTACCTTCTACAAAAATTGGACAATGTATATTGTGTGGGTGCTATGTCTGGACTTTTGAAATCCATATTGAAAAAAAGTAAAGTCTAATGTGGGAGACCCAATCTGAGGAGGACCAATGTATAGAATGACTGGTATAATAACTATGAATTAACTGAAGAAGGGATTTTAAGATATAAGTGATTGATAAAGATGTGATTGCGGTATGTAATATTCTAAGTTATTATTAAAGCAGTATTTTGTACATTTTACTATGGGACTTTTATGATTTTTAAATGCAAAAATCGAATACATTTTATTTTATTTGATTTGACAAAACAATTTTAACCAAAAAATGAACGCATAAATATAACATAACTTATTTAACTATTTACAAATACACTTTTGTGCACATGTACTTGAGGAAGCACAACAAAGTGATGTTTCAAAGCATTTTACAATACCATCAAGGAAAAAAAATATTTGCAGCAACAAGTTATCCAGGGTAAACTGTATTCAGTCAAAATATCGAGTTGGAAATGTTGACTTACACCAATATTGAGTTTTAAATATTGTGACAGAAATATTCACAGCAAAAATGTTGTGGTCAAGAATACCGACTTTAAGGTAAGAAATATCAATTTCAAAACTATAGAAGTCATTAATATCATTTGTAAAAAATATAGTACTTAATTATTAATTAGTTGTTCATTAATATTAATTAATTAAGTGATAATTAATTACAGTAAATGTGTAATTAATATTAGGTGCAGGTTGTGGGGTTTATGGGGTAAAGGATGGGAAGTAATTTATTTTAATTTATTTTTTAGTTGTTAATTAACATTAATTATTTAATTGACAATGAATTAATTGTGTAATTATTTTAGGTGCAGGTTGTGGGATTTATATGGGTAAAGGGTGGGATGGGTGGGAAGGAATGTATTTCTGATTAATTAATAATTATTTGTTAATTAATATTATTTATTTAATTAATTCACAATGAAATATGGAAATTGTGTAATTAATTTTATTTCCAGGTTGTGGAGTTTTTAGGGGTAAAGGGTGGGAAGTGCTTTATTTTTAATTAAGTAATAATTAGTTGATAATTAATATTAATATTAATCAATTAATTGATAGGGTAATTGTTTAAAACATTCTTGTGGGGAGTTTGGGTTTATAGGGATGAAGAGTGGGGAGTAAATTAATTGTACTTTATAACTATTTCTTAAATACTATTAGTTACTTAATTGATTTTTTTGATGTGTAATTCATTTTTTTACAGTTTAATTTTAGGTGTGGGTTGTGGGGAGTATAGGTGTAAAGTGTGGGAAGTTAATTCAATATTATGTGTTTTAATTTGTTTTTTAAGTAATAATATCTGCTTAACTGATAATTAATTATGTTAATTATTCAATTTGTTTTTCAATGTGGGTTTTGTGATGTGATATAGGGTAGGAAGTAAATTAATGTAATGATTAATGTTTTTGTTAAATACATAATTTCTAAAAAATATATGTATTTGATTTTTTTTATTTAATATAATATTTGTAGTGATTTGTGGTATGTGTTTAACATTATATGTTTTTAGTTTTTGTTAATATTAAACATATTTATATTAAATTTGTTACCATATTGATGTATTTTTTTATTTACTTTTTAATTTTTTTATTTTGCGGATGATTTTTTGTTTGTTTTTAATTTTTAACTGACTGGAGTGAGAATAGTAAATGTTACCCCTCCACAATCCAACACTTTCCCTAATGATGCACTGATGGGGATTTTAATAGTAAATGTTATCCCTCTGCTATCCAACACTTTCCCTGCTGTTGCACTCACTGGAGTTAGAATAGTAATTTTTACCCTTCTGCTATCCAACACTTTCCCTACTGTTGCACTGACTGGAGTGGGAATAGTAAATTGTATCCCTATGCTATCTAACACTTTCCCTACTGTTTCACTGACTGGAGTGGGATTAGTAAATGTTATCCCTACGCTATTCAACACTTTCCCTGCTGTTGTACTCACTGGAGTGGGAATAGTCATGTTTACCCTTCTGCTATCCAATACTTTCCCTACTGTTGCACTGACTGGAGTGGGAATAGTAAATTGTATCCCTATGCTATCCAACACTTTACCTACTGTTGCACTGACTGGAGTGGGAATAGTAAATTTTCTCCCTACGCTATCCAACACTTTACCTACTGTTGCTCTCACTGGAGTGGGAATAGTAATTTTTACCCCTCTGCCATCTAATACTTTACCTACTGTTGCACTGACTGGAGACGGAATAGTAAATTGTATCCCTACGCTATGCAACACTTTCCCTACTGTTGCACTCACTGGAGTGGGAATAGTAGTTTTTACCCCGTCCACTATCCAACACTTTCCCTACTGTTGCACTCATTGAAGTGGGAATAGCAATTTTTACCCCTCCACTATCCAACACTTTCCTTACTGTTGCACTGACTGGAGTGTGAGTAGTCAAGTTATTCCCTCTGCTATCCAACACTTTCCCTACAGTTGCACTAACTAGAGTGGGAATAGTAATTTTTACCCCTCCGCTATCCAACACTTTCCCTACTGTTGCACTTATTGGAGTGGGAAATAGAATGTTTTTTTATTGATTTTTACAAAAAATGTTTTTTCTGGGATTTGGATCAAGCCAAGTTCCAAGATGGCTGCCCACACTTCCTGGTTAAAAATGTTAGCAGCCAATCAGATCTCAGCATGAGATTGGGAGTGGTCGCGGATCCTCAGTGTCCCTATTTATACAATTGATCATTTCTTTTAATAACTCTGCAACTTTTGAATGCATTTACACCAAACGACAAATGGCACTTTCCTGGACTAACATCTACCTTTCTGCAAAATTTGGTGCAATTCCGTTGAGCAGTTCGAGCTGTAGCCATGTCGAAAGTTCCTAGAGAAATTAACAATGAAAATGCCAATTTGTTTTACTCCCCCTTCTACTCAGCCCCTACTTGACGGGTCACCACGGCACCTTCCATTCGCAACAAGAATCACTGGGCTAATGCTTTTCCTATGGAAACATGGTCCTAACTATAACCCAACTATAACTACCTAGTGGTAACCCTCAATAGGTCATACATACATATGCATATATAGGAGTAGTAGTAGTAGTAACTTTATTTGGTAGCGAAGTACCATCGAAGTATACAAACATATAACATTACAATAAATACATCGAAGTACACATTAAAAATATCTTCCGGCACAGTTCAATTTCCCTGTTTTTGCAGCAAATAGAGGCTTATCAAAATTCTCTCTCTTCCGTTATTATTAGCACATAAAAACAGAAGCTATGGACTGGTTAGACTATGTGCAAATAGTGCAAGACACTTTAAAGCATATAAAATGTACCTTTCTACTTGATGCATAAAATACATAGAATACATAAAATTGATACAATTTAGATCAGACAATAATTAAAAAGAATTAATCTAAACACTAGAAATAAAATTTAGCAATGTACTGCATTTATACCAGACTGCCTGTAAAAATGGGCTCATAGCAATAATAATAACAGGAGTAGTATTGCTTTTTAGTATTCTAAGAGCCACTAAATGTTTGTTCACCTTCAAATTTTGACACAAGGGAATAATCCATTTCCGGCGTGGGCCGTGGTAATGAGGACAGAAAAATAGTATAAGTGCCCCATTCTCATATCCCAGGCCACACGCTGGACAGATACTAAAACTAGAGACCTTGTGCCATTGATTAGTTAGAGATCTCAAAGGTAGAGTACCCAATCTAAAGCGAATATAAAGGCTTTAGGCTAGCAGAGAAGAAACAAAATCTAAGAATTCCTCAAAACGAGAAAACGGTTTAATATCTAAAAATCTACTTGTCAGTGTGCCAATTTGCTGGTTTCTAAAATAATGGTCTTGGATATAAACCCAGTAGCTAGATTTCATAATGTTAAGATCAATTTTACTCATATTTTCCGGGTTAGTCCAAAATCTTGTTAGGCCCAGTTTAATGAACCAATTGGAAACATGTTTAACCCAGGATATTGACTTGGCACCCGTAATAGAGAGCACTTCAACAATCTCTAAATTCCTTTAGCTCAGGGGTGACCCAAAGCCAAATCCAATAAACAAGTGGTCTTAGAGCAGATAGATCTGCAATTCTTTTGAGTTCTAAATCCAAGAACAGGGGAGTTAGAGGTGTACTGCTGGGAACAGAGACAAACCGTCTAACACATTTATTTTCTGCTGCAGAAAGTGGGGAAACATGAGCACATCCTCATATTTCAGCTCAATATAGAGCAGCCCCTTGTGCCTTGCAGCTGTAAGCCTCTATAGCTCGTGAAACAGCACAAGAGCTTGTTTGTCTATGTAGTCTACTAATAGTATTTGCTCTATGCTCAAGTAATATCATGTTTTTCTTGAGCTGATCATTTGACTTCAGGCTCTCCATTGCCATGACTCCTAAATAATCAAAACTCTTCACCCTCTCCAGTGTTTCCTTCCCAGCACGTACCTCTAAGTTTCTGACCCCTCCTGTCCCAAACACCATGAACTTGGTGAGTTCCAGACCCCTTGATACACAGAAATCTGTGAATTTGTCAACAAGGAGTTGGAGTCTGATTGGAGTCTTGGAGATGAGAAGGGAGTCGTCGGCAAACAAGAGGATCAGCATCTTGCTGCCGTTCTGGGTAGGGGAATCATTTCTGCAGTCCTTCAGGATGTCAGCCACTTCCTTTATATAGAGGGTAAAGAGTGTAGGAGCAAGGGCACACCCTTGGCGTACCCCCTGCTGTATAGGAATGCATTCAGTTAGCTCTCCTGCATGCCCACACCCCACCTGAGCAAAATGATTACTATACAGATTGGACATGAGATGGACCAGGTTCCTAGGAACTCCCATCCAATTTAAGGTGAGCTGTAGATTAGAATGGAGGATAAGATTAAAGGCAGCCCTAAGATCAATAAACGTCACATAAAGCTTCTGTTGTTGAAGTCAAATATATTTCCAGTATAATGTGGCAAATCTGGAAACATGATCTATAGTGTCTTCCTTGGGTGAAAACCTGCTTGAAGGGGGACATGATGTTATTTGTGTCTACACAGTGTAACTGCTTATTGAGTATTTGCCTTGCAAAGATCTTCTGGACTTTATCAATTAGGCTAATTGGCCTATAGTTAGAGGGCTCGCAAGCGTTACCCTTCTTAACTATTGTAACGATCTCTGCCCCCCTCCAAGAATCAGGTATCTCTCCCCCTCATGCGCTAGCATTGGCAAATAAATTAAAATAGAATGCCCAAATCTCATGTTCTGGTTTATATAGATCCCCTGGGATCTTATCGGGTCCTGGTGCCTTAGCGATTTTAAAGAGGAGATGGCATTAGCAGCGTCTTCTAAGCTAAATGTAATAGCTGAACAATAAGATTCTGAGGTATCACAGCAGGACAAATCCATAAAAGATCCTATGTTACATACAGATTAGAAAAATGAGAGACCCATTTATCAGCCGGTATATGATGTTGGTAACTCTTTGCATTATTATTATATTATATTATATATATATGTTTCCTGGTATTCTGTCAAGCTACTGCTCTGTACACAGCGGGTGCCATGACTCATAAGGATGGAACTCGCGTATACATCTAAAACTTCCCACAAAAGTAGGCTGTGCACTCTCGGGCTTCAATGAACTAATCCTTTATTTAATCTATAACAACAACCGAAAAACTGACAGACGCGTCTCACCCTCCGTGGCTTTGCCAATGTGACTTGGAAAAGACAGTAGAAAATGGACTTCAATTTATTTGCCTATTCATGTACCGGTGTCGGACATTTTAACATGTAAAAATCCTAATACAATTTATATATATATATATATATATATATATATATATATACATATATTCACTGAAATAAAAACATAGGTTTCTGGCCTTATATAGTTAGGAATTAGCATTTAAAAAAACCTTGCAAATTCACTGAAAAAACCATTGGTTTCAGGCCTTATATAGTTAGGAATTAGCATTTAAAAAACCTTGCAAATTCACTGAAAAAACCATAGGTTTCAGGCCTTATATAGTTAGGAATTAGCATTTAAAAAACCTTGCAAATTCACTGAAAAAACCATAGGTTTCAGGCCTTATATAGTTAGGAATTAGCATTTAAAAAACCTTTGAAATTCACTGAAAAAACCATAGGTTTCAGGAGTTATATAGTTAGGAATTAGCTTTTAAAAAACCTTTGAAATTCACTCAAAAAACTATAAGTTTTAGTGGTGTTATAGTTAGCTGGACATTTTACTCATACAAAACCATTGAAATTGCTCCTATATAGTTAGTTGTACTAACTATATTTCGCGCACCTGCAATCCACTGCTGATGATGTCACATATTAGATCATTCATGACATGGTCAGTGACATCACTGATGACATCTCAAATGACATCACTGATGACATCACTGATGACATCATCCAGTGAATGTGGTTTGCTTCGTTATTTAAATATGCACTATATAAATAGCAATTTGCATTGAAGAATAAGTGGATATATATAAATAAATATTTGGATGGAGGATTTAGTAGCAGTGTAATTGACTGTTTACTTGACCAATTTATAATGTCTCACTAAATATAGTGGATAGTGACTAAACTGTGTGAATATATGTATCACTTTGTCAGTTGTTGTGTAAACTGATTCTACAGTTGGTTACTAGCTATGTGAAAGTCTATATTAGTTATTGATTAGTTAACTGAGTATTTGTATGGGAGTGTTAAAGTGTGTGTGGTTCGGTGGGGGGTGTGTGACTGTCCAAAGATGTGTGAATAGTTGATTCAGTAGATATATGAAGTTAAAACTACATGTTCTAACAGTTGTTTGGGTAAGTGAATATCTTTATGGGTGTGGTGATGAGCAAATATATTTCTCAATGGTACAGGTCCAACAAACTAGAAAAATAAAAGGCAGTGTATGTGTCAGTTGTTGTATATAAATACGTATACATAAGTCACAATGATTGTGTGAGTGACTGTATGGATAACTGTATACTTGTAATAATGATTTTATAATTCACTAAGTATGACTTACTATCTAAATGAATAGAAGAAGTGGTGTTTGTATAAGTGTTTTGCTAAGTAAATATGTAAGTATGATCCATTGTTTGCATAAGTGAGTAGGATGACTTCATATGTGAATAGGATGCGTGCAGTTGTTTAATGTCGATATAGATGTATAAGTATTTTTGATAGTGTTCTATTGTTCATTGACAGCATGTATGAGTGAATCCATAGGTAAGTGATTAGATGTGTGTATACATCTATGAATCACTGAGTGGATTTTTAGATACTTGTATTGCTGTGACAATGGATTTAAATATGATACTCTGTATTTTACAAAGAGTGATGAAAAATTGTAATAGTGTATGAAAAGATGTATGTGATTGTCACGCGGATGATGTCATCAGTGATGTCATCAGTGATGTCATTTGAGATGTCATCAGTGATGTCACTGACCATGTCATGAATGATCTAATATGTGACATCATCATCAGTGGATTGCAGGTGCGCGAAATATAGTTAGTACAACTAACTATATAGGAGCAATTTCAATGGTTTTGTATGAGTAAAATGTCCAGCTAACTATAACACCACTAAAACGTATAGTTTTTTGAGTGAATTTCAAAAGTTTTTTAAAAGCTAATTCCTAACTATATAACTCCTGAAACCAATGGTTTTTTCAGTGAATTTCAAAGGTTTTTTAAATGCTAATTCCTAACTATATAAGGCCTGAAACCTATGGTTTTTTCAGTGAATTTGCAAGGTTTTTTCAATGCTAATTCCTAACTATATAAGGCCTGAAACCTATGGTTTTTTCAGTGAATTTCAAAGGTTTTTTAAATGCTAATTCCTAACTATATAAGGCCTGAAACCTATGGTTTTTTCAGTGAATTTGCAAGGTTTTTTAAATGCTAATTCCTAACTATATAAGGCCTGAAACCTATGGTTTTTTCAGTGAATTTCAAAGGTTTTTTAAATGCTAATTCCTAACTAGTTAAGGCCTGAAACCTATGTTTTTTTCAGTGAATTTGCAAGGTTTTTTAAATGCTAATTCCTAACTATATAAGGCCTGAAACCTATGGTTTTTTCATTGAATTCGCAAGGTTTTTTAAATGCTAATTCTATTAGCGGATAACGTTTTTATATATTAAAACGCATTTTAAATCTCAAATGCCTGCTTTGCTAACAGGGTTTTTAAGCACAGGCTCTTTTGTCTCTGGTGGCCATCTTGGGAGACTGCATATCAGAATTTTTTTAATGAAATATAAGAGGATTTGAGAAGTCACTCAAAATGCGCCCTAATTTTTCTTTCTTCAGCACTAATCATAATTTCTATGGCAAAATGAACCCCCTCATTTTGTTCCTTTGCAAATTAAATGTTTTAAGTGTTAACACTTTATTCCAATCAAGATTAAGCATGGGCGCAAAATCCGTTCCGCTCGCGGATTTTTCGGATTTTCGGTAAATCCGCAATCCGCGAACTCTCGCGGATGTGGCGAAAATACGCAAATCCGCGCGCGGCGGATTTTTTGCTTGTGTTCGCACTGCTCGCGGGACGCGGCGCGGGCAGCAACAATCTCGCACTCGCGAAATTACAAAAATTACAATTGGGGAGGGGTGAAGGAAGTGACCCAGTCTCCAACTTCCTCTTCCTGTCCAGCAAGCTCCTCCCATTGCTTAGTCCATTTCCTGGCCACTTTGAATTCGATCTTGACTGGGAAGGATTACTTTTTGTGGATGCTGCTGGAGATTTGGCTTTGAGGCCTTTTGGATTACTTTTTGATTAGAAATTTGATTTACAAGTAAGTTGATAAGTTGATGTTGTTTGTTTGTGGTGATTTTTGTGTGTGTTTTTCGACTTTTTGGGGTGGGTTTGGGGGCTGGCTATGTGTGGGAGGCCATTTTGAGGCATGGTCCTGCAGGTCTTGGCCATGTGGATGGGGTCAAGCGGCCATTTTGAAGTCAGGCAGTGTGCTTTGTGCCCTATGCCCACCCAGTCTGCTCTGATTGCTTTCATTATGCCCAGGGGGCCTCGAACTCCCGCGGATTACCCGAAAATCGGATTTTATAAAAAAAAAATTGCCTGTGTTCGCACTGCTCGCGTCCCGCGCAGCAACAATCTCGCACTCGCGAAATTGTAAAAATTACAATTCTGCACATGAATTGAAAACTACCTGGCTTAGTTATGGGTGCATGCATGATACAACTGTTTTTTTTAATTTTAACATTATTCTGGCCAGGGCATGGATGGCATTGGATTGTTTTGATTTTTGTGTGTTTTACGACTTTTTGGGGTGGTGTTGGGGGCTTGCTATGTGGGTGGGGGCCATTTTATTGCCTGGTCCCGTGTGGGTGGGGGTCTAGGGGCCATTTTTAAGCCAGTTTGTGTGCTTTGTGCCATAGGCCTGCACCCAGTGTGCTGTGATTTTATCATGCCCAGGGGGCCCAGAATCCGTCTGTTCGCGGATTTTGCTGGTTTTTCGCCACGTTCGCGTCGTGAAGCAATGATCTCGCACTCGCGAAATTGCAAACATTGCAATTCTGCACCAGAAAACCACCAGCAGGCAGCCTAAACCTTCTGAAACTTGATGGATGGCATTGGATTGTGGTGATTTGATTGGTGTTGTGTTTTTTGACTTTTTGGAGTAGGGGTTGGGGGCTGGCTATGTTGGTGGGGGCCATTTTGAGGCATGGTCCTGGCCATGTGGATGGGGGTCAAGTGGCCATTTTGAAGGCAGGCAGTGAGCTTTGTGCCATAGGCCTGCACCCATTTTGCCTTGCTTTCACCCATTTAGCCCGGGGGAGTCAGTGGTACATGAAACTATAACCCTCTCTGTGTGTGCTCTCTTGGATCAATGTTAAATTCCTGTTTCCCAAAAATTTAGCAAATCCTAATTTTGAAATTTCCATATTGTGTGGTGTACGTGTGTATTCATAAATGCCTACTTGCAAACTATTTATTGAAGCGCTACATATGCAACATATATTTACTGATGTTCCTCTGTCTTCGTTTGCTTTTAGGTGCACAAAGTCAATAACTCCGCATCATCGTTGAGCATCAGTGCCAGGAAGAAGTCCTGCTGCGGCCTGTTGTTCCGACATCTGAAGAAGATGGCTCCAAAAAGAGGTGCCCGTAGCTCCTCTTGCAAGAAAAATGTCTCTACTAAGGAGAAGAAGAAGCAAGTGGCACCACTTACCAAGGAGACTGGTGGCTCGACCACTACATTTTTGTGGAACAAACAAAGGCCCACCATGAGTGCTGCACAGGTAGCCTGTTTAGTGGTTCAATCACCAACGACCAGTGATGTTGGCTCATCGCAAGAAAGTAGCAGCACACCATCAACACAGGTTGTAACTCATCTCACAGGTACTATTCAACAACCAAAGCCGCAACAACAACTGCATGGGCTACTAGTACAAGCACAAGTACATGCGCAAGGAGCTGTCCGAGAAGGAGCTGTCCGAGAAGGAGCTGTCCGAGAAGGAGCTGGCCGAGAAGGAGCTGGCCGAGAAGGAGAAGGCCGAGAAGGAGAAGGCCGAGATGGAGAAGGCCGAGAAGGAGAAGGCCGAGAAGGAGAAGGCCGAGAAGGAGAGGTCCATGGAGAGTTGCAAGTAGAGGTCAGTGAAGAGGCCCATGTAGCGGCGCATGGAGCGGTGCAAGTGCCCACAATGGTTGTTCTTCCAGAAGTAGGGGCACATGAGGAAATTGACTTTGGAGCCGGGGTATCATGTCAGGAAGACGAAGGCATTCCTCCTGATGATTCATTTTCTCCCAGCTCCCCACCAAGGAAAAGATCAAGGAGTGTGTGTAGAAGTTCCTCTTCAAGCCCCGCTCCATCAGATGATGATCTGGATCTAGATTGGCAACCATCTCCGACGTCTGAGAGGGAGGCACACCATGAGCTGCGAAAGGTATCAAATGTTAAAAGGAAGGGCCCCGGAAAGCTCATACTTATGGATCCGAACGTCGGACTTGATGAAGTGGTGCATTCTGATGTTGTTGAACAGGATGACAGCAATGACCTAGTCATCACACACGTCATTCCAGCCACACCGGCCATGCAGCAGACAGACATTTATACCCTATCCCGACGTCATGCTGAGCGTGACCCTGGCGACGTGGCACTGGTAGCACCACCAACGCAGTCAAGTAGTACAACAAGTTCAACAAAACCTACAGCTCCCATATTTTCTCCCCAGAGGGGGACTCCATCCAGCTCAACTCCCTCAAGTAGGGTTGCTGCAATAATTGCACAACCCAGTAGATGTCTGCAAGGCTCATCCACCACTGCTTCATCTGGCATTGGCAGTATCATCTCGTGCGGCAAAACCAGAAGTTTCCAGTCCCCAGTTTGGAACTTTTTTAGTGTCCATGCAAAGTATGATAACATAGCCGTTTGTTGCATTTGTAAGACTAGAGTTAGCCGTGGTAAGACTGGTACCAACTATGGAACCGGAGGCCAGATAGGTCATCTTCAAAGAAGGCACGCTGTCGACTGGTTTGCGCACCTAGCAAACATCAAGGGAAAGCAATCCCAAAGGGCAAGTGGCCAAAATATACCCATACTAGGTGTTTCATCTGAAGATGACGGGGAGGTAGAAGAAGCGTCAGACATTTGTCCGGTTGCACCCAGTACCCCTGGCAGCACCACACCCTCCGGAACACATAGGAGGCACACTGAGAGTCTGGGAGACACACCAATGCGGAAAATGTCAACACTGAGCAGAAGTGGATCGAAGAAGGCATCAGCATCATCCAGTAAATTTGTCCAGCGCACCATTTCAGCCATGTTCTCCTCAGATGCGCAATTTCAACGCAACCACCCAACTGTATGCCTGTATAACACTAAACTGGCTAAAATGCTAGCGGTGGACCTTCTCCCTTTTTCGTTTGTCGAAAATGTGGGTTTTCTTGAACTCGTGGCAACACTGGCCCCTAAATGGAAGGTTCCTAGCCGGTTCTATTTTGCCAGGGTTGCTTTTCCAGCACTACATAAAGAGGTGCTTGAGTTGGTTGGGGCAGCTTTGCAGAAGAGTGCTGTTCACACTATACACCTGACAACAGACATGTGGACCAGTTGCCAAGCCCTTGATTACATGTGCATCACTGCACACTGGGTCTCTTTTTCAGGGGTTGCACAACAGATAAATGCAGGTGGTGACTTGGTCGAGATTTTTAAGGGTGCTCGTAAACATGCAACATTAGCCATGTTTGGCATGGAGAAAAGTCATACTGCAGTCAACATTTTGGATGACTTTAACAAAAAGGTCTCGCAATGGCTGCCCCCAAGAAATTGCAAGGTTGGTTATGTTTCTACTGATAATGGCAGCAATGTAGTTAAGGCCATGGAGAATGGTTACTATTTCAGAGTGCCGTGTTTGGCGCACTGTATGAACCTTGTCGTGCAAAAGTTCTTTAAAAAAGAACTTGCAGTCGACCAAATACTGACCATCTGCAGAAGAATATGCACACATTTCAACCATTCTTTTAAGGCCCGGAAGGAGCTGAGGCGCCAGCAAAATGTACGTAGAATGCCAGTGAAAGCACTTATCCAGGAGGTGGCAACACGTTGGAACTCAACCTTCTACATGCTTGAGCGTCTGCATGAGCTGTTTCCAGTAGTCAATGAGTATTTCTACAACCTGGGTGGTGATACGACAGAAATGATGCTAGCGGTGGAGCAATGGCAGCTAGTTAAAAGCCTTACAGACATGCTTCGTCCTTTTGAGGTCTTCACGCGTGACGTCAGCAGGGAGGACTGTTCTTTGAGCAAAGCTATCCCATTGTTGCTGAAGCTCGAGCACCAAGTCAAGGTGGTGTCTTCAGAATTAAAAGATGCTGGAAAGAATGAAGCATATGAGTTGGCGCAGAGATTATTACATCGCCTAGTTAGCAATAAACGGCTTGTAAATATCAAGAAACAACAGCACTACATTTGTGCTACTATTCTGGATCCACGTTACAAAAAGCCATTGTTTGGCAAAGTAATAATTCCTTTTGAAACATCAGATGTTACAGAGTACAAAGGTTGGCTAGCTCAGTCAGCCATTCGTTTTGAAAGAGAGCGGAAGGAAACTGTAGGAGAAGACAGTACTACTAGTGAAACAGCAGGCCATCAGGCTTCCCAAAAAAACACTTCTGCATCTGTGCCTGTGGCAGAAGTGAGTGACTTTTCCTCTGAGCCGTTAACCACACCAGCAACCGTATCATCTGCACCAGGCCCAGGCGATATGTCTGAAGCGGATTGGCTAAGTGAGCTAGGGTTTCCTTGTCCCAGAAAGGACACAGAAGTGCAAAGTACAGGAATCCGGGAGGACATTCTTTCAATGGTGCAGGCCTATCTGGATGACTCAACAGCGGTCAATATTACTGAGGACCCATTGGCGTATTGGCATGGGAAAAGAAACATATGGTGAGAGCTCACCAACCTGGCTATCAATTACTTGTCTTGCCCACTCGCAAGCGTGTCTTCAGAACGTGTTTTTAGTTCTGCTGGTGGCATTGTGACTTGCAAAAGGTCCCGCCTCTTGCCCGCAAATGTGGAGCGGCTCACCATGATAAAGATGAACCAGCACTTCATACCACCAGATTACAAAGTACGAGAATGCACGCAGGAAGAAGAGGACACCGACCTACCTGAGGAAAGTTCTCCTCAGTTACCAGAAGAACTACCGACTCAATTTGCAGAGTTTGAGGACGAGCTCTGCTTCCCTGACAGCGAGTTCTGAAAATGAGTCAATGATTCATTAACTTTAACATTAGTCCTTATTCACTTAGATTCCTGTGTGTCTGTCTTTCTTTTTTTAGCAAGTGCTTCATCACATTCACAACAAAACTGTAATCAACCAATCAAACAACAAGCCCATCAGCAGAACTGTCTTGATTTTGATGTCGCAGCATTCCTCAGGTTCACAACAGTTAGTTGACAAGAACTCAGTCCTGGTCGTCTATCCTCCTCCTCCAGACTCACCCTATCCATTTCCCGTAATGCTGATGCCTGGAATCTGCACAATGAAGAAACTTACGTTGACGAGTCCCCTAAAGAGGGACTGTCTGGAAGTAGTGAGTCCTCATTTAAATACATTTTGCTAAGTGTGACTTTTTTGCGTTTGGGTTTACGGGTCTTGGCTGGGCCATTGCTGGCAAGGTCTATTAAGGGATGAAATTGGTTAGGCATTTACTTTGGAAAACATTTGGCCTATTACACGTGAACGTTTAGGCGTTATTATTGCTCGCTTGCCTGTCTTAGGGGTGCTGTCTGTGGGGCTTCTAGGATTTTGGGGTCTGTGAGCACCGCTGCCATATTTCTAATGTTGATTGCTTTTGTTTTGCAGAAAATCCACGCCGGGAAACTCCAGTTGGGGCCCTGCTGCAGAACGCTTTAGGACACTGTGAATTCCAAGTGGAGCCAGCCCTCAAACACAAATTACAGGTAAGATAAGCGTTTGGATGGGAGGTAGTATAAATGGAGTATTAGGAGAGGCGAGAGAGTGACAGTGGTACTAGTAGTAAAGTCCTAGGACTCCTCAATTAACAAACTCTGTGACAGGCATTTACTTTGGAAAACATTTGGCCAATTACACGTGAATGTTTAGGCGTTATTATTGCTCGCTTGCCTGTCTTAGGGGTGCTGTCTGTGGGGCTTCTAGGATTTTGGGGTCTGTGAGCACCGCTGCCATATTTCTAATGTTGATTGCTTTTGTTTTGCAGAAAATCCACGCCGGGAAACTCCAGTTGGGGCCCTGCTGCAGAACGCTTTAGGACACTGTGAACTCCAAGTGGAGCCAGCCCTCAAACACAAATTACAGGTAAGATAAGCGTTTGGATGGGAGGTAGTATAATGGAGTATTAGGAGAGGCGAGAGAGTGACAGTGGTACTAGTAGTAAAGTCCTAGGACTCTTCATTTAACAAACTCTGTGACAGGCATTTACTTTGGAAAACATTTGGCCAATTACACGTGAACGTTTAGGCGTTATTATTGCTCGCTTGCCTGTCTTAGGGGTGCTGTCTGTGGGGCTTCTAGGATTTTGGGGTCTGTGAGCACCGCTGCCATATTTCTAATGTTGATTGCTTTTGTTTTGCAGAAAATCCACGCCGGGAAACTCCAGTTGGGGCCCTGCTGCAGAACGCTTTAGGACACTGTGAATTCCAGGTGGAGCCAGCCCTCAAACACAAATTACAGGTAAGATAAGCGTTTGGATGGGAGGTAGTATAAATGGAGTATTAGGAGAGGCGAGAGAGTGACAGTGGTACTAGTAGTAAAGTCCTAGGACTCCTCAATTAACAAACTCTGTGACAGGCATTTACTTTGGAAAACATTTGGCCAATTACACGTGAACCAACACGATGACAGTGTTCAGTAAAACGAACTTACTGCAAAACCACCACCCACCAGGCTCAAAAGTAGTAAAAAAAAAGATATGCTCAGATAAAGTTTGAAAAAGTATATTTTTATATCCCTAACAAAATAATCTCCCACAAGACCCTCCCTAACCCCAACAAATAAATAGTCCATCAAAAGTCCCCAAAAAACCCAACTCCCAATTCCCACCCCCCAAAAGTCACTAAAAAAAGGGCAAGGGACACTCTAGGGATGCATGGTGTTGTTAACCTTGGCCTCCAGGGCATCATGCCTTAGGGCCAGGGCATCGTATTGCTCCCGGAGGGTGGCGTGATCTAAACGGAGGCCCTCCACCAAATTTTGGTACTCTTTCCATTTCCGGACCTCCGCCTCCAGGTCCGACACTCTGCGGATTGCTCGGCGCAAGCGAGCCTTTACAGTACTGTGAGGTGCAGCCTTTGCTGCTCGGCGGTGGCGTCTGCCAGCACGGCTCCGTTTGGCTGGAGCACTGCGCTGACCGGCAGAACATGGGGTCACTGAGGAGGATGCAGATGTTATATTGGAAGTACTGGACTGCGTGTCGTCCCCCTCCAGTTCCACCAGCCGCCGATATTGGGCAACAGTTGCATCCAGCCTCCGTTGCCGGGCCAGTAGAGCCAGCATACTCCTTGTTGGTTTTGTTTTAGGATGACCAACTATATGAAGAAAGAAAGACATAATCTGTAACCAATGCTCTTTAAGAATATGATTAACACAAAATGATTCAGCAGGAAGTTGTGTCACAGTACAACTAGCAACTAGCCAGCGCAGTACAAAAGAAACTATTCAGGCCAATATCATGGGCGTCCGCAGGGATGGGCAAGAGAGGGCGCGATTGCCCCCCCCGGATCGCAGGTCCATCCAGTGCTGGCCCAGTGACAAATTACAATATGGTAATTACAGCAGGCTGGGACCGACAGATAGATAGAGGCAGAGACAGAGAGAGAGGAAGACAGAAGGAGAGAGAGAGAGAGGGAGGGAGCCAGAGGGTGACAGAGTGAGGATGAGGGAGGGAGACAGAGAGAGAGGGAGGGGGAGAGAGAAAGAAAGATGTGTGTAATGTGTATGCCAGGTCTGGTGGCTCAGTGGACGAAGGCATCCGCTGCAGAGGCATGATTTCAATTTCATGGTCATATTTTTTTTTGTTGCTCTAGATACACCCCCCTCCCCCACCGACCCTGCCCCCTTCGGTGCGGCCCTTGGCCACAAACCACACTATCAATCATGTCAGGAGTAGGACTCAGGAGATGGTGATGATGTTGCACCCCCCCCTGGAAACATTTCATAGTATGTTCGTAGTTCATCCAGTGACCGTCTACTCTCTGTAGATACACATCATATGCTATCTAAGAGTCAGATAGTACCATGATCCAGCTTACCTGTACCCGCCACCACCACTGTCTCCTTCCTCACAGTCTGTACTTCTTGGTCCTCTTGCACCGCCTCCTCCCCAGAGTGGTCCTCGGACTCGGAGTCGATCACTATTACCACATCCGAGCTGGCCCCGCCACCAGATGTTCCACCTACAAAGTAGATTTAAGAATGTTAGATTACACCACTCACTAGTATTTGGTCTAAGTATGAATGAAGTATGTGAAAACAACAGAAAAAGTAATTGACTGTCTACTCTAGTCTAAAGTAAAAATGTCCCTCCTTCCAGGGAAGGCTGTTGTCTTGCTGCATTTTTTTGACATAATTGATGAATGCTTGCTTAATTTTAACACACACCATTTTTCTCTGAACAGACAGAAACTGGACTTCTAAGGACAAGAGCAACATCAACTTCAAACCAGGTGAAAGCTCGGCTCGACCACAAGAAATGTGTTCCATTACTCATCAACTCAGCACCAAGCACTTTTCCATTTCCAACTAACTTTATTTTAATATATGTGTTTACTTAAACTTTTAATAAAGCTTTTAAACTTGAATAGACTCTGTGGTTTTTGGTCCTCCAGACTACAGTGACTGAGCGAAAGGTTTTGCAATTTTCGCAAGGAGGAGTCCGTGCCGCTGACACTACCAGGTTTATACAGTGTGCCAAACACGCCACTCTGAAATATTATTACTCTGGGCTTTGGTGTCCATAGTTCGGTTTGTGGAGAATTGTCCCTGCAACAGTAGTATTATTGATTTTGCTCCTATCTAAACACTATTTCGAAAAAATTAAATTAGGAACGCTTGGACAACAATAGGTCCTCTATATTTAAATGAAAACTTACTGGGGCCAGCAAAGGAGCACTCGCCGCCCTGGCCTGCATCCTCCTCCTTTGGAGCCACTGCATCCGCTTTTTCTGTCCGCTTGCCCCTGGGCGGACCTGACGTACAACATGAAAGAATGAACAGAAAACATTGATGATTGCTGCTTGTCGATGTCCTTGTCAACCAAATCAAACATTTAGAAAGAACAAGAACCAACTATTTCAGCCAAAAAGAGGGCTACAAAGGAAGGACTGCACATGAGCCTCTACTCTAGGGGCAGATTTACAAGCCCCTTGCAGCTCTTTTGCTCCGTTCTTGCGTCACTTTTGTGACGCACCGCCACAACAAGAGAGGCGCCATGGTGTGGCGTATATTAACAACTACAGGTTGGATGGACTCGTTCCGCCACTTTTAAAACTGTTAAAAGTAAGTGCGAACATTCTGCACATTAAACCATCTGTCTTATTTAACATTTGGCATGCCAGCTAGTTACAGAAATACTTTTCCGGTTTCATTTAGCACCGCTAAGAACTCGGATTATTGAATGCTCCAGAACTTGAAACGTATTGGCCGAAGGGGAGTGGAATACACGTTTGAGACTCGCTTCTTGCGACATTCCGCGTAAGTGTTACGAGTGTACACTTTGATACACATTAGTACAAATTCATCCGTTTACATGTCAAATTACACGTGCATTTATTTATTACATTTAGAATATCGACCTGACTCATCGTCGTTCGGCACTATTCTTGAAGTGGAGGGATTCTTCATCCTTTGGTCTAGTTACACAGTAGCACTCAAGTAAGTGCACAGTTCACGAGACACACTACCGTTTTTTAACTAAAAATGGAATAAACTATACAGTGATACCCTCATGTCTATTTTAATAGGACGCTAACAGTGAGAAGCCAGACACCGGGTTTCTGCAACATATTTTGTTGCGAGGTTGGAATATAAGACGCATCCCCTCTAGCAGAGTAAGTGATTGGTTTACAGTCAGGTAACCCTTTAAATCACAAAGTGGTAGAATTAACTTTATAAAGCCCAAGTAGTTTGCTTGAGTGCACAATGTTACGTTAGAGTATTTACCGCGCCCGATAAAGTCAATAGGAAGGTCTTCACCAATTTTTGTAGAGGTCCTCATGAACTCGAGATTTTCATACGCAGGCAGTTTGTGGATATATAATTCAATGCAACACTGTGAATCATTTGTTCTTCTTTTGTATATATGTTTGATAAACGAGCATCAATAGTTTACATGAAAGTAAGTTTGACATTGGATGTTTCTATTGGATTTCTGGGCAGTCAGCTTGCCATGAGTCATTTCAAAAGGCAGGAAAATTTACGTGATTTTGTATACTAGTGAGGTATTAATCAATATAGTGTCAACAAGAGAACCTGAGGTATAGCTGTATCACTAATGAAGGGTTCATATTTGCATTGGTGATCCTAAGAAGATACAGAGTTTAAGTATTGTACATATACATGGTTGTGATATACGTTAAGTAATTGGAATTTTTTAATTTTCAGAACACAGCCCCTGAGGAAGGAACCACGGTTCCGAAATGCATTGGGCCAGCAACAAACTGTGGTTTATATGATAAATAATGAAGTTAGATCAATACATCATGAAATGTATTATGAATGTATATAAGATGTAAACTTCATGTAATTGTATGTTGATTAACTGATGAATAGAAGTTACATGAATATAAATTCAAAATAGAGAATTTAGTAAACAACAGAACAAACTTAAGTTAAGTGTGTGGTATATTTTATTTAAATATCATTTGAATTTGGAATTTATTGTGGTACAAACATTGTGGACTTAGTCCATCAGGAACAGTGCACACTTGAGCAGTTCTTTCTGTTCTGGTTTCTTGTTGATTACACATGTGTAGCCAACACATGTTACAAGTGTAGCACCCTTGTTTAAAATAGTTTAAAAAGAGGATAATACTTGAGTGCGCCTCTTCACCCCGAGTGGGTAAATTCATAGTATATTAACAACGTGACGCATATGGGAGATGCATCCCATTCTAAAGCCCTGCGCCATAAGGGAGCGTTCCAGCGCAAGGGAGGGCGTTCCTGCGCAGGAACGCATGCTAAAAGTGGCTATGGGGAATATATAAAATTTCAATCAGTCATTTAGGACAATGATGCGTCACTGAAACCCTGCGCCTGCATGAAGCAGACTTACGGCTTGATGCAGCATTGCTGGAGCTGCGCCATCGTTGCAACGCAAATCCATCAATGAGCCGCCTTTACGGCACCGATGCGTAACGCTTAGGTGATGTTTTGGGACCATGGTGTGCCGCATTGTAAATACGGCGCACCATGGGTGGTGCTGGCGTGCCACACACTTTGCAGGGATGCGCAGGTAATTGCTAATCTGACACTTAGGGGCATACTTACGAGTTCTGAGCTGGACACCTCCAGATGTGCACCAGAACAAATGCGTAACGCAAAACTAACCTTGCGTCACGGCAGATGCGCCGCAATTACAATGCGGCAAACCCTGGCGCAAGGGTAGGCAGATGCGTGACGCATCTCGTGACGAAAGAGGGGCGCATCTCTAGAGTCGCGTCGCAGGCGCGATGCAACTATAGCAATGCTCAGGGCTGCCCAATACTTAACATACCGCATCAGTCCTTACGCCTGCTTCAAGCAAGCAGGCATAAAGAATTGACGTAGCAGCGTCGCGGAAGTGCCTGCGTTAAATCTTGTAGATTTCACGCAGGCACTTTTGCGAGGTGCACAGCTGCCTGACCGCCACCCCCCACCCCCACCCCCCCCCCTTGCATGGGAACGCACCCATTGTGGCGCAGGCCCAGGCCTTAACGTGGCGCATCTCCTTAGATGCATCTCGTTGTACATGACTCGCAGGGATGCGCCACGTTTACGTCGCTGTACGTCAGGTAAGGCAGCGTAAACGTGGCGCAAGGGGCTTGTAACTCTGCCCCTTTGTGTCTAGCATTACGCAGTTCTGTAAAGTACACTCATACATTACTCAGCCCAATTAAATGAACACAAAATAGAAAACAAATAAGCAGTGGCACCGCCACAGAGAAGGAGAACAGTGCACCTGAAATGCACAGAAGATTTTGAAATATTAATTTACCTCTCCTATCAATGTAATCAGCAGCATTATTGCTCTTTGTAAAAAAGTTAAAGCAAAAATTTGCAATATAACACAGTCACACAGAGCAGGAGAAAAAACAGAGTAGTGAGTGATGAAAAAATTGCTACTACTACTCACCAAGCCCGGGGACCTCCACTCCCAGCAGGTCTAGCAGGTCGCGCTCCCGGTCCAGGATATCGGTCCAGCGGTGGGTCACTTGATTGTAGGTGCGCTGGACCCCGTGATGTCAAAAAGGGCCCGGCACACCTGCCCCCACCGCTTCCGTCGCTCCTGGCTGTTGGTATAACCAGCAGCGATCCTGCCGCCTGCCGCGATGGTCCTGGGGAGACGGCGCTGCACATAAAAAACGAGTGAGCCCACCTCCTCAGGGCTGAAGATCTCCCTGGGCACCACCATTTCCGCCCTCAAACGGCCACACGGGAGCCGGGCACGGGCTGCGGTGCCCGTCTTGGGCAGCTTGACAGCTGTCTTCACCATGTTCTGGGCAGGTGTTACAGTAAGGAGACAAAATGAAAAAGAATAAGAGTAGGGAAGAAGGAAATAAAAGTTTAAAAAAGTAGTTGAAAAGTAAACAAAAGTAGCCTAAAACACAAAAATATAGACCTAGAAAACTAGAGGGATAGAAAAAAAGTTAAATAGATCAAAACAATATTAAAACAAGCAAAGGATGGCAGAGATATACAGAGGATAGAAACACCATGCCCAGACACATAGGAATGAATGAAAAACAAGATGGCGGCCCGAACACGTGCGTGTAAGTAAGTTCGCACGCGATTTCTCTCGCGAACTCGTACGAACTTGCATTTGCAAGGCGCTCATTGCGCGAGATTACACATAGCGGGGGGAAACGGAAATACGTCACGCAAACAAAATGGCGGCGCCCATACTCAACCTTGGGGTAACTCGCACGAGTTCGCGGCTTCCACGGTCGATTTCGCACGACGCCGCGCCTCGCGAATAGGGCGAAATTACCGAAAAACGAGTTTTGCAAAAGCAAAACCAACGAGCAGGTGCAAAAGTTCGAGCTCATCATTTGTAACCATTTCCCTGTAGTGCTTCCTTAAGGGGCCCTCCAGAATCCGGTTGCCTACTTGCAACTATTGTGTGACCCTGCTCTGACAGTCACAGAATAGTTACAAGTATGCCATTGCATCCTGTTATTGCAACAAAAAGGAAAGGGAGCAGACAAGCAGGTGCCAGCCTTCATTAATGTCAGTTGGGGCAGGGCAGGTGTTGTTGTTTGCAAAACTTAAAGCACTTATCAGGTGTGCTTGACTTTGCCACAATAATGTACACTCACTGGTCAATCAGAGGGTGCTGTGATGACACCGAGGGTGGCATGGGTGTGCCAGCCAGAGGGTGGCATGGGTGAACCAGAGTGCCAGTGTTGACAGAGGATGGCAGTGCTTTGCTTTGCCCCAATAATGTACACTGGTGAACCAGAGGGTGCTGTGATGACACAGAGGGTGACATGGGTGAGCCAGAGGGTGGCATGGGTGACCAAAGAGAGTGCCAGTGGTGACAGAGGGTGGCAGTAATGAAGAAAGCCTTGCAAACAGGCTGGGCACGTAGAAACAACAAGTTCGCAAAACTGGCGACCCGACAAGTAAGTTCGCAATTTGCGAAATTGTACAAAACCCTCGCGAACTTGCAGAAACCCGTGCGAACACACACCCCAAAAAAAACCCGCAAATCCACGACAATTCGCGGATTTTGAGTATTGTCGCAATCCGCAAATACGCAAATACGCAAATTCGCGGATTGCGAATCCGCAAAATCCGCCCATGCTTAATCAAGATGACTTCAGGTGTGCCATACTTTTGTCATAAGTAAGACTGTTAGCGCTCTAGTTGTTCTTTTGAACACTCTGGGACATTCTGTCATTGGGCTATAGTTGGGCTACATCTGGCTGATATTTGGGCTACATTTGGTTTTGTTTGTCTCTGGTGGCCATCTTTGGGCTACATTGGGCTACATTGGGCTACATTGGGCTACATTGGGCTACATTTGGGCTCTAACATATATATAGCCCAATGTAGCCCAATATATATTTTTTCAAAGTTAATTTTCGTAAAAACCACTGGAGCACATATCTTGAGACATAGCAAAGGCACATCGGGCTACCAGTCCCTACAATTTTGCCAAGTTTGGTGGAAAACCATTCAGCCGTTCGGGCTAAAAGTGAGTCCAACCGCCCTATGGAAATTAACATGGGGAAAACACGTTTTGGGACCCCCTTTTATCTCGGCCCCCGCTTGACGAATCCCCCCCAAACTTTCAGGGAAGGACCGGAGCGCCGCGAGGCAAAGTTAAGGAAAATGTCAGGAAGATTCCTCAACCGGCCCCAAAGTTATTCCCAATAGAATGTTGCGATTTCCCTATGGAAAACAATCCTAACTATATATACCTACTGGCTATCGCCAGTAGGTAATATATATATATATATATATATATATATGCATATCAGAATTTTTTCAATGAAATATAAGAGGATTTGAGAAGTCACTCACAATGTGCCCTAATTTTTCTTTCTTCAGCACTAATCATAATTTCTTTGGCAAAATGAACCCCCTCATTTTGTTCCTTTGCAAATTAAATGTTTTAAGTGTTAACACTTTATTCCAATCAAGATGACTTCAGGTGTGCCATACTTTTGTCATAAGTAAGACTGTTAGCGCTCTAGTTGTTCTTTAGAACACTCTGTGACATTCTGTCATTGGGCTATAGTTGGGCTACATCTGGCTGATATTTGGGCTACATTTGTTTTTTTTTGTCTCTGGTGGCCATCTTTGGGCTACATTGGGCTACATTGGGCTACATTGGGCTACATTGGGCTACATTTGGGCTCTAACATATATATAGCCCAATGTAGCCCAATATATATTTTTTCAAAGTTAATTTTCGTAAAAACCACTGGAGCACATAGCAAAGGCACATTGGGCTACCAGTCCCTACAATTTTGCCAAGTTTGGTGGAAAACAATTCAGCCGTTCGGGCTAAAAGTGAGTCCAACCGCCCTATGGAAATGAACATGGGGAAAACACGTTATGGGACCCCCTTTTATCTCGGCCCCCGCTTGATGAATCCCCCCCAAACTTTCAGGGAAGGACCGGAGCGCCGAGAGGCAAAGTTAAGGAAAATTTCAGGAAGATTCCTCAACCGGCGCCAAAGTTATTCCCAATAGAATGTTGCGATTTCCCTATGAAAAACAATCTATGGTTTTTTCAGTGAATTTCAAAGGTTTTTTAAATGCTAATTCCTAACTATATACGGCCTGAAACCTATGGTTTTTTCAGTGAATTTCAAAGGTTTTTTTAAATGCTAATTCCTAACTATATAAGGCCTGAAACCTATGGTTTTTTTCAGTGAATTCGCAAGGTTTTTTAAATGCTAATTCCTAACTATATAAGGCCTGAAACCTATGGTTTTTTCATTGAATTCGCAAGGTTTTTTAAATGCTATTTCCATTAGCGGATAACGTTTTTATATATTAAAACATTTTTTAAATCTCAAATGCCTGCTTTGCTAACAGGATTTTTAAGCACAGGCTCTTTTGTCTCTGGTGGCCATCTTGGGAGACTGCATATCAGAATTTTTTAATGAAATATAAGAGGATTTGAGAAGTCACTCAAAATGTGCCCTAATTTTTCTTTCTTCAGCACTAATCATAATTTCTATGGCAAAACGAACCCCCTCATTTTGTTCCTTTGCAAATTAAATGTTTTAAGTGTTAACACTTTATTCCAATCAAGATGACTTCAGGTGTGCCATACTTTTGTCATAAGTAAGACTGTTAGCGCTCTAGTTGTTCTTTAGAACACTCTGGGACATTCTGTCATTGGGCTATAGTTGGGCTACATCTGGCTGATATTTGGGCTACATTTGTTTTTCTTTGTCTCTGGTGGCCATCTTTGGGCTACATTGGGCTACATTGGGCTACATTGGGCTACATTTGGGCTCTAACATATATAGCCCAATGTAGCCCAATATATATTTTTTCAAAGTTAATTTTCGTAAAAAACCACTGGAGCACATATCTTGAGACATAGCAAAGGCACATCGGGCTACCAGTCCCTACAATTTTGCCAAGTTTGGTGGAAAACCATTCAGCCGTTCGGGCTAAAAGTGAGTCCAACCGCCCTATGGAAATTAACATGGGGAAAACACGTTTTGGGACCCCCCTTTTATCTCGGCCCGCGCTTGACGAATCTCCCCCAAACTTTCAGGGAAGGACCGGAGCGCTGCGAGGCAAAGTTAAGGAAAATTTCAGGAAGATTCCTCAACCAGCGCCAAAGTTATTCCCAATAGAATGTTGCAATTTCCCTATGGAAAACAATCCTAACTATATATACCTACTGGCTATCGCCAGTAGGTAATATATATATATATATATATATATATATATGCATATCAGAATTTTTTCAATGAAATATAAGAGGATTTGAGAAGTCACTCACAATGTGCCCTAATTTTTCTTTCTTCAGCACTAATCATAATTTCTATGGCAAAATGAACCCTCTCAATTTGTTCCTTTGCAAATTAAATGTTTTAAGTGTTAACACTTTATTCCAATCAAGATGACTTCAGGTGTGCCATACTTTTGTCATAAGTAAGACTGTTAGCGTTATATATATATATACACAAGGGCTGACAAGTTCAGGGTATCACTGTATGCACGAGCAGGTCATTACACCTTGCTCGCGAATTGGAACAGTTGTGCGCATCTCTGTATGATCGCGGCACAGGCCTAAGTGCGGGGAACCGTGGAATGGACATTTTTTGAGAGAGGAAAAGTACTTACTGGATGGAACTTTCCCCTGTCCTCTCTCGATGAGGACAGTGGCTTTCCCCGCCACAGACATTTAAACATCGCTCTGTCATAAGCCTCACTTTGATCTATCCAGCTACGACGGCATTGATAAAGGCAACCGCCGAAACGAGTCTGCCAGGAGCTGTGACTGAGGACATTGTTTTAATTACTTGTGCAACCTGGTGGCAATAAATTTACCGCTCAGCAACTCCAGCATGTGCCGGACCCGTTTTTAAAGTGAAGCAGGATTGGTGAAGAAATATATATATATATATATATATATATATATATATATATATATATATATATATATATATATATATATATATATATATATATATATATCAATATCATATATCGCACCAACCCCGGTTACAGGATCTGCCTGACCAATTCACGGGCGGTCCGAGTAGGGGGTACCGGAAGCCCAATACAGATATATATAGACATATGCTAAAGTAAAATAAAACAATGGTGGCAGGGATAGCCTAGTACAACAAGCTACAACAAACTGTAGTTGTGTGGAGTCACTCGACACAAGCGTAACCTTTAGTGCTGTGTAGGAGGATGATGAATCCAATCAATGCCCGCAATTAATTATGATGGATTAGGTTGCAATGGACAAAAAAATTGACTTGCAAATATACTGAGCATGGGTGGGCAAGCAGAAGAAGATCCGAGCCCTGCCTTGAAATTGAATCAGTGTTGCTTTCACCACATCCGCCCCAGCAAGTGTGTGATCAATTATTGGTGTATATTTAATTTAGTCACACCTCAATATAAATCACACAGCCCGGGGGAAGAGGGTTAGAGTTTGATGAATGGTTGGGAAGGGGGGTTTGGGGAAAGGTTCGACAAAGAAAAACACTACGCATGGATAAACAACAAAACACAATCTTGGCAGATGACCATCATATCCATAAATCGGTTAAGGGAGAAAAAGGAAATGCATGCATGATGATGATGACTTAATAATTAATGATAAGTAGTACTTACTAACTAGACTGGTCGACAGTACAGGGCAGCAGTATATTATTAATTATTATGCAATTTGCCATGCCTGTCTGCCCTCAGAGAAACCCAAATTACATGCATTTGTACTTCTGTTGTACCAGGCTTACTTTTTAAAGCTAGCAAAGAAAATTAAAAAATAGCTGTAGGGTTCAATTATAAGCAGAGAGCAAACAACAACAACACACAGTCATAACGATTGAAGAGAAAAAAAATTATCAAATTGTTTAAAAGATAATGAATATTGATATTAAACTGTTACTGTATGTTATCCTGGACAAATTGGGAAGTTGCATTTCAGCATTCCTCTTGGTTCTCCCTTCCATGGGCGCTGCATCCATCAGTCTTGGGTGCCATTGCCTGCCTGGCAGCTGAGGATTGGTAGGTGAGTGTGAGTTTTTTTTTTCTCTGTTTAGCACAGGGTAAAGGCTGTCCTGTAAGTGGAGATGGAAAAACAAAACGGATATTTAAAAATCAAAGAGAAAAAAAGCATACATTACGGAGGAGTGCAAACACTTTCAGAGCAGCATGGCTAAATCATGTCTACTCTGTTGTCTGTTTCCAGCATTAACCTACTACAGCAACAGGACAGAGAAGGCCCACAGCGCCCACCCAACCTTCACTTGGCTTAGATTTTGACTGAGCCAGACAGAGCACACATGTCACATATACAGCAACATAGCATTTTCCAAAGTAAGTAACTAAATCAATGGCATGCACAGCTGTCAGACATACCACCACTACTACATTTGTGACTCGACTCCACCACTACATAGACATGTAGTTCTGCTGTGGTAGTTGTTGACTTGTTTTCCTTTTATGACACTCATGAAACACCCTGAGTTATTCCATCAATCATCTCCGATCCTACTGACTGACTACAAAGATATAATGTCACTGCAGTCATCATCATAGTGTTGTCCAACTCAGTCTGCAGTGTACTGAGTGAGTCCAGATTCCATATTCAAAAATACAGTGGAACAGCCTACAGTATAAGTAAATTTTGTTATTAAACAACAAGAAGGGAAACATTGACTTGCGTCACTTTAAGGGGCCTATTCCGATGTCGGACCGGGCAGGAGATGTAACCGACCGATCTGCTGTCGTCGGTTACAGCCCTGCTAGTACGTCTCATTTGTATACCTTACAATGCGGGCATGCTTTCAGACCAGAAAGCATGCTTGCAATGTAGAAAGCAGGGGTGCAGTTCTTCCCTGCACCCTGTGGCTGGCCACCGGGTGCAGGGCTCAACGGTGGGGCCGACACACCCGGACAGACCGGCACGAAAAATCAGTGAAAAGCTGCCATCGTACTCCCTCGGTCGCACAGAGGCGACCGGGGGAGTACCGGAGGATTTCCGGACTGCGGACAGACTCTCCGAGCCTGTTTACCGCAATCCGGAAATCCGAGTCGGATTCCTTCCCGACCAAGCCCATCGGAATGGCTCGGTCGGGAAGGAGTCCGGCCGGCACTGACCGATTCAGCCAGAAGGGCTCCGAACATAGGGGCCGATTATGATGGCGGATGGACCGGAGTCCGTCCGCCACCATAGAGCAGGAGGGAACCTCTGCATTGCCTGCGGAGTTCCCTCCTGTGCAATTAGGATGTGACCGCCACCCTGGCGGTCACATCCTCTATTTTTACCATTGCGGCGGGTGCGGCTTCAAGCTGCATCCGCCACAATGGTAAAAATGCATACATTGCTTTTGTATGCAGAAAGCGGCAGGCACCATGCGGTGCTTGCCGATTTCTGCCTACAAATGCAGGGGGGTACCATAGGTACCCCCATGTGCACCCCCCACACCCCTTCACCTAGGGGGCCCGCAACGGGCCCCCGCAGTGAAGTTACACATGCTTTTCCACGGCGGAAAACCCGCCACGGAAAAGCATTTTTTAAAGCCCTTCCTAATATGGCGGACGGTGTCTGAAAGACACAGCCACCATATTAAAGCTTTTCCGCCGCGGTTGTAAGCCAACCGCGGCGGAAAATCTGCGGACGGAATCCAGGACCCACCAGCCATCCTAATGTGGCGGTGGGTCTTTGGTGGGTCCGCTGTGGTTTTTCCGCATCCTCCGGGCCGGCGGTGGCTTCCGCCGGCCCGGAGGATGCGGAAAAAACGCAATCATAATAGGCCCCATAGTTCGGAGCCCTTCCGGCCGAAATCGGAATCGGCACCTAAGTGTGTAGATTAAATAAAAATACACAGTGAATACACTTCATGCACAACAAACAACAACACAAACACCAATCACTCAGAGTAAGCGTCCAATGCTGAAATGTATACATATTCTTCTGCAGGTGGTCGGTAAGTTGCTCACTCTGGCTACTTTTTTCAGAAAGTCTTGAACAATAATGTTAATGCAGTGCGCCAAACACACGACCCTGAAATAGCTACCATCCTGCATGGCCTTAACTACATTACTGCCATTATCCGTGGCAACCAAACCAATGTTAAGGCCTCTTGGGGGCAGCTATTCAAAGACCTTGCTGTTGAACTCTTCCAAAATGTTTGTAGCAGTATGAGATTTTTCCATGGTGAACATGGATACAGTTGCATGTTTCCGAGTAGCAATAAAAATCTCAGCAGTGTCAACAACACCTGCTTCAGATATCTTTTGTCTAACCCCTGAAAAAGAGCTCCAGTGTTCAGTGAGGCACATGTAATCAGTAGCTTGGCAACTGGTCCCCATGTCTGAAGTCAGGTGGGTATTGTGAACAGTACTATGCTGCAAAGCTTGTCCAAGCAATTCCAACACATTGTGATGTAGTGCTAGAACAGCAACTCTGGCGAAATAGGACTGGCTGAGAACCTTCCATTTTGGGCTGATGGCTGTCACAAATTCAAGGAAACCCACCCCTTCCATAAAAGAAAAAAGGGAGAAGGTCCAGCACTAACATTTTAGCCATCTTCACATTGTACAAACGTGCCATTGGGTGGTTGCGTCCATACTGCCCCTCCGACCTAAGCATGCTAGGTAGGAATTTTTTTCCTTTCTGGTGCACCTGATGCAGGTGACTTCTTGAACCCAGTTAGGCTCAACAATGCACGTTTTTTCATTGCAGTACTCTGTTGCCTTGGTGTCTCAGCCAGACTCTTACTACGGTGCCACTGGGATGTTGCTGAGGATGTGGGCTGTACCACTACACTGCTGGGGACAGGGCTACTTTGTGTACCAGAGAAAATGTCTCCCTCTTGTTCACCTTCCACCGTGATCATATCTTCTTCTACTTCTTTATCCCCACCAACAGCAATGGGTGTAGTTTTACTTTTTTGTATGCTAAGTAGTTGCGCCTCCCACTGGATCATGTGGTGTTTTTTTCAGATGGGTTGTTTGGCCTCCGGTACCATAGTTTGTACCAAGCTTACCCCGACTAACACCAAGTCCACAATATGATCATATAACAACGTTGTCCTCCTTACTGCTGACAGAAATAAGTCCCAAACTGGGGAGGTGAACTTTCTTGTGCTACTGTAGGTGCCACTTGCAATGCCGGATGAACTGGCGGGTGTGCCTGGAATTTGACTCTGTGCAGTTACAGTACCACTACCTACTGATGTGGTGGTTGAGCTGGATGTGAGACCCTGCCGGGCCTTTGCAAATGCAACAATGGAAGCTGGAGCTCATGTTGGTGTTACCTGTGTTGGTGATATCCGTGCCACATCCCTCACAGCAATTTGGGAAGGGGTAATAATAATGTCGGGCTCCATCTCTAATGGGGCGGGAGTGATCGTGATGATGACTGGCTCGTCATCATCCTCATCTTCTACATCTTCCTCCATATTTCTAAGGCTTTCTGGAACCTTCCTTTTCCTTAACCTTGTTGCGTGGCGTGCCTCACTCTCAGGCTGAGCTGGTGGGTTCCAAGTGGTATCTAGATCATCAGAAGGGGGGCTTGAAGAAGAAGATGATGGACTAACCCTCCTTGTCCATGCTGGGGATCTGTAAGACATTGGAACTTCTGAAAGAGTGGCTTGCTCTTCTTCGTCTGCAGGAAGCTCGATTTCCTGAATTGCCCCTACTTCGAGAGGAACAACTACTATTGTGGGCTGTTGTTGCAGCTGTTGTTGCGGCTGCTGTTCCGGCTGTTGTTCCGGCTGTTGTTGCCCACTAATCTGCTGAGTTTCCACCTGCGTTGATTGGGTACTACTTTGCGAAATTGACATTTCAACATCACTGCTCGTTGGCGTTTGCATAAGTAGACTGGCTACCTCTGCGACACTCATTGGCTTTGGCCGAGGTTGGTGGGGTGGGCCCGCTGATGCCGAGGTACTGCTCCCAGCTTGGTCCCCGGACACCGCTGATGTAGGCGTAATTTTTTGTTTCACAAAAAACATATTTGAGGCAGTACACCAGTCTTGGTAAGTGGCAGTGCCACTTCCTACTTCTGTTCCTTCTTCTCACTGGCAACTTTCTTAGTACTGGAGGACCTATTACCTTTCTTTGGGGTCATCTTTTTCCGATGTCAGCAGGACGCAGGTGCACAAGTTGCAGAGATGTCTGTGGTCACACATCACGTAACAGCGTGCGCAGCAGGACTTCTGCCTGGCAGTACAACGGGTTATGATGACACCTTCTCCTCAGTCTTTTTGTGCAACTAAAAGCAAAGAAGCCAGAAGAACATTAGTGAAATGTTGAATTTGTTGTTGTGGTCCAATTACTACTAGTACAAACAAACAAATATAATATATAATTTAGTGTGTGGTGGTCACACTTGTTAGTGTTATGTTTTTACATTTTATTAATTCAGTTTAAGTTATAAAAAAAACATAACAGTGTAGCCATCTGTGAGACTTTCACAACAAGAGCTTTCATGGTATACTGTGTACACTCAGGAAGGATAGGAAAGAGAGAATCCTGGTGCAAACCGGGACAGTCCGCCATGCATGCGGCGGTCCTGCACACCAAATCAGGATACGATGGCCACCATGGCGGACACATCCTGCATTTTAACATTGCGGCAGGTGCTGCTGACAGCAGCACCCGCCGCAATGCTAAAACAGCATGTCCTGGATTTCACAGCACTATGTGGCACACGTTGTGCTGTGAAATGTTGGCTAGTGCACCCTTGCCTCCCCCAACACAAGGGGGGCCTGCAACAGGACCCCAAACCCAATCCCCGCCAGCCTTTCCACCGCCATGGAAAGGCTGTGTATAGCCAACATCGTAATTTGGCGGACGGTGCCTGCTAAGCACCGCCACCATATTACTGATGATGACTGCTCCGCCAGGCAATCCTAAGGATTGCCTGTGGTGGTCTTGTCAGACGGTCATTTTGACCATCAGGGTTGCGGTGAGATTCCTCCCGCCATCCTAATTTGGCAGGGGAAAATTGCGGTGGAAGGCCGGCAGGACCGCCACCGCAGGGATGGCGATGGTGGTCCTTCTGCAATCCTAATGAGCCCATAAGAGTCAAATATATGTCTAAGCAGCTTCTAAATGCATGGGCATTGTACAAGGAAATAAATACTGTTTTTTTTATTCAACTCAAGTACTCAAAGAAATTAAATGAAATTTGAATAATCCAGACTACTAACATAGGCATTTATTTTGTAACTACGTTGGGGTATACTGATGAACTAGATGATGTAATTAAGACCTGAGTGTGGCATACAGGAGGCGTTTAGGGATAGTGTGTCCATTGCGTGATGACAAGAGCAAGTACAATGCTATATTTTCAGCATAACCACTGACTATGTTTAGATAAATTATGTCCAAAAGACAATACTAAAAGTAAGAGGATACATGCATCCAGCTTGTGCTCTTGCACCCTCTTCCACTAATTATCACATCTGTATCTCTTTTCTGAGTACAACTTCTATTTATACTTTTTGTTTTGTATTATTCGCTGATTTATATTAGGGGTAAGCTGAACTTGCGAGATTTGACTCCACGGAATTTTTCAGAGTTACAAAACAACTCCTTCAGATTCCGTAGAGTTCAGACTATGGGCGGAAAAAGGCACATCATGCTGCTCGCGCTGTGATCAAGCACCAGGAGCGCATTCTGTGCTGAAAAATCTGTGCAAATGGCACCACATTAACACAAGAGTGCACAGCTACTTGATTTGATTTTGCTGCTTCTCAATTAGATATTCTACTCAAATGCAGCCTTCTGACCATGAACAGTTGTGACCGCCTGCATTGGAAAAATCTGTCCGGATGTCCTCCTAGTGGCTGAAAATCCCACTGAGGTGACAAATCTCCCTCGCCAGCATACTTTTTTGGCGCACTCATGAGAAGCAATTCTGCCAAGCGGCAATCAGGCAAAATTTGTCCAGAGCTCCACATTACAAAAGTAAATCAAAGTTGCCAAAATTCCACCAATTCCGCCAGTGGAATGTAATATTTACCCCCCCCCCCCCCCCACTCCCATTCTATACAGTTTGTGGGCAGTGGAGAAAGAAAAATAGGTGAACGGATTTCTAAATACAATTAGAAATCTGCTCAGAGGCCACTTCTGGACTGACATTCTTGCAGATTTCTGATTGTTTAGAATTCACAAAATATTTCCAGGTTATGCCTGCAAACCAGCACCAACTGAAACTTTCCAAGCATAACCCTGCAAACGTTTTGTAGTTTCCTCATGCCTATTTTCACTAGCAAAACACATAAACTGAGCAATTGCAAATGTACTTGCAAATGCTTTTGTTTTTTTCTTCACATAGAAGACATTTACACTGTGGAGATACTGAGGAATTCATTCCTCTGCATCCCCGCCACTTTTGACTGTGAAGAATCACAAGGTGCTTTTGGAACACCCACAAACGTGTACATTGTCCTTTATAACCCACTTCCCACCCAGAGGATGAAAGTTTCTGACTCGGAAACCTCAGTGAGCAAATAATTCTAACGTGGGCGTAAGTGAGTTACGCAATCGGGAAAAAAACTGTTTATGCGTGTAAATCAGACTCAGGTGGACATATCGGTTTATGAATGAGGGCCAACAGACGGTGAGTTCGAGGGATAAGCAATTTCGCCTCCTTCCTAATTCCTGCACAAAAATTTGCTGGATTGTTTGAGTATGGAAAGGACACTTTGATTGTGATATTATGAGATGATAAAGTGAAGGGATACAAATGTTTACCATCATGGATGTGCTGCTTTTTCGCTATGGGTTTGTTCTGATTGAAAATGTATTTTCCTATCTTATTCTGAAAATGCTAAAAACATGTAATTGAAAGATGTGTTGAAGCAGATACGTTATAGCCGTAGTCTACGTTGTGGGCCAATCAAAATCAGAGAAAGAACCTGGGGCCCGATTCACAGAACTAATTTAAGACAAAATCCTAAACTTACTACTTTTGGTATTCACAGAAGTTAGGATTTTGTCTTAAGTTTGTCTTAAGACAGACTTAAGACAGACTTAAGACAAAATCCTAACTTAAGTCTGTCTTAAGTCTGTCTTAAGACAAACTTAAGACAAAATCCTAACTTCTGTGAATAGCAAAAGTAGTAAGTTTAGGATTTTGTCTTAAGTTAGTTCTGTGAATCGGGCCCAATGTTCTTAAAAAAAGTAATTTCACAGGCGCTGTAATAGAATCAATATTATTTAATGTGGTTTATTCCTACTTTTGTAATAGGAAATCATAACATCAGCAGTGCACGGTAGGATAAAGGCGACGCTTTTCCTTTGTTTCGAATAAATGCTCAAGAAGCTGGATGGTTCTGAGTATTGAGACCGCCCAAAAACATATAGACAGATTGAAAAAAGAAATTTCTGATCTAGAGAAACAAGTTCTAGAAGACACCACATCCACAGATAATCAAGAGTTTCTGAAGAAACTAGAAACGACTACAGCTGACTTTCAAAGAACCAATAAATTAAAAAAGACCGAAAAACTCCAGAAGGATATTAAAAACTACGCTAGAGAACGTACATATCCGTATTTAAAGAAAGATTTTTTTGCCCTAAATCAAACCAATTGGGCTCCCAAACATACTAATTTTTCAGAGACAGGGCCATCAAGCTCAGAAGAAAATACGAGCAGAGGGAACACCTCTAATTTCAGATTTGGTAGAGGTCAGCACCCGCACCTTTTTTAGGGAGAGGTCAAGCACCGCAGAGAGGTCGAGCTCGGAATACGCGGAGGGGTTGGTTCAGGAACCAATATACCCCGGGCTTCCGTCAAACGAGGAACAGCTACTACGAGTGGTAGAGTTGAGGTCAAGCAATAATCCATCGACAATGGCCAATCAAAGTAATCCTGTGTTGGAAGTGGTACCTATTTTTAATCTGTCTACTCATGAACTAATCACAAAAGAAATAGAAGTGTTAAGTCATGGCCTTTCATTTGTGCCCACAAATAGAAATGATTGGTTTAACACTCAGGTAGAAATGTATACGTTTTTCAGAACATTGCGCCTGAAATATTTATTTAACGAAACTCCATTACAAACACAAAAGAATGTGACAGGATTGCGATGTCCCTCCACATTTTATCCGGCAACAAATTTGATGCCTAAGGAACTGATTACCTTTGAAAATGTTGTCCTAACAGAAGTTGCACAAATGTTCTGTGAATAAAGTATGTTAGATATAACTTCTCAAAGGATAACTATGAAATGTTGAAAACCCTTGCCAGTCGGGATGAGATTATCATCAAACCGGCTGACAAGGGGGGGGAGTATCATCATACAGAATAAGACAAACTATGACCAGGAAGTGTTGAGACAGCTACAGAACACTTCACACTATGTACAACTACTAAGGGATCCCACAGATAAGATCAGATCCAACATTGCAAAGCTTACTAGCTTAGGCAGGGATGGTCTATGGCTTAGCCAAAAAGAATTTGAGTATTTAAATAAAAAAGACTTTTCGATCCCGGCGTTTTATACGCTACCAAAAATTCATAAGGACAGCACAAATTCCCCCGGAAGACATATAGTGGCGGGGTGCCAGTCTATTCTGCAACCATTAGCTGAATATGTGGACTTCTTCAATAAGCCTGATGTGGCCCTGACACAATCTTATACTAGAGATAGTACGAGTGTGATCAATCGATTAGAAGGACAGCCATTTGACATACAAATAAATGTCCTTGTTACTATGGACACAGAAAGCTTGTATACAAGCATACCACAAGCAGAAGCCCTAAACGTCATCAAAGAAGTTCTGGATAACAGACCGTGTCCTCAGCAGGTCCCGACAGACTTTATTGTACAATGTGCAAAGATTGCACTGGAAGACAATTATTTTATCTTTGAGAGGGATTTCAATGGCCAAATAAAAGGTGTGGCCATGGGCGCAATTTTAGCTCCGGATGTAGCAAATTTCTTTGTAGCCTCATTTGAGGATAGAGTCATTTATAACAACAATCCCTTTAAAAGCTGCATAAAGGAATATCTACGTTATATTGATGACGTTTGTTTAATCTGGGAAGGTTCTGTCTCTAGATTACAAGAATTCCACACATGGTTTAATGAACAGGACACTAATCTGCAATTTACAATGGAATATGATAAGGAGTCCATAAACTTTTTGGATCTCAAAATCTGGAATGATGAAGGTAAACTATCAATAAGTCTGTTTACAAAACCTACAGCAAGGAACACGCTCCTCGAATACACAAGCCATCATCCTCGTAATTTGCGGGATAACCTCACTTTTGGACAGTTTTTACGTATTAAACTAAACTGTACCAAAAGGGAGGATTATTTCAAGGAGGCTAATGTTCTAAAAACAAAATTATCATTGAGAGGTTACCCACACAGACTTATCAAACCTTCCATGAAACGTGCTTGGTAATATGATCGAGAGGCCTTGCTACAAACTAGAACTCAGCAAGAGAATGAATGGAATACAATTACATGTGTTACCACTTTGGCTCAGAATCTAATGCGATTAAAAATATAGTGACCAAGAATTGGCACCTAATTCATAAAATTTAACCACATATCAATTTACCAAGGTTTGCTTTTAAAAGATCACGTAACCTGAGGGACCATCTAGTTAAAGCATATAGAGAACCGGCAGCTACTAAGACATTACAAAACATGTGGGGACTTATGCCTATTGTTGATCACTACACTTGCGGACTATGTATAGCTTGTCAAACAACATCAATTGTTAAGTCATGTGTTATTAATGGAAAAAACTGCATACTACGAGACCACTCTAATTGTTTGACAAAAAATGTAATTTACTGCATACAGTGTTCTTGTTCCCTATATTATACAGGGAAGACCACACAGGAAGTTAAAAAAAGAATCCTCCAACACCAGTCATGCATCCGCTGTAAAGTTGAAACTGCCCCACTGGTAGAACACTATTTAGCAAAGGGTCACTCTCTGAGTGATATGAAATGGTTTGTTTTGGAAATTGTAAGGAGTTCACGAAGAAGACACAATGTGGATCGTCTGCTCACGCTAAAAGAAAATAGGTGGATTTGGACAGCCAAAACGGTGGAAAAGGGACTGAATTCATTTGTAGAATGGCAGACGTTGGCCACCTTGTAGAAACTGGATAGTGACTAATGAGGTCGATTTGTATTACAATCTGTATTGCAGTCTCTGTTCATGGTCAAAATAAAGGTTAGGGTTCTAACTAGGCAATATAGGTTTGTGTGTCTTTTAACATATTCTAACATATGATATGGTACAGTAGGGAGAGCTATCGCCATTAATGAATTGCGACATCCCTCAAGGTAGACAATTGCTTGTTTTAAATGTACATATGTTTGTAGACTGAGCTCTTTGTTTACGGCCAATAAAAAAGTATTTCCAATGACTAGTCATTAAAATCTGATGCATACCTAGGCGATTATGATTGCCTGGCCCAATGTTGTTTTTCAATGGGAGGTCAGGCATAACTCTCACTCCCAAGAAGGCCGCTACGTCGCGTGTGTCCCGATCACGTGATGTGTAATGGATCATAGAGTAGTGGAGAATTAGCGTCTGCACCCGACTGTTACGAGCAGAGTGCGGATTAACTCAGCGCTCTTCAAGTAAGTGCAATGGCGGTTCTGGTTTAAGTATAACTTAGGTTATTGGTGTTTTTGAAGCGAGAAAAGAGCATCACCTTATGTTTTGTTTTCTCTACAGAATACATACTGATAGAGCACAGTGAAAACTCCGTGTGTGAGTACCTCCAAATTTGTTTGAGACATACTAGAGAGGACACACAATGTTATCTGTGTTATTAGATATGGTTGGGACACTTGTGGTTAGTAACAAATGGTGAATAGATATTTTTCTATACTTTGTTTCCAGACATTTCTCGAAACCAAAAGCGGAAGGTAAGAGATAAGGACATAATTGTTTGTGATGCGTATTGTTAGTTAAAAATCAAAAGCAAGGTGCCTAAGGCCAGCTGTTTGATTATTTTGTAGGACACAAAATTTATCAATCATTGATGTGAGTAGTCAGGTTCTAACATTATTTAGTTTTTGTGCATGTCACATATAGCTTTGAATACAATGCTGCACGAACAGTTTAATAGGTTGGGAAACAACAAGCGTGCTACACACGTGTCACTCAGTTTTGTGGTGTATTTCAAAGGTGTAGGGGTAGAATGTTGTTTGGTATACTTGGAACCACCTTGTTTGGTGAGGGCAGTCGATACACATTGTTATACTCAAGGAATATTGTAAATATATTTATGATTGTGTATATGTTTTATATTAGATTCATGGTGCAACACATGTCCTGATGATGGTCTCGAAGAATAAGAGTGTGTGAGACCGAAACGTCAACGCATTGACACTGTTTTACTGTATACAATTACTAATCAATTCAATGAAATTGTATGTATACTGTTAAATAATAGATATATGGCTAAAGTGTTAACTGTGTCCATATTGCTGTAAAAAGTGTCAAGAAACTACTGCATATGCTGGAAGAATAGAGGCAGTAGATAATGAGTTGCTATACATGATATGTCGGATGGATTTTTGCCTATGCCATGCTAAAATGATATCTTTGTATGTGTTCTGATTAATTCTTTGATAAAAAAGATATATGTTTTGACTAATTTCTTGAGTTGTACTAAATTACGTTCACGGATGTGACAAATGTTAAGAATCTCTATATCATGGTAAATGAGTCCTCAAGGAGCGCTTGTTGTAGTGTTATTGAATATACCCAGTTCCTTGGGGAATAGTGGGTTGCCCTATTGTTGAATTACACCATACATACGCCAGCCTTGGTAACGTGCTTCAAATTCCAGTGCCAATGGACCCAGCACTCTTCAAGAACAACAGCACAGTCTCGCTCCTCTGAACGCCCGCCACCCGTAATGGTTTAACGTGAAGTGGGGGCCAAAAACCTGCCTTTAAAGTTACTCGCAGAGTCGGCAGGCATGTAGTTAAACAATAATGTTTAGTGTGTCATTGTTGTTCCCTCTGAGTCAGTGCAGCTGGTGGGTTATGAGCTGGAGTTGGGATACTGATAACAATTGCAAAGTCGCTCCTTAGTGCAAACCTGCAGTAACTCCTCATGCAGGTGATCACACGTCTTGGAGAATCTTCACAATAAAATGCATGTAGTCAGTGCTAATCACGTTTTTAATCATGCCATGTACGGCATGGAACTCATTTAGGGGTCGCCATGGGTTTCAGCTGCTAGCTTGCTCCTTGCGACCCCTTACACTTCCTTTGTGCCCCCTGGCCTCAGAGACAGCAAAGGAAGCAATAGCAATAGAGGAACAGGCATTTTTAATTTTTTTTATTTTAATAGATTTTCAGCATAGAACAATCAAACAGCAGTACATTGCACTGATATATTATGGGGTCAATTAATCTGTCCAGATTTGCCGGCCATTTTGTATTAGTTACATCAGTTTAAGGACCATCGACTCATATTTGCTTTGCACATTTTCAGCATATATCTGTCACATGTATCATCCATTGTTCCCCACGAGTGCACCCTCCATGCCCCCAGTACCCCTCCAACCATACCATGCCATGCCAGCTGTGCCTAGGGGTCTACAGGTCCTAGAGGGTGTCATTGTCCACCGCAGCCTGTCCTGTTCTGACAGATATCTTTGCAGCGGCTTCCATATGTCGCGGGGTTTTGATGTGGGTGGTAGTAACTCAGCATATGTGGTGAGTTGATCTTTACAATGGGTCATGTAGTTTAGCCATTCCTTGAATTTGGGGTCTCCTCCTGTCCCCTATGTGCAAGCAACCCTATTGATTGCAGCAGAATGTCCATTGTTTGTCAATGGGGTTTCTATTCCGAGTCCCACCCACGCGCGCCCCTCATGTCTCCACCAGGGGGGTTCCATTAGCACAGCTCTGTATAATCTAGACACTGGGTGGTGTAGGTTGCGGGTTTTGTAAGAGTACATGTAGTGTGTTAAGCGTGGAGGGGTTCTTTTGGAAAAGTTGGTGAGGCCGCTTTGGCATTGTGTCTGATTCTAATGTACATGAAAGTCTCTAGTGGGGTGCGTGTGCTCTCTTGAAACAAACATTGTACACTCTTTGAATTCTCCGTCATGGTAGAGGTCTCCCCATGTTGTGACTCCCCTATTTTGTAGCATGGTCCTGCAAGCCGCTTCACGAGTAACCAGAATGTGTGGGAGGTAGGGCAGGGGCAGCAGCGGGGAGAACAGTAGTGGCTTGTTTAATTTTTTCCCTAGATTTTTCCAGCCCAGCCCTGTGCAGCCCACAGTTGTGTGTGAGTGTCTGTTGCAATGAGGTTTAGCCCCTAGGAATGCTGTAGTGGGGAGGGGTGCCATGTAGCCCTTTTCTGTGTGGCATATGTGGTGGTGGTTGGAACCAATACACAGCGAAATGTGCTTGTGCATAGAGGTAGTAAATTCCATGTCAGGAGCCTCAAAGCCGCCTTTTTCGAAGGGCTGGGTAAGTGTGCTCCACCATATTCTGGCTTATTTGCCCCCCCAAGTGAGTTCAATTAGTTGTGTTTGCAATGTGCGAATGAACCGGCGCCCAGGAAGAATGGTATGTTTATGACTAGCTAAAGCAATTTCGGCAAGATTATCATTTAAATTAAGGACATTTCTTTTTTAAAATGTATTTATAAATGCTCCCTGCGAGTGATAACAGGTGTGTAATCCAACGTGTCACTGACTCCATGATGGTATCGACTGCAGTGCCATAATTGGCCCTCATCGTCCTTTCTTTGTGTCTGGAGATTACTATCCGCAAGTATTTAAGGTCAGAATTGCACCGTCTCAGGGGATAGTCCGAAGAAAATTAGTGTGTGTTCCGCAACCCCTCTCTTCTGCCCCCGCTATAGTGCAGGGACAACTCTGTTTGAGGTAACCGTTGCGCTTTATAAAATAAATAAATTAAAGAGGGAGTATCTGAGACTTATCCCAGTGAATAGTAACTCCCGACAGCCTCCCGAACTATATGTACTCTCGGAGAACAGTGTTTAGGCTTATATGCGGCTCGCGGATATATAAGGGGATATCGTCTGCATACATGGACACTGATAAGTGTTGTTATGGATATCTCAGTGTGTGTTCCCTATGGTGCTGCCACAGCTTTGCTTCCAGAGGCATGACTGGGAAGGCACATAGCACAAGTGATAGTGGGCACCCCTGCCTGGTGTCACGTGACATCTTTATGGGAGATGAGCAGCAACTATTGATTTGTACAATCGCTTGTGGCTGGTTGTACAGTAAAGTTATCCAGGAGAGAAAGAAGGGGGTAAACCCATTCTTTTCAATATGACAAATAGGTAGTCCCACTCTAGTGAATCGAAAGCTTTGGTGGTGTACAAACAGACAGCCATCGCAGCGAGATTGGGATCTATATGCTGTATTATTGCAAATAGGTGAAGAAAATTGTGGGAGGTAGCCTGCCCCAGCACGAATTCAGATGGTAATATCAGTTTGTCCATCAGCAGACTGAGCCTGTTGGCTAATATTTTAGCCAGTACTTTGTCATCACATTTTATGAGAGAAAGTGGCCTGTATGCTTCGCACTTGACATCACGCATGGTTGGTGGTAATATGGCAGCCGTGTTGACTTCTGCATCGACTTTCTTAAGTATGGGCACCAAGACTCCTACTTAACATTTATAAAAAATCAAATGGTAAACCTTCAGGGCCCACGGCCCTTCCTGATCTTAGCTGCATTATGGTTGCTCTGATTTCATCCTCTTCTATTTCAGCAGCCAGAAACTCCCTATGGGCCCCTTCGATTCATGCTAGCGCAAAATCCTCTAAGTATGTGGCCATTTCTACTGGTCGTTCTTTGCACGTTGTGTATGGGTCTGTATTGTAAGCTGTGAATGTATGGAGAATAACTGCAGTGTCTTTTTGCACACAACTCACAGAGGTTTACACTTCTAAAATATGACTAGAGAATCTAGTTGGCTGGACTGTTTCCGCTAATTCTTTGCCAGGTCTTTCCCCTTCTCCATATTGGCGCACCCTGTGATAATGGAGCGAAAAAGACATTCTTGTTCTGCTTCCAATTGATATTCAGTCATCAGGGTGCAGAGATTGGCTTTCACGTCTTCCCTTGGACCGCTCGAGTTGGTTCCCTGTCTTTAATATAAACTTCTAATTTGTGTATCATTTACTGAGTATCCCATAGTGTTCCTCCACCTTTTGCTATGCATATTCCCCGTAGTGTTAATGCTTCCCATATGGTCGTAATACTCAGCACTTAGTCTAGATTTCTTTCAAATAAGTCATTAATTTCCTGCCTGACCTCTTCCCTGAAGCAGGTGTCTAGGAGGTGTCTAAGGGACAATCTCCATGCTTGATGGGGGAGATAGATGTTGGGGCTGCAGTTGCATCAGTACAGGGAAATGATTGGAATATATACATGCCAAGTGCTCACCGCTATGGAGCCACGTGCCTAGGCATTTCGAAATAATACAGTAGCTGATTCAGGACCAGCTGGCATGTACGCCAGAATAAAACGAGCCCTCTCTGAGCATTGGGTGTAGCGTCCTCCACGCATCAATTAGGAGGTGGTCTTGTATAATACCTCTTAGATGCTTCCCCACAGCGTTGGGTTTTGTTGAATCACTGCGTAATCAATCTTTGCTCTGATCTAGTGTTAGATAAAAGTCTCCCCCCCAGATATGGTGCGTGGAACTGACATTAAGAATGTTGCCCCAAGTTTGTCATAAAAAAGGGGGTCAACTGTGTTTGGTCTGTAACAGTTGACCTGCATGATCGAGTGGGTGGTGATCTTCCCCCACATCAGGCAGTAGCGCTCCTGCAAATCTTGATGGGAGCCTCCATGGTGATATGGGATGCCTCGTTTGATCAGTATTGCTGTGCCTCTAGTGTGCCATACCATAAATGGGCGTGAGTCTTTCGATCCATAGCTGAGGTGTGTCTTTCCTGTCTGAACAGTAATCTAGTGCAATGTAAAAACAAGAACACTACCCAACTTCCTTTTTCCAGCCCCTTCCACACCAACGGCCCAATCCCATCAGCAAATCCCACCGCAAGATACAGAAGTGCCAAACGTAAAAGAACATTAAGAGAGTTGGAAAGTAGAACAAAAGTTGATGGGAATAGAGAGAGAAGTAAAGTATGACATTCATGCCAGAGGTTTATCAGATCAATTGGGAATTCCCGGTTGGGGGTGTCACCAGAGGTCCAGGCTTCTGCCCTTGAACAGACGAGGGTGCCCAGGAGAAGATTAGTTGTCGGTATCTTCCAGTTTGCACTGATTCCCTGCGGAGCGTTCCTTCTCCTCCAGGGATCTGTGTCCGACCTATATAGGCTGTGCTTAGTCGATAACAACTGCCATCCTTTTTTGAGAATCTCATGTCATTGAATAGCGAATGGGCTCATAATTGTTCATTGCTCGGATCCCAATGGGTGCGGTAGTAGAGCCGCTGGTAAGGAGAGAGTTTTAGGGTAATTGGAGGAGTTTCATAACTTTACTTAGTAATTTTTGGATAGTGGAGTTGCAGACCTGGAATTCAGGTTCTCTTCTGCAACAGGGACTCACCATCTACTCTCCCTCCGCAGATAGTCTTGGGCTTGCTGTGCATTAGTGAAGATGTGATGTTCGCCTTGCACTGTGATGCTTAATTTGGCAAGGTGCAGCATGGCATAAGGGATATTTGCTGTAGTTTGCGCTTCACAGGCGGATATTTTCTGCTTGCTTCTTGTACCGCTGTTGTGAAATCAGGGTAGAAGGAGATTGCATTTCCTTCATACATGAGGCGTCCCCATTCCCTGGCTAGTCAGAGCACCGCGTTGTGATCTCAATAGTTTAGTAACAGGGATATGATGGGTTGGGGCAGCGTGCCTGGCGGTGGTCTTGCTGCTAACAATCTGTGTGCCCTCTCCACTACCAGTCCTCCATTCGTCCCACCACTGTGGATTCAGGAAGGCCAAGGATGCGAAGGATGCCATTACACTGGATATTGAAACACAAATCCAACACGCCGGATTCAGAAGCCTAGATCTCCTTGGTTTACCACTAGCGTCCTTCTAACTTTTGGGACACCATGAAGAACATACGGCAACCATCCCGGGATTAATTTTGATTAACCCGTGTCGCCACCGGGTCGGAATTATCACCGGTACTGTGATTCCAATGATCTTTTGCAAACATAACAGCCCTGAAGAGTCACAATTGTACCACGTTGTGACGAAACACGTGTCGGCTGGTTTGTTCATTCTTTTTTGATCTGGATAAAAAAAAACATTAAGAAAAGTTGTTTAATTTTGGTTTTCACACTAAAACCATCACCCTTATACGTTTGCACAGGACTTTGTTCTATATTCAATGTGTAGGTCTTGACTTGCACACTCGCAGGGGTAGTTTTGTTTGGGTTTGTTCCCCCTGACCTGTTAGCACCGTTCTTATTTCATTTTTGCATCGTAGACTATTTGCTTACTTGCCAGAGCGCCATTTCTTCCTGTCCTCAATCTAAACCCTTCACTGATACAGCTACATGTTCTCCTCATAGCCCTCCATTCGTCCCACCACTGTGGATTCTGGAAGGCCTAGGATGCAGAGGATATTCCTCCTGGATATTGCCTCTAAGTCTTCGTTCTTGGCAGCAATGGTTAATAGGAGGCGATCGATTAGTTGCATTTGGTCCCCCCCGCTGCATAGAAGTATCCTTGAATATGCGTTGTTCGGCTTCACTTATGCACCCATCCTGCTTTTCTAGTCTCTGTGTGATGGAGTCCATGCACATACTTATGGTTTCCATGTTTGTTTCTATGGAATTCAAGCTGTGGCGCATGGCCAGGAGCAGGTAATGCATGTCAGGGTCATCCGGATGAGATTGTGAGTGTTGGCCATCTGCCGAATCTATGGCTGCTTCTCCCGTTGCCCCGAGTTGATTTACGAGCTTCAAAGGACAGTTTAGATTGCTTTCCGGCCATTCGTGCCATTTCTTCAGTTTGTGTCGATAGCGTAGAGTAGCGCAGGGTCTCCTGACAGCAAGAGAGGAGATGTGGCAGTTCTCTTGCCCAATCCGGTAGTACTTGAGGTTATGTCGGAATGAGGGCAGTATCCCCTCCCCTGTATCATTAGTGGTACCCCTTTGCAGGTCCAGCCTAAGGCAATGCTTTCCTTCTTCCGTCCCAAGGGCGGTATTCAGCAAGGGCCTCCTCTAAGAATTGTGCCTCCAATCTGCCAGCTCTTGTGCCAGTCGTGGTATTTTCACGGGCGTGGCTGCATCCCTAGTAATAGTATGGGTCGTTTCAATATCTGCTTATGTAGGTTACTCCTACTGTGATGGGGGTGGGGGGAGTTGCTAACTGCACCACATATGATTTGCACAGGGGTTTAATGTGGGCATGCAAACTAAGTTTCAGCGCTAGGTCATATATTCACATGAGCCATAGGGCATAGATCAGTTGGTAGCCAAAACAAAACGCTTTCCACTTCACTAGTATTCTTATGTATTTTCATGCTCTTGCACTCTCAAATTCTGCACTAGCTCATAAGCGAGCTTGCCATGAGTGATTTTGGGCCTGCCTTGTGGTAGCTATTATGGAGTATGCAGGCTTCATATACCCATGTGCATTAAACCTGGCTTCGGCTTGAAATGTATGTTGAGAGGAGGATACTGCTCAATGCTAATTCTTTTTCTGAAGCGGGAAGGGCCGCGGCTGCCGCCCCCTCTGAGCACACTCTGTTCTGGGGTCTGGGAGCGGAGGCTAGCAGGAGCATATCGGGCCTCCCGCAAGGCGCACCTAGGCCTGGCTGGGCCGCCTCTGCAGGGGGTTCTGCTCTCACTCAGCCTGCATCGCTTCCTGCCGTGACTCTCGCCTCCTAACCATTCTCCCCTCCACCAGTCCAGTCCATGCAGTCAGTGGGGCCTCGCAGATCTTACCGGCACTGAAGCCTTCCTCAGCTCATCTTCGGCTGTTTTTTTCCAGCTGTTTATGTCTCTGACGGTCTTCACTGGGCTGATCTGTCGTCTCTGGCTCCTCATGTTTGGGTGTCTCTGCGGCTTGGGTCCAATCTGTATGATTTGTTCTGCGCTGCTTCCAGCAGCCACTGGTTGGTAGTTGGCCGTATTTACCCCTGCGACAGGCGGAGGAAGGTCCGGCCCCCCGTGGCTCTGTAGTTTTTTTCATCCGGTCAGGTCTTTGCTGTTCGCAAAGGCGGGGCGTCACTGTTAGCTGGTATGTGCCGCCATCTTCTCCTGCGATTCGGCCTCTGCCGGTCCGGTCGCGTTTTCTTTTTGTTAGGGCCAATATATATCTAACTTAATTGTGAGGAGGCATGGTTGGAGCAGCCGGCGAAGAGTGTCTTATGTTCCCCAGTTAGCTCCTCGGGGAGCTGGATATATATCGGATTATGCGCCTGCCCGAGGCCACCCTGTGGCCATCAGGAGGGCGGGCCCTTAGTCGCGTAGGGCTGCCCCCGTCCCGGAATAAGGTCAGCCACTCCTCCCCAGGGCAGGCGTTGCTCTGTGGGATGGGGGCGGGTCAGTGACGCACGTCCGGGGGCGGCAGGCAGGGAGAGGGGGGTATATCTCTCCCTCTCGCCATATCTCAGGCCTCTTTGCCGCTCCGGACGTTGTGCGCTCCACGTCACTTGTGTCTGTGTGTTATTTGCGGGATGTTGTATATGTTGGGGCGGGGGGTCCTGTGGCCCTGAAGTGACTATGATCCCGGGTGGCAGGAGCCTCACATTAGTGTGGCCATCTTGATCGCCGGCTCTCTGGTGCCCCCAAGGAACAGGCATTTCATACCTCTCTTTGTATGAGCAGCTTCTGAAGGCAGCTGGGTACAGAGCAAAATTGGAACATTTAAATGTTTCAAGTTTTTGGAACAGCTAAATTGTTGCTTAGCAACAACTTTAAGGCTTCCAGCCTCCACCAAGCACAAGTCAGGCTGGACACTTTGGTGTGCTTCTAGACTGGCCTGTCCTGCTTCCTAGTGTTATAGGACCCCAACTTTCTTTTTGGTTGTGACCTGCACTTTTGCAGAACAAAGCATTTTCACAACCTGCCAGCGCTTCGTCCATCATCTCCTAGTGTTTGCTTTGTTTGCCTTCGAACTTAGAAGGGGAAACCTGAGGCGGAAAGCCGGGACCCCGTAATTTTACCAATTCTGTTTGGATTCAGACTAAGTTCTGCCTTTTAAAAAATTGTATTGTGCCCACATTTACGTGAATTGACAATTTAGCCTACCTGCTTCAAAATTGTAGCCCTGATAGTCCCGAACCCCCGGTCCTCCGTCTTCAGCTGGGGCTGGAGGGAGACTGGTGAAAGACCGGGCAAGTGGGAGACGCCATCTTGGGGAGGGTGCAAGGTCGGTGCACTAGTTGCTCGGACCCCACCTGGCCGATGTTATAAAAAGCCAGCTTCAGATTACGCCTGAACTTAGAAGGGAAAACCTGAGGCGGAAAGCCGGGACCCCGTAATTTTACCGCGACTTTGTAATATTTCAATTCTGTTTGGATTCAAACTAAATTCTGCCTTTTAAAAAATTGTATTGTGCCCACATTTCCGTGAATTGACAACTTAGCCTACCTGCTTCAAAATTGTAGCCCTGATAGTCCTGAACCCCCGGTCCTCCGTCTTCAGCCGATTTTGGGGCTGGAGGGAGACTGGTGAAAGACCAGGCAAGTGGGAGATGCCATCTTGGGGAGGGTGCAGGGTCGGCGCACTAGTTGCTCGGACCCCACCTGACCAAACGCCCCCACATAAGGATGACACCGGGCCAGACGTGCAGCGGACGCGCGCAGCGGGCGCGTCGGTGGTGCGCCAAAGGCAAGCCCGTCTGCGCCCGTCCGCGCCAGATCGCGACGTGAGGCGGAACACGCTGCCCACCCGCCCACATCCACGCTGAGTGCTCAAACACCCGGACTCCATTCATACTCAGGAGAAACACTTCGAACTATAATGCGAACTATGCCCAAAAGACCAAGTAAGGGGGGGAATGTTGTTGTACCTTCCCTTTCCTGCTAGAGGGACCTCTGTCGTGCAATACATGCCAATTTCAAAGCATGCAGGGGGTGCTCCCTAGTAGGATGTCCCCATGGGTGGAGCCTCAGGGCTGCCAGCTGAACCTCACCCATATTCTATGCAATGCCCGATCGCTTGCAAAGCACGCGATAGAAATCTGGGACCTGATCTCAACCCACATGCCGGATCTATGTTTTCTCACAGAGACATGGCTTAACCCCGTTAATATACCAGCTATTAATATAGCAATACCCACTGATTATAATTTTATTCAACTTGATAGAAAGGAAAAAACGAGAGGGGGCATAGGCATTGCTTTTAAAAAGGAGCTCAAAGTTCAATGGACATCGTTTGTAAATAACGACACAATGGAACTAGGTATGTTCAGAGTACAAGTGTCTCCAACAGTCTCTTGGGAGGGAGCCCTGCTATACCGGCCACCCAGCCCTAAATCCAAATTTATTTTCATCTCGGCTTTGACAGAACTCATTGCAATGCAGGCAATAACCTCCAAGAACTTCATACTTCTGGGGGATTTTAACTTTCATGCCGAAATCGAAGACAACCCAGAAGTGAAGGCACTCCTTTCAAACTTGAGCGACATGGGACTTACCCAGAAGGTGCTAGGTCCCACACATTCTGCAGGCCACACCTTAGATCTCATATTTACGAATTTACAACACCTGGAAGTACAGCAGCCGCTGCCGCTCATTTGGTCAGATCACTATCTGGTCCAATTTTCTCACCAATTTCAAGTAGGTCCAAACAATAAGGTCAATCCCCTTTTCCAACGAGGAAACTATAAAAGACCCTGGCACAAGCTGACGATGGATAGCTTTGCCAAACTCTTCATCGACCAATCCATAAAACTGGAACAGATGGACCAAGACCCCTCAGCTATGCTAGATAGTTTTAATCTAGTTCTAACAAAAACTTTGGACATAGTGATCCCAAAAAAAAAGGCGTCTTTGTCAACAAAGAGACCCTCAGCCCCATGGTACTCAGACGAGCTTAGGTCTCTAAGAACAACATGCCGAGCACTAGAGAGGAAGTGGAGGAAGGGAAAACTATTAGGAGACAGGACAACTTTAAAAACCGCTCTAGCTCACTATCATCAAGAAATAAAAAAGGCCCGTTGCTCCTATATCCAATATCAAATAGAAAAGTCAAAAAACTCGACCAAAGCTCTTTTTAATATTGTCAGAGACTCCTCCTCACCCTCAGTATGCAAACAATCACCAGTAGAGTCACAGGACTTATGTGACTCTTTAGCATATTTTTTCCATGAAAAAATTGAAAAAATCTACTCAAATTTTTCGGACCAGGATACTAACAATATCCAAGCAAATGAACAGTCAGATAATCTCCCCACACCTAACAGAGCTTCGCTCAACCATTTGAACCACATTTCACTTGCGGAGACAATGAAACAGCTAGCAGTAGCTAAATCAGGCTCTCCGCAGGATATATGCCCACCTAGCACAATGGCTCTTGTGTCCTCGGTATGCGCTCCTGTTATTCAACGAATTTTCAATGTATGAAACAGGCCTCATTCCTAGGGCTTGGAAAGAGGCCTCCATGCGGCCTATTTTAAAGAAACCCACCGCAGATCCACTGGAGCTAAATAATTACCGACCGATATCCCCGCTTCCTTTACTGGGGAAATTACTGGAATCTAATATAAACATCCAGCTCAGTCAATATCTGGAAGCAAATGATCTGCTGGACCCTTCCCAGTCGGGTTTCCGGCCAGATTTCAGTACAGAAACTGCAACACTGGCGGTTACCGACTCGCTGAGACGCACCCTCGACGCCGTCGGCTCTGCAGTCCTGATCCTCTTAGATCTCTCCGCGGCCTTTGATACGATATCCCATCAAAGGCTGGTGGAGAGACTAGGCGAGTGTGGCATCGGAGGCACCGCCCTGCAGTGGCTGAAAGACTTCCTTAGGGACAGATGGCAAACCACTATGTTAGGACCATTTGTCTCAAAAAGGAAATTTCTGCTGGACAAGGGGGTGCCACAGGGATCGTGTCTTAGCCCCACCTTATTTAATATTTATCTATCCCCCTTGGCAAAACTCATCCAATCCTTCGGCTTTGAGATTATCTCCTATGCCGATGATACGCAGCTACTGTTTCCAATTGGCAATAACATCCTGAATGAGAAACAGCGCTTCATGGACGGTATGCTTGCAATCGCAAATTGGATGAGGAAGCAGTGCCTACAGTTAAACCCAGAAAAAACAGAGCTAATGCTCCTAGGGAAATCCGCACATCTCTGGACTGCTGATTGGTGGCCCCCCAAATTGGGTGACGCCCCAAAACCTTCCACCTCCGTAAAAAGCTTAGGAATCCAATTGGATGCCAAACTTGATATGAAGGACAACATAAAGAACATCACAGGCTCGTGCTATTACAATCTACGGTTATTGCGAAGAATCATCCCCTACCTACCCTTGGAACATCGGAGAACCATAGTGCAGGCGATGATAGGAAGCAGGTTGGATTATGGCAATGCCCTACTGGCAGAGTGTTGGAACTACGGCCCTATCCAAACTACAGGTTATACAGAACACGGCGTCAGAATGGTCTTGGACTGTCATCCTGGAGCTCCATCTCACCCGCTTCTAAAACAGCTACACTGGTTGCCAATTCAAAAGCGCTCTGTGTTTAAGATCTGCTGTTTGTCCTTCAAAGCTCTTAGAGGCGAGGGTCCGGTCTACCTCAGAAATAAGCTCTTTAAGCATTCGAGTGAATGTAATCTGCAATCCAATTCCCTTGCCCTCTTGAACATTCCCCGGATTTGACTCACTCGCACAGGCGGCAGAGCGTTCTCGTTTGTAGCACCTAAATATTGGAACTCGCTTCCTCTAATACTGCGGGGATCCACTAATTATTTATCCTTCAGGAAACAACTAAAATCTTGGTTGTTCTGATCCTCCTCTCTCCGCCTTTCTGTCCTTTGTCGGTTTTCCCTTCAGGTAAAGCGCTGAGATGCCCCTTGGTGATTCATGCGCGATACAAGAACAATTAACATAACATAACATTAATTGGCAGGGTATGCCCAGACATGGGTCCCTTGCTCACTTTGCCACTGGATTCAAGCTAGCCTGGCTGATGTGGGATGTTAGCCGAAACCAGTCCCAGGATGTTTGTTTCCGGTCCAGGGAAGAAATGGCTTGTTAGTTCGGGCTGGACTGTTCCCATGAGGCACAGGGTCAAGACTGATTTGCATATAGCTATGTCTGAACTGCGGTGGTGAAGTGAGCTAAAGAACGATGATGGATTCAACCTAGATCTGTGACTGGGGGTGAGTGTCTGAAAAGTTTCAGTACTCCGTCCATCATCTCCTAGTGTTTGCTTTGATCGCCCTAAGTTGTCAGGGTATGCCCAGACGTGGGTCCCTTGCTCACTTTGGCACTGGATTCAAGCTAGCCTGACGATGAGGGATGTTAGCATGAAACTGGTGCCAGGATGCTTGTTTCTGGTCCAGGGAAGACATGGATTGGCAGTTCAGGCTGGACTGTTCTCATGAGGCACAGGGTCACGACTGATTTGCATATAGCAGTCTGAACTAAGGTGGCGAAGTAAGCTAAAGAACGATGATGGATTCAACCCAGATCTGTGACTGGGGGTGAGTGTCTGAAAAGTTTCAGCACTCCGTCCATCATCTCCTAGTGTTTGCTTTGGAATCACAACATGGCAGTCCCAGTAAGTGGTTTCAGTTTATTTTTTGTTTACTTTTTTTAATATTTGCAAACCAGTGTGTGGTTATGTTCCTCCTACAACATTACATATCTGCTTGATTGTGTACATGTTTGACATTTCAATGACATATTTATGACCCTTTAGCCCCAAATCTGAGTTGCTTGGTACTGTTAGGGTGCAAACTCTCATGCAATTCTGGGTTAAACCCCCTGGAATGGAGAAAAATTCAGCACACCCAGAATTACAGTCAGAATCCTGCGCAACATTTCATTTCGGGTGACATGCATGGTAAAAGCTGGCAGTTCTTGCACCGTAGCTGGTGACGTGATTAAAGCTGGAAGTTCATGCACCGTAGCGGGTGACACGCCTGTTTAAAGCAGACAGTTCATGCTACGTAGCTGGTGTCACATGTTAACCCCTTCGCAGCGGGGGTAATTCCCCTGCTGTGCTGGGGGGCGGGGGGTACGCACAGCGACCCGGTGCTCATGACGAGCTCATCTCGTCATGAGGCACAGTGCTCATGTGCTCATGACGAGCTGAGCTCGCCACGGCCACACCCATTTTCATGGAACGTTCAGCACAGCAAGGGAATGATCCCCGCGTGTGAGCGTTCCACGGCTCATGACGAGCTCAGCTCGTCATGAGCACATGAGCACACGAGCACCGTGCCTCATGACGAGCTCGTCATGAACACGGAAGGAGTTAAAAGGTAGCAGTGCATGTAATGTGCTGTGTAACACATGGTTAAAGATAGCAGTTTATGGAGTGTAGCAGATGACATGCCTCGCTAAAGTTGGCAATTCATGCACCATAGTGGGTGACATATCTGTTTAAAGCAGCCAGTTTCTGCACCGTAGCTGGGGGTCACATTTTATAAGCTGTCAGTGCATGTGATGTGCTGTGTAACAAATGGTTACAGATAGAAGTTCATGCAGCCTAGCAGGTGACATGCATGGTAAAAGGTGGCAGTTTAGGCACTGTAGCGGTTGACATGCCTGTTTAAAACAGGCAGTTCATGCTACGTGGTGGTGCTCTAGGCTTGTAATGGATTATGTGTCTTTGGAAATCAGTAAGGGCGCCGTACATGTGACTTTGGCGGGGAAAATGTGCTTAAAGTTGCCGGTGTGTTAACAAGTTGACAAGTAGAAGTGCTGAGGTGTTCTGCAAATGTAGTATAGTGGTTAAAAGACATGGAGATAACTGTCAGCGGTCTGTGCGGTTTGTGTAAGTGGGGTTAAAGGGAAAACCACTGTGTATGACTTCTTGATTTGTTACCTTTGCCTCAAATTGTAAAGCCAATGATATCCTTCGGGATCTAGTTCGCGCTATATAAAACTTTATACATAAATAAAAATATTCAAAGAGGTGTAATGCACACATTTAACACCTGCTCTGAGCAGCTGATAAATTCATGCAGGGGCTTCAGTGTGGGGCGAAGAGGCGAAGGGAAGGGTGGGAGGGGAGAACGACCATTACATGCTTCCTCCACACTTTGCTTGAGAGTGAGGCTGAGCCACGAAATAAGTCCAGACTGCAATGCAGTCCTTTCCTAATGCAATTTAACAACAGGATTTTCCATCTGGTCAAATATGGTCAGATGTTCCAGCACTTGGTAAATTTATTCTAAACATGTTTGAGTGCAGGTAATTCCACACAGGAAATCTGCTCCACTCAACCCATAATGAGGGTCTGTTAGTGGCAATTAATCACTGGGGTATGAGAAAGTTGTGAGGAAGTTCTAAAAACTGTTTTTAAGGGGACCATCCTTTACAACGCAACTTTTACCATGCACTACCATTACAACGCAACCATTACAACGCAAGTCATTACAACAACTTGCTCTGGGGGGCGTTGTAGGATAGGGAATAGTTTAATTTTCTATCCAACACCGTCCCTACTATCCACGGGGACTGGAGTTGGAATAGAAAATTAAACGATTCCACTATCCAGCGCCCCACAACGCAAGTCATTGTAACGACTTGCGTTGTAAAAATTGCGTTGTAATGGCATGCATGGTACAAGCATGCGTTGTGATGTCATACAACCGTTTTTAAAGCTGTGAAAGCTAAATTAAACAAAAAGTTGGTAAGGTTTTAAAAAAAATAATAATAATGGGGGGAAAAACAGAACCTCCACAACAGCAGGGGACTTTCTTGTGGCCTTCGTGGCAGCCTGCAGTCTTTAGCTGCCACACACTCCATAATGAGTTAGTAAAATATTTATATAGTGTGAAATGTATGAATTAAGACTTCATGATGGTAAAACAATGCTCCTGTTTTCCCACAACTTGAAATACCACCCTTGAGGGACAGGCCTTTTGGTGACCAGGAATACCAATTGAGCTACGTTTGAGCACGATTTCCTTTAACCGCATAAGAGTTCATTTAGTTAAGACTTAATTACAATTCCAAAAGAGACATTCCAGATCAATATTGGAGTCTATTGCGAAGTCAGGGAGCCTTTCCTTTGATATCCTTAAAGGTACCCTTGCGAACCCTGGCACGCCCCTGGTAACCCCTGAGATGCAAAATAAATGCCAGGATCAGAAAGAAAGAGGGGCGGTAATTAGTCCTGTTTGCTTTCCAGTGCACCACCCGAACTGGAACTTTTTATTCATTAGACTGTCCAACAAACTTCAACAATTATAACTTAGTAAAAAAGACATTCTGAAACGCAATACACAAACTTATGAATTAACATAATGCTGGCATGCAAAGTTGTAAAAAACGTCTCCACAGCTGCCCCCAAGGAGCAGATTTCCAAAGTTTACTGTTGCCTCTTTGCCCTAAAAAGCACAGAATACTTTCCTAAGCAGGAGACAGGGAGGGATGTATAGAACCTCATGCTGTGCATGTAGTTACAAGGAAGGTATAGAGACTTCCTGAGGTGTGGCTAATAACCCACATGCCTGTCCAGTGCATTTTCACTTTCTCTGCTGCCTGTAGATGAATGAAATTCCAGTAAGAAAATTATTTGAGAGCCTAATTGCAAGTCCCATGGTAATCCTTATGGGCCAGTAGCAGCAGTAACCTGCCTTCTTGGGATTACAAGTTCTGTGGTAACTTCATGGAGCCGGTGCATTCGACTCCAAAATCTCAGCGAATGATAGTAGCCGAAATTACTGGGTGAAATGTTTTATAGAAATAGATAATTACAAGGGGAATAGGGTGTGATATTCCTGAGTTCCTCCATAATTCCTCATTTTTTAAGGTATCCTCAGTTTACACCTTATAATGTTCAGGAATGGCACCCACACCACCTCATAGATCTACCCATGCATGGAGTATCTGTGATTCTGAGGTGCAGGGAGAGTAATGGCCTAAATCTAGGGCTTGCCTTTGATGAGTGTGAGGGTGCATGAAGTCGAACAAGCCCAGATCATCCAGCATGGTTTCCATGAGATGGTGAGGCTTCCTGGCTGACATCTTCCTCAGACCACAGTGCCTTCTGCGGATGCCAAGCTTTTGATTTCCTAGAGTAGTGTGAAATGAAACAGGAGCACGATTGAGCTGAGATGAAAAGTGGGAAATGTGGCAGTAAGAGAGGAGTTATTGATAAGTGGCCTAACAGAGGAAGATGAAATATGGAAGATTGATGTCAGAGAAGGAAAACAGACTTTACAAAGTGGGCATTACAACTTTATTGCCTTTACCATGCAATGGCTTTACCTCGCAATACCTTTACCACACATTACCTTTACAACACAAGTATGCCTTTACATCACAAGGCAAGTATATGTAAGGTAAGTGTATGTGTGTTTTATTTATATATTTAGGGGTTTGGTTGGGTAGGGGTATTGACTGGTAACAGTGTTTTTAGTGTTATGGAGTTGGGTAGGGATACAGGGTGGTGAGGGTGTTTTTAGGGTTTAGGGGTCAGTAGGGATATGTGATGGCAAAGTAATAATTAGGTGGCGATTTGGGGGTTTCCCGCCAATTTAAAAATATGTGTGTGTGTGTGTGTGTGTGTGTATATATATGTATATCTACAGATATACATACACACACACACACACATATATGTGTATATATATATATTTATATATATACATATATAAACACACACAAACCTACACATATCTATAGGGTATATAGGGATTTCACTGACCTTTATGTATACTTACCTTGCATTGAAAAGGCATGCATGGTAAAGGCATATGTATGATAAAGGCTTGCATTGTTAACCCCTTTGACGCTCGTCATGAGCGTACGAGAGGTCTACCTCATGACGATCTGAGCTCGTCATGAGGTACAGCTCTCGTACGCTCATGACGAGCTGAGCTCGTCATGAACCGTGGGATTTGCGCATCTTTTGCGCACAGCGGGAAAATGCGCAGCGCCGATGGTGTTAAGGCAATGTGTAGTAAAGGTATTGCATGGTAATGGCATGTATCGTAAATGCATGCATTGTTAAGTCATACAACCATCAGAGAATGTTTAAGATAAGTGGGATGGTGGGGAAGGTGTCGCAGATGATTAGAGAGAGGGAGAATCAATGGATAGCGACAGTTAGTTGTTGAAGATAAGGGTGAAGATTGTATGGGAGCAAACTGAGAGAACGCAAGACAGCTGATCTAACGGAGCAGGGAATGGTGGTGATAATGAGAGAGCTGGAGTTGGGAGGGAAAATGGGAAAGATGCTGGTGAACTTGAATTATGTAGAGAGAAATCTGAACAAATTAGAGTGATGAAGTTGGAAGTAAGAGTCACATTCTGAACCCAAATTAGAGTGAAGGGTGTGCAGAGAAAGGAGAAAGAAGAGAGAGCACCTGTCTGATAGAGAGGTAAGGGAATAAGAGGGAGCTATGAAGCGAAATATGTGAACAATATTAATTAGAATTGGTATTGGGTGAGAACAGGTAATACAACTGTGAGAATAAGAGAGAGTTGTTTATAAAAGTGTGGTTAAGAGATGAACTGGGAGAGGAGAACACATCAGAGGGTAGCAGAAGATAGCAGCTATGTAGGTGAGAGGGATCCTGAGGCAGAGCTGTGATAGGTAGAGATAGGTAATGGAAAAGACATGGGATGATATGATAAAGGTATGCATGGTATATCTATTTTATTAATGTTGAACTAATTGTAGAGTGTATACCTTTAGTGATGTACTTCCTGTGATATCACCAGGGTCAAAGGTCACATGGCACCACTGTCGGGAACACATCAAAGGACATATGATGTCACTACCTGTGATGTCACTAGGATCAAAGGGCATGTGATGTCCATGTTGTATAATTAAGTAGACACCCTCAATGTCTGCAGCAGGCCAGTCTCAATAATCTTGCGCACCAGGGCCAACAAAGCAGACACGGCTCAACTCAGTTCATCAGTGCACATTGGAAAATTAAGCAGATCAAATGCCCAACACATCTGTTCCGTTGACTGCAGGCTGTCCGGTGTAAAATATACTGGTGGGGCTTCCAGAGTACTTCTCTTTTCTTCAGGCTTTAATCTCCCTTCTCCTGGTGCCTTTAGTAGGTTCACTTTATCTTCATATCCTTTCATGCGTGGTTTCTTTTCCGGTCGTCCTCAGTATTGTAATGAAGATACTATCTTGTAGGGAGGTAGTCAAGTAGCAAAGTCTCGTTAATTATAAGTTGTCTGTTTTTTGTATATGTAATATCATGGGGGCCTATTACGATGGCTGAAGGCCCTCCACCGACAGCCATCAGTGGCGAGCCTTCCGCCATCGTAGTGCTGTTTTCCCCCCAACATATTATGATGGCGGGGGGAAATCGATGAGTAAGCGTGGCGCGGATCTTACAGGGGGTCCTTTTCCGACCGCCTGTCGGACCGAAACATAGCCCAGGGATTATGATATCCCTTTCCTCCGTTCACTTTGCGGTGGACAAACCACCACAAAACGAATGGTGGAAATAGATTTGGGGGCCCGTAGTGGGCCCCCATTAATCACTGGAGCAGGGAGATGTACCCTAGGGGCACCTATGGCGCTCCCCCTACATATCCCTGCACCATGTGGCAGGTCCCTGCAATGCCTGCTGCATGGTGCAAGGATGTGTCTGCACCCTATATTTGAATTGTGGTGGGGCTGCTGACTGCATCCCTGCCACAATGTAAAATATAGGTGTTGCGACCTGCCATGGTGGCGGTCACATCGTGATTTGGATTGTGGGGAGGCTGCCTCATAGGCGCCAGGTCCTAAATCCGTAATGATGGCGGACGGACTGAAATCTGCCCACCATCTCATTGAGCCCCTTAGTTACAAGTTACAGGTTAAGTCTAAATAACCCCACCAAAAGCAGCCTCCTTGCTGCTCAGCCCACTGTCTCCAACTGACATTCATACCAACCAGGCACTCATCAACATTTCTTTACATCTGATCAGTAGGAAACAGGGAACTATGGAGAGAATGCATAGCAACAACCACAGGTTACATCAGGTTTATTTCTGTATACAAATGTTAAATAAAAGAAAGGGCAAGTATTTACCATGTGCTGCGAATAAGTAATGGCATGCTGAATTGTTGTTTTCTACAATTCCTTATGTATTGGAGATATCACAATTTTTGACCCAATAACCTTCGCTAGATTTGATATGCATCTGTGAGAACATTTCTGAGATGTGGTTTTGACTGCAAATCTCGTGACTGGAATGTCTGTGCAAATAAGTGTTTGCACAGAAATCAGATTTTACTCGTCCACTTTTAATATACAATGAATGTATATGCAAGCGTGATGAGCGTACCTGCAGCATGTTTGAGTAATTAAACCTACCTTGCAAAATGGGCCACATGCTACTTATTCTACTTGGTATACGAAATACAATCAAAAGTAAAAAAATTCAGCTGTTAACTGTTGGATAAATAAATAATGCGAACTAAATAATGTGCACATCCCCGTTTCTTGGTAATTAAACTTTTATTTCGTGAGTCTATTTTGTTCAGTTTGACTCATACGTTTTATCTTTCTCTGTTTTAAAAACACGCTTCAGATGTAATTAATTTTAACCATATTTAGACAAAACATCTTAAACGTTTTTTCCATTTGTGACTAATCTGAAGCAGGAAATGGCACCGCAGATAAGAATGCACTTCTAAAGTCCAGGACCAGTCTAACAAGACAGGATGGGTGGAAAAAAGAACCAGAAGTTAGAGCTTATATTTATCATTTTGCTGGGCAGGGGAAGTTTCCTGGGAAATTTTGGCAGAGGCTGTGTGCATATATTACAGAATGTTAGCTTTCAATCGAAATTTGGAAAGAAAAGAGGACAGATTAGAACTCTACAATAATTCCTGTCCCTGCCACTTCACATTAGCAAATTACTTAACAGAACACTCATTTTAGACAGAAAATGCATGATTTATCGAGTATTTTGAGATTATTTCAATTTGAGGATATGGTGCTAGAATAGATCTTTGATGTATTCAAGGGTCTTTTAGGATGACGGGCTGATTATGTCCGCCCGCCATCCTGTCGGACAATGGGACCGCCCGCCATAAGGGCGGGGGTCCCGTCCTTGGAATTAGGATGCACCCGCCACAGTGTCGGGTGCATCCTGTATTTTTACCATGACGGCGGGAGATGCTGAAAGCGCCGCCCGCCGCAATGGTAAAAATGCATGTTGTGCATTTCAAAGCACAACATGACAGGCACCGCGCGGTGCCTGCCATGTTACACTTTGAAATGGGGGGGGTACCATAGGTACCCCCCATGGTGCACCCCCCACCCCCCCGGAGTCCCAGGGGTACCCGCAATGGGCCCCCGCAGGGAGTCTCCACAATGCCGCCACCGAAAGGCATTCCCCAAAGCCCATCCTAATATGGCTGGCGGTGTTTGATAGACACCGCCACCATATTAGACCTTTTCCACCCCGGTCACAAGGCAACCGAGGCGGAAAAGCGGCAGACGGTCTTTCTGTCCGCCGCGGACTCCCCAGCCATCCTAATGTGGCAGGGGGTCATTTCTGTGCGGAAGGCGGGCGGATTGCCCCCGCCAGGCCGGCGGTGGCAACCGCCAGCCTGGCGGGGGCAATCCGTCCGCCATCCTAATGGGCCCCTATGTTCGGTTTGCAGGTTTCAGATGAATTTACAAGCATTATATTTTTTTCGAGTTACTTTTATTTTATGAGGTTGCCAATGGTAAGGTTTTGGTGCACATCTCTGTCTATGAATGTTGGCTCACAGCAAAGATCAGCATTCGCTGCAGATCTCTCTGCCTAAACTGTTTCAGGAGGTGCGGCCTTAGCTGGTCAGCTGGTCGACAGTCGAAAGTGGTGGCGGCAGTGCAGTGGGCAAGGCAGAGTGCAGGAGCGGAGTTGGAGACAGAGCCTGCGGAGCCCGTAAACCAGAAACCACATCTGGCGGAGCTGTTTTGACGGCACCCTACACATCGACACACTGGCCCTGATTACAGGTAGCAATGCTGCATAGCCATAGCGGTGCGCCGACCCACAGTGTCCCTGCTGCAGTCGCTGCCTAACCGCAACTGATTCCTATGGGGGTGAGCAGCTGGCGATCTGCACGGGCCAGCTGCTGAGATTACAATTGGATTATACTTCCTACATTAATCAGAAATTGGACGGACAACACCTTCCTCCCTCTCCTGCTCAGCCTCCCGCCATCCCAAACCACGCAGATTAGCAAGGTGCTGCAAGGAGCAAGGACGCCTCGAAGGGGAGAGGGCATCTCCTCAGTAGCGTGGTTACCATCAGTCACTAGACTCCAGGGTCCATCACCTCAAGTGTGTGTGCCCTACCTTACTTAATTAGTTGCCTAGTGCACTGTGCTATCGAAAAGGCACTGTGTTAGCTTTGTTGTATAGATGTTGGTGTTTTAGCACATATTTATTCATGCTGGGTCATTAAAACTAGAGCAAGTATTCAGTCGGGTTTAGCCAGGAAAGTTGAGAAATATGGACAGAGGAGATATGGGCAGGTTCAGGTTAATAGGTGTAGGAATAGGCAGTTTCCATGGTACTGTAATTTGTATCTCTATTTTATTTTTATAATAGAAATATTGGGGCTTTACCTGGTCTGAGAGCTGTCCACAGGAGCAACAGGGGCAACTATAGAAGTTAATTATGAGTTTTACCCAGGAGCAAATGTTCCTCAGCAAGTAGCTATGGTCTATGACCAGTGATCCAGCAGAAGGCCTGAGATTAACACTTCACAGTCAACAATCAATTCAAATTGGGCCCATATAAACATTCAGGTTTTCTGGCTGTTCCGCTGGGGGTCAAGTTTTATATTCACTTTGATCTTATTAGTCAATACCTAACTAATCATCACAGATCAAAACTCTTCCTTTGGTCAAGCTCTCTTCCCCATATGTAAATGTTGAGTGTTTGTTAATTTTTTTTAACTTATTTTCTAAATCTAGAGATTAGTACTTGTTAAAGAGGAATTGATCCAAGCAAGTTCAGTTTTCTTGAATTCTTGATCCACCACCAGAAGCAAATACACCTCGGCAGACTGTGCCCAACAGCAACTATTCTGCAGCAGGCATCTATGTGACGCACAATGCAGCAACTAGTTCCGAGAAGATCATCAGTGGTGGATGAAAGGAGAACCCGTTTCAGGTGATAGGCTCTTTCCAGGACCAAACTGGCAATGTCCTTAACATGTCAACCTTCACCTGGATGCCTCTGCTGGACACGCCTAGATTCCAAATTTAATAGGGGCACAAATTTAGCAATCACCTGGACAGGGTCCAATCGGTGTCCTACATGCCATAGACTGGTGGGGCTAATCTAGTACCAAAGTTCAGCCCTAATGCACAGCTGATCAAGTCGAGCCACCTTGTTGTCAATCTAGCTGACTTACTGGGCACGATGGAAAAAGTAGGGAGTTGCAGATAAGGTGTTTCAAATTATCACAAAGCTTTAAAAAAAAATACTGTGATCTACCTCCATGCAGTCAACTTATTTTTGGGGGGAAAAGGAGTTTGGGGCAGAGGCGGGCAGGAAACAGAGTGAAGCGAGAAAGTGAGAATGGAGAGACGGTGTGCATGGAGAGAAAAAGGAGAAAGAGGAGACAGAAATGTAATAAAAGGAAGAATATGAAGAAATAGTGGAAAGAGTAAGAAAAGGAAGTGAAAGAAACGTACGTGAGAAAGAGGTGAGGGCTGAGACAAAAACAAAGTGAGGGAAATGGTGAAGACGAAGAGAAGGAGAAAGAAAAAGGAGAAGAGATAGAAATGGAGAATATAACATCATTACAGAGGAGTGTCTGGTGCTTGCCTAGATTGCCACGGGGTGGGGGCAAGGGAGAAGCAAAAGCACACAAGCACAATGACAATTCCAATTAAAACCACAGCATCAAAGTTTTCAAAAGCAGTTATAAATAATTCAGGTAAGTGCACTTGTGAAAGAGCATATATGAATGAATAAACCTCTGAAATGTAAGCACAAAAGCCCATTTTGGAGGAACAAAACTTATCAGCTGACCCTGGCATTAGAGGAAACGGTCATCTGCAAGGAAGCCTAACCAGTAAAGAAAGGCCAGGAGCTGTACCCTATGCAGGTAATCCACTGAAGGGCGGTGGGGGTCCCAAAGGAGGAGAACATGAAATTTCAAACTACACTAGAGGAAGGACTCGAAGGAGAAAACATAAAGAAGGTCAACAGACATAGAGAACAGGAGGGGGAGAGTGTGGAAAGGAAAAGAAATATAAAGAGCACCGGAAGAGAAGGAGAGAAAGGCGGGGGAAAGGGAGGCGGGGAGGAGGGGAGAATACAGAGATCTGGGTGTCACGTTGTATAGAGCTACCCTCTTCTGCTGGCAAGTCAATGCAGACACAAGTTAAGTCCTCTTTGCTTGTGTTGCACATAGCAGCCGGAGAGCTTCCTCTCTGTGCAGTGAGGTTACACGCTGCAGAGACCTCATGCCCCGTGAAGTTACACAGTGAGGGGCGCGCTCTGACAGTTCCCTCCGTGTAGTGGAGTCACCAACTGCAGAGGTCTCCATCCGAGAGGAGTGAAATCAAATACAACAGAGGTCTCCCCATCTGTGAAGGCACACACTACAGGCAGTCGCTTCCCCGCACAGTGAAGCCACACTCGCAGCTACCTCCCAATGAAGTTAAGTCAATCCGAGGCACCACAGAGGGTTTCAAATGTTCTGGCTGCTAAGCTCCTGAAACACAATCTCTTTGGCAAACACAAAGCTGGGCTCTGTCCTATAAAAGCTGAAGTGGTCACTTGAGCGTACACAGGAGTTTCTTAATATTATACAGTGCAGTCCCGGCGTTCATTGATACTCACACACTTCTTGCAGTTTCTCCATTTCTCTGATCTGATGAGGCTCATTATGACTGCCAGCAGAGCCCGAGGGACACAGGGTTACCACAGAGCACGCTGTATCTGATATGACAGCGCTTCATCTACACTAGGGTGCCACATTTAGCACGCAAACAGCACTTTTCGGACCAACCTCTTAAGAGACTGGCACCACAAAAAGCATTCTGGGAATATACACGTCTCTCGGCATTTCAAACGCAAGCGCGACCTCCAATTCTCGACGGTGTTCAGGACTGCAGAATGTATCCAGAGTCTGCCCGTTGCCAGGCGCGGCTCAGCAATCACTGCAACTCGGCAGCCAACCAATGATGGAACACTTATGTTACCTACATCATGACTCTTTTGACCAATCACCGCTAGTAGACCCTACCCAACACGCGTTTGTATTTTTACAAAGTGTTTCAACCCTCGATGTCAGAGCATTAGCTCAACTATGACAGGTCAATTGGGTTCGAAAACGAGGTTTGAACTGCAAAAGTCCTTTTATTGGCAGACACATTTACATTTGTAAATTTCTATACACCTTTTGCCTCTTTCTGCACCCCTCTTGCCTCCTGCATCTCTGTTGGTTCTTTCTGCTCTGCTCTTGCTTCTTTCTGCACCTCTTCTTCCTGTTTCTACAACTCTCTTGCCACTTACTGTACTTCTTTTGCCTCCTTCTGCATCTCTGTTGCTTCTTTTTTGCACTACTCTTCCTCTTTCTCCACCCCTTTTGCCTCTTCTGCACCTCTGTTGCTTCTTTCTGCTCTTTTCTTGCTTCTTTCTGCACCCATCTTGCCTCTTTCTGCAACACTCTTTTCTCTTTGTGCAACTCTCTTGCCTCTTTCTACACATCTCTTCCATCTTTCTGTACCACTCATGCCTCTTTCTGTACCTCTATTGTTCTTTCTGCACTTCTCTCGCCTCTTTCTGCACCCCTTGTGTCTCTTTCAGCACCTCTGTAGCTTCTTTCTGCACTTCTCTTCTTTCTGCACCCCTCGTGCCTCCTTCTGCAGCTCTGTTTCTTCGTTCTGCACTTCTCTTGCCTCTTTCTGCACCCCTTGTGTCTCTTCAGCACCTCTGTAGCTTCTTTCTGCACTTCTCTTCCTTCTTTCTGCACCCCCATGCCACCTTCTGCACCTCTGTTGCTTCTTTCTGCACTTCTCTTGGTTCTCTCTGCACTTCTCTTGCCTCTTTCTGCACCCTTTGTGTCTCTTTCAGCACCTCTGTAGCTTCTTTCTGCACTTCTCTTCTTTCTGCACCCCTTGTGCCTCCTTCTGCAGCTCTGTTTCTTCGTTCTGCACTTCTCTTGCCTCTTTCTGCATACCTCTTGCCTCTTTGAACACCTCTTTTGCTTCTTTCTGCACTTCTCTCTCCTCTTTCTGCACCCCTCTTGCCTCTTTCAGCACCTCTGTTACTTTTTCTCCATATCGCTTGCTTCTGTCTGCATCCCTCTTTTCTCTTTCTTCACCTCTTTTGCCTCTTTCTGCTCCCCTGTTCCCTCTTTGTGCACCTTTCCTGCCTGTTTCTGCACCTCTCTTGCCCCTTTCTGTACCTCTCTTGCCTCTTTCTGCACCCATCTTGCCTCTTTCTGCACCCCTCTTTCCTCTTTGTGCAACTCTCTTGCCTCTTTCTACACATCTCTTCCCTCTTTCTGTACCACTCATGCCTCTTTCTGTACCTCTATTGTTCTTTCTGCACTTCTCTCGCCTCTTTCTGCACCCCTTGTGTCTCTTTCAGCACCTCTGTAGCTTCTTTCTGCACTTCTTTTCCTTCTTTCTGCACCCCTCATGCCACCTTCTGCACCTCTGTTGCTTCTTTCTGCACTTCTCTTGGTTCTCTCTGCACTTCTCTTGCCTCTTTCTGCACCCTTTGTTTCTCTTTCAGCACCTCTGTAGCTTCTTTCTGCACTTCTCTTCTTTCTGCACCCCTCGAGCCTCCTTCTGCAGCTCTGTTTCTTCTTTCTGCACTTCTCTCTCCTCTTTCTGCACCCCTCTTGCCTCTTTCGGCACCTCTGTTACTTTTTCTCCATATCGCTTGCTTCTGTCTGCATCCCTCTTTTCTCTTTCTTCACCTCTTTTGCCTCTTTCTGCTCCCCTGTTCCCTCTTTGTGCACCTTTCCTGCCTGTTTCTGCACCTCTCTTGTCCCTTTCTGTACCTCTCTTGCCTCTTTCTGCACCTCTCTTGCCCCTTTCTGTACCTCTGTTGCCTCTTTCTGCACTTCTCTTGCCTCTTTCTGTACCCCTCTTGCCTCTTTCTGCACATCTGTTGCTTCTTTATGCACTTATTTTGCCTCTTTCTGTACCTCTCTTGCTTCTTTCTGCACCTCACATGCCTTTTTTAGCACCTCTGTTACTTTTTTCTGCAGATCTCTTGCCCCTTTCTGTATCTCACTTGCCTCTTTCAGCACCTCTGTTGCTTTTTTCTGCAGATCTCTTACCTCTTCGTGCCCCCTCTTTTCTATTTGTGCACCTCTCTTCCATCTTTCTGTACCTCTGTTGCCTCTTTCTGCACTTCTCTTGCTCTTTCTATACCCTTCATGCCTCTTCCAGCACCTCTGTTAATTCTTTCTGCACTTCTCTTCCTTCTGTCTGTACTCCTCCTGTCTCTTTCTGTACTTCTCTTGCCTCTTTGTGCACCCCTCCTACTTTTTTCTGCACACCGTTTGCCTCTTTTTGCACCTCTGTTGGTTCTTTCTGCACTGCTCTTGATTCTTTCTGCACCTCACTTGCCTCTTTCTGCACTTCTCTTGCTTCATTCTACACCTCTGTTGCTTCTTTAAGCAATTATTGTGCCTCTGTCTGCAATTCTCTTCCTTCTTTCTGTACCTCTGCTGCCTCTTTCTGTACCTCTCTTGTCTCTTTCAGGACTTCTCCTACCTCTTTCTGCACCCCTTTTTCCTCTTTTGCACCTCTGTTGGCACTTTCTGCACTGCTCTTTCTTATTTCCACACCTCACTTGCCTATTTCTGCACTTCTCTTTCATCTTTCTACACCTCTGCTGCTTCTTTCAGCAATTCTCTTGCCTCTTTCTACTATTCAATTGCTTCTTTCTGCACCTCTCTTGCCTCTTTTGGCACCTCTGTTGCTTCTTTCTGCACCCCTCTTGCCTCTTTCTGCACCCCTCACCCCTCTTTGTGCAACTCTCGTACCTCTTTCTACACCTCTCTTCCCTCTTTCTCTACCACTATTGCCTCTTTCAGCACCTCTGTTGCTTCTTTCTGCACTTCTCTTGCCTCTTTCTGCATCCTTTGTGCCACTTTCAGCACCTCTGTTGCATGTTTCTGTACTTCTCTTCCTTCTTTCTGTACCCCTCATTCCTCCTTCTGCACCTCTGTTGCTTCTTTCTGCACTTGTCTTTGTTCTTTCTGCACTGCTCTTGCCTCTTTCTGCAACCCTCTTGCCTCTTTGAGCACCTCCTTTGTTTCTTTCTGTACTTCTCTCCTTTCTTCACACCTCTTGCCTCTTTCTGCATCTCTGTTGCTTCTTTCTGTACTTCTATTGCCTCTTTCTGCACCCCTTGTGTCTCTTTCAGCACCTCTGTAGCTTCTTTCTGCACTTATCTTCCTTCTTTCTGCACCCCTCGTGCCTGCTTCTGCAGCTCTGTTGCTTCTTTCTGCACTTTGTTTGCCTCTTTGAACACCTCTGTTGCTACTTTCTGCACTTCTCTCTCCTCTTTCTGCACCCCTCTTGCCTCTTTCAGCACCTCTGTTGCTTTTTCTCCATCTCGCTTGCCTCTGTCTGCATCCCTCTTTTCTCTTTCTTCACCTCTCTCGCCTCTTTCTGCTCCCCTGTTCCATCTTTGTGCACCTTTCCTGCCTGTTTCTGCACCTCTCCTGCCCGTTTCTGTACCCCTCTTGCCTCTTTCTGCCCTTCTATTGCTTCTTCCTACATATCTGTTGCTTGTTTCAGCTATTCTCTTGCCTCTTTCTGCTGTTCACTGGCTTCTTTCTGTACCCCTCTTGTCTCTTTCTGCACCCCTCTTCCCTCTTTGTGCAACTCTCTTGCCTCTTTCTACACCATTCTTGCCTCTTTAAGCACATCTGTTGCTTTTTTCTGCAGATCTCTTGCCTCTATCTGTACCTCACGTGCCTCTTTCAGCACTTCTGTTGTTTTTTTCTGATAATCTCTTGCCTCTGTCTGCACCCCTTTTTTCGCTTTCTGCAACTCTCTTGCCTCTTTCTGCACCCCTGTTCCCTCTTTCAGCATATTTCCTGCTTGTTTCTGCACATCTCTTGCCCCTTTCTGTACCTCTGTTACCTCTTTCTGCACTTCTCTTGCCTCTTTCTGTACCCTCTTGCCTCTTTCTGCACATCAGTTGCTTCTTTATGCACTTACTGTGCCTCTTTCTGTACCTCTCTTGCTTCTTTCTGCACCTCACTTGCCTCTTTCAGCACCTCTGTTGCTTTTTTCTACAGATCTTTTGCCTCTTTCTGCACCCCTCTTTTCTATTTCTGTACCTCTCTTGCATCTTTCTGTACCTCTGTTACTTCTTTCTGTACCTCTGTTGCCTCTTTCTGCACTTCTCTTGCTCTTTCTATACCCTTCATGCCTCTTCCAGCACCTCTGTTAATTCTTTCTGCACTTCTCTTCCTTCTGTCTGTACTCCTCCTGTCTCTTTCTGTACTTCTCTTGCCTCTTTGTGCACCCCTCCTACTTTTTTCTGCACACCGTTTGCCTCTTTTTGCACCTCTGTTGGTTCTTTCTGCACTGCTCTTGATTCTTTCTGCACCTCACTTGCCTCTTTCTGCACTTCTCTTGCTTCATTCTACACCTCTGTTGCTTCTTTAAGCAATTATTGTGCCTCTGTCTGCAATTCTCTTCCTTCTTTCTGTACCTCTGCTGCCTCTTTCTGTACCTCTCTTGTCTCTTTCAGGACTTCTCCTACCTCTTTCTGCACCCCTTTTTCCTCTTTTGCACCTCTGTTGGCACTTTCTGCACTGCTCTTTCTTATTTCCACACCTCACTTGCCTATTTCTGCACTTCTCTTTCATCTTTCTACACCTCTGCTGCTTCTTTCAGCAATTCTCTTGCCTCTTTCTACTATTCAATTGCTTCTTTCTGCACCTCTCTTGCCTCTTTTGGCACCTCTGTTGCTTCTTTCTGCACCCCTCTTGCCTCTTTCTGCACCCCTCACCCCTCTTTGTGCAACTCTCGTACCTCTTTCTACACCTCTCTTCCCTCTTTCTCTACCACTATTGCCTCTTTCAGCACCTCTGTTGCTTCTTTCTGCACTTCTCTTGCCTCTTTCTGCATCCTTTGTGCCACTTTCAGCACCTCTGTTGCATGTTTCTGTACTTCTCTTCCTTCTTTCTGTACCCCTCATTCCTCCTTCTGCACCTCTGTTGCTTCTTTCTGCACTTTTCTTTGTTCTTTCTGCACTGCTCTTGCCTCTTTCTGCAACCCTCTTGCCTCTTTGAGCACCTCCTTTGTTTCTTTCTGTACTTCTCTCCTTTCTTCACACCTCTTGCCTCTTTCTGCATCTCTGTTGCTTCTTTCTGTACTTCTATTGCCTCTTTCTGCACCCCTTGTGTCTCTTTCAGCACCTCTGTAGCTTCTTTCTGCACTTATCTTCCTTCTTTCTGCACCCCTCGTGCCTGCTTCTGCAGCTCTGTTGCTTCTTTCTGCACTTTGTTTGCCTCTTTGAACACCTCTGTTGCTACTTTCTGCACTTCTCTCTCCTCTTTCTGCACCCCTCTTGCCTCTTTCAGCACCTCTGTTGCTTTTTCTCCATCTCGCTTGCCTCTGTCTGCATCCCTCTTTTCTCTTTCTTCACCTCTCTCGCCTCTTTCTGCTCCCCTGTTCCATCTTTGTGCACCTTTCCTGCCTGTTTCTGCACCTCTCCTGCCCGTTTCTGTACCCCTCTTGCCTCTTTCTGCCCTTCTATTGCTTCTTCCTACATATCTGTTGCTTGTTTCAGCTATTCTCTTGCCTCTTTCTGCTGTTCACTGGCTTCTTTCTGTACCCCTCTTGTCTCTTTCTGCACCCCTCTTCCCTCTTTGTGCAACTCTCTTGCCTCTTTCTACACCATTCTTGCCTCTTTAAGCACATCTGTTGCTTTTTTCTGCAGATCTCTTGCCTCTATCTGTACCTCACGTGCCTCTTTCAGCACTTCTGTTGTTTTTTTCTGATAATCTCTTGCCTCTGTCTGCACCCTTTTTTCGCTTTCTGCAACTCTCTTGCCTCTTTCTGCACCCCTGTTCCCTCTTTCAGCATATTTCCTGCTTGTTTCTGCACATCTCTTGCCCCTTTCTGTACCTCTGTTACCTCTTTCTGCACTTCTCTTGCCTCTTTCTGTACCCTCTTGCCTCTTTCTGCACATCAGTTGCTTCTTTATGCACTTACTGTGCCTCTTTCTGTACCTCTCTTGCTTCTTTCTGCACCTCACTTGCCTCTTTCAGCACCTCTGTTGCTTTTTTCTACAGATCTTTTGCCTCTTTCTGCACCCCTCTTTTCTATTTCTGTACCTCTCTTGCATCTTTCTGTACCTCTGTTACTTCTTTCTGCACTTCTCTTCCTTCTGTCTGTACTCCTCCTGTCTCTTTCTGTACTTCTCTTGCCTCTTTGTGCACCCCTCCTACTTTTTTCTGCACACCGCTTGCCTCTTTTTGCACCTCGGTTGGTTCTTTCTGCACTGCTCTTGATTTTTTTTGCACCTCACTTGCCTCTTTCTGCACTTCTCTTGCTTCATTCTACACCTCTGTTGCTTCTTTAAGCAATTATTGTGCCTCTTTCTGCAATTCTCTTCCTTCTTTCTGTACCTCTGCTGCCTCTTTCTGTACCTCTCTTGTCTCTTTCTGGACTTCTCCTACCACTTTCTGCACCCCTTTTGCCTCTTTTGCACCTCTGTTGGCTCTTTCTGCACTGCCCTTGCTTATTTCTTCACCTAACTTGCCTCTTTCTGCACTTTTATTGCTTCTTTCTACCCCTCTGTTGCTTCTTTCAGCAATTCTCTTGCCTCTTTTGCACCTCTGTTGGCTCTTTCTGCACTGCCCTTGCTTATTTCTTCACCTAACTTGCCTCTTTCTGCACTTGTATTGCTTCTTTCTACCCCTCTGTTGCTTCTTTCAGCAATTCGCTTGCCTCTTTCTGCACCCACATTTTTTCTTTCTGCAACTCTCTTGCCTCTTTCTGCACCCCTGTTCCCTCTTTCTGCACCTTTCCTGCCTGTTTCTGTACCTCTATTGCCCTTTTCTGTACCTCTCTTGCCTCTTTCTGTACTTCTATTGCCTCTTTCTGTACCCCTCTTGCCTCTTTCTGCCCTTCTATTGCTTCTTCCTACACATCTGTTGCCTCGTTCAGCAATTCTCCTGCCTCTTTCTGCTATTCCCTGGCTTCTTTCTGTACCCCTCTTGTCTCTTTCTGCACCCTCTTCCCTCTTTCTGCAACTCTCTTGCCTCTTTCTACACCTCTCTTCCCTCTTTCTGCACCATTCGTGCCTCTTGAAGCACATCTCTTGCCTTTTTCTGTACCTTACGTGCCTCTTTCAGCACTTCTGTTGTTTTTTTCTGATAATCTCTTGCCTCTGTCTGCACCCTTATTTTCGCTTTCTGCAACTCTCTTGCCTCTTTCTGCACCCCTGTTCCCTCTTTCTGCACATTTCCTGCCTGTTTCTGCACTTCCCTTGCCCCTTTCTGTACCTCTGTTGCCTCTTTATGCACTTCTCTTGCCTCTTTCTGCACCTCTCTTGCCTCTTTCTGTACCTCTTTTGCCTCTTTCTGCACTTCTCTTGCTCTTTCTGCACCCTTAGCGCCTCTTTCAGCATCTCTGTTACTTCTTTCTGCACTTCACCTGCCTCTTTCTGTACCTCTCTTGCCTCTTTGTGTATCCCTCCTACCTTTTTCTGTACCCCTTGTGCTTCTTTTTGAACCTCTGTTGGTTCTTTCTGCACTTCTCTTCCTTCTTTCTGCACCCCCCATGCCACCTTCTGCACCTCTGTTGCTTCTTTCTGCACTTCTCTTGGTTCTCTCTGCACTTCTCTTGCCTCTTTCTGCACCCTTTGTGTCTCTTTCAGCACCTCTGTAGCTTCTTTCTGCACTTCTCTTCTTTCTGCACCCCTTGTGCCTCCTTCTGCAGCTCTGTTTCTTCGTTCTGCACTTCTCTTGCCTCTTTCTGCATACCTCTTGCCTCTTTGAACATCTCTTTTGCTTCTTTCTGCACTTCTCTCTCCTCTTTCTGCACCCCTCTTGCCTCTTTCAGCACCTCTGTTACTTTTTCTCCATATCGCTTGCTTCTGTCTGCATCCCTCTTTTCTCTTTCTTCACCTCTTTTGCCTCTTTCTGCTCCCCTGTTCCCTCTTTGTGCACCTTTCCTGCCTGTTTCTGCACCTCTCTTGCCCCTTTCTGTACCTCTCTTGCCTCTTTCTGCACCCATCTTGCCTATTTCTGCACCCCTCTTTCCTCTTTGTGCAACTCTCTTGCCTCTTTCTACACATCTCTTCCCTCTTTCTGTACCACTCATGCCTCTTTCTGTACCTCTATTGTTCTTTCTGCACTTCTCTCGCCTCTTTCTGCACCCCTTGTGTCTCTTTCAGCACCTCTGTAGCTTCTTTCTGCACTTCTTTTCCTTCTTTCTGCACCCCTCATGCCACCTTCTGCACCTCTGTTGCTTCTTTCTGCACTTCTCTTGGTTCTCTCTGCACTTCTCTTGCCTCTTTCTGCACCCTTTGTTTCTCTTTCAGCACCTCTGTAGCTTCTTTCTGCACTTCTCTTCTTTCTGCACCCCTCGAGCCTCCTTCTGCAGCTCTGTTTCTTCTTTCTGCACTTCTCTCTCCTCTTTCTGCACCCCTTTTGCCTCTTTCGGCACCTCTGTTACTTTTTCTCCATATCGCTTGCTTCTGTCTGCATCCCTCTTTTCTCTTTCTTCACCTCTTTTGCCTCTTTCTGCTCCCCTGTTCCCTCTTTGTGCACCTTTCCTGCCTGTTTCTGCACCTCTCTTGTCCCTTTCTGTACCTCTCTTGCCTCTTTCTGCACCTCTCTTGCCCCTTTCTGTACCTCTGTTGCCTCTTTCTGCACTTCTCTTGCCTCTTTCTGTACCCCTCTTGCCTCTTTCTGCACATCTGTTGCTTCTTTATGCACTTATTTTGCCTCTTTCTGTACCTCTCTTGCTTCTTTCTGCACCTCACATGCCTTTTTTAGCACCTCTGTTACTTTTTTCTGCAGATCTCTTGCCCCTTTCTGTATCTCACTTGCCTCTTTCAGCACCTCTGTTGCTTTTTTCTGCAGATCTCTTACCTCTTCGTGCCCCCTCTTTTCTATTTGTGCACCTCTCTTCCATCTTTCTGTACCTCTGTTGCCTCTTTCTGCACTTCTCTTGCTCTTTCTATACCCTTCATGCCTCTTCCAGCACCTCTGTTAATTCTTTCTGCACTTTTCTTCCTTCTGTCTGTACTCCTCCTGTCTCTTTCTGTACTTCTCTTGCCTCTTTGTGCACCCCTCCTACTTTTTTCTGCACACCGTTTGCCTCTTTTTGCACCTCTGTTGGTTCTTCCTGCACTGCTCTTGATTCTTTCTGCACCTCACTTGCCTCTTTCTGCACTTCTCTTGCTTCATTCTACACCTCTGTTGCTTCTTTAAGCAATTATTGTGCCTCTGTCTGCAATTCTCTTCCTTCTTTCCTACCTCTGCTGCCTCTTTCTGTACCTCTCTTGTCTCTTTCAGGACTTCTCCTACCTCTTTCTGCACCCCTTTTTCCTCTTTTGCACCTCTGTTGGCACTTTCTGCACTGCTCTTTCTTATTTCCACACCTCACTTGCCTATTTCTGCACTTCTCTTTCATCTTTCTACACCTCTGCTGCTTCTTTCAGCAATTCTCTTGCCTCTTTCTACTATTCAATTGCTTCTTTCTGCACCTCTCTTGCCTCTTTTGGCACCTCTGTTGCTTCTTTCTGCACCCCTCTTGCCTCTTTCTGCACCCCTCACCCCTCTTTGTGCAACTCTCGTACCTCTTTCTACACCTCTCTTCCCTCTTTCTCTACCACTATTGCCTCTTTCAGCACCTCTGTTGCTTCTTTCTGCACTTCTCTTGCCTCTTTCTGCATCCTTTGTGCCACTTTCAGCACCTCTGTTGCATGTTTCTGTACTTCTCTTCCTTCTTTCTGTACCCCTCATTCCTCCTTCTGCACCTCTGTTGCTTCTTTCTGCACTTTTCTTTGTTCTTTCTGCACTGCTCTTGCCTCTTTCTGCAACCCTCTTGCCTCTTTGAGCACCTCCTTTGTTTCTTTCTGTACTTCTCTCCTTTCTTCACACCTCTTGCCTCTTTCTGCATCTCTGTTGCTTCTTTCTGTACTTCTATTGCCTCTTTCTGCACCCCTTGTGTCTCTTTCAGCACCTCTGTAGCTTCTTTCTGCACTTATCTTCCTTCTTTCTGCACCCCTCGTGCCTGCTTCTGCAGCTCTGTTGCTTCTTTCTGCACTTTGTTTGCCTCTTTGAACACCTCTGTTGCTACTTTCTGCACTTCTCTCTCCTCTTTCTGCACCCCTCTTGCCTCTTTCAGCACCTCTGTTGCTTTTTCTCCATCTCGCTTGCCTCTGTCTGCATCCCTCTTTTCTCTTTCTTCACCTCTCTCGCCTCTTTCTGCTCCCCTGTTCCATCTTTGTGCACCTTTCCTGCCTGTTTCTGCACCTCTCCTGCCCGTTTCTGTACCCCTCTTGCCTCTTTCTGCCCTTCTATTGCTTCTTCCTACATATCTGTTGCTTGTTTCAGCTATTCTCTTGCCTCTTTCTGCTGTTCACTGGCTTCTTTCTGTACCCCTCTTGTCTCTTTCTGCACCCCTCTTCCCTCTTTGTGCAACTCTCTTGCCTCTTTCTACACCATTCTTGCCTCTTTAAGCACATCTGTTGCTTTTTTCTGCAGATCTCTTGCCTCTATCTGTACCTCACGTGCCTCTTTCAGCACTTCTGTTGTTTTTTTCTGATAATCTCTTGCCTCTGTCTGCACCCCTTTTTTCGCTTTCTGCAACTCTCTTGCCTCTTTCTGCACCCCTGTTCCTTCTTTCAGCATATTTCCTGCTTGTTTCTGCACATCTCTTGCCCCTTTCTGTACCTCTGTTACCTCTTTCTGCACTTCTCTTGCCTCTTTCTGTACCCTCTTGCCTCTTTCTGCACATCAGTTGCTTCTTTATGCACTTACTGTGCCTCTTTCTGTACCTCTCTTGCTTCTTTCTGCACCTCACTTGCCTCTTTCAGCACCTCTGTTGCTTTTTTCTACAGATCTTTTGCCTCTTTCTGCACCCCTCTTTTCTATTTCTGTACCTCTCTTGCATCTTTCTGTACCTCTGTTACTTCTTTCTGCACTTCTCTTCCTTCTGTCTGTACTCCTCCTGTCTCTTTCTGTACTTCTCTTGCCTCTTTGTGCACCCCTCCTACTTTTTTCTGCACACCGCTTGCCTCTTTTTGCACCTCGGTTGGTTCTTTCTGCACTGCTCTTGATTTTTTTTGCACCTCACTTGCCTCTTTCTGCACTTCTCTTGCTTCATTCTACACCTCTGTTGCTTCTTTAAGCAATTATTGTGCCTCTTTCTGCAATTCTCTTCCTTCTTTCTGTACCTCTGCTGCCTCTTTCTGTACCTCTCTTGTCTCTTTCTGGACTTCTCCTACCACTTTCTGCACCCCTTTTGCCTCTTTTGCACCTCTGTTGGCTCTTTCTGCACTGCCCTTGCTTATTTCTTCACCTAACTTGCCTCTTTCTGCACTTTTATTGCTTCTTTCTACCCCTCTGTTGCTTCTTTCAGCAATTCTCTTGCCTCTTTTGCACCTCTGTTGGCTCTTTCTGCACTGCCCTTGCTTATTTCTTCACCTAACTTGCCTCTTTCTGCACTTGTATTGCTTCTTTCTACCCCTCTGTTGCTTCTTTCAGCAATTCGCTTGCCTCTTTCTGCACCCACATTTTTTCTTTCTGCAACTCTCTTGCCTCTTTCTGCACCCCTGTTCCCTCTTTCTGCACCTTTCCTGCCTGTTTCTGTACCTCTATTGCCCTTTTCTGTACCTCTCTTGCCTCTTTCTGTACTTCTCTTGCCTCTTTCTGTACCCCTCTTGCCTCTTTCTGCCCTTCTATTGCTTCTTCCTACACATCTGTTGCCTCGTTCAGCAATTCTCCTGCCTCTTTCTGCTATTCCCTGGCTTCTTTCTGTACCCCTCTTGTCTCTTTCTGCACCCTCTTCCCTCTTTCTGCAACTCTCTTGCCTCTTTCTACACCTCTCTTCCCTCTTTCTGCACCATTCGTGCCTCTTGAAGCACATCTCTTGCCTTTTTCTGTACCTTACGTGCCTCTTTCAGCACTTCTGTTGTTTTTTTCTGATAATCTCTTGCCTCTGTCTGCACCCTTATTTTCGCTTTCTGCAACTCTCTTGCCTCTTTCTGCACCCCTGTTCCCTCTTTCTGCACATTTCCTGCCTGTTTCTGCACTTCCCTTGCCCCTTTCTGTACCTCTGTTGCCTCTTTATGCACTTCTCTTGCCTCTTTCTGTACCCCTCTTGCCTCTTTCTGCACATCTGTTGCTTCTTTATGCACTACTGTTGCCTCTTTCTGTACCTCTCTTGCTTTTTCTGTACCTCATATGCGGTTTTCAGCACCTCTGTTGCTTTTTTCTGCAGATCTCTTGCCCCTTTATGTACCTCACTTGCCTCTTTCAGCACCTCAGTTGCTTTTTTCTGCAGATCTCTTGCCTCTTTCTGCACCCCTCTTTTCTATTTCTGTACCTCTTTTGCCTCTTTATGCATCCCTGTTCCCTCTTTCTGCGCCTTTCTTGCCTGTTTCTGTACGTCTCTTGCCTCTTTCTGTTTCTCTGTTGCCTCTTTCTGTACTTCTCTTGCTCTTTCTGCACCCTTCACACCTCTTTCAGCACATCTGTAACTTCTGTCTGCACTTCTCTTCCTTCTTTCTGCACACCTCCGGTCTCTTTCTGTATTACTCTTGCCTCTTTGTGCACCCCTCCTACTTTTTTCTGCACGCCTCTTGCTTCTTTTTGCACCTCTGTTGGTTCTTTCTGCACTGCTCTTGCTTTTTTCTGCCTTTCACTTGCCTCTTTCTACACTTCCCTTCCTTCTTTCTATACCGCTCCTGCCTCTTTCTGTAACTCTCGTGATTCTTTGTGCACTTCTCCAATCCTCTTTCTGCACCACTATTGCCTCCTTTGCACCTCTGTTGGCACTTTCTGCACTGCTCTTTCTTATTTCTACACCTCACTTGCCTCTTTCTGCACTTCTCTTTCTCCTTTCTACACCTCTGCTGCTTCTTTCAGCAATTCTCTTGCCTCTTTCTACTATTCAATTGCTTCTTTCTGCACCTCTCTTGCCTCTTTTGGCACCTCTGTTGCTTCTTTCTGCACCCCTCTTGCCTCTTTCTGCACCCCTCACCCCTCTTTGTGCAACTCTCGTACCTCTTTCTACACCTCTCTTCCCTCTTTCTCTACCACTATTGCCTCTTTCAGCACCTCTGTTGCTTCTTTCTGCACTTCTCTTGCCTCTTTCTGCATCCTTTGTGCCACTTTCAGCACCTCTGCTGCATGTTTTTGTACTTCTCTTCCTTCTTTCTGTACCCCTCATGCCTGCTTCTGCACCTCTGTTGCTTCTTTCTGAACTTTTCTTGGTTCTTTCTGCACTGCTCTTGCCTCTTTCTGCAACCCTCTTGCCTCTTTGAGCACCTCTTTTGTTTCTTTCTGTACTTCTCTCCTTTCTTAACCCCTCTTGCCTCTTTCTGCATCTCTGTTGCTTCTTTCTGTACTTCTATTGCCTCCTTCTGCACCCCTGTTCCCTCTTTCTGCACATTTCCTGCCTGTTTCTGCACCTCTCTTGCCCATTTTTCTGTACCTCTGTTGCCTCTTTCTGCACTTCTCTTGCCTCTTTCTGTACCCCTCTTGACTCTTTCTGTACATCTGTTGCTTTTTTCTGCAGATCTCCTGCCCCTTTCTGTACCTCTCTTGCCTCTTTCAGCACCTCTGTTGCTTTTTTTCTGCAGATCTCCTGCCTCTTTCTGCACCACTCTTTTGTATTTCTGTACCTCTCTTGCCTCTTTAGGCATCCTCGTTCCCTCCTTCTGCACCTTTCTTGCCCGTTTCTGTACCTCTCTTGCCTCTTCTGCAACTCTGTTGCTTCTTTCTGCACTTCTCTTGCTTCTTTCTGCACCCATCTTGCCTTTTTCTGCACCCCTCTTTCCTCTTTCTCTTGCCTCTTTTTACACATCTCTTCCCTCTTTCTGTACCACTCATGCCTCTTTCTGTACCTCTATTGTTCTTTCTGCACTTCTCTTGCCTCTTTCTGCACCCCTTGTGTCTCTTTCAGTACCTCTGTAGCTTCTTTCTGCACTTATCTTCCTTCTTTCTGCACCCCTCGTGCCTAATTATGCAGGTCTGTTGCTTCTTTCTGCACTTTGCTTGCCTCTTTGAACACCTCTTATGTTTCTTTCTGCACTTCTCTCTCCTCTTTCTGCACCCCTCTTGCCTCTTTCAGCACCTCTGTTGCTTTTTCTCCATTTCGCTTGCCTCTGTCTGCATCCCTCTTTTCTCTTTCTTCACCTCTCTCGCCGCTTTCTGCTCCCCTGTTCCCTCTTTGTGCACCTTTCCTGCCTGTTTCTGCACCTCTCTTGCCCGTTTCTGTACCTCTGTTGCCTCTTTCTGTACCCCTCTTGCCTCTTTCTGCCCTTCTATTGCTTCTTTCCTACATATCTGTTGCTTGTTTCAGCAATTCTCTTGCCTCTTTCTGCTGTTCACTGGCTTCTTTCTGTACCCCTCTTGCCTCTGTCTGCACCCCTTTTTTCACTTTCTGCAACTCTCTTGCTTCTTTCTGCACCCCTGTTCCCTCTTTCTGCATATTTCCTGTCTGTTTCTGTACCTCTCTTGTCCCTTTCTGTAACTCTGTTGCCTCTTTTTGCACCTCTCTTGCCTCTTTCTGTACCCCTCTTGCCTCTTTCTGCACATCTGTTGCTTCTTTATGCACTTCTATTGCCTCTTTCTGTACCTCTCTTGCTTCTTTCTGTACCTCACATGCGGTTTTCAGCACCCCTGTTGCGTTTTTCTGCCAATCTGTTGCTCCTTTTTGTACCTCACTTGCCTCTTTCAGAACCTCAGTTGCTTTTTTCTGCAGATCTCTTGCCTCTTTCTGCACCCCTCTTTTCTATTTCTGCACCTCTCTTGCCTCTTTATGCATCCCTGTTCCCTCTTTCTGCACCTTTCTTGCCTGTTTCTGTACCTCTCTTGCTTCTTTCTATACCTCTGTTGCCTCCTTCTGTACTTCTCTTGCTCTTTCTGCTCCCTTCACACCTCTTTCAGCACATCTGTTACTTCTGTCTGCACTTCTCTTCCTTCTTTCTGCACCCCAGCTCCCTCTTTCTGCACCTTTCCTGCCTCTTTCTGCACCTCTTTTGGTTCTTTCTGTACCTCTGTTGCCTCTTGCTGCACTTCTCTTGCCTCTTTCTGCACTCCTCACTTGCCTCTTTCAGCACCTCTGTTGCTATTTTCTGCAGAACTCTTACCTATTTCTGCACCCCTCTTTTCTGTCTGTACTTCACTTGCCTCTTTCTGTACCCCTGTTCCCTCTTTCTGCACCTTTCCTGCCTGCTTCTGCACCTCTCTTGCCTCTTTCTGTACCTCTTTTGCCTCTTTCTGCACTTCTCTTGCTCTTTCTGCACCCTTCGCGCCTCTTTCAGCATCTCTGTTACTTCTTTCTGCACTTCACCTGCCTCTTTCTGTACCTCTCTTGCCTCTTTGTGTATCCCTCCTACCTTTTTCTGTACCCCTTGTGCTTCTTTTTGAACCTCTGTTGGTTCTTTCTGCACTGCTCTTGCTTCTTTATGTACCTCACTTGCCTCTTTCTGCACTTCTCTTACTTCTTTCTACACCTCTGTTGTTTCTTTCAGCAATTATCTTGCCTCTTTCTGAACTTCTCTGCCTTCTTTCTGCACTGCGCCTGCCTCTTTCTGTACCTCTCTTGCCTCTTTGTGCACCTCTCCTACCTCTTTCTTCATCCGTCTTGCCTCTTTTTGCACCTCTGTTGGTTCTTTTTGCACTGCTCTTGCTTCTTTCTGCACCTCCTTTGCCTCTTTCTGCACTTCTCTTGCTTCTTTCTACACTTCAGTTGCTTCTTTCAGCAATTCTCCTGCTTCTTTCTGCTATTCTCTTGCTTGTTTCTGTACCTCTCTTGCGTCTTTCTGTACCTCTGTTGCCTCTTTCTGCACTTCACATGCTTCTTTCTGTACCTCGTTTGCCTCTTTCAGCACCTCTGTTGCTTCTTTCTGCACTTCTCTTTCCTCTTTCTGCACCTCTGACTTAGAGGTAGTTTTAATCCCCCTGCCCTATTATGTACTCGGGCCTTACAGGGGAGGTCATGCCAATCACAGGGGTACCCCAACCCATAGTGTACCCTAGTGTATGTAGGTATTTTCATGGTACTCTAAGTGTCTTTCAGGGTAGCACTGGCTCCGGGCCTGGTTAGTCAGAGTCAGTTACCACCAGTACCAGTCATCAAAAAGTTGTGGGCACAGTATGACTTTGCAACAAGGCCTCTTTCTGCACCTCTGTTAGTTCTTCCTGCATATCTCTTGCTTCTTTCTGTACCTTTATTCGTCTTTATGGATTTCTGTTGCCTCTTTCTCCATTTCTCTTGCTTCTGTCTGCGCTTTTCTTCCTCTTTCTACACACGTCCTACCTCTGTAGGAATAGTTAGAAATTAGCATTTAAAACACCTTCGAAGTTCACTGAAAAAAACATGGGTTTCAGGGGCATTATAGTTAGGAATTAGCATTTAAAAAACCTTAGAAATTCACTAAAAAAACATAGGTTTCTGGGACCTTATAGTTAGAAATTATCATTTAAAAAACATTTGTAATTCACTGAAAAAAAACAGGTTTCAGGGACGTTTACATTTTAAAAAAAACAACATTGTTACTTTCCTTCAATTGGAAAGTTCCCTTTGTCCAACTTTTAAGTTTGAGCTCAAGTAATTAGGCAAGTGCCTATTGGTCCCTGGCTGCCAACTCCTACTGGAGCATCCCTAATTACTCCTAGAAATGTATTGGTGTGCAAACATACTAAAGTGCTTTACCATTCTAAAGTGCTTGCGCTTAAAAAGGGCTCTAGTTTTATTAAAGCGCATATTTTCACCTAGATTTTATCTATTTACATTCCAAATACTGGCACTGATCACTCCCCCTCTTTTACCTGGTACATATGTTAATACCCCACCAATATGGTCTACTGACTCTTACTGCCCCAATTCTGTAACAGCAGTTATTTTTTATTTTGCTAGTCTCCTGAGTACCAAACAAAAAATAGTTAAAATCTTTATTCTCTGTGACTAAAATGCTATCCTTAAAAAAATGAAATGCTATATTTGTGTTTGTCCTGTTCTCTTCTCTATACAGGTATCTCTATCATGAATGTGATTGGCGAGATGCAGACATCAATAGAGGCAGGTAAACACTTCTTCATCCATGTTAAAACAACCCGGTTCCTTACTATCCTACTTAGGATGAAGTATGTTTCAAATTTTCTTAACTCCCTCTCTCTGTCTCCATCCCTTCGTCTACTTGGCACTTGCACTAAGCAGTTATATGTCATTGATGTTGGGTTGCTCTGATGCTCTTTCTCAAAATGTCTAACTGCAGGATAGCTACGATCTTTGTTAAATAGAGCTCTCCTGTGCTTAAAATAATTTTATGCACTGGTAGGGTGGTACTCCCAACATACACTTTTTTACACTGACAAAATGTACACTTCATAGCTTGTCTTTCAGGTTAAAAAGCCTCTTATATTTAAAGTTTTATTACAAACTGTGTTAAAGGCTGTAATATTTTCACCATGCTGACATGCCTTGCACTTCAAACATTTTCTAAAACCTTCTTTCTGTTGAAGCCAAGTGTGTTGTTATGTATCACCCAGGCAATCATGCCTCACTAGATAATCCCTCATTGACTTGGATTTCCTGTATGTAATCTGTGGATTTTTATTGGCCTGTTATCTTATTATCGGATCATCTCTAATAAAGTGGCAGTGCTTCTTTACAATGTGTTGAGTTTTTATATGTTCAGTGTTGTAAGTTGTTATGAATATATGTGTGTTACATATCCCCTTGTTCTTTTTCTTCATGACAGTTTTAGATGGTTCAAAGGATACTTTCTCTCTATTCATATTTCTTGCTTTCTTAGAGGCTGTCTCCAGTATTGTAGGTGGGTACCCCCTTTGGATTAAAACAACATTTAATCCCACCCAATTTCTTATCATATTCTTCCAAGGTGCTGCATTTCCTTTTGGCCCTAAAATGTTCTCCAATGGGAATGCTACTTATAAGAGATGTCGGGTGTGAGCTACGGGCATGTAAAATTGTATTTCCTGCAGTTGGCTTTCTGAATTCTATAGTTTCTAATTTATTCTCTTTCACTCACACTCGTATATCCAAAACTCCTATAGTAGTTTTACATCTGTGTCCCACAAAATTCAAATTTAAATTACTGTCATTCAAATCCTTGATAAATTGGTCCACTTCTGTCTCTGTACCCTGCCACACCACGAAAACATCGCCAATAAATCTCAACCATATTAAAATCTTTTCTGTCTAATGTTCCAATCTTAGTCCACCAATCACCTGCTCCACCCACCAGCGCAGTTACAAATTAGCATAACTGGGGGCCAAGCAGGTGCCTGCGCCATTCCCTGTTCTTGTGGAACAACTCATTTTCAAAAAAATATATATTATTTGTCAAATACCACTCCATCATGTCCAATAACATCCAATTGTGTTCTGCGAACTTCATAGGTTTCATCCTTAAGAAATGTTCTGTTGCTTTTAATCCATCTCAATGGCTTATACTTGTATATAAGATGGAGACATCTAATTTTACAAGAACCATATTCTATTCCCATTTGACATAGTAGATGTGTTTCAAAAAGTCAGCTGAGTCCTTTCGAAATGATGGTAGGGTTCTTACAATAAGATTTAAAAAGAAATCAACGTATTTGGAGACATTCTCAAAAAGACTATTCTGAGCATAAATTATTTGTCTCCCAGGAGGGTTCCTTATGTCCTTATACACTTTAGGCATCATATAAAAAACAGGGAGGACTGGATGTTACTGTTTTAAAAAATGATATTTGTCCCAACTTAAAAGATCTTGTTCCGTCCACATATTCAGTCTATCAAATAATTTTTCTGTCACTTCTTCATATTTATTCAATGTAATCCTCTTGTAGCGTTCTGTATTGTTAAGTTGTTTCAATGCCTCATTTCTGTAAAGATCCTTTCCCCACAGTACAACATTTTCCCCTTTGTCTGATTGCTTTACTATTATATCAGATCTCTTTTTGATTTTGTCAATCATTCTGAAAACTTTCATTTTCGGAACACAATGTTTTTTCCCATTTCCTACTTCTTGGCAAAAATGTCTTGGAGCTCTTATGACATTCTCAGAACAGGTGTCTGAAGTAATTACTCAGACGCCTTCACTGGGTTGAAGGATTTATTGTAGATTGCAGCGTAGCGACCAGTCTCTCGTACAGGGCCCCAGAGATAACTGCCTGTCCTGGAATCCCAAAGGTTCTCGGGTTTCATGACAGAGCAACTTTCCAGACTCACATCACCACACTTCTCCCCTTTTTCAAATAAAGACAATTCAAAGAAGAAACATTAAGAAACACATAAGCAGTGCAAACCTAGAAAGAATAAAATACATTACATTAAGAAACATGTTAACAGTGCAACCTCGAAGCACAATACTCTTTCCTTCCCATTAAACAAAAAACTAATCACAAATAAAATCTTGCCACTTGCTTGGTGTGAATTTAGTGAGAACACTCCTCAAAATTCCATGTAAATCTCTCTCATCAACTTGTTTTGGTGGTTGAGAACAATTGTTTTGTTCTTTGACATCCTTGTAAGCACTAGGATCAAGTACTACGCGAGAAATATTCCACCAATTGCCATCAGAAAGTTTGACGGCATTCTTCCTGAGTTCAGAGATTTGTAACGGATCTTTGCATTTGGAAAGACCTTTCCCCACTAGACAGGGATTCTTGACACAAACCCAGTCACTTATTTTCAATCTGTTTATATTTTTATTGTCATTGTTTACTCTCTTTGCGCTAGAGAGATCAGAGTTGGATTTTGCTACACTCCACGATTCATTCACTTTCAAATCTTTGTTGAAAGTTTGGGTCATCCAGAAAGAGAATAACTCAGTGGTTGTCTTTCCGCTACGCAGAAGTTCAAATGGAGTTTTAGTCGTGACACTGTGATGAGTTGTTCTATAGCTCCAAATCAACTCTTTCATTGCTTTTTTGAACGTAGATTGAATACACTCAACTAAAGTTCTGTTGAAGCGCTCTACTTTTCCATTACTTTGGGGATTATATAACAGTGTTCTCATGTGTTTGATATTACATTTTTCTAATAAAAACTTAATTTCGAGAGAGGTGAATTGAACACCTTTATCCGTTAGGATTTCACCAGGAATACCTTCCCTTGCAAACACATCTTGAAAGAAATTGATTACATTTTTTGTAGTAGGTTCTATTACACCTCTAACTTCCACCCATCTAGACAAGTGATCTAGCATAACAATGAAATATCTCATACAGTTGGGAAGGATATGATAGGGTCCCAAGAAATCCACTCCTACATGTTGCCATGCTCTCCCTGGACAAGTAGGAAAAGATTCAACTGTCCCTTCAGTTTTCAAAATCTCTTCACTAACTCTGCACTTTTCACAATCATGTACAAAGGTGTCAATTTCATAGTCCATTTTTGGCCACTAAAATTTTTTCCTTACTTTTCTTATCGTAGAGGTGGAACCTAAATGGCCTGAATGCACCAATTCAATTATGCATTTGTGAAAACAAGTAGGTGGAATTAATTTATCACTACGCATTAGCTTACCTCTTTCTAATGACAATTCATCAGAGACTTTCCAGAATATTTGTAACATTTCAGATAAACTTCTTTCTTTTGGCCAACCTGACGTGATCATTCGTAAAACATTTTTCAACACAACATCATTGTTTAACTCTTGTATCCATTCACTCTCTTCCTTACAATTGCTGGAATCGCCAATGTAAGCAATAAAGCATTCTTCAATTTCTGGTTCCCAATCATATTCGTTGGAGACCTTAATCGGAAACCTGGAAAGACAATCTGCCATGGAGTTTTCCAAACCTGGAATGTACTCTACAGAGAATGAGAATTCTAACAGTCTTGCAGAAAGTCTGGCTATGCGAGCAGTAATGCGTTTTAATTTCCTCCCTGATAAAATATCCACTAAAGGATGATGGTCAGTCCTCAAAGCGAATGGTGTTCCCCACAAATAGGCTCGGAATTTCTCAACACGCCAAAAGTTATTTTTCTATGACGGAGTATTTGTGTTCAGGTGAACGTAATGTTCTAGAGACAAAGTCTACAGTTGTTTCATGTGTAACATTAAGTTGAGTTAAAACTGCCCCAAAGCCATACTCAGAAGCATCCACTGTAACACAAGTTTGCTTCCCTCTACAAAGGATTGTAATTTTGGTGCAGAAGTGATGTCTTTTTTAACTCTCTCAAAAGTGCTTTGACACAAATCTGACCAAACACATTTTTCACCTTTTTTGAGCAAAACTTTGAAGCATTCAGTGATAGTGGCAACATTTCGCATGAATTTTGCATACATTTCACATAAACATAAAAATGACAGCAATTACTCCCTATTTTGCGGAGCAGGGGCATCTACAATACTTTTTACTAGACTAGGTTTAGGTTTTACACCTTGTTCAGAAAATATATGACCATGATATTCAATTTCTCTCGTTTTGAATGTACATTTATCTTTCCGTAGTGTGGAACCCCTCTTTTCCAAAATTTCCAACACATCATTCAGTGCAAGATCATGTTCATGTTCAGTAGCAGCAAATATTAAAATATCTTCTTGAAAGTTTACAACATGTTCCTTACCAAAAATTTAAAAGACAGGCATAACAAGAATAAAATGATTGAATGGCAACTAGATGTGGCAGATATTTTTTGCAATGCAACAGTGCTTCTGGAATGGGAGCGATTTCGTTCCCGAATAATTGGTTTGTATTTTCAAGTGGCCGAAGGGCAGACCGTGTTTCCGGGATGCACGTAACCAAAAACGATTCAACTTCAAAGCAAATGGAAAAGGTGTGCACTTAGGCCTGACATTTTTGCAATTTATCGCTTCAGCCCAAATTGAAGTAGCTCCCATGGTGCATGTGGTTTACAAAGAAAAAATAATGGTCACATGAAAACCTCATTCTCCTCAACATGGGGGAGTGTGTTTGAACTGCTCCTGCTGTAATAAACGTGACTGACGGACGTTTTTGTTTTGATTTTTGTAAACATTTTGTGCACAGAGTTTTGACATGGAGCAGCTCACTATATGGACTTTAATTCTGAAGTTTGTGCAATAATCGCAATTTCATTGAACGTTTGCATGTTATTTATGTTTAATGCTTTATATACATATCTGAGATCCAGTGTGGCATGAAATATCGTAAGGGCGGGCGGGGTAAACAGGTGCGGGTGTCGTCATTTGCAGATCACTCACGGCCGTAATGGAATGTTGATTTTTGTATAACTGAATGGAGGATTATGGGTTCTGTAGTGTAGGACGATGTAGATGCGAGAGGGAGGGGTCACATAGGTTGGTAAAAGGGCAGCAGATGTGAGAGAGTTGGTAGACTTTTTTTGCGTAAGGTGGAATGAGATCAGGACCCGCACTACAGGTACGGGAGTGTCTCTAAGATGTTTGGTTTAATGCGTATGGGGTAATTTGTGAATTAAGGCAGTGGGGCGACATTTCCACACAGTTTTAATACTTTTACGTTAGATTGAGAGGGAGAAGAGTGGGGTTATATCACATCTAGGTCTTATGTTGTTGGCCATTAGAGGGAACACGCCGATTGAAGCATTTTATAATATGCATACATAATGAGCTTGTCACAAGCTTAGAATGCAAAATGTTTTGTAAAACTAAACATAACGTCTAAAGTAATTGTCTATATTTGTAGTGAACCCCTGGAGAGGAAGATGACAGAAATGCATTGGGAATGATACACTACTGAGGATGAAATATGTATATGTCCTGCTTTATGAAAAAGGCCTGGATGGGCATACCTTCAGCATCAGATTGTTATACATAATATGGATTTCATGTGACAGAACAAACTGAAAAATTGAAAAGACTGGCATAACAAGAATAACATCATTGAATGGCAACTAGATGTGGCAGATATTTTTTGCAATGCAACAGTGCTTCCGGAATGGGAGCGAATTCGTTCTTGATTAATTGGCGGTGTCTGAAAGACACTGCCATTCATATCAAGATGCAGGCGGTGATGTGCCTTTCCATGGTGGCTTTGCCGCCATGGAAAGGCATGCGGAGTCTGCATGTGGGGGCCCGTTGCGGACCCCCAGAGTGTTGGGGAGGTGGGGGTGCACATGGGAGGTACCTATGGTACCCCTTGCATTTGCATGCACAAATGCCTTTTTTACATTGCGGCGGGTGCTGCTGAAAGCACAGCCCACCGCAATGTAAAAAATGAAGGATGCGCCCACCAGTGTGGCAGGCGCATCCTAATTGGATTTGCAGGACCGCTGCACACATAGCGGGCGGTCCCATTTGCTGATACGAGGGCGGTCGGACGTAATAGACCCCAAAGTCTTTGAAGAGTGCGTAACATAGAAAGCGGTGATGTCAGTGTCCAAGGTGCTCAAAATTGTGATAGAAACACCACCATCTTGAAATACTGTAAATACATGAAAATTGCTTCAATACTGAATCAAATCTGTAATTTATTCACTGCACCCATTAAAAAGGCAAAGTATAACTCACCACTTTATCAAGCACAATGTTGTCATAGACTACGTCATTTGAGTTGTGATACGTGTTGGTATTGATGGAGCGGAAGTCTCATTCCATTTGTAAGTGTGAATCATATTCATGTGTAGAGCACACTCACATATAATCCTGTGCTGTGTAAATGTGAGGTGTCTGAATTGTGAAATGTATTAACGTAACTATGTTAAGTCTTTTAGGTTGCTGACAAGTAGTATGGAAAATTAACATAGGATATTAATGTAACTAGCAGAAAACATTAACATAAAGAACTTGTGTTGTGAAGTCTGACATTACTCATGTACTAAATGTGTTAATTAACATCATGTTTTCATAAGTGAATAAACGTATTCCTGGGTGCCTGTGCCCCCCACAAAAGGTGTCTCTGGATAACCCTGTCCAGCCTTTTCACTGCAGTTGGCGTGCTCCCTGCAGCTTGGGTGGGACTCAGTCCCCGAGCATCCTCCTGGGCTGAAGGTTCCGGCTACAAACGTATGTCCTGCTAAATCAGAGGCATTAAACAGACAATCCAAAAGGATCATCTGTTCAAATCCACCAATACAGCAAACAAGGCCCCAAACACAGTTTAAGTCTAATAGCAAGATCACAAGACCACCATATGCAGAGTACAATATGGGCACAAAGAATTGTGCCAATAAAAGAACTCATTACACATCAGTTATCCCTAATGAATTTACTCCCCACCCACCCTAGCTTTATTCCTCTGAAACACTATCCCCTCAAGCGCAAGGGAGATCAGAAAGCAACTCCAGAAATGTGAACTATATGTCATTGCTGCTCAGACTTAAGTCTGGAGTATTTGAGGATACAGACTTAATAATTAACAAAGTAATTTATTGGCGTAGGGCTAAGCGTAACTGTCTTTCTGTGATTAGATCTGACATCTTGTATGCTAGATAGTGTCCATTCCACACATCACTCTATGATTGCATACAGGTTTCATTGCGTGTTAATCAGTTGGTTGAGAACCTTATAAACTTTGAACGTCATACTTGCCATCTTTTGGGGGAAACTCGCTGGGAATTAGATTGAAATCATTTTCCCCATTCCTGATAGAATTCCGGTAGGGTTGACTGAATATCCCCCATTTTAATGCAGCTGGGTAATCCCACTCCATTGTATTCCGATGTGTCAAATCTGGATGCAAATGATTGACTGAATATTCATGACACACTGTATTTTTGCTCTCCGGTCGAGAGCGCAGTACCTGAGATTGTTTTATCTGGTCAAATTGATGCTACTGCCAACTCTCCTATTAATGGTAACAAAACCCCTAGGTTGGATGTCCCTGGTTGTACGGAGGACTTGATCAGAAATGAGGCTATTAGCAAAAAAAATGAAGTGTTGCCATCCTGTCAGATACGAATAGTCATGACAAAATCCCTACTAGAGCCACACTCAGATCCCATGGGAGTAGACATATGGATGGCACAATCATCATGCACTTAGAGGTATCTCTATGCCCATCTAGTAACTAGGGGTGGGTGGAATTTGCGTATTCACGTTACGCAAATCTCCTCGAAAAGGTAAAAAATCTCCGCGAACACGCAGAAATTCCGTGAACACGCGGAATTGCTTCTTCACAATGCTTTTTTACTGTTCGCAATCGCCGTTTGCGTGCTTGGGGGTAATATCTCGCGGACACGCATTTAAGAATGCGAACAAGCAAAAAATTTCGCGAAGTTGTGGAACGCAGGATTCTGGGCAATTTCGCGTTCTCCACGGAACGCGAAATTACCCAAATTCCGCAAGCGGAACAGAATTTACCGCCCAGGCCTACTGGTAACTCGGAATCTGAGGTAGCTGGGGTCAATCACTTACAATCTCGTATTAGCCTACTCTCTTGGAATCTTGCAGGAATTTCATCAATATTGGCTGATCCCAACTGGTTGTAGTATATTGATGATTATGACATCTGCATGTTCCAAGAGACCTGGGCTATCGGAAAAGTGTTTGTAGACGTGTTTACCACCTTCAGTGTAGAAGCAAAACCCCTCAAGGTCTATGGGAGGGCAATTGGTGGTCTCTTGATTCTAATCAGGAATAATGCATTTAGTTCATGCACTTTATTGCAACTAAAATGTCCTGACTTGATGGGGATAGAGCTGCTCTCCACACAGGGCTTAGTCTGATATTTGTTAACATTTATGTAAGAATGACCTCGGCAAGTGATGAATCTCCTATATTATCCATTTTAGAAGAACTTCTAGACTCCTCGCACACAAACGCAAAAATAATATTGGCTGGTGATTTTATTATCTTCAATATATATTAATGACATCATAGTAGAGGAGGATGAATTGTGGGGCATCCTATCACTAACAGGGGAACCCAGGGTTAATTTTATAGCCTCTAGACTCAAACTAGCCTCTATAATGGTCGGTAAAGGATTGAGGGCATGCACCGGTCATACTATTTCTGACCCAGATCGAGCCCTACTTTCAGGAGAGGTACAAAAGGGGGTGGTGATGGACGGAGCATCCGAACCAATCAAACACTCACACCCAGTCAAAAGATCTGGGTTTGATCCATCACCGTTCTTTAGCCCACTCTGCCACCCCAGTTCAGACATGGCTATATGCAAATCAGTCTGACCCTGTGCCTCATGGGAACAGTCCAGCCCGAACTGCCAAGCCCTGCCTTGTGTATAGCTACTTTCAGGAGAGGCTCCCATACAAGTGTTATTGATTATTTGTTATTCTAGATGTGAACATTTCTGCTCAATAGGAAAGTGGATTGGTGACCAGATAGTGACCATGACTCCCTGATCTTAATACTAACTGGGGCATCTCTGGAAAGAAATACAAATATTTGTTACACAATAGCGCCAGAACCCATATTAGCTAGCAATCGACGTTATGTCTCATGGCCTAGTGTTCTGTCTAATCACAAATTGTTGTTCCAGATTTAGGGGTTGGTTGTTAAGTTTCTGTTGAATTATGTAAGGTAAAGTGAAGCAGAATTTTTTATTCTAAACACACTTACCTTTTGCAGCTCCTTAAATAATAAGCTATTTCATAAAGATATGGTTCCCAAGAACCCATCACTGGGCAAAGAAGTGAAATGGTACAATCACACCTGTAGACAGACTAAGTGCCCCTTGAGATCAGCTGTTTTAGGTGGTGGCAGGTTCCTGATAGCTGAAGCCAGACGTATCTATAAAGATTCACTAAACCCTGCGAAAAAGAATTGGGATGATAACATTTGGAGTGATATGCTGTCTGCTGTTAAAACAAATGACAGTTGTTCTTTTTGGCGCTCAGTGGCCCAATCCAGAACAGAAAAGAATACAAGCTACCACCATCAAATTTCCGCAGAAAAATGGGTGTCCCACTTCTCTGAACTTTACGAAGTCAAAGTTCACACTAACATGGGCCGTGATGCGACCAAATAACTACTCTAGACACATTTAGCTCTGTTGTCACAGAAGCAGTTGACCAAGCTGTTGTTTTTAGCTTAGACGATACAGCAAGAGCCATTGCCTCACTAAAATCTGCTAAGGCACCCAACCCAGATAGAATCCCTGGAGATTTATATAAATCAGAGCCCCAGATCTGGGCACTTCATCTAAATGTACTTTCAAATGCCATAGCAAAAGAGGGCGAGATACCAGACTCTTGGTCAATATATAAAAAAGGGGATGCTTGTGCCTCCACAAACTATAGATCAATTCGTCTAATTGATAATTCACAGAAGATCTTTGCCAACTGAGTGCAATCTAATAATGTTTACTCTACAAGCTGGGTTTCAATCAAAGATCAGTACTTCTGATCACATTTTTAGACTCGCCACATTATTTGCAAATATGTTTTATCACGTCATCAAAAGCTCTATGTGGCATTTATAGATCTTAGAGCTGCTTTTGATGTTATTCCACATGCCAACTTGTGGCATGTCTTCTAAACTATGCAGGTTCCTGGGAACCTGATTCACCTTGTGTCTCAACTTCATAATGACAACTTTGCCCGGGTTTGCTGTGGTCACATGGGTGAATTAACCAAATGCATTCCTGTTCAGTATGGTGTGCGTCTAGTGCTATCTCTCACCAACGCTATTCACCAGTTATATGGATGACATAGTAGATAACTTGATGAACTGCAAAAATGATTCTCCAGCCCAGAGCAAAAAAGAAAAAAACGTTCTTATTCAATTATTTGCAGATTATTTCCCTCCTTCTTACCAAGACACACATGGGGCTTCAGCTCCTGGTTGACACATTTTTAGGCTTCTCCACATCCAAGGGCTTGGAGATCAATGTTAATAAGACAAATATATGGTGCCTGGAAAGGGAGTGGCTAAAAACTTGATTATTCAAGCAGGTGGAGAACCTTGAGGGGGTGCAGAGCTTCCATTATCTGGGGGTAAAAGTAACAGAGAATCTTAAGTGGAAAGGACAACTTAGCAAAAGCTCACTACTAATTGAGCATAGATAAAATGCTATCATCAGATTGTATAGACAAACAAGTTTGCGTTCGGTCTCACCGGCCCTTGAAGTATATTGCGCTAAGTCCCAAGGAGCCGCACTTTATAGTGCTGAGACCTGGGGTTGCACTGATGTTTCTCTACTATCTATTGCAGAAAATAAATTTGCAAGACAGTTGGTTTTTGTCCCTACTAGTTCACTGCTAATTCCCCTATATTTTGACTTAGGACCAAATAGAATTGCAGGTTTGGCTGCACTTAGACCGCTCGTTTGTTGTTTTTCGTTTATGGGCTACTCCAGAGCTAAGCGAGTTTAGACACTCTTGTAGACTTACTAAATGTAGGTGGTGCCATGTCAGTTCCCTGGGTCAAGTTTATTTCAGAGTGGTTGAGTAGGTTGGGATTGCTAAGGCTATGGGATGATCCGATAAACATTCGTAACGTTGAGCTCAAAGTCCTGAAAAACGGTTATTTGAAACGCCCAGGAGGGCTATGCTAACATCAAGCTAACTGGCTGACTAACAGGTTCTTAGACATCAAGCCTTTCCCTCGCTTTGGGGATTTTTAGATTTTGTTTGTCCACCCTCTGGCTTGTGGCTTGGATAGAGAAGAAGAGATGCATATTCTGTTTTTGCCCAGGTATATCGGGCCTCCACGGAAATGGACCGGCACAATATGTCGAGATCTGGGTGTGACCAGATACCTTGCTGCCTATAGAATTTTAAAGAGTGATACCTCCCCTGTAATTATCTTTGCTATTAGTACATTTTTACAGGCGGTGTGGTTCAAGCGGGTGAAATTGTTGTCAGGGAAACTTAGTTAACAAGATGTATTTTTTAACCCTAATTAATTTTAACTCATATATATTTTAACTACCTTAGCCAAGTTTTATACTAACTTGAGTCAATTGTTAGTTTAGTGGTCCTTTCTTCTGTTTGTTTGCACACATCCCACGCTTAGCTTTGCATTATTTGTATATAGGAATGGATTCAAAGTGGCATTGATTTTATCTTACGCTTGTTTTAAACTGTATTTTAATGCTATATATTGTTAAATATTGAATAAAGTTTACTATTAATACTACTAGGTAAAGGTATTAGTTGAAATGTAATAACAGTTATGCAAATTTGTTATGCTTATGTGACGTTCTTATGTTAGCCAAAGCTGTAGGGCTATTATGCAAGCCCCTGATAAACTCTTGTTTTAAGAATAATTTCCTGAATATCATGTGCACTGTGGAAGCTTTTTTTTCTCACGTTTTGAATTGCATGTGGAGAAGCATTCTTGTAGAAAAGTAATGTCATTGTTTTAGCAGCTAGTCAAGAGGAGAGAAGAAGTTAAAGATTTATGGCTTGGGGTTGATAAAGAACGAAATTGGTTTCATGCTGTAGAAGGCAAGGGAATCGAGGATAAATTGTTTCAAAGGATGTACATGGAGAACACAGTAGAAAAGTACGCTCATGACTGTACCCATTGTGGAATATGTGAAAGTTGTGCAATATTGGAAAGCTACCTGTGGATAACTAATCGTTGGAGTTAGGGAAAGGGCCCAACTACTTTCCTGCCTTCCGAGATGGAGCATCTCAGAACAAGCTCTTTCTCTTGTGGCTTTACACTGCTTGGCCATTTGATGGTGGAGAGACTTCTTAGGAAGACACCTTTCCTCCTTATTTGAAATGCTTATGTAGGGATGTCACCTTAGTGATAGAGTAGGGATAGATTTGATGCTTTTCATTGATCAACCCTCGATGCAGGGAAATTTGGACTCATGCTTCTTGATTGTTGGTATTCTCCTTCTTGAACTAATAGTTTTGTTCATGCTGCGCTGTTTGAATTGGGTGCGTAGATTTGGTTACATGCTAATTATGTTGTATTTTTATACCCTCGTATTGAGGTGTCTTCATGTTCAGTTATTATTGGCTTTGTAATACATGTACTAACCTTACTCAATTTCCCTTTGGTAATTATGTCTCAAGAAGTGATGCTGTTAATTTGATGTTGGGATGTATGACGTTACAACGCATGATTTTACCACGCATGCTGTTACAACGCAAGTATTACAACACAAACCTTTACAACGCATAGCGCTTTGGGGTGCTGGATAGTGAATAGTTTAATTTACTATTCCAACTCCAGTCCCCGTGGACACTAGGGAAGGTGTTGGATAGTAAATTAAATCTATTCCCTATCCTAGAGCGCCCCCCAGCGCAATGCGTTGTAAGGGTTTGCATTGTAAAAGTTGCGATGTAAAAGCACTGCGTGGTAAAAGTTGCGTTGTAAAGGATGTTTCCCTGATGTTGCATTGCTGAAGTTCTCCCCTTTACACTTCCATGCTGCTAAAAACATTCATTAGAGTGTGTCTCGAGAAAAGTCCAGAATGAACATATGAGGCTCCTTTCATTATGAATGCTATGATTTTCCATAATATAAGTGATGTAATACGAAAAGGTATAAGCACTGTATCATAAAGGCACAAGTTATAGTTATTGTAGTCTGGCTAACTGTGTACAGAGTTATAGCATAGAATTATAAATTTAAGATATAACTATAAATTTAGAATTTCTAATGTTTGTGTAGTTTAAGTTTTGTTTGTATAGAAAGAATAAATAAAGATTTACTAGCTATAACTTATCCTTATCTATGTTTTTTCCACTGAATTTCAATGGTTTTTATTTCTTCATAAAAAAAATTCAAATCGTAGACCCGAATGTCATTGAGTGGAGTATTGTTAAGTGGAGTGTAGTAGAGTACAACAGATGAGAGTGTCATAGAGTGTAGGGTCCTAGAGTGGAGTGTGCTGAGTGGAGTAGAGTGGAGTTGGACAGCATACAGTGGATTAAAGTGTTAGACAGTAGAGTGGCTTGGTGTATCGTACAGTGGAGGGGAGTATCATAGAGTGGAGTGGCGTGTTGTACAGTGGAGTGGTGAATCATACTGTAGAATTGAATGTCACACAGTGGACTGTGGTGGAGTGGAATGCAATCAAGTAGAGTGTTTAGGGTGGCGAAGAGTAGAGTAGAATGTTGTAGAGTGAAGTACAGTGTGGTAGAGTGAATTGTTGTTGAGTGGAGTGTTACACAGTAGAGTTACGCAGAGTCTCATATAGTATCATCTCATAGAGTGGAGTGTCATAGTGCAGCATTTTGTACATTGGAGTGCGGTAGAGTGTCATACAGTTGCGTAGGGTAGAGTAAAGTGACATTGAGTGAGTGGAGGGGTATGCCGTGGAGTAATGTCTTCTAGAGTAGAGTGGCATTGAGTGAAGTGCCATGTCGTAAACTATAGTATAGTGAATTGGAGTCTCATACACTGGGGTATCGTACAGTGCGGTACAATGGCGTAGAAATAAGGGGTGCACAGTGGAGCAGAGTTTTCTAGATTGGAGTGGTGTAGAGTGAAGTAGCGAGTCGAAGAGTACAGTAGAGTGTAATAGAGTGGAGGACGCTGTGGTAGAGTGGAGTGTTGTACTAAATACTGTTGTACAATGGTGTATCATTCACAGAGTGTTGTTGAGTGGAGTGTCCAAGAGTTCAGTATTGTAGAGTAGAGTGTCATAGACTGGCATAGAGTGGATCAGAGTGGAGTAGAATTGCATAGAGTATAGTACAGTGTTGTAGAGTGGGGTTGCATACAGTTGAGGAGAGTGTTGTTCAGTGGAGTGACATAGAGTGGAGTATCATACAATGGTGTGGAGTCAAGTAAAGTGTTGTAGAGTAGAGTACAGTGCAGTGGATTAGAGTGGCATAGCGCAGAGCGAGGTAAAGTGTCAGAGTGAAGTGGCATGGTGTAGAGTGGTGTGGAGTGCAGTACGGTGGACTAGCATCCAGTTGAGTAAACTGTCATAAATTTCAGTGTCACATCGTATGGTAGAATAGAGTGGTGTGTTGTAGAGTGTTGGCAAGTATTTTAGAGAAGAGTAGAGTGGAGGGGCATACTGTGGAGGAAAGTGGACTGTTGTAGAGTGCGGTAGAGTAGAGAGGCATAGAGTGTTATAGAGTCAAACGGCATAGAGTGGCATAGATTGGAGTGGCATACAGTGGAGTATAATGGAGTACAGAGGAGTATTGTGTTATTGAGTAGAGTGGAGTAAAGTGGGGTTGAGTGGCATACAGAGAGTTGTGTAGAGTGATGTAGAGTATCGTACAGTGGCATACACTGAAGTAGAGTGCTGTGCAGTGGCATATAGTGGAGAAACATGTTGTACGGTGGAATGTAGGGGCATAGAGTGTAGTAGAGTATTTGACACCTTAGGTTGGAGGCTTTCCGACCGAGATTGTCGGTTTCACTTTCGACCACCTAATCACAATTTAGGCAATCGGAAGTGAAGCCGGCCGCTCATTGTGGCTGGATTCTGACGTGCTCAAGGAGCCCGTCGCCCAGTCAGAGACTGGTCCATAATCCATATGGACTGCTCAGCTCATCATGAGCACCGGAGCGCCGTAGCTCATGACGAGCATGAGCACCCAAGGGGTTAAGAAGATCTCCAGCCGAGTGACATAGAGGTCCATCACCAAAAAGAAAGTTACTAGCGATAGCATTACTTTTGTAATTTCTGTTGTAGGAGGGGCCACCCCCTCATTGGAAAGGGTGGAGTCATATTCCGTGACCCCTAAGTGTAAATCTCAACTTTGAAAGGGTGAATAGCAATCAAAAGGTGAGCTACACCGAGGCGCAGGAGTAAATATACAGGTGAACAAACATACATGAGCATATTTACCTTGTGACTCAGGCCCAATGAGTTCATTAAAACAGCATTGCTCTAGATTGTTTGGTGAACTGCTTCAGACTTTTACATAATGGTTTTTGCTTACTCTACCAAACAAAATATAACTGTGTGTACTAAAATGCAATCACCTGCATGGTTATTGTTGTTCCATTATTACACATGGTCTGTGTCGCTATACCCAAGCGCAGTTAAGCAGGGGCAGTACATTTCCTTTCCTCCAGTAACTAAGTCAAAATCAAAACACTTTCTCACTGTGCCTAGGAAATGTCAATAGAATACAGCTAGATGTCTCTGTCATATATGTTATGTCATGTCATTTCATAGTTTACTGCGCTCATGCACTGGAAAAGTTGAATGGATTGAATTTCAATCTTTCACCCACAAACCAACGTATTTCATCAATGAAAAAGTGGCTGTATTCCTCTGAAGAGAATGATTAGTGACAGTCTTCCAGTTCCCAAAAGATCAGACGGATGAAATTCATAAACTCTGCTTTGCTCACTAATTCAATACATTCCACATACAAAACTGAGATACCTCACAGAAATGATGTCATTTCTTGCCAGACACTCCATCCTCCAGATACCAGGGCCAAATATAGCCTGACGCAGTCAGAGAAAACAACATGACCTTCCAAAAGAATGCCAATGTTTTTTTACCAAGCAGGTTTCTGCTATGCTTCTGTCTAGAGGCTTCTTAGCGCGCTGGAATTCCATCACAAGTCTCCTAGACAAACCCTTTTATTACAACACATATTTTCTAAAAAAAGAATAGCTGTAGACCCACCTGCCTTCCACCCTCATACATCTCCCAGCCACATGTTTGAAACACCTCAAAGGGTAGGGCTAAAATACACTCAGCAGTTAGCAGTGCTATCTAGTGACTCGAGTGCCTTCCTATGCCTCTTGTTGATGTGATATATATTATAAGCGATGGGAGATCTTGGTCATATTAACAGGTCACTGGATGCATGTATATGTGTTTGTATGTTATATTTTGCGTGGAGGAAGAATGCGTTACACTTTTTCACTGCACAAAGCAACATGAATTGCACAGAATGGATTTAAATTCATACATATTCTTTGAACATGATCTCAACTATTAACATACAAATTGTTATACTTTACAAGTTTATTTAGTATAAGATATTTACAAAAAACTATCTATTTTCTTTCTGTGCTATGTCTCATACTATTAAAAGAAATACAACATATTTTGTTCAACTTAGACATACATTTCACACAATACTGAAATGGATTTAACAGCTGAATAGTAAGTTCAACCAAGAGTCAATGAACCTTTCACTAATGTTAAAGTAGTTGTACCTCATTCTGTTTGAATGGCATTTCTACTGTGAACTCTACTATTAGCTAAACATTAGGAAAGATTTATACAAAGGTATTAGGCATGCATGATTGTCCAACAGCACTTTTTGTTCTGAGGTATGTGATTTTCTCAAAATGACCATAATTTACTTTTACAATGTTTTACTTCTATAAGATTGTGCCAAGTAGCAAAATGTTGTTATTGGCACCTTATTTAAGGGGCCAATAAGACCTATGAGTTAGTGTTAAAATAGACGTGAAAGGTATGTCCCACCATTTATCACTCATTCCCATTAAGAGTTGAGCAGAAAGTGGGCTCAATCAAGGCAGTCATCAATAACATGGAGCTCCAGCAGTGGAAGCCCTTACAATGGCGTTTTATCTGCCACAGACTCACCAGGGCATAGTGAAAAAAGCCTCTTATTTTGTAATCAGGTGCAAATATACTGAGACCATTGTGCTTTTTTGCCCAGAATTTACTTCTTAACTACATAACCCTGTTAGAGCTCAGTGTTTGGGCAAAAATGGGTACAAGATATTTTTTAAAACATTTTAGCACAAGGGTTATTTATCAATTGAGCGCCACTTGCACTCCTAGATTTAGAGCTTTATTACCAACTACAAGGTAGAGGTAATATTCGGTAGAAAATGGGAACACATGTATTCCCTTTTTGATCCATTTTAATGCCAAACTTTATTTTAGTCCCCAAAAATTGACGAGCACCCAGTACAAAAAATATTGGTGAGGGGGAGTTTCTTGCTACCAGTTTATCCTGACCCCTAAATGAGGCTCAGTGTGTCCCTGTAGTGTTGTTATTCGGCTTCAAGTACTTCCATATAAATATAACATTTTCTATTTCTGGAAAAGTGAAACAGACTGCCTGCTTTTGAAGATTTGGTTGCTGGAAAATATCCCTTCATACTGAAGCAGACCAAACCAGTTGCTCTTGTTAATGAAGTGTCATTTACAGACTGTCTGTCTTGAGGGGTGGTTGCATAGGTATTGCAACAATTCCTGTGTCGGTCATATTTGTAACATCCTCGCTGATTAGGTGGCTCAGGACACTTGGCACAGGTTCGCACGGACAGGCGCACCCGCCTTCCTTCAGGTAGCAGTTCTTTTCATTCAGACTTTCCTGTTGGCACGGACAAGCTTGGATATCGACACAAAGGACAACTAGGCGGTAAAGAAGCAACATCACAACAAGGATATTCTTGGCAGCGAAAAATACCAGCATCTGAGTTATGACTCTATAATAGATCATCAGTATCAAACGGACTATGAGGAAAGGGCCATCTTGTATAAAAAGGCTGATTCCAATGTTCCAGAGGTCTGCACTGTATCGGGTCAACAGCAAACTGCATCGTCCTTGAGGAGCTGGAGATTGATGGCGATCCACATTTTTCACTGTAAATACAATTGTCAATATTGTTAGTCCAAGGTTATTACAAGCACATTCATTGGGGCACTCGCATTTAACATACACAAAACACTACAATGCACAGTAAATAACTCTTTGTACCAATGCTGCAAAGATTGAGCATTCATCAATAATGGATTCTAAATTAATATAATGTATTACACCGTATGAGTTTAATAGGATTAAAGTGTGTAATTCAGTAATTTTGTAGTCTGTGCAAACAGTATAATTGCAGCTGAATGCAAGTACTTTTATGCTGGTTGCAAGAACTGTGGCCAAGTGTGGCACCAGTTGTTTGGATAAGCAGTTGGTACTGTGCATTTCTGCAACTTGAGATCTCAGTTTTGAATTATGGCATGGTCAACTGATACTATCATATTCCTGTGGTCAATGCACTGAGTGCCTCCAAACTGGATAACAGTGACACCTCATATTTCACGCATACTAATAATACATTTAAGGTAGCAAGCAGAAGAAGCGTATTTAATTATATATGGGTGGCAGGGAATTATGCGGTTCTCTTCTATTAATTGGTACCATCATAGAAAATGAGAATAAAGTGCGAGTTGTCTATGAAGTCACTTAAATGCCTGAGGTGGAAATCTCTAGGTGAGAGACAGCTACCAACCTCCAACTTTAAGCTGTGTATGCCCCCCAGCTCCACAGAGCATGTCCAATGGTGGCTGAACATATGGTCAAGCTTTGCAAGAGGAATACAAAGGATGCCCGTCCTCATCCTGCCTCACTCGTTTGCCTCCCTCCCTGTTCCCATATATTAATAAACTGGATTTCCACCACTTGGTGATGGAAGGTGCAATGCCCTGCTCCATGGCCTCCCAGACTCCACACTGGCCCCTCTTAAAGACATTCTACAGACCATGCCACATCACACCTCAACATTACTAATGTAGCACTTTACAACTTATCGCAGGCCTGCTACTGCAGCCTGTGGTGCAGTTTTAAATTGCCATTTCAACCTGGTAAAATAAACCTTGCCAGGCCTAGGCCTTGCTTTTTAATACCTATAATTCACTCCTAAGGTAGAACCTGGATCGGTAATCTCGGGAAAACACGGCGGCCGCCGGCTAGAGCGGACCGCGCGCACCGTGCAGCCCTCTGAGACCTTGCTGCAGCACCGCAGAAGACGCGCTTATGGAGCTGCTAATCGTCTAACAATTACTGAACAATCAACGGATTAGAGAGGAAAGCGGAAATTACTGTTTACACAGGACGCTTGTGCCACTTTCCTCGTACCTGGGTTTGGTGGATGTGTTTGTCTGTTGACTTCTCCCCGGCACCCGCCCCTCATCCGAGTTGGAGGCGGGCAGCCGTGGAGCTTCGGCGCGGCCGGGCGGCCGCAGCTCGAGGCTTCCTGGGCAAGTTTGCTGACGGCAGAGGAGGCAGCGGCAGCGGCAGCGGCAAAGGAGAGGAGAGAGAGACGATCAACACTGAGCCTCAGCGATCTCGATCAGCTGACGATTCGCCCATACAGACGCCATACGGTGAGGTGGTTTGCACAGAGGAGGTTAGAGGTTCCCGATTAGATAAAGCCAAAGACACCGACTTAAATTGCGACGTGCCAAATCTAAGGGGAATAGTTAGGGATGCAGACCCCAAACAAGAGTCACAAGGAGTAAAACCAGGGGCAGTCATAGAGGAGTTAAACTGGTAAAAAAACTATAGGTCCCAGAGTGCAGCTTGGGGGGAGATTCAGCAAAGGAGCTGGACTACCAGGCAAAAGGAGCAGAATCAAAGAGAGCTGCCTTTATTAAGGGGGCTAAATATATTAAACAGAAAAGGCCCCAAAAAAATAAATGCCAAAAAGCCCCCAAGGGCATTATCCCATCACTGCGGTCATGTTTTAAACCCATACCCCAGGTGCTGGAGATTCCACAAGACATGGCAACATCAAAAACTCGGGGTCTACAACAGGATAATCAGGAGGATATACTAAAAGCCGCTTCTGGGGAGGGACATCCCCCCACCCAGAGTCTGGATGGGACATTATCGCCGGCTCCTTTAGGGAGTCCCGCGCTTGAACCTAGACCCAAGTCAACCTTAGATGCTACCCCGGTGTACCTTTTAACACTCCCAGAGGCTAGTATCACTACTGGGTTACCCAACCCACAGGAACAGGAGCAGCGGGAAGATGAAGTAGGGCACACTGAGTCAACATCAGGAAAGGGAGGTAGACAAGAGGAAGAAGACCAGCGGCAGGAGGGACTAAGAGTGGGCAGCACCCTTGAGGCCCTGGTTGGATCTATAACTGCGATGCGAGAAGAAATAAGACATGACTTTGCTGTTTCTAAAGCTAATCAGAACGAGATAAGGGCGTCCTGCGACATACTGGAAAAGAAAGTCGATGGTCTCTGTGAAAGAACGGAAATATTAGAGAGCTCAGTGGGAGCCCTAGCCTCAAATCTAGAATCTGCAAGATCTAAAATATATACCCTCCAAAGGGATGGAGAGAGCATGCGGGAGCGAATTGAAGTGCTGGAAAACTACTCCAGACGCAACAATATTCGAATTTTGAAGATCCCTGAAGGAAAAGAGGGGGGAGATCTCAAGAGCTTTATAGTAAAGTTATTAAAGGAATCCCTCAACCTGGACGAGACAGTAGAAACCCTTGAAAGAGATATACAGCGAATACACCGCGACCCATTCCGTCTAAACCCAGCAAGAAATAAACCTAGAAAGGTTTTAGTTAACTTTCTGACATACGCACTAAAGGAAAAGGTTCTGAATCTTGCCCCGAAGGCAAAAATAATACAGGGTCCAGATTTTTCTTATGGGGTTTGGTCAGACCTCTCTAAAACCACACTTGACAGACAGTGGGAGCTGGGTCAGCGTATGGAAAAGTTTAGATCATTAGGAGCCACTGTTCAGATGAGATTTCCTGCATTCTTAAGGATAATGTACAACAACAAGATGCAAAATATCCGCTCCATACAAGATGCAGATAAGCTACTACAAAGTATACGAGACCATGCTCAGGCCCAGACAGCAAAGTAACCCAGGCTCAGGTGGGGAGAAGTACAATACATCCGCCGTCTGGGAAAAAAAAAAAAAAAATAAGAGAGAAAGGGTGTAAAAAAAAAAAAAAAGGGGAGAGGAAAAAAGGGAAGGAAAGGAAGAAAAAAAAAAGAAAAGGAAAAAGGAAATAAATAGAGAGGGAAGGAAAAAGATAAAAAACCTTAACCAAAAAAAAATTAAAAAGAATAATAGGAAAATAAATAAATAAATAAATAAATAAATAAACACAAATAAGCACAAATAAAAACGAGAATTGAAAGGAACAAAAAAAAAATGAAAAATGAAAAAGGCTTCCTTAGGGACAAAAGTCAGAGGCTCTCCGTAAGTTTATACCTTTAAATGGGTTGATAATAACAGCTCCAAATAAAATAAAAAAACCTGCAGTAGAGGTCAAAAGAGCAAAGCTGCAGTGGGCGTAAAGGTGGCCAGACATCAGGCCACAGTAAGTAGGGGGGGGTTTCCCAGTGGGAAGAAGGGGAGAAAAAATAAAAAGTCCTCATAAGCCTAACCATAACTGTATTCTAGCGTGCCCTATTTTTCTAAATTTGACTTACAATAAATCAACATATAGAACTTATCAGTGGAAGAAAAATAACATGAAGGAGGTAGAGGTAGATATAATAAAATGACATCTGTTCAATATATATCTTGGAACGTCAATGGTCTGCGGGTGAGGGGTAGAAGAGAGCGCATTCTACAATACCTGAGAGACTCTCAGGCACAGATCATTGTCCTCCAAGAGTCACACCTACTTAAATCAGAGGCTGAATTAATACTAAAGAAATAGAGATGGATAGATAAATTTTGCTCTACAGATCACAATGGAAACATTAGGGGGATAATTTTTATCTTTAAGAAATCGGTAAAAGCTCAAATCCTAGATTACAAAGAGGACCATACAGGGAGATGGTTAATAGTGAGAGTTTCACTGGAAGGTCAAATTCGTACCCTGGTGGGCTATTATGGCCCCAACTCGGACGATCCATCACATTTAGATGCAGTCAGGAGCCATCTGACATCAGTTCAGGATCCAGTGATCTGGATGGGAGATTTTAATATTGTGCTCAACCCCTAACTAGACAAATCCACAAGCTCTAAAACCTGCAGTTCTACTAAATCAAGGCAAACAATAATGAAACATCTTGGCCTGGCAGACCTGTGGAGAGAGAAAGCTGGCAATAAAATGGGTGTGTCCTTTCGAAATGGCAGGTTTAAGCACAAGTCTAGAATTGACTATGCTTTCTTCAGCTTTTCTTTGAAAGACACTCTGATAACAATAGATTACCTCCCTTCACATCTTTCGGATCACTCGGCATTAACATTCACAATGAGACCAGACAGCAAGACTAAATCAACATCCTGGTCATTTGATCGGACACTCTTGCTTGAGGATGAAGAGGCCAAGTTCTTGGTAGCAGAATCCTCAATACTTTTTTAACTCAATTTAGGCTCCTCAGTTTTGGCGGTAGTTTGGGAAACATTTAAAGCCTTTCTGAGAGGTCAGATCATTAACAGGGCCTCTTATAGGTGTAAAATATATAGAGATAGAGTAGCCACCCTGGACAGGAAATGAAACTATTAGAACAAAAAATTGATACATCCCAGGCAACCTCACAGGAGCAGATAATATTAACAGAAAAGAAGGTACAACTGGAAAATATTCTACAAGAAAGGATAAATAAAAGGTGGGAAGCAAGTAAGATCTCCCAATTTGAATTTGGAGAAGCCGCCGGGAAAGTTTTGGCCTGGAAAATAAAATCTGATCAAGCTCTCAAATATATCAGAGAAATTCAGGTAGAGGGGGAGGCCACAGTAAGATCTTCTAATTTAGATAGAGGTAAAGCCTTCCATGATTTCTTTGAGGTAATCTATAGAGAAGACCTTCCCAACGATCAACATGCTAGGGATAGATGCTCAAAAAAAATCCTGCTCCCTGCCCTTTCAACGGCACAGAATAAAGCCCTGGAGAGCGAGATAACAGAGGAAGAGGTGAGGAAAGCAATACGTGAATCCAAAAAAGGGAAAGCGGCTGGCCCAGATGGTTTCCCAGGGGAGATATATAGAGCCCTGGAAGATGTTATCGCCCCCGTGTTGATTGCATTATTTAATGACATTTTAATAGAAGGAAATCCACCACCAAAAACATGGGGGGAGGCCACAATTGTGCTTATTCCGAAACCAGGCAAATCTCCCCGGGAATGTGGGTCATATCGACCCATATCGCTGCTCAACAACGATTATAAAATCTTTACAACCATAATGTCAACAAGACTGAGTGGCGTAATAGGCAATATAATACATCAAGATCAGAAAGGCTTTATTAAAGGCCGACAATTATCAGAATTAACACACGATCTGATAGGTGCCATAGACATTGCATCAGCCTTCTCTCTACCTTTGGCCACACTCACTCTAGACGCAACCAAGGCGTTTGATAGGGTCAATTGGCCTTACCTCGAGGATGTCCTTAAAAAATGTAATTTTGGAAGTAGATTTTGTAGAGCGATATTCCAACTATACAGTGCCCCCTCGGCTAGGCTACTGGTTAATGGTGTATTGACGGAAGCCTTTCATATCACCAGAGGCACAAGACAGGGCTGTCCGCTCTCCCCACTCCTCTTTAACTTATATATCGAGCCATTCGCCCAGGTTCTGCGGGCAGAGGCTAACATTCCATCATTCAGTTTCGAGGAGTGGGAGAGGCGGGTAGCACTATACGCCGATGATATTTTGATTTTCACATCTGATTCAATAACAACATTTCCTGTAGTTATACAGCGAGCAAAAGAATTTGGGCTTATTTCAGGGTATGACATCAACTCGAGCAAAACTGAAATAATGACATGGAATATCCCAGAACAACATTTGGGAATAAACTTTTCGTCCTCCATGCGGTACCTTGGAATACGAGTCTCCCAAGATGTAGGCAATATTGCTCAAACCAATTTGGATACAATCCACAGAGAGAGTAAAAAGCTGTTGAGATCATGGTCACACCTGCCACTCTCTATAACAGGTCGAGTAAACCTAGTCAAAATGTGCATCCTCCCAAAATTTACCTTTGTATTCTGCGCTATTGCCTCGGCATTTTACCTCAAAACAATTGAAAAAAGCCAACAAGAAATCAACTCCTTAATTTGGAACTATAAATCCACCAGACTTGCCTGGAAAAAGTTGAGGAGGAGAAGAGAGAAGGGAGGCCTCGCTTTGCCTGACCTACTATACTATGCTTGGGCATTCCAGATGACACACTCGAGGATGCTTCTAAAAACACCAACCAATCTTTTGAAAGGATCAATGTATAGAGCCATGTTAATCGGGGCAAACCTATCAGTGGATGGGTTTATGTTCAAATTTGCTAGCCAGAAATTTTTCAAAAAGATCAAACTTAAAATACTACAATCTTGGTCTAAGACGTGGCTTATCATCAGAAAAAGACTGGGGCTGTCTTACTTTTCAAACTTTGCCCCAATTTGTGAATCCCCTGGGCTTCCACTATGTATGAGAGATAGCTTGTCAGCTACACTGGAACATGCAGGGATCATAAGATGGGGTCAATTATTGAAGGAGGGATCATTAATTACATGGGACGAGTTAAACGACCACATCGGTCCCGGACTGTCCAGATTTAAGTACATTCAGCTGGATAGTTGGACAAGAGCCCAGTGTAGAAAAGACAAACATCTTGGGAAAGTAAGCTCTTTAGAACAACAGTTAGTGGAAAAACCAGTGGGAAGAAAGGAGGTAGCTTTTTGGTATTGGCAGATACTTGAAGAAATTGATGGAGACTTTACCCTCCCAGATCAATTATGGGGGTCAGCAACGGGCCTTCATTGTGAGGAGATGTGGCTAAATTCTTTTGCCCTCTTACACAAGATTGTAAAACCATCGTGGCTCAGAAGAAATCATCTATTCTCAGTACACCGCGCATATATCACGCCACTTAAACTTTCCAAATTCCTCCCCGACAAAAAATGTAATAAATGTAATCTTATGGGAGCATCCGATGTCCACGTGTTTATGGAATGTCCTGATATATGTCGGTTTTGGGAAGAAGTGAAGGCCACTCTAAACTCCATCCTGAATACATCACTTCTAATAACACTACCACTTATTATTTTTGGGCTGGAGGACAACATCACAGGTAAAGCAAGGTCATTCCTCTTTTATGCCATTTTGCTGGCAAGAAGGCAAATCTGTATGAATTGGACAGAGAAAACAGCCCCTTCACATTCTGCATGGCTCACATCACTATACGAAACATCTAAAGCAGACCTTAATAGATCATGTAGCAAACGCAATCTGGCATTTTGGGAGGTGCTGTCCGAGTGGAGATAGAACAGAGGCTTTTTTTTTTTTCCCCGGGTCCTATGATTATGCCGTAAACACTCCTTGGAGTGGGTCTAGTCTCGACACGATATTGGTCCTACAGGTTGAAACCAACCTAGATGGAGTCAGCTCAAATTCCTCAAGTTTCTGGGTGTTATCTCCGGCAAAAAATTATTCGAGTCCTGGTATAGGAAGGAGGGCACAAAAAAAAAACACTTTGGATTGGTACCTAAGTGTAGGACTCGCTAGGTGGTTGGTATCTTCCATATTGAGGGTATGGCAAATGAGGACAAAAAAAAAAAAAGGTAGACCCTAACAGCTCCAAGGGCAGTAGACATGGTATTTAAAAAGTGCAGCACGTGGGCTTATGTGTTACATGTACCAGTAGTGAAAAACTCCTAAAGTAATTTGTCATTATTATAAGGCTTATCCCTCCCATAGGATAACATTAAGGGACCTTATTATCCTCAATAACTTAAGCTTGGGAGCAGACAGGAAACTGATGTTTACACAAATGAATTGTAATTTACAATTCTCTTCAAGGGTAAAGCCAGATTTTGACTCACAATTTTGAAAATGGCACTTTTAGAAAGTTTGAAGTACTACAGGATTGGGCACTTAACAACAACCACCATGGGCCTCTGACAAAGTGCCAAAAACTGTAACAGAAGGGGTTGATTTGATTCAAAACATTTTGCTAAAGGACCAGGTAATGAATAAACCTGACCTATGTCTTCATATCACAATTCATTAGATACAATTATTTCACTGTTAACATTTCATCAAAAAGAAGAACACTCTTCTTTAGCATAGATCAAATGTACCACAGAAACCATTACAGTGCATTCATAAACAAAATAATAATACTGGTACAAACTTGGCAGTGCAATATCTTGAAACTGAATGTGATACTTTTTTTAAACATAATTTGAAAACAAAAAATATAGAGCATTTAGAGACACACATCAACTATTCGAACCAGTCCAGTGCTTATAAACCGGAGGGGTATATCATGGCTTCTCGAAGATAGCCTGGCCTTTTCGTATTGACGATTGCGTTCCAACTCTATCTAATATGGATGGATTATTGGTTATATTTTCTGTCTACAATGTCCATATAGATGTGAAGTTAATGGGATTCCCAATGGTTCTGGCCAACGCATTTTGACCCACTGGTGGCTTGGGGTTCTCTTCAGGGCTTTGGGCTGGTGGTGGTTCATGTGTATCTTGTATCTTTAAAAGGGGGACCGCTCCCAACTTAAGTACTGTTAGGCACAAGGAAACCACTTTATTTTCTTTCTTGAATCAATCTCCAAAATGTTCTTTAGTTTACTAAGGTTCACGCATCACTGGTGCCTCCATTTATAAAGTTGCCATTTTCTTGTCTTAACCATTTGTGCCTTCTACTAATATCCCGGGATGAATGACTGTGAATGGCTCTGCTTTTGGGGGTTGTGTATTCCTCAAAGCACTGATACAAAAGGGAACTAGGTATGGGCAGGATAGGTGGCTGAGCTGTGCCCTGTCCCACTTACATTTCAAAGGACTTTGCGGCCTGCACACACACAGGAAAGGTGTCTTTTGTCACCCCAGAGTTCTTTTCAGAACCATATATGGTTTTCAGAACCAGATATGGGGGTAGTATAGGGAATCCCCCACTTCAAAGACTGTCACCAGGTATATAATATTGGACCTCCAGGGACACTCTTCAGATCTCTTCTGGACCTGTGGAAGACTCAAAAGAAGGGCTGCTAGTTTGGCCTGCTGCTGGAAGGACTGCCCTTCTGTAATGCTGCCTGAGGAAGAAAGACTGGACCTGTTCCCTTGAACCCAGGACTAGATTGACTCCAAGGGCTAGCTGACTAGCCTCCTGTTTGACCGTCTGGGACACGACACGCTTCAGAGACTTGTACTGCATCTACCCATCTGACCAGACCCAACTGGACCTGCCTGAACCCTGCTGCTGTCCTCTGCTGGAGTGAGTCTGATCCCCAAGAGGTGCACCCCAGGTCCTTGACCATTGACTGATAGAGCCCACACCTCCTTGTCCAACTCAGAGTTCCATAAAAACTGACACGGCATGATGCCAACACGACGCAGTTCCTTGCATCCCAGCACCTCGCAGCTCCTGAATGGCAGCCTCATCCTGAACGGTTATAGCGTGATACAACACAATGCAGGGCCTTGCATCATAGCACCGCAAAACTCCTGATCAGCGGCCTTATTGGAACTGACTCAGCATGGTGCAGCTCAGAACAGGATCTCGCATAGCAGCACCTCACAGCTCCTGATCAGCGGCCCCATTATAACTGATGCAACGCGACGCAGATCGGTGTCGGACTCTGCGTCTCAGCCCCAAGTACAATCAGGTACACTTTCCAGAGGGCTGAACTCGGACTTGTACCTAGCCCATCCTTTATCGCAGTAGGCTCTAAACTTGTGACTTTGTCTGAATCCGGCGCAACCAGACGAGCACAGTTGCTGCTTATCGCCACTGCTCATATTTAAAACTTTGAGACTCATTACCTCCAGTTCTACTGATTGGATTTATTTCATTTTCATGCAATTTTATTAATTAAACATTACTTTGTTTTTTCTAAATTGATGTGGGATTTTCCTTGGGTGCTGTTTTCACTTTATTACTTTTTGAATACTGCATAAATACTGTACGCATTAGCTCTAAGTTAAGCCTAACTGCTTTGTGACAAGCTACCACAGGGTTAGAAAACAGGTTGATTTAGTGACTCCTGTAGTTCACACTCACAAGGACTGGGGTTATTATTTGAGTGGGGCTTCCACCCTTCTCAATAATCCAATTTCTTACAAATATGTTGAGGGCAGCAATGTTGTTCTCTTCTCAAGTAAACATTGGCCTATATACAAATGTATATCTGGGCATAAACACACATTTAAGACCACAGTCACCATTTCACACTTTCCAGAAACTCAGTAAGTGATTCCTAGGAGGCTTAAAGCTATTTATGGGTGTAGAGCTGACAGAGTGCCATAAACAGAAAGTGGGAGTTCTGTCGAACATTTCTTCCAAGCAGGCCTGGTGTAAATACCTTTCAAGGTTGGAAAAGGAACTTGATCAGCCCAAGATTTGCTGGGGCTATAAGGAAAGACCTTCTACTCAGGGAAATAATTTTCAGTATGGAGGAAAACATTCTTTTTTTAGATTACCTTTGCTATAAAGAACTCAGTGGGAAAAGGATCCTAATGGAAAAATATCTTGACCGTTCATGGATATGCTTGAAAACAGTGCCTGTCACAGCTTTCCTGATGTCATTCTGGGAATGTTTGTAAATTCCCCAAAAACCTAGGAGAGGAATGTTCAGGTTGAAGCAGAGGTGTTACTTTTTTGAGAATTAGGCCTAATTCTATTTTTTAATAGACAAGGACTTAGTTTGGAGGCTTCCCACACCCAGTCATTCAGGAAAGTCTCTTTCTATAAGCAGCGTGGTTTCTTTCAATATATCTAAGATGCTTATCTACCACTATAAACGCCAAATTTGATACACCAATAAGATTCATCCATGCTACCACAACCCTTTGCACAAGATCTTACATGCCCCTTTCTTTTCAAAGACGTTTTGCCACGACTGAGACAGTAAGAAAGTACGAGCATTAGTGTAACTGATACTAACCGGTTATGGTTTGCCTGTACAGACTATTGAGTACAAACATATAAATACTCCTTCTTGGAAGCATCATGCTTTCCATGTTCTGGGGTTAAGGTCAGCAACTGGTATACTTTAAGGGTTGTAGAGAAAACATACATATAGCATGTATTCTGGACTGTACTATTTTTAGTTTGGTTAAAACAATCTACTTATTAAAATGAGTGATAGTAAAATAATTTGTAAGCATTACAAATGATCAGAACTATTTGTTGTTAGTGTTTGTAGTGGGGAATGTCCAACATGATTTTCAGCTCAGAGCACTTCTGTGTCAAGTTATTATTAGTGGCCAGGATCTCTGGTAAGTTCTTGATTTCCACAGCCAACCTTGATGCAATCCTGAGACAGAGACCCTTCCTTTATTTGTAATCTTTGGCAAGTTCTAAAATATTGTCTTACAATTCCATGGCCTATCTTATTTTCTAACCATGCCTTAAAGTTCATTTATTATTTTAACCCTTGTTTCTTTTGACACAGGTTCATCATTATTGTAAAAAATCATACAGTGGCCCTTGATCACTACTTACAAGTTTGCATCACAGTTTGCAGACAGGATATGCTATGTTATGTTATGTTACAGGGATTTGTAAAGCACAGGATGATTCACCCGTGAAAGGGGTTCTCGGCGGTATGGTGTATAAACAGGATGAAGGAGCTAGAGAAAGATTCAGAATAGCTAAGTTTTGAGCAGTTTTTTAAAGTTGGCAAAATCAGAACAGAACCGGATATGTAAAGGTACTCTGTTCTAGTAGAGAGGAGTGAGATAAGAGAAAGATCTCTCACAATATCTGGTCATATGAATGCAGCAGAGGCATGGCAGAGATTGTTCACTGGACCTGAGGTTGCGAATGGGCAGATAGAGCTGCAAGTTCTTTTATAAGTAGAGGTGCTGTTGCCAGACAGAGCCTTGTGAACTAGGCAGAGAAGTTTGAAGTCGGAGAATTTTCTCACCGGCAGCCAGTGGAGAGACTTCAGAGTGGGGTTGGAAGGGGCACGAGGAGGAAGTTTACAGAGCAGACAGGCAGCTGTGTTCTGAACAACCTGAAGTTTAGCCACAGGAGTCTCATTTGATGTTGCCATAGTCTGGGTGGCTAACAATCAGTTTCTGAGTAAGGGTTTTCCTGGATTGGAGGGACAACTATTTAAAAGCCCTCCGGGGCAGTTGGATGATCCAGAAGCAGGCACCGTAAGTGGAGCTAACCTGCTCTCTCAGGGAAGGATTCTCATCAGGATGCCCAGATCTTTCACTAACTTTTTAGGGAGGGGAGCCCAGTTCCATGAGCCACCAGTCATCTGAGCAGTGAACATGGGCCTTACCAAACAAAAGAATGTCAGAATCATCATCCAGGCCGCTATATTCCTCATACAATTGCTAAATCTTATTTTTATAGATTTGGGATTGGGTCCCATAGTGTCGATCAATTGTGTGTCATCTGCGTAAGAGATGCAGGATCTTACCAATCCAGCCAAGGGGGCTATGTAGGTATTTAAAAGTTTAGGGCCCAAAGAGGGGACCCGTGGCGCCCCCTTATCTAGGGTTTTGGTACGGGAGTTAAAGGACTCTAGGTGCACAATTTTGAGTGCAGTTTTGAGTTACTAGGAAAGTGTTTAAACTATCCAAGAGCTTTTCAACCGACACCAATCTCAAGGAGTCTCTGGGTCAAGATAGAGTGTGAGATGGTGCTGCATGCTGCGGATACATCGAGTAAATCTAGCATAACTGTGAGGCCTTCGTCAAAAGAGAGTCTGATGGTTTCTAATACCCCCATCAGCAGAATTTCTGTGCTGTTGAAGGCACGACATCCTGATTGAGAAGAGTTTAAAAAGGAGAGGTTTCACAGAAAAGAAGAAACGTGTTTGTTTACCAAAGTCTCTATTACCTTATTAAGGAATGGAGGCCGCAATATCGGCCTGTAGTCAGATAGCTTGGGAGGATCTGTATTCGTTTTTTAAAAAGATTGGTATGACCTGATTCGCTTTCTAGCTGCGAAGGAAGGGTTTCAATACTAAGAGAGTGGTTAAACAGACATCTCTTCCTAGAAACGTTCATGGAGAAAATTAAAAGTTAATGTGTACGCACATTAACACTGATCTTTACGAAACAAAAGAAGACAGCTGACTATGCAAAGAGCACAAAAGTGCCACAAAAGGAAATGAAAGCACTACCACGCGGAATGAGTATGTGCCGATGACACAAATGGACCCATTCAACCACACAACTGATTCTCATCTCACATAAGCGCCCAATAGTGAAGGGTTTGATAAAATACACGCAGGATAACAGCTATTTTGTCAAACGGGAAACAAATAGAAAAGACACATTTACATGGGAAACCTAGACCATGTAGAACGAGGTGGGGGAACAGAAGGATAACATTTTTCTGGTCAAATGGTTACTAACAGAAATTAGGCAGATCGTACAATCGCTCGAAGGTAATGGATACAAATGGATACAAACGGTGTGCACCAATGTATAAGGCAAAAACATAAATGTCATACAGTGTAAATTCCTGCCTATTTGCTATCTCATAGCTGGACACAAAAAAGGTGGCACCTGGCCGATGGGAGCCCAAAGGCCACATGCAACTTTCTGAACACTGTGGCAAAGTCACCAATATACATTCAGACTGAAGGCCACAGGACAAGGAAGCACGTCATAACACCAAATTTGAAAAACCCTTATGATGATTAAGCAACCAGCACGATATCAGTGCATAGTATACAGAAGGTCACACGCTCTGAGGTGGCTACTACATCCAAAACATTAGATAGGAAATCACAAGAAAAAAAATCACAAGAAATCTACCACACACACACACACACGCATACGTAAAAGAGCATAAGAGATGGCGCTCTGAAAACAGCTGTAGCCAGGGAATGAAGCCACCGAAGAAAAAGAAGCATTGTCAAAGCAAAGAGGACTTACATTGACCGTTAGCCTTTTGGCTGTGTCAATGCTTGTTTCGTTTTTTTCTCATGAGCAATATAAATCTTTATTGTTGGGGAGAGCTTCCAGGTCCTCACCAATAAAAAAAAAAACTTGACTAAAAGCAAAATAAAAGATTTTGGTCTCAAAAAGACCATATTGTAATGGTAATTCTTGACGCTGAAGGGAACTATTTTTTGTGGATGTGCTCTTTGTGCCAAAATCAGAATGCCATCACTCAGAGTGAAGTTAGCCATTGGTTGAAGATAGCTGACCCATTTCCCCATGCTGTATGATGTAGCTGGAGAAAGAAAAATGTGAATGGCACTAGAACAGATCAATAGATGAAGAGACCTAGCTGAAAGCCACTTTAATTAAGTATAAGGATTCTGTGCACTCAATGGTGGTCCGTGCTCCTGTTTTTTGTGGAATTGCAAACGCCGGCTGGCAGAGGGAGTTTGTTGTGACATGTATATATATATATATAGCCAATAAAACGACTTATACACGGACCCTGGAGTGCGAGTATTTTGTGTTCCTAAAAATCAGGATTGGGAACCTCTTCCGACATATATATATATATATATATATATATATATATATATATATATATATATATATATATATATATATTACCTACTGGCGTTCGCCAGTAGGTATATATAGTTAGGATTTTTTCTCTATGGGTTTTTTGAAAATTCTATGTCTAATAACTTTGGCGTTTGTGGACGGAATTGGCTGAAATTTTCAGGAAAATGGCACATTTTGTTTCTGAGCAGCCCTTGAAAATTTGGGGGGGGGGTTCGTCCAGTGGGGGCCGAGAAAAAAGGGGGGTCCCAAAACGTGTTTTTAACATTGAGTTTTCCATAGGGCGGTTGGCCTCACTTTTAGCCCGAACGGCTGAATGGATTTGCACGAAACTTGGCAAAATTGTAGGGACTGGTAGCCCGATGTGCCTTTTGTAGGTCTCAATATATGTGCTCCAGTGGATTTTGAGAAATTAACGTTTAAAAAAAGATATATATCTGTAACAGCGGACCGGGCAGCGCTCTGGTTCGCGGACTTTTCGCGCAACGGAGCTTTGTGAAGCGAAGCTGATTGGTTCTCCGGCGTCTGTCAACATTCCAAACAGTCCGTAGCGGCCGCCATCTTGTCTCTCGGTAGGATCGAGAGACAAGAGGAGGTCAAAACAAAGGGGGAAATAACTATAAGGGGGCATAGTAGATCCTCGCTGACCCCCTAGGTTTGATGTGGAGGTTTTAAAAGGGCCCCGCGGGGCAAAAAAAAAAAATAATAATAATAATTGAACGGCTGAATGGATTTGCACGAAACTTGGCAAAATATTAGGGACTGGTAGCCCGATGTGCCTTTGCTAGGTCTCAATATATGTGCTCCAGTGGATTTTGAGAAATTAACGTTCAAAAAAAGATATATATCTGTAACAGCGCTCCGCTTCGCGTAACGGAGGTTTGCGAAGCTGATTGGTCATTCTGTCACTGGGCTATAGTTGGGCTACATCTGGCTGATATTTGGGCTACATTTGTTTTTTTGTGTGTCTGGCGGCCATCTTTGGGCTACATTGGGCTACATTGGGCTTCATTGGGCTACATTCGGCTAATTAGCAAATAGCTCATCGCAAACTAGGAATGGTAAAGAATCGCTATTTATTCCTTAAAGTTCGCTATTTAGGAAATGCAAAAAACTTTGATGATATATATGGCGGTTCATCTCTAACAAGATAAGAAGCATAGGGATACATTTATGATGACTGGCGCATCACCAGGGATGTGTTAGTCATTCTGTGCCGCTGTTCCGTCACCTATGGTGTGCTGCATTTACAATGCGGCGCATCATGGGGCAAAAACAGCACAGATGCGTGATGTATCTGTGCCGTAAAGGTGGCGCATTGCTGGAGTTGTATCGCAAGTGTGATGAAGCTCCAGCAAGGGTCGGGGGTGCCCCTGTCGCAGGGTTTCTGTTCTCACACAGAACTGTGGACAGAGGATTGGAACCTCGGCGAATTAGGGTGTCCCAAAACTCACGTTAGTAATCAAAAACTCCTTAGCAAGCTAGGTACAGTGTCACATTGGATATAACAAACTCTCAATGTTTAGACAATCCAGAATATGAACTTATAGTACCTCAGGATACGTGGAACTCATGAACAGTCGGTCGTTATAGATTTCTTAGAAACCAGAACATGGAGTTAAGAAGAACAGATGTGTATTTGAAATGTTTATTTACTAATGCCGTCTTCTCAGGCGTAGTACCTTAGATAATAAAAGTACACATATTATCAGTAGCAAAATTACCAGCATAGTTACTAGTACATAAAAAGTGAATGGTGATAGTATGTTAACATGCTGTAAATGAATAAGAGTTAGCAACACTTATAAGCAGCCGCGGGCCGTGGAGGGAGTTACGGTGAGGCAGGGAGGCGGGGAGGGGGAGAAGCAGGGTGGAGAATACAAGTACACATATTATCAGTAGCAAAATTACCAGCATAGTTACTAGTACATAAAAAGCGAATGGTGACAGTATGTTAACATGCTGTAAATGAATAAGAGTTAGCAACACTTATAAGCAGCCGCGGGCCGTGGAGGGAGTTACGGTGGGGCAGGGAGGCGGGGAGGGGGAGGGGCAAGGTAGAGAGGGCTCCACCCTGCTTCTCCCCCTCCCCGCCTCCCTGCCCCATCGTAACTCCCTCCACGGCCCGCGGCTGCTTATATCTCACCCTCCCTAATACACATATTATATTATTTGCTAAGAAGGTCTCTTTGTGTTGGTTTAGGGCGTGCCCATACTTTAGTGTCTTAGATTTGAAGGAATCACATCACCATACACCAGCTCTCTCTTCATGTGAACCGCATCAACTGTTGTGTATGTGTGTTCGGCAAAGCAATATAAAACCCGCCTCATGCCCAGAATTGGCAGAAGTTGCACTTATGTTATGAGTATGAAGTCGTGGAGATCAGACCTCATAACAATTCTGTATCGTGTTGTTCTTGAAACTTTAGCACTCGCTGTACATATATAGTTTAACAAGTAAAGCAGATAGTAGACCAATAACATATTATTCTCATGTAAACCACGATGAACTACTAGGTGGAAAGCTAAAGCAACAACTAAGTGTCGTGTGCAGAAGTTGCAAAAAAGGAAAAATGGCGTTTAAACCGGTAATGAGCCCATGCTAACTTAACACGGTGTAAAGATATCCAGGACCTAGATGACACCTCCTCATGATCCGGAAACGAACTGAATAAGATAATAGAAGTGCCATCTCATGAGAGCAGATTGCAAGTTTATATGTGGACGGTCCGCAAGGTAAAGCATTAAAAACTAGGAAAATGTAATGCTAAAGAAAAATAAAACAGCCAAGTACTTTATCGAGTCTTAAGCCAATAGGCAAGGTCAATAATAAAAACTTGACAAATAAGTCAATGAATTGTCAATGAAATGCTAGTACTCAGCATATCAAACATGAAAAAGGTCTATGACATAACTGTGTATGCAAAATAAGCTGCAACAGCCTCCAATAGGAAGTCACCGTCTTCATCCGAAAACAGTTCAGCCATCCAATTTAAAAGCGGAAAAGAACATACGTGCTCTCCCAGCACCGGATCCTCTATCACCATCAGAGGACAGCTCGGTGGGTTTTCAAGAAAGCTCTCTTCCAAGAAAGACTGTGCTGCCGCCAGTAAATTCCAGGGACCAAGTAGTCCATGCATCAATGCCACAGCCATAATCCTTTCGCCAAGACAAACCAACTCGTGAGTAATGATAGGAGTCATCAGCTGATTAAAGTCGACGTCAGGAGAAACCGGTCCGCAGAGACACAAATCAATGGCCCAATCGAAATCACAGGTCAGGCAGTGAAATACAGGCTGGACACAGGTGAAGTAGGAGAACCGAAAAGATAATCCATATGCCGTGCTTAATATCGCCAACGGCATTGTGCCATAATATTCTAGCATGCGATTGCGGAACAGTGTCAGCAGCTGCAGGGTCGGAGGTTGCATAGGAGGGACATCCATATTTAAAAATGTAAAAAAGCACAAGAGCGTCCGCTGGTAATGCAAGTAAAAATGCCAATCCACGAACCAGAGTGCAGAAAATACAATGAAAGGAAGCAGGGATGACTCCAAAGATTTTCTCAAATGAAGTCACGAGACCACTGGTAACAACTTTAAAAAAGTGCACCAGGGACTTTGTGGAGGATGCGTTAAAGATAGTCGGAAACATGTTGCTGAAATTGAAAGGCAAATGTTAATTGAAAAAGGTTTTGCACCTCTGTATGGGTGTTCGCTATGTGAAGTACGAAAGTTTCACGGGCCGAACTCAAGGCCACCTCTCTCTGAGACAAAAGAGCTCTTATTCTTGCCATGCCGTTGAAACGTGTCTCAAGGTTGGTATTTGTGGCCAGATTGAAAACTCCCTATGTTCATGTGTGGGAGGAAATAGAACATTTCTGCAGCAAATAACCCGTTCACTTACTGTTACGATAAAAGGAATACTTTTAATTAACTCAGAACAATCTTCATTATTGAGCATCAAATAACTACCATTTTCCAACAACTTGAACGTGGGGATGATAGCAGGAACTGGCGTGCCTTGCAACATGCAAGCCATATTTGGTCGGTGTTTGTTGCATGAACCGTGTAACTGTATGTGCCTACACATTAGTGAATGATCTGGCGTCTCAGTGCATTCCTCTCCATTCAGATAAACTTCTTGATCATCTTTGAAACATCTGTATGTGTATGGAAGCGACCAGACCTCATGAAGAAAAGCACTACCTAAAGGTTCATAACGACCTATTGGTATATATTTCATACAATTTGAAAACTTATATAAAGCAAAAGGCAGCGTTATTAAACCGTGGATAAGGCATGTTGCCAAAAAACCCGCAATCCTCTGCTGATGATGTCACTGAGCATGTCATGAATGATGTAATATGTGACATCATCAGCAGTGGATTACGGGTAATGGTATCTCTAGTTTACTCCCTTATAGCTGTCTTTCTTTTAACATAAGTGTCTGTTTCCTTCCCTTATACTTACTGTTTTTGGGTCGCTTCCGGTTCGCGTACCCGCGAGCGAACTGGGAAGCGAACTAAGAGAAATAGAGGTTGGCACAGTTCCAAATATTGTACCAATTTTTTAATAACGGGGAGGTAGTTCTGAAAAGAACTTTTTATTTTATTTTTCTGAACATTTTTTTACTGTTTTTGAATTTTTCGGAACAGTTTTATATTTTTTGGGGTTTTTCTTGGAGGGGGCAATGAAAACGATTCATTGTAAAGGGCTCAACAGGAGCAACAAAACAAAAAAAAGAAGTATTTATTATTTTGGGCGTTTCGGACAAACTTGCATATGATAGTCAATAGCTCTGTTGATCAGAGTGATGCTTTTTTCTCCGTAGGAAATGAATCCATCGCAAAATGCGCAGATGTGTTTTACATCACCAAATCTCATTTGTATATTTGGCACCATCTCCCTGCTCTCTGGTCCCGTTACTTCCGGTACAACAGATCTTCTGGCCATAATAGGGAGATTATCTAGGTCGTTCCGAAACTGTGCAGCACTGTAGTTGTTAGGATGCCACCTAGTCATATGGCGATGCATTGTGTAGTTTCCGAAACTGTATTTTTTGTCGGTCCCTCTGGACAGTCTATCTTGACATATAAGGCAAGTTACGTATCTTGCATTTACTTTTTTCTGACCTTTGGGAATTTTAAAAAATTGCCAAATGAAGTTTTCTTTCCAGTGAGACGTCCTGGGCTGCTCAGGCAAAAACTGCCTCTCTTCGTGCTCGTCCTCCTGTTCCTCTTCTTCTTCTTCTTGTTGAATTACAACTTGAGCAGGTGGTCCACTCTTCCTTGGATGTGGTGGAGGTGGTGGGGAAGCACCAGCTGAAGCTACTAAAGAAGCCATTGCTCAGTGATCACAAAGGGTCTTTCTCTCACAATGATGAAAGTCAGAGTGAGGAAAGAAGGAGGGATTTTCATCATTTGGGAAAAACAAGAGTTCTCAACCAATCAAAAGTGTTCATTTTAGATTATATGACCTAGTCTTACATCATTAGGAAACCAAAAGTGAAATGAACCAATGAAAAGTGTTATTACCAAGTCACATGACTTGCTGTGTTTACGTTAAGCGCTTTGCAGGGCCTCCCGGTTTGCTTCCAGAAACCTGCGCTTTGCGACTCGCTTCGCGTACCAGTTCGCTAACGTAGCACGTCATATGACGTATCATGCGACAACGTGAAACGTCATGCGGGAGGCGTCACGATGTTGTTTTCTAACGCGGCACTTGCGGTAAAGAAACGTTTACTGGCTCGCGGTCTATTTCGCGGCATCAAGGTCAGCTAACGGGAAGCTTCCCGATTCGCGAAGCGGGAACGAAGAAAAAAAAATATTTAAAATTTTTTTTATTCATAAACATATAAAATATATTTTTGGATTTAAAGAAGAATACATTTTACAGCTACAGATATTAGCTGTTAAAAAACCAATGAAATTCACAGAAAAAACCATAGGTTATAGACCATATATAGTTAGGAATTAGCATTTACAAAACCTTGAAAATTCACTGAAAAAACCATAGGTTATAGACCATATATAGTTAGGAATTAGCATTTAGAAAACCTTATTTTACTCACACAAAACCATTGAAATTCCATATATAGTTAGTTGCACTAACTATATATCGCGCACCCGCAATCCACTGCTGATGATGTCACATATTACATCATTCATGACATGGTCAGTGACATCACTGATGACATCACTGATGACATCTCAAATGACATCACTGATGACAACATCCAGTGACTGTATGTTTCTGTAAAGTTAAAATATGTCTTAGATATTGAAGAATGAGTGGATGTATAAGTGTCTGGATGAAGGATTTAGTAGGTGCGTGACTGACTGTATGAGTGAGTGATTAAATGTGTCTCACTGAATGCATGGGTTAGTGACTAAACTGTCTTAATTTGTGCATCATTATGTCTGTTGTGATGTAAACTGCTGCATGTGTTGATCATTAGCTATACGAGAGGCTATATGTGTTATTAATTGGTTGCCCAAGTATTTCTATGGGAGATTGAGTTTGTGTGGGGGTGGCTGGAAGGTGTGTGACTCTGTGCATAGATGTGTGAGCAGTTTATTCACTAGGTGTATGAGTTCAAGAGTGCATGTGGAAACAGCTACATGGGCAGTTGACTGTGTGCATGAGTGTATTGATGAGTGAATGGATATCTCAATGCTACATGTCATAGTAAGTACATATGTAAAACACAGTACATGTGAGAGTTGGCATATATAAATAACTGTGCATGAGAGCCACTGAGTGAGTGGTTGTATCGATCATTGTGAACTTGTATCAGGGATTGTATAAGAGAGTAAATATGTGTTAGTATATGTTTCAATAAGTAAGGTGTGTATAACTGTATAGTTGAAGAAATGGAGGTGAGATTGTTTCTTTGCATGACTGACTGGGTGTGTGAGTAACTCCATGGATGAGTGGCAGTGTGTGAGTGTCTGTATACACTGAGTGTATCTAAGGTTATATTAGAGTCTGAAGAGGTTTATCGTATTAGCACAAGAATGAATCCAAATGAGACGTCATCAGTGATGTCATCAGTGATGTCATTTGAGATGTCATCAGTGATGTCATCAGTGATGTCACTGACCATGTCATGAATGATGTAATATGTGACATCATCAGCAGTGGATTGCGGGTGCGCGATATATAGTTAGTGCAACTAACTATATATGGAATTTCAATGGTTTTGTGTGAGTAAAATAAGGTTTTCTAAATGCTAATTCCTAACTATATATGGTCTATAACCTATGGTTTTTTCAGTGAATATATATATATATATATATATATATATATATATATATATATATATATATATATATATCAACTCCTCTTTACTTCCGAAATTGCTGCCGCCAACCAAACCAAGTCCTCACAAGTAGTAAACGACAAGTTGACGAAACTGTGTGCTGGCCAAAGTAATTTATTTTCAGACAGCCCTCGGACGCGTTTCGCCTGACCAGCAGGCTTGATCACAGAAGTTTCGAATATTTACAATGGGGCTATGAGGGGGGCGGCCGACCGGAGGGAGGTTTGCCCCCCGGGGGTATTTTGGGGCCCGGGAGGAAGGGGTGGGGGACGAGATAGGCAGGGGACAGGAAGCAGTCTTTGGGCTGGTTTGGGCTTCTTGGGGAGGATTTGGGCTAGTTGGGCTAGTTTGGGCTGGTGGTAGGTTTGGGCTCCCTTTGGACTGGTTGGTATATGACCGGCCATGTTGGGTCATTGTCCACCATTTTAGGGACAGTGACCCAGCAGTCGAGTTGCAGGCAGGGAAGTTTTGTCCCGCCCTATGGTGGCAGGGTATGTAGGGGGTTGTGGGTTCGGTGGCCATGGGGGGAAGGTTTTTGGAAGGGGTTTTGTTGGGAGCAGGTGCTTTCTTTGTCAGGATTGCTGGGGTTTGATGTCGCTGGGGACAGGTGCTGGTGGGATATTGTTGGGATAGCGCTTTTTCCTAGTTTAAGGGGGGGTAGGCTATGAGGAATGAGGTTTTCTGGACAGAGGGGGAGGGAGTGTACATATGGCAAGTGTTTAAACAGTTGAAGAAGGCGTTTGGGTAGTTGGTAATGATGTATATGCTGTTTGTGGGGGAACATTTTAGGGGTGGGGGCGGGGGTTGTGGCAGGTATGTATATATTTAGTTAGGCCTAGTTTTGTACGGCAAAGGCCAAGGATTTGGTATTGTGGTAAGATGCACCTGTTTCCCAATAAAGCGGCCTTTATCACACACCTTATACTGTCTCCGGTCAGTCTGTCCCCCCCCCGTCTCCCGATGGGCCCCAATCGCCATTTTAAACTTTGTGCACCACACATAATCACGTGATCGGGACTACAGGGGCGATAGCAGGGAAAAAAGACTCGTAGTTTCTACACGTCTTAATAGCAATGTTGCACATACGAATATTTAAATATATAAATATACACATTCTGCCTCTAAATGACACAACAAGCACATCAATGTTAATTTATAAGATGATACAAGGAGTTGCAATTTAGGTCTCAGCATGCCGAGAAAAGTTTTTCGGTTCAAAACTTTATCGTTAAAGCTCATTTCCCCACTGACCTCCGCTTGAATAAAATCTAATTAGCGGCGTAGGCAGAAAAATATTGCTTACTTTTTGCACACCTATGTAAGGTTAGTCATTAAATGCAGAGAAATCTAGTGCAAGATAGTCTCAAACAATACATATTGCCCAAGTGGGCGTGAGCAGCTACTTCTTCAAGATGCATTGTGTATTATGGCGTCAATTCAAGTACAAGTGAAGGCCACATTTTAAAATACATATATATATACACACATTTTGCCCTAGTGGGCATCCCCCACCCTCTAACCCATATCTTCCCGAATAAGCTACTCTCAGGTAGTGGAAAAAGTGCAGAAATCAAATTCTAAAATTAAAACAAAACTTATACTTAAAACAGAATTTAGCTGCCCTCTCAACATTTTCTGAACACTTCATTAACTGTAAGTATTTGTAAATATTTCCTCGATTGGCCGCAGCTAGGACACTGATGCTTGCCTACAATTATGTACTCAGATCTTCTTCCAAGTTAAGCCCTCCCGGCACATTTGAGTTAAGCTCCAGGATATATCTAGATTCGAGGCGCCTCAATTTCTTTAATCTATCTCCCCTTGGATACTCTTAGGGACACAATCAATTACAAAGTAGCAGAGCCCTGCCTCATTTTTGTTGTGTTTAGCCTCAAAATGACGGGCAACTGGATATGTGTTGTCGGCGTTGCGTATTGCTCTCATGTGCTGCAAAATTCTTATATATGCCAGATGGATTGTGCTACCCACGTACCTCAGGCCACAAGGGCACTGAAGAACGTAGATAGCATAACCCTCTTATCTGTTTCACTCTTTTTGACAAACCACCAGTGTATGATTGAGTATTAACCCCCAGCTTACAAGCCTTACATTTTGAGCACTTTATAAAGCCTGTTTTTTTCTTTAACCAATTCCCATCACTCTCTTTTCGATTTTGTTTAGCTGGCAGCATATTCGAGACAAGCATTTGTTTAAAAGATCTTGCTTTTCTAAATGTTATCTCCGGTCTCTTTTGGACAAGATCTTGTGGTTTACTACTTGTGGGGACTGATATATATATATACTAGCAGCCCGCCCCGGCGTTGCCCGGGGGAGAAGGGGGCTGGGGGCAGCATTTTAAGGCTCTGTGCACGCCCGCACCGACATTGCACAGACCACATCCCTCCGGCCTCCCGCCTCGCCGCCGCCGCCCGCCCCGACATAGCTCAGCCCGCCTCCCGCCTCCAGCCCCGACATTTCCCAGCCCGCCTCCCGCCTCGATCCTCCCGCCCGCCTCCCGCCTCCTGCCTCCCGCCTGCCTTTGCCTTACAGAGCCACCCGCAACGGACTTCACCGCCACTCCTCGCCGCCGCTTACCTGAGCCGCCGCCACTCCGGACTCCACCGCCACTCCTTGCCGCACGTCACCGCTCCTCCCCGCATATCGTCATTACGTCTAGGTCGCGGTCAGCGCTACGTCGCGGCCGGCGCTTGTTTTTAGGGGACTACTTTGTTTACAAAATAAAAATGTTTGATTTACGTTTTTTTTTTAAATTTAATGTCGCCTATGTCCATCTACACACCCTGAGGATTCCAACAATGTATTGGGTGTGTGGATTGGCGCTGTGGTTCCCGAGTTTACCTGACCAAAAGGTGCAAGTTCTCTCTTTATAATAGTAGTATAGATATATATATATATATCCGGACTCCACCGCCACTCCTTGCCGCACGTCACCGCTCCTCCCCGCATATCGTCATTACGTCTAGGTCGCGGTCAGCGCTACGTCACGGCCGGCGCTTGTTTTTAGGGGACTACTTTGTTTACAAAATTACTTTTTTTGATTTACGTTTTTTTTAAATTTAATGTCGCCTATGTCCATCTACACACCCTGAGGATTCCAACAATGTATTGGGTGTGTGGATTGGCGCTGTGGTTCCCGAGTTTACCTGGCCAAAAGGTGCAAGTTCTCTCTTTATAATAGTAGTATAGTATTATATATATATATATCTATACTACTACAGGGAAGGGTAGAGTGGCAGTTTGGTTCCTGGCACTGCCATAGTCTACATGTATGCACAGTGAGAAAAGAAAATTGGGGAAATTACTGTAATCAATTTGCCAAGTATATGATCATGAAAATATACTTAAACTATTTATGCTGTGAGAATTGGTACTGTATTGTACTGGAACATCACCGAGGGTTCACTTGAAAGGAAACTCCTGCCATGTGTGATCAAAAACCTTAAAAATGTATGATATTTGAGGCAGAATTATTTTTTGTGAAAAGAGTGGCGCTGCATGACGGCATAACAAATGTGCAAAACAAAAATAAAAATGTGAATAAATAAGCAAAAATAACTCTGAGAAATTACAGTGAAATGAAGACATTTATTCACATAGCTGTTAGTAGGAGAGAGGTACAGAAATGTTTTTCGACGTGAAAGATATCTAGGAAAAGAGCTAACAAAAACTTAGGGGATAATTCCTTGCTGAGAATTTTTGTGGGTTATGTTTGAAGCCTGGGTGGAGTTTGTGGAGTTCCACGCTACACAGACTTCTGCAAGCGGCAGAGTGCGTTAAGGTCATGCCGTTAGCAGTGATTTTCAGCGCCGGGTGTTTGTTCTGCACTGCAAAATAATTGCGAACGGCACCATGTGCAGAGCAAAAAGGCCATCCTTTCTTTCAGCTGCTCAGGTAGATTTCGTACCCGAGCGGCAGCTTTGTCAATGCGAACCGAAGGTTTCTCAACGCGAACAGTCTCGAGCATATGCGACCACTCGCATTGAGAAATCTGACCGCCCGCGTCGAGAAATCTCACCTGTAGGTTGATTTTCGCTCGCGAACTAGACACTGACGAGCGCGAGCAAACAAAAATCTCACTGGGAGGTGTATTTTCCTCTCTCGCCAACTTGACGTTGACGAGCGCGAGTGAGGAAAAAACTCTGCGAGCTCCGCAGAACGTGGAGTGAAGAAAACTCTGCAAACTTAACGAGCAGAGTGGAGTTCACCATCCAGGGTTAGTTATTTTATAATGTTTTGCAGAGGTGCTGACATGGCACAAAAGGGCATATTTACAAGGGCATTGCGCCACAGGAATGTCACTTTTAATGACGTTCTTGTGGCACAATACCCTGCTCCATATTTACAAGGTGGCGTTAAGCCACATAACGTGGCTTAACACCACCTTGTTAATATGGCCTTTACTGCAGCAGTCAGCTGTGGCAAAAGGACGGGCAATGGGTGTTGCTCTGGGCGTTCCACCCATTTCTTTTTGATGCTGCCCATATTTACAAGGATGGTGTTAATATGGGGCAGTGCCAAAAATAAGACTAGGGAAAACCAGGACATAAACAGGTGCAATGAGGAGAAATTAATGATTTCTTCTCGTTTTTGCTGTTTCTATGTTTGCAGCATTGAGGCTACATTTAAGTTAGTATCCTCAGATTGATTTGTGGGAGCAATGCAAGTGCATCAAAAACAATATAGTTAAAATGTTTTTTTTAAATATTTCTATGTGAATTAAATAAAACATTTCATGATTTTTCCATTAGTTTGATACATGATTATTTCTGTATTTTTAAGTATGTTTTGCAGTTCAAATCATCAACATGGCTTAGGCCAGGAGCCTTGGATTCCACTAATGACCCAATGGGGTCCCTGGCTTTCAGTAATGATTCAGTGGGAGTAGGGGTTCCTAGAATACAGTAAGAACCCCTGTTTTATATTTCTCTGGACATATACAGTTTCTCATTAAGGTTACTTTATACATAGGTGCAACATCTCGCCAGGGACAGTCCCTTGCCTTAACTAGGGTAAAACTGTGAGTACAAAAAAAGATTACATGAAAAAAGTTGCTGGAGGACATGATATTGGGGTCTAATTATCTCTTCAACTGTAATCTGAGATGCTGATTCCACGCCCTGAATTACCACTGCTGTGGGAGTTCAGTTCTTATCATGTGCGGTACTCATCCACCATTCTGACTCCACACCTTGTACTGGAGAATAATGCAGTAATCATTTCTGTTTTCCTTCATTTCGAGTTTCAAAACTCACGATTTTAATGTTTTTTCCTACATGTATTCTTGCAGATTTTTCCTGGCGAAAAACATGAGAGGATTATCAGCGAGGTGGGGCGTTTCCTATTGGCGTAACAGAAAATGATGGGGGCTCTTGCAGAGTGTGAGGAGGCCCCTTAGTGTCTCCTACCTCAAAGACATTAATTGGCATTGGGCTCAAAGGGGGCCCCTAATGGTTGACGGGCCCTCTGAAGTGTTGGTGGCCCCCTTGTATAGCAAAGTCTGCAGAGTCCTGCATTACACCCCAGGAAATTCCCTCACATGCTTGAATACTGAATCGGGCACAGAATTCTGTTTGCACCCAAATCTTTGAAGGCAAAGTGTGGTCTTGAAAGTTGGCAATCATCAAATGATGGGCGAGTCTAGCTTTCCCTGTTTGTTCTCTTTCAAAATAGGCAAATGTACTTTGTAACTACCTGGTAGCCTGGCCATTTGGGGCCCACCAGGAGGGCGGGGGGGAGAGACCGACCACGGACACAGTGTTAAGGTGTGACAAAGGCCGCTTTATTGGAAACAGGTGCATCCTAAATAACAAAACCTTGGCCTGTGCCGAACAAAACTAAACCTCGCTAAACAAGAAGTACCTAACCGACCCCCCCCCCCCCCCCCTAAATGATTTCCCGCCATTCTCAGCATAAACACAACATAACCAGAACATCCCAAATGCAACATCCCTCCTTACCGACCAACACCTCCCTTGACCTCTGCAATCCCAACTTCGATGTGAAACAAACCCAGGCCTCCTATCCTTACCCCCTTTCTTCTAGGAAAAGCGCCACCATCTGTATTGCACACCTGCACCTGCTCCAGCGACACGATAACCCACCAACCTCTGATACCTGATGCACCAGCCTACAAGAAAACCCCTCTGGGAAACAAATCCCCCACCCCCCCTCCTTACCTGACCCAGGACAGACCCAGCACCTCCACCCAGGAAGCAGGACAAGAACATCCCCCCGGGAAGAGACCCACCAATCTATAAGACACCGGGGAGGGAGGGAGGGAAAAAAACCACGAGCCCAGGCCCCCTCCGGCTGCTGTGTCACTGCCACCTGAAATGGTGATCAGTGACGCAAAATGGCCGGTAAAGTACCTCCCAGCCCAACCAGCCCAAGCCCCAGTTCAAAAGGAGCACAACGCACCTGCCACCAGCCCAAAGAACCCAACTAGCCGTGTCCCCATGGACGCCCTCCCCCCCTCCCTCCGGGCCCCAAATAACCCCGGGGGTAGCAGGCCTCCCGTTGGTCGGCCGCCCCCCCAAAACCAGATTGAGGCAGGCAAAAAGAGACATTCTTGCCTCATTTACTTCCTCGATAAACCACATCCAAAGAGTATTTTGGGGAAACAACACAAAGGTTCATGTTAGCATATACGTCCACTGAAACTGTAGCACGAAATGGGGCTGACTTGAAAGACTTTATAGAAAACAAAAGAAGATTTCTGAGAAATAAATGCACAGTTACCGTAATACGTGGTTTGGAAGACAGATTTTCAAGACATTAGCTCCAATTTGGCTTTACTTCAATTGCTGTCCTGTTTAATATCAGTGCTGGCAGTGTGCATTCTTTATGAACTCATTGCTGTCAGCTTTCCTAGGAAAATATTTTGTTTTTGATTTCTGCCTCAACTTCGGTAGGCGAAAGTGATGATTTATCATGGTGGTAGTGTTTAATAAACAGCAAACAGTGCATCTGTGTTGGAGGATGGTCCGAAAAGAACTTGGGATTTGCTCCTCCCAAATTAAAAACCTTCCCTGATTACAGTCCTTATTTTTAGGTTCCTCCAGGTTGGTGTGATAATTCCGTCCCTCCGAGTAACCAATAACAGGGGTATGTATGTATGTATAGATATTTTTATATAGCGCTTGCTGTCACCCAACGGGCATCCTGGCGCTTAGACAATCATGACATACAAGGTGTTACCAGCATCCGAAAAATCTATTGCAACATTCTGGGGAATAAGTGGTTTTTTAAGTTTTTCTTAAAGGAAGGAAGATCTGCCTTACCCCTCAGGTCCAAAGGAAGAGAGTTCCACAGTTTTGCTGCGGTGAACCAGTATATCTGCGGGAGCAGAGCTACTAGGTTCACTAAAAAATGAGGAATAACCATCAGAACTGGAAATACTGATAGTCCTCATCCCTCCACCTTTCAGCAGCCACAGTTTCCAGGTAACAAAATCTGTGGCTCCACCGAGTTACTGCAGACCTTGCAATTTCAACAGACTGGTAACTCTCATTAGCGGCCGAATCAGAATAACCAGGGATCTCATAATGAGACCCTATGTTTTCCAATATCTACCTACAGATTGAAAACAAATAATGAGAATGTGCAGCAAGAGAAAGAAAATTCCCTTCTAATGCATATTTAAACTATTGTTCACGGACTGTCTGAACGATTGTTCTATTTGAAGCTCCTAGTTTCATGCCATGTGGCTATTCACAGAACATGTTACTTTTATAGACAAATGCACATCAATATGCAAAATATAGGGCCTGATTCACAAAGGTAAATGACATATAGATTCACCTGTATGTAGATCCACCCCTCGACCTACGTGTAACTATTCACTTTTTTTACTGGTCACCATTTCAGAGTAGAAATTCACTTAAATTGACATTTTCCCACCACCTAAAATGATGGAGTGGAGCCTCCTAAAACAGAATTTACAAATGAAAGGTTACTACTAAGAATTTGTCACCTACTGATGCTCTCGCTGCCACTGAGATGGAGATCTCCCTATAGAAATGTAGAGGAAAACTTTAAAAAGTAAATTTTTATTATCATTTTTTATATTTGCAAAATAAAGTCAAATAATGAATATTAACCTTGAACTAAAAAAGAAAAATTACAGTACATCAACTCTTCGATTGTGATTTATATAATATAATATTTAAATATATTAATTTAGTTTTTAAGTATAATATTTTAGACAATTAGTAAAACTATTAGCCACCCTCAGTAACATTTTCATTTGTATTTAATGTGTATCAAATTTAAGTAAAGTTATGTATTTAGTTATTTTTTATTGCCAATCATACGTTGAAGATTTATCATATATATATATATATATATATATAAAACACAGGCATTTGATAAAGACATGGTGTTGAAACGCGTTATGACTTCTGCACAGTAATTAATGTTCTCTGCTTGATCCCCTGCTGTGTCCCTTCGGTTCTTTGGAGAAGTGAGGAGCCTTTCTTTGGATATATATATATATATCAAAACAATACCCTTTCAGGATTAGAGTGCTGCATATATTATGCAACGAAGAAGCAGAGTATTCTGGGTAGTTCTCAAGTTGAGGTGAAGAGCAGCTCCTATATAGAGCAGCCTACAACACCAGTGACATTCTGAATCTGCTCAACTCAAATGTATGTTTTTCTAGCAACATTTTTAAGCATAGGATTAGTACAGTGCCATCCACGCTGAGCTGGAAAATGACAAAAGCCTTAAATCACTCATTGCACAGTATTAAAGCTGTGAATTGGTAAAATGCCATCTAAGCCAACCTGGACTAAATAAAAGCAACCCCTGCCACGTGTTTTGCTATCATTCTAACTCTTAAGAGATGGTATTGTTTTGACTTTTACTTTATTCTGCAGGACACTTAGAAAGAGGATAATACAAATGGGGGTGGGGTCGCACACTACTCACACACTGGCGGTATTGCCCCTAAGGACTATGGTTAATGTAGTTACGTGTTCCGCGATGCATCTTCTTTCGATTCTCTGCTATCTTCGCTGTCTTCGCCATCCCTAGACACGTGTTTCGGGGTATCACCCCTCGTCAGCAGGGATAGGCCGTGTTCTGGGGTTGCCGGTGGCTGCCAAATATCTGCCAGGTTTAGTACCACTCAGGCGCGCAGGTGCGGGGTCCCAGGCTCGTCAGCCAACTGCTCAAGGGAGCTTTAACATTACAAATGGGGGTGGGGTCGCACACTACTCACACACCGGCGGTATTGCCCCTAAGGACTATGGTTAATGTAGTTACATGTTCCGCGATGCATCTTCTTTGATTCTCTGCTATCTTCGCTGTCTTCGCCATCCCTGGACACGTGTTTCGGGGTATCACCCCTCGTCAGCAGGGATAGGCCGTGCTCTGGGGTTGCCGGTGGCTGCCAAATATCTGCCAGGTTTAGTACCACTCAGGCGCGCAGGTGCGGGGTCCCAGGCTCGTCAGCCAACTGCTCAAGGGAGCTTTAACATTACAAATGGGGGTGGGGGTGGGGTTGCACACTACTCACACACCCGTGGTATTGCCCCTAAGGACTATGGTTAATGTAGTTATGTGTTCCGCAATGCATCTTCTTTCGATTCTCTGCTATCTTCGCTGTCTTCGCCATCCCTGGACACGTGTTTCGGGGTATCACCCCTCGTCAGCAGGGATAGGCCGTGTTCTGGGGTTGCCCGTGGCTGCCAAATATCTGCTAGGTTTAGTACCACTCAGGCGCGCAGGTGCGGGGTCCCAGGCTCGTCAGCCAACTGCTCAAGGGAGCTTTAACATTACAAATGGGGGTGGGGTCGCACACTACTCACACACCGGCGGTATTGCCCCTAAGGACTATGGTTAATGTAGTTACGTGTTCCGCGATGCATCTTCTTTCGATTCTCTGCTATCTTCGCTGTCTTTGCCATCCCTGGACACGTGTTTTGGGGTATCACCCCTCGTCAGCAGGGATAGGCCGTGTTCTGGGGTTGCCGAAAGAGGATAATGACTATAAGGTTTGTCTTCATGCAGGAAGGTGTCCTTTCCAGTACAAAAACAATCCTTTTTGTAATGCAGGCACTCTTGCTCCAGGTTGCAACGGTGCCTGCCCTGGCTTTAGCTGCAGATTGTAGGCAAGCGCAGGCAGAGGACAGGAATACGCAATATCTTGATACATAGGGTGCCTTCCTCCTCTTTCCCTTTCAGGCAGTGCAGCACAGCAAGTTGCCTTGCTGTGTTGTGGGAAACTTTTTTAAATCTGGACCATGATCTTTCAGAATATCACCTATGAAATTATGATGAAACAAGATACATTCTCCTATACTACCCACAGTGCTATATAGGCACTTTTCTCAAAAATAGGAAGCAGGGTGCACACCAATCTGCATTTTTACACATAAACTGGTTTGTAACATGCCCTTCATTTTGCAATGCGACACATACTAATAAGTCACAAAATGCACATATGCAAGACGTCACAAAGCCTCTTGTCTCTGTAATGGGTGTTAAGAGGGAGGCATTTTGGGACCCACTGTGATTGTCTCATTGAACAGGAAAAATTAAGTGAAGGATGGAATGCTTGAATTAATCTTAGCCACTGGCAATCGCTTGAGGCCGCATCCAAACCCAAATTATTTTCGATCACCACAATGCCACCTCAGCTTGGATGCAGCCATGTACAAAACATGCTTGACCCTGCTCCAATGGGAACCGTCCAGCCCAAACTGTGAGGTCAGTTCCTCCCTGAACCGGGATACAAAAAAACAGGAATGTTTTCACCCTTATTATTGGATCATGAGTCAGGTATAGTTTTGTTCCAGTTGCACGGTGAGCACAGCACCTACTTTTGGGCATACCTGTCACAATGAGAGCATTGGGGGACCTGGCCTAGCAGTTTGGACTGGACTGTTCCCATGGAGCACAGGGTCAGACTGATTTGCATATGGTCATGTCTGAACTGGGGTGACAGAGTGGGCTAAAGAATGGTAATGGATTAAACCCAGATCTTGTGACTGGGTGTGAGTGTTTGATTGGTTCAGATGCTCCGTCCATCACCACCCCCTTTTGTACCGCTTTGTTCGCCATAAGTTGGCAGGGTATGTTCAGACGTGAGTCCCTTGCTCACTTTGCCACTGGATTCAAGCAAGCCTGGCTGAAGACGGCTGCAATGCCAGAAACCGGTCCTAGGAAGCTTGTTTCCGGTCCAGGGAAGGCATGGCTTGGCAGTTCGGGCTGGACTGTTCGCATGAGGCACAGGGTCAGACTGATTTGCATATGGTCATGTCTGAACTGGGGTGGCAGAGTGGGATAAAGAACGGTGATGGATTAAACCCAGATCTTTTGACTGGGTGTGAGTGTTTGATTGGTTCAGATGCTCCGTCCATCACCACCCCCTTTTGTACCGCTTTGTTTGCCATAAATTGGCAGGGTATGCTCAGACGTGAGGCCCTCGCTCACTTTTCCACTGGATTCAAGCAAGCCTGGCTGAAGACGGCTGAAATGACAGAACCCGGCCCTAGGAAGCTTGTTTCCGGTCCAGGGAAGGCATGGCTTGGCAGTTCGGGCTGGACTGTTCCTATGAGGCACAGGGTCAGACTGATTTGCATATGGTCATATCTGAACTGGGGTGGCATAGTATGCTAAAGACCGGTGATGGATTAAACCCAGATCTTTTGACAGGGTGTGAGTGTTTGGTTCAGATGCTCCATCCATCACCACCCCCTTTTGTATCGTCCAATGGAGCAGGGTCAAGACTGATTTGCATATGGCTGGGTCCAACCTGACGTGGCATAGTGGGAAAAAACGTTGGATTGTAATGTGGCTCTGAGCAATTGCCAGTGGCTGAGATTATTTCAAGCATTCCATACATCCCTTTATTCTTTGATGCGCTAAGTGTGACGGGTATTGCCAGTTAATATCTTATCTTTTAATATTTCAATCTCTCCATTTCATGAGTTTAGTATATATAAAGGGTTGCAATATAAGAAATGTTCAAAAAGTTAAAAAAAAGATGCTGATTTTATGCAACAGACTGAAATATCAAGTCATCTTTTGCCTAAAAAATACACTTATTCCCATCTGCTCTGAAAAAATCTCGGCCTCTTTAAAATTCATAATTGCACCGCCATTTGGAAACATGTCGATACATGTAGTTTCATACTAATTGACTTAAATAGGTACATAATGAATTCACTCCTTGTTCTCATTAATGCTGCTTGTAAAAAAACTTTTAGTCTCCATAAATACTTCAAACAAGCAAAAGAAACCTTTGTGACTACTTTAACGATAAATGAACACAATGTGAAATAAGAAGATAAGAATAAAAATTAAAAACGTATTTATACATGGAATATATTAGATGAAGGCATAGACTACACTTTACATAAGAGAGTTGATTGTGTCTTGTGCTATACACAAAAATTTACATCAGCTTCCCAGTTGTAAATATTAGAACAATCGGGGCCTCAAGTGCAAAACCATGTTGTGATCGTAAAGCCAGTGATTTGCTAAATCTCTGGGTTTGCGGATCAAAGGGGCTTTTCTTTATTTAAAAAAAGACCCTTTGCGAATTAAAAACAATGACTAGCTAAAGGGCTGTTGTTACTCTGTCTGAATCACAACCTTGAAAGGGGAGTCTCTGTCCTATTTACTAGACAGTGAGGAATGTATCAATGGTTTGTAACCGCAATTGCGGTGGCAAACCATTGATCAAATACCAACACCTCAAAGAAGTTGATTTCTGATTTCCAAATGGGACACCCTATGAATATCTCACGCTTTGTGAAACTTGAGAAAAGTTTTAGGAAGATTTGTTAGTTTTCCAACGATCAATTTTTTAAACACTATCATGTTTCTCTAAGGAAAATGGGTTGTATTAAAAAAAGGTTTTCATAATTTAAACACAATCACAGACATGGTGGTCTGATGAGCCGTGCAGGCCACCAACCCTGTGATTGTGGTCAATCGCAGGGGGTCGTACATTGTGATGTGCCTAATGATTGAAATGAGGCAGCTCATTATTTGACTTCCTGTGAATCAGTATTTTGTGAACTGAACCATTTTTTTTTTTTTTTAAAACATTTTTATTTATGGGTGGCACAAGCAATTTCAACATATACAAAAATACTTCATTTAACAAAACTTTCCAGCGTCTGCATAAATGTTTGCAAGAAGCAGTTATACGAGAAAAAGATAAAAAGAAAAAAAATAGTTAAACATAAGAATACGAGATAAATAGGCAAAGGAATCAGATACATCTAAAGGATAGCAAAGTAATATTATAATACAGGGCTTCAATTCAGATTAGTTCTACTCATATGTAGGAAACAGGCAACCCCAGATTCTATCTATTTTGATCAGTGCTTTAAATCCTCTTTTCCTAGCTAACAATAATTCCATATGATGAGTCTCTTTTACCAGGCACCACCATTCATTTACATGAGGTGTTTGTTCTTCTATCCATGCTCGAGCTAAGACCAGCCTTGCACATGCTAATAAGATAAAAATTAGGTCTTGAAATAGAGAGGTATTTACCTGCAAGCCTAACAGAATCATATCTGAAGTTAATGGTTCCTCAATTAGTTGTTTCATTCTCAAGATATTTTCTAAGCTGTCCCAATATGGAGCAAGAGCAGGGCAAAGAACCAACATATGTTCTAAATCAGCAGCCTGAAGGTGGCATTTTGGGCATTTAGTGCGATCATTAAAGGTATTGTTGGGGGCCCATTTACTTATTTGTAAAGGGGTATAGTAAAGTTGACATATCGTTTTGTATGCTTGAAGTTTTAAGCTTGAAGAGTGGACTAGCGTATCAATCTTGTTTAAAAAAGAAGAAATTTCATTCGAACAGATATTGGTCGTAAACCTTGAAGCCCATTTCTGTGCTAATTTAGGACAGTCATCTATCTTACTTTCAATAAAACATTTATATCCTTGGCTTATAATAGCTTTCTTGTTTCCGACTCCTTTGTACATACATATCCAAAAATCTGAGTCCCCAATCTCTTTAAGATTTAGTTTCCCTATTAAAAAGTCACGTATTTGCATATACTTGAAGTAAGTATGTGTTGGTAGTTTATATATTAGACTAAGTGTGTCAAAATCCAAAAAGCCTAATGAGCCATATAGGTCCCCCAATCTAGTTATGCCTTGATTTGCCCATATCTTACATCCTGAGTCACTGAAAATACTTGGTAAGCCCGGGTTGTTCCAGAGGGTTAAAAGTGGATGATAGAATGATGCTTTATTCTGAATAATTAATATCTTCCATATACTGATTATATCTTTCGCGGTCTTGAACCTGACTCTCTTAAAGTAATTCGGGTCATTGTTTCTAGTCAAGAATTGTAAAGATTCTGATCCTAACATAAATTGGTGGAAAAAATATGGATTACTAGAATTAAACAGGCTCTGTAGCCGCCCCAAAAATGATGCAAAGTAATACATTCTGAAATCAGGAAAATTAAGCCCTCCTTTAATAAATGGTAATTTCAAAGAGGAAAGGGCTCTGCGGTTCTTTTTAAAGCCCCATATAAAACTACCCAATATACCATCCAATTTCCTAAAAAATATTTTATTTATCTTCAAAGGAATGCATCTAAATAAATACAAAAATTTTGGCAGAATATTCATTTTAATGAGGTTAATTCATCCAATAAGATTCAAGGGCACCTTGTGCCATTTTTTAAGGAGAGTCTGAGTGTCTTTAAGTAAAGCGTCGTAATTCAATGCCATTATATCCCTAATGTTTGATGTTAATTTGATACCTAAATAAGTTGCAGCGTGGCATATTCCCGTTACTTGTGTCAGTGGTTTATAATTAACTATAATTTGAGTCTTGCTTATATTTAACTTGTATCCAGAAACTTCACCGAAATCGTCTGCTTCTTTAATAATTCCTGTCATAGTTTCAATCACATCAGTTGTATAAACTGCCAAATCATCTGCATAAGCGGTAATTTTAAGCGAGTTTACCCCTGATGTAAATGGTTTTATCATCTCCTGTGATTGTATAGCGTTAATAAAAGGTTCCATAGCAAGAGCAAACAATAAAGGTGATAATGGGCATCCCTGTCGAGTCCCTCTCAAGATTGAAAATTTAGAAGAAACTAAGCAATCGTACCCTATTAAAGCATTAGGGGAGTCGTAGAGTGCTTGAATTTTCGCTAGAAAGTTATTTTAAACCCAATTTCTTTGAGAACTGCCCACAAATAATCCCACCCCACTCGATCAAAAGCTTTTTCAGCGTCAAGTAGTATCATTCCGAGTGGGGAGGGATTAATGGCTGCCATGTCAAACAAGGTAATAGCCGTGTTTACATGTTGAGTTGTATCCCTGCCTACTACAAAACCATGTTGATGTTCACTAACCAACTTAGGCATAAGGGGAGAGAGTCTTATAGCGATTAATTTAGCAAATATCTTGGCATCGGCATTAATCAGGCTGATTGGGCGATACGACCCGCACTCTGTAGGTGGCTTATTCTTTTTTTAAAAAAAAATAATTTTAGCAGTGTTCCAAGAAGTCGGGGCCCTATCTGTTATACTAATCTGATTAATGACTGAACAAAATACAGAAGAAAGTTCCTCGTAGCAGATTTTATAAATTTCAATCGGCAGGGTATCCTCCCCCGCAGCTTTCCCAGAGGGAAGAGAGAAAATAGCCAATTTTAGTTCTTCTTTTGTAAAGTCTTTTTCTAGTTCTTCTATATCTATATCTACTATATCCTTTTCTAATCGCCAGTTATTTCTAATATAACTTTCCACCAGCTCTTTTGGGGGTATAGCCTCTGGGGTGTATAATTTGGTATAATATTCAACAAATTGTTGCAATATCTGGTCTGAGCGAGTATAGTTAATACCATCTTCACCTTTTATGCTCTTTATTAAAGAAGTGTCTCTATCGTCAGCTACTTTATAGGCAAGAATCTTTCCTATCCTATCGCCACTCTCATATTGCGAGAATTAATATTTATGTAATTTAGCAGTGATTTTGTCTCTTAAGAATTTTTTGGTCTCACAGCGTAACGTTATCAGCTTAAGTTCCATTTTAGCTTTGTTTAAATTATAGTAAGGAACCGCTGCATTTTCTTTTCTAGTAATTTCAGCCAAATGTTCTTCCAGCCCCCTTATCCTTGATGTGATGCTACAGATCTCTTCCTTACGGTTGGCATTTTGCTGTATGATAAACTGTTGGGCAAAACCTCTAATACTAGCTTTACAACAGTCCCATACTGAAGTAACTTTGGCCGTATCAATATTGAACTCTAAGAACTCTTTTATATGTTCCTTTAAAAGAAAAGTAAATCTAGTATTAGATATCAAATGTCTGGGGAAGGAGAATAGTCTAGGTTCTGTCTTTTTAGGTACGATCTTAAAGACTACCACTATGGGGTTATGGTCAGATGTTACCTTAGGGCAGATCTCCATTTTGCTGCATTCCAGAATATGGTTCGTTGCCCAAGCCATATCTATACGTGAGTACATTTTATGTGGTATTGAGTGGTAAGTATATCCAGCAAGCATAGGATGAAGGTGCCTCCAAACATCTTTCAGTTTGTGTATACGGGCAAGTTCTAAAATAGATGCCCTTGTCTTACGCATTCGTTGCGAGGGAATACCCTTAGTTGTATCTTTTGCGTAGTCTATAACACAGTTAAAATCCCCCATAAGTAAAATCTCCCCCTCCCAGCCTATTAGTTCAATGTTTAACCGGTCAAAAATTGTTGCATCATCATGATTAGATCCATACACTGCACACAGGGTATATTTAAGATTAGATAACGTAATTTGAGCAATTACCCATCTTCCGGCTTTATCCGATGCAACCCTATTAACTTCCACCTTAAATAGTTTTCTCTTTAGTATAGCCACCCCGCGGATTGAGGCATTCAAAGATGTGCAAACTAAAAGCTCATACCCCCCTTGCTCCAACATTTTCTTATCTTGGTATCTTATATGTGTTTCGTTTAATAGTGCAAAGTGTGGATTATACATTCTTAATTCTTCAAAAACAAGTTGTCTTTTGCGTTTGTTATTAAGCCCTGAAACATTCCAAGCAAGACAGTTAACTTGACACATTTCTTAAATCAAATTTATCTTGAATAACTGCTTAAAAAAAAGCGATTTTAACATTATAATTTTATGCCTCACATCGTGTTTGCTTGTGTCACCCTTTTCATTTTCCCCTGAATCCCCCCCACCCCTCCCACAAGCGCCCCCTAACCTCAAACTATATCCCTCCCCACACCCTGTACCTACCCGGAAGCCTACCCCTATCTTCTGCTGCCGCTGGTTGGGCAGCCGGACAGTGGGAGCTCCCCAAGAACCCCCTTCCCTCCGTATTAAATCATACGTGAGTACCTTACTAGAAGAGTAGAGAGTGTGGAAAAACACACAAAAAGAAGGAGAAAGAGAAGATAAGCCAACCCTCTATAAGCAATCAAGATCGTTATTTTTATATATATATATATATATATATATATTTTTTTTTTTTAAGTTAGCGATCAGTTGCCAACGAGGCAAGAAATTGTTCAGCCTTCTTAACGTCATTGAATAAGTGGGTGTGACCTGCTTTTATAACTTTGAGCTTTGCAGGCTCTTGGAGATAGACCACTGCCCCCATAGATTTTAAAGGGTCTATCAGTTTTCTCAGCTCCCATCGTTTGTCCATTGTGGTCTTACTAAGATCTGATTTCGTGAAAAAAGTTACATCATCAACCGTCACTGGAGTATTAGACCTGGCCTTGATGGAGATTGCCTGTCTCAATAGAAAGTTCCCCAAATAAATCAGGATAGGTCTAGGGAATCTACTGTCTTTTTTCTTAGTAAACATGGGCAGTCTGTGAGCTCTTTGTATTTGGGAATCCCAATCCCAGTCGGATAGTTCTGGGAAGGCTTTATGCATATGTTTGACCATGTATACCCGGGCGTCTGCCCCTTCTGATCCTTCGGGTATTCCAAAAAATCGTAGGTTTTGACGCCTTTGACGATTTTCCAGGTCCTCAACCTTGTCCTTGAGTATCGAAATGTCTCTATCCTGACGGTCTGAGGATGTGACAGTAGTGGCAAGAGTCTCCTCAACAGTAACAATCCTCTGCTGAATTTCAACAATCTCCTCAGTGACATTGTGCAAGTTACCTTTAACCTCCTGCAAGCAGCTTTGCATTTTACAGTTGTCCTCCCTTAGTTGAGAAAAGCTATGCTGAACCTCTTGGCGATGCTCTAAAAGCGTTTTCAAAATTAGATCCAAAGAAGTCCCCGTAGGAGAAGCTACAGATTCTTGAGATGATTGCAGGGGTGTAATTGGTGTCAATGCTGGGTCTAGTGCTATATCAGGACCCTGAATAGGCTCTCTGCAACCGTGAAAGGAAAGTGAGGAGTCCGCATTTTCACCTTCTGTAATAGTAGAATTAGAGCCATTAACTATTACCTCCTGTAAGAACTGCAGAGGATCAGAGGTTATATTGCTATTGGCAGGAGTAGCCTTAAGGTTGTTCATCCCCTTTATAGGGCTATTGCCCGAGAGACGTTTAGCTATGGTTTTTACCCCTCCTCTCGCCTGTATCCACTGGCGCAGTGGGCTCTGATCTTTCAAAAGTTTCTCCCGAGCACTAGCAGATGACATGGTTGAGGAAAAAGCATTGAAGTTCAAGCTTCTACCCTTCTTGACCCTAATCTTAGCTTTCCCTTTTCTTTTTAAAAGTCCAGTGTTTTTACCATTAACCATTATCGAGGAGTCATCCTCAGTATCTCCAGTCTCTCTACCCTCGGGGTTCTCACCAGCCACTATGTCCTCATAATCATCCTCGTTAAATTCTGCTGCCAAGAGGTCAGCTCTAGCTAAATCTTCTCCCTTTCCACTTGTGACTGCAACGCCATTTGAAGAGTCTACTGTCTTTGCATTAGCAATCTCAATATCAGTATCACTATCAGTATCTAAATTAGCTGGTGATTGGAGTTGGAGTTGATTAGGTACATCAGCTGTAGTCATCTTAGCTTTCTCTATATCAGATCCTAGAGTCAGGGTCGCATTATTCATCCCATCGGAACCTTGGCAGTTCTCCATAGCGTTTTGTGCAAGGTCTGTCTCAGACCGACTTGTGCTGACAGTAATTTTAGTAGCGCCGCCTGCCCCTATAGGCACATCAATAGTAGTAACACCAGTGTCTGTGTAGTCATTAGTCATGGGCATAGAAGTGAGAGAAACCCGAGGGTCTGCTAGTCCCTTATTACTCTCAATCGCACTTTTTCCAATTATGTTCTTACCAGCGTTAGATACTGTAGCTGTACCTGTAGCCTTTCCCCCTGAAGCCAGTAGCACCGGTGGGCGAATTAGTACTTGTTTAGTGATTTGTTGTTTTCCCTGTGTGCCGGGGGAGGTTCCTTGTGATGTGATAGCAAGTTGGGTAACAACCCTTGGTGTTAGTATTGTTGCTGCCTCTGTTACTGGTGCTGCTGCTGTCGTTGTAATTTTAGCCACCACCGCCGTCTCAGCAGTCTCTTTAACCACGGTAGTCTCCTTCTGTACTTTATTTAGGCGAGGGGGGTTTTTAAGTGCACTTTTAGGGGCCATTGCTGCACTGTTCTCCAGCCTCTTCTTGCTCCTGGTTCTCGCCACAGCGCTTTGTTTTCAATCACCCTCTCAAACGGAGAGACTACTGATCAACTTGTTCTGTCTCTGCCTAACTCTGCCCTCAGCGCTCCGTTCTGCTCTGCTCCGCCGGCTCCGTTTTCTTTGACCACTTCACCCCTCTCTCAGCAGCCGCAGCCGCAGCCGCCTCAGGGGATCACAGAGCACAGCTACTGGCTTCGCGCACGGCGCCCTTTTCCCTCGGTCTTCTCAGTAAGTGAACTAAGTTGAGCAAGAGGGGGTATACGCGGTGCAGGTTAAAGTTTACGATTTGCCGCTTTCAGTCACTCGTCTGCTCGCATGTAAAAGTACAAGCCTCAAAAGTGCAGGTTGGAACTAGAGACAGAACGCCATTAGCGATAGCGTGCCTCTACTCAGCTTTCCTCATTAGTCTGATACGGAGGTCGGGAAGTCCTGTGGAAGCGTCCTCACCGTGGCGGCTTCAGTCCGCCATCTTGCTTCCAGAACTGAACCATTTGTACATAAATTGGTTTGCAAAATACTATTTCAAGCGCAAAAGTCAATGCACAACATGCAACCACTTTTTGTTAATTGACTAATAGTACCTGAGGCCCTCAATTATCTACAAGGTCAAAATCAGAGGTATGCCAAACTTGCTTCTCACCAAGCCAGCTTTATAAAGAAAAAAGAGCATTGTATATTAGTAGTGTTCTGAATTTACATAATTTAGATATCTCAGTCACAGAAAGTTTGACAGAGTCCATCTAGTAGTCCACCTGGCTTACTCTGAAATTCAGGATCTAGATTAATGCATATCATTCCTACTGTCACTTACAGAAAATGAAGGAAAATCAACCTGTAATACAGAATACCTTGCATTTAAATTCAAACACCCCCATGTTTCAACACATTTTCTAGGATTTTTAAATGAATATAAAATGGAAAGAAGCATATTAGAGGGTAGGGGGAAACACTTTTTAATTTTTATAGTCCATATCTGCCTCCCAGTACCACTTTGAAAGCATACATTTCGGCTCACCCAGTCGGCCAATAAAGAGCTTGTAATTTGCAGTCCAATCTGTCATTTGATTGGTGTGGATGTGGAAACTTTAGGTGGACAGTTCTGCATCCCAAGTAAGTAAAATACTGTGTGTAATAAGAACCACGCTAATCCCGAAAGTGCTTTGTCAGTATTGACTTGCTGCATGCTTTGTATATGATAGTCGCAGAATTTTTAAATGGGCTAATTTTCACCAATTGATGATAGTCAATGTCTCTAACAAATTTGTGTGTTTGGTCAAACGCCCTCTCCTGCGGCACTGTCTGGGTTTAGACACATTCTTGGCAACATTTACAACTCAAAAGATTATGTTGGGGTGCAGGCCAATTCTTGGTTAAAAGTCATTGTCCACCGTGCCCTTCAGCTCTTCAAAGACGCCCTCTTGACCCGTGGAACTGAAACCTTATTGTGAATTGCCTATTCACACCAGATGAGAGACGCACTATTCTCCCCCTAGCCTCTGAGCGGGGCCCTGATATACCCTCCGAGGGAGGCCCTGCTCCCCACTCTCCTCCTTTCCTCCCCTCCCTCCCTCCCGCCCACTTCTGTTTCTTCCATCCCCCACCCTACTCTTTTTTCTTGTTCAGCTCTCTCCTTTCTTTCTCACTTCCTTTGTCTTCGTTGCCTTCTCCCCAGCCTCAGGGTAGCCCGCCCCGCCTGGGTCTACCTTACGGCACTACAGACTCCTCCCCCTTCCCTCTGCTTGTTTAATTACTATGTTAAGTTGAGCAAAGTGTTTGTCTGCTCCTATTGCCACAGATCCTATTTTCTAAATTGCTCAGTCTTTAGGCCCAGCCCTTATGATGCTAGACATGTTTCAGCGCTTGCCAGTTGCTCTCTCTGATTCCCATGTTTAACACTGTGTGGCCCACTAACAGCATTTGCCTGTTACATGCCCTGTTCTGTGGTGTGTTTGTCTTCTTTAATTATAATAAACAAATACTTGACAAAATAAGCCATGGTCCAGATATATATCTCTTCCGATAACAATAATTTGTGACCATCAGTATCCATAGATTATTATGGATAGACATGATGTCGGCAAAAGAGCCCGAATTGTTTTCTGCCACCCGGGTGAAAAATAATTTGAGTATCTTTGGCATTTGTGAAAATGTTCATTAGGAAGGTAATGATTAGGGCTACTGAGCCAGCCCCTTTTTTTGCAGTTTCCTATACTCCAGCTGTCTCTACCTCTCAGAATGTGCAGGGACTAGGAGTTTCTGCATGCATCAGCCTAAACTGGGAGGTCGAGGACAAGGATGGCTCCAGGTGTTGAAAGGGATGCTGATTACTAACCTCCAGTTTCTGGGGCAACATGCTGGCTTTGGTGTATTCTTGCAGCCACCAGGATAGTCATGCAGGTCCAACAAAAACAGTTCCGTCACGAGCACGCAACGGGTTAAAGCATCAATACTAGACAAACAATTATCGGCATTCTACTTTGATTGCATAACTCATATCAACTATTTTATATTTTTGACTATCGTTTTCTTAAATGCAGTTCCTCTGTATTTAATGAGTAGTGTTTAGAATCAAATAAGATTATTCAGCAAATCATTTGGGAACTTCTACTTGCTAAGTACTTTGAACATTATAGCTCCTATATCAGGGTGATATATGAATCATAATATGTCTTCTGGCAGTTGAATTACTAATGTATATTTGCAGTTTCATGCCTGCAACTGGGAAAACAAAACTTTCAAGCAAAGCTTTCATTGAATACATTTTGTATTTTTATTAGATTCATGTCATGGTTTGCTTGTATTGAAAGGTTTGTCCTTTTCTCATTTGATAATATATTAAATAATAAATTGTAGATTTTTTTCTTTTTCTTTTTTTTGTTTGGTTTTCACATCACATATCTTTTAGGGAACCATCAACATAAGCATAATGCCCCAACAGTTTAAAGACTAAGGCCCCCATTAGGATGGCGGGCGGACTTTTCCCACCCGCCATCCTCACGGGACTAGGGACCACCCTCCGTAAGGGCGGGGTTCCCGTGCATGGCATTAGGATGCGCCCGCCACAGTGGCGGGCGCATCCAGCATTCCTACCTTTGTGGCGGGCAGTGCACTCAGCACCGCCCGCCACAATCGCAGGAAGGCATGCAGTGCACTTCCATGCACAGCATGGCAGGCACCGCGCGGTGCCTGCCATGCTGTGCATGGAACTGCTGGGGGGTACCTTAGGTACCGCCCATGTGCACCCCCCACCCCCCGGAGTCCACGGGGGCCTGCATCGGGCCCCCAATGCAGACTCCGCATGCCTTTCCGTGGACACCGCCAGCCATCCTAAAATGGCTGGCGGTCTCTGATAGACACCGCCACCATAGAAACCCTTTTTCGCCCAGGTCGCAAGGCGACCGGGGCGGAAAAGTGTCGGACGGTCTTTCCGTCCACCGCGGACCCCCAGCCATACTAATATGGCGGGGGGTCATTCCGGGACGGATGGCGGGCAGGTCACCCCCGCCAGGCCGGCGGTGGCTACTGCCGGCCTGGAGGGGGTGATCCGCCCGCCATCCAAATGGGCCCCTAAGCCTGAGATTTTCTAACAACTCACTGGGTGCCCTACCACAAATGAAATGCATGCTGTTAAACATGTGAAAATACATGACTCCGGAAGTAGGCGATTAGCAACTGTTCTTTGTAATTAAAGAGAGAAAAGACAGAAATGACAATATCTTCCTCTTTTTCCCTACTCTATTAACCAAGAGTGGCATCTTTACCATGTAATCATATTAGTTTTGTAGAATTAATGGTGATGAAGGTATAAGAACATAGACCCCAGTAGAAATCTACATTTTTGCAATGTTCGTGTTAAATACAAAGTAAGCCACTGGCAGATGGCTTGTTAGACTGCCATGTCAGTGCATCCTTTGACCTCTGTAACCCTGGTGGAGGCCAGTTGGCCAATTTTAGCATTTATTTTCTTGTTTTTAAGAAGCCAGCTCCTAAACTGGGAGTTTGTTTCTTGGAAACAAAAACACAAATTCCCTGACATGCTGGGAGTTTTTTCCTGTGCATGGGGGGCCATTGTGTGTTCTTCCTTCCCAGGGCTGCCATGACAGGCATGGCTGTCCCATATTGAGAACATAAGTGGCGTTGTCCCGCCCTAAATAGGACCGGATTACTGTTACTTTGACCTTACAACCCACTGTCAGATGGGCTGTTAGATCAAAGTTTGACTCCAGTGGAGGGTCAGCCGGAGTAAATTTAGCACATCCCCTGACGCTGAATAAAGGGAGGTAGTCACTGGTTTGGCAATGATATGTGGAAATGTTTGACAACAATTGCCCTGAAATACTACTTACTAGGATTTACATAACCTGGCCCAAATCTTTAAAAACATCGTGCCTGCAACCTTTTTGAATTTCATGCTGATCAAATTTTCCAAATAGTTATTTGGTTTCTTCTTAACACTTGGCAAAACATCTCAACTGGTTGCTATCACAAACGAATACGCATTACATTTTTGGCAAGTGAGGTTCAAGCCACCTTTAGAATTCTTTTTTGCTTTTATATACCCATGAAAGAAAAGATAGCAAGAATAAAGATAAATAGGGTTCTGCAAACTCATCCAGCATCAAAATCCATGATTCAGATACTCACCAGTAACATCCAAGAGAAACTGCAACATGCTCCAGGTCCATACTGATAGAATGGAATACACAAGAACTGCTTCCTTTCTAAAGGTAAAAACATACATGAAATATTATTTAGAATATGGGTGGTAATGAATTTATCAACTAAACTTAATATAATTCTATTAATCTGAATGCCACAGTCCAGTGCCAGCATTCTAATACCAGTGAAACACTGAACACGTTTGCATGAGGGAATCTCCTTTCATTCAAACTGTTATATTTTTACTATGGTACTTTACTGACATCATGATGTTTCCCTTCCATTGAAGCTGTTCCAAGATCTTCAACCGTATTAGGTTGAATTGACTTAGGGATGCTGCAGAACAATTCAAATGTATAGCATTTCTAGATGCCTCTTTCTGAAAGTGAGCCAACATCCTTTATAGAACACTTGTCCCTACGACTTAAAGCTTCGAAAAAACGATTGAGGTAGCGTTCTGTTAAAAAAGGAGGTTTCTGCTTGGTTAGGGTATGCACCTAAGCCAGGCAGACCCCCCACTCTAGTCAGGGTAAGGGAGTTACACATCCAAGGTAACCCCGGCTCACCCCCTTGGTAGCTTAGCATGAGAAGTCAGGCTATCCCAGAGGCAATGTGTAAAGCGTTTGCGCAACACACACGCACTAGTAACATAATAAATACACCACAAAAGAGGTCTCACACAGTATTATATATAATATGTTTCTGTATTCTGTATAAACATAGGCCAGAACCACATAAACCAGTAATCCCTTTACCAACTAGGCAATTTTCATAACATCACAGTTAATGCAATAAGATAACAATTCATATGTTGCACACTCCATGAAAACACCATCACTGCACAAACAACTGTGAATACCGAAATAATACCGGTTATCCCGATGGTCATGATAAAAATGACATATACCATAACATCAGGGCATAAAACATTTAAGAGTTTGGTTAGGGCAAAACATGGCGCATTAGCTTTGTGATTGTTTTTATGGATCGGAAAGTGCTTCTGTGTTCATTGATGTGCAGTTTGACTTTCCCCATTGTCATACCCACATACTTCAAACCACATTGGCATATGATGATGTACACCGCATTGGTGCTGTTGCAATTTGTGTGTTTCCTGAGAATCCATTGGATACGTAGTCCCAGATCTATATATTTGCTTCTGTTTTGTAAGTGGGTAGATGTTGAAACTGCCACACAGGTAGTGATCCGCTACATCAGGCAGGTTGCACATTGATTGTAGCATGTGAGCTCCAGTTTCTTTCCTTTTTGGTCTTGTATGTACCAAGAGATCTCTCAATGCTTTTCCTCTCCTGAAGGAGAACATTGGTCTCTATAGTTTTAAGGTGGCTGAAGTTAAAGTTTTCCAGTGTCACAGAACTCATTTCTTCAATGTATTTGCATGGATTCCATATGTGGTGACACTCAAGAGTCTGTTGTTCTGTAGTTTCGCATATGTTTCCTGAAGAGACTCTCTCTGGTTATTTCTGGCTCTTTTCATCGCTCTTCTGATCAATGTTTTCGGACATAGTTTATCTTCTAGTTTATTTGCCTACTTTGCTGCATGATTGTCATAGGCCTTGAGTAGGGTCACCATTTTGGTGCAAGGCTATGTTTACAGGCATTAGTAAATCTGGGTTTGTGAACAAATCCATGAGTTGGCAATGACCATGCTCTACCCATGGAACGCCTGCCAGATGCAAGGTAATGCAAATCAGCGTGCTATGCACTACCTTGTATTACATTTTTTTACTATGCCACCCAAAGCCAGGCAAATCAGACTTTGCATGGCATAGTGTTTCCTGACACATATTTTGTGTGGGGGCTGCTTCAAAAAAAGTGATGCAACCTAATGCAATATGTTAGGAAATCTGGCCCAAGGTCCCTCCCCCCAAGCAAATCCATTCACATGTAACTAGGAGGAATTTGTACAGTAAAATCATTGTGGTTTTACAGATCAGTGTGAACAAAATGGAATGGTATTCCCCATGGGTAAATAGGGTAAATTAAAATCGGGAGATAAAAACACCTCAATTAATAAAATTACTATACGGAAATTATATTTCCGAGCTTGTTTGTTTGCATACACATTTTGTCCTCCTTTGTAGTAAATTGTGCTGAAATACGTACTGTTTCACCACCATTTTCTATGACTTTCCATGGGGTGTGCGACATTCCTGGTCATGGTCAGGGTAGCTTAGCACACTTTGAAAGTATTGTTACCTATTATGGGGCATAATATCAAGGGCATTATCGCCGCTTTAGCGGCACTTTTTGCCGATAAGGCGGTGATATTTTTATCGCCTTATTAGCAAGCCTGCGCTAACGCATGTTTTTGGCGTTAGCTGACGGTTTTTCTATCGCCTTGCATGCCAGCGACATGTATCGCTAATGTCATGCAATGTAGGCATTACTCACCTAAATTTCACGGTAACAGTCGCTAACACCACTTCGCTATATTATCTAACATGACCCGCAAATTTGCGCTAAACACTGATGAACGCAGGATTTTTACACCTGCTAGAAACCTGACTAAAGATGCTGATACATGGAGGTACATAAGGCAGAGTAGCCAAGATCTCCATCAGGAGATCCACAAACATCAAAGAGGTGCACAAAGTCACAACGTCAGGGTGCCTAGTCACTGGAGTTGGCGTGATTCCCTCACCTTAATTACAGACATGACTGTGACAGATTGTTTACCTCCCTGTGTGGAAGCAGGAGGTACTCGTCTAATATTGCAGTTAGTGCCCACTATGTTTTGTGCATGTGGGCAGCAGTACGTGATGATTTTGTCACTCGGCCACCTGGGTTTGCAGGCACTCCATGGGTCAAAAGATGCATTAGCTGCAATATAAATGCCGCTAATGCATCCATTTCTGCCGAAGCAAAGGTATCGCAGGAATATTTATCGCCGGTTAGCGATTGTTTGCGCGTCCTTTCCCAGACAGTATCGCATTTTAGCACCGTGTTGATAATAATGAAAACAATGAGAAAACTATCCGGGAAAGGACGCAATATAAAAAATGCCAAAACTTGGGGTCGTTGATCATTATCGCCATTACTAGATAATATGCCCCCAAGAGTGCCTGTCGTGAACCTATGGGTTTTTGCCCAATTTTTTGGGGGAAGGTGCACCTCTCGGAATCCTATTACAGGAAGTTGTAGACAAAGTTGTTATACGTAACTTTACATTTTGTTTGGTGCCATTCCTAAAGGGTAAGTACACCTTTTGGCAGTCACATCTGAGTAGTCAAAGGTCTGATTCAAAAGTCTTTTTTCTTTAAGCGTGAGTTATTCCAGACTTACGTATTGCATACTTGAATATTTCTGGGAGTAAGTCACACCTACTCATTGAAAGTATCTTAGTGAATCAGACTATAAGAAAATATGTTAGCTGAGCTGAGGCCTAATTCGTTTTACAGTCTTCCCAGAGCTGAAGGAAAGCACTGTAGTGTATGTTTAACTTGTATCACAAGCACTAACCATGTCCTTGGTCTGCAGATCTACACTTTCCTTTCTGGCTTCAGATTGTAGTATCTTTCTCTGACACATATGAGACAGCTAAAAATAAATGCTGATTTAAAAATCTGAAAGCACTGCAGTTCTGGTTTCATGTCTTTTCGCAATGCCCCGGTACATAATTTACAAAGCAAGCTTTAGCAGTTAGTCCAAATGTTACTCTGAATATTGATACATGTCCACATCAGTCTGAAGCTGTTCCAGCACCCGCTACTGAGTGCGCGAGCGGCAAGAACCTGGAGCGTCGACATATATATACATATATATATACAAATGTATATATGTATTTATCTATAACTATATCTATATCTATATCCATATATATATATATATATATATATGTATATATATATATATATATATATATATTACCTACTGGCGGTCGCCAGTAGGTATATATAGTTAGGATTTTTTTCCTATGGGATTTTTGAAAATTCTATGTTGAATAACTTTGGCGTTTGAGGACGGAATTGGCTGAAATTTTCTGGAAAATGGAACATTGTGTTTCTGAGCAGCCCCTGAAAATTTGGGGGGGTTTCGTCAAGCGGGGGCCGAGAAAAAAGGGGGGTCCCAAAACGTGTTTTTAACATTGAGTTTTCCATAGGGCGGTTGGACTCACTTTTAGCTCGAACGGCTGAATGGATTTCCACGAAACTTGGCAAAATTGTAGGGACTGGTAGCCCGATGTGCCTTTGCTATGTCTCAAGATATATGCTCCAGTGGTTTTTACGAAAATTAACTTTGAAAAATATATATTGGGCTACATTGGGCTATATATATGTTGGAGCCCAAATGTAGCCCAATGTAGCCCAATGAAGCCCAATGTAGCCCAAAGATGGCCGCCAGAGACAAAAAAAAACAAATGTAGCCCAAATATCAGCCAGATGTAGCCCAACTATAGCCCAGTGACAGAATGTCCCAGAGTGTTTTAAAGAACAACTAGAACGCTAACAGTCTTTCTTATGACAAAAGTATGGCACACCTGAAGTCATCTTGATTGGAATAAAGTGGTAACACTTAATACATTTAATTTGAAAAGGAACAAAGTAAGGGGTTTCATTTTGCCATAGAAATGTTATATATATATATATATATATATATATATATATATATATATATATATATATATATATATATATATATATATATATATATATATATATATTACCTACTGGCGGTCGCCAGTAGGTATATATAGTTAGGATTTTTTTCCTATGGGATTTTTGAAAATTCATGTCATTTGAGATGTCATCAGTGATGTCATCAGTGATGTCATTTGAGATGTCATCAGTGATGTCATCAGTGATGTCACTGACCATGTCATGAATGATGTAATATGTGACATGATCAGCAGTGGATTGCGGGTGCGCGATATATAGTTAGTACAACTAACTATATATGGAATTTCAATGGTTTTGTGTGAGTAAAGTAAGTTTTTTTAAATGCTAATTCCTAACTATATATGGTTTATAACCTATGGTTTTTTCAGTGAATATACATATATATATCCACGGCTGCTACCTAGAGCAGCAGTGGGAGGGTGGGGGCTGAAGGGGCGGGAGGCAGATCGGGTGAAAAAAACACTTACCTCTCGGCGGCTGCCTCTTCTGCGTCCTCTTCCGGGCTTCTAGGGAGACACAGGAAGCAGGAAGCACCATGGATCCCACTATCCCTGCAGCCAATTCCAACACTGCAATGCAGCATAGTGATTGGTCTGAGCGCTGTGACTCAGCACTCAGCCAGGGGATGGAGGGGTGGGCATGTTTCCATCCATGCTGTAATGCAGCCTGCATGGAGAACAGGGAAAGTGCGCATGAGAGGGACAGCCAAACAGTCATGGCGCACTTAGGAGTGTTCTACCACTCCTCCTCTGTTCTGCAGTCCTGGCCACCCCCTCAGCAAGGTAACGCAGCAGGAGGACAAAATAAAATGATATTAACGTTACGTTTTATTTTTTCCTTTCTTTTGCATGCAGGGCAGCGGGGCGATGCTCCTCCGCCTTAACGGACTAGCCCCAACTGATAATTGTTAAAATATGTGTAATAAATCAGCAATTCATCTGTATTCTAGCACATTGCGATTAAGAGAATCCCTCAGAGACCAGTCTGCGGGCCTGCATTTTTTACATGAATGCTGAGGTATAACTTACCTTACATCTGCTAGTTCAAGAGTCTCACTGCAGAATTCAAGAATATCCGCTGCAGTCCCCACGAATAGCAGTAGAAGCTGGGACAGCTGCTCACGGGTGGTGCCAGCATCAGTGGGCAAGAACCATTTGCCGATGACCAGGAGAAGCAGGAAGGTCTGGTGCAGCGCTAATGTCCAAACAGTGTTGCACACTGAGGCTAGTGTGCTCACTAAAGCTACAGCCTGTTTGTGAAAAAACAGAAACACCATGCAGTGAACTCATTATTCGCTGACCTTTCAATGATATAGATACATATTTGATTTAATTTTGTTTCCAAATATATTTAAAGATTAAGTACTACAATGAGATTGTACCAATTAATCACCAATGAAAATGAATCTGTGCTGGAAGTACTGGGCGACCACCTCCAAAGCACGTTTTACCTGAGTGTTTTCACATGTGCACAATCAAAACTGCTTCTTAGGAAAGGATCACACTTGGCTACAGATTTCAGATATATTACAAGACAGAAATATTCTATAAAATCCCAATTGGGAAAACAGGTTCTTCTGCTAAGGTTCCATTTCATAACATTTAGATGAAAAATCCCATTATGCATACTTAATTTGGAGGAGAAGAGAGAACAGTATTCCCATAAACAGAGACACCACAGATTCAGCATCCCAACGAAAACATAAATCGTATGTGTAGTGGGCAGGGCTGATGGGGACGTCTTGTGTGGTGAAGTACCCAAGAGGCACTTTTGCCCTCACCCTGTCCCCAAACAGGGACAGAAGTTATTTTCTGGGGTGTTTCCAACCCCTTTGAAAGACATAGGCAGTTCAAAGCCTCTGAAAACGAGCTGGAAATCCATTGTTTACAGTGGTTTTAAGATCGTTTTCCTACCACCATGGTATATCAGCTCCATACCGTGTGACTGTGTAATGGAAGCTGACATTGTGTGTAACACCGTGGCACCATATAAGTTGGCAGGTATGCAGATTACATAGAAGTAGTGGTGCTTAACTCAGCGACATCCCCCTGGGCATAGCCGAGAGCCTGCTAGCAGCAGGATGTAAACCATTAGACTAAAGTTTTCGGAATGATGGAAACTGATCCAATGTTCATTCATTGAATTGTTTATTCATGAAATGTGGTGCTTCATATACAAATTAAATCAATTGACTTTAACCCTTTAAGTGCTGCCGTCGCCGTTGGCTGTCGTGAGCACTACCTGGCTGGTGCTGCGAACGGCCAATGCCCGACGCGGCCCCACCCGTTTCTTCAAATGTTCCGCACTGGCGCGGAACGTTCGAAGCAGCTTAGGAGTTAAATCAACCCATATATCCATTTTAACATATCTCCCGATGCATTTCGGGTGGATCGCCCTTCGTCAGGTGCAGTATCTATAAAGTTAATCAGTGGTCTGCAGATTACAACTCACTTAAATATTCCTCTCTCCCATGCATGCACTTAAGAGAGTGATAAACATGTCTGATTACTTACTGGTAATTTTCATTACTCCAAATCTAAGTCTTCCTTGTCACAATCCTGGATTCTCTCCTGCCCTGATCCCAAACACAGGGAGGTTTTGGTATGTATCAGGTAGGGACAGGAAGAGGAGGAACCACAAATAGGTGCAAGTTTTATAAGAGAAATTTTTTTTTTATTTATTTGCAAGCTTAGGCAAACATTTTTTATGTGTTTGAGGCAAGCCTCACCTTGTTAGAACCAGGAAAAGCAAGACAGCTGAGGAGGTAATGATCCAAAGTCTGTGAATTCTGGGTAAAATAGCAGCACAGAGAGGAGTTTGCTTTAATGAAGCAAGACATGCTTGGGAGTTAATCTGTACATTCACAGAGTAAACCACTCCTGCGCTTGGCTTTGTCTCATCCAGCATCATCATGTTTTGCCATCCCATGGTCTCCAGCATGATATAGCTGACACAAAATGGAGAAGAAAGTTCAGGTACCTCTACATGGGGGATGTCAGGTCTACAACACAGATCAACCATCCTCAAAGCTTCCCTCTTCCTCTATCAAACCTATACCCACTCCTACTTGAAAGGTCTTTGAGATATTCTTGTGGGAATTAACTTAAGCATTACCCCATGCAAATCGTGAGGCCCTTACCAAATCTGGCCAGGGCAGGGACTGGGCTGTGCCTGTGAAAGCACCCCTGATCCCTGTACTGCAGTTTTACTAGGTGCAGACCTGTATCTAGTAATAGTAAAACTAGGCCTGGTGTTTTTCGACCCAGTGCTTATCTCCACAGTTATTTAAGAGTCACTAGGTGCCTAAGAAAAGCTGTAGCGTCCACTTCAGTAAAGGTCTTATGAAGTGCTTGAAATTCTATCTTTTAATAACAGGTAAAGGTGATGCAAAGGCAACACCTATTTCCCTTTCACCTGGAGGGTGTGCTTCATCACATGCTGCTGTCTGAAGGACAGTCTTGAAAACCCAGATCTCCTAAAACCACCATCGCAGTACCCCCCCATCACCCATCTTGTGTGCATGACTTGAAGGCCTAGAAGGGAGCCAGCATGCCTCTTTAACCAGAATGCCAACCTCACAAACCCGTGGAAAAACAATTACTGTATCACCTCTGTTGGGAGGCACAGAGGGAAACCCACACGGTAGTCTCTATTCTCACATTTCCCAAGTCTAACCATTTCCCCTCAAGAGACAGCAGTGCTCCTGCACAATTCTCCTGCCTTTTGCTTGCTTATCTCTCGTTTGAATCCTCTCCATTCAGTTTTCGTGATAATACAACTGACTATCCAGTTCACCACTCTAGTCTTTGTTTCCACTGTTGTCGGTATTGAGAATGAAGAAATCCTGCTTCCCTTTTTAAGTTGTTTGCTCAATATTGAGACCGCGTTTTCTGGGTCCACTTGCTTACCATTGGTCCTCTAACAGACCTTTCTGTATGACTGAGAGGTGATGGGAGTTAGCATTAGCATCAATCAAAATTCAATTAACAGTGCAACCCATTTGGCTACACAATGAGGACCAAGTATCGGTAGCTTGGATTATGAAGATTTATTATAAATTCAAAATTAAGTTTAAATACACAACTCACAGCACAATGCTGTAAATGTACAAAATAACAACAGGGAAGCCCAACTTCCTGTTGAAGTTCAGGTGCACCAGAATTAAACAAACAAGAAATTAATTCACTGCAATACAGAATATTAATAAAAGTAGCTGATGCTCAGCGAAAAGTCTCAAGTTCTGTGGTCTATGCATGGGTAAATCTAGAAGCAAATAAATTAAGGTCCAGACAAGGAGGATGGTGTTGTTAGTCTAAAGTATCTAAAACATTCAACATAGGAAATCAAAGTTGAGCAAGTAAAATAAAATATAGAAGGTGTCAGCATTTCAGAAGGTCGGTCAAGAGCCTTCTAAGGATCAGAGAGAAATGTGTCAGCCTAAGCCACACTTAGGAAGGGATCAGATAGACATTGAGGTCTAAACCTCTAAAGGGCATGGATGGTTCAAAAGAGACCTCCTGCATCATCTCCGGAAAATGGGGTTCTAAAGTCTGACAGGGTGATACATTATAACACATAGGTAACACCCCCTTTGTGCACATCATTGGAGTCAATTGTTTCAGTCCGGTTCTCAGGTAGCATATGGCTACATCAGGAAAAGTCACACACTACATAGCCTACACATCTGGGGGTTTGAAATTGCTAGTGTATTAATTGGTGAAAAAAAACAACACTATTGATTTGTAGCTCTTTAACAACCAGTGTCTTGCTCACTATTTAGGACTTAGGTGTGCCATTCCCTCATTCTAACTGCTGGGTTGATTTGTTACTACCCTCAAGATGGACACCTCCAATAAATTACTTACAAGAAAATTACTAGGGAAATGGAGAGCTCTAAAACGATATGGAGTTATGAGTTTAATGGTATACAGAAACACCACCAAATAAGGTTGACATACTTTTAAAACAATATAGTTCAGGCTTGCACATTAATTATTTTTTGCTATCTGGTAATTGCCTTACACCATAATATGCATATATGGATTGTGCTGCTTCTTTCTGATCATTAAAGAGCCAGTTTTACTGTTGATTTTAATAGGAATCCCATTATGGACAAAAGGTATATATGAAACTTTGATAGATCCTTGATTGCTTCTGTAGATCTTATAATGGAAACAGGTGAAGAAGTAGATCATTACCATCAAAATAATGTTGTATCAGCCAGGAAGACTCTAGATTTAAAGGCTGTTATGCAGTAATAAGAAGTGAGATTGTGGTCTTAAGTGTCAACAGTTGAGCAGGGGATGCTCATGGTACAATGACTGTGCACTGAGCATTATATTTGTCAAGATACTTGCAAATCACTGTGCATTATTAGAGCTACAGTACGCAACTGCAAAATAAATAATACATAAACGAATACCTACAAAGAGTTATAGTTTGGTGAATCGTCAATAAGTAGAACTTAATTAAGGAAAATTAAAAGTTTTTTATACGGTATGAGAGTTGAAAAACTATGATATATTTTGTCTAAAGTTTTGAAGGAAGAGAAAAATGGGAAATTGTAATATGGTCGGTTAGGAGGTAACACAAAGAGAACAAGTTCGATATAAAAGACACACAAGTGAAGAGTACAGGTAATTAAAAAAAAATGCCTAACAACTTCTTACATTATAACAAATAATTGTATAAAAAATTATACCATGAGGGTAATATGACATTGAAAGAAATAAAAATAATGAAGTTGGTGGGATTAAGGATCCCTAAAATAAATCAAGCTGTATATAAGAGAATTATGAGTTTAAATTTATTGAATTTTGAGAAGCCAAGTTTAAATGATCTTACAATAAATGCTGCTAGCTATGTTGGAATTATTATCAAATTTTGAAGAACAGGATGAAATGAAATCAAATAAAATTAAATAGGTCTTAGAACCACACTAATGCCCTGAAGGGCATCCTAACGCTAGACAAACAACTGTATGAAACATCCTTAGTCAGACATTACACTACCAGATGGAAAGGGAATAGAAGACTAGACTGATATAGAGGAGAGCAGCCATGTATTAAGCAGCTTCCTAAAAGTAAATCATTTTCTTCTAACCTCTAAGTGAGTGGAATCCAGTTTCATGTTCTGGCAGCTAAGATAGGAAAGCATCTTCTTACTCTAGTAGCCAGTCGAAGTTTGGGAACATGCAGCAAGTTGGCATTACTGTGTCTTAGGTTTAACTGAATGGAATAGTGAGAGATACTTAGGGCCAGTATGATGGAAGGCTCTGGAAGCCATATCCAAGGATTTAAACAAAGTAAGTTTCTGCACAGGCAGCCAGTGCAGTTGTCTCAGGCAGTCAGAGACCGAATCCCTACATGATAACTTTAGCGCCAGTCTTACTGACACATTTTGCACTACTTGCTCTTTGTTAATTAAGAATTTTGGTAACCTAAATAGAGACCGTTGTCGTAATTCAGCCTAATGGTGATCATGCAAGGACCACTGAATTCCAAACCTCCAGAGTCAAAAAATCCCCAAATTTCTTCAATGATTTTATAAAGGTGAAACAGGTATCCGCCGCCGTCAAGATTTGGGAAGAAGTCTGAGTTGAATGTGACACCCACATTCATTGCTACAGTGGTGTGGGGATGGGGTTTAACAAGTTCATCAGGCCATGAATCTGCAGCAGAAATCTTTTTATTTCAACTGAACAGCGAATTTCCGTTTGAGCAATATTGCATTTTAAGTGATTGCTTTTCATTCAGGCAATGACTTTGGTGGGACAGGTTTTTGAATTAAATTCTGAGCCTAGATAATTTTTATCGAAGGATAATAGCAATTTAGTATCATCTGGATAAGAAAGGACTGTGATGCCAAAAGATCAAATAAGTATGACCAAAGGGGTCACCTAGACATTGAACAAGGTTGGGCTCAAGGAAGCACCCAGAGAACCTGCATATCTAAACATACTGTCTCCTAAACTGAAGTGTCCAAGTCTGACTTCCTGTTTCCTATTCAAGGGAAAATGTTAGAACCTTCGTAAGACATTGCTGCAAATTCCCAGCTTGGCCAGGCACTGGAGCAGCAGCATGTACGACATTGTTGAATGTTGCCAGCAGATCCAGCAAAATCAGGAAGGCGTTCCAATCCTTGTCTCATGGTATTTTGATAGATCCCGAAACTTCCAGAAGGGCAAACGCCATGCCAAGGTCTGAAGTCTGACTGGAATGTGTGGAGAAAAATAAACTGATCTAGATATTCGATAATTTGTTTGCTCACTAATTGTTTTACGATTTTGGAAGGGGTGAGGAGTAGAGCAATAAACCTAAAATTGACTAAGTTCCTAGGATCAGCAAAAGATGTTTTCAACAATGGCTTTTTGACATAGCTTGCTTCCATAATCCTGGGACCTGAGCTCTAATAAGGGAGGAATTAAAACGTGGGTTAAAAATAGGATTAATGATGCTAAGAGATTTATCCAGAATTGCAGGTGGACATGGGTCAAAAGAGGTCCCAGGTTTACAGCTCCATATGGGCAGTTCCGATTGCTGTAGCGTAATTGGTTTGAATTCGGCAAGTGTGCTGTTAACGCTTGAAAAAGTTAATACTGTTTGTACATTATTCTCAGGCTCATCCACCTCACTGTTTGTAAAAGGGGTTTGAATGGCTTCGACATTCTGCTCAAAGAAGTTACACAGCCTGTCATACAACTGGTTGTAAGGGCAGTATTTCCATGGTACAAACTGTGGGATGAAAAAACTACGCTACAATGTGAAAAGTCTCATAAACCGCATTCTTAGACTATTTTGGTATCCAACAAATTTCTCTTGCCTTACTTTATGGATTCATAATATTTCTTAATGGCTGCTTTATATATAGCCTTGTCCTCTGGGAGATAGTGAATTCTCCATAGCCATTCGTTCCTATGTTTTACAATAAGATTTCTCACTAGCCAAAGGTACATTGGGTGGTGGACCTTTCCAATCATATTTTATATATGTGGATTAGAAGGAAGCTTTTACAAAGTAGGACAAACAATAGAGCGAGTTATTTTACTTCTAACCATTATTAAATATTATTAGATATTAAATACTATTAAATATTTGTCAAGGTACTTGCAAATCAGTTAGTAAGAGGTGCTAGTTGGTTATTCAATATATATCAAACTTTCTTACAGGTGAGGCTGCTCGCAGCCGATACATATTACCTGACACGTAGGCTGAAAAGGTTCTGGTGCAAACTATGTTATTTTAATTAGAAAAGAGAATGATTTGGCGAACTGGGAGAAAACATTAAAAAAATTATGTAATGTGTGCTGTTTCCTACCTATTTAATCAAGTTAGTATGACACTGTATCAGAATTCCAAAGCAGAAATAGGATATTTCTGCTTTGGGTATAGGATATCAAAGGGTATAGGATATCAAATGTCCTTAATTTTATTTGGTGCTTTTATTAAATCCCTGTCTCTGGAAATTAATAAGCTGCAAGAGTTAGATAGCTTTGATAATGACATTGTATGTACTATGATATACGCTAATAATGTTGCACTGCTCCTGAAAGATGATAGCACTAACCTATATCCTTTCAAAATGTTTCCTGCTTGTGTAAAGTTGACCAGGTGTAAACTAAATACTGCAAAAAGTGATATTTTATAGGTGAACACAATCCAGAATATTATTCCTGAACAGTAAAGTAAAACAATTTGGTTAGGCTCAACATGGTATCTGATATTAAGGTGATAGTGAGGTTGGGTCATTTTATGATCTAAATTATAGACCTTTGATGATAAAAGTAACTTTTTTAAGATCAAGGGTGCAGATGACAAGCTATATCAACGTCATAAAGATGTTAGTACTTCCACTGTCTCTATTTATTTTTAACCATTGTCATTTGAATCATGGGGTCATTTGAATCATGGGGTTATAATTACCTAATAGTTTGATTGATAGTTATATATGGCTAGGCCGAGAGGTAAGTATTAGTAGAGGCAAGCTTTGTTCCCCGTTGATAAAGGCTGCTGATCATTAGCTGGTTTTAAGTTGAAATCTTTACAAAGATCTACAGGAATGCCACAACTACTATACGATTATATTTTATTGCAGCTAATAGTCAAGGTTCTACATTGTACATTGTATGCAATATTTGGAAATCAGAACAGATGATGATCTCAAATCCAGAATTAAGGATAAACTACAATATATTACTATAATGTGCCTTAATTCACCCAGATCTACTAATGATTCATATTGCCATGGTTGAACTCATTTACTGACTATTTATGCTTCTTCCTACTTTTATCTAGAAGCGTGAAGCACAAATGTAGACTTGAGGGGCATGGTCAGGTAGGTGCATACCTTATTGGAGAAGCCATTACATCATTTGGCAAAGCAACTATGGTCCCTCTCAGAACAAATTTTAAAACTGAACCCACACAGTACAAAAAAAAATAGAAACACACAAACCATATTAGCAAGATTATTGAATTATTATTGAAAACCCGAAAGTTATGCATTGAGTAAAATATGTGCCAAATAATTATGATAATGGTCAACAAAAAACAGATTTTGGCCAGGGAATATGAAATCAATAAGTAGCAACAACTAAACACCCTGCCTCGGACTGCCTGTATAAATTTCAATGACTGTCCAATATTCCTTCAGGAGACCCTCAAGAGCTGTAGATGTTTGGGTCCCTGTGTATAAATCAAAGGATCATCTTCAGTACGTTGTAATTATTGAAAACATCTCAGATTACAGTTTCCACTTAGGTCAAAAAGATCCCAGGCAATGCAATTCAATTTGGAAGGTTAAAGTCTGGAGATATCCTGGTTACTGCTGATGAAATCAGAACAAGGTCTGGACAAGAAGGATAATTCCTCTACTTGTCACTAGGTGGTAAGCAAAAATGTATCAATCACGGCCAGAGTGCAAAGTTACAAATTAATAGCTGTTATAACAGAGCTATTTGCTTGTGAATTGAGTGTTCCAAAATTATGGTAGGTGAAAAAATAACAGTATGCTAGGGAATGCAGACATTGAGCACTGTACTACACATGAAGCAACATCAAGGTGTCGATTCCGATTCGGGAAAAAACGCTCCGAATAGCCGTTCGGAGCGTTTTCCCCGTACGAATCGTACCCTGCAACGTCCCGCGTACGTACGTCGAAGTACGATTCGTACCAGGAGCCGGACTCCATACAAATCGTACATAGACCGTACGACTCAAGTCCCCGTATGAGTCTCCGTTGGAACCCGCTGTACGCGACATCTGTACGGCTCGCTGCTGGTTTATACGACCCAGCAAGTACGATACGTGCCGGGTACGCACCGTACGAGCCTTTTTTTACGGGAGCTGAAAACAGCCGTAAAAGCAGAGTTCGTGCCGAAACAGGTACGGAACGCCCCCCCCCCCGGTATGTTGTGTACCCCCCATGATCACAGGGGTACGCACCATACCCCATGTTTACTGGGTGTACGGGGCATACCCTTGCGATCATGGGGGGTACACACCGTACCCCATGTACGCTGGGTGTATGGGGCATTCCCCTGCGATCATGGGGGGTACGCACCGTACGGTGTGTATGTGATTGTGCGCTTTTCCGTACGAATCGTCCTTACCTGACGTGGACCATACGGATCGTGTCCTGATGCCCCGGTCCGGATCGTACTCGTCGGGTCGTACGGCTGTGTACGAGTCATACGGAGAGGGCTCCGGATACGATTCGTACGGACGTTTTTTTTACCGGATGGGAATCGACCCCCAAGTAGATGGTGCACACTCAGGAGCAGATTTACTAAGATTTTGCATCGGGTTGCATCACTTTTGTAACATGACTGCCTACCATAACACCTTGCGTCAGGGAGCTGCTACATGGGTGGAGCATGGGCTTTCTCGTATATCCACCCCTATATTCTGACACAAACACATATTTACTATAGTCATTAAACATGGGTGTGCACCAAAATGATGCATCTAACCAATGCAGGAATAATGAGGAGAAATATATATATTTCTCCTTGTTACTTTCTCTTTGCATGTGATATACCTTCATGCACAAAAACTATTCTGACCACAATGTAGGCACCCTTGAGTTGTGGTGCGAGGGAACCTGCAATGAACCTAGGCCTCCAGAGGTATGCACTGCTACAAGAGAGCAGAACTGCACCATATCATAGCAGATATGGCACATTTCTACTATCTTCCTTTCACACAATGCAGCACAGCAACTTCCTTTGCTGCGTTGCACCAAAGTTTAGTAAATCCGGGATTTAATGTGTTAGTCTAATGTAGTAATCAATCACTTCCAGAAAAGGTACAGCCTGCGTTGGTATTTGAAATTAAATAAGGCACTTTGAAAATCACTGTCCTGCTGCCTGATCAGGTGACCCAGGGGATTTCTAACTAGGAAGAGATCTAGAACTATAATGAGAACGAAGTTGGCTGAATTTGATCAGATTTGTTCCATATTTAGTCTTGTCCACAGACCAATGGAAACTGGTCAGGCTAGATTCTGGACTATTCATTGAGACTATGTTGATGTGATGGTGCAGATTTAGCCTCAGAGCTCCACTTTGTGAATATGCGAAAAGGAAATTCCCTGTGCAGAAAGTGTGGTGTGTCTTAGGTCTGAGAGCCTGTGACAACATAAGGCAGGCCTACTCCAGCAGAAGATTCAGCATTTCACAGCAGTGCTCAAGTAAGGGCTGTAGTGTGCTCCGAGTCGGGCTCCTGCTAGAACTATGGCACCCTCTCTCCTCCATCATGTTTTCTATATAGATAGCAGCAGTATGACAAATCATGCATACTGCCTGTGCTCTATGGGGATCACAGCAAGGTAAACAAGGAGGCAGGGCTACATGTCCAATACAGAAGTAGGAACATTGCTGCTCAGAACATGATGCAGCACAACAATAATAGGGACATTCACAGGGCCATTCCTGCACTAGAGGTTTAACTGCTCCTCAGAGATGCATGAGCTCAGTGACTGATTCATTTGATTGAACTTACACTTTGGAAATGTTTTGGCTAGAAATTCGGCTTGCCTCACAGTTTCAATCACACAAGGACAGATCAATCTATATTTGAGGCAATGGGCATCCACCTATATCATTCTTACATGCTCACAGTTACACATGAAACATTTTCAGAAACTAGGGGCATATTTACAAGCCCCTTACATTGTGGTGGCAGTAGGGGCTTCGCCTTATTTACAAGGCAATGTTAAGCCACTTAACGAGGCTTAATGCTGCCTTGTAAATAAGGTGCCCTTTCGCGCTATACTTAGCGGGAAAGCGGTGGGCAATGGGTGTTGCAGTGGGCGTTCTCCCGCAACACCCATTGATTATAAGGCTGCCCCATATTTACTAGAGCTGCGTTAATATGGGGCGGAGACAAAACTAAGACCAGGGAAAACCTGGTCTTAACAGGGCACAACGAGGAGAAATGCTTTATTTCTCCTCTTTTTTGCAGTGTTTATGTGTGCTGCATTGTGCAGCGCACATAAAAACAGATAAACGCCATGCATGATTGTTTATGTGCAGGAAGGTGTCCCTTCCTGCACATAACAATAATTTTTAAAATGACAAGTTGTCATTTCTATGAGTACTGCACAAGTTCCAAATCACCATTTAAGATAATGATTGTTTAGGTGCAGGAAGGTGTCCCTTCCTGCACATAACAATAATTTTAAAAATGACAAGTTGCAATTTCTATGAGTACTGCACAAGTTACAAATCACCATTTAAGATAATGATTGTTTAGGTGCAGGAAGGTGTCCCTTCCTGCACATAAACAATCACTCCCCACAACGCAGGCACCCTTGCACTATGGTGCAAGGATGCTCGTGTTGGCGCTAGGTAGCTAAATTTAGCGCCAGCACAGGGGGAAACAGAGAGCTGCACCGTATTGTTGTAAATATGGTTCAGCCCTGTGTTTCAGAAGTGGCGGAAGGTGGCGTTAAGCCAAGAAGGCTAACGATGCGCTACATCACTTCTTTGTGAATATGCCCCTAGATACCTGATTCAAAAAGGACCTCAACACTCATGGCGGAGGCACCGCAGTTGTGGAGAAGTCTCCACACTCAGGGCGGAATCTAGTTATGAGAATTCTCATTGCAGTGATTCTGCCCTAAGTGTGGGGACTCCCCAACAACTGCGTGATTCAGGCCCTAGATGCTGTATTTATGAAATGTATTTGAACAATGCTGGCCAGTAACCAATCCAGAAAAAAGTGCAAACGTACGTTTGGAGATTTCCTCTCCTGTTCGTACTTACTTCTGCATTTTCTTTTCTACAATCCCAGTAGTACGTTTGGAAAGCAGGTTTCGGGGTGTACTACAGAGAATGGCAAGTGACTAGGGGCCAGATGTAGGTGTCAAAATACCGGTCGGAATCGGCCGAAAATATCGATTTTCGGCCGTTTCCGACCGGTATTTTGACATTGGTATGTAGGGGCACTGAAAACATACAGATCCGGTAATTTTACCAAATCGGTAATTTTACCAAATCGGTAAAATTACCGATTCTGTAAAATTACAGAATCGGTAAATTTTACCGATTCGGTAAATTTACCGATCGGTAAAATTACCGAATCTGTATTTTCCTATGTAGATAGCACTTTTAACATTGAAACAGGGCCTTTAGGATTCGTTATTTACCATGCAATACAATTGCATGGTAAATTACGAATTCTTGTGTACATGCACATCTGTGCATGTACACCTGTGCCCTAAGGGCATGTATGTGTGTCACATGGCGCACAAGCCCCCCTTTGCAATTCGGTATTTTTACCGATTCGGTAAATACGGAATCGGTATTTGCTATTGAATCCTATGGGCTTCAAGACCCATAGGATTCAATAGCAAATACCGATTCGGTATTTACCGAATCGATAAATACCGAATCTTACCGATTCGGTAAAAATACCGAATTATTACCCACATCAGATTTGCCGATTCTAAAATACCAAATCGGTAAAATTCGATATTTTAGAATTGGTAATTCTAAATTACCTACATCTAGCCCATAGTTCCTGAACTTCCATTTGCACTTTGTGCAGGATTATACACTAGAAAAATTCAGCCCAATTTGAAAATGTAACCTTTTCCTTTTTTTCTGTATTGGGTCCCCCTGACGACTCCTACAACAGAACACTTGACATCAATTTCAGCAAACGTAAGATGCATGATCGATATTTAGGGCTCGCCCTTTGTCTGTGATTTGTCCCACAAGGGGAAATTCTTGGCCTATGCTCTGCCTGGGCAGAGATCCACACACATTCACATTGCATGTGTAATTAAATATTCTGCACAGCGGGAAATCATGAGAGGAATTACGTCCTGGCTAGTCTCTTCTGCTGACACTGTTCAGGTTCATTACTTCAGGCAGCCTCTTGCCTTATCGAGGTGAGCGTGCTGTGTGCTGGAATGAAACTAGCTGCCAAGTGGTGAAGAATAAGTCCTGGTTTCTTGTTAATACCATGAGACCCTCTGCTCACTTCCTAGCTCCTCTGCCACAATGCTTTCACCCAAATTTTCCTTATCCAAATGTAATGGAATGCTATTTACAAGCGTATTCCATTTTATTTTTTTCATTTACCGATACTTTTTATTTAGTCTAATACACATTTAGTTTAATGAACAAAACCATACCTATTTATGTGGATACTCTAACACAACTTTCAGAAATACTAACAGAGAGCAACACTTTCTTTTTAGGTCACACTCACTGTAAGCGCTAGCTATCTTTTGTCAAAAGACTAAGGGCCAGATGTAGGTAGCCAAATACTGGTCGGTAATGGCCGAATTCGGCCGTTACCGACCGGTATTTGGCTTTTGAGATGTAGGCGGGTAGTTATTTACAGAATCGGTATATTTACCGATTCGGTAAATTTACCACTTCGGTATTTTACCGAATCGGTAAACATACCAATTCTGTAAATCCATATGTAGGTGACACTCCTAAGAGTGCCACAGGCCCTTAAGAGTCGGTATCTTACCACCCAATCCTATTGGGTGGTAAAATACCAAATTCAGGTGTGCATGCACATCTGTGTATGCACACCTGTGCAATGTGACACACAGACATGCCCTTAGGGCATGTATGTGTGCCACATGTCACACTAGCCTGTACTTGGGGTGCTAGAGGGTGTCAAAGTGACACCCCCTGCACCCTTGCAGGATTCGGTATTTACCGATTCTGTAAATACCGAATCTGTATTTCCCATTGATTCCTATGTAAATTGATATGTAAATTGATACTTGTATAGCGCACTACTCACCCGCAAGGGTCTCAAGGCGCTTGTACGAATACTGCTGTGGAACCCATCCTGGCTTTCCCTGTGAGGTGTCCACTCCTGGGCACCCCCACGGTGGAGGCCAGGCATCCTTAGCGTTGTGGGGGCCGTTGTGGAGATTAAGCAAGCTATTGCCCAGAGTTGCAGAGTGGGACTCCATGATTGGAATAGGCACCGAGGCGAGAATTATCAGCTCCGTGGAATTTTTGATCCCAAGACCCGCCGAGTCGGGGAATTGAACCCTGGTCCCGGGCTAGACCTCTGCATCAGGGTCTGCCGCTCTAAACATTGAGCTTCAAGGCCCATAGGAATCAATGGGAAATACAGAATCGGTAATTACAGAATCGGTAAATAGCGACTCTTACAGATTGATAATTTTTTACCTACATCTGTCTCCTTCCAATTTACCGACTCTTAAATACCGATTCGGTATGAGTCGGTATTTAAGAGTCGGTAAATCGGAATTATCTACATCTGGCCCTAACTGTGGACAGCATGAATACTTAGGGCCCCATTAGGATGGCGGGCGGACTTTGCCCGCCCGCCATCCTCACGGTACTAGGGACCGGCCACCATGAGGGCGGGGGTCCCGTTGGCAGCATTAGGATGCGCCCGCCACAGTGGCGGGCGCATCCTGTATTCCCATCATTGTGGCGGGCGGTGCACTCTGCACCGCCCGCCACAATGCTGAAAATGCTTTGCAGCATTTGCATGACGAAAGCGGCAGGCACCGCGCGGTGCCTGCCGCTTTCATTATGCAAATGCAGGGGGGTACCATAGGTACCCCCCTGTGTGCACCCCCCTACTGTGCTTCACTCTGGGGGCCCGCAGGGGGCCCCCAGAGTGAAGTCCGCCTGCCTTTCCGTGGCGGCATTGCCGCCACGGAAAGGCATTGTCAGATGCCTATTCTAATATGGCTGGCGGTGTCTGATAGACACCGCCACCATGTTATCACTTATCCGCCCCGGCCGCCAGGCGACCGGGGAGGAAAACAGGCGGGCGGTGTTTCCCACCGCTGCGGTCCCCTCCGCCATCGTAATATGGCGGGGGGGAATGCAGGGAAGGATGTCGGGCGGATTGCCTCCGCCAGGGTGGCGGTGGCCACCGCCACCCTGGCGGAGGCAATCCGCCCGACATCCTAATGGGGCCCTTAGAGTGTGCTTTGGGTCAGCCGGTATCTTACGACTGGGCTTACTTGTCAATTCCATTTGCTTGCTTCGAATTCACCAGGGACCAGATTTATCAACATTTGGTGCAACGCAACAGGATAAATTGCTGCATTTCATGAAATGGGAGGGCAGGAATGCACCATAATTACCAATATGCGGAACATTCCTGCTCTCTTTCTACCATGGAGTACTTGCCAAGCACCAACTCAGGCCCCCTTGCGTCATGGTGCAAGGGTGCCTGCGTTACAGCCAGCATTGTTTGCGTGTAGGAAGAGACGTCTTTCTGCACAAAAACAATCATCAGAGGCATTTTCCTCTTTCTATGTGTGCTGTAGAATGCAGCAAGCGTAGAAAGAGGTAATAACATGGACAAATAAAGATATTTCTCATTGTTACGCCTCATCTGGGAAGGCATAGCATTTTGATGAATTCCCAGGCTTACTAGTCTTAGTAAATGTGGAAATGCCCCAAACAGCATGGGTGGATTTGTGGGAACACCAACGCTTCTCACATAGAACACTTTCCCCAAGCCGAATAAGGCAAGGCAGCAACTTGTGTTTCCTTGCGTTGCTCTACATTTACTATGCCAACCAGAGCATTGCAAGGTGGCTCTACGTGGCATAGTAATTTCTAACTTTGCGGACTACAATTCCGTGTTTTGCCTTTTATGACACAAGTCAATGATAAATCTGGACCCAGGTTTCCTCCCTCTTCTTATTCTTGTCATTTGACTATTATGAGGAAGACCATAATCTTGCTGGAGGACAGCAACAATGCTAAAGCCTTGATGATCTAATAACTGCCCTGCCACTTTAACCCTGCTAGAATACCAAGATCTAAACCAGTATCCTCAAAATTGGAAGTTAAAGTAAGGAGTGATTTCCCCAAAGAGGTGTAAAAGAGTGTAAGGGACAATTTGAAAGGCTGAGCAAATGTCTCCTCAAATTTTGCAAGAATCAGTAATTACCTCAAAGAGTACTCGCTTAAAATAATTAGGGTTAGGTTGTCTACACTATAAATACTTCCAGTCAGACCCAGCTCCTATTTGATACACAAACATATTAAAATCTGTTTGTCAATCTGTGAAAAGGCACCTGATATGAGATCCTGAAGTAGATCTTAAAGTCTGGTGGAGAACACCTCCTTGAATGCCTAGCCCTCTCATACCCAAATAAGAAACTACCAATTGCTCCTACAAGCCTCCTGAAAAACGAAGGGCCAAATTATCAAGAACGGTGTTAAAATTATTGCCCAGGTTCACACCAAGGCTTCTATGGGAATTCACAAGAGCATATTATCAAACCCATTATCTCCGTTTTAGCTGCAGTTTTCTGCCGCTAAAGCTGCTATAATTTTAACGCCGTTCTTGATGATATGCCCCGAAATTGGTACTCGAATTGGGATAGCACAGAAAAGATATAAAAATGTAGGAACAATATTAATTTTATCAATAGTACAATGACCAATAATACTAATTTGTTACTGATGTCATGAACACATTTTAATTATAGACTGACGAAGCAACTGCTTATGATTTTGTTTTATTATACTATTAACAGAAGACATGATCTTCACTATCAAATAGGTTGCAACAGGCACAATGCTTGGTTCCTTCACAGTGGGTGTAAACTGAAGAATAGTTTGGGTCTTTTGGAGATTAAGGCGGTAACCTGAATTGGCCCCGAATCTCTCAGCCTCCTTGGCAATAAATTGAATGGCTTGAATTGGTTATAACAAGTACACAGCTACGTCACCTCATAAGCCCTAATCTTGACCTTCATTCCATTCAGGACTACTGTTGTTATTCCTGTACTATTAATAAGATTCTGTAGATAGGGTTCTAGAAATAGAGCAAACAACAGTGTAGATAGTGGGCAGCCCTGCGGTCTAGTTCGAGAGATCTTAAAGATTGAGAAACAATGTCTGAAAAGAACCACACAGGCGACTCAGTCTCGATCTAAGCACTGCATGCGGTCAAAAGACCTATCCCTGAGACCCACTGCACGGTTGCCCTCAGAAAAGACCATGAGATCCTATTGAATGCCTTCTAGGCATCTAATAAAATCTCTCTGGTACATATATCCAAAGTATTAGCTGCATCAAATAACACTATAGTGACATTAATATGAATAATATTGTCCCTGCCAGGAATAAACCACGTTGTTGTGGACAAACCAGGACTTGAATTCAGGAAGCAAGCCTTGTAGCCAATAGTTTAGCATATACTTTAACATTAAAATGAATTATTGATATAGGCCAATAAGACCCCTTCTCTTCAACTGACTTTTTAAGAAAGATAACAATATTAGAATAATTCCAGGAGCCTGGAATTATCTAACCCCTTGATCAACCTGAAGGATAGCTGTAAGTAGCCCAGGTGCCGAAATACCTATAAATGTCTCATAAAATTCCAGTGTCACAGAATCCTCTCCTGTCGCGTTATCAGAGGGGAGTGATATGATAACATCTTTTAGCTCTTTGAGAGTATTCACACCTTCAATTGCCTCTATTAACAATAGGGTTAGCCTGAGAGTTATATCTAGCATCTAAGTTATGACTAACTTGGCACCTGATGGTGATTTGTGAGCAACAATGCTTCCATAGATCTTTAACCTGTCTTGCCAAAAGAAATGGAAGGGATCGAAGGGTTACGTTTGGCATCATTATTTATGGGGATTTGGCGTAGGGTAGTGCAGCAAGTCACCTTGGTGCACTGCCCTACGTCAAAGTAAAGGGGCAGGAATGCACCCTACGTATCCACTAGGGTGCATTCTGTAGTGTTGCGCCAGACTGGGCCCCTTGTCACAATGAGCTAGCGCAGGGGTGGAGACGCGCAGCATAAACCAGTGAGTCTGACGCTGACTCTCAGTCGGAAGTGACGTGCCCGAGCGCACGCCTTCCTTTTATTACTTCCCCGCAGGCCACGCCCGGCCTGCGGATGCGTTGATGCGTGCGTGGATAAACTAGAGTGCTAACAGCACTACATCCCTATCCAACTTTACAAACTTTTATATCTTTATCACAGAATGTCTCGGACTAGGATAGTTAGTCTCTCACAGTTTTAAACAAACAAATGCTGTACTTGCGTGTCCCTTGTTGACGGCTTCAGGGACTTAGCTGACAGGCATAGTCCTTTAGCTTCTGACTTGGGGGTGGATTGGGCCGCAGGTTGTATCGCAGGGTTTGACTTCGCCCAGGTTCCCGATGGTGTGGGGTGTTCCTGGTGGGGGTTTGCGTTGTTGGAGATCCATCTTCTGATTCCGGCAAACCTTCTTGTGTCCCTGCCGGCGAGTTATTTCCATCCTATTGGGTCAGAGCCCTGGGCGCTGCCTCCGCGTTTTCCACTACTTCCGAATTGTTGGTTATCCCCGGGGGTACTACTTTGAACCACGAGATGTTCCTCGACACTTCTTCTCCCTCCTTACGCACGGTCACCATGGTTCCCTTCGTGGCTGTCACAGTCCACGGGCCCGGTTCATAGGGCGTCTGGAACTTTCCTCCAGGACGTCTGTTCCATATAACCACTTGATCTCCCTGGCGCAGCCGTCGCGTGGTCGCTCTCCGGCGCTGACTTGTTCGCCAATTGTTTTGTCGCCTCCGTTCCTGGGTTCCCTCTGTGTCATTCGGGGTTGGTGTTGTCCCCGAGACGGTGGGGAGGAGATCCCTGCGTTGTCCTTGGAACATGAGTGCCCACGGGCTTCTCTGTGTAGTGCAGTGAGGGGTCCCTCTATATTCCCGTAGGATGTCATGTAGTCTCTGTTCAGGGTCTGCCTGTTCTACCATCGCTATTCGGAAGGTCTTGTTTAGAGTTCGCATAAACCTTTCGGCCTCTCCATTTGCTTGCGGCCATTGAGGTGTTATGCGTCGGTGCGTGATGCCTCTGGCCTTCAGGAAGGTGGCGAATTCCTCTCCCTGGAAGGGTGGTCCGTTGTCGCTCTTCAGTACTTCCGGATAGCCAAACATGGAGAACAGTTTCTCTAAGGCGGGTCCTACGTGTGAGAAAGCCGTGGAGTCGATCCTTTCAACAAATGGGTATTTCGAGTATGAGTCAATGGCCACTAGCGTGTGTCCCTCTCCCGGGAAACTCCCAAAATCCACACTTATTTTGGTCCATGGCGTTGTGCAGGCCTCCTCCGTGATGATTGGGGCCGGCCTCTCCGGATCACCGGTCAGTTGGCAGGATAGGCAGTTTTTCACATAGTCCTCGACCATGGTCTCCAGCTCGGGAAACCACACTTTCTCCCGCATGCGGGCCTTCATCTTCGTGGTGCCTTGGTGGCCGCCGTGGGCCAGCTGTGTAGGCTGATGTCGAAGACGTTGTGGTACCACCAGTCGTGTTCCCCTTAGCAGCACGCCATCATCCATAGCACTGAGTTCATTACGGACGTGCCAGAATTTTGTGAGGGTCTCCTTGTCCACTGCCGTCCAGGTATCGGGAGGGTGTAGGTAGTTGGCCCAGGTGCCTTCCTGAACAGCTTGTAGTGATCTCATGTACGGGCTGTCGTCAGCGGCCGCTTCTTTGATCTCGTCGATGGTCATGCACAGGGGGCATGATGTGAGTGCTACCCATCGGGCATACTCCTCGCAGTCGTCATCGGAGGAGAGCGGTTCCTGGGGGAGTGGATGGCGTGACAGGTAGTCCGCCGGGTTCTTGGCTCCTGGCCGGTATACGTCCTCCATCCCATACGATTGTAATTGGATCACCCACCTTTCGATGCGTGGTGGTGGATACGGGGCTGTGCCTTTGAAGAGGTGTACCAGGGGTTGGTGATCTGTAACCATGGTAAATGGGTGGCCTTGGAGGTAAAGGTGAAAATGGCTGCAGGCCCATTTGATCGCCAGGGCTTCTCGCTCTATTTGGGCATACCTGGTCTCGGTGGGGGTCAGGGCCTTGCTGGCAAACGCTAGGGCCGTCCATTGTCCGGGCTCATGCTCCTGGGTCAGGACTGCTCCCAGACCTACCGGGCTGGCGTCGACGATGACCTCGGTGCGCTTCCCCGGATCGAAGTAGGACAGTGTCACGTTTTCCAGTAGGGCATCTTTGATGCTCCGGAACGCTTCATCTTCTTTGGTGCCCCACTGCCATACAGCGTCTGTTTTGGTGAGGGTTCGTAAAGGTTCGCTCTTGGTGGCTCGGCCCGGTATGAACCGGCCACAATATGTGGCCATCCCAAGGAAACTCCTCACCTCCGTTGGCGATTTGGGCGCTGGTGCATCCTTGATGGACTTGGATTTTCTCGGGTCGACCTGAATTCCCTCCTGATTGAATATGTAGCCAAAGAATACAATTGATGATTGAAAGAATTGACATTTGTCCTTGTGGAGTGTCGCTCCATGTTCACTCAGTCTCTTCAGGACGTTCCGCAGGTGTTTATAATGGTCAGATGCGGTGGATGAGTGTATTAGGATATCATCGCTGACGTTGATGACTCCTGGCAGTCCCGATAAGAGTTCTCTAATGGTGTTTTGGAACACCTCGGCTGCCGATGATATGCCGAAGTTGAGTCGTTTGTAGCGCCGTAGGCCGAGGTGGGTGCTGAAAGTGGTAATGAATCGGCTCTCCTCCGCAAGGGGCAGCTGATGATATCCTGCATTGAGGTCAATTTTGGAGAACCATTTTGATCCATTCACGTCGGCCACTATGTCGTCCATGGTGGGCGTCAGATGCCTCTCCCTCCAGATGGCTGTGTTTGGTAGCCGCATGTCGATGCATAGACGAATTTCGTCCCCGGCTGCTTTGGTTTCTCGACTATCACCATGGGCGATACCCACGGGGTGGGTCCCTTCACTTTTTCAATTACCCCAAGGTTCTCCAGCTTCTCCAGTTCTTTCTCCACTAGGGGTCGGAGGTGGAATGGTATCCGGCGGTGGCGCAAGGCTGTGGGGGAGATCGATTTGTCGATGTGGAGTTTGATGGGGTCGCATTTGATGCACCCTAATCCCTTGAACAGCTCGGGGAACCGCTGCAGCAACTCGTCCACTTGGTGTGCTCGGATCCGGTTGGCAAAAGCTATCAATTTCAGATCCTCTGCCGTGTGGCTACTCAGGAGGGTATCAGCCTCCCGGTTGATGATGTGAATGGTTGCCGTTACCTCCTCCTCATCTGCCCGAACTGGTATCACGATCTTCCCCTTGAGGGGTAGGGGCGTATCCGCGCCATATGCGAAAATCCTCGTTTTGGACGGCAGGACCTCGGGGCGGGGACGTAGCTTGTTGAACTGCTGGAGTCCCATCACGTTCACGGTGGCCCCCGTGTCGATGATTGCCTTCACCTCGTTCAGCCCCATTTGCACCACGCATGTAGGCTGTGGCCGCCGCCGCTGCTTGAGTTCCCGGGCAAAAGAGACGACATACGCCTCCTCGTCTTCCGAATCCGAATCGTCGTAGACCGTGGGCAGGTGTCTCTCTGACCTCTCCGGACCCGGGTCAGCTAGTGACAGTTGGCGGACCGCTTTGGAGGGTGTCCACGACTTCTTGGGGTTCCTAGACTGGTTCTTCCTGCGGCAGACAGCTGCAAAGTGGTTTGGGATTCCACAGTTCCCACACGTCTGTCCCTGGGCCGGGCAGTCCTTGGATGCGTGTGGTTCATGGCCGCAGTATCCACAGCGGGCTTGAGGTGATTTCTTTCGATACCCTTTTGGTGCCTGACCACGTGTCCGAGGCCACACTGCATCCGCGCGTTCCGTCTTGATGTTTTCGACTTTGATCGGGGTCTTATGTAGGGCCTGTTCCATGGCCGTCGCTCTGACATCTGAGAGTTCGTGGGATCTGGCCAAGATGAGGATATCCTCCAGGGAGATTCCAGGCTTTCAGAGAATCTGGCCCCTCAATGTCTTATCCCGGCATCCCTGAATCAATTGCCTCCTTATGGCTCTGGGTTGATCCTCGTCGGTGGAACTGGCCAGTTCCCTGACGCGCGTGTGGAATTGGTCCATAGTCTCTCCGTCTCGTTGACATGCCTGTCCCAGCTTGAAGACCTCGAAATCCACGTTCAATTGGGGGTCGAAATGTCCGTTGAGGGCGGCAACTGCGGCAGCGTAGCTAGCCGCCGCGCCCGTGTTGGGGAGGTGTTTGAAGAGCCTGAAGATCTCGTCCCCTGCGTAGTGGAGTAGTAAGGACCTTTTCACTGCGTCGTCCGTCTCACGCGTGACCACAAAGTAGTTCTCCAGCCTTTCTAGCCAGATCTTCCATCGAGGCGACGCCGTGGACGGGTCAATCGCCTCACTGAAGGGCGGGAGAACTCCAGCCGCGGCGTGCTGGAAAGGGATATTTATGACAGGCGCTGCACCATCTCCATCCCCCATGGTGTCGACTCCCAACTAGGGCGGTGGTGTTTTCAGGTCCGGACAGTCTCTTCGGGGTTGCCCCGCAACCACGTGTACCTGAGCGATGATCCGCGCCGTCCGCTCACCACGCGTCTCGGCTCCCTCCTGCGTCACGTGTGCCGCTTCTGGCAGGGCGTTGGATGGTCAGGACCGCTCCGGGTGAGCCTCCGGGGCCTTCGGGTGATGGCAGCAGTCCCTCCAGGCGACGTCGCACTCCCCTGGATCACAGCAAGCCCAAAACGCGTTGCACGCGAGATGCGTGAGGGTTAGCAGGGCGTTTCCCCGCTCCCACGTGAGATGCGTGAGGTTTGGCAGGGCGCCGGCTTCGCGGACCACGCGAGATGCGTGAGGTTCGGCAAGGCGTCGCAAACCTCGGAGCGGGACGCCGCAGGAGTCAGCCGATGGCTCGCGCCCACACCGGAGGGCAGCCAGGGGGGGTGAGGTCGCGCCCCAGTGGGCAAACAGGGCAGCAGCAGCAGGAATGAGCACTCCAGAGGTGGCGGTGGGCTCACAGGGCAAGAGCCAAAGTGCATTCACGCGGACGGTGCCGCGGAAGGGAGCGGACCGCTCCGTAGGAATCTGGTGTACGGGCGAGGGTTGGGCCCCCTCCGCTCGTCACCAGTGTAGTGTTGCGCCAGACTGGGCCCCTTGTCACAATGAGCTAGCGCAGGGGTGGAGACGCGCAGCATAAACCAGTGAGTCTGACGCTGACTCTCAGTCGGAAGTGACGTGCCCGAGCGCACGCCTTCCTTTTATTACTTCCCCGCAGGCCACGCCCGGCCTGCGGATGCGTGGATGCGTGCGTGGATAAACTACAGTGCTAACAGCACTACACATTCTAGTACTTTCCCTGTGCGCTGGTGCCATTTCGGTGGCCTAGCGCTAACGCATGCACCCTTGCACTATGGTGCAAGGGTGCCTGTATTGTTGGCAGGATTGATTTTGTGCACAAAACAGTCCTGGGTGGCATTTTCCTCTTTCTATGCACACATGTATAGAGAAAAAAACGAGGAGAATTAAAGTTATTTCTCTCCGTTGAGCCTCCCCTGGGGAGGTTTAAAGTTATGTCACTTCACCAGGTTTGCATAGTTTTGTAATCCTGGAGAAGCTTTAAAGTCCATGGGGGTTGCGTGGGAACACTCACTGTACCACAATGGAACGCCTCCTTAGCGCAGGGTAAAGCAACATAGCAATTTACCCTGCCTTGCCTAACTGCATATCTTTGCTTGACCTCATAAATATGATCTTGTCGTTTGCTTCACCGAGGTGTCACAAAAAGTGACGCTACGGTGGTGACGCTACGGTGGTGCATGGGCTCATAAATATGCCCGTAAGAATCTAAAAGGTCTAAACATCCAAGCTGTAGCTCATATTCTATAATGACATCAACAAAATGTATTATCAAGTTAATATGATGATATGCTGTGATTCTTTCGCTCTTTCCTACCGTTCTTGTGTAACAATACTGTGTTGGGTGTCACCTGTCGGGTGGGACAGGAACAAATATGGATCTCTACTCCATTTTACATGTGTTTGAAATTATAATTTTGTGCAGTGTAATATATGTCCCCTTGTCTCTTTAAAGAATAGAGCATGGCTAAATGGTAAGTAAAGTTCTTGCCAGGCTTGCAGGCTTGGATGATGTCTGTACCGATATTTTGACATGACTCAGCTAACAGTTTGTCATAATGCAACTTTGCACCACTTCTACTCTCTTGTACCCGACTGTAAATATATCCGTGCGTATTTATCTACATTGTGACGTATCTGTGTCAGGTAACTTCACAGCACAATAAAAGCAATCTTACCTGCCGCACTACTGCTATTTTCCCAAAGGTCTGCTCGTTCAGGTCATGGTCAAACTGAGTCCTGTTTCCAGCCGTCGCCTCAGACACTGTGGTTTCGTTTACTGAACCTTTTTCACTGTTGCAAGCCTAAAAGTAAAGCAAAACGAAAATTAATCTGAGAGGCATTTCTTCATATGTCCTTCACATCGAACTGTACTAGATCGAAAGGGGAACATTTGAAATAGTCAGGAATTACGGATGAAAGAAGTGTCTGTAATTCCAGACGAGGGGCGTTTTTAGGGAACAATATGCGGGAAACTGTGCTTCAGCAACGATTCCCCAATATATGTTTTCGTACGGTGTTTGCTGGACACTTTGCTACCAGTAAGCAGATGAACGGGCATATTTACAATGAAATGGCGCAGAGATGCACCACAAGCAATTTTGATTCTCCGAGCTGCGTCATTTAAAAAATGCATGGATGCGCCGTGTTTACAAGAATATGGTGCAACCCTGTGCTCTGCCTGCGCAGGCGCTAAAACAGCACCCTGGCACCTGCGTTGCAGGGATGGTCAACTTTCTGCACAAAAACTATAATTAATGGCATTTTGCTCCTTCTATGTTTGATGCAGAATCCAGCACACATAGAAAGAGCAAAAAATGAGGAGAAATAAAAGCAATTCTCCTCGTTTCACAACTTTAACGCCTCCTTTGGACAGGCGTTCGTTTTGGGCACTGCCTCTGATTTACGAATACTTGTAAATCTGACATAGTGTCATAAAGTCATGGGTGTTGTGTAGGAACACACACAGCAACATCCATGACCCGCCCCTTTGATGCAGACTACTGCAGGAAAGAGGACCATATTTACAAGGCCATGTAAAGCCACGGAAAGTGAGTGGCTTTGCTTGGCCTTGTAAATATGGGCAGCACACAGCACCGCCAGAGCGTCAAAAAAATCGATGCTCCAGTAGCGCTAGAGGTTTGTAAGTATACTCTAACGTGTCTGTGTGACAGACACAGCCCTCGGGTGTTCACGGGGAACTTGCAATTTCTATGTAGCCAATAGCTAATATCATCGGTACCATAGGGAGTGCCTGCCCAAATGTAACGAATGCCCAAGTAGTAATTTTTATTTCCTGATGTCAAATTGGATACAGCATTAGTTATGTTAGTTACAAAAACAACAAAAACACCATGAGAGTTGTTAGTTGTAAAAACACATTTACTTACTTCACATCTTGACTCTCCAAAAAAGAAGTCAGATTTTGGAACAAATGGAGTTTTCATTCCACAAGCTAACTAATATATAAATGGCTCCTTACAGATTAAAACCAAATCTCAAAACTAAAAATCTAGGTTGAGTTTGTATTGGACTCAAGGATTTTGACCAGAAATTATGTACATTGTATCCTTAAGAACTGGGTCGGACTGAGAACCCAAAGCAGTCCTGGCAAATTTTGACATACCAGCCCGCAAAAGGTGCATAGTGAGCGTAGTTCAGTGAGCGAGCCTGACCACTACAAGGTGGTTTGAGGGGTGGGGTTTCCCCTTGAGAGAATTAGGCGAGAATTTGCACAACACATTTTTCATTATATATTCAATTGTAGTCGTTTTTAAAGCATAGTAAATAATGACCTTACAGTGCATCAGGATACAGCAATCTTTATTGTGGCTCTTCAATGATTCCCTCACTATCACCTTCCAACAGTGCCTCTCATGCCTTCATAGCCCTTCTCTCACATGATTTCATTTGTTTTATAGCATCTCTCATTGGATGTCAGAACATTTTACATCACACACATATACAGAGAAAATGAATCACACATGTGCAAATCAATGTATAGAAAATGCTACATAAGACAAAAGGTACTACAATATGGCAAATTCACAAGTCATCCATACTGGTAGGAAGTGTGCTTGGTCTGGGGAAGCGCACACTCAGGATACAGAACGTAACACAGTGGTTAGGGTTGATGTTGGAAATTACCCTTTCTATTGTGCTTTCCCTTGACTTTTTGCTTTTATCCTTCCCAGTTCTACGCTGATCTAGATGCTAGTCTTAGGATGTGTAGCGCGTTTAAAACTGGCATTCAGTGCCAAAGTGCTGTGCTCATCATATACATACTGGTGATTGGTGATTACATGATTGGCTGATTCAAGTTAGCTGTAAGTCCCTTGTCTTGGGGTAAGAACTATTCCCAGGGCATGTAACTCGAATGCACCTCCATGGGTCTGCAGCACTGGTTGTGTCATACACAGATGTAGCTCATTGATAGGCCCTGTGTGCGCAGGTTACTGTTACATGGCTTGGCATTTAAAAAGCTACATGCCAAGGTTCTGCATTTCTCTCTTGCTATATTTTATTTATTTAGATATTTATTTAATGCAGTTTTATACACCGCTAACTTTACCCAAAGGTGTCAGAGCGCTTTCCAAAAGAACCAGGTAAGTTACTATAGGAACACAAGATACACTAAACACGCTAACAAGTTACACATATACAGTTACAAAGGTACAAAAGAAAGACTAAGAATGCCAACAAGTTATTTATATGCAGTTCCAACTCTAACGACTTGCATATTTATATAGTAAAAAATAAAAGGTGTCAGTGTTAGGTTAACAGCAGGAGTAAAATACATATTTACAAAGTTGACCTCATGTGAGTGCTAGATGACCTTTAAGGTTCAAGAAATGGGTTGAATTCTCCAGGAAGTGCCTTTGGAGGAGGAGAGTTTTAAGATCAGTTTTGAAGGTCCGGAAAGTGGTGGTGGTTCGGACAAATGGTGGAAGTGAGTTCCAGATTCTGGTTGGATTACCAGAGAAGGATTGAGCCATAAACCTTTCCCTTTTGAAGGTAGGAGGTTTGAGCAGTAAGTTTTCCACATTGCGTGAAGGTATAGAGCCTCCAGAGATTTTGAGTTTATTAGCCAGATAGCATGGGGTGGAGGTGTGCAAGACTTTGTGGGAATACAGGCAGTCTTGTAAATTGACCTTGCTTTGCTAGGAAGCCAGTGAAGAGTCAACAGTAAGGGTGTGATTTGATCATTTCTTTTAGCCCCATATACGAAGCAAGATGCTGGGTGGAGAATGGATTTTAGAAGGGAAAGGTGGGATTTGTGAAGGCCAGCAAGGAGAGAGTTGCAGTAGTCCAATCTGGACCATACCAAAGAATGGACCAAGGTTTTTAGGTCTTGCTTAGAAAGGAAGCGCTGAACCCCCAGAGAAGGTGCAGTTGGTAGTGTGCATTGTTGGCGATGGTATTGTTATGGGACTGTAAGTAGAGCCTTTTGTCTAAGGTGAAGCCTAGAGATTTTGCACTGTCAACAATGATATGTTTGTTGTTGAGAATGTTCAGATTGTTCATCCAAGATTGGATAGGAGGAGGAAATAGTGAGGTCGAGAGGAGAAGGAATTCTGTTTTGGAAGGATTCAGAATTAGTTGATTAGTTGACAGCCAGTGGTGGATAGGGTTGAGAGTGGTGTTGAGGATGGAAATGTCATGAGTGGAAGATACTTTTAGGTAGATTTGGGTATCATCCGCATATAGGTGATAATGGATCACAGATTTTTGGGGAGATTACCCAGCAGTTCAATGTAAAGGTTGAACAGTGTGGGTGCGAGGATCGAGCCTTGAGGGACGCCTTGTCCAACAGCCATTGAAGTGGAGAAACAGTTTGCTATTTTGATAATCTGGGATCTGTTCGAGAGGAATGATTCAAAACCATTTGAGCATTGTGCCTTCAAAATCAATATTTTACTTTAAAGTGTTCAAAAGAGTGTTGTGATTAACAGTGTCAAAGGCTGCGGATAGGTCCAGAAGGATCGGGAGACAAGATTCACCAGAGTCAAGTACTCACAGGGCATCATCGATCACTTGAAGAAGGACTGCTTCAGTACTGCAGCCCTGGGTAAAACCAGATTGGAATTCGTCAAGGAGGAAGTTGACCTCGATGTGTTGAGAAAGTTGCTTGGCCATACAACTTTTTGTAATTTTAGCAATAAAATGGAGGTTGGCGATAGGGCGGAAGTTGTTGAAATCATTCGCATCAGCAGAGGGAAGTGGAGTAACCTGTCCTGTTTTAAGGGCAGCAGGAAGGGAGCATCGGTTGAGGAAGAGGTTTATCAGACTGGTCCAGTAGGAGAGTGTGCGGGAGTTAAAGTTGATGGAAATGTCACTGGGGATGGGGTCAATGGAATGGTTAGACGGTTTACTTTCTAGAATGCTTTCAAGGAGGGTCGTTTCGGTGATGGTGTCAAAATTCTGCCACGGAACTAAGGATTTCCGGTCCTCAGGGGGTAGGGTGGGTAACCTGATCCACAAGTGATTTTACTTTTTCATCAAAGAGAACAGCGAATTCTGCCGCTATCTAGGGGGGGTTGTCGAATATGGTGGGAGAGGGAGAGATGTTAGTGCTTTTGATAAGGTTGAATAACGTTTTAGTTTTTTTTGTTGGGCAGAATCGAAGAGGGTTCTGAAGTTCATTGCTTTTTCATGGAAGATGTGTTTGTGGTAATGAGATATTGCGAGGCGGTGATTGGATAGATTGGAGGTGGAAGAAGAATGTCTCCATAGTTTCTCAAGGTTCCTCAAGATTTTTCTTTCTTTGTAGAGGGATTTATTGAACCATGGAGCAGAAGGAGTGGGTCATTTATTTTTTCTTTGCAGTGGAGCAACATTATCAATTGCATCTGATAGACTGGTTAGACATTGTGTGGTCAGGTCGTTAACAGCAGAGTAGGGGTCTAAGATTCGAAGTGAGCTCATAGCCGTGTTGCACAAAATGTCAAGGTCAATGTTTTGGGTGTTGCAGAAAAAGGTAGTAGTTCTTTTAGGTTGGCCAAGAGTAACAAAATGAGATAGATGCAGAGAGAAGGGGATGAGGAAGTGATCAGACCAGTCTACTGGTATAGGATCAACAGCAGTTAGCATATCTGCTTTGGAGATAACAAGGTCAAGAATGGAGCCCTTGAAGTGAGATGGTGTTGTGTTATGTTGAACAAGATCATTTACTAAGAGAAAAGTGGCAAGCCTGTTGTCCTCTGAATCTTTTGGATTGCCCCAGTGATGATTAAAGTCTCCAATAAAAATCTGTTTGTCGCTTGGCGAGTATTGGTCACTTGCAAAGTCAGTAAATTCCTCTGTAAAGGTATAGCTGCAGCGGTAGAAGTGGGCGGGGACGGAAGTGCACGGCGTGCCCCTACTTCTAAAAATAATTTTAGCCCGTTCCCCTACTTCTTTCTTTGAAAAAAGCATCCCAGGACGGAGAGAATAGTCCTACTAAAAACAATAACTTTTTTTCAGCTTCCAGGGGCTGCTCGCACTTCTCTGTTGAACTCCAGAGGCTGCAGCAGCCCCTCCCTGAGCTCGCACAGACCGCGGGCAGGCCCATTGTCATTCCGATTGAGGCTGATTATCCCCTTTGGAATGACAATGCGCCTGCCCGCTGCCTGCCTTTAGCATATGCCAGTGAGATCTGCATGAGGTGTGATAAAGAGAACGGGGTTTTCCTTTAAACTGCCAGACCCCTTTAACTGGAGGACAACGTGATCTTAAGCCCTCCTCTGCGATCCTGTGGCCTTTAAGGTGTGAGGATCTGCTCAGGGGAGAAGCCAGAAAATCAAAATGCCCCGAACTTTGAACTACACTTATAATGGCAAGCAGCACGTGATGAGAGTGTGCTTTGCACTCCCTAAAAGAGCGGCCTTCACTGCTCCATCCAACCAAGGGAGTAGTCAGAAAATTAGAATGCCCCCCCCATTTTGCAGTAAACCTCTGATGCACACCAAGCAAAATAAGTAAATGTGCCCATCCTCCACTCGAAGAAGTGACGGGGACAGGAGAAGTGACGGGACAGGAAAAGGAGAAGTGAAGGGACAGGAGAAGGAGAAATGAAGTGAAGGGACAGGAGAAGGAGAAGTGAAGTGAAGGGACAGGAGAAGGAGAAGTGACGGGGACCGGAGAAGGAGAAGTGACGGGGGCAGGAGCAGTGAACGGGGCAGAAGTGAAGGGACAGGAGAAGTGAAGGGACAGTAAAAGTGAAGGGACAGTAAAAGTGAAGGGACAGGAGACGGAGAAGTGAAGGGACAGGAGACGGAGAAGTGACGGGACAGGAGACGGAGAAGTGACGGGACAGGAGACGGAGAAGTGACGGGAGAAGTGACAGGACAGGAGAAGTGACGGGGCAGGAGAAGTGACGGGGACAGGAGAAGTGACGGGACAGGAAAAGTAACGGGACAGGAAAAGTGACGGGACAGGAAAAGTGACGGGGACAGGAAAAGTGACGGGGACAGGAGAAGTGAAGGGACAGGAGAAGTGAAGGGACAGGAGAAGTGAAGGGACAGGAGAAGTGAAGGGACAGGAGAAGTGAAGGGACAGGAGAAGTGACGGGGCAGGAGAAGTGACGGGGGCAGGAGAAGTGACGGGGACAGGAGAAGTGACGGGGACAGGAGAAGTGACAGAGACAGGAGAAGTGACGGGGGCAGGAGCGGTGACGGGGGCAGGAGCGGTGACGGGGGCAGGAGAAGTGTCAGGGACAGGAGAAGTGACGGGGGCAGGAGCGGTGACGGGGGCAGGAGCGATGACGGGGGCAGGAGCGGTGACGAGGGCAGGAGAAGGAAGGGGGCAGGACTGTTCCCATTGGGTGCAGAATCTAGACTGATTTGCTTATGGCTGGGTCCAAACTGGAATGGCATGGTGAGCAAAGAAACAATGGATTTAGGCCCAGATCTCTGTACTGGGATGAATGTATGATCTTGTTCTGCATTCAGTTGTTCTTTTTGCTATATTATGATTGAGCAGCTAGCTGGCGACATGAATATGAAGGAGCCTTTGTGGGTTTCCGTGAGTCTGGATTCTCCTGAAGAGTTCCTTTCTCTTCTGAGCCCTGCTTAACACATGTGTACAGGAGGAGCCCTGTATTCATGACCTCAATGTTTGAGACAAAAAATAATCATGGATTTCTGAACATTGAGTAAAAGCATTAAGGTAACATGTTGTTCCTGGTTATATTTCACACGCTTTACATAAACCTGTTTTCCCTATGAGTGTTTGCTTTTTCCTGAATTAAACCTCAAACATGTTTATCCATTGTTTTAATTAAATACCGTTATAAGCTGTAACTGGTCAGTGGAATGCTAAACGTACTAAAAATTGGTATGTTTTGCTATTTCTAGCCACGCCCCTGACTCCGCCCACTGATTCAATCTTCGGTTATTCCCACCCCCTGATTCTCCACCCACAGTTCCCCTACTTTTTTTTCCCCACTTCGACCACTGCATAGCTGTCACCAGGCAGGTGATAGATAGTATGAAACCTGACAGGGGAGTTTTGCTGTATTGGAAGCTTCAGAGAAAGGCATTCGAAGGAGCAGAAAGAGCTTCTGGGAAAAGGTTTGAAATGCAGGGAGTTCCTAAAGATAACTACTACACTTCCCCGACTTTATCTTCTCCATCATTCCTGAGAATGGAATAGTCAGTGGGGAGCGGAAGATCGGAAGAAGAATGAAAAGTGTTGTTGAGCCAGGTCTCAGTGCAGAAAAGAATATCCAGGCTGTAGAGATTAATGATGTCTCAGATTTCCAGCTTGTGTTTGTTTGCGGACAACGAACCTCAGAGGTGACCGTTTTGGTGTAGGGGGAGTCAGGTCTTTTAGGGGTGATAGGGATAATGTTCCTGAGAATAGGGGACTGGATTGAAGGTGGTTGATGTTTGGTGCGGGAGAGGGAGATGGTTGGAATAGTGTCATGATTAGCGTTAGCTGGAGAGGAGAAGGTGTGGGGGTTGGAGTTGGAAGAATTGTAGCTAGCCAATAGGTTGGAAATGTCAGTTGGTGACAGATTGTGTGAGGCTTTTTTAGAGTGTGGGAGCAGGGTACTCCTCGGATGCTTGGGGAAGTGAGTGCTCGCAAAGGGAAGTAGGGAGTTGGGGAGCGTGGACATTTTGATACTTAGGTGGGAGACGGTAGTTTCAAGCTGGGAGATAGAAGAGATGAGAAGTCCTAGTTTATTTTCTAGGGAGAGCAGAGCTGGAATGTTAGGTTGTATGATGGATACATGGGTGGTTCAGCTTGAGTAGGAGAGCATGGACAAGGGGTGGATGCAGGAATATAGAATGGAGGGAGACTCATCAGGAGATGTTGATTGGAGGTATTTATCGTTGCAGCTGAGGAGAATAGAGAATTAGCTGGACATACTTTGAGTAAAATAGGACTATTGACGTCTGGCTGAGGAGGAGAAAGGTGAGGTCTGTAGTGAGAGGACAGGGATAGAAGTAGGTCATAGGAAGGCAGAAAGTCGGGGGGAAGAGGGAGAGGCGGAGAAGGTGTTTAGGCTGGGTGCAGTGAGTGTATGGGGGCAGGAAACAGGCATGAAAATGGTGGTAGCCCCTGCTGATGGTTATTGAAGGTGTGAACTTCTAGGTTAAGAAAAAAAGGGGGAAGGGAGAAGGTTGTCATAAGGGTACAGAGGTTCAAGCAGCAGTTCTGGAGTGTTGGGTGGTGGAGAGGAATGAAAGGGGTTTGCCCGGGATTCATAAAAAAAAGGGGGAGGGGGAGGAAGGGAGGGGAGGGTAAGAAGTGAGAGCATAGGGTGGAAATGTTACTGTGGGAGCTGGGAAGGCAGGATGTTGGACATGTGGATTGGATAGGGGTGGTTAACCTGGCGAGGGGGGAGGTTTCTGTGGAATTCAAGACTGGTATAGGGGTGTAGAGAAGGGAAGGAGTGTTGAGGATGGCATCCCAAATGGGGAAGGTGGGGTTGGGAGAAGGGGGTAGGGGTGTAGATGAGGAAGCAGGCCATTGGCTGGGAAGAAGAGTTGAAGTAAGCAATACTGATGGGGAAGGTTGGGTTGGGGGGAGGGGAAGCAGGGTGAAAAAAGAGAACAGGACTGCCATGGGGGAAGGCTCTGCCCCAAGGGAGTACTGCAAACTGGAGTCCTGGAGGGTAAGGTGAGGCAAGAGAGAATAGAGGGAGGTGTTAGATGAAGATTGCAAAATGGTGTTCCGGTGGATAAGAGGAGGTGAGAGAGAATTGAGGGAGGAGTTAATGCCAGGGATGGAGAGCAGGGATGGAAATATGTGGTCAAAAAGAGAGAGATAAGTGTCTTTGGCTTTATCTGGACTTTGTCATTGTTGTAAAGTGAGATAGTGAGCGAGCCATCAAAACGAGTTGAGGGGGAGATTTTTAGTTGGAGCCTTTATGGGATTGAGGAGGAGGAAGTAACGTTGAGAAAGTTAATGAAAATGGTGGTCTAGAAATAGATGTTGCAGGTGAAGAACACGAGGTCGGTTTTGAGCTTCCTATAACAACCACTATGGTATAGGTCAATGAAAAGGGAATTGGGAAATTCTTCAAGGGTGCTGCGTTTGAACCATTTTGCTGATGCTTTTGACAAATTGGGGGGAAATGATCTTGAAACGGTTGGCTCCAGCCTTCACTCATTTAGACTACTTATTTGTAAGATGAAGAGGGTGAAGAGAGGGAGATGTGAGGGAAGAAGAGAACGCCATGAATTAAGTGAAGGCGAGTAGAAACAGAAAGAAAAAATGGCACATTATTTGGGAAGAATTAAGTAAGAAAGGTGATCAGAGGATAAGGGCAAGGAGTAGAACCCATTGCAGATAAGGGCAAGATGATGTAGCTAAGCCTCCAGGGCAAGAGACGTAATAGTTTAGGCATGTTGCTTCAGCTGATCTTCTGCAGAGTAGGAAGAGGTGGCCCAGGACCTTCGCCTCATCTGACCCAGGGTCTACAGTGCAAAATTGGACACAAAGTCAGATAGGATGGCAGCCCCTTTAAGATCAGAGACATTACATCAGGGGTGAATCACAGGCCAAAAATAACATACATCGGATACAAAGAGGCAAACATAAATAAGTCAACAAGATACATCTATGTAGAAGGTCCCCTGCTACAAGTTGTGGCGAGGTGGCTGGAAAGAACAAGGTGCGTTTGAGGATAATGCCAGTCCAGAACAAGTGGCATTAGAGGATAATGCCAGTCCACGGATAAGTGGGTTGGAGCAATGGGAGAAACTCAGGGGTGCACAGGATGCTTGAAATGAGGCCCAGGACTTTCCCTTGATCCGACTCAGAATCGTCAGTAAAGGTTCAGACGCTAAGTCGGATAGGTTTGCAGCCCTTTTTAGATCAGGGGCCGCAGGAGAGACCCAGGGACAAAGGTTGCTGCCACACCTGACCCGAGTTTGCCAATCACAGGGTCAAGAATGTGAGCAGGTTAGTAGGCTGCCCCAGTCAGCTCTAGGGCAGCGTAAGAGCTGAGTTCTTCCTGGTGACAGTGTGCAGTGTTGTAAATTTGTAGTGCATGTGTGAGTGTACATGCAAGCGTTGTGAATGGTACGGGATGGTGTATTCAGTATGACGGAGCCTGCTTCTCACATCGGATCAGCATGGGGGAATATAGGGAAATGCTATTGAGCAGGATTCCCTAGGTGCAGATTAGTAACTAGTAGATTAGTGTTTGGCATTGATGAGTTCATAATAGTGATTCATTTCCAGTAGTGCAAGTGGATTCGACATTACGTGTGTGGAAATGTCACTTAGGGAAATAGGATATTTCTATGTTTGTGGCTCCATGTGCCTGTCGGCCTGCCTCTGATTTATGTCTGGGTGCTGAGGGGACGGCTTCATCTGTACATTCCTGATAAAAGACAATAAACTAGGGGCCCAAGGTAAACTGCAGACCTCTGAGGGGACTCTCAGGGACATTTACATGGGGGTGTACTTGGCACCTGCATTCTAAGGGGCAGAGTCTTGGTCCCCTTGAAGATAGTGATCTAACCTTTTTACATAGGATGGCAGACAGGACAGAATATAGAAAGGGCCTGTGCATTTCAAAGGTGGCTTTTTGAACAGGTTGCATATCTAAACTCCATCGTGGGTATAACTACTAGGGCTCTGGCCTCAAAAGTTTGAGACACTTTTGGATTTGAAACCATACTACACTGGTTCGACACTGGGATATTGACACGAGGAATCATTATGGTCGGAAGGACAGCAACTGGATTTTCCACAGACTTAAGGTGCCTGTAGCATGTCGTGGTCCAGGAAGGGATAGTGGTCCTTAGACAATGGGGAGAATATTTACAGGAATAAATATAGACTAAATAGAACTATATTATTAGGAAACATATCCAGCCGGACAGTTTTAATATCACAATAAAATTAATCGTCAAGAAATTTACACAAGGTGGGAGTGGGACACCAGCCGATGTCCGACTAACCCAATGGACACACAAACATAACATACACAAATAATAGGCAAAAGAAGGTCATCCAAATATCATAAATTATAAACAGATGATCCACAGTATACACATATGCATGAGCAATTGTTTGTCAACTATGCAGTTAGTGCATTTAAGGTCGACGACGTTTCGAACCGTACAAAATTTTTGGTTCATCCTGAGGACAGACAATTATTGCCTAAAGAAGTGACAATCCAAATCATGTCACACAATGGGGCAGAGCTAATAGTATATTTAGCTCGGAGTCCATAATTATAGAAGGAGGGAATATTTGTCCTTCGAGATTTCCAGTCGACAATTGATAAGTGACCGGAGGGCTTGCCGCGTGACAAGCGCACAAGTTGTAAAAATGAATCGTCTGGGTCGGTGCCCAGGGAATGCGATCGGAATGTAATTGCGTAGGTCCTCAATGGGGTCCTTACACAGAGGGAATATACTATTAGCTCTGCCCCATTGTGTGACATGATTTGGATTGTCACTTCTTTAGGCAATAATTGTCTGTCCTGAGGATGAACCAAAAATTTTGTACGGTTCGAAACGTCGTCGACCTTAAATGCACTAACTGCATAGTTGACAAACAATTGCTCATGCATATGTGTATACTGTGGATCATCTGTTTATAATTTATGATATTTGGATGACCTTCTTTTGCCTATTATTTGTGTATGTTATGTTTGTGTGTCCATTGGGTTAGTCGGACATCGGCTGGTGTCCCACTTCCACCTTGTGTAAATTTCTTGACGATTAATTTTATTGTGATATTAAAACTGTCCGGCTGGATATGTTTCCTAATAATATAGTTCTATTTAGTCTATATTTATTCCTGTACATATTCTCCCCATTGTCTAAGGACCACTGTTCCTCTTGAATAAATACCTACCCAAGGTCCTTAGCTTATTGCGCCCTGGGTTCCCTTGTTCCATTTATACAATAAGTGGTCCAGGAAGGGGACTGTCACTTGGTGGAGGGGACCGTCACTTGGTGGATTTTGTTTAGATGTTGCTGGCCTGCAGCTTGTGGCAACTGTCTTGGCTCAGGTCCCTAAGTACTCTCTAATGGCCGGTTGGCTGGCCTTCTGTCTATGAGATCCCAGGGACACAAAGGATCTCCCTGTTTCCACAAGTTCATAAGGACAGCGCAGGGTGCAGCAGAAACAGGTTGAAGTGATAATCGGATTGGACAAGGCCAGTGCCTGACATCGCAGCCTCCATCCGAGGTCGCAGGCTCCCTCTCTCTCAACCCACTCCACAAAGTACTTTGTTGTGGAGAACATCATGACGGGGCCCAAGGGGTTTTGTTGTGCCTTGTTGGCACCTACAGCTGGCTGTCAAGAGCTATGGGAGCTCGCATCTCCACCTGAGGGGAAACACTTGTCTGGATTTCAAAGTGCACCAGCTTCCTGGGTCACAACCTTTTGTCTATGGGGATAGTGATCCCACCCTCACATCAGTGCTGCAGGGGACCAGGAGATCTAATCCGGATGCATGAAACTAAGTAACTGTTTCTTTTTGTTTGAGTTAGTTCCACCCATCTAGTCAATGTTGGCGCAGCAGGGGCAACGTACATCGTTGGCTGTTATAGTTGAGTAACTAAGGAGCTGGGTCACAAGACGTAGTCAAATACCTGCGACTTCTTGAACATTGCAAATGTTGGGGTATGTGGTATTGAGACTGTCATGTTTGTTGATTACCTCTGAATAAGGCACATAGGATTATGCTGTTCTACTGCTAATGGAAATATGGAAAGTATATGTTGAATGTACAGATCATTATAATTTCAATGTATATATCATGTTGATTTCAATGTATATGTGTAATACAAAGACAAGTGCTTTATACATAGTGTGTGGAGTCTTTTTGTAGCGTACAAAGGTGTTGCAAGGGTGATGTTGTGCCAATACTTTACACATTGACCCTGAGGATAAGCCTGAATGATTTGTGCCAATCTACCCAAGGTTGAGAACAGGTTATTGGACCCGTGTATCGTTCTCATCCTTTCTAGATTGTGGGATTCCGACTGGCTTCGATGAATCTCAGCCAGCCTTTAACTGCTGGGTTTAACAGTTGAGTTTACTAATAAGAATGTATATCTACCCAAACAAACCCTTTTTAGTACAATTAGGATATTGAAAGACTGGGACAAAAATTATAACCTTCTAACTTAGATTACGATTGTAATTTATGAACTGCACAATAAACAAATGCAGTCTGTGACAAAAACAGTTAGTCACAATGCATATAAAATACTGACCTCTGATCTGCATAGAACACATTCTTAGCACCAGGCACATTAACCCTCTGCCCTACCTTAGGTAAGTCAAAACTGCCACTAGACAAAATGCCGATCTTGCTCCAGCAGGTACATTAATCACCAAAGTTATCTTGGAACTTTTTACTGTTGCCTGAAAACTGATGGATATGCAAGGAACTCTGCAGTGCTTTTAAAACTGCTTCACTGCTACAAAACCCACCCGAGTAACAAAAGTGCCTCCCTTCCACCATTCCAGCCGGTACTGCCAGTCTGGACTTGCTTAAGGAGCCACATGTAAGGATTTAAGGGGTTAGTTTAGAGGGGTGGGAGATAATTCTGTTCTGCCGGGGAGTTAGTGGAGTTTCGGACACTCTGCATTACTCAAGTAATGCACAGTTCCTGGCAAATTCTGCCAACAGCCACCTGTTTCTGGAGTAGAGCTTGCCAATGATAAGTTGCCGAGCACAAGCGTGATTTGGCATCCCCTAGCTTGAATTTTGTTCGCTAGGAGAGCAACCGATGAAATTTCCCCAATGCAGTAGGGCCCAACCATTTGTGGTCAGAAAGCTGCCACTTAAGTGAAATAATCTACTTGAACGGCAGCAAAATCATCTAAAGAAGTAGTGTCCTCTGGCACACTATGTGGGGCCATTCACCCTGATTTTTCTACGTGGAACAAGCTCCCAGCGCTAATAATCGGCGCAAGATGCGCTGCATGCCTAATTCCTCATGCTCGTGGAACTCTGGGTAATCTTGCAGAGTTTTCATTTAACGCTGTGGCATTCCACAGAGTGGAAGTCCACAAGTTTCTGCACCCCTACTAGTATACTATGAATGCAGTGATTAATTGACGAGACTGAGGTTGAACAATACAAAGCAAAAGAATAATTTGACATTAGTCCATCACAGCCTGTGTGTGTATAGATGGTATATGCTTTCCTGTCAGAGATGGTGCTGCCTGATATTGTTACTTCAGTATCCATTGCAGAGCCTCCAATAAAGGCACTTGACTCTCAAGGGATCCTTTTGAGGAAAGCAAGATAGATGACATACAGTCAAGAGTTTTTCTTTGAAAGTTATAATAGAAGCACAACACCTGAATATAGAAGTGGGGCAGTGAGGAGGCACCTTTGTGTTTTGGCGTAGAGTGAGGAATTTGTGCAGTATCCTTCTGAGTACTGACAGTAGGTCAGGTTTGTGCTAGAAAAATGGGTATAGAGGACAGAATATGTGGGGTTTGACAAGAAACTTTGTCATAAATTGAGAACTTTTTTAATGGTCAAAATAAATAGCTTGGTAGGCTTAAAGGGAGACTGTCATTGTAGTCCTAGTGTTTTATCAGGAGTTTAGCAAGGTAAAATAGGAGATCAGGGTTATTCTTTCAGATATTTGGTGAATAGAATGAATGGGTCTGCATGCTCAGGTGAATACCCTGGAGAAACACATGTGACTGTCACGTTGGACCAAAAGGTTTCTATGGAGGATCTTATTAAGAGAATGATATTGGAAAGAGGAACCTGTCAGGATCAAACATTTAACAAATGCATATGGCTTCTGTTTTAGCAGTATATGGCAATTCGATGCTCTCCAGTATGTGATAGTGGTGGGACAGTTCACCACGAATTGTTGAACTAGTGTGACAAGTTAGAAAAAGGGCAAGAAACATATAGTATGAATGCAATCAATGACTATGCACGGGTAAAAGCCATAGACAGAAATAATGCTGTTGAGGGAGCTGATGTTTAGAGAGATGACAGAGGTGATCAGAGAGATCAGAACAGAGGTCTCTGGAGCTCTCAGTGGGAGGCAGCCCAGCTAGAGGCATTGCATAGGTGAAGCCTGATACTTCATCAGTAAAGGGGGCAAGCTCTGTTCCTTTGATACTGAGAACATGCTTTGTTAATATCAGGATGTTGTGGTCAACTGTAATGAAAGTGGAAGAGAGGAGAAAGAGAAGTGATATGGAGTCAAAATTGATATGCTGGGCGATAGTGAGGAAATTAGAGGAAGACATGGGTGATAGGTGCTTTGTTTTATGTTTGATAAAGAAGGTCTGAGGGATGCTTGAAAGATTTATTATGACACAGAGGATACTACATTAGAAGTAAGGACATGTTCTCTGTTAAAAAATGGTATCTAGAGACAGAAAAAGGACTGAGAGGGACACAAAGGAGTTTGAGAGGAAAGTTGGAGGCAATATTTAAGTGATTTAGCATAGATTCTGAAAAGAGGTTTGTTGAAGGTCACTGGCTAGGAGCATGTTCTGCGTGATGACTGTTTGGGAGAGGGCGTAAAGCATCTACATCTTTTGGCTAGTTTTGTGGAGCTTGGGCAGAGGAGAGTCATAATATCTGCTTTTGTAGAGTAGGAAGCCTTTGATTGGTTACTAGCAGAGGTCAGAGCATCCAGGTATAGACTGTGAGAGTTGTGGAGTTGCAAGGTGTCATCTACTACTATTTGTGCAGTTGTGTGCAAAATCATGTTTTTAAAGTACAAGCAATAGGGATCATGCCACAGATGATGTAGGAAGAGTCAAAGATGGAGTAGGTCAAGCACAGAATTAAATAAAGGAGTTGGTTACTTGCATGTCAGGGGAGGCATAACAGTTGGAGAAGGTCTGGAAGAATATACAAATAATTCATGTCGTCCTACTCATAGTAAAAATACCATAGGACTACATGTATTTAAACGGGTTTCCCTAACTACTTCTTATGAAAATGTAATTGGCATCAGACACGGTTTAAGTCTTTTGATATCACATACTACTTTCTAGCTCCAATTACTGAAAATTATTCTCATTCTAAATCACTCTTTACATAATTGGCTAATTTACAAAGATTAGTCATCTCAGTAGTCATCAGCAAGAATTGCACTGCTGTCCTACATTGTGGATTATCTCATTATCTCTAATGGGGGGAATTAATAAATCCCTCTTAAGCCTCCTGTACATCTTCTGAAAAAAAACATGAACTATATATCTTTTTTCCATGTACATGTCAAGAGGGATCTTGCTTACCACAATTTGCCAAATATAATAATGGCTTCAACTCAATGACATCACTTACAACATTTAAAGCAAATTCTGAATACAAAATAATATTCATCACAGGCTAAGGAATTGTAAGTACTTGTTAATGAATTTGTTGTATGGAACCAATAGCTCTTCAGTTTAATATTACCACACATTTAAGTCCTCTAGCATTTCTTTTGTTACTGATTTAACAGAATCTCTCATTAAAGCTCAACACGTGTATTCCCCAATGTTTGGTAGATTTTTAAAGTATGCCAATTATTAATTCAGTACAAGTACCTTTTTACAGTTTTGCTTATTTCAAAACAGCAAATTAGTAAATCTTAGTCCTGAATAATCATAAATCTTTTTAATAATCAGTTAGCTCTGACAGTACCGTTAACCTTTATTGTATAGAAAGCATGTTAATCATAAGTAGATTGTCCCGTGTATTTTATCAGCAACAGAGCTCAAATTTACGTTTTGACAATTACATCATGAGTACGGGATTGTAAAAAGGTCACAGCTTGTGGTTCATTTCTAATGTGTATTTCTACAATTTCCATCAATATAAAACATCCTTAATATAAACGATTAATCATTTTTATTGCAATCGAGTGGGCAGTAAGATGGTTTTGACATACCATTCTATTATGAAACATGATAAAACGTTTTTTAGTTCTTTTTCTGATTAAGATTACAGAATAGTGACTACTCAAAGTTGTATATATATTTTAATCGCTGTGCACCAAAAATTGAGTTATAGCATAACCAATAATCCTGTCATTTGCAGAGCTTCCATTAAGACATTTTAAATGGCTGATATGGTTGCAAGCTCCCTATTCTTTTCAGGACTTGTGTATCGATCCACTTCTTTCAATGGAAACTCATCTGCAAAGCTGACGTTTGTCTCTTAAACTATTTTATATGTTTTCTATTTGCTATGTTAGCGTTTATTGAGATCCCTTTACCATTAGTATTGCAATACTGCGTTTTCTTAATATGAATGCTATTTTCCTATAACTGATTTTTCGTGGTGAATGACAATTTTCTAAATGTATAATTTAGTAATGTTTCATGTTGTTTAATATGAAAGTAAAATTAGTTTAAACCTGCTCAAGATATGTTTAGAGTGCTATGTGTGTGAATGGGTGGGCTGAACAACTTTCCCATTTTTCTGTGAGTAGCCTGACCTCTTCAGATTGTTTTCTAGATGGCGAAGATGCAGTCTTGTGCACTTGTAACATTTTACGTATTAAGCACACTTTATCTGAGTAGTTCTATGATGTATGTTGTATGAATGTTAATGCGGTGCTTTGCAAAGTAAATGGCTTTGGTGCTTTATTGTGAGCATGATGTTGTCAGATGGTATATATAGAATGTTGTTTTGCAGAACTGCAATTTATTTAACGAATTGAAAATGTGTGATGCAGTGAATATTATTAGGTGGGTGATGCTCAGCCACGGCCCGTGCAGGCAAGCGCCTTGAGGCAGAGGTGAGGTGGGGAGTGGAAGTCGACATACAACCGTATAGTGAAAATAAAATAAATAAATATTCCGACCCGACGGCTAACTCGACGATGCGGTGTGCGCAAGGTAAGTGGTTTTATTGATTTATTTATTTCATTTTCACTATCCTGTCATCTGCTGACTTCCACCCGCCCTACTGCCTCACTTCGCTTACCTGGATGAGCCGCCACTGATGATGCTGTAAGGTGTCTGATGCAGGGCAGGGTTTTGGATTGGATGAGCCTGATTTGACAATCTTTGTTGGCACCCCTCTCTATCAATCAATCAATCAAGGTTTGGAAAGCACTGCATATCTCCCCTTAGGTACTTGAGGCGCCGGGGTTGCAACTGCTTCATGGCGATATGTTCAATCGAACAGCCAAGTCTTGGGTCCTTTCCTGAATTGCTGGAGCGTTAGGGCGGTCTTGAGTTGCAGTGTAAGGTTGATCCAAGCTTTGGCCGCCAGGAGTGAGAAGCTTCCTCTGCTATTGACTCTGTGGATTCGGAGGGTGAGGATTTCCTTTTTCTGTTCATGAGGTGAAGAGGTGGATCGTAGGCATCTGGGTGGTTGGAGGTAGGTCATGTGCTTGTTGATATACACTGGTCCATCGTACAGGGCTTTGTATTCCAGGATCAACATCTTCACTGACATCTCTTCTGGATCAGGAGCCAGTGTAGCTTCTTGAGGCAGGGTGTGATGTGGGTCTGTCTAGGCAGGTCAAGGATGAGTCCTGCAGCTGAGTTTTGTATTGTCTTTAGTCTCTTTAGGAGGCGTGCGGTGATTGCTACATAGAATGTGCTCCCGTAGTCCAGCCTGCTGACAGTCACTGCCCGTCCCCTGCCAAAGTGGCAGGGCAGGCTGGAGGAAGGAGCTGGGGGGTGACTCAGGGGACAATATAAAATATAATATATATATATATATATATATATATATATATATATATATATATATATATATATATATCAAGTCAAGTCAAAAGATCTTTATTTGGATTGTAAAACATCCATAAAAGTACATGTCAAACACAACAACAAAGCATGATTGTACAAAATTAAAATGTAAACATTAGGCTCCTATACAGTTTAAAATTCATAACAATAACATAGCTTTATCATGTGCAAAAGAACAGCCGCTAGTGCAAAATATGCAAATGTGCAAGTAACGCAATGCGGGTTAATTAGTGGAAGGGTTAATGGCACAGCAAAGATATACAAATGAGGACCTTTAGGATTACAAATTCATAGCAGCGAATAACTAGTTCATGGCTAACAAAAGAAACCCGCGCGATACAAATATACAGTGTGCAAATATACAAAAAGTGCATGGTGCAAGTTTCCTTACTCAATAGACAGGGAAGCACGGGACCGGACAACAGCTTTAAGGAAGCAACTCACTCTAAAAGTCGCTTCGTCCGACTTTAGCTTCATTAGATCTTTAAAAGCTAATTTAAAATCCATCAAAGCGTTTTTCCTGCAGTATGGTATTAAAAAGTGCTTAGTGTGCATTGCATAAAAACCACAGAAAAAGGTAAAATGGAGCAAGCTTTGTTTTCCACCAAGATTGCAGGGACAACTTAAATTTTCCAAATGTTTATTGTAGCCTAGTGGGAAGCAGAGTAGATTTATGATGCTTCCATCTCTAAACCGAAATAGCAGGCTCCTGTTCCACCTACCTAGCTTAAGGCGAAGGTAGCTCTGTGGCAGGGCGTGCGACTTGTCACATGGCTCCATAAGTGAGGTGTATCTTATTGTAGATGGTTTTACAGAGTCGCCCCTTTCCCTCTCCTTACGATAAGAGTCGTACAAAGCCTTTTTGATTAAAGTCTTGTGAGAACAGTCAATTAGTTGGGGGGAGGAAAAAAGGTGCCCATACCCCACATTTGTAAGACTTTTTTCCACAGCCCTGAACCATGGTATTTGGTCAGCCCTCTCACATTTTAAACAGTCAGTGATAATGTCGCGGGAGAGAGAGGCGGCGGGATTTCTCCATATTTTTAACCAGAAAAGGGCAGGTCTGGATCTTATGAAGTCCTCTATGTAGTGAAGGTTTAATTCCTTATGGCACACATATGTTGGAGCTGTTATGACCCCCCCACGATCTTCCGGCAAAATCTGTTTTATTCGAACTGTAGTTGATTACAGTTCGAATAGCCCCACACCTCGGCACCGTAGGTACCTACGGGTAAACACTGTGTTTTATATATTTGCAACAGTGATAAAATCACGTCAGCCTGGATGGGTTGGCGGAGGGAGATTAAAGAGTTTATGGCTTTACTCATTTTATTCCTTCCATGGGCAACATGAGGCTGCCAGGATCCAGTATTAGAAAAGAGCAAGCCAAGGTAGGGGAAAGTGCAAGTGCTTTTTAAAATATTCTCTCCTGACAAGATCTGTGTTATTTTATAGCTTTTTGGGCCACATGTCATTATAAAAGATTTTTTAAAATTGGTACATAGGCCCAGGTCTGCCATATAAGAGACAAAGCCAGAAATTAAAATACGCAGTGCTTTGGGGGTGCGGGCCATAAGGACCGCATCATCCGCGTAAAGGAGAGCGGGGATGGGTTTGCCATTTACTTGTGGAACATCTTTAGTAAGGTTGCTCAAGGAACTAGTTAATTCATTAATGTACAAAATAAAAAGCAGGGGGGCCAGGACACAGCCCTGTCTGACCCCCCTGCCAATTAAAATGTCATTGGAAACTTCGCCATCATTGTTAATTCGAACGCGTGCTTTCAAATTGCTAAGAAGATGGGCCAAAAAATAAACCAAAGATTCATCCAAACCATAATTCAACAATACTAACCATAAACGGGAACGATTTACAAAATCAAAAGCCGAACTTAAATCCATAAACCCAAAATATATAGGGGATTTTTTTGCAATTGTATATTTGGCCATGAGGAGGTTTAGGTTAAGACATTGCTCCACCGTACCCAATTTACTTCTAAAACCTAACTGGCACGGGTGTAAGATGGTATTTTCTTCCGCCCAGGTTCTGATTCTAAGGACCCTGCCTAGAACCTTCAATGTGTTATCAATTAATGATATCGGGCGATAACACCCAGGATCAAGTCTCTCACCTTTTTTGAAAATTGGCACAATGGTACTATTTGACCATGTGTCCGGGAGAGAGGTAGAAGATAAGTTATTAAAAACATTGCATAGCAGGGGTGCCCAAAGGTCAGGTTCAGATTTAATTTGGTCGATGGATAAGCCATCAGGTCCGGGGGCCTTATTCCCAGCACTTTCAGTGATGGCATCCTCCACCTCTAATAATGTAATGTGCAAGGGCCTAACTGCAAGAAAAGTTTGTGGGGGGTCGCCGGGCGCATCATAGATCTTTGAAAAATTATCGACCCACACATCCCCTGTTATATTACAGTTTAAAGGCGTGATGTTAGAGCCCAATGATCTCAGATCTCTTACCACCCTCCAGAACCCGGCTACATCCTTTAAAGCAGCTGTGCGAACAAGAGAATCCCAGTGATCTTTAAGTAACTCTTCAGATCTAATTTTTACAGTGTGTTTATAAGTAGATCTCAGAGTCCTTACCAGGACCGGATCACGAGGTTCAGCTGAAAGGGCGGCCCTAAGTACCCGATTGGCTTTGGAGCAAGAGGTGTCAAACCACCTCGGATTAATATTGTTATTGGTTGGGACAGGTTTGGAAATTTCCTTTTTTATGGCTTTACAAAGTTCGCTAAATGAATTAACAACTTCAGACCCAGGGCTATCAGTGGAAAGGCAACCAGGGATTAGTGTGGGGTGTTTATTAATGACACGGGCTAAAACGCCCTGATTATCTATCCCCTTCCAAGTCACCCTTAACCTGTCCGTTGATGCCGTTGGGTTTTTTGCCCCAATTTCTCTTATCATCCCACATTTTTTGATGGATTTAAAGCAGACCATAATTGGATAATGGTCGCTGTATGTGGATCTAACAACCTTTGATTTTAATAAAAGGTCACCAAGAACAGAAGAGGTGAATACATAATCAATTGTGGTTGAGCTCCCACGACCAATATAGGTGGGGACTGGTACCTTATCTGTCTCCAATACATTAACTAGATCACGAGTAGCTAACAGGTTTGCCAATTCATCTCCTCTTTTGCAGGGAGGGGTTCTCGGGTGGATATGTGCATTAAAATCACCTCCTATACAAATGCCATCAAACCTGCCATATGTTTGTCCCTCCACAACATCATCAATGAATTCAAATAGTTTTTTAAAATTGGGATTAGGATGGGTTGAAAAATCATTGTTGTAAAAATTAACAAAGCATACCTTTAATCTACCGATGTATACCAGCGCCATGCAATTACTGTTATTTGTCTGCATTAATTCAGTTTTAGCAGCGGCACTAATTTTAACCCAGATAGATAGGCCCCCACTAGGGCGACCCATAGGTGGAGAAGGTACAGTAAGATTATGGCAACTGTATCCTTCAAGGAGCAAAGAACTTGTACACCAGGTTTCCTGCATCAATAAAATATCAAAGTTGGATACCCAATCAGTCCAGGCCTTAATTTTCATTTTTGCGTTGAGGCCAGCAATGTTCCAACTCAGGATAGTAAGCTCATCCAACGATAGGGGAGACGTGTGGCCCTGGGCATTAGTTATAGTATCAAATATCGCATAGGGCCTACTAGGAGAATTGGGCACTGTAGCAATAGAACATGTTGGCAAATCCCCTGCAGTGGCATGCATCTCTGTATAATCAATGGTTGCGATGTCAGTTGCTATGGCTGATGGTCAGTCCAGGCTGCCTGTATCGGCTAATGCAGAAAATCTGTTATGGAGTAGAAAAGGCGGTGGGGTTTGACGAAATGTTCTTGGTATGGGCCTAAAAAAGTAGCTCAAAGGCAATGAAGTAACAACAGTAGATGGCCCCGGGTAAATATTGTTATTGTTAAGGATAAATTTTGCAGTGCCGGGAAATCTAAAATTAATTACAATACAATCCCCGTCAAAGTTCTTACGTAGCGGGCCCACCCAACTAACTCTGCGTGCAGACAAAATTTCTTTTGAGATATCGTGGCCTACCCCCTTATGTTTTGTCAGCCAGTCAATGCACTTATTGTGCAGCTGGACCCATGATTCACCTTGTCCATCCCTGAGTGGTGGGACGCCTGCCAATACTAAAACATATGGGCAGGCGTCGGGAGGAAGATGGAGGGCAGGTTCCTGGTGTTTTATGGGTCGGTTGACAGCCAGTTGTCCCCTGCTTCCGTTACTACTACTAGAGGCCACCATTTTTGCAGTGGTGTTTTTAGAGGTCGGGCCCTCTTTTCGTGTATTGCTGGCAATAGTAGTAGTAATATGGGAAGGACCGACAACAGTAGGAGGGGTGGGCTTAGCATTTGGGGCAGGTTGAATTTGCACTATGGTGTCACAATTAGATGTAATATTGGGTGTAGGGGAGCAACCAGCAGTTATTGGCCCATCCTTAGGTGTTGAACTACTGCTAGTGGTAGGTCCACCACACAAAATAGCCTTACTGGCGGACTCTAAATCTTTCAGTAAACGATCGCCCCTCATTTGATCGAGGCTAATCACCCCTTTCCTTTTGACATCCTCCTTTTTTACGAGATTTTCTAATTTATCGAGTCTTTTAAAAACAGTATTAAATTGTTTGATCAGTTGACTTTCCAATTGTTTAAAAATAGTATCGACGATAGTCTCAATAAAATTCCCATTGGGCTTAGGTTGAATAATACTTTCAGTTGAAAACTCAGTCTGTGTGCCCACTGTGTTGGGCTCGCCGATGGGAATAATTAAGGAAACGGCCTCCTCTGCAGATTGCAAACTTTGATTATTAGCTGGGTCCCCCCCAATTGTTGTTGCTTCCCTCTAGTCCACATGCTCTGGGGAGTTGGTTGATTCTTGTTGCAAACGGGTGGCTTCCTCTTATTAGCTGTGGATTTTGAGGGACCCCTTTTCCTTTTCCCCTCAACAGTCTTGTTACTTGGGGAGAGAGACTGTGCAATAGAGTCAGGCTGGGAGTCAGTTATTACAACAGTACTATTTCCCCCAGATATCACTTCCAGCGTGGTGGCCTCGGTAGCAGGTTTCAAGATGGTAATTACAGGCGAAAGTGGTGGTATATTAGTAGGGCTTACTTGTAATGGCAGCGAGTAGCTAGTGCTACTGCCCAGCGACATTCTCCTTTCTGTGTCGGCTATTTCGTTGGTAACCAGGTTAAGGGCATTCTCCAATAGACTATCAAAAGAGGGCTGCGAGGCAGAATGGTCTACAGAGCTAGGCATTATAGGATTAATGATACGTTTCCCATGGTGAAGATGACCGGCTCACCTGATGTAACACTTCTTAGGGGGGTGGCCCGCCCGGCCTCTGTTGTCCTCTGAGGGCCACAGAGGGCCCGCCCTTTGCCCGGGCTTAGCCCGGCGTGTCCCGCGCGCGTCCCGCGGGACGAGGGACTGGCGCTGCCTTTATGCGCCTCCTGGCGCTGTTGGTACGTCACTGGTGGTGGTGGGAGGAGCCCGGCGGAGCCAAGCCCGGCCGGGAAGCAGGCAGAGCGAGGCCCGGCCCTTTGCTGCTGGGGCTGCGGCGTTGCGGCGGAGCGAAGCCCGGCCGTGCAGCAACAGGTAACAATCACCCCCACGGGAACTCGGCCCTGGCGCTGCCTTTATGCGCCTCCTGGCGCTGTTGGTACGTCACTGGTGGTGGTGGGAGGAGCCCGGCGGAGCCAAGCCCGGCCGGGAAGCAGGCGGAGTGAGGCCCGGCCCTTTGCTGCTGGGGCTGCGGCGTTGCGGCGGAGCGAAGCCCGGCCGTGCAGAAACAGGTAACAATCACCCCCACGGGAACTCGGCCCTGGCGCTGCCTTTATGCGCCTCCTGGCGCTGTTGGTACATCACTGGTGGTGGTGGGAGGAGCCCGGCGGAGCCAAGCCCGGCCGGGAAGCAGGCGGAGCGAGGCCCGGCCCTTTGCTGCTGGGGCTGCGGCGATGCGGCGGAGCGAAGCCCGGCCGTGCAGAAACAGGTAACAATTTACCTGGTCACCGCCGCTTCCGCCATCCGCTCCATCGCACCTGCTTCCGGGACAGGCTCCCAGACTGCACTGCGGCCAATCATGATGCTGCAGGAAAGCAGGATTGGTCAGAGCGCTACAATGTTGTGCTCCCAGGCAGACTGGTAGCCTGTGTCTGCTTTCTCCAACTCCAGCTGCTTAGCTTCACTGAGCATGAGGTGTTTGGCCAGCATGAAATGGCTAGCCAAACACATCATGGTTAGTGAAGGGACAAGGGAATACACTAACACTCCCCCACCACAGTGTCATCCCCATTGGCCCACCCTCAAGACTCATCAGAGTCCTGGGGCGGGTCCAGTTGAATTAAAACAAAACAATAATAAATCAAGTTTAATAAAACAGGTTAGAAACCCGTTTTAGTATCGTTTTATTTGTGGCTGGTGGCAGCAAAGTGGCTCCTTCACCCTAATGAAGGGGTTCCCGCTGCCTGCTGGTGACGAGGGCGTGCATGACGGTCCTTCTGGTGTTGACTGAGAGCCACTTGAAGACCTGTATGAGCTAGCGTAGGATGTGCAAGCAGGCGGATGAGAGTGCGTTTACCCCTTTCTTCATAGATAGCTTGCTGTCTAGGATGATGCAGAGGTTGCAGGAATGGTCTGTCAGGGCGCTGGAAGGCCTGAGTTCAGCACGCCACAAAGCGTTAAAGCATGGTGAATTGCTGTTCCCAAAGGTGACTACTTTTGTCTTGTCCATGTTGAGTTTGAGACAGCTGTCCTTCTTTCACTCGCCGACTTTCATCATGCACCTGTGGAAGTTGGCACTGGTGATAGAGGGGTCTTCTGACAGCGAGAGGATGAGCTGGGGGTCGTTGGCATAGGAAATGATGTTCAGTTTGTGTCATCTGACAGTGTTGGCCAGGTGGGACATGTACATGTTGAAGAGGGTGGGGCCGAGGGACGATCCATGGGGAGTGCCACAGATGATCTTCTTGGGTTCGGAGGTGAATGGTGGAAGACAGACTTTCTGGGGTTTTCCGGGAAGGTATGAGGCAATCTATTTGAGGGTATCCCCCAGGATTCCAATGTGGTCGAGTCTGTTGATCGAGATGTGATGGAAGAAGGTGTTGAAGGTGACTGACAGGTCCAGAAGGATGAGGGCTGCTGTGTCATCATGGTCCAAGGGGGCTCTGATGTCATCAGTAGCTGCGATCATGGTTGTCTCAGTACTGTGATTGGCTTTAAATCCAGACTGTGTGGGGTCCAGAAGGTTGTTGTGTTCCAGGTGTTCAGTGAGTGGCTGGTTGATTGCCTCCAATGACCTCCTTCTTCATGGATCCCCTCACTACCACCGTCCAATGGTGCCTAACATCTATGTATTTTATAGTGCTACTCATCCCAATGTAGACTGTCAGAGTGCTTTAAATCACTATCATAATATACAGTCATACAAGTCTGTAAATAAATGTATCAGAAACGTTACTTAAGACAATCAGGACGGCAAGACGTAGGAGTCACAGGTCATCCATACAGGTAGGCATTATATATGGTAAGAGTGTTTGGTCTGGAGAAACTAAGGGGCAGATTAGCTAAGTCCTTAAGATGTGCAATAACAAAAGTTGCTGTGCTGCATTGCGTTACATGGAGAGAGCACAACAGCACCATATCTTCCAAGATATGGTGCTGTTGTTCTCTCCTCTAGTGCTGGCGTGTCTTAGTCTACCTTCCACAAATGTACACACCCTTGCAACATAGTGCAAAGGTGATTGAGTGATGTCAAGCCTAGATTTTATACGGGAAGGTACAAATTGAGCACAAAATTCTGTGCTTTCGCAATGTGTAACACTTTACCAGTTTGTACATGGGCTGTACATGCAAAATTGTAAAGGTTTGGAGAATAAATCTTTTCTCCAACTTTACCCTTGCCTCAAGGAGTTGTAATTTTGATGGCAATTCCTTTTTACCAAACTTAGTAGATAGAGATTAGCGTAAAAATCCATGGGAGACTGCATGGCAACGTACATGTCCCACAATATGGCATGCCTTCATAACGTAAAGTAGCACATTGTGATACTTTGTGTTATGAATGGCTACTATCCAATGCAAAACATGATTTGCTCGGAGAGTAAGCCTGAAAACAACACTTCGCACCACCTTTCATCGCTTTTGGGATGTAAACCAAGTACTGAGTGTCAGTAAGTCTGCCCCATTAATGTAACTGCGTGATTTGGATGTCAAACTAAGAGATTGCATTGCTACACAAAGGAACCCCTTTTGGCAATCTTGGAAAAACGAAAGATTGAGATTGGAGGGGGAAAAACAATAAGGTTCTGAACATATGACGTTTAATTTGCATTCTTCACTTTGATGCCAGTTCATCACTCATTGTGCCATATTAGAATGCTTGCTACTTATGAACTCCACGTAAGAAAATGATTAGTGACAAAAGCAATAACCATCTCAGCTATTTATGTAAAATACTAACCTGTGATCAGCATGTCACAACTTGTCCTTTTTTAGCAGGAACAGTAACCCTGTATGATACAGTATCATGATTAAAAACTGACAGGACAAATCACAGCTCTCCCCCTTAAGTGGATTAAATGCCCTTGTAATTAAGCCCTGAACAATGCCACACACACAAAGATCTGTGCAGACTGCTCTTGTCTCAGTTCAGAGGGTACCCCTTGAACCTTGGCATCAAGTGCAACAGCACCGGTTGCACCACCTTAAAACCATCACTGGTCTGATGATGACAGACAATTGCTGCTTATTGGAAGGGTGTTCATTGACTGTGGCCACTTCTAGAAGGGCAGAGTTGTTGGAATGTAATGAGGAGATCACCTCAGGATGCTAAAGCACATCCCCTGGGGCTCATCTAACTAAGGGTGGACTCGACTTTGATACCAGTGTACAAAGCCTAAGTTGCCTAGATGGCTGCTCTTGTGACACTCCTATCTCTTTGCCTTAGAATGGCAAGGACTTGTGCTTGGATACATTCTAGTAGATTGTTTTAAGATGTGGATTTTCAGTAGACTAATCCACAGGTCACTTTAAAAAATTGTATTTTTGTCCTTTCAAATTTATTGTCAAGATTATTTACAATGAATAATATTAGACATACACGGTCAATTGCACTAATTGCAGAGGGAATAGGCAGAACGTGACTCCTGCATTTGGAGGGAATTTCTGAAGTTTTAGGAATTCTCACATAATTCCTGGACTATCCATGGGAATCAGTGTAACATTTTTCCATGCATATTTGGAACACAAAAGTGTATTTGCATCTGAAGTTTCTCTTGTTTATACCTGGGAAACAAAAGCACATGCATTTTTTGGGGGTTATTTCTTAGTTCATACCCTAGATATACACTTTCTTACGCCTTGGGAGTAGTAATTCTGAAAGTGTATTTCGAATGGAATACTACCCAAAGACGTTTAATGAATACACAATATTTGGGGCGTGGTTTAGGCGCCGATGTAGGTGGAAGCGGGACTCCGGAGCTCCTCCGTGCCCGCCTCACACCGCCACATATCCTGAGCCCCGACTCGCGCTCCGTCCCCCCACGAGTGCTCAAGAGAGCATCAGGGACGTGCAGTGAGACTTTGGGGGTCTGGGGGCCTCTGCAACTACCCCTGCCGCACTCAGAGCGGTGGGCACGGCACCCGGCGATGGGAGCGCCTAAGATGGCGTCCGCCGTCCTGTAACGACGTGCCTGGCGCCGGAGCCTACGAGGCGGGGGAGAGCTCCCCTAATGCTGTGGTGGCTGGGGTCTACCGAAGTTGCCTCCGGAACGCAAACGGAGGTGAGGAGAGCTGGCGGACATCCTCGCGCACGGAGCTGCGGGGCAGAGGACGACCTCACTGCCTGACCCTAAGATGGCGCCGGCCGGGACACGAAGACCGGCTTGAAGAACTGACTGCAGAGTCTCTGGGTCCGTGAGGGACTCGGGGTCGGCGCAGAGCACCTGGTCCGCCCTACTGAGGGGACTCCTGAGGGACCCACACCGCAGGGGGGGTGTACAGCTCAAGAGTGTCGACAGAAAAGAGTGCAGGGGGTGAGAGGCTGGCTGCCCGCCCCTGCGACGCATTGACGGGAGAGAGCGTCTACCTGCCCGGGGGCGCCCGAGACCAGTGCGCCGCATTAACACTGGGGCCCGTAGGTGCACATCCGGCCTGAGCAATCTCGACGCGGGAACCTCGTCAGGTGCCCTGACCCGGGACTATTGTGCCCCACAGCCCTGGTGGAGCGAGCCCCAGCACTTGGGTTACTGCACGGACTGGTCCCCACGGGGCGAGGGCCCAGAGATCGGAGGGGGCGAAGGTCGTGGGGCGGACCAGGGTCTGGAAGAGGCACGCGACACTAACTGCCCGCCAGGATGACACGCGGCAGCAGGAAGAAGGGCTTCGAGGCACTGAAGCTGGACGACCCGGGGCACCCAGAGGACGAAGTCCCGCCGGGGGCGGGGGCCGGGAGTCCATCCCGCCCGCGGGACCCCTCCCTGGGGGACATAATGCAGGCGATAGTGGCGTCGCGGGAGGCCCTTGAGAAACGCATGGACACCATTGGGTCGGACCTGTCTCTGCTAAGGGACGACCACAAAAAGCTGAAGGAGCGGGTAGCGACGACCGAGGGTACCCTGAAAAGTTTGCCAGGAGACGTGGCGGAGCTAAAGACGACCCTGGCCGAAATGGCGCAGAAGGTACGAGTGCTGGAGCTCCGAGCTGAGGACTGTGAAGGGCGCTCTCGGCGCAATAATCTTCGCCTTGTGGGGGTCCCCGAAAAAGCCGAGGGGCGAGACGCGGTCACCTACCTGGAGGGCTGGCTACGCTCAGAGGTGGCCCCGGAGGGACTTTCGTCGTTCTTTGCCATTGAACGGGCTCATAGAGTCCCTGCGCGTCCTCCCAAACCGGGGGCGCCTCCGTGACCGATCGTACTGCGTCTTCTGCACTTCAGGGACAGAGACCATATCCTGCGGAGAGTGAGAGACATCCCGGACCTGAGCATCGACAACAGTCGGATCATGATCTTTCCGGACTTCACCAGAGAGGTGCAAAAGCAGCGGGCCTCCTTCCTGGCGGTCAAGAGGAAACTGAGGTCGCTACAGCTGCCCTACGCTATGATGTTCCCGGCGCGGCTGCGGGTGGTCGCAGGAGAGCGCACCCACTTTTTCCTGACACCACAGGAGGCTTGGAGCTGGCTGGATTCAAGAGGGGCGTCGGCAGAGGACCGCGCTACGAGGACCCCCCCCAGGAGACACGCGTCGGAGACGCCGCCGGCGGGACGACCTGGCTCCCCATCGGACTGGCAACAGGAACGCGCCAAGGCGGTGCAGGCAGTGGCGACCATTAGCCAGGGGGACGCCAGCCCTTCCAGTAGTGCTTCGGAGCAGTCGAAGGCCAGTGCTCCCAGCCCTGGCTCCAGCAGTGGGCATGAGTTGTCCGAGACAGACCTGCCGGTTGTGACTCCCCAGACTGCGGATGGTATCCTGGACTGAGATGGATCGCGGGACATCGATCACATGAGTAAGGTACCGGGATATGTGGGCGGAGGAGGGCCGCTTCCGGACGCTATGCTGTGGGGTGCGGCTGCCCACTGGGACTTCTTACTGAGACCTTGGGGACGGGGAGAGTCGGGGGACATCTCCTGTTGGTTGCTGGGGGTAGTGGGGCGGGGGCGGGGGACTTCGGGCCTGTCTGGAGCCGGCGTTGCCGCCACTCCAACCCTATTTCGTAATGATACGCTTTTTTGCTAACTGTGTTTGGATGGGGTTTCCATGTTGGTTATCTGTCCGGGGGAGTGGGAGTTGGGATAGGTTGATAGTACAAGTTGGGGGGGGGACAAGGGGGGGGCCTAGGCGTGCTGGAGGGGTGGCTGAGAGGGGGATGGAGATATGGTGGTCTCTGCCATGGGATCCGACTTAGGCTACAAATGTCTCACATGGAACGTCAGAGGGATGCACTCGATGCATAGGCGTCATAAAATTCACTCCTATCTGGTCAGGCGGGGCATTCACATCGCCTTCCTTCAAGAAACACATCTGCTGGATAAGGAGGGGAGGGCTCTGCAGCGGCGTTGGAGGGGACAGGTCTTTCACACTGGCTACTCTGCCTATGCTCGGGGGGTGGCCATTTGGGTACGGGCGGGGGTACCCTTCCTGTGCACGCAACAGGTAATTGACCCAGAAGGGAGATACGTAATGGTGCGGGGCAATCTGGACGGGAGGGACCTTAACCTGGGTTGTTTGTACGCCCCGAATGTAGACCAACCTGCTTTCCTCTCCCTTTTGTCCCACAAACTGGCTCAGTTCTTAATGGAGCCCTTGCTCCTGGGCGGCGATTTTAACAGCGTGGCCGACGTTACCCTGGGCAGGTCCCACCCCCCCCTACAGATTGCACCAGCTGGTAGACTTGCACTTGCGCGCTCCGCCTGGCAACGACAGTGGGGTCTGGTTGACTCTTGGAGGGCTAACCACCCACTAGACAGGGACTACTCATTCTTCTCCGGCATTCACGAGCTACACGTCCGCATTGACGCCTTCCTGAGCTCCCAGGACGTGCACGCGGATGTGAACCACAGTGAGTATCTCACACGCTCGATCTCGGACCATAACCCCCTCCTCGTGCGGCTGCGCTGGTCGCAGTTTCGCCCGAGGATCCCGGCTTGGAAACTACGTCCTGAGGCGCTGGATGACCAGCTCTTCCGGACCACAATTGCGTCAGGCATAGAGGGCTATTTTCAGGTGAATGCGGGCACGGCGGGTTCAGCTGTAGCGGAATGGGACGCGTTCAAATCGGTGTTGCGAGGCCAATGCATAGCAACGGCGTCGGGAGTGCGGAAAACGCTTCTGGACGAAATTGGGAAGGAGGACGAGACCCTGCGGAGGCTGGAGAGGGAAAGACCTGAGCGGCCGGACACTCACGGAGACCTGCTGGGGGCGCGAGAGGCGGTGGCGGCGTCGGTGGAGCGCCTCCGGTGCTTTGACTACAAAGCCTACCTCACACGAGCGCACTCGGAACGTGACAAATCGGGGGCCCTCCTGGCCTGGCTGGCCAACCCGGCCCGCCGGGGCTCGGTCATCCTTGAGCTCCGAGACCACACGGGAGCGGCGAGATTCGATCAGCAGGGGATCAACGCGTTGTTCTACGACTACTATACTGAACTATACCGCAGCAGGGTCCTCCCTTCGTTGGTGGAGTTCCAGACCTTTATGGAGGATCTGGACCTGCCGGTCCTAGGTGAGGGGGATGCGAAACGGATCGGGGACAAGATCGTGGAAAGAGAGGTACGGGTTGCCATTAAGAGTATGGCAAGGAATAAGACGCCGGGCACGGATGGATTCCCTGCGGAATTCTATCTCACCTACGTGGACCTCCTTGCGCCCCGACTGACGTGGCTGTACAATGAGTCGAGGCGATTGGGCTGTCTACCCGAGACCACGAGGGAGGCGTTGATTGTCCCCCTTCTGAAGCCGGGCAAGGAACCATGGGACAGATCGGCATACCGCCCACTGTCCATGCTTAACCTGGATTACAAGATCCTGAGCAAGATCTTGGCGGCGCGTTTGCTCCCTCACATGTCCAAACTGGTGCATGCGGACCAGTCGGGTTTCATCCCGGCCCGCAATACGGCGCTTAATGTGCGGCGACTCTTACATATACTGGAGGCCGACACTTATGATGGTGACGAGGCGGTGGTGTTCGCTGTCGATATGGAGAAGGCGTTTGACAGCTTGGAATGGCCTTACTTATTCCATGTATTACGAGCGTTGGGCCTTGGGGAAGGCTTCGTAGGTTGGACAAGACTGCTCTACCAAGAAGCGACGGCGAGAGTCAGGTCAGGGAGGGTTATCTCTGAGATGTGCAGGGTGGGCAGGGGCACCCGTCAGGGATGCCCTCTTTCCCCCTTACTATTTGCCTTGGCTGTCGAACCCCTTGCAGCACGAGCCCGGCTGGGGCGGGCGTATCAGGGACTGGACGTCTATGGCCAAGTACACCACATAGCGTTATACGCAGATGATCTGCTGATGTTCCTGGCGGACTCGGCGAACTCTCTGCGTGGTGCTAAGACTCTCCTGCAGTCGCTGAGCAGTGTCTCCGGTCTTCGTGTGAACTGGGCGAAATCCCACCTATTTCCGACCCGCCCGCGGGGAGAGTGCCCGCAGGAAACGGAGGGCGTGACTTGGGTGGAGAGAGGCCTACGATACCTTGTCACCACGATCTTCCACGACAGGGCCGATATCCTTGAGGGGAATATCGGGTCGGCGATCAGGCATGCTAAAGGGAACTTCGACTTTTGGGGCACGCTCCCGCTATCACTCATGGGGAGGGTGGCGCTGCTCAAGATGGTGACCTTACCACGATTGCTCTACTTCTTCGGGACCCTCCCGATCTGGATCCCGGCGAGCTACTTTCGGCAACTGCGATCGATGGTCATCGGCTTTTTGTGGGGGGCAGGCAGGCGCAGGGTGGCTCACGCCACACTTCTCCGCCCTAGAGCAGATGGCGGGCTGGCATTGCCGGACTACGAGCTCTACTACTTGGCGGCACAGCTGCAGTGGCTGACGCAATGGGTAGCACGGGCCAGGAGAGGGACAGACGGATCGGGAGAACCGGCGGGTCCAGTCCAGGTGCTGTCGCGGATCGTACTGGGTCTACCGATGGGGGATTTCCACCTCACACAGGAGTTTGCGACGGCCCGGAAATGCTGGAACAGATATCGCCGGAGGTGTGGTATTGCGATTCCGTACGCACCTGAGATCCCTCTTGGGCTCTGCGGGGCACTTCCGCATGGGGGCTCGTGGCGCGGGCTAGAAGGATGGGACCAGCAGGGGCTGTCATACATGGGTGACCTGTACGAAAACGGGGCGATGTTACCCTTTGATCTCCTCCAGGACCGCTTTGGGTTGGCAGGCGGGGACTTCCTCCTTCATGCGGCCCTAACGGCGGCGATCCGCAGACACTGGAGAACGGGCATGTCGGAGCCACCATTGTCTCTGGGCTGCCAGTACATCGTGATGATGACAGGGACGGTCAAGGCTGTCGCGTGCCTGTCTCGTCGCATGGTCTCGGAATCTGTCGCTCCACTGCTGGCCTTGAAGGCGAAATGGGAGGCTGATTTGGCGATTGAGATCCCCGAGGAGGCATGGAAGGGAATACTGGAGGGGGCCCGAAATAGCACACGCAACGCAAGGTTCCAGCTGGTGCACTTTTATGTCCTGCATAGGGCCTACCTGACCCCTGATAAATTGCATACATACTTCCCGGCCCACCCGGCATCCTGCCCACGTTGCCCGGCAGATCCCGCCGACTTCCAACATATGTTCTGGTCGTGTCCCGAGCTGGGGCCCTTTTGGGAGGAAGTAGTGGAGGTTCTGAGGGAGGTGACGGAAAGGGACCTGCAACTCACCATGGCGCATTGCATACTACACTGGTTCCCACACACTTCAAAAAATAAAGTCACTAGCAAGTTTCTGGACTTGGGGCTTCTCCTGGCGAAGCGAGCCATCACGTCCCAATGGAAGGCGTCCCGGGGCCCTGTGATAGGGCGCTGGAGGTCTGAACTGCATAAGTGGGCTAGATGTGAGGGTGAGGTTCGCCTGCGAGCCGCGCTCAGGGCAGGCAACGACACAGCACTGGAGAGGGCCAGGGCGTGGGAGGGGATGGTCCTGGGACTCACTCTCGTGGACATGGAGGAGGAGGACTCCCCGGGACATAGTCCGGCTCCGGCGGAGCGCCCGTCCGACGGGGGGACGGTCTAGACCTGATTTGCTGCTTCCCTACCTTTGAGTTCCACTGTGAGGACTTACGAATGATAGCTGATAACTCCTGGTACTAAGTTCCGGATCTGATCCTGTGATTGGGATTAAGATTCTGATTGGACGATACTCTGGCACGCCTGGGGGGGAGGGGGGTCTGGCTAGGGGTGGGAGGGCTATTAGGGGTGGTCCTGGGCGAGGGTGGAGGGGTAGTTGGGGTTGAGGGTGTTGCGGGAGAGGGGAGGGGGTTTGTTCAGGTTGGGTGACAAGAGGCTCTTGGTTCACCTGGCTTTGGGACAGGGAGTAGAGAAGGTTAGGACCAAAAGCGGCCATGTTATTCCTCCTCCGATTGGTGGCTACGGGCATGTACTGAACGCCCCTGTTAAATTTTTCTTCCCAACGTGTTATTGCCGCTCGACCTCTGGGTTGTGAGCTGAATGGCTGTGTAATACTGGGGGGAGGGGCGACACACCTCAGGCGAACCAAGGAGAGACGATGGAACATGCTGTTTGATTATATGCTCATGCTGCAATAAAAAAATATTTAAAAAAATAAAATGAATACACAATATTTTGTTCTTTACTAAGCCACCATGGAACATCAAAAATTCTGCTCTGAGAGCGGATTTACTGCCACAGAAATTCCACCTTAGTGGCAGAACTTCTGTGCAAGCCTGTCTATTGTATCTGGTCAACATCAAACCATTTCTGCTTGATACATTTTTAAATGCATAAGCTTACATTCACTCCCCATAGTGTGTGACCCTTGACAATGCATTCACTCCCCATAATGTGCGACCCGGGACAATGCATTTAATTTGTTTGCATCTCAGCTACTAAAGTGAAAATTGCAAGTGTCTAGAAGCTTTCTCACATACCTTAAAATATATGAACAATGTGGGTATTAACAAAAAAAATGGCATAAACAAGTTTACAAACCAACCTATGTACTAACTGGTCCGTTTGTAAAATTTGGAATCAGTCGGATCTACCTCATGAATAGTAATAAGGGATGTTGAAAATTCCAGCACTTTACAAGTGGAGACCACTGCGGTGATGGTGGCCTGCTGAGGTATATAGACCACAATATCTATGAAGTCCTTAAATAAAGCAAGCCTTTTTTTTTGCAAGCCTTTTTTCTCAAAGGTAATGAGGTGTGTTAAAAAGAAAAGCTTAATTTTGGTTTGTTTGAGAGTTGGCAACTGCCACGCTGCCCTCCATTTTTTCCTCATAATTCACAAAGCGAAAGGGGTCCTAAGGGACACTTTATGAATAGGTTACCACGGGGGGGCGTGGCTAGCAGCCGATGCGAGCGGACGCAGCCTAGTGAGGCTCCCGGCCCTCGGCCCACTTATCCGTAAAATATCCGGAATTATAAGTGGAATCCCCGTGAAATTCGGGTCGATTCCGCATCTTCCATCGGCGCCTGCTCCGGTTGAGTGGCTGGCAAGCAGAACGGCCACAACCAGCGCTACGAGCTGTGCAGAGCCCGGGAGGACGAAGCGCAAGATGGCGGCGTAAGGAGGCGTAGGACAGCGGACTGTCGCCGGCAGAGGCCCCGGGCGCGGCTACAGGTGACCAGCGGACTTGTGAGGCGGGTGTTACCCCCGAGAAGCGCCCCGGCGGCGGCGGACTGTGAAGGGGCGTGTGCGTAGTCGGGGTGCCCGGTGGTGGCTCCGGCCCCGTGGAGCCCGAAAATCGACGCCCCGGCTTGTGGGCCTGCGGCCCCGCCGCCGTTGGCCCGTCAGCGATTAGGGGAGAAAAGTGAGCGGAGCCACGAGTGAGCAGCGGGAGAGTCGGCGAGCTCACGAACTAGGCGGGTCCTCGTTGACGACCTGCGGAGGTACGGGGGCAGCGGCGACAACCGGCGGATGGGGACCCTGAAGGAGTGAGGGCAGAAACGGAGGACGATATGCAGGATCTACCCAGGGCCCGTTGGCCTCACCCCGTGAGAACTGGTGGGGGACCCGACCAGCCTAAAACATGTACTACTAGACTATGTGAGGAGCCCTCGATCCTGGTGCTGGGCCCGACTACCCCGCAGACACACTCCAGGGGTCTACTCCTAGGGACTCCTGTAGTAGGACACGGAGCCCTGCATCCACCCGGAGGGACGCTCAGTCCTGCTTTGACCAACGGAGCAGTAATCCAGCAGTGAGGTGTGCTGGTACTCGTGAGCCTTACCACCTTTAGCGGCTTTGCACTCGGCCACGGGCCGCGAGACCACAGAACAGGGGAGAGGTGGCGACTGGCTGGCGGCACATATGTAGTAGAGCCAATGCCGTGATTTAAAATACTGGCTAGAGGTGGCCTAGGAGTAAGTCTACTTGCCATTTAAATGGAGATTGCCATTAAGAATGCAACTTAAAAGGATGCAATTAAAAATGTAGTATTTCCTTTGAAGATTTAACCTGTTATGTCGTTAAGATGTTTTGTGTAAAGTTTTTTGTAATGTTTTCTATGTTGTGACAAATGTAGTTGCATATGCTAAGGTGTGAGTAATGATAATAATTAGTTAAGTTTTGTAATTGAAAAAATTTCTGTTTCAGATTACACTTTGTAATATACAGTTTGAAAATATCATCAGTCCTGAAGATGGTCTCGTCAAGTAGTTTGTAGGAGACCGAAACGTCGACCTCCGCTTCATCCTGTTTGTTTTTTCAGTATACTTTTGGGATAGGCGTCAATAGGTTCTGTTGAGTTGTTTGTACATATATTAAGTGTCAACCTTCAGTCCTATGTTTTTTCCTGTATATCATATGAATCATTTTTAATTTTCTGATAAACTTCTATTTTCTATACACCTGGCGTTTGCTTATGTTTGTCATATATGTAGTTATGTCTGTCTAAGTCTAATTGCATTTAGTTGAATTCAATTCCAATGAGGATAATTAACTGATTCTCCAGAAATCACATTGTGAATTAAGATATTTTACTTAAACGAATTCCCTTGAAGGCACTCTTACCCTTTCATTCACCACCTTAGATAGATCACACCCACCACTGCACGCTTCCCACAGTACATAGATTGGCGAAACACAGATCGAACTGGCAGGAGCAATGGGACCTGACCGATGTGTGGCGCATACAACACCCTGTAGAGAGGGATTATTCCTTCTACTCTAGCATGCACGACCTCCACGTCCGTATAGACGCATTCCTATGCTCCCAGCAAATATTACCGATGGTTGTCCGCACAGAATATCTAACACGCTCGATATCAGACCATAACCCCCTACTGCTCACACTAGCCTGGATGAACGGGACTACGCCGATCAAGAAGTGGCGGCTCCGGCCAGACACGTTGGATGACCCGCCGTTCAGCGCAGACTTAGAAACCAGAATCGCACAATACTTCACAGAGAACGAGGGGACTACCTCCTCACGAGCCGCTGAATGGAATGCATTCAAGGTAGTGGTAAGAGGACACTGTATAGGGAAATTTGCGGGGGCACGACGGACATTAGTAGAGGACTTAGACAAGGCTGAGCGGACATTGCGGGAAGCCGAGAAATCGCGACCCAATCACCCCGAACTACAAGATAGGGTATGTGCAGCGCGGGAAGCGGTGGCTGTTGAAATAGAGCGCCTACGCAGCTTTGATTAAAAATTTTATTTGACTAAGGCTCTTGCCGAAGGGGATAAGACAGGGACACTACTAGCCTGGCTGGCCAACCCCAATAGGGGCACAACCCCGATACTGTCCCTGAAAGGATTGGGCGGGGAAGTGTACAACACCCAACTAGATATAGTGAAGTGCTTCAAGGACTATTATGACAACTTATACAGGAGGGGTTTAGAGGCTCGACCCGAGGCGACGCACGCTTTGTTAACAGAGATCCAACTGCCTCGGTTAGAACCGGAACATGCTAAAACCATCGGGAGCCCGATCGACCTCGCGGAAATTAGGGGGGCCATAAAGAGAATGGCGAGTAACAAAACACCAGGGATGGATGGGTTGCCTATTGAGTTCTACGCGAAGTATATGGACTTACTGGCCCCAACGCTACGAATAGTATATAACGAAGCCAAAGAGAAGGGCGAGTTGCCCCAATCGATGCGTGAGGCGATTATGATCCCCTTGCTAAAACCGCGCAGGGATAGCTCGGATCCAGCGTCGTACCGCCCGTTGTCAATGCTGACGACGGATTATAAAATTTTAAGCACGATCCTAGCCACAAGACTGATAGCCCATATGCAGGACCTGATTCATGGGGATCAATCGGGCTCCAACCCCACTAGAAACACGTCCCACAACATTCGCAGGCTGCTCAGACTAATAGCGGACCCTCCGACGACCGCACGGGCCCCTATGGTGCTGTCGGTCGACATTGAAAAGGCTTTCGATAGCCTGGAATGGGACTACCTCTATAAAGTGATGCAGTGTTTTGGTCTAGGAGAAGATTATATACAATGGACCAAAGTGCTTTATGCCTCGACAGGCGCTAGGGTGAGAGTAGGAGCTTTAATATCGGATCGCTACGAGGTGAACAGGGGAACAAGACAAGGGTGTGCGCTGTCTCCTCTATTGTTTGCTCTGGCGATGGAGCCATTTGCGACGCTGGCTAGAAGGGGGGATGCTTACTACGGACTAGAAGCAGGAGGGACCCACCACTATATATCGCTGTACGCAGACGATCTTCTGTTATTCCTGGATAATGCCGGAGAAGCGGTTGAGGGTGCGGAGGATCTACTACTGAGATTCGGAGAAATCTCAGGCTTAAAAGTGAACTGGGCGAAAACTTGCCTCTTTCCGCTCCGGAAAGCGGAGCAGTGTCCATCGACCAACCTTAACATGCGATGGGAACCTGATTGTCTGCACTATCTCGGGGTTTACATCTACCACGAACCCGCCACCCTATTAGACGGGAACATCGGTCGATGTATTCGAGCGTTGAAAGGCAACATGTCCTTCTGGGCTACCCTCCCCCTATCCCTGGCGGGACGAGTGTCCCTCCTCAAAATGATCGCCCTGCCACGATTATTGTACTTCTTTAGGACCCTCCCTGTGTGGATACCAGGAGAAATGTTCAAGCGCCTGAAGTCTAGCATAGTGTCCTTCCTGTGGGGAGCAGGCAGGCGGCGAATAGCATTGGCGACTCTAATGCGCCCGAAAGATCGAGGAGGACTAGCGGTCCCAGACTTTGAGCTCTATTACCTGGCTGCACAACTGCAATTCTTCACGCAGGAGGTGGCAAGAGTGTACCGGGGGCCTGACCAAGAGAGAGACGTGGGTACCCCCCGCCATGTGTTGGCGTACATAGCCCTACAGCAGAAATTAATACTCAGAGGGTTGACCCAAGAAGAAAGGACGCTGCGGCTATGCTGGAACCGCATGCAAAAGCGTGCCGGTCTTGGTCACCCGTATGCGCCAGAGATCCCAATAGGAATGATAACGGCGCTTCCGCATGGAGGGGCTTGGTCAAACCTCCAGTTGTGGGAGGAGGCGGGTCTGCAGATGGTGGGAGACCTATATACTGACGGGGTGCTAACGCCATACCAGACTCTACAGGAGCAATACGATCTCCCACGAGGAGACTATTTACTGCACGCGGCGGTAGTGAGGACTATTCAGGCACATTGGGGAGAGGGACTGATTGAACCTGAAACTTCACCGGTGTGCCAATACACGATGATGACAGCAGGAACTTTCAAGGCGGTTACGTGTCTCTACTCCAGAATGAGCACGGACAACATGCCACCGCTGACACGCCTCAAAACACAATGGGAGACTGATCTGCAAAAAAAAAATCCCTGACACAACATGGTCCCACTTGGTTCAGAGAGCTAGGAAAAGCACCAGGAACGCCGGCTTCCAATTGATACATCTTTGCATTCTTCATAGGGCCTACCTCACTCCGAATAAAATAGCACAATACTTTGGCGCAGAGGATGCAGCGTGCCCCAGATGTGCACTAACAGGTGCAGACTTAATTCACATGCTCAGGGACTGTCCGCGATTGCAAGAATACTGGACAGGGGTGGGAGACACCTTGAATGAGGTTACAGATAGAGTCCTGCACTATGACAGCGAGGTCGTCCTGCTACACTGGTTTCCACACACACGCAAAACCAAGCTGTCGAGTAAATTTATAGACATGGGTCTACTTATTGCAAAGAGGGAGCTCACCAAAGGTTGGAAGTCTAAGACGGCACCGACACATCAAAAATGGATGAACAAATTTCTGAAATGGGCTGCGGCAGAGAGCACGCTTAGATACCAGCTGGCCAGGCGTAAAGCAGATGAGAAAGCTCAGGAAGCGGCGCTAGCGTGGGAGATCCTAGTCCAGGCGCTTAGGGACAGCACAGGGGAGAGTGGAGAAGAGGAGGAAATAGAACACTCGGAGACCCCGGGGGAAGCGGTTTTGGACCCAACACTGACACCAGACACACACACCTAATAATTGACTTCATAATCCTTGAACTACCAACTCAACTTAGTTTACGACCATTGCACATAGGCACAGACACCAGGGGGACAGGGAGGGGGGGACAGTTAAACTAACTCAAATGTTGAAGAGGGTTTCTACACCACTACTGGACGATGAGGAACTATAGGTTTATAAAAAGTTAAAAGCGGAGAGCGGTAGATCACTGAGAACGTCTATACCAGGAAACTGAGGCACCATGCTGAGGGTATGTACGCCACCCTACCTCCGGGATGTGGGTTATAAGGCTGTGTACGTAATATCTAGATGTAGAGAAATACTTGAGATCCCGCTAACACACCTGCGTGTATATTGTATACCTAACATTTTCCTCTGCAATAAAAATTGTTTTACAAAAAAAAAAATTACAAAAAAATGAATAGGTTACCACATCCTCCATGGGCTCTGTAACTTTCCAATGCTTTGTAACTTGATTTTGGTTAAAAAACATAGACAACTAGCATACCGAGTCAGTATTTGGAAGGGGCGCCTACAACACCACCCCTTTCAGATACCGAATTGGTATTCATTTGCAATCCCATTTTAGGGATCAGAAAAACTTTTTTAGAAAAGCCATTTTTGTGCTTACAAACGTTGAATCGGAGCATTTGTGTTCTTGAAAGTGTGTGCCTGTTTTCCACCTTTTGGCCATCACCACTACATAATACCCATGCTCTGCTCTTGTGAGAAGATCAATTAACAGATCGCATTGCGCAAGACTGATGTAAATTTCTGTGAGTAAATCTATTCACTAGTGAAAAATCAGGTTCTAAAACCACTAACTTAAAATTGCATTTATACATTTGTCTTTTTGTGTAACATACGTGCTCAAATAAGTTTGTGAATCAGGCTCTATATAGGTAGGGATGGTTCTGAAGGCCTTTGGCAGATCATAATATGTCATCTAGGCCTTGCCTATAACATGGTATCATTTTTCCCTAACTTTTGGGACTTCAAGGAGTGTGGCTACTTTACACCTAGAGCATCTGAGCTTTGTAACTTCTTGACATGGTTTGCTTGGAATTTTGGAAGTAGAACCTTGTGAACCAGAAACAATTTCCTGAACATAGATTGGCCTACAGGGGTAGGCAGATAATCCCTCTCAGGATTGCTGTAATGTGGTCTCTCACCAGCGCGGTTGCATGTTAATCGAGATGTGCATACAATAAATTATCCAGGAAAGCAAGGTAGGGGTGAGGTGAGCTAGCAATACTAATATTTATTCAACGCACCTTTGTTTTTTTTTTAAACATACTTTATTAGTTTTTTAAAGATTTTAATTTCATACATCACATTACATATTACATATTGTTAACATCCGCTGTAATTTCTTTATACTGATTGTACACATTTATAACATATGTCTCTGCTGCAATGGACCTATACATAGTCAGTCTACATAACAATTGTAGCAATATACATTTCTGCTGGGATAGCCGTCCCAGGTGATGGTATCGTGTTATCACGTTAATACAAGAAACTGGTCCCATCTCCCCCTGCCCATTCTTCCCCAGTCTCTTACGTACGGCTAAATCTGTCGCCTTTTGCATCATTCGATCTATGTTCACATCAAATCTGCATGCGTTTATACTGCATCTCCCTGTGCTATGCTTTGTTAACTAGACCTAGTTACCCTTCTGCTTAAGTATTTGTATAGTCTGCACAGGGTCTCAATCTTCCGATGCCGCTTTCATGGCTTTTATCATCCCATCCCACTCCATTGCTATTGGCGTTTTTCGCTATTGCCGTTTTCCTCTTAGTTCTTCTCTTTGCAATGCCTAACTCTCGGCAGCGCCCCATCGCAATACTTCAGTGTGCCACGCCAGTACATCTGGGGGCTTCCGCGATTTCCATCTCATAGTTATATTATGTATAGCTAAGATGAGGGCTAGGTTTATAAAGCAGTATTGCACTTTATATTTGGACACTTGTTTGTGTAATCCTAAAATGCATTCTTCCGTTGTATTCTGTATGTCCCGGCCTGGCGCTTCCCCTGTCCTCTGCCTTACAGTGTCCCAGTATTCCCGCACCTTTGGAAAGGTCCATAATATGTGGAGTAGGTGCGCTCCCTCCAGTAGGCATCTCGGGCAATAGTGTTGAGTTTGGGGGAACATTCTATCTAATTTATGGTGGGTGAGATAGGCTCAGTGCAATATCATTGTCTGTATATATTTGAATTTCGTGTTCCTTGATTTCTTTCTTGGGTGTTCCAGTATCCTTTCCCATTCTTTATCCGTTACATCCCTGCCTATATCTCCTTCCCACGCAGTTCTTAGTGTATCTAGAGTGGCTTTCGTGTGTGTAGTGATGCCTGTGTAGAGCCATCTGATAAGGTGTCTGCTTTTCCCCATATAATATACCATCTTGACTAAGTCATTGGTGGGGGGTTCTTGCCTTTGTGGCGCCCAGTGCGTTTTTATGTATCTCAGCAGTGCAGCATGTAATATGTACAAGTTTGCCGGGGTACCTGTTTCATTGACAAAGGTATCGTGGTCTAGCAATACACCGTCCCTAAACAGATCCGATACCGTGTTCACCCCTGCTTCCAACCAGGGCTGTAATTTACGTTTCGTGATGTTGCCTCCCGGTAGTGGGATCCCTGATAGGGAAAGTTGCTCGCATATGCCGTTGGTGTTTGTGTGTATTGCAGCACCGCCTTCCAGCATCGGAGCGCCGTGGCCAACAGTGGGGGAAGGTCTCTCGAGGGTCTGCTACCAGGGAATAAAAGCATATGCAATGCACCATTATCAATGTCTGTCTCCATGAACCCTATTTCCTGTAGGTTGTGTCTCACCGTCCAATATGACAGCCATTGTAATTGACTTGCATAGTAGTATGCTCGCAAGTCTGGGCTGCACAAACCTCCCATTCGTGTGCCTACTTGCAGCTTCTTCAAACGTATCCGCCTTCTACCATTCCCCCAAATAAGTTCAGTAAGCATTGTGTTTAAGAGTTTGAACGCAGCCTGCGGTACAATTAATGGCAAGTTAGTGAAATAGTGCAAGAGCCTCGGCAGCACCACTATTTTTGCAAGGGTCACCCTTCCCTTAACAGACAGTGGCAGTGCCGTCCAGAAAACTATACTGGATCGTTTTGTGCAAATTACCTTCCAACATGTCTTCATGCATCCTATAAATGTGTATGCCTAGGTATTTAAAAGTAGTCGGGCCACCACTAACTGGGCGTCCCCACATTAATAGCTAATCCAGACATAAGTTCAAAGCGACGGAATGTGTTGTATGTTGAGTCTAGTGGCATATTGAGGTCCCGCAGATATAAAATGATGTTGTGCCGTTCAGAAAACTATACTGGATCGTTTTGTGCAAATTACCTTCCAACATGTCTTCATGCATCCTATAAATGTGTATGCCTAGGTATTTAAAAGTAGTCGGGCCACCACTAACTGGGCGTCCCCAAAGTCGATTCTTTTAGTGTCTGCATGCTCTGCGAAAAAGAAAGCATGGGACTTCCCCACATTAATAGCTAATCCAGACATAAGTTCAAAGCGATGGAATGTGTTGTATGTTGAGTCTAGTGGCATATTGAGGTCCCGCCAGATACAAAATGATGTTGTCTGCATATGCCGAGAACAAGTGTAATGCATTTCCCAACCGTATGCCACAATTTGCAAAGTCTTTCCTCAATGATATGGCTAATGGTTCCAGTGCCAGTATGAAAATAAGAGGTGATAGGGGACAGCCCTGCCCCGTTCCCTTATGTATGGAGTATTCTTCTGTGATGTGGCTACCGGTTCGGGCCCGTGCGGAATCTCGCCAGTGACTGAAACATATACTCCCAGTTAATGGAGTCAAAGGCTTGTCTCTAATCTAAGGAGATACAGCCCGCGTGTGGGTATCGGCTTGGGGCCTCTGTCATTAGGCCATGTAACTTCCTAATATTCAAATATGTGCTACGGGATGGCAAGAACCCAGTTTGATCAATGTGTATTAATTTGGACAGGGATGGCAATAGCCTATTCGCCAGCACCTTGCTTAGGATTTTATATTCCGTGCTTAGTAGGGACAACGGTCGGTAGTTGGCCATATCTGTGGGATCTCGTCCAGCCTTCGGAAGGGATATTACTAATGCCTGCGCCATTGTACTTGGTAAAGACCCCTTCTCCCATGCTGCTTAATTTAACACCTCCAATTGCGGTACTAGGGATTCTGCATACGTGCTATAGAATTCTCTAGGGAGCCCGTCTATGCCAGGGGTTTTGTTCCGTGGAAGTCCCCTCAGGGCTACTCTAATCTCAGATTGGGTAATGGACCCTGTTAGATCTTTCTGCGGTGAGCCTTGGGTATGTTAGTTGAGAAAGGAAGGCTTCTGTTTGGGATTCCGTGTTACAGTCTATTGCACTGTATAATGCGGTGTAGTAATGTCTAAAGGCTGTGTTAATATCTGCCTGTGTATTAACTGTTATCCCATCTACTGTTGTAATCTCAGGTATAAACACCTTGGGGGGGGGGCATCACGGATTAATTTGGCAAGTAGGGCCCCAGAACTATCTGCTTCAGTGTGTGCTCACCTCATGTAAGCTTGATAGTCGATGACCCGCAGAGACTCCAGAAGCTCTGCATGTTGTATTAGCGCCTCCTGTAGTGGGCCCTTATGGTCATCATTTGTTACAGCCTCCTGTTCCAATTTACAATTGTTGTCTTCCACCTCTATCAAAGTCTTATGGAGTTCCTGTCAGACGCCCACTGTCGTGCTTATCGCTTTCCCCGAATCACTGCTTTAAAAGCGTCCCACTCTATAAGTCTGTTTGTCGCCGTGTTACTATTCTCTGCAAAATAATGTACAATGGTCTCCGAGAGGTCGCTACAGAACCCTGAGTCTTCCAGAAGCTGTGGCCATAACCGCCATGTGGGCACCCTCCCCCATGACACTGTTATCTCCAGTGGGTTATGATCAGAAAATGTTTTTGGTAGGCATGTGGCATTAAGCCTTTGCATTGCTATCCTGGTTGAGCAGTATATCATGTCTATTCTGGTGTGAAGGTCATGCACTGCAGAGTAATAGGAGTATTTCCTATGCGTAGGGTGCCTCATTCTCCAGACGTCACATAACTCCCATTCTTGTGCCCATCTATCCAAGGCCTCAGCTTGTTTGAACACACCCGCTCCATGTAGTGGCAGATGTGACCTATCTAGGGCCATGTCCATTAACACATTGCAGTCTCCTGCCAGCATCCATGGCTGTGATTTCCATCCCGCCAGTGCCCCGCTCACTATGTCCCAGTATTTATCTTGCTCAAAGTTCGGAGCATATACCGTGCCCAATATTACAGGTTGCCCATCTAATGTACCCTTTACAAATATGTATCTCTCTAGTTTTTCCACACTCCGCTCCTGGCTATAAATGGTACTTCGTGCCGTATCCAAATAGTGGTTCCCCTTGCATAGCTGGAGTAAGAGGTGGAAAATATTTGCCCCCTCCACTTCTTACGTAGCTTCGCTACCTCACTGCTTATCATGTGCGACTCCTATAAATATACTACTTGTGCTCTATGGCGCTGTAGCTGCGCATGTATCTTATGTCGCTTTTGTACCGTTCCCATACCCTGCATATTCAAAGTTATTATAGTGTATTTACCCTGCGCAGTCATTGCAACAAGTAGGTAGCTTTAGGGAGATGCGTGTGACGCCTAAGGAAAGCAGCCTATTTTCCCTTTTCCATACTATGAGACTTTCCCCTTCCCTGAACATCCCAATACTCGGTCTGGTCATCCAACTATACTGGACCACACAACTTAACTGAAACAATAAAAACTCAGTGGTCATGCATAGAATGGGATGCGATGAAAGTGGTGGTGAGAGGCGTGTGCATGGGCAGATTCTCGAATGCGAGGACGGCAGTCTTGAATGATCTGGCGAAAGGGGAAGAGGTATTAAGGGGGCTGGAACAGCAAAGACCTTAGCGACCGGACCTACAGGAGCGATTGCTGGAGGCTAAGGAGGTGGTGGCGACTGAGACTGAACGGCTGCGGTGCTATGATTATAAGTTGTACACCATTAAGGTGCACGCGGAACGGGATAAAGTGGGTCCACTCCTTGCCAAGCTTGCTGATCCAGAGCCTAGGGGGTGCCCGGTCATGAGTATAAGAACAGAGGAGGGGGACATAGTCTACTCGCAATCGCCAGTTCTGGCGCGCTTTCAGTCTTATTACACGGGGTTATATGAATGCCAACTAGAAGCGGAGGTATCTGAGATAGATGAATACTTGAACATGATCCCACTACCAGTACTGGATAGCGAGGATGCGAAGGAACTAGGAGGACCCATAACATTGGCCGAAATTAGAGTGGCTATTACCCAGATGGCTAGAAATAAAACTCCAGGGGAAGATGGCTTACCGATTGAATTCTATGCTAAATTTGTTGACATCCTAGCACCCAAATTGTTGGTGGTGTACTCGGAGGCAGGGCAGTTGGGATGCTTGCCTGAGTCAATGAGGGAGGCGCTAGTAGTACCACTGTTGAAACCAGGCAGAGAAGCGTTAGATGTGACGTCTTACCGACCCTTGTCTATGCTGACGGTAGATTATAAGATCTTGAGTCGTATCCTGGCCACCAGGTTACTGCCGCACATGACCACATTAGTGCATAGAGACCAAGCGGGATTTATCCCGACTAGGAATACTTCGATGAATATACGTCGACTGGTCCGGATTTTAGATAGTGCCAGGGCCTCAGCTCATGGCCCCGCGGTGTTAGCAGTTGATGTCGAAAAGGCTTTCGACAGCCTCGAGTGGGAGTACCTAGATGAGGTGTTACTGAAATTCGGAACCGGAGAAGGATTTCGGAGGTGGACAAAGGTGCTTTACTCGTCGGCGAGGGTACGGCTGGGGCCGATTGTATCTTCGGCTTACCCTGTTTGTAGGGGACCGAGGCAGGGCTGCTCACTGTCACCCCTGTTGTTCGCATTGGCGATGGAGTCGCTGGCGGCGCAGGCAAGGACTGGTGCAATGTACAGAGGGATCGCGCAAGGGATAGAGTCGCATTATATATCATTATATGCTGATGATCTGTTATTGTACCTAGCGGACACTGGACAATCCCTAGAGGGAGCAGTGGATATGCTGACTAGATTCGGGCAGCTGTCGGGCCTTCGGGTGAATTGGACCAAAACCTGTGTGTTCCCATTGCGGGCGGGCACGCCCTGTCCCCCGCTGGCGGGAGAAGTGGTGTGGGAGCCCTCCAGCTTCACCTACTTGGGTGTGCGCATCTACCATGAGGCTGCGGACCTATTAGAGGGTAACGTAGGGCGTTGCGTTCGCGCGCTGAAGGGTTGCATGGTTTTTTGGGCCTCCCTCCCTCTGTCGGTGTTGGGTCGAGTAGCATTATTAAAGATGGTGGCACTTCCGCGGCTGCTTTATTATTTTCGGACACTGCCGATATGGATCCCACAGCGGGTCTTTAAAGAACTGAAGGTGTTGCTGACTGGCTTCCTTTGGGGTCATGGATGACGCAGGGTGGCGTTGGGTACCCTGACTAGACCCAAGTTTGAAGGGGGGATGGCAGTCCCCGACTTTGAATTATACTACCTGGCGGCGCAACTGCAGATATTGACGCAACATATTGCTAGAGAATTCAGGGGTCCTGAACGCGAACGTGGTACTGGTATCCAGAGGTATGTCTTGTCTTATATAGTCATGCAACAGAAACTAGATATGAGGGACCTTACGGTGGAGGAAAGGACGCTTAAATTATGTTGGCACAGGAGTCTGAAAAGAGCGAAACAAGACCGGCCGTATGCACCGGAGATACCGCTGGGGATGCTGACCACGCTACCGCATGGTCAGCTGCTGCTAGAATGGGAGGAGTTGGGCTTGCAGATGGTGGGAGATTTGTACATTGATGGGGTATTGGTCCCCTATCGGACGTTGCAGGAGCAATTTGGCCTGCCGGACGGGAATTTTCTACTGCACGCAGCAGTGGTTGCGGCGATGCAGAGGCATTGGAAGGGAAGGCTGATCGAGCCGGAAGCGACCATGGCATGCCAATACGTGGTGATGGCTGCGGGCACTGTTAAAGCCGTAACTTGCCTCCACACTAGAATGTTAAATGAAGGACTGATGCCACTCCTAGCACTGAAGACGCGATGGGAGGACAGCATAGGCAAGCCCATACCGGACACTGTCTGGAGCCATGTTCTGCGACGGACGTGGAAGGGTACAAGGAACGCACGATTTCAGCAGGTGCATTTCTTCATCATCCATAGGGCATACCTGACTCCGGAGAGGATAAAGCGGTACTTTAGGGTGCTTGACGCAATGTGCCCGAGATGCTTGGCACCTGAGGCTGATCTGGATCACCTGTTGTGGGGATGTCCGAGGCTAGGGGCGTACTGGCTTGAAGTGGGGGAACTCCTGAATGCAGTAACGGATAGGGAAGTAGACTTTGACATGGCGGCATGTCTACTGCTCTGGTTCCCTCATACAAAGAAGATGAAACTCACAAGTAAATTTATTGACCTGGGGCTCATGTTGGCTCAGAGAGAGATAACTTGGCACTGGAAGTCTAAAGAAGGCCCGTCAGTGAGGAGATGGATGAATGAGCTGTTGAAATGGTCAGGATGTGAAAGTGTTATCAGAATGCGACAAGCTACCAGAACTGGCAACGAGAAGTGCTTGGAAATGGCGAGAACCTGGGAAATGGTGGTCCAGGCATTGCGTGACTACATGATAGAGGATGACGTGGAGGCACAATGATTAAACAGGGCTCCATGTAGCTCGAGTGACTGCAAGTGACTCCTGATGAGTAACGTGCTCCAGTGATGGTACGGATCACGTGCGCCCGCGTCAGCAGCAGTTGGGGGGGGTGGAGGGAGGGGGAGTGACTTACGAGGGTAGCTAGGCACTGCGACACAGTTTAGGAGAGTACCGGCAGATGGGAAGTAGGGCTGATCCGTGATGAGGAGGGGCTCCCGAGGAACGCAGGCAGGCACCCGGGAAGTAATACTAGGGGGACCCGGGAGGAGGTCTCTAGAGAGACATAGGTGGGACTGCATTGGAGCGGGTAAGAGCTGTTGACGTTATCCCCATTGGATATCTGTGTCTGTTTGACGGTGCATGGAGGGTGGGATTTTAGGGGGGTAAAAGCGGATACTGCATGGTGAAGCTGACCAAACGCCCAGGAGAGGTGGACACTGTGGCATCTTCTTGAGAACAAAAGACTTGGCGCGCCGCCCAGCCTCCGGGATGTGGGCTAAATGGCTGTGTACAACATCTATGTCACTTCAATTTTTTGTGATGCCATAAGTGTACTGGTTGGCCTATTCTGAGGTCTTGTTTCTAATTCTGCAATAAAAATACATTTACAAAAAAAAAAAACTCAGTGGTCATGCATAGCGCCTTTGCCACGTGGGGGACATCGCTAGCGCCCGTCATGTGGTGCACTCTTCTAACAACAATTCAGTTGAGCTTCTACGGGACCTAGGCCTAATCATTAATAAACATTGCACATGTACCTTCAATATTATATACATTTACCAATTCCTATTGCGTAGTTACATAGCTTATACTTGCGGGAACAGTCAGCCATATAAGTCCTTAATGACTTGCGGGGTCGCAGATGGGAACAGAGCCACACCGCCCTCAGAGTCCGATTCGTGCTTTACTTTTTCTTCCGGGAGGTCTTAGCTTCTACTCCCGGAGTAAGCGTAAACTTGCCTGCAGCAATAAGTGCTTCGATTTGTTCTTTTGCACCTGTTGTGTGGTGAGATATTGCCGTGCAGGAGTCCGATGCGTTCATCGGGCACCTCGTCCAGCAGACATCCCAGAGCTCGCCTTCCTCCTAGCAGTCAGGTCTAAGTCTCAAAGTTTCTTCTTTATCGCTATGGAGGAGGAGAGATGTCTTTGGACCAACATTGTGTAGTCGGGGTATAGGGAGATTATGGTGTTCTCAAAATTTATCGGAGAGGACTCACGGGCTTTTTGTAGTAGAATGTCTCTGTTGTGGAAGTTCAGCAGTTTCACAATCAGGGGTCGAGGCGGGGCTCCCTGCTTCGGACGGACAGTAGGTATCCTGTGTGGTCTCTCTATGCAATATTGCGTGGAGAGTTCTTCAATTGGTGACATGGTCCCGGAACCAATGCTCAATATATCTAGTTGCGCCGTTTACTCCACTTTTCTCGGGCAGTCCAATGACGCGGATGTTATTACGTCGGGCCCTCTCTTCTGCGTCTTCCACCCTGTCTAGCAGGGTAGCCACTTGATCCTGTCAACCTGCGACTGATGCGGGACCACCTTCTTCAATGTCGCAGCGTTATCTTTCACTTTATCCGCAAGGTTAGCGTGATCCGCCCTCAATAAGTTAAGGCCCGTAGTTAGAGTACCAATATGAAGTTCTATCGCCTTCCTTGAGTCACGTACTTCCTGTAATATGAGATCCAGCTTATCCACAGGCACAGGCGCTACTGTCTGTGAGGTAGTCTCTAGTCCTGGTTTATGATTCGCAGGGGCCGCCATATCTGGGACAGAATCCGTTTCGCCCTGGTCTTGCTGCTTCACTCCCTTATGGCCCATCATGCAGGTCACTCCAACAGCAGGCTGCATGTGTGGAAAGGGACCCACTTTACAGGGTGCCACTCTTTGGGATCACCTATGCGCCTCCCCAGCACTTTTCACAGCTCCCGCACTATAGCGCCACTGCCCTCTCTCCGTACTCACGCCACTCAGAGTCACTCGGCGTACCGTCTTGCACTTTGTCTCCCACTGCGCGGTATATCTGACATTGCAGCCACCCTGTTGCACCACGGGTCGGGGAGCCTCAGTTCATCCACAGTGGCCACGCAGTAGCTGTAATCCTTGTAGTTAGGGCTCTAGTGCCTTTACTGCTGCGTCATTCACATTCTGTGCCCCCTATAGCAGACACCAATAACGCGTCAGGTCCCGGCAGCCCAGGGGATCCCATGCCTCACTGGCCCACTAGTGTCCACCAGTGGCCACTGACCACCTGTCCTACCACAGTCATGCACGAAGGCCTCGCATGTCCGCCTCCGGCCCTACTTGAGCTGTTCCCAACAAATCCTGGGCTATTTATCAACGTTTGCCCACTCCAGCAGTGCCACAGGGGGTATTCCGCTCTCTGCACTCCTTACAGGCAATCCAGTTTCAGGCACAGACACTTCCAATGAACACTGCCGCCATTCGCCTCGCGGCGCCCAGCGCGGCTCAACCAGGGGACACAAATCACTCCCTTGTCGCATTCAGGGGTCTCCGTATGGGTACTTGGTCCCACTTCACTTTCGGCTCATACCTTCAGTGCGTGTATTTCTGCCATGCACCGGGACTACGTGGGGGACACCGCCTGTAGTGCTCCACTTACACGCCTTTCTGCGGTGTCAGAGGGCAGGCTGCTCCTCGTCACCGGCTTCGCGTAGCCGCTGAGCTCGCCTCGCCGGTACGCCGCACACGTTGTGTCCTCCTCGCGGCACCTGCTGCCACGTCTCCACATAGTTTCGCTCGGCAGCAAGGCAGTCCCGATCTCGCCGTTGTGCCCTCCAAACGCAGCTGAAGTCACACCACCTCATGAGCACCGGGATCTTTTGTCTAAGTTCCCGTTCGGCCTTTCATGCTTAGCTGTCTGCTGCGCCATGAGGCCTCCAGGCACACCACTTCAGCAGCGTTCGATATTACGACTTCTCAGTGGTACCGGGTCATCTCAGTTGTCCCTGCTGTGTACCCACACACTTTTATGGCGCTCCAACAGTGTTTAGGCCGTGCATGCCAGGATTATGTCGGCCCAGGTCTGGAGCTCCTCTAAAGGACAGCCACCAGGCTTGGCTGCTAGCCACGCCCCCCCATTCAACACACCTTTGTAGGTAAAACGTCTTACTTCACAATCCTAAAGTGGACTTCATGAAGTAAAGCGTCTATTTTCCTTATAGGATTCAGTCCAGGCTTGACTGGATCCTAAAGTACCCCTAAACCCTTTTACAATGTCAGCTCAACATGTTGCCAAACAAGTAGTGTACGCCCATGTAGGATTGCTCGGGATGGAATCTTAACATCTTTTTTCGTTCTGAAAATGAGACCCAGTGTTGCACTTTTAAATCATGATCTGCTATTGCACATATGAATATTATACCCTTGCAGCAGCAAAGCTAGCCTACTTCATAGCATCCTTCTGGGACACTTCATTCCTTTTCTCTGCATCTATGTGTGATTTCATGGAGCTGATAAATTGTTGTTTAGGGAATCACTCAGTTCAATTTAGATGATGACAGAGTGTTGATGTTAAGAGTCAAATTCAGGGATCTTGCAGGTGTTGAGAGTGAAGACTGAATCATTCAAAAGACTGCTTCAGCCATGCATCTATGGACATATTTTTAAGTTTCCCTGCCAGAAGCAGGAAATCTGTCACTGATGGTTTCATCTTCAGAATGGGTCTCAGCAGCTTCTAGTTTCTAATGTGCTCAATGACATGTTTGAGTTGCCTGAGGCTCTCTGTAGTAAAGACACTGAGAGGCAGTTCACTGCCCTCACTGCCCTCCAAACACAAGGGAGTGGAGCATTACACCTGGCTCATCAAGGGCCAGATGTAGGTAATTGCATTTTACCGATTCTTAAATACCGAATTTTCCAGATTCGGTATTTATGAGTCTGTAAATGCAATGTAGGTAAAAAATCGGTATTTTTTACCGAATCGGTACAAATCGGAATCGGTCATTCGGTATTTACCGAATCGGTATTTACCGAATCAGTATTTCCCATTCAATCCAATCGGCCTTTTGGCCCATTGGAATGAATGAGAAATACCGATTCGGTAAATACCGATTCGGTAAATACCGAATCCGAAACCAAAGAAAAGTGAAACTGATTCAGGCAGCCAATCAGGTGCCACCACCCTCCCCCTCACTACCAGGAAGTGGCTACACAGGCAGCTGCAACTAATTAGAAGCTTCTGGAGAGGCAGTTGGAGCTGAGCTGAGACCCTGGGCAGCAGAAAGAGTTTTGTGCACTTTTAAATTAGAAAAATGGCAAGCAGCACAGACAAAGATCAGCCAGAGAGGAAGAGGAAACTGAAATTCAGCAGCATGGAGCTGCAGGTCCTTGTTGAGGAGGTAGTGAAGGAGTACAGAAAGCTGTTTGGCAGGCAGTCCCTCACTGTGGCTGAGTCTGCAAAAAGGAACATTTGGCTGCACATTCAAGATAAAGTTAATGCAGTCGGAGTGACTCCTAGAGACACAGAGGACCTTAAAAAAGGTAGTACGACCTCAGGAGCCTGACAAAAAAAAAATGTCTGAACACCACAAGCAGGCAAGCAAAACTGGTGGGCAAACTGGAATGTGGGTGCCATCAATGCAACCGATGACGTTGGGGAAGTGCACTATTTGATAGAACCCTGGCTTTGTCTGGAGCAATTCTGCGTGCGTTTCAGGAAAGGTGATGTAGTGACGCATTCGCTGAATCATGGCCTCTAGGAACTTCCTAAAGAAGCGGGACAGGCAGCTCTGGGATACCCCACCTACCGCAGCAATGACACTGTGGTAACTGCCAGAGGCAAGCAGGTGTAGGCTACACAGCACCTGAACATGGGGTGGGATGGCGTGTGCCCTTGGGGTTGGATGCTCAAAAAGTGGGTGCAGGTCCCTGATCAAGTCCAGGATGGTTTGGGGATGTAGCCTGTACCTTTGTTGTATCTCTGCATCAGTGAGTTAGAATAGGGTATTCCTCTGTCTGTAGACCTGCTCCTCCCTTCTCCAGACCCTCTCTCCTTCTGCCTGTAGCCGTAGCTGCCTCGCAATCACATAGAATGCTTCCATTCTGGTCAAACTGTTGCATTTTGGGCCGTTTTTTATAGCCTGCACCTGGTTACCACCTGCTTTCAATCCATGGTAAATACAGACTCTTAAATACCGATTTTCATGCAAAATCGGTATTTTAGAGGTTACCTACATCTCAAAATGCATTTTTACCATTTCTTATTTACCGAATTGGTAAATTTACCGATCGGTAAAGTTTCCGATTCGGTAAAGTTTCCGACTCTGTAAATTTACCAAATCGGTAAATTTACAGATTCTGTAGTTTTTTGAGCCCCTACATGTCGAAATGCAAATACCGGTCGGTAACGGCCGAAAATCGGTATTTTCGGCCGTTACCGACCGGTATTTGGCGACCTACATCTGGCCCCAAGACTCTTATCAGCTTCACATACGGTTTGAACACCACTGTTGTAAAAAAGGAACACATCAGCGAGGCTTTCATATATGTTGTTTTCCACTGTCAATTGTATTGTCCTTGACTAATTTGTGGCTCATTGTTATCTTTGTGTATCCTAGTGGCTAACTGCAGGCTTTGAAGGTCACAACTTCCCTTTGTTGCAATATTCTGCTTCTTACAAAAATATGAGCATTTGTCAAAGTTCCTTCTGGAAAACTGAATTCTGGATGTAAGTTTAATTTACTGCTCAGTGCAAGCACTAGAAGTTGGCTGGTTCTTCTTATTCGTGATCAGATCCAGTAAGTTATTTTCATTCTGGCTCTTATGACTCTAAAGTCCATTCAGGATGAAAACAGTCTGCTCACTTCTGCTGAACAGAATGTAAGAACTCATTGTCATCTCTGACTAATTTAAGTTATCATCAAAGGCACATTCTTGGCTATCCCATCCGGATTGAGAAACTTGATCTGAAAATTCAACAATTATTCCAGACTTCCTTTTTTCAAGTTGATAGAAAGATACTTATGATGTTTCATTTAACATTGCAAGGGGTAGATGAGAACAACATATACAGAGAATGTAAGCAGGTGTCCAATCTCATATTTCTTAACTATTATTTGCTAATGTTATGGAAATTGCTTACAACCATTCAACTGGTGAGAGTTAAATTAATGACTAATTAGATGGAGTATATAGGAGATCAGATTGAACCTAGGGTATTATATATTTGGAACAAGATCTCGTCAAGTGGGATTTTAGCCCACTGCTTTTTTACACTAAATGTAACAAAATGTAGAAAACACATTGCAATTAACACATAAGTAGTTGTTGCTAACATTGATCTCCTGTGAAGAACAGCATTTTAGTATTGTGATTATACTGTGATTCAAAGGACACATGTTCCTCTCCTTTGGAACTTTTAGCAAGGTGGTACAATAATTTGAAAGACAGCAAGAAAGATATCACACTTAACAGAAAAATAAAAAAAATAACATTTTCCAAACTAATTTTACAGTGTTGCTCTCCTTCATCTATAGTTAGAAAACTGTAGGAAATACACAAGCTAACAATTTATTAAGATGTAAGCCATTAGCTTTATGTGTGTCTTGTTATATAGTTAAACCATTCCCAACAAACGTTTGGAAAAATGGTGGCAAAAGGTTGTATTTATTTCTTGCAATTTCACAAAATGGCTATGTAACTGTAGGCATTACAGGTAGTTAAAAAGACCTGGGTATGAACGTCTATAGGCATCTTCTTTTAATTTTTTTAACATGACCCTTCCAAGAAGCTCTTCACTGTTGCAAGGTGAAGGGTGGACAAAGCAGGCGTTGTACATGCTTTGTCCAATTCTCGCAACCACAAGTCGTCAACAGTAGAGTTAGATTAAAAAAAGGACCCACGACACACACATCATTTTACAGAGATCTCACAGAATCAAACAGCAGGTAGATTACACAAATTGTACATGCTAAGGCCTCCCATGGCATTAGAGTTAACATCATAAAAACCGTTAACAGTATTGATGATGAAATGCTTCCATGTGAGTCATGAAATAACAGCCATAGATGTAACTGCCAACTGGAACCAACACACCAAGATTAGACATAAGCCTCCTAAACCCATCTTGAAGTATAACTCAAATATCAGTTTTCAATATAAGGCAGAAGAAATACAATAATTTTGTCTCCAAGCATCAGCTTTCCAGTTTCAGGACACCCACACAATCTGCTGTCAAACAAAAACGTTTTCTTTTGTATAAATAAGCTAACTTTTGTCATCATCATCCTCATCAATACTTTTTGTTCGCTACATTTCTGTAGCATAAAAGCCCTTAAAATACAATTCCACAAACAGTTCATGATGATGATAAAATGTAAACAACTCATATAAAAACTCAAGGATATTTTGCATCCAATAACTCAATACAGATCTCTTTGACACAGTCATTATATGATTAAAAACATACAGGAAGAATAAAACAGGGCACAACCATGTATAAAAGCCAATATCAGATCACCTCAGTGATAGTGCACATTTAAGCAAATTAGGAACTTGACAGATAAAATGCACCGCATAACAGAGGACTATGTTGTTTTTGTAAAAACAACAAAGCTGGTCTGCAGCGCCTAAATTTTTAATTTTTAAGAAGGGGTAGTAAAAGAAAAATGTTTGGATATCTTAGAATGTCCAAAAGAAAATAATGTGCAAAGTAGATTGGGAGAAAATCCTATCACATGGTCAAGTGCTCGGACCCGCTAAAGCATAACCATTAGGAGAATAATCTACCATAAACTGTAGGAAGTGAAAACAGAATTGAGTCAACACGTACCAGTGTTGTGCATTCTGAATTGAGGATAAATAAGTTGGAAGGCCCTCTTGAGTATGCACCAAATTGTAAGCAATTACCAATGGTTTGAATGTATCCTCCTCCAATCTTTTCTACCTGGCTTTATTCATATACAAGGGCTTTAAGGTCACCTTATTAATACTCAAGCATGAGTCAGGTTCCCTATATAATTCAGGGAGCCCCATCTCCTCACAGATGGACTTAACTTTTGCAAGCCAGGTCATATTAAGGGTGGCATGCAGTTGCAAGCCGTCCTTCAGAATCAACGTATTTAAAACTGTATCCTCTCCAAATGAAGTACCATAATAACAAGAGTGCAAGACTGATTTTATCCTTTTTTTTTGGTCCTCATAGATGCCACCAGATAATGTCAACTCTAGATAGGCTTTCTCCAGGCCACTAGCACAAACCAGCTGTTTCCTCCCTGGGGTCTGTGGATAGCCAGTGGAGATCGCCCAGAGGAAGGTCTTTTCCTGATCCAACTCCCATTCACGATGTAACTTGCCACTTTGGGAGGACAGGACCACTAACCTCTGGCATAATCATTGGACTCATTGGAGGTTATCGCTCAGCCCATGCATTTAAGGCAAACCAGATCTTATTGGCGCTTTCCCCACCGCACAACATATCTAAACGACTAACCGCCATGATGTTTCTTAGACAGTCTGCAAATCTGGTGGGGTTTACAGACTTCCACTCCCTACAAATCTCTCTCCTAGCAATAACAATAACATAGCAAATAAACTGTAGGGTACAATTTCGAGTATCATAATCTGGGGGGAGACCAAAAAGAATCAATCTTGGACTACAAGTGATTGGGGATAGTACAACCTCTTCTAAGAACTCACACACCTCACTCCAGTGGCTCCTAATGTCCGGGCAATCAACAAACATATGTCTGTCATCCGCAGCTGGAAACTTACATCTTGGACAGAAGTATACTTCAGCTGAAAGCTTAGATAGTTTCGCTGGAGTCCAATAAACCCTATATAGTGTAAACAGGTGGTTTCTTTTGAGATTGGATGGTTTTATAATTTTTTGGGAGAGTGTGAATGAGTCCGTCCAAACCTTCAGTACCTCCCCTGCGTTCAGGCCTGGAAGATTATCCCATAACTTGATGGTTTCAGCTCCTAGATTGTCTTTAGCTCCCACAAATATATTGTACCGATGTGCAACCTCACCCTTCCATCCCCTGCCCCTATCGATGAATTCCAAGAGAGGGATCTCCTCATCATTGGCCCAGCGCTGCCTCCCCCACCAGGAGGACAACGGATAAAATGTAAACCTTGTGATAGAGCCCTCTGTTAAGTTCGAAAGGAATTCCCAGCTTAATAGTGTCGAGTTGCTACACAGGTCCCCCCATTTTATAATACCCGCCGCTCTCAGTGGGAGAGCCAGTCGATCTAATAGGCAGTCTGGTGTACCTGGGGAGTCCCATATTGGGGCTTGGGAATGGTAGTAGGGTATATCAAGAATTTTACGTATTGATTGCCAGATGTTAAGTGCTGTTTTTAAGAGCTGACTGATTTTATCCTTGATTAAACTGCTTAACCGCAGCGCGAATTCTGCCGCGGTGCAGCGGTTTGAGCAAGTGGGTGGGGCCGCGTCAGCCAACGGACACGCGCAGCACTACGGAGGTGGTGCTCGCGACAGCTGTTGGCTGACGGGCGCAGCGAAGGGGATAGGGGGGACAAAGTTCATAATATTATTATTGGAACAACTACGAGGAACTGTCAATAGATTTTTCTTTTTTAAATGCAGTTTCTATCCTCTGAATTCCTTGTACATTCACCATACCCCAACTACCCGCCCCATAAGTGGCAATCGCTGCACATTTACTGGCATATATATTTAATAGCTCCCTGATCAGCTTAGAGTCCAGTCTTTTTGTAAATATTTGAATACTATTTATTGGCTGTACAAACATAGACATCCTATTGGCTGTCATAGGTTTCCATATATATTTATTATCTACTGTGAGATATACGAGAAAGGAGTAGGCTCACAAACTTTAGCACTATTAATAATATGGACTGGTCTTTTACTTGGCCTTGCCCCGCAAATCATAGTGAAAGTTTTGTTTTCATTCACAAGTCATGCATAAACACTATGTAATCATCAATCAGGCCTTTCCCCGTTCTAGCAATTAAAACTGTGTCATCCGCTTATAAAGGTATGGGGAGAGACCCAATATATGATATATCTCGTCCTTTTCTTCTATACAATATCTCTACTCTGTTCATGTACAGAAAAGGGGTGAGTACGCACCCTTGTCTTACGCCCCTTCTAATTTTAAAGTGCTCAGTGCATTCGCCGTTTTGCCCATAACAGAATAACAGACACATGCATTGGCATCCCTCTACAATTGTCTTATAAAACTAATTATGGCCTCATCTACACCTAACTCAGCCATAATGGACCAGAGTTTTGAATGGGATACACAATCAAAAGCTGCTGATAGATCCATGAAAGAGAGAAATATTGTGCCAATTTTAAATTTCCCTATAAGTAATGACAAATTAAAACCTTGAAAGAGCGTGCCCAGTCATTTTTAAGCCACATTGGATGTCTGTTAAAATGTTGTTCTCAATAGCCCAATCCTCTATTCTGTGCAGTAAAATACGCTCCATCACCTTTACTGTTGAATCTTAAAGGGATATGGGCTTATCGTTTTTTGGCACCGGGTCAATGCCTTTTTTTAAAATTAGACATTTTCTTGGGGGAGGGGGAGCCTTAGCGATAGCAATAAAACATTAGTGAGCAGTAGTGCCCATAGATCTTTTTATTTGGTTATTGAACAGCGTGTATAATATACAGTAGGCCCCCTATTAGGGGCCAAGGCGGGCATCAAGGATCACAAACGGTACAAGCATTTTCCATAGAGTAAAGGAACATCCCTTGGAACTTCCCACCACCCGCATCCCCTTTCCCCCCACGGAACTGTAAAAGGTACTGTGACCTCAAGGAAGCATATCATCACATGTTACAGTTTTACAACAAGTGACAGTCCAAAGGTTAAACAGAGCAAGAGCATCGGTTACAGCGTCTATTGCAAATCAGGGTTTCCCAGAAGGTACACAGATAGCGGAGCACAGAAGTCTTTAGGGCGTGAAGTTTCGGCAATTCCTCGGCATAGATCCCAAGTTGTTCTTTGCAGTAAAATAAATCATGGACCCACTTTTTCAATGTTGGGATGAGTTTAGACCCACAGCATTGCGCCACCGCCCTCTTAGCCAGTAAGGTCGAAACAGCCACCAGTCTGCGGTTGCGGGGTTTAAGATCCTTTGCCCAGCCTAATAGGCAAACCTCAGGAGTACATAGCACAGGTTCTGATACGTTCGTAAGCATATTCATGACCTTACTCCAAGAAGTGTATATTCCCCTGCAATTCCATGCGAGGTGCAAAAAATCTGCATCTCCCTGCCCACAGCGAGCACAGCAAGCGCTCTCCTGCAGAGCAAAGCGCATCAGTTGAATCCGGGTATAGTATAACTGGTGCAGGTATTTAAAATGGATGATGCGGAGGTTACAATTTGCTGTTAGGCGGCCAGTCAGGGAACAGCAGAACTTCCACACATCCAGGGACAATGAAGTCCCCAGTATCGCCACCCATTTTTTATATGAAGGTGAATCAAGCTGTTCTCTTTCCCTAAGGGACGCATTATATAACCTCGTGATCAGACCTCTGCGATCCTCACCTGCTAACACCGCCTGCACACCGACAACAGCTTGTGTTCAGCCACGTAATCAGGATAGATGGTTCTGATCGCCTGACGCACATGCACATAAGTGAAACCAAGCATCAAACCCCGGTCCCTATGTCAGAGAGCGACCTAAAGTGCCCATAGATCATGAGGAACATAAATACATCCAGTGGGACCCCATCTGGGCACAGGGCCTTGCCCATACTACTGTCTTTCAGTGCCCTATGCACTTCCCCTAAATGAAAACTCAAAGTGGTAATCTGCCCTGCGGGGCCCCTGGCCATCTTCCGAAGGGTCCTGATTCTTGTTCTGAATAGTGTATATACAGGTGAAATGTTCCAACTACTTATCTTTATGAATATGGACAGCCATAGTGGGGTCGGAGGATTCCTTAAAGTAAGAGGGATTACGTTTGTCTTGAAATGCCAGCTGTTAATTTCCAGTAAATAAATGCTTGGCACGTTAAAACCAGTTTGCTATTTTCACCTGGAGCTCATATTTACTTCAGCCACACCTGTAGAGTTTCTAACTTTTCAAACTTATTTATCATGCCATTCGACAGGTATTTTTACCACCATTACCCCAGGGCCAACATTATTACACTGACAACCAGAATTATGCTACTAATGCTCACAATATATTTGGCATAGGCATCATTATGCGAAAGCCACCAAAATGTCATGGATTGCTGCAGTAATGTCAAGAAGGCCCTTAATATGGTAAAGAAGACCTTTGTAATACCAAGTACCATGACCTCCATTATCCTGAGACTGCTGCCAACATGTCAGTGATGGGCATCGCTATGCTGAGCTGTCAATATGGCATTTTTGGCTAATGGGGGTGCACATTGTTGCCACAGCCAGCATTATGCCAGAGCCCTTTGCAAATCCCCTGAATACCCCAACAGAGGTGATAGCACTTTAGCAGGGACAGGCTCCAGAAGCTGTTAAGATTGTAAGCTTATCGACTTCAGGTCCCTAACTCCTCTGTTCATGGCTGAGAGTGTGAAGCAAAAAAAGGGGAGGAGGGTTTATATGGGCAGTCCTTTCCTCACTGTAGTGTTTTCTACATGCACAGTGCAAGTTGAAAGTTGAAAGAGGATGATGGCTTAGGTGCCCTCCAGCTTCAGGCAGTGTGCATGCGCAAGAATGTCATTAATTATGACAAGAGTTTGTGTTCAGATCCTCCGCTTAGCTAATCACAGACTGTGATATAAATGCCCTAATTAGCCAGCCACCACTGTTCATAATGAGAAATGACATTGATACACTTTCACTGACAAAGTAGTTTGATTTCTTTAGGCAGCAGAACTTTCTTTTAGTCATGCCCATGTCTGCTATTAAACTCTTCCAGTAAAATTTATTTAAAATGGGGTATGATGTTTGTAAAGAAGCATGAGTTCCCACGCCATCTGGACAAATTCCGAATTTCTACACAGTGGACACATTTACGGTAGAGGTTTTGTACCAAGGTGTACATTCCAAAGGGGATGATAGACAGAGTGTTGAACATTGCAAGCACTCACCCCCAGTCAACTGATCTCCGTCCATCATCCCCTTTGGTTTTGCTTTGTTTGCCCTAAGTTGGCATGCCCAGACGTGGGTCCCTTGCTCACGTTGCCCCTGAATTCAAGATAGCCTGGCTGATGACGGCTGATTAGCCAGAAACCGGTCCCAGGATGCTTGTTTACGGTCCTGGGAAGACATGGCTTGGCAATTCAGGCTGGACTGTTCCCATGAGGCACAGGGTCAGACTGATTTGCATATGGCCATGTCTGAACTTGGGTGGCAGAGTGAGCTAAAGAATAATGATGGATTAAACCCAGATCACTTTACTGGAGGTGAGTGCTTGCAAAGTTCAAAACTCCGTCCATCATCACCTTTGGTTTTGCTTTGTTCGCCCCATAATATTAACACATGCTATTCCACAGTATAGTATTACATAACATTACAGTAGAACATTATAATGTTGGAAACTCTATAAAATACAATGGAGTGGCTCATGGCTAATAATTGCTATAAAAGCCTTCTGCTCCAACATTACAATGTTTGTCTTTCTGTTTCTCCATTTTAAATTAGAACAGTCTGGTTTCAGTGGGTGTAATATTTATATAACCTTATAACTCTTTAGTCGCGGGATACACTGTTTGTTATAAGCCATCTCCTTCGTTAAAGGCCCGCATGTGTGGCTGGGGCCTGTAACTTAGGTTTACGATTTTTAACAAATGGTACAGTCCTCTAAAGCTGTTTTTTTGCTATATGAGGTAATGCCACACTCTCATAAACAAGCAAATAGTAGTTTGACAAACATTTTTATGCAAATGTGTTGTGATGAGTTGCTCAAAAGTGCAATTATGAAAGTAAATTCTTCATCTTGATTCACAGAATACCATTAGGTGGAATTTCAAGCTTGAAATTTGTACACAGCAGCATAAAACCTGCCAATGAGTTGGATTTTCTGCATGTTTAAATTTAAATAGGAAATGACGCAGAGAAGATTTATCTGCATAGAACAGTATTTCCCCCACCTTATGTAAAAAACAAATACCTGTATATTTAACTATATTATTATAAAAAATACCTCAGGGATGTAATTAATTTCTAGAAGCCACAGCGATGGGACCACACTGATCAAGTATAAGAAGATTGCTGGCGAAAACCTGTTAACAAAAACAAAATGAGAATAAAATTATGTATGCAAAAATATATGTAAGGGGGGACATTTACAATACATACATACACATTCATTAAATGCAGAATGAAGGATCATCAGGGCAAGATTTTATAGTGTTAATTCTGACCTCTGGTAACTTTAAATTAAATATTCCAATTTCATTGTGGTTCCTTTATTCTATGTGAAGGCCTATTTAGAAAGTGACCCAAATTCCCTCTTTTGAGGGCAACTCCAATTAGACAAACTGAAAACCACAGGCACTTTCAGGCTGGGTCAAATCAAATTTGCATTCTATCTTGCATTACATTTAAGATTGGGTTCTGGAATACAGATTTGTTGATTCTATGTGAAAAAATAGACTGGAAATATATAAGTTCGAAAAATGTATACATAAAGCAAACACACATCCCCCCCATCAAAAAGCTGATCCTTTTTAGTTCTTAAATATACCCATATTCACTATCTACCTTTTTAAAAAAAAAGAAATTTTATTAGCATAATAATTTTTTCGAGAAAATCCACAGTACACCACATGTGATAAAATATACATAATCAGTTTGATATTCGAGGGTATCACATCTTAGGGCGCAATTATGATGTTGTTTAGAAGGCCTCTGAAGCGGATTTGGCTTTCTCGGATCTGATTCGTAGCCCTTGTTTCCGACAGAATCGTACACAGGTCCGAACGACCAAGTATGATGTGAAAATCGCGTACGTGTTGACCGAATCCTTTCCGGACCCGAACCGCTCCGTACGACTCGTTCGTAGCCGAATAGTGCTGCACAAATGAGCCGAATTCTGACCAAGCAAGTACGATGCATGATTCAGACAGCTGCTTCACCTCAGTCTCAGCAAGACCAAACAGCTTTTGGAAGCGTACGTTGGGGGGGGCGTAGCAGGTCCCCCTTCTCCTGGGGCTCTCTGAATCTGTCATAGGGGTGTGCCAATGGGTCCCCCCGATCCAGGCATGCACAGTGTGTGCCCGCCGCAGGGTGTACGGTTTTCTCCACCCAAGCCTTTTCTGCTATCGGAGCCTGCGTACGCGTCTGTACACGGGCTCCCATAGAGTTCAATGGGAGTCCGAGCGAACCGCGTCCGTAAGGATATGGCAGCATGTTACTCGCTCGTTGGGACTCCCAGAGCGCATTTTGCTCGGAAAGCCCTCCGGGTCCAAGTCGTAAGGAGAGCTTTCCAAGCGAATCATCTTTAGACATCTTATGCATTACACTATCCAGTCAACAAGATGACATAGTATTTAATTGATTCTTTTTCTAAACCTGAAATTATGTTAGCTTCATTTTTATGGTTGTGGTTATACCTGTGCTGTCTATGTTGGTGTACAGTCATAATATCGAGTCTTTTATTTCGACTGGACAGAATATCGAGTAAAAAATATAGAATGGACATAATATCGACTAAACATAATATAGACAACAAAAATATCGACTAGAGAAAATTAATATCGAATAGAATGGACATAATATCGAATCAAAAATATAGAATGGACATAATATCGACTAGACATAATATAGACAACAAAAATATCGAATTTAAGGTAAGTTAATAATAATTTTTATTTTTTGTGTAATATAAGTCTGTAGCGGGTTGTGGGTTTATAGGGGAATAGGGTGGGAAGTAATTTAATTCTAATTAATTAAATATGTTAATTTATTTATTGATATATATTTAGAATTAATTGTTAATTAATTATTAATTGGTAATTAATTAAAATATAATTGGTAATTAATTATAATTGATTAATTGATAAATATTTTAATTTTAGTAATTTATTTTCTGTAGCGGGTTGTGGGTTTATAGGGGAATAGGGTGGGAAGTAATTTAATTAATTAAATATGTTAATTTATTTATTGATATTTATTTAGAATTAATTGTTAATTAATTATTAATTGGTAATTAATTAAAATATAATTGGTAATTAATTATAATTGATTAATTGATAAATATTTTAATTTTAGTAATTTATTTTCTGTAGCGGGTTGTGGGTTTATAGGGGAATAGGGTGGGAAGTAATTTAATTATAATTAATTAAATATGTTAATTTATTTATTGATATTTATTTAGAATTAATTGTTAATTAATTATTAATTGGTAATTAATTAAAATATAATTGGTAATTAATTATAATTGATTAATTGATAAATATTTTAATTTTAGGGTTCAGGGTCAGTTTTCAGTTTTTGGGTAAAGGGGTATTTTTAGGGTTCAGGGTCAGTTTTCAGTTTTTGGTTAAAGGGGTATTTTTAGGGTTCAGGGTCAGTTTTCAGTTTTTGGGGTAAAGGGGTATTTTTAGGGTTCAGGGTCAGTTTTCAGTTTTTGGGGTAAAGGGGTATTTTTAGGGATCAGGGTCAGTTTTCAGTTTTTAGGTAAAGGGGTATTTTTAGGGTTCAGGGTCAGTTTTCAGTTTTTGGGTAAAGGGGTATTTTTAGGGTTCAGGGTCAGTTTTCAGTTTTTGGGTAAAGGGGTATTTTTAGGGTTCAGGGTCAGTTTTCAGTTTTTGGGGTAAAGGGGTATTTTTAGGGTTCAGGGTCAGTTTTCAGTTTTTGGGTAAAGGGGTATTTTTAGGGTTCAGGGTCAGTTTTCAGTTTTTGGGGTAAAGGGGTATTTTTAGGGTTCAGGGTCAGTTTTCAGTTTTTGGGGTAAAGGGGTATTTTTAGGGTTCAGGGTCAGTTTTCAGTTTTTGGGGTAAAGGGGTATTTTTAGGGTTCAGGGTCAGTTTTCAGTTTTTGGGTAAAGGGGTATTTTTAGGGTTCAGGGTCAGTTTTCAGGTAAAGGGGTATTTTTAGGGTTCAGGGTCAGTTTTCAGTTTATGGGTAAAGGGGTATTTTTAGGGTTCAGGGTCAGTTTTGGGTTTTTGGGGTACAGGGGTACTTTGTAAAAATAAAGTAAAATTACATTTAAATTAAATTTATTTAATAGAATTAAATTATATTAAATTATATTATAATATTTTTTATTAATTTATATTCAAAAAATTATTATATACTTACCAATACTTACGTTGTAATGGTATGCGTTGTAAAGGTATATGCGTTGTAAAATCTTGCGTTGTAAATGTATGCGTTGTAAAAGTTTTTGCGTTGTAAAAGTTTTGTTGTAATGGTAGGCGTTGTAAAAGTATGCGTTGTAACGTCATACATCCCTGAAGTGGGAATAGTAATTTTAACCTCTACGCTATCCAGCGCTTTCCCTACTGTTGCACCCACTGGAGTGGGAGTAGTAAATTTTACCTCTACGCTATCCAACACTTTTGCTAATGTTGAACTCACTATAGTTGTAACAATAAATTTTAAACATTTTCTAAAATGTTATATATGTTTATTTAATAATATGTTTATATATATATATATATATATATATATAATATGTGTGTAATTTTTGGTGATATAATTTTTTTAATTATATAAATTATTTATTAAGATTAAATTTTTTTATTAATTATTTCTAAGTTTATATTAAATATATTTATTACTATATTAGTTTTAACTTAATTTTAAGACATTTAAAAAAATCGATATTTTGACAGTCTATATTTTTGTAAGTCGATATTTTGGAGTCGATATTTTGGTACTTACCTGTTTGAAGATAGGGAGTCGATATTTTGTCAATCGATATTTTTGACTCGATATTTGTGTATCTCGATATTTGTGTCGTCGATATTATGTCAGTGATCCGTCTATGTTGTGTTCGTTTTCCAGATTCATACAAAATCTCGGTGTGTCACCTGCAGAGCTCTGTTTTTTCCTACACACTTTTACTATATGCTTAACAACTATGTTATAAACAATTATAACAATTAAATGCTACTAATTTCTTATTTGGGGGCCCTCTTATTGTTCCAGTCAGGATATGGTATTCTCCCCATCTATTGCTATCTGTCTGACTAGCCGGGGGTGGAGGAGGGAAAGAGGGGGCAGCGAGAGGATGCCTGCAATCCCTAGGGGAGTAAGGGTTTTGGATTTCCACAGCCGCCAGCCTGCCTATCTTTCGCCTTTATTCTGAGAGTCTCATTTGTGCCAGGGATTTGCGCTGTTTTGTTACCTTGTCTTCTCTGATCAATGCCCTCGACTCTGTCCTGGCCCAATTCGAGAGTTCCTTTTCTAAATACCTACTCATGGGTTTCTCTGCGAGTTCCATTTGAGAGATATTTATCTTTTTGCTAGCACTAGAGCTAGGTCTATGAACCTATGCCCAAGCTTTTGGGCCTTTGGTCTGGGGTAGAGCCCAAGGAGGCATATTTCTAACTTGCAGTCAAGCGTGCGCCCTAAGACTCAGTTCAGGGTTTTCATTATCTGTACCCAGTACCCTCGAACACCCGTGCAGTCCCACATCATGTGTAGGAAATTAGCATCTGCTTCACTACGGCGTGACCATGCCCTATCAGCAGTCCCATACATGTTGTTAAGTCTATGGGGCGTGAGATATCTCATATATAGTATGTTAAACTGTATAAATTTGAAGATAGAGTTCCGGGATACTTTTCCAATATTTCCCAGGGATTTTCTCCACTCTACCTCTAGGGTCTATCAATCAGTCCCCCCCCACTTCTCCTGTATGTGGGTCGAATTTACAGTCGATAATTCCATTATTGCTTTATTCAACCATTTCACCAGGTGTCCGGCTGTTCCCAGGGTTACCATTGCACGCAGAACCGGCTGTGTATCTTGTTCATGTGCGTCCCTCCCCCAAATCCCGGCCATGGCTCCTCTAAATGCGTGATAGTTTAGAAATTGTCCCGGACCTAGGTCATGATATTCCAAGAACTCCATTAGGGGCAGAAGTTCCCCATCTTGGTAGAAGTCTTGGATAGTGTATACCCCGGTTACTCTCCAGGTTCTCAACTAACCTTGTGTAAAGAAGCCCCCGTCACCCTCTCTGGGTAATCCCACTATTGGAAGGGCTGGTGCGTATAGCAGTAATTCCCCTGCCTGTCTTATGCATCTATCCCAACATTACAGGGCCACCTTCAGCAGCACTTCCTTATGCAGGATCTTAAATTTGGGTCTTAAAATTCTGGGCAATAGAGTTTCATGACGGGATTAAACACCAAATGTTAGTGTCCTGTGTCCCAGTCCGTCCAGCCACTGTGCTAACCATTGAAGTTGTGCTGCCAGGTAGTACGCCTCAAAATCTGGAGCACCTAGCGCCCCTGAACTCAGGGGTTGCTGCAATGTTCTAAGAAACACTCTGAGTCTCCCACCATCCCAGATCAGTTCTCTTAAAAGACTGTCCAAATCCCTGAACCATTTCCTAGGTATCACCACCAGCAGTTTTACAAAATAATACAACAATTTTGACAGCATTACCATTAACGTTTCTGTTCCAATCTTAACTTATATTCCACCTGGTTCTCCCCCCCCTTTTGCTGTGGCTGCCAAAGGCGCAGAGATACTCCTCCGGGAGTCGAATCTAGCGCGATACAAACCCGCAAATAAATAAATAAATACATTTTGGAGAGCGCCAACCTCGCCATTACCGGAAACCTGAGCGTCTGCTAAAATGCCACATTAGTTTTTAAGGCTCAAACCGTCCTTCCCAGGTTACCCTCCGGTAAGTCTACTTGGCAATGGTTTGTAATGGAGATTGGCGACCAGGTTAGTCCCTCTGGGAGGCTGATGTTGAGTCCCGAGAGTGCGGAGAATTCATCCATGAGTTGAAACGCCTCATGTATATCCGTCCCCCCATCTCTGATGTTGAATAGGATAAGTTCAAGTTCAGGCATTTATAAAGCGCGCTACTCACCCAGATGGTCTCAAGGCGCTAGAGGGAGGGGTTCATTGTTTGTCGAATATCCATGTTTTCAGTTCTTTTCTGAAGGAGGTGTGATTCTGAGTAAGGCGGAGGTGGGTGGGGAGTGAGTTCCAGGTCTTGGCAGCCAGGAAGGAGAAGGATCTGCCACCCATGGTGGTTTTTCGGATGCGCGGGACTGCGGCGAGGGCTTGATTGGATGATCTTAGTTGGCGGGTGGGATGGAAGAAGGACAGTCGGGTGTTGAGGCATTCGGGTCCTAGATTATAAAGGGCCTTGTGTGCGTGGGTAAGAAGGCGGAAAGTAATTCTTTTGTTGACGGGAAGCCAGTGGAGCTTTTTTAAGTGACCGGTGATGTGCTCTTGGCGCGGGATGTCTAATATGAGTCTCGCTGATGCGTTTTGGACGCGCTGGAGCTTTTTCTGCAATTTTGTTGTAATTCCGGCGTAGAGTGAGTTGCCATAGTCCAGTCGGCTCATGACCAGTGCATGGGTGACAGTTTTTCTCGTTTCGAGGGGGATCCAACGGAAGATCTTTTTGAGAATGCGAAGGACGTTAAAGCAGGAGGATGATACGGCTTGTCTGGACATTGAGAGAGAGGAGTCTAGAATGAAGCCAAGGTTACGTGCATGGTCTGTGGGTGAGGGTGCTGATCTCAAAGCGGAAGGCCACCAGGAGTCGTCCCAAGCTGAGGGGGAGGATCCTAGGATGAGCACCTCCGTTTTGTCTGAGTTGAGTTTTAAGCGGCTCTGTTTTATCCATTCGGCTACTTCTTTCATACCTTCGTGAAGGTTGTTTTTGGCGGTGTTGGTGTCTTTGGTGAGGGAAAGGATTAGCTGGGTGTCGTCGGCGTAGGAGATGATGTTGAGGTTGTGTTGACGTGCGATGGAGGCGAGGGGACTCATGTAGACGTTGAAGAGGGTGGGACTGAGTGAGGAGCCTTGAGGTACGCCGCAGATGACTTCGGTGGGCTCTGAGTAGAAAGGGGGAAGTCGGACTCTCTGGGTTCTCCCGGCTAGGAACGAGATGATCCAGTCCAAGGCTTTGCCTTGAATGCCGATGTTGTTGAGGCGTTGTATGAGGGTGTTATGACAGACAGTGTCGAAGGCGGCGGAGAGGTCGAGTAGAATGAGGGCCACTGTTTCACCGTTGTCCAGGAGTGCTCGGATGTCGCCGTTCTGTGAGGGATCCAGGGAGTTGTTGGATTCAAGGAAGGCTGCGAGTTGGCTATTGACGGCTTTCTCGATGACTTTGGCCGGGAAAGGGAGGAGGGAGATGGGTCGGTAGTTTTTCAGTTCTGAGGGGTCTGCTGTTGGTTTTTTCAGAAGGGCGCTGAGTTCGGCGTGTTTCCATATTTCTGGGAAGGTGGCGGAGTTGAAGGAGCAGTTGATGACGTCGCGGAGATGAGGGGCGATGATGGAGTCAGCTTTGTTGAAGATGTAGTGGGGACAGGGGTCAGAAGGTGAGCCAGAGTGGATTGAGTTCATGAGGCGAATGGTGTCTTCAATGGTGACTGGGTTCCAAGAGTTAAGGTAGTTAGTTGGAAGGGTGGGATCTGAAGGGGGTGGGATGAGTTGTTCATTGGGAGTATTCTTGAAGCTGTTGTGGATGTCGGCAATTTTGTTGTAGAAGAAGGAGGATAACGCATCGCAGAGGTCTTGGGAGTTAGTGATGTCGTTGGATGCTGCGGGAGGGTTGGTGAATTCTTTGACGATATTGAAGAGTTCCTTGCTGTTATGAGAATTGTTGTCGAGACGGTCCTTAAATGCTGATTTTTTGGCGGATCGAATCAGTTGGTGATGTTTGCGGGTGGCTGTCTTGAGGGAGGTCATGTTGTCTGAGGTTGGTTCTTTTCTCCAATTCTTCTCCAGGGTGCGGCATGTCTTCTTGGATTTTTTAAGGTCATCATTGAACCAGGGAGCCTTCTTGCTGGATGATTTCAGCTGGTGTTTTTTCAGGGGTGCTAGTTCGTCTGCACTGTGGGTAATCCACTGCCTGAGGTTGGTGGCCGCTTGGTCTGGGTCAGTTGCAGGGGTGGGAGTATTTAGGCTGAGTGATGTGAGGAGTTGGTCGGTGGTGATTTTGTTCCATTTTCTTCGGGGAATGGGTTGTGGACGGTTGTGGGTCAGGGTTGTTTTGTAGCTGAAGTGAACACAGCTGTGATCCATCCAGTGGAGAGCTGTAGTGTGATCGAAGGAGATGTGCTTGCTGGAGGTGAAGATAGGGTCGAGCGTGTGTCCGGCTGTGTGAGTGGGGGTGTTAACAAGTTGTTTGAGTCCGAGATTGGCCATGTTGTCCAGAAGGGTGGTGGTGTTGTTGTTGAGAATGTTGTCAAGGTGGTAGTTGAGGTCTCCTAGAAGAATGTAGTTTTCTGAGGCGAGGGCGTGCGGGGTGATGAAGTCGGTGATGATGTCGCTGAATTGAGATCGGGAGCCTGGGGGTCTGTAAATGAGGGTTCCTCTAAGTGTGGTCCTGGGGTCGGTGTGGATCTGAAAGTGGAGGTGTTCGGCGGATGCAAGATTGTCGTCAGAGCAGGTTGTAATTTTGATGGTGTTTCTATGGACGATGGCGATGCCTCCTCCAGTTTGATCGGTGCGGTCTTTCCGAATGATCTTGTAAGAGTCCGGTATGGCTATGGCGATGTCAGGGGCAGAGGATGCATTCATCCATGTTTCAGTGAGGAAAGCGATGTCAGGTGACGCGGTGTCGATTAGGTCCCAGAGTTCGGTTGCATGTCTGTGGACCGAGCGGGTGTTCAGTAGGATGCATTTCAAGTCGTTGGGTTCGGAGCTGAGTGTGGAGGAAGTGTATTTGGTGAGGGTCCTGAAGCAGTTGAACTTACAGGAGAGGCAAGAGAATGGGCCGTGGGTACGTCCTGGGGTTGCTGCGCAGCAAAGTGGGGTGCGTCCGGGGTTGAGGGCGAGGAGAGTAGCGGCATCATAAGTTACTCTGGGGGGTTGGGAGTGGCATAGAGCAGGGGGACGGGCACTGGGTGCGGTCCAGGCGCGGACGGGCGTAGACGGGCTTACCTTTGGCGCACCTTCGGCGCGGCCGTAGCGCGTGGACGCTGCGCGTGTGGACATTCGACATAAATGGAGAGTGGGGGGGGGGGTGTATAACGAGATCATGTGCATCGAGACGTCTAGGGTGATCCCATATCTCTCTCCCATTTGCAGGAAATGCTCCGCCAATGGCTCAATAGCCAGAGCGAAGAGCAGCGGAGACAATGGACACCCCTGCCTTGTTCCTTTATAAATGGGGTAGGACTCAGAGACTAGTCTGCTCGTACGCACCCTTACAGTGGGATTTGAGTAGAGCAGCCTCACTCATTTCAGCTATTTGTCTCCTACCCCCATGGACCTCATCACTTTGAGTAGGAAATCCAAACACAGGGAATCAAAGGCCTTTTCCAGGTCTACAGTGACGACCACTGCATTGGGAAACATCTCCATGTCCGCGTGAAACAACACCTTGCATGACCTCAGCAAGTTTTTAAAGGTCGACCTGGTCGGATTAAACCCATCCTGATCTTCATGAACGAGTCTCTGCATGTGAGGCATTAATCTGGTAGCCAGAGCTTTACTCAGTATTTTAAAATCCAGGTTTAACATTGCCAATGGCCTAAAATCTGCTGTGCCCGGTAAGTCTGACTTGGCTTTTGGGCAGGGGACCACCAGTGCCTCCCTAGTGGACCCAGGTAGTTGCCCCCTCTTCAACAAAGCTGCATAGAGCTTTTCCTGGTGTGGGGCCAGTATAGTAACATAAGTGCAATCAAATACTGCCTGGAGACCATCCGGTCCAGGTGTCTTCCCTCTGGCCATTGCCTTGACTGCTATACTAATCTCTTGTTCCTTGATCTCTGCCCCTAGGTCTTTTTGCACTGCTTATATGTTGTTAGATCAGTTTCATTTAACTCTCTAGGCTTCGCGTACAGTGTGGCACAGTAATCTCCAAATGAATCATTGATCCATCAAGGTGAGAAGAGTGTGTGCCCCCTGGTGTTAATAAGCTAGGTATTGGGGATCCTCTAGTTTCAGGGTGAATCAGCCAAGCCAGCAACCTCCCAGCCTTCCCACCTTCTACATGTTTTTTCCCAGTAAGCACATATATGTAACATTTGAAATCTTTCCCAGGTTTCATTGTAAGTGCTTTTTAGGTCTGATAAATCCTTCCTAGTCTCTATATCATTCTCTGTAACTCTGCCTACTGCCTGTATTTGTGCTTCCAGCGTCTGGAGCTCATTGTTTATTTCTCATCTGGCGCCTACTGTCTGTCCCATGCATTGCCCCATGATTACAACATTAAAGGTGTCCCATTCTATCAGTGGGGAGCTAGCGGTGCCCTGATTTGTTTCAAAGTATATCGCAATGGCGGTGAAAAGCTTCTGTCTAAAGCAGTCATCCTCAAGAAGGCCAGGGTCGAGTCTCCACAGAGGGATGGTCGCTCTCTTCATGGTAGGAGCAAGTCGCAATAAGAAGGGGCTATGATAAGATATGGACCTCCCTAGGTATTCCGACCCCTCCATGTTGGCCGCCAGTTGCTTGTAACAGAGAAACATATCTAGTCTGGCGTGAAGGCCATATAATGGCGAGTAATATGAGTAACTCTACTTTGTTCGTTTTGTAAATGCCAGATATCAATCAACTCCCACCTGGACATCCAGCCACAAAGGCCCATAGCCGCGGCAGCTGCTGACGCGCCTTTCAGGGTAGGCCAGGAGGTCTATCACACAGTTATAGTCTCCTCCCAAAATTACGGCACCCGCCACCAATTCTGACAGTGGTCTAGACAGGCACTGGAAAAACTGCATCTGGTCCTGATTCGGGGCATATATGCTTCCTATTGTGACTTCTCTCCCCCTCAGTCTCCCCTTCACCAATACAAAATGACCCTCTTTGTCTATAATTATGTATGTAGCTTGGGATGGGGTTCCCGGCCTAATCCAGATGAGTGCCCCTCTGGCATATGCAGAGTAATTTTGACGCAAACAGCTGAACACGCCATCTACGTTTGAGCCTATTGACTTCTTCTGTTGTCAGGTGTATTTCCTGAAGCATCACTACCTGTGCCACACTTCATCTAAGCTAGCTGAATATGGTATACCTCTTGGTTGGAGACCCCTAACTTTCCAGGATATCAACTTAAAGCCCTCAACATCCACCATATATAAAGCCATGCCCCATCCACCCCCCTCAGATCCCCCTCCCTAAACCCCTTTTCAATTCTTGAGAGAAGGACCCCAATGTAGCAAGCAGCAGTCCCAAGAACTACAAACCCCACACCCAAGAGAGGACTAGCAACGGCCAGCTGCCCAAACCTGGAACCCAACATTAACTCTCATAGAACGCCGCCTTCAGCTCCTCAGGCTGAACACTTTGGAGGAGGGAGGGAGAATTCACTGGAAAACTGTCAACAACACTTGTTGCTAGAAAAAAAAGAAAAAAAGAGGAAGGACGTCACTTCCGCCCCGGTTCACCAACTCATGAGGGAGATCGGCCATTACCCGACCCAGGAGGTCGTTGTAGCCGGTATGAGGCTAGGTCCAATCTTCCAACAACCAAAGGGGTATCATTCAGACTGTTTCCCTTTCATATAATATCATCTGCTGAACGTGAAGTGATTTGCAGCAGTTACGTGTCTGTCCCTGTGTTTACTCCTGAGTCCGACGACTGTGCGAGCATCTCCGATGATGAACCCATGTGTGTCCATGCTCTTTGGGATGACATTAACAATGCGACAGCTTGTAGGGCGGCCTTCCTATCTTGTGTGTCTGTGATAGGGTGGGTTTCTTTAGTGCCCTCAGTTTATTGGGACGTCTCCGTTTGAGGCCCTCTGTGCGTTTCAGCCTCCAGTGGCCCGTTGTGGTTTAGGCAGGGGTGCACCTTTCCCATATGCTTCCAGCCAGGTCCAAGCTACCTTTGGGCTTTGGCAGAAGTGTGTGGAGCCATCCAATATGATACGGAGCTTCGCTGAGAAGATCGAAGAATATTTCAGGCCTGCCTCTCGCAAAGCCTTCTTTACTTCAATGAAGGATCCTCGCTGCGCATGCACACGCGCCGTGAAATCTGGAAACAGTAATACCTTGCTGTTGTCTAGGATGTAAGGCCCTCTGGTTCTAGACTGCTGTAGTATAGAGTCCCTACCTTTATAGTGTAGTAGATTGGCCACTACTGGTCTCAGGGGCGCCCCGGAGCGGGGGTACTATCTGGCACCCGGTGGGCCCTTTCTATGGAGTAGAACTTGGAGGGGGAGTCTGGTGGCATTATCTAGGTCAGCCATTTTTCCAAGAACACTGTCATGTCTGAGTCCTCTGTTCCCTCTGGGATACCTACTATTCTTACGTTGTTCCTCCTATTCCTTCCTTCTGCATCTTCAGCTCTACGTTTTATTTCAGACACTCTGCTGTAAGATCGTTCAGGCGAGCCTCTCCTTGTTTGTTTGTGTTCTGCAACAAGCTCCTCCACTGTAGTCTCTACCTCTTTAACTCGGTTGGCCCGCTTCTGGTGTTCAGCACATAGTAGGGCCATTTTGGTGTCCACTATGGCAGCAAAGACTTTATCCAGGTGAAGGTGCAACGCATAGTCCATAATCGTGGGATCTCCTCCACTGTTGTCACCAGGGGCCAGAGAGGGCTCCCTCGTGGGCGGCTGGGCTATTCCCGTCTTGCCCTTTTGTTTCGACATGACTACACGAGTCAAAACTTTCCAGTCTCTCGTAGGGTCAATCCTGCCTGGAGCACCAAGAGTCACGACCCCACTGGTACTTGTGTATAGTCCCTGATCACCAGGTCTTCTCACCTCCCTACTTCTGGGACCCTAGGTGTGATTTGCTATTTAGACTCTCCGCACAGGCAACTGGACCAGGACCCAAGGATAGACTTCTCATTGGTGTGTGTGGGCCTGCCTCATAGTAGTCAGCATCTACTGGTCTCAAAAAGTTAATCAAAGAGGTCCCTGCAGGATCCTCACTTGTAGGGTCCCAGCTTCCCAGGACTCCCGACCCAGTCTCTCTGGAGCTTCTCTGTCCCTCTCCTTTATTTGCGTGGGGATTTGGCGGCCCGATCTCCTCCCTACCACCTCAGCAGTCAAATCCGTTCTTGGGGCTCTACCCTCCTCTCCACCTCGTCAGGGGATCAGCCCTCTGCGCCAGAAGCAGCTTGGGCTCTCCAGGTCTCCTCTGTTTTTTCCCTCAGTAGGCACACCACTCCCACTCCCCTGGTCCGCAGCACTGCCAGGGGTCTCATTCACTCGGAGTGATTGCGCACCCCAGCTGTTATTCAGGTGGAATGAGTGCCTCCCTTAATATTATTATTTTGTAAAGCGCATATCTACCCGAAGGCGTCCCACGCTTGTGTCTAGACAGAGGTTTACAGCAGGCTTTGCAACTGGTTGTTGGAAGAGCCAGGTCTTAAGAAGTTTCCGAAAGGGCAGCAGATGGGATTCAGCTCAAAGGTAGGCGGGCATTTCGTTCTACAACCTGCCCACATTGTAGACGAATGATCTTCCTCCGCTTCTTGCCCTATTTATTTTCGGGGTAACTGCCAAGTGGAGATGGGTAGAGCGGAGGCATTTTCAAGGGAAATAAGGGGTGATCAGAGGTCTATTAATAGCTGGGCCACTACCCCAGAATGTCCTATGGGCTATGCACAGGACCTTAAATTTGACTCTGTCAGAGAAAGGTAGCCAGTGAAGCGTTCTCAGGGCTGGTTTGGCTGAATTGTTTTTTGGTACCCCAACAGTAATCTAGCCGCACAGTTCTGAGTCACTTCCTTAACATTGCAACGGTTGTTCCAAGGTATAAGGAGTTTCCATAGTCCAAGCGTGATAGGACCAGGGACTGTATCAGGATCCTCCTGGCACTTACTGGTAGGAGGGGGAGAATCTTGCGCAGAAGTCTCATAGCGCCGTAACATGCTCCTATTACTCTTACCACTTTATCTTCGAATTTAAGGGAGCTGTCCGGCCAAACACCCTAGCTATTTATCTTGGTCTTTGGGGAAGGGGCAGGTCCCAGGCAGTTCGGCGAGACCTGTTTGAGGTCCAGGCCAGAGGTGTTACCCAGCAGCATTAGTTCAGTCTTTCCCATGAAGCCACTTCTTCCAGGGAGTTTTCCAAGTCGGAGGAGTGGTTACGTGGGCCATTAAGGGAGATTACCAGTTGGGTGTCATCTGCGTAGGTGATCATTTTTATCTCGTAAGGCTAAATGATATCCGCCAGTGGCTGCATACACACATTGAATAATGTGGGACTCAGGGAGGATCCCTGGAGGACTCCACAACTGAGTCCCAGAACTTTAGAAGTAGCTTCCCCTGAGAAAACCTGGAAGGTCCTTTTCTCTAGGTAGGACTGGATCCATTTGAGTGCCTCACCTGAGACACCTCTCCTCCTGAGTCTCTCCTCTAGTATGTTAAAGTTCACCGTATCAAACACTGAACTTAAATCTAAGTGATTGCCACTGCTCCCCCTTGATCGAGGATCAATTTAGATTCCTCCACCACGGGCAGCAGTGCTGTTTCCGTGCTGTGTAGAGGCCGGAAGCCTGTTTGTGTAGCGTGCAGGAGGCCGTTCGTTTCCAAGATTTCTGAGATAGCTGAGTGCATTTCTAGTGCTTTAATGATCACTGGAAGCAGAGATATAGGGCAACAGTTACCCAAATCATCCGGATACAGTTTAGAGCCTTCACCATGGCACGCTTCGAAGGTGTCGGGTCAAAGCCAATAGCCATGGATTGATTAATTATTTCAAGCATGTGGGGAAGAATCAATTTTCCTGCTTGTATAGTACCTTGGGTGGTGCTGTATCTAGGGGGGAGTCGGATTTTAACTGAGAGCCTGGTTAGAGTGAGCAGGGGAGTGAGTTGAGCACATAGTTGGTGCTGGGCCGGACCGTGTCCCTTACAAGGATGTCACTAGGGTACGGTGGTCTAGACGGAGTCGATTTTTTACATTTTTTTCTAAGAAAAAGTAGGCTAATTGATCACATCGCTCAGATGAGGCCACAGGATACATTTCTGATCTATGGAGTTCTAGCAGGTCTTTCACGATACGGAAAATTTCTCTGTGGGTGTTGGCTGCTAAATTAATCCGTTCCTCATAGTATGCTGCTTGGGCATTATTTATTTACATCCCAGGCCTCCCCACTTTCTCCGTGCCATCCGATGATCTTCAGCCCTCCGGTCACAAGGGGTCTCTCGTTCTGCACAGTGGGAGTGCGCAGTCTGAGAGTCAGCCCTGTTGTGTAGCTCCGACCTTCCTTCACTTGCAGCACTTGTACTGCCAAGTTTCCTCAGGCAAGGCATAGTATTAGCCTGCCTCGCAGTCCATGAGGCCCCCGCTCCTGGCCACAAACAACACTTTTCCTCACCTCACCACTTTTACTTCCTCACCTCACGGCAGAGGCGCAACTTGAGTCAAATTTCGGGGGGGTAAGAAAAAATTTCGGGGGGGGGCTGAACATTTAATCAGTAGGCAGAGTGGAGCTGCAGGGCCTCTTAGAAGGGGCGAACCAACTGCAAGGCCTAATTAACATTCAAATGGTCTTTTAAAGACCTGTGAAACGTTCGGGTGCGGCTCTGTGTGTGCCCGGGATCTGTCTCATCCCGGGCTGCCACACACGACAGGGGGGGCTGAAGGCCGGTGAGTTCAATGGGTGTTGCGTGCCTGCCTCACGGGCCTTAGGTGCATTACTCGATCCTCCTGGTGCGTGTTTCGTCCTTCCTGAGCTCCGGTTCCGACGGTTCTCTGCTATGAGGCTCCATTTCTGGTGCAGGAAGGAAGTCGCCTCAGCGCCTTTCTCGGGGGTGTCTTTCTGGCTTCCATGGCTTCCGCTGTCCGTTTCACGTTCCCCGAGTGTACTAGACCTGCATCCCCGGCAGTGATGCCACCTCTCCAGGCGATCAGCCCAACCAATCCATGCCTGCAAGGTCCAGTCACCGTTCGACCGGAGAGTCTCCTTGGATGCCGCAGTCTTGCTTTCAGCAGCTCCGACCTCGAGGTCTCCGCCCTGGCAGTTGCTTTCGTTTCACACTCTGTGCTCTCACCAGCCTGTCGGCCTCAGCAGGGCCACCGCTCTTCTTCACTCCACCTCACCTCCGGCTTTAAAGTCCAAATTTCTTCACAGCCACCCTTGCACGGGCCTTTGGGGAGTTTATTCCGTCTCCTCCTTCAGGCAATTCCACCCCGTGGCACAGATAATTGCAGGATTTTCGTCAGGCCGGGATGGAGCTCATCAGCTACGGTTGCTGCCATGCTGCTGCTACCGGCCACACCCCCACTTTCTACCTCATTTTTAATTCAGATGGACTCAGTTCTTAACATTATGGGAGAAAGAGCTTTGCACTGAAATTAGATACATGGTAAAGCTTTTGCAGGGAGAAGATAATGTATTGTCAATATTTTAGCATTCTATATTTTTGGAGGCATTCTTTTTCAGTCTATGTTTTCACACACTATTACTATAATGTTCTTCATGATTTAGATATATATTAAAAAATAGGTGTAGTGAATTGCACCTAATACATTAATGTTAGGATAATTCTAAACTGAGAGCTGGGTTTCAAAAAGTCAATCAACTGTTTAATCTTCATTTTTATAAAATCTAAACATAGTCAAGGCAAACTACATTTCTGTAAATACAAAATGCATACCAGTGTCTAGGAAATAGGGAAAGAAGGGAAATACTCAACAAAGCCCATGATCCATTAAGATAACATATCATTTATATATATGGATTCCCATCACTCACCATGCCTGGTGATTGGCTTCATCATTTGGGTATCCTTTTGTAAAAGCTGACATTCTTGCTCTATAAATATCAGAGCTTTAGGATGTCAAAAGGTATAATAACCAAGATGAACAGAATGTAATGAAGTGTATGGGACAAATATGACAGTGCAGTGCAAACGTGAAGTGAAAAGGTAAAATTGATGCGTAGACAAACTATGAAATTTTATTAGTGTCTGCCACGATCAAGAGTTAAAAACAATGTGAAGGACCAGTTTTAACAAATAGCCGTCCTAAACAAAAGTGACCACTACCTTTTGTCATCCTAAAGCTCTGATATTTATAGAGCAAGAATGTCAGCTTTTACAAAAGGATACCCAAATGATGAAGCCAATCACCAGGCATAGTGAGTGATGGGAATCCATATATATAAATTATATGTTATCTTAATGGATCATGGGCTTTGTTGAGTATTTCCCTTCTTTCCCTACTTCCTAGACACTGGTATATATTTTGTATTTACATGTTAGTTTGGAGCTGCATATTCCAGCTAGTCTTTAAACTTTGGCCACCGACCCTACTGAAACTTTTTTGTGTGTTTTTTTTTAAACTACATTTCTGGCCTGGTATCAGTAACAATATATTGAGAGTTCAGTTAACAGATATATTGTACTGAATTTCCTGCAATTTTCTCAGCAGCGGCCCGTGCAGGTAAGAGCGATGGCCGAGTTGGGGGCATTCAATAGACTACGAGGGCAAATTAAATAAATAATTAATTTTCCCTCGTCGTCTGTCGATATCCCCTCTCCACCCGGTCCCACGCCCCACCACTCTTACCTGCATGTGCCGCTGCTGAATTTGCTAAATATAAAAGCCCATTGGACAACATTCAGGGGATAAGAAACTAGAAGTAAATATAAGTGGGGAAAGAAAGAATGCAAGAGTCTGGTGACATTTCACCTGCAGGGGCTTTCTTGAACATATTTCCTATTTAATTTGAAGCTCATTTCAGTACTTGATTTAAATGTCTACTCTTAGGCCATGATTACTAGAGTCTCAGAGGTGATCGCAATATTTATCATACTCATAAAATATGATAACCTTACTACAGAATTTGGCAAATAAAATAAACTAAATCTATTCTTAGTTTTCCTTTACAGTGGGAAGTTACATTTGGGTTTTGGTGCTTTCTACACCAAAATCAGCATGCACACAGTAATTCAAATACTTTTTCCCACACTATAATTCAGCATAATGGACTTGTGTGAAATGTACCCTCCAAAGAAAGTGCGGAGGATGCATTTTTTGGGAGTTTTCCCAATGCAGAAATTGAGTGTATGGCCCCAAAAATATTGTTGTGCAAAAATATCACTGTTAAAATATCAACATAAAAAAGATTGACTTAACACACCTCTAATATGCTGTACCATAGAAGTGATTATAAAAATATGGTCTAAAATAGCGATATTATATTAGCAAATGTCTAACTATCAATGTATCTATCTATCTATCTATTGATCTATAAAAAACTATTTTAAAATGTAAAATATAAGTTTCATTATTATCCAAAATATATTTTTTACAACAGATTCGTAAATAAATTCATATATATATATAAATATTTAATTCATTATTATCAGTATAAATACATCTAACTTATTTTTTAAGGATTAATAATAGAAATATTTTTAAACTCAAATAGTTTATATTCGATTTTTATATGCAACTAGAAATCATTTTTTACATTAAAACAAATATAACATTAACAATAGATTTAAAAAAATTAACAATTTGAACATGAATCATTTTTAACAATTTTTGTGACTAAAATAAATGCATAGGTGATTTTATGTATGGGGATTTTACATTCATACAGATACTACTCATAAATCTCTTTGCGAATAGCAAACAATCGTAAACTTACACAAAAGTGTAAGTTTACCTTTGCGAATAAGGTCCACTTCTTTAAATATTAAACCATTGTAAAAAGTAAAATAAAATAAAACAGAAACTACTATTGATAAACTCCATAAACATTGAAAGAAGCTCAAAGATTTAAAATACTGAAAATAAACCCAGAACAATATTCAATAAATAAAGAAATATGTAAAAAATATACATTTCTATTTAGCAAGATGAAAAAATTCAATTAATCTAACCCCAATCCAAACAGTATAATAAACATAGCGCAAAGTAAAAAATATTTAAAATACAGTAATATAAATACAATCCAACAAAGATTAAGGAAAATGCATAAATGGGTGTGACGGTCAGGGGGCAGAATTTCTATTCAAATAGAAATTTGGGGAAGGTCATATGTTTATTTGGGGGGGGGGAAGGTTCACTGTTTTAACTCAAGTCCAGCTAACATTTAAGCACATGCATTTATTCAGAGGGGGTTATATTTACTACTCTAACAGCAGACCTGTGACTATTGCAGAAATTGCAAACATTTGACGGAAAGAGGTAAAATATGCTATTGTAACATCAATTCAACTAATATTGAGGGAAATGCATTCACTAGAGGGGATGATTTAAAATTCTAACTTCAGTCCAAGAAATATTGTTGAAAGTGTATATATTCTTATATTCTGGGGGGTTGGATTTACTATTCTAACTCCAGTCCAACTAACATTGGGATCGGCTTGTGTTAAGGATGGTTAGTAGGACTACGTGTCGCCGGCTTGCATTTCGAAATATGCCTCACAAATCGAAGGGAGTATGGTGCTGTGGTCGCGGCCATGGACTTGGGTAACTGCCATTCAGGACTCAGGACACAGTTACACATGTGGGATCGGCTTGAGTTGAACAGTTAGTGGTACCATGTGTCGCTGCCGTTGCATATGGAAATATGCCTCACTCAACGAAGAGAGTGTGGTGCTGTTGTCAGTGCCACGGACTTGGGGTCACTGCTATTCAGGACTCAGGAAACAGTTACACATGTGGGATCGGCTTGTATTAAATAGGGTTAGTGGTACCAGAAGCATTGAGACTGTAACAGCCTGTGATGGTGCTTGGTGTGGAAGGCCTCACTGGGAGTAATGTGTCTTGCCTACTGGACTGCGTCATGTGGAATCGGGACTGTTTCTGAATTGTGAGTCCCACTGATGACATCATCCACGTGAAAATCTGATGCACCTCATCAGACCCTAATATAACAATTGATATACCCACTCTAATATACAGACTATAATTTTTGAAACCATTAACACACCAATACCAGTTAGTACATATCCACTCACTAATTTGTAGGTCTGCACACACACACACATTAACTCATTCACCCATATCGTCACTCATACATACAGTCAGCCATCTATCTATACAGCATTATCATATCCAGTCACATATCTATACAGACACTCACACATCGCCTCTCATTGGTAGAGTTATTCACACACCTAGTCAGTCAAGAAAATAATCAATCACACTTTCATTTAGTCACCTGTACAGTTATAGACATACCAGCTCACTTATTTAAATATATACTAACACATACTTACACTCTAATACAATAACTATTACATGCACACACTGATCCATACAGGCATTCTGACAATCACTCAGTCTCACATATACTCATTTATACACTCCAACACTCATATATACTGCTTTTTACATATGCATTTACTCACACATGTACCGCTGAGGCATCCATTCACTCACCAAAACACTCATACACACACTCACCCAGCCACAGAGCCCTTCACAGATATAAACTTGAACACATATACCCAGTGAATTATCCACTCACATATCTATGCACAGAGTCGCACTCCTCACCCACCCATACTGATACTCAGACAACTAATCAATAGCTGATATAGATCCTCATTTAGCTGCTAACTAAACAATGCAACCACTTACACACCAACTGACAACCTAAAGTGTTTGAATGTCTGTATCAGATGGTAACAGATGTATTAAGCAAGACATAATTAATCACTCAGTTATACAGTCAGTCACACACCTACTTAATCATCCATCCTGACTCTTATACACCCATTCGTTCTTCAATGCACCTTGGCACATATATATATATATATATATATATTCCGAAAGTTGTCGCTTTGGCAAAGGAACAGTTTGCCAACAGTGTCCAGCAACAAAGAGTCGACCCAGAAGTGCTGGTGCAAGGTGATTTTTAATAACGTGAAGCCAGCGCTGCCGCCATGACGCGTTTCGCCTCCAGGGAGGCTTGATCACATGACATATATATATATAAAACATGTTTACATTTTATAGAAACACATATTCACTGGATGATTTCATCAGTGATTTCATTTGAGATGTCATCAGTGATGTCACTGACCATGTCATGAATGATGTAAGAGAAGTGTGGCTCAATGATTAGAGCGGCAGACCCTGATGCAGAGGTCTGGCCTGGGACCAGGGTTCAATTCCTGCCTCAGCTGGCCTCGGCTGGTCTCGGCAGATCTTGGGCTCATAATTCCCCCGGACCAGATTTCTCGCCTCAGTGCCTACTCTAAGCATGGGTCCCACGCTGCAACTCTGGGCAATAGCTTGCTTAGTCTCCACAACGGCCCCCTACAGCGCTGGGGATGCCTGGTTGCACCCTGGGGGTGCCCAGGAGTGGACATTTCACGGGGAAAAAACAGGAAGGGTTCCCTAGCGGTATGAGTACAGCGCCAGGACACTCCGTAGTATCAGTGCGCTTTACAAATACGTCTACATTTACATTTACATAATATGTGACGTCATCAGCAGTGCATTGCGGGGGCGCGAATTATAGTTAGCTCAACTAACTATAACTGGGGAATTTGTATCGTTTTGTATGAGTGAAATGTCCAACTAACTACAACGTTCCTGAAACCCAAGGCTTTTTCAGAGAATATATAGTTCGTTAGTACTGTCGTTGATATATCACTAGGTATTAAAGGTGATGTATTTGCCTTGTCATACATCACTAGGAAAGTGTTTATTCGTTTTTGATATTGGCAAGCAATATTAAGTCATTTAGAAACAGTTGCTCACACTACCAGTCTTGGGAATGCCTCACTTCTGAGACAGACAAGAGTAGTGACATAATCTGACTAACAGGAAAGGTTTCTATCAATTTCTGCATAAGATTGTTATCTCCTTTTTTAGGTAAGAACAAGGTTAATACTGTTGTAGAAGCTGTACATGTAACGTCTGTAGCATGTTTAAGTAGGTTTGATATAATGGCAAATGTAACCTAAAGAAATTCTTATGGAATGGCTTCAAAAGATGTTACGGCAGTGCCTTCTTCAACCTTTGTCTATCTCTAGGCTGAGAAAATAAGGGAAGGAAATCGCCCTGGTTGTATAGCCAAATGAACGTCTACACATATAGGATTGATCCCTTACAATGAGAGATGCAATGTAGCTCTCTTCATTCTGATTTGTTTCTATTGGGTTTTTTATATTCTTATTGGGAGTTAATCTAATTGCCACTCTCCCTTCACTGCTGTCACGGCATGGCTGCCATATTTTGTCCACAAAAAATCAATTGCACCTCAGCACTTACGAAGTTCTTTTTAGATTTTTTTCTTCAATATTTCCTTGCCTTTATGCTGCTACTTATTTTAGCCTTTACTTTTGGAATGGGGGAAACGTCAGACTATATTTTGCTCCTTGGAATTCAAGGGACCCCCCTAGGCATCAGGCTCAGCTGCTCATACTCATGCGAACATATTACAAAAGCACTTTTCAGTCTTTTTCGGGCACTACCCAGGGCCGTCTTAACATCAATATAGGCCCTCGGGCAAAGCAGTGCACTGGGCCCTGCCTACACAACTACTCACAGGAATAAAAATGTATAACGGAAAATGAGTGTTAAAATTCTGGTCTGCATGGGGCCCCTATGCTAGTGGGGCCCCTGGGCAACTGGCCAGCGTGCCCGTGCATTAAGACAGCACTGCCCATATTGCCATTCATTCTGCAAATGTTGTTTTCTGCTACAGCTTTCAAGGGTGTGGTTGTATGTGAGTGGTATGTCGTCACACTGCTGGCTCCTCCCATGATGTCCTCATCTTCTCCCTATGTGCTCGTTGTCTCAAATGTGCTATTGCTAGAGGGCCAGCAGATCCCTGCACATGTTCGCTGCCAGGGGCGGCTCTAGGCTCATGGCGGCCCTGGGCAGGGAGAGTAGGTAGGGGGCCCCAGGAGAGGGGGTCTGGACGGGGCGGAGCCCCCCGGAGCTCAGGAAGGTGTTTTAATGGCGTGGTGGCGGCCCCTGGGGTTTGGCGGCCCTGTGCAGGTGCACAGCTTGCACATGCCTAAGGCCGCCCCAGTCGCTGCCCATGCATGATGTTTAGGTTCGATGGCTTTTGAGTGTTCGGAGGTTTGCTGAGATGCAGCCATTTGTTGGTCCTCAAAATGTCCCAACATCGAAACACTGCCACACTTTAACAAACTGATAAGGCTATCCATGCCCAAGTAAACAGCTGTTAAATTTATAAAGACTATTGAAACATCACTTTGGTTACATTCCAGTGGCTTCTTCAGGAAACAAAGGGTGTCTGAATAATGCCCTGGATTACCCAGCAGTCCCTGCAAGCCTTAACCACAGTCCTGACATCTATGCCTGCAGGCTTTGAAAGTTAGCATGTTTCCTTCTAAAGTGTTGTTGTCTGCATCCCTAGACACACAGCTTAAGTTACCAAACCACACTACCCGGTGTTGCCAGGGGCGCTGTAGACCATCTTATTTCTGATCAAATTTAAAGACTATGACCCTCATTTATATGAGATTGGGACATACACCATGAGCAGATTAACTTTCCCTGTGATGTAAAAAATACAAGAAGGCTTATGAAAAACCATAAACAGGTGACATGTTCCACAATGGAAACTTCCAACAATTTTCGTACATTTAGGTGTGTGTGCTTTGGGATTTTTATTAATCCTATAAACTTCTGAATGTACTCAATTCATAGAAGTAAAACAAGGAGCACATTTGTATATGTTTTAGCAACTGGGCCCCGATGCTGCATGTAGCTTTTTAGTGGACAGCCTCGCAGTGCAGGCCTGGCCAGCTGTCTACACAGTAAATGCCACAGCCTTATTTGGGAAGCAAGGTTTTGCAATATTTGAAATTTGTCACTCAGAGCTGGTTCTTTAGCGAATTATGTCATTCCTAAGTAACATTTTAAGGTAGTGATTCCAAGTTGTGTATGTATGCTTTCTCAACATGTTTGACTAATGCATGAGTAAAAGCGATTGCTAAACAATATATCTTTAGTTCAACGAATGAGGTAGAGAAAGGCATTTATTTCTGGTGTCATGGGTAGCGTTTCTTTAACCCCATTCAACTACAAGTAGGTATGCTCAGCAGGTGGAATAACAAACATGTTGGTAGGCCTCACAACCATGCCCAAACTCAACCCCCAATCTGTTGATCATAATTTCCCTATTTAGGGTCTGATTATGAGCTAAGGTGCTTTTTATCAGCCCAGATAAATAATACCATGAGGTACGTTATTTCTCGGGTGCGTTAAATAACCCCTATTACAGGTTCATGGGGAATAACATGCGGATTTAGGTGTTTAACGCATCAAAATCCTCATGTGTATCGTAATTCTCATATGGTTTTCACGGTTATATTTCAGAAGGTTTAACTGGCCGAAATTTTGAGAAGGTTGAGTTATTTAATGCACTTGATAATAAACAGATGAGTTAAATACCTTCAATCTCGCAATTCCGACCCATGAGTCAATAGGAGTTTACTCATTGTTGGAATATTACAATTAATTTGTAATTAGGCACTTAGAGCATCATGGGCTATCATGCTTAGTTTACTCCAATGACAAGAACGTTTCGTGCGAACAAGAAAAAGTGCAGCATTTTTAGAAATTATTAGAAAGCTACAAATACATTTAAGGTTCACATTTAAAAGAAAAAACTTGCAACTAAAACCTAGTGTGAAGCGACAAAGAAGGTTTGTAGAGACCTGCTTGAAAGTCTGCTTTTGGAATATATTTATAGGGTACTTTTTGCGTAACCATTTACTAAGTAATGGTTCAATTACTCTCTATAGATCGTATGATTTCATGTTTAGTGTCATGTTTTAGCATAACGTTCGAAGAGGATTCCATTTCCACATTTGATGCAAATGCTATAATTTTGGATTTCCAAACACTGGAGTTAGAGTAGAAGAGGCAAAAACTGCTAATAAGTCGTTTTTTGGTTTATCAGACTGCCGCCAGCCCTTGGCATGGAAGTGAGGAGAAGTAATTCAAACCTTCCTTTAGGGAGGCACTGAAAAGCCACTGCTTCGAAGTATATTTACCCTTCAAAGCCATTATGTCATCCATCCACTCTACCCACAATGAGACCCTATGGAATTCCAATCGAAGCCCATTTTAGATGTCTTCACATCTAGCAGGGGCTTCGATTGGAATTCCATAGAGCATATTATCAAGCCCATTATCGCCGCTTTATCAGCAGGTTTCTGCCGATAAAGCGGCCATAATTTTATCTCCTGTCTTGATAATATGCCCCCTTATTCAGCAGGCCTATCCTGGTCCCTGTAACTGGCCCACACTCCATCGTGGTAAGCCTGACCTTGTGACTTTGTCCCAGTCCGGCTTGAAAAGATACTCCTTGTTGGCTCTTTGTGCTTTTTGGCCAATATTAACTTAAATCTTTGAAATTCAATATCTTTGGTTTCCCTCATTGGATTTTTGTCATTTCGGTTATGTTTAATTTATTGAAATATACTTTATTTTTCTAATTTGATGTGGGATCTCTTTGTGTGGTGTTTTCACTGTTTTTACTGTTTGACGTGTTTCACAAATACTTTACACATTGCCTTCAAGTTAAGACTGAGTGCTCTGTGCCATGCTACCAGAGGGTGAGCACAGGTTAATTTGAGGTTTTCTGGTGCCTAATCCTGACTAGGACTTTGGCTTCTGCTTGACCAGAACTCATAACCCAGTCAACCAGAAACACAATTTTTAAATGTGTCAGTCTATAAATACCAAAATAATTAAATACATTCCTATCCCGGTTAAGGTTATGTTTTTAGGGTTCCCATTTTCCCAGACTATTTCTTGACCAACTTGTACATCAGCCCGGCTAAGGTCTTACAACAGACAGCCTATCAAGATTCATGAACCTACTGCTTGTGAATATTGAAAATCTTAATATTCCTGTTATCTTGCAATAAGTGTGCAACCTAATAGCACTCCACAACAAATGAAATGCCAGACCAGTATGCCGAGCGCAAGAGAACTGAGAGGTGTTTGGCCTGTGCTGCAATGTGTAGGATGCCCTTAAGGGGTGCTAGTGTGGAGTTTGGGAGGCCATGGAGCAGAGTGTTACCACAGTTAGATTTTTGTGCAGTTTATATTTTGTGCATTATTAATAGTGTGCAGAAAGTGGATATACTCTCTAATTTACATTTTTACATTGACATTGGGCTATTGCATTGGAAACATTTAAAATGACTTGCAAAAGTGCATTTTCCTGGTTAATGTTCACTGGCCCTAAATTAGACCTCAACACCTTCTTGCTCAAAATTAAGGTCTCCTCCGGCATGCGCACCGTTCCTCATTTCTGCAGGATAAAGTCAAGCAAAGTTATATTTGTTTATTTCTATTAAATACACAAAAGGTGGTGGGAGGAATGCTGTCAATTTGTCTAACCACAGACAATCGCTCGGGGTAGCATCCCAATCCATTATTTTGCTCCCAGTTCCACCTCAATTTGGACCCAGTCTATCTGCAGTGTAAATATAAAGATGGTAGAAACTTCCAGTCTGGTTACCCACGGTATTCACCACCAACACCTCTTAAGTTAAGGCTTAGATACCTGAAAAACTCTTCTTTGAAATGCTAGTTTGAGACTAGATTCCTAGAAAATTCTGCTTTTAAATTCTGGGAGTAGCTGTCTGGACTCAACTAAGATGGAGAGTTGACCAACAACTTATGCAGGAAATGGGAGGAGAGAGGCCACAAAGTAGGTAACTGAGGTGGGACAAGCAGGAGAAGTATGCTTTGTGCCACAGTGAGATTTGTGCCACTCCACGTGGATAAAATCCATGAGCCACTGAGGAGCCATGACTTCACGACTCAACTGTATGCTTCTACGGTCAGAGAGTATTTGTGAACTCATGTCTGTGAAGCCACAAGGTGTTACGAGAAAGCACCTAAGTGCCATGAGATTGTGATGCACTGCAAAAGGTTAGACCACATTCAGAAGCTCAACATCATCAAAAAGTAAATTTTCTGTGATGAGAGATCAGTGCCAGCCTCTACAAAATGGGGTGGACACCTAGTCATTTAGTCATTTGGATGGTGACTTTGAGGCAGGATGCAAGGAAGAACTTCCGACCACTGAGTCCATCTATATATGAGCTCAGCTCCCAGATCTGTACTGACATTGCCTTTACTTGATCTGCTGGAGATGCAGATCCCACTGCACACCAGCTAGTCAGGCTGATAAAAGGATCACTGCTTCTCCATCATCATGGCCATGCAGTAAACACCCTGTGAGCAGTGTGAAACCCAACATATGGTACGACCTTTGTCAGGATTGTGGACAACACTAAAGCTATTGTGAGCCCTAGAGGAAGCCGCAGTAGGGTGAACAGTGTACGAACCCACTTTTCAGATGAAGAAGAACTGGGGCGTGATTCAAACCATACTAGAATGACTCCCTGAGCTTTCTCTCTTGGCCCACAGAATCCCACTGACTGTGGTGTAAGAGCATCTGGCACAGATGTCCCACACAAGGGTGGCTCATACCACTCTCACGATGAACTGTTTCTTTTTGCAGTAATGATAATCTCCTTAATAATTCGTTTTTTTTGTGAAAACTTTTATGTATTGCATTTTGCGTGATTTATAGGAAAGTGCTTATTTTAAAAGACCAAGCACTGACTGGAGATTTCGGTATTGACCTGTGTTTGTGGCTCATTGAGTCCCGAAATTGTAACCATACACCTTCTCCCTGTGTAAGCCATGGACAGGCTGACTCAACTACGCTGAAAGTCAAGTGCTAAAGAAGTGTACTTGGTGATCAGTTTTGGGACTTATAGTAGTGTTAGGTCACTGGACATTAGTGGTAAATGGGACATGTTTATATATTATGGGCCAATATGTGGCCTTTGTAAATTACGGCTCGCAATTTGCGCTCCATTGCGAGTCTCAAATTAGGAGGCGCAATTTATAATGTACTACAGTGTCAGAGACAAAATGTGAGGCTCATGAACATTAATGAGCCACTCGCAATTTGCGATCCCATTGGGAATGGCTGGCCCTCCCAGGGATGGTGGCCTGCTGGGTTCAGCAGCCCTCCACGTCTGTGACTGTTTGTCAATACAGCATTTTATTTTTAAGTGCAGCCCTTTTTCCTTAAATGAAAAAGGGATGTTTTAAAAAAAAAATAAATGAAACGTTTTCGTTACATTTTGAAGGGAAGGAAGTGGTCCCTTGGACCATTACCAGCCCTTTAAAATATTTCAGACCAGTCAGAAAGGGGAAGGGGTTCCCTAGGGACCCCATCCCATTTGCAACTGCATTATCACCCTTTTAAAGAGGGTGGTAATTTGCGTTGTGTTTTGCGATCACAATTTCGGTTGCAAAACATTGGTACATGGCTTGTGACTTGCTATTAGGAAGGGAATGCCCCTTCCTAATAGCGAGTCGCAAAACAATAATCTGCGAGTCGCAAAACACTAATTTGCGAGTCGCTAATTATTTGCGACTCGCATGTTTGTACATGGCCCTATCCGAATTAGCATGCGCAAACGGGTCGCAAACCTGTTTGCGCACGCTAATTCTCATTATACATCTGGTCCTATGTCCCTAGTAATCCCTGACTATCTAGGGCTGCTGAAAAAGGTTCACACACAAAATAAATTCCAAATATGTTTCCCATATGTTGGTTTTGAGATGCATGGAGGTGGGTAGAAATGTAAAAATGAGTATACTCGAAAAGTATCTTTACTGAAATTTTAAGAACATTCTTTGAGAAAATCTCCTCACCTCACTGTACCCTTGCAAAACCTTTGCAAATCTACTGATTTGCTTGGTTTGTGCACGTTGGTGACCGCGAGCGAGCAAAATGACATCCCGGAGAGACTTTTTCCTCGTTCGCAATCAGCAACACCAAGTTGCCGATTGCGAACGAAGAAAATAAACATCCCGACGAGATTCTCAACGAGGGGAGGACAGATTTCTCATTGCGAGTGGTCGCGTATGCTCGCGACCGCTCGTGATGAGAAACTATCAGTCCGTGATGAGAAAGGTGCCGCTCGAGTAGAAATCTACTCGAGCAGCAGAAAACGACCGTTTGACCTGTGCAAGATGCGGTTTCCACTGATTGCACAGTGCGGACAAGCATCCGGCACTGTGCAATCAGTGCAAACAGCATTTTGCACAGGTCACTACGCAGTTCGCGTAGCTACGTGTAGCTCGCGTGGTGCGAAGTGCACTTCGTGTAGCTATGGGTAGCGCTACTCCGCGAACTATGTCCAGGATTACTAAATTCCATGTATTCCGTGAATTTGCTCTGTTACAGAATGGTGTTTTACATAGTTTAGCACAAGCAATGCACCATCAAGTGCACATCGGAACAAGTGGATGATTTTGTGGCCTCAGATGTTGAAAAAACTGATATGCCTATGGAGCAAATATAAGGCATCAGTAGCTATGAAGGCTTAGTTACCTAGGGATTCTGGAAGGATGCCTATCTTTATTGCTGTAGAAAGCTCATTGCTTCACTTTTGGGATGCTGCATATCAATTTTCTTTCATTTAAGTTTTCTAATAAACTGGTAGAGATCGATGCATGTCTGTGTTTAGTCCCAACCTTTGGTAGGATAAAAAGTTAGACCTATTTGCAGCACTGCAGATTCCATGGTAGTTAGTTGGTGCTCCAGCAGGTTCACTATGGTCATGTTGTTCAAATTTACTTGTGATTGCCGCCTCTCTTGCTGCTGGTAATCCGTGGGTGCTCTGTTTGATTTCCTTCCTTTGCCCCCTCGTCTGATCTTGCTCCTATTTGTTTTGGAGGCCATATGCATAAACTACAGTCTGTTTTCCTCCCTGGTATGCCTCATGACAGTATCAACACTTTTCATGACAGGATAACCAATGAACTTAAGAGACTGGGGAAACAACTCCAACTTGACAACAAACACCACAATGTATCTCTTAGTGACTGGCAAGCGATAGACTAATTGGCCAATGATGAAAATTTCATCATACGCCCCTCAGATAAGGGTGACAACATTGTACTCCTGGGTAGAGACAGTTACATTAAGGTGGCAATGAGACTAATGAAAGACAAAACCTTTTACAAGGTAATCAATAAATTCACCTACGCTGACAGCACTTTGGCCATTTGGGATAAATTGACAGACTGGCGAGACTGTGGTCTCACTGATTGGGATGTGTACTGTTTTTAAGGAAATAATATCCCAAACTACCCACGTTGTATCTTCTACAGAAGGTACACGAGTACCATCAACCCTCCGGGCAGATCAATAGTGTCCTCAAGAGACACAGCCTTTGAGAACATATCCAGGTATCTGGATTCCATACATAGAGATTTTGTCACCACCCCCTACCAACCTATCTTAAAGACACCAAAGATTTTTTAGGTAAAATCTCAGGCCTGGAAAGGGGCCAAGATCTTTGTTTTATGACGTTAGATATGGGCCCCTTATACACGGGCATTGACCATGAAAAGGGCATTGCTGTTGTAAGCAATTCTTAAGAGCCAGATCCATCAAATGTTGAGCACACACCAAAATGATTGTTGAAATGATATGAGACTGCCTGAACAACAACATCTTTTTGTTTAATGGCGCCCTCTACTACCAAATCCCCAATACTACAATAGGAACATATTTTGCCCCCTGCCAAGCAAATCTTTTCCTGGGTTGGTGGGAGCAGCAGTTGGGTGAGGATACCACTTTGACCCATGACATGGACAGAAGAGTTCTGTGGCTGAAGTACATGGATGACCTGTTTATCATCTGGAAGGGGTTGAGTACCTCGGCCACAGAGTTCCTGTTCAAGTTAAACAGAAACACACCTAATTTAGTGTTCACAGACACCACAAACAACTGCATTGAATATCTCGATATTGTTGTGGAAATTGATAACAATAACATACATAACATGCTTTTCAGGAAAACCAAAGCTGGTAATAGTCTCCTCTAGGCTCTCCTTGGGCACTCGGCCAACCTGAAGTGGAATATCCCTTATGGAGAGCTTCTCCAGGCTAGGAGGAATTGCAGCACAGATGAGGCATTTTGAGCAGAACAGAACATCATGCTTCATAGATTCAGAGAGTGGGGGTACCCGTAGTGGGTTTTGACGAAAGTAGTCACAGCTGTAGATACCATGCAGAGGGATCATTTACTGTTTACCAACACCATTACTGAGATAGAAGAATCCACTCCACGACTCATACTCACATTCAGCAACAGCTCTAGGACGGTTAAACAGATCCTACTCAAAAACTGGCCCATTCTGAAAAATGACCCAGTGATTGGGAGGGATGTAGAACAGCACCCCAGTATCACTTTACGCAAAACCAAATCGTTCAGAGACACTCTGGCCAAGAGTGACATTACACTGACTAGAGGGGTGAGTCACCACAATCTCAAAGGCTGCTAATCCTGCTGTCAGTGCACAGCTTGCAGAGACAGCAGAATTACTAAAATCTACAGCATCTTTAATGGTAACACACGCAATAACCACTAATTTCTTACTTGCAGCAAGAATCATGTGGTTTATGACCAGGTGTGTCCGGTTGATTTGAGACACATCGGCAGCACTATGTTCACAGCCAGAAAGAGGATCTTGGAACATCTGAGGCCCATCGAACACAATGACCCCAAATACACCATGGCAAGGCAGTTTCCTAATAAACACTGTAATGACCATAATTTGCTTAGTTTTTTCATCATTGAACAAATCCCCATGGGCCCCGGTTGGGTGGGAAAGAGTTCTGAGGTTGAGGAAGAGAGAGTTACAACGGATTATTGATCTTAAATCACTTTATCAAGAAGGGCTGACTCATGACAAGAAATTGAGCATCCATTTGTACCATGACTAAGGATGATGTTACAGTTGTCCATTGCTTTTAAAGTCTTTTGAAAGTCTTTTCTGTATATTTGCTTTTCATTTGCTGGTTACTGAACTTATGTGCGGTACTCTTGTAAGGGTGGTCTTTTGCATCTCTCAGTACTAATCGCAGAGTATTTTGATTTTTTTACAGGAGGAAAGGAAGATGCACTCAAGGACAAGACACTCACCTTTACCAACTGTGTACCCTACCTTATTTTTCAACTACTGTCACTGTATTCTTTCATGTTTTTTATGAATTTGTGCTTTCCGATGGATTTGAAAAAATAAATGTATATGTTTTGCTTATAATTGTTTCTGTGTGGGACAATGATGTTATATAAAAATTGATGGATATATTACCTACTGTTATATAAGTTTATTGGAGAGGTTTTTCTATGTTTTTTGGATTTCTTTTCCCTGCCTCCTCTCCTAGTATTTAGCCTACAGGGACCCTATCTTGTTTTGACTGTATTCTTTCACGCCTACAATGAGACTTGGTTGCACCTTTTTTCACCTTTTATGACACGTTTTGTACATATTGAGCATGAGCGGGTTGCACCACAATGGTATGACTCTTAGGCACAGCAGGTGTTAGTGCCACTCGATGTCTTATGATTGCCTTGAAGCTCCCTTACTGTTGTCAGTTTATCATGAGCAACTGATTGGTAACCACTGCCCATGGTCATGCAGACACTACCCTACGACAACATACCCACGCACTATGCGGCCTGTTGTGTGTGGATCTCCCTTTCCCATCATGGCCATTGCAATTTCCCATCATGTTACAGCATCCCCATTAGGGCTATTGGGGCCATTTCCGTTCCGTCTGGAGGCTCCTAAATCTATTGCATACTCTGGAGCTGCATTCCCCTCACTGTTGCCACGCTCTCCCTGCTCGAGCCTCCCATGACCTTGTACTCCCAGTCCCTGTTTCATGCTAGGCTGCCAGCACCTCCTGTGCCATTCTCCCACTTACCACTGGATACCAGTTAGTCCACACCCATGCCTGTTGGGGGACCCCGGTCTCAGTCACGCATTGGTTGCACCCTGCAACCACATGATTATACCGCACTGGGGACACATGCTTTGAATCAGGTCTCTACAGGCCCGCGCCTCCCTTTGTATGGTCAGTCTCTACTCATTAGGAGACAATGTCGGGGTACAGGTTCTCAGATATCTGTATGTGACAATGTTATGTTTGCCACGCACCCATGCACAGCATTGCATGGTCAAACGTACTACGGTGTCAATTACACAAGACTGACCGATTGTTTGTTATCTTTGAGTGTTATTTATCTGCATACATAAATTTAAGATTATTGAGTCGTACTGATGTAGCAACATATCCCAATAATTTGTACAATGTACCCATGTGGACGTTTGTACAGCCTAGTGAGTGATGGCTCCGCAAGTAAAGCCCTACATATTATGTTATCATTTTATTTTTCATTTGTTATTTACTTAGGCATGGGAGTGCACTCATGAATTCATGATATAGATGACGCATATTGATGTGGCAACTTATTTTGATACAAGACGAAGCTATGTATTTCTTTATGCTTACTTGTGAAGTCCAGTGTTTATCTTTATTACGTTAGTGTACTCAAACACTGTGATTCTCTATACTTGTACATGCGATCAAGGCCACTGAGCTGGCCGAAACATGTCTTGCTGGAAGTACAGCGATTTTATACTGGTCCTCTGTGTGAGCGTCTTCTTGAGGTGTTCGACTTCAAACTTTGCATATATATGTGTGTTCATGTATAAATATATCCACAATGTTGTTTACCCTTCACTCTTATTGTCTTGACATTTGTACAACTAAAAAGTCTATATCCTCGTATTCTAGTGTATTTGCATTACATTTAGCATTTTTTTACACAAAACATATTCTGGCAAAAATCTATTCTGGCAAAATAATTTGCACTGCAAAAGACATTGGGCATATGTACAAGCCCCTCTCGCCATCACAACATCACTTTTATCGACGATGTGGTGGCGATAGGGGCTTACCCTTATTTACAGGGAAGCGTTAAGCCACTTAATGTGGCTTAAAGCTGCATTGTAAATAAGGGCCCCTTTCATGCTATGATTAGCGTGAAAGGGGTAGGCAGGGGGTGTTGCAGAGGGCATTCCACCGTAACACCCATTGATTTTGACACTTCCCCTTATGTACAAGGGCAGCCTTGGATTTAGGCCCAGATCTCTGTACTGGTGTGAATGTATGACATTGTTCTGCATTTTGTCCATCAACTGTTGTTTTTACATGGAAGGTAGCACAAAAATTGAGACCAAGTAAAATCTGGTCTGAAGTTGGCGAAACGAGGAGAAATGCATTATTTCTCCTTGTTTTTGCTTTTTCCATGTGTGCTGCTTTGTGTAGCACAAAAGGAAAAAGCAAACTGCCATGGATTGTTTATGTACAGGAAGGTTACCTTTCCTGTACAGACACAATCTTTAAAAAAAAAATGTGATTTTAATGTGTGCTGCATGAAGCAGCACACATAAAAGTGACAAAATGGCATTTTAGTATTGTAAATGTGCAGGAAGGGACACCTTCCTACACACAAAAAATCCTCTCCTGCATGCAGACACCCTTGCACTATGGTGCAAGGGTGCCTACGTTGGCACTACACTGCTAAGTGTAACGCCATCGCAGGAGGAAATGCAAGGCTGCACCATATTGTTGTAAATATGGTGCAGCCTTGCTTTTCAGAAGTGGCGGAGTGAGGCATTAAGCCATGACGGTTAATCCCTCACTTCGCCACTTCTATTGTAAATATCCCCCATAGTTTGCTTTTAAAACAGAGTTCTTGAGTAATACATGAGGACTCTGCGTAAAAAAAAAAACTTTGAAATTAATATGACAAAAAAAACTATTTACCAAAATATGTTTGCTCAAGAAAATGGAAATTATATGCAAGTACACTGGAATACGAAGAAATTGAGACACTTGGTAAAACATATAGGCACCTATAGAACCTTCATAGAGTATATATTGAGCTTTCAGAAAAACATTGGGATGCTGGGACAGACCTCAGAAAAACCGTGACTGTCTAGGAAAATCCAGGAATTTTCACGCTAGAGTTTTGTTTAGGGGCAATTTTGACTCATCTAAGGCAGCGCAGAGGGTTAATATGTCAGCTGCAAAGAGTTTGCACTATGCAGATCACAGAACAGTGTTTTATGTGCTTAGCTCATAGCTCAGTGGGTTACTGCTTTTGTCACAGAGATCCTGTGCAGTTCATAAATTTCAATCGAATCTAGGTTAGAAAGTAATGTTTTTTCCAGTATTTCATTATTGTAATTTAGCTAAAAAGGGTCTGTTTGAGCATAAATAAATTTTTATTACTAAACTCAACCCTAGCCACTGTGCGTTCTGAACCCTAAGTTTGTGCTTCCCTAGATCAAGAACTCTTAAATATTGCCTACCAGTATGGATGACAAGTGAATCCGGCACCCTGTAGTCTCTTTTGTCTTATGTAACATTTTCTATACACTGATTTATGTAAGTATGATTCATTGTCTCTGTATGCATGTGTGATGGTAAAACACTCTGAAAAGCCTATGAGAGGAGCTATAAAACAAATGAAATACATGTGAGAGAGGGGCAATGAAGAGATGAGAGGCACTTTTGGAGTGTGATAGTGAGGGAATCCAAGAGCAACTCCAATAAAGTTGGTTGCATCCTGGTGCACTGTAAGGTCATCATTTACTATGCTTTAAAAACCAATACAATCGAATATATAATGAAACATGTAATGTAGAATGAACCATTTATGCCATTTTCCCCCAAATGTTCTAGAAGGAGAACCCCCAATCCTCCTTATTGTAGTGAGGCTCGCTCTCTGTGCTCACTCGCAATGCACCGTATGGGGGCTGGTCAGTCAAAAGTTTCCAGGGCTGCTTTGGGTTCCCAGTCCCGTCCTGGTGGTGACCAAATCTGATACAGGTTTGCCAGAAACAATGTAAAAGATTTAGGGCCTCATTTATGAGGAATTGAGCCCATAAAGTCTTCTTGCTGCCCTGTCCTACTCCAATGTGAAAGGGCAGCAATGCACCTATTTAGGAAATACAATGTATTTCTGTCATTTCCTCCTGCGCTGGTGCACAATTTTCTGCTTAGTGCCAATGTAGGCAGCCCTGCCTCAGTTGTGGGCAGGAATGTTTTTGTGCAGGAAGGAGAACCTTCCTGCACACAAACAACCCCAAGAGGTGTGTTCCACTTTCTATGTGTGCTGCAGAATGCAGCACACATGTAAAGGGGAAAAAACTATGAGAATACGCCTGCACTAGGGAGGCGTAAGGTTTTGGAGCTGCCCCAGGTTTACATGATTAAGTAAATCTACGGCAGAGGCAAAATCCATGAGTGCTGCGTGGGAACCACCACCTCACCGCCCATGGAATGGCTCATTGACGCAGAGCAAAGCAATGCAGCGACATGTGCTGCTTTGTCTTACTCCATACCTATGAAGCCATCCAAAGTCACACAGGGTGGCTTTGCGTCGTCTCATAGATATGATTGAGAGGTTTGAGCCGCTGGAGCGTAAAAAAAGGGCCCTCCAGCGCAGACCTTTCATAAATAATCCCCTTAGTTGGGCAGAGTTGCTGACCCCTTGCTGCGCTTGTCATACCACTGGAGAGGGGTTGCAGGAAGCGAATGCACTGAAAGGAAGGGAAAACCACTGAAGTCACTGTGTTCACTCACGGACATGTTAAAGATTTTGGGGGGCCTGTTTGGCACAGCTTTGAATTTATGATCAAATTTCAGGATTTTCATGTTGTCTTTGGCTGGGTGACTGACACTGTCCAGGCACATTAGTCTAAATTCCAAATGCGTTTCCATCTAATATACATGAATAGGGATGTGTATTTTGAATAATGAAATATGGGAGCTGCTAACTAATATTATTGGAAATGATCTCTGTCAGCCACAGCCATTTCTCAAATGTGAGGTGCTGTTTCCATCTAAAAGGAACTTTTTATGGATGTTGCATGGTGTTGAAAAACATAAACACAACATTTCTCTGCATAATGTCTGTAAAAGACTCCCACACATCACCAGTATTAAAAATAAAGTAAAAGAAAGTGGTGTTTAAAACAATGTATCTTTAAGAATCATTCAGTGTTATCAGGGCAAGACTGTGTGGAGAAGAGAGCCGGATCTGTCAGCCCCCCCCCCCCCCCCCTAAAAGTCTGCTGCCTGGGCCAGAGCCCACGTTGCCCATGCCTAAAACGTCTCTGTTTCACTTATGTAGAAAAAAAAGTGGATGGAAGTAAATAGAGAAAGAAAAAAGGCTGGGAACGAATAATACTTAACCAAAATAAAAATATAAAATGAATAAAACAATAACTCCACCATCACAAGATAAAATATTAAATATCGTTAAAAGCAACAGAACATTTGCTTTCTACTGGATATAGTCGAACTGGAAAGGAGATCAAATATTTTGTGACAAGAGCAACAGTTAAAAAGTTGTAAACGATAGAAAACAAATCTAAACAGAGAGCGTTCCCACCGCGAGACGTTTTGAGAGCAGCCGAGTAGACTCAGTTTTGGCGTGCATGGGCTTGAGGATTTGCAATAACACTTTCATAGACATAAAAAGACTATGTGAGCCAATTCTACCAGAAGTTTACGATATTATTCAATTCCCTAACTGGCAAGCTTTCATAGAGCTTAAAATACTTTCTTACAAATCCCTGGTTCTCATTAGGGAGCGCAACTTTGTTCTGCATCTTTTTAGTGCATTTTATGGGTTTTAGGTATGTATTGTTTTCAGATCAGCGTCAGTTTATTTCACGAGCAATATATCTAACCAAGATGTAACATTTTCATTGTAGCGATAAAAAAATAGGACATCTGTTGATTCCATACTTGGTAGCTGCAACGTGTGCGCGTCCTTTCCAACTCACCTCGGATGGTTACCGCAGTGCGGACTATACATCATGCAGAACAGCAGTGCTTTGGAGTTTGGAAGAAAACAGAACGTATAAGTAGACATAAATTTCTCAAAGTAACAGTCCCATCTTGAAGGCTCACAAGTCTGCTTATTTACATTGGATTCAGGCATGTTATGACTCACGGGTTCGCACATTTTCCTTCCTGGAGTTTTCTTTTTCGTGCGTTCTTTATAAATACAGCCTCAGACACTTGGCCACCTAGAGGTTGTACTTCCATAGACCTTTGTAAGTATATTAGGGAACAGCACAGAGGGCCATTGCCACAAAACTCTAAATTCAGAATGAAATGGCAACGCCTGGGCACCGCGGGAATGAAAAACGTGTTTTGGTAATTCTAACATTTTGGTGAAGTGAATGCTGTATCTTTCTGCCTTTACCGGTTACAAGAGTAATAGAATAGAGTGGAATTGTGGGTGCATGAGACTATGCCAGATAAACTCTTCTCATAGAAGGGGTCCTCCTCAGTTGTTATTTTTTTAAAGAAAACCCAAGTACAAGAGCGAACAGCTTTTTGTAGAAGCCCAGCGCTGGCCCCAATGAATGCCAGGGGTACTGTATACTAAGACTCTCTAGTCTGGATTTCTCCAAAAACACACATTTCCTGTCTCTTTACCTCACCATTGCAGGTTTTGTTTGCATTTTTCATCCCTCTTTCTCTGTATTTACCACTGTTTCCCTGATGAAGAAAAACAAATCCTGGTCCCCTAAAAAGAGTGTGGATGCCCAACACTAACAAACACAGAAATTAAGCATAGTCATCTGTAATGAAAGGCAGTGGTGGCGGGTAATTAGAGAATGGAGGGCACCCACACCCACATGCACACTCACTCAAACACATCCTTTCACACGCCCACACACACACACATTCACATCAGGCATATAAACATACATTCATACATACACACACTCACCAAGCATCCAATAATAAAAGCATTAGGTCTTGCATTTGTTGGAGTTGGAGCCATTGACATTGTTTTTTACTTATGCAATAGGTCTTGTATTTGGTTGTAGCACAAGTAGTAAATAACATATGTGGTATCCTCACGTTTGGAGCGGGTCCCTTTCCCCTTTGAAATTGCACCACACCGTCAGAACGGCGGACATCTTGAGTGAGGGCTAAGGATTGGAGCGGTCTAGTCGTCACAAGGACGCTTGACCGGTACTTAAGCCAGTCATGCTGACGCGCAGCGGGCACGCGCGGCGGGCTCGCCAGAGCATCACCGGAGTCACGCCAGAGTCCAGCCCGTCTGCGCCCGTCCGCGCACGGACGGGCCCGGGGGCGGGGACTTCTGGCCAACGGCGTACCTACTCCTCGGAGGAGTTGCGTAAATTGGATAAAGGTGAGCTACGCCTGGATCATGTAACCCTGATGAAACTTAGGAAGTACGCAATATCTCTTCCCCATAATGGGACCCCCTCAGGGCTGTGCTCTACACTGAAAATAGCTAGCCTAAATACCCGCTCGCTCCACTGCCACCATGTGGAAGTTTACAATCTGCTTCAGGACAACGATATAGATATATTGACCCTTTCAGAGACTTGGATGGGCGAGAACGCGATGCCTGACATCATTGCCGCTCTCCCTAGCGGCTATGATGCTATGTCGCATAACCGCCCAGGAGGTGCACGGGGGGGAGGGGTAGCGGTCCTTTTTAAAAAGGCTCTGCTAGTGGAAAGACTGCTATCAGAGACAGTCGATCTAGCTGATTTACTTGGGGTAAAGGTCACCTTGATTAACTCTTGTTGGGTGGTGCTATCAGTGTATCGCCCACCTAACTCAACCCCACTTTTCTATGATCTTTTTGGTCCCATTATGTCGGACTTATGTACCCGATATACGAAAATCTTAGTAACAGGAGACTTTAATCTACATTGGGATAAGTCCCATTGGGACCTGCCTATGCGCCAATTGGACACCATGATGTCAGCTCTAAGCTTCAAACAACTTGTGGAGGTTCCCACACACATCAAAGGTCATGTTCTTGACCTCATGTGGACCACAGACCCAAATGCGGCCCTTAAAGACGTTGCCCCATGCATATGGTCTGACCATCATTTAGTATCCTGCGAGGTACGCATTAATGGCCACATAAATAACTTATCGCCGGAAGTTAGGAGAACCCGTAAATGGGCAGAGGTTGATTTGATAACCCTGACCAAGGTGCTCTCGCCAATGGATCAGTCTTTGGGCCTGGGACGTAGTCTGGACCGGGAATACGCGGATTTGACGCAGAGCCTTACTCAGGCTATTGATCAGATAGCACCAATAAGAACACAGCTAATAAAGGCACCTGGCAAAGGGGCTCCACGGTTTACGCCATCATTGAGGGACCATAAAAGGAAGCTTGGAGCGTTGGAAAGAGGATGGAGAAAAACCAAGCAGGACACAGCTAGGAACCTCTACCGAAACTCTCTTCACCTATATAAAAAGTCTATTGCTCTAGCTAAAGCAGAATATTATGAGTCCCGCCTAAGTAAGGCAACTAATGTCCAGAAAGAGACCTTTAAGATTTTGTCGGAGCTGAGCTAAAAACCCGAAAGTTCCCAGTCTCCCATAAACTGCAACATCTTCCAGGGATACTTCTTGGAGAAAGTGAGAACCATTATCCAGGAAATAAAGAGTGGCATGGCAAATGGGATGGCTATACCTATAGCCTCTCATAAACCGGCTGACTGTACTATCGCACTGTTTCCAGAGATTGATATATTGAGTCTGGAGCAGTTGATGGGTAGAATCAAATCCGGCTCCCCAGCAGACCTGTGGCCACCCAGTGTCTTTCGGGTAGCTCGCCCCTTACTGGAGAAATGTATCATCTCCCTCCTCAACAGATCCTTGGAAACAGGGTATCTACCAGCTGAACTTAAGGAAGCACCTGTAAGACCTCTACTGAAGAAATCGGGCGCAGACCCCGCAGTGCTAAAGAACTACAGGCCTATCTCTCAGTTGCCATTCCTCTCAAAAATACTGGAACAGCATGTATTAAAATCCTTGTCCATGTACCTAGAGTCTCACCATCTACTTCATGAACGACAGGCAGGGTTCCGAGCTCATCACAGCACCGAGCTGGTGATGCTCTCGGTGTTGGATGAATTGAGAGGCATGGCTGACTGTCAGAAACCGAGCGCCCTGATTTTGTTAGATCTTTCAGCGGCGTTCGATACCGTCAGCCATGCCCTGCTTCTGGATAGATTGAGTGACTTCGGGATCAAAGGCCTGGCCTTCAGATGGTTGCAATCCTTCCTCTTGGCAAGGACCCAAAGGATACAACTGGGGGACGAAACATCCGAGGTGGGGACTTTAGAATGTGGGGTGCCTCAGGGCTCGGCCCTGTCCCCACTTCTATTCAATCTCTACCTGCAACCTCTGATTGCTTCCTTGGCAAGCATGGGCTGTAGAGTATTTAACTATGCGGACGACACGCAGCTGTTGCTGAGTGTCGATAACACAAGCGCCGCACAACTCCAAGCCCAGAATATCTTGAGGTACACTGTACAATGGATGACGGAAAATCTTTTGAAAATCAATCCAGATAAGACCGAGGTATTGGTGATTCCATCTACCACCTCACCATGGTGTGACCTCTACTGGCCTGCGGAGTTAGGCCCGGCTCCAAAACCTAGCTTGAATGTAAAGAGCTTGGGGATCAAACTGGACTGTGAGCTATCAATGGCCAGTCAGATCTCTTCTGTGGTGGGAAGCTGCACTAATATCATCCGACAGCTACGGAAGCTAGCTCCCGTCCTTTCTCAATCCATGATGCGCTCAATCATAGCAGCCACTGTTATCTCAAGGATAGATTACGGTAATGCTCTCTATCTCAGCCTGCCGAAAACCCTGACCAATAGGCTACAGGTCGTCATGAACGACGCTGCACGACTCATTTTCAGGCTCCCAAGACGAACTAAAGCATCTCCCCTGTTACAGAGCCTGCACTGGCTCCCTATCAAAGAGCGAGTGGAATTTAAGAATCTGTGCACAGCTCACAAGGCAATCTACGGTCTGGCACCCGCCTACATTAAAGATCGCTTGGTGGTGTACAGTCCAATGAGAATTCTTAGATCCTCAGATTCTCAGTTATTGGTCTGTCCCCGGTACAAACTTGTAACCAAGGGAGGGAGAGCCTTCTCTGTGTTAGTCCCCCAGTTATGGAACACGCTACCTGAGACGCTGCGCAGGGAAGGGAACCTCCTACGGTTTAGAAAGGTGCTAAAAACACTGCTGTTCAGAAGAATCATGAGTGCTATATAGGCCAGTGGATGCCTTTTATTCTGTGATTGCCAAGTTATTGTTTTTACCTCCGATTTCCGAGCGGCTAGAGACCTGCAGGTGATTGGGCGCGATATAAATCCAAAATAACAATAACAAAATAACAATAACTTCCTCAGCCCCTAACATTTGGATGTGATGATTGATTATTAGACTTTCAGGCATTAGGCACTATGGAGTAGACAAGTATTCTTTTTCTCTCTCTTGTTTAGCACAATAAATCTTGTAGGCATGCCAGCTAGTGCCATTGTAAATGGCATTTTTTTTACTTATGTGTTATGGAGTGTATGTATGTGAAGTGTTGTGGAATTATGTGGGTTGGATTAGTTAGTTGTGTAATTGTGTGGCATGGTCGAATTATGTGGTCCTAGAAACAGTTGGACATTATATTATACTTATTTTGCACATATTTAAAGAAAGTATACTTTGAATTATGACATGTTGCAGTCACCTACATACTGAATCCTTTAAAAACAGTGGGAAACACTATATGGTTTTCTATAAACAGTTAGGAAACTTTGGTCAAATGTAGCTGCCTAGTTTTCTAAATGCTTATATGAGACATTTTCATGGTTTCACTGTACTTATGAGTGACATTAAGCAGCCAAATTTGTGACACTTTTTTGCAGGTATAACAAAGCAATGACTTCCTATCAAAGTGATGGAGTTTGAGCAATAATAAGCTATAAAAGGATATTGATACTGTTGGAAAAAAAAGCAAAATGTAGTGCCTCTAACCTACTTGACGAAAAAGAGTAAATTTGTTTGCATATTTTGAGGCAACCTGTCTTATACTGTGTGTAATGCAGTTTTAAAATGATGACTTTCAGGTTCACTGTGCTTTCAGTCACAGGCTGGCACCTCATAGGACTATAAATACACAAGCCAGACAACACCCCTGTGCCAACGAGGATACCGTTTAATTTCTCTCCCAGTTACACACACATATGTAATGATTGCAATATCCAATCAGGTTTCATAATGTAAAACTATCAAAAACTCTTTTCTAAAAGTGAAAACGCTACCACAAACTTGCTCAATCTCCTCACATCCTACATGATTTTACACCTATTTTGAACACTGCAGCTGAGCTGCTTGTAGTAACACGCACAAATTATGACAATAATCACTGGCTCTGAACAGTCAGTGTAAAATAGCCGTGTCTTGTAACTTTGGTACGTAAACACCTTTCATCACAACTTAGAAATACAACTCCTTTCCTCATTGTATATAGTACCACATTAATTTGATAGCAAGCTCCTCACACAGCACAGTGACTGACATCACTGAACCTTCTCATTAAAAGTGGGGACTCCAGACTCAAACAGCAGGTCACAAGGTAATGCTATTACAATATGGCCTTCAGAACCAAACAGCAGGCTATAACTGCACTGCAATTCAAAATATTCTTCTCTAAACAAGGCACTCACTGCCTCTTGGCGGTGAAATGAAGGTTGTGGAGAAAGTGAGGGAAAACAAGATACCAATCCTATAACGCCACCACAGTCGGAGGGTATCTAATATCAATTCCATTGCCCCTGGCATCTATGAGAATAAGAGGCCATGCCACATCTTCAGATGTCTCTGCTACAACAGCCTGGTCACAACCCTGTGTTGAAAAGATACTTTCTTGTACATAATAAATCCCACGGTTGTACAAGGAGCTGAACTGAAGTAGGGCCCTGATCAGAACTTCGAGCTAAGAGTCGGTCACATTTTTTTAAAAATTAATTAAATAAGTAATTAATTAATTAAGGGTTTCTAAAGCGCTAGAATCGACTCCCGAAGGAGTATCTCTGCGCTATAGACCGCTGGGGAACCCGTCCTGGCTTTCCCTGTGAGATGGTCCCTACTGGGTATCTCCAAGGTGAAACCAGGCATCCCTGGCGTATGTGGGGGGCCGTTGTGGATATGAGGCAAGCTAATGCCCAGAGTTGCCGAGTGTGAACCCTAGTTAGAGTAGGCACCGAGGCGAGAATTATCGAGTCCGTTGACCCTGGTCCAAGACCCTGCCGCGTCGGGAATTGAACCCTGGTCCCAGGCCGTCCTCTGCTCCTGGGTCTGCCGCCTCTAACCAGTGAGCCACACCACTCCATTCAAAGTTTTAAGGGCATGGATGGCAAAGCCTGCAGGGCACTTGGCTTAAAATAGTCTTCAAAATGTACATCTACCCCAAAGGGGCAAAAGGACAAACTGCATGCACCTTTTGATTCAATATGTGCACAGAGTTCTTTTAAGAACTTTGCCATTATTGTAAAGAGTGTGTAAATTGTGGCTTAAGTACAGTCAGCAGACACTTTTCATATTCGGTCTGCATTCTGTCGCTGGCTTGGCCTGGTGGTATCCCACCTTTCCACCAGACCAAGAGGGGCGCAGTGGACTTGTGCATGGACGAAGTGTGGAACATGTATTGAAGTAAATAACAATTAAAATAAAAAGACTGCTCATGAGGACGTAACTGCAGTTTAATACACATTTTTTTTCCTGCAGTTTTATATAGCGCAAACTAGACCCGAAGGTATTGGAGCATTCTACATGAGCACTAGTTACAACAAGGACACATATCTCTGAACTGTGCTGCTCACTTCTGAAGCAACACAAACTGTGACTGGCAGCGTGTGTTGCTGAACAACAGCTTGTGTTGCTGAACACTGGCATGAAGCTTTAACCCGTTCCATGCTCGTGACGGAACCGTTCCGTCACGTGCCTCGGGTGGGCTGTGCTGGTGACGGAGCAGGTCCGTCACGGCCCGCTCGCCGCGCCTGCGCGCGCTGATTTCGTGCCTGCGCGGCGCGTTCTATTGAGCGGGCGGGGCCGTGACGGAACCGCTCCGTCACAAGCACAGCCAACCCGAGGTTCGTGGCGGAGCGGTTCCGTCACGAGTACGGGAGCGCCGCGCGGCCACCCCTCCCCCCTAGCGCTGCGGCGGAATAGCCGCCGCAGCTAAGGGGTTAAGCAGATACTGCTGTGTCAACAGATAGAGGTGAGCTCTCTTCAGCCTGCCTCTGACTGTTGACACAGCAGTTTCTGCTAAAAGCTTTGTGACAGTGTTCAGCAACACATGCTGCTTGAAGAGTCCACTCTAGTCCCAGGGACTTCCTTCACATTCTACATATGTGAACAAAAGGACCATCTTACTTACTGGTGTGCCGAGGTTCTCTGTCTGTCTTTAGCAGTTGCTCTCTCACCCGGATAGCGTACAGCTCCCAGCCCGGTATGCACCCAATGTTGTTTTCAGGTATCTGTGCTCCTTTCCGCTGGTTCCTGGGCCACCGAAGCAAGCCCTCAACCATGTACATTGTGCAGCTCAGAGCTGCCCAGCCAGACAAGAAAAAAAGGCCACCATTCCACAAAAACTCACCTAAAAACAAACAAATCCTCTGAATGATGACGTGTGGCTACAGCAATTTTCGAATTGGGCAGGAACGGCGCCGTAAGTAAAAAGAGCCAGCGTGCTACAGCATTGTAACTAAACTAAAGTCCTTGCAATCCTTTGTTTTAAGCTCCAACTAATTACAGCAGTGCTGAAAGATGATCTATGTTGTGAGGAGGGAAGAGGAAGGAGGGGCTCTAACAGAGAGAAGCCTTTGAACTCTGTCTGCAATAGCCAGACGAATGGAGGCAAGAGAGGTCATCATACGCTGTACTGTGTGGTGGCCAATCAAAATGCTCTCTGAGTGAAATCGCTGGAAAGAGAGCTAAACAAACAAAGAAGGGACTTGTACAAAAATGCACCAATAAGAAGCCAGCATTTCTGAATGCCACAGATAGTAATCAATGGCAATCGGTGAGTTTGTCAAACCCCACAGAAAAGATATAACAGGTCGATCGAACCTCGACCTAAACATAACACTTAGCTTCTGCAGCATCTCTTAAGGAAAACTTCGGAGATTCCAGGAAGGTTGGGAGTACTGCCTTCTCGCATTACCTCCTCTCATTGGCTGACTGTAGGTCAGCCATTGAGAGGATGCGGCAGTCCCAATTTCGTCACAGAGTGGGATGGGGTCAGTGAGAGTTGCTGACCCCACCCCACCCCACTATGTGACGAAGTGTCGGTGGTAGACACTTGGCCATGGGCACTACAGAGCTTAAAAAAAGAAGCATCCAGGTCAGAAGCTATCAATGTCGCTCCCCTCGTCATAAGCGGAGTTCCTCCAGGCACTTTGCCTGGCTGATGAGGTCAGGCCCTCAGGAGATGTGAAATCTTCACCCTGGTTAAGTTCAGCTCAGGTAGCTAGGAGCGCATCCATTTATAGCATTTATAGCGTGCATAGCATCTGTCTGCCTTACCCAAACATAAAGAGTGTCTGCCAGGCTGACTTTTCCTCAGCTTGACAGACACTCTTTATGTAGTGAAAAAGTTGGGGGGTGTGGCCCCCTGACCCTAAGGCAGGGCTGCTGTGGTGGAAGGGGTGTCTGGGGCAGGGCAGGGGTAAAGTGAAGGGGCAAATTCCATTCACAAAAGCTTATTCAATCACGCAACAGCCTTATTTTGCAAGGAATGTAAGGGAACGAAACAATTATCACAACCCCAGAGATAAAAGGGCCGCTGTACAAAGCTCTTTAGTGGTTACAAACTCTGCAAATTGCAAACAAACAATGTTTAAAAAGTCCCTTTACGAGTCAGAAATTTTATAAAAGGGGTTTTATGACTTTTAATCTTAAATTGGAGGTTGCTTGAAAGGGACATCCTCCTCCCATTTACAAGTTGCAAAGATATGCATCAGTTGTTTATGACAACAATTTGTGTCACTGTCTGCTTCTGGGAAACCTTTTTTTGTAAAGCAGCACCTGCTCCTCTGGGAAACATGGGCTGCTTTAAAACAAACTATTTCCCATTTAAACTTAGAAAGCAGACATAGAGATCCGCTGTGTCCTGCATGCCACCACCATCCTTTGGTCCCTATCAAATCATAGCGTGTCGAAATTGTGACATGCTTAATTAACAATCACTAGGTATCATTCATTTTGCAGCCCCCGATGAATAGACATTTGTAATGTGACATGTTGGTGCCTAACTTGAGTGGGTGCACAGATTTCACCTTCTCTTTGAGACCTGCGTGTGCATACATCAGGCCACCAAATTCCACCTCTCATAAACCACTAAGATCCCTTTAGCATTCTTCAGGCTTCTCAGAATAAAATGACTTAGGATTCGGTCTTGTAAGGAAACCATATATCATCTTGACATTTCTTATTTTATATTGGTAGACAATAAAGAGTATTGCTACGTTCATGAAGTCGCAACTGATAGCCTGCTGCCTTCCTTCCCATGGTTCATGTGTACATGTTCTCCTCCATCAGTTGCTCATATTAAACATTCTCCATGCCTCCCATTAATTGTACTTGTATCTTTAAGCTCAGAGAAGGGACATGGTAAAGCTGTGCTCCAGTAATGATATAATAAGAGCAGACACATAAGGTATTGTTTCCTACATATCCTATAATTATCTTGGTAAGTCATAAACAGCTACTGGTGTAGGCAGTGACTCATCTACGGGTACACCACTTTTTAGGTAGCTGGTTTTGCAACCACTGCTTGAGTCCTAAAAAATGGAATTAATATATTGATCTACAGTGCTACATCCATATATTATTTTAGCCATGGTTTATTTACAACATGCACCGACCCTCGACCGGACCTCGGGGTCCGGTCGAGGGTAGATGCAGGTACACAGCGGGTGCCGAGCGTCGAGGGCGGTGTGCCAATTACGTTCCCACCCCCCTCCTGTGACCCATGGTGCGAATTCTTAACACCACTAAAGTGCAGAAACCCTTAAGCTGGAAGCCTCCTAAACCAGGAGTAATTAGGAAGACATTCTCCCCTTCCTAATTTTTTTGCACTTTTCAACTTTTTGTTAATTTTCACTTTCACGCCCCTAGGTAAGGGTGGGCCTTAGCGCGTCCATTCCACCAGGGTTTAGCACACGCAGAGTCCTGATGAATGCCAGGTAAAATCACACCGTTTCGTGGCTGAAACATGTCGACTGATATTTAGGAAACTACCACTCAACTAATTGTGGACAAATTTCCAACACATTATTTTTAAACCTATCCTTAGTGATCATTAAAATAAAGTCATTTTTTGATACACTACGGACTGTTTTTTAACCATCCACCACTCACTAGTTTCTTTTCTTTGCACACCACTGCCAGAACTCACCAACCCGCTCCGCAGTAAATCTGGCGTTGCAGCACACCAAAGAGACACTCGGTCTCTTTAGTGGGGCCCGATGATGAAGCATGTCATCACTAGGTGGTGAGTGAGGGCTTTCCTTAACGTCTTAAGTGAAGCCGTTTATTTGCTCCTTCTTGTGGTCTAAAACAACCATTGGACACTCTTTTTTTGTTTATTGGCTATTACCGGGGAATAAGAGTGTCACTCTACTCTCCCTACCTCTCTTTTTGTTTAGTCTTATTTACAACATGAACACAAAATAAAGGTTGTTTTTCTTTTGAATCCCTTTAATCTGCTTTGATAGGTACAAACTACTTAATATTATGAAACCTTGCAAATTATAGAGAACGCACCAACGAGTTAAAACATTTTATGTTGAATGGTACATGATTGATAAATCATTACAGGTGAGTGTTTTCTTTTTTATAGGTCTGCCTTTGCCTATGCTTATTTTCAGATGATTGAAAGGTGAGATAGTACTTGATAAAACGATTACGGTCTTTACATGAGTGCGGAGAGTGTTTTAATTGCACAGTTATTGCTTTCTTTCTTGTCCAACAAGCACCAAATGACTCATGGAAAACATGGCCCATTTTAAGAATTTTGAGATTTGCTGTATACTGTAGTGTCCTGCTGGACCGTTCTAGTTGTTCTGTTCTGTAACCCTACACTATACACCCACCCACCACTGGTGTCACGAGTCAGGTGACCCAGTCAATAAAGAGGGCCGGGCGCACATGCTCGAGGCCAGTTTTGCTAACTCACTACCTTGTGTCTGCGTCCCTCATTACAGCGCCATGTGGGCCTGAGGCCGGACATCACACTGGCGACGAGGCGGGTAGCCCGCCCCGCGTGCCTGCAGCTCGGCACTTCATCATCCCTCGAGACGGCACCCCCCACAGCGCTGTCCACGGCCACCAGTGACTGCTGTGGTGACCAGGCGCGACACAGGTCGTTACAACAAACGGAGCATTGACCGGAGTCTAGCTGTGCCTCAATTCCCGCTGCTGCATGAAAATGGGAAGGACATACTAGCGATTCCGGTGAGTGTGGAAACACCGCTCACCAGCGTGCCTGCAGGGCCCAGGAACCCGTGAGCGAATCCCACGCTTCACCTCCCCTCGCCGGTGCAGTGAGCACCCACTCGGCGCTGCCACATCGCAAGTGCGAGGAGGGGACATACTGAAACTGCCACAACGAAGGACACTGCGTGCAAGGGCGCAGCTCCCTGCGCAACAAGGTCAGCCCGCATCCTGCAGTAGAAAGAGCCCACACTGGCTCGCGCCAGTCCCGTCCTGCCTGCCGGTTCACCCATTGAAAGGACAAGCCACTTGCCGCTAGCCACGCAGCGCCGCGACCACCTGAGCCCAGCAACAGCGCCTACCTCTACAGTGACAGAGAAGCACCACGCGGCCTTAGGCAGGCTGCAAGGCACTGCGCCGCCTCACACAAAGCAGAGAGCACCGGCCCGGTGGCGCCACCCGAGGAACGGGAATCCTGCATGGCGCCACTGCTTCGCTCGATGTGCCTGGCCCGAAGGTGACTCGGAAACAGTTGCCTCAGTGCCATCTACTGTTCACTCACCACACCAGTGTCCCCATCAACATTCGCAACCTGAGGTCGGAGGACAATCTACCACAGCCTGCGAAGTCAGCCAGCACCACTGAGAATAGAGTGCAATGCCCCTGCAGGTCGCCTCAAAGCCCAACACATTATGAAAGCATAAACAGGCACTAAAACAACTCGTGCCACAAGCAGCCACGTTCCTGCCGCAACTATCACAAACAGCCAGCCAATAGTTGCTCGCCTACCAAAGCACAGGAGCCACCACCTCGCTTTTCGACCGTTTGCCCTTACGTGTCCAGACTCCAGCAAGAAGCCAGCAGAATCGGCATGACACCACACACGACTTCCTGCAACTCCGAGTCAGCAGAGGCCCGCAGTTCTAAGACAGACTACCGGGACCTGCGAGTTAGAAGCGCGGCACTGCCATCTAGTGAGCACGGGGCGCACTACATCCGATCAAAAAGAACACACCACAATAAAATGCACAAAATGGTACACAGTCTGATAATCCCTCAGCGCTGCGCCACTTACTAGAGTGACAATTAGGAGGACATTTAACCCAGAATAACAGCAAAGACAAGAGCCCCCAGCCCAGGTCCCTCTCTAAGGTGAGAGCCGTCGCATACACTGCAGCATCAGGCTCTCATGTCCCACGCTGCAAGGGCACCCTGCTGCTGCCACGAGGGAGCATTGCCCCCGCACCTGCCTGTACCACCCCACAAGAACACTGCAAGGTCTGAGTGAGTGCCAAAGTGAGGGAGAAAGCATCTGCAGTAACTCCATCCCAGGTAGCAAGACAGTCACTGCACAGAGCTCAGCACAGCTCCCACAGCACCCAAAACCTGCAGCACTAAAGGCGGGCCAATGCAAAGACCACAGCGCCACGTAGTGGCTCCCCAAACACCACGTGCTAAGGGATGGACTGCCTGCCTGGTCAGAGCAACTAGCCTGCGGTACCTCGCATTAACCCAAACAGCACCAGAGACCCGAAGCGAAGCCCGAATATCCCACTACCCTGCCAGAATCGGCGGTCCAGCACGCTAACTGCCCACTGCGACCGGCGGCTGCAGACCTGCGATCACCGAAGCAGCACCTTATCCCACGGACCAGCTGCACCAGGTCACCACACAGCATCCCGCTAACCTAACGGCAACAGAAGTCTGCAGATCTCAGAGTGTGCACAGCCATCACCAGGAAGACTGCATGCTCACGCCCAGGAGCGAAGACAGACTTCACCGGACACCACAAAACGTGCCCTCCGAGAAGAAAGTCCATTGAGCGCCCCCCTGCACCCTGCAAAGGAGAACAGCCTGGACGCCTTCGAAGACAGCAAAGTCTACAGGTAGCCACCACACCCTAGAGCCTCAAGGTGCCCCAGCCGCACCAGCCTCATATAGGAAAGAGCACGACAAGCCAGAAGCACGCAGGAGGTCGCGCCTGTGGACCCGACTGCACAGTTAGCACCCAGAAAACCTCTCCACACAGAAACACTGATGAACGCAGGTTGGAGAGCACACACATCTCCACCTCCACAGCGAAGCCCTACAGTAGGCCGAAGACCACCAACAGTGTCCTCCCTCGCACTGCCTCCAGATGGAGTCGGCAGTGACCCACGACAGGCAAGAGAGGAGTCGCACACCCCACGTGGCAGGCCGCCATAGCACCATGTGCTCCAACAACCAGCGACACAAGACCGAACGTCACGTCGCCCAACAAGCAAGGAACACGTCACCGAGTGACTAGTCCAGCCAAACACGCCAGAGTAAAAGGCAGAAGCCGGCGCCACGACAGCGCCGCCACGAGATCCAAACGCAACGCCCTCGAAGAAGAAAAGAAGAGTGACAGCTCTGTCACCCAGAAGACCGGATGAGCACAGGTGGGCTGAACAAGCCAACAAAGAGAGAAAACCGAGGACTCACAGCCAGCCAAGAAGCACATCCTGACACACCAGACAGCCACCAAAGCGGACCGACGTCCCAGGATACAGCTCCACAGATGAACCAAACATAAACCGCAGCAAGCGCAGTCCACGTCTCATCCCAACGCTTCCCCAGGCGACTGTCCATCCCCGAGCGTCGGCAGTCTGAGTCAGTCGGCATCCCTGCTCCCGTCCACAGATGCCAAGGGCGAAGATCAGCACTGAGCGGCCGCCCTCTCACCGCCTCAAGATGGAGTCGGCAGTGGCCCCACAACAGGCAAGAGAGGAACCGAACACTCTACGTGTCAAGCCGCCACCTAAGGTCAACATCAACAAAGCGGAGGCACATGGCTGCCAAATCTCTCCGGACATCCAACACTCCCAGCAAGTCCCCAACACCTATCATCCAGAGTCTCTACATGGCTGGCAACCACCATCACCCCAGCCATCAGCACCTGCGCTAATCAACACCACTGCCAGAGACCGGCAGTGTGGACTGGCAAGAGGTTCAAGAAGTTCGAGTAAGACGTGGTCCGCGACCAAGGAACCAACAAACTTAGACACCCTCAAGAACCAGAAGTATAACCATTAACATGAGAAGGTCACGGCGACTGGTCCAGTCACAGAGTGGAAAAGAAGACAGTGTCCTAGAGCCAGGACAAGACCAGAAGGAAACGGGCAGAGTGCACGCCGCTCGGAGAAACCTGGTCAGGAGGACAAGAGCAGCGAGATGGCCGGACCACGTCGCGAAAAGGGAAACAGAAAAGAAGGGCACGACGCCATGAAGGAAGGAGAAGGAGAGGCGTCATGTGACACGACCCATCAAGAACAACAACATCCGGAAAGGTGAGGAGAGGTGTGACAAGTCTACACACCCACCAGAAGAAGAGGTGACACGCACCACAACACCGCGTACAGTGACCCACATGACCGGGAGAACATTGATGGCACTAGAAACAGAACAGGTATCTACCTACAAGTTCCCCGAACAACCCGTCGACTGCAGGAATGAACAGGTTGGACCATTGGCAACACCCACCTTTGGGATTGAGCGGAAGCCTGGATACGGAGAGCGCTCAGACGTCCGGCAGAAGGAAAACTGACCACTCCACACCAGCCCGTGGACATCCAAGGGGCAAAGGCCTCAGGGACACCGGTGGCAGAGGGTCCCGACACGAGAGATGGATCCGTCGCCGTCTACCCTGCACGTCCCAGGAAGAAGAGGAACTTGTGCGCAAAGGAAAGAGTCAACAACCACCCTCCAGGCGGAGCTACGGATGCATGGTAGTAATCTCATCGCCTCCTCCATTCACACCGGCTTGTGAAGTTGGAGCAACGCTGCAGAGAACAGCCTGCCCAGCGGAAACCTGAAGAAGAGGGCCTCCGGGACATCTCGTGGCAGGAGAATACACGCGAGAGGGGCGCCCCAGTGAGAGGGGTGCCTTTCAACCTCTCCCTCCTTTGCAATATGAAACCAAGCTGCCTACAGTGAAGAAACCCGACGGACCAGTATAAGACAACCTCCATCAAGTCCACCATCTGGTCGTCCTATTCAGCGTCACCCCAAAAGCAAATTCTCAAGGGACTGAAGAACATACTGCCATGGCGCAAGTCCAGAAGAGCACGCCCACCGAGGACCAGGGCTCCGAGCCCAAGAGAACGAACGTTTCAGCTGAAAGTTTCCACCGTCGTCATCTAGCAAGCAGCTGAAGAGACTCCTTCTAAAGTTAGGAGATTTGCATATTTTTATGTTTTCCTCCCACAGGTTCGGACTTTTGTTTTGTCTCAACTTTTATTAAGTTGGGGAGGAATGTAGTGTCCTGCTGGACACGTTCTAGTTGTTCTGTTCTGTAACCCTACACTATACACCCACCCACCACTGGTGTCACGAGTCAGGTGACCCAGTCAATAAAGAGGGCCGGGCGCACGTGCTCGAGGCCAGTTTTGCTAACTCACTACCTTGTGTCTGCGTCCCTCATTACAGCGCCATGTGGGCCTGAGGCCCGACACCACAAATACTTATCAAATGAAGTGCAAATATGCCCTGAGTTCATTAACAGCGTAATTTAGAGAACCGTGGTAGCAGGATGGATAACTGCCAAAAATTAAGTATTATACTTCCCGGCCTCCAACTGGCAAAATGTGAGTTGTCCTGATGGCGGACGTCCTGCCGACAAAGACTCCTGCTCGTCCCTTCCAAGGTTCAGAGTTAATTTCTAAAGAGCAACAGATCAGCGCTCGATCTCTGGTGGTTTGTCCACATTCACTTATTTATTGTAAATTTTCCTCTGTGAAAGACCGTCAAGGAAAGTGAGTCGGCATTTCAATAGCATTACAGATATTTCAACATTGATAACGTAACCTCACCTTGGAGCATTTTCAGTGCTCCAGTTGGGTGGATGAAATTCAGTCTGGCAGACAGCCAATCTGATGCAGTGGCGTCTTAAGGGGTTGGCGCCCTACTGGGTCCAGTGCCCGCCCCCCAAGTAAATGTCCTGCCCCCACCCCCTTTGCCCTACGACCTGCCTCATCTGCTACACAAAAACCAGACACTCCCCTCTCTCTGCCTGGGAACAGCGATTTTTTTTCTGTTCACATTTCACTTTTTACTTACTCTTGAATTACCTAAAAAATGTTGCTTTTTCCAGCATGGTGTGCTTCTGTAGTTTTTCACGCCACACATTACTCATCTATAGCACATGCTGTGAGGGGTCGCCTCTAGGTAGCAGTGTGTGTTCAGGTTGTGGGTGGGCCACGACTGAGAGCTGTGGAGTTCAAGCTGAACACACTGCAAATTTATCACAGGCCTGTCATTGGGTCATAAAGGATTTCAGATTACATGCACATACAATCATTGGCCTCTCTGCAGAGAGCACAGAGCAATGGACAGGTGTACGAACTGTAATTGTGATAATAAATGTGAAACTGTGGGAAGGAGTTACACAGCTGGCAAAAGTTAAAGGCGAAAGCTAAAGAAAACAAATTGCTTATAGGTGAGTGGGTGCATCAGGAGAGAGTGAAAAGAGGGTGCTAAAGAGTAAAAAGAATATATGTGAGTTATGAAGTTTGGGTCTTTCAAAAATATATGAGGAGTAAACATGTAACAGAGAGACGCAGCAGAGAGTGGTGTGAAGAGGAAAAAGGGAGTGATGGAGACCCTCCGAAGTCCTTGCCCCTACCACAGATGGTAGTAAAGTTTAATTTAGTCTGAATAAACTGTTTAAATTAGTGTGTGTGTGTGTGTGTGTGTGTATTTATATATATATATATGTATGTATATATATATATATATATATATATATATATATATATATATATATATATATATATATATATATATATATATACATATAAAGGGTAGTGGCCACTTTGTAGTTATAGTTAAGTTTTTCACAGGAAGTTCGTTGTTTGTCTCCTTAATAACCGTGGCGCTGTCTGATTAATACAACTTTCCAAGGTCATCCGCCTCAGCAGCTTCATAGAAAGTACCTGGGTGATCCATCAAGTGGGGGCCAAGGGCTGGGAAAGAGGGGGCCCAAAAAGTGTTTTTCCCATGCAATTTCCCAGAGGAATTTTTGGAATCTATACAGAAAACACAGTTACTTCAAGTGGCACAGCAACTTCACAAAATAGAGAACCTGATTGGCTAAAATTGCTTTATTTCCCATCATTCCCCTCAGTGCCATGAGACACAGTGTTCTGATTGGCTGGCATTCTCATTAAGAGAAATGTTGTGGCTGCCGATACAGGGCCTCATGACATAAAGTTAAAATAAAATAACATATAAGGGTCAGAAAGCGCAGTGGCAGAGAGCGTCACCCCACTGCTCTTCAGCAGTTAAGAAAGGAAAAAATAAAATGATAATACTGTAATGTTATAATAATTTATTTTGTCCTCCTGCTGCGACAGCTTTGCGTGAGGGGTCTGGGTGTGGCAGCAGAGCAGGGGAGGAGTGGTTTGGCCACTCATAAGTGTGCAATTACTGTTTGATCAGGACTTTCGGGCCACCCAAAACAGTCATCCGCACTTCCCTGTTCTCCACGCAGGCTGCAGTACAGCCTGTATGGAGAACAGGCCCACCCCTCAAGCCCCTGGCTGGGAGCCCTGTCACGGCGCTCACAACAACCACAACGCTGCATTGCAGTGTTGTGATTGGCTTAGGGGAGGGAGCCTGGCTGTCTGCTTCCTGTTCCTGGAGTCGGACGCAGGAGCAGAGAGGGGGGACCCGGTGAAAAGGTAATTGTTCTTTTTTTTTTACATTGCAGCCCGCGCCCCCCCACCACGTGCCCGCCTAGCGACCCGCGAGCCGTGCCGGCTGCTACTGAGAAAGCGTGCTTTTTACAATTTGGCGTGAACCCAAACACCATCCTCATTAGGTCAGGGATAGAGCATAGAATCAGTGAGCTGTATAAGCACCCACATGCCCCCTTCCCCTTGAATATGTTGACAAGTCCCTGCGGGTGGGATTCCAGGGGCCAAAAGCGGCACAGGGAGGGGGCAAGGTGCCTCCTAAATGATGTGCTGGGCCCCAGAGGATGACGTCCCAGGGGCCAAAAGTGGCCCGAGGAGGGAGACCATATGCCTCCCTCCCCGTGAATATGTGGGCAAGCCACGGGGGATGCGGTCAACAGGGCCAAGAGTGACCTGGGGAGGGGGGCTCTGTGCAAGGATGACACTCAAATTTGTGAAGCGTTCCATATTTTTTGCGAATAAATCATTCTGGAGCCACAATGTTTGCGTATTTGATCATTTCTGGAGGAGTTCGTACTTTGCAGTGAGTCTGCTGTTGTTGAAAACTAAAATATCAAAGGGGATTCCTCATACCGTGGTACACACCGAGCTGTTGGTGCCTAGCACTCATGAGTATGGTGGTCTGGAGATGTATGTATAAGGACATAATATTGTCCTTATGACCAGAATGAATTATGATAAGGAAGCATATGCCCAACTCAACGATCGCCAGTGTTATGAGAAGATCAACACTATGAAATTGAAAACAATCAAAGTAGAATACCACCAGAAACTGTCGAAATGGAGAGCCAAGAAAATGATCACAGAGGATGAACTAAAATATCTTAAGGTTGATTATCCAGTAACTCCCTTGATATATTTTATCCCCAAGGTACATAAGGATTTAGACAACCCACCTGGCAGACCCATCATCGCAGCCAGTGGGGGTCTATTAGAACGAACATCTATTTATATTGATTATTTCCTTCAGGTTTATGTTCAGCCTCTTGAATCATATATACAAGACACCGGCCATTTTCTGCAGAAAAAACAGCATATTGATTGGGTGGCGGGTGATTGGCTGATGGCACTTGATGTTACTGCCTTGTACACAAGTATTGTACACACGGATGGACTGGCAGCAGCAAAGTATTATTTATCACAACGAGCAGAACATAATTATATGTTGCTGCAAATGCTTGAATACTGCCTGTCTAATAATGTATTTATGTACAACAATCTCCTCTATCGACACCTGCAGGGAGTTGCAATGGGGGCCAGTTTCTCCCCAAGTTTCGCATGGTTGCACATGGGAGCTTGGGAGGAACTGGTCCTCAGGACAAAATTTCAAGAGGTACTCCAATCGCATGTAATTGGGTGGTATCGCTTCATTGACGATCTGTTTGTGATTTGGAGGGGCAGGCAAGATCTTGCACATGAATTTATTAAGGATATTAATATCAATGATTTGAATCTTGCCTTCACAGCCACACTCAGTCAAACCTCAGTTACGTTCCTTGATACTGAGGTCTATGTCAAGAAGGGTAAACTTGAAACTAAACTATTCCATAAGAGTACGGCGGGAAACACGATTTTGCATGCGGCAATTTCGCATCCAGCCCACCTTATTGCCAGCATCCAATATGAGGAGATGCTGCGCATTAGGAGAGTCTGAAGTAATTCAGATGATTTAAAAGCAGCCCAATATGCAAGCAAATGCAGATTCCTTGAACGAGGTTACTCAGAAAAAATAATTGATAGGGCCTGCACTAAAGCAATAGGACACAGTAGAGAGGACTTGCTAGTCAAATATATAGACATTGAAAGTACAACTGAAGAACTAGGTCCTGGGTCTGAGGAAAAGGTGAGCAATCAGAAGAACACCTTTAGAATTATCACAGGATACAGTAAACAACATAAGGCAATCTATAACATCATCAATAGAAATTGGCCTACTGTATTAAATGATCCTATCATTGGATCCTTATTACCTAGCAGAGCATCCCTCACATTCAGTAGGACCCCCTCCCTAAAAGATCAATTGGTGGACACATGTCCCGAAACTATCGAAAAAACTACCTGGTTACAAAATAAAAGAGGTTTTTTTAGATGCAAAACCTGTAAATCCTGTATTCATGGAATTAATAAAAAAACGTATACAGACGGTTTTAGTAATGAGGAACATGTTATCACACAAGTATTAACATGCAAACCGGAGTATGCAATTTATGTGTCACAGTGCCCATGCATGTTGATGTATGTTGGCAGTACAAAGCTGGCTGTGCACAAACGCATACTCCAGCATCTGAGAGCCATATCCAACCAGGATAACACTTATCCGGTGGCCAGACATTTTCCTGATGTTCATCAGAGTGACAACACAAACCTCAAATATTTTGTCATTGATGCTGTTAAAGCCAGTAGACGAGGTGGGGACAGGGAGGCTAAACTGCACAAATTGGTGACACGATACATATTACAGTTGGATACCAAGTCGACAAACGGCCTTAATGTAACTGAGGATATGTATACGTGCAATAATAGGTACCCTGCTTATCCTATCTTCTAATAATCCTAGATGTTTGACTTTAGAAACAATTTTAATAGAGGGTACCCTGTGCTCTGACATATGACCAGTGAAATAGTATTTTATTGTTCCTCATGACGGATGACAGTAACTATCCCCGGCTGGGAATAACTTTAACTGTCATAATTAGTCTCCACTGGAGCTATTGTTATCCTGCATTCCTGATTCGAGTTCCCTCTCGACATTCTTTGTACCATGTATTTTGCACGTATTCCATGGTATGTCCTTTGTAAATGATATCCTAGTATAGTTGCTGCTAATAGATGAATTTGTAACATAATTAATTTTAACTAAGTCTATTTCTAGTAGGTACTGATGAAATGGACCGCACTGGCTAACACACACACGGAGATGTATCACGAGGTGATTTATACTTGCACTTAGGCACAATCACATATTAAAGTTTTTTTAGACTTGACCTCACATAGTATCCTATTTGGATTAGAACTGGAGGATTATATGTATTTGTAGATCAACCCATCAGGAGGTTTATTCATGGAAGCAATTTAACATGACATTGTGGTCTGATACATGGTTGTTTATCGTTACAGTTTATGAGGACCATAACGTGTGATGCACTGATTTTATGTATATTTGTTAATCAATACATATTTGCACTATATATGCTTATTTTGCACATTGTTTTATTGCAGTGTATTATAAGGGTCTTTCATAGATTTGGAATGAGATTGAATTCTATTTTAACTGTGATGATATGCACTTATACCTATAGTAATGATACATACAGATTGTTTACATTGCGTAGTTTGCACTGTATACAACAATTGAAGCATAACTCAACGAATAAATATAAATACTGGTATTTTACAGTGATTAGTGCCGTAAACATTGCACCATAAAATTGTGAAAAAATGTTAGGATATGCACTTGCACTTTATTTCCTGTGCAGAAGGTCAAGATATGTATTTTTGTGAGTATTTTGCGTATTTGCACATAATATGTTTACTTATGTATTTTAAAATTTAGAATTTAAGATTCAAATTTTAATCGTATCACTTCAATATTTGAGTATATGCATTTCATCTAAAGATAATCTATATCCCATGATATCATGACCATCACAGAATATTAGTATTTTACTACATTACCTTACACGCTACCAGCTCGCATCCAAAACACCTCATTGCAAGCATTCCCTACGGAGAAATCCTGAGGTTAAAGCGTATATGCAGTAATGAGGATGATTTTAATACTTGTCAATCTGAGCTGGTGGGCAGACTTAAAGTCAGGGGATACTCAGAAAAAATTCCAAAAGAGGCTATAGAAAAGGCGAAAATAAGATCAAGAAGTAGCCTATAAAATCAACAATACTCCCAGATTGATTACCACATACAATAGGGAGGAGCATATGGTAAGAGCAATAGTTAATAATTATTGGCCTATAGTGCTCACTGACAATGCCCTTCGTGATAGGGTAGTGGAGAAACCTATCATTACTTTTAGAAGGAGTAGCACCATGGACTCTGTTTTAGATCGGGTATCGCCAGAACTAAAGAAAGTCACTACCTGGCTACAACCTATGAAAGGGTTTAAAAAATGTGCTACATGTCGCACATGTAAATTTGGTTGCAATAAGTCTGAATACTCCACACCTTTTAGTACAATTCCTATATCTATTCAAAGAATATACAATTGCAAAACCGAATATGCTGTATATGTCCTGACGTGCATCTTAACGTTGTTAGTACAAAGCTACAGGTGCATGTCAGGATTTTGCAGCATATAGGAGCCATTCTCCACAGTGATGCAGCTTATCCTGTTTCTAGACACTTTAAACGAGCTCATGCGAATGATATTAATTGCCTGTCTTACTATGTGCTTGACGCAGTTGCCAAACAAAGAAGAGGTGGCAACAGGGAACTGCAGTTACGGCAGTTGGAAACGAAATATATCTTAGAATTCGATTGTAAATGGCCTAACGGTTTGAACACCACAGAGGATATGCGCAATTTTTTATAAATGATTAATAATTTGTAGATGCGTATGCCCCTGGTGTTACACAATTATACGGCTTTGTAAATTGTAAATAGCAAATGGGGAATGGCTGAGATGAATTGTATGAATTTCCGGGTTTTGGTAATTTTATAGTGTTATCTTTTCCCTCAGATCTGATTTTAATTGAACTCGTTTCTTTTATATGCAGGGTTATATATCTTTTATACAGGTTTTCTAAAGTAGTATTGTGTTTCTTGTGGACATTTTTACTAGGAGTAAGTTATTTTAGAAATATATACCCGCATTTATAGATCAATAATATCAGATCGTGACTTGTCTATATGTCATCCACTTTAGTTTTATATTTATATTTGCATTATTTTGCACAGTACACACTGGTTTTGCACTACAAAAAAAGAGAAAAATTGGTAGTAAAAATTATCTTTGTACATAAAACAGGTATGCAGGTTTTTGCACATGATCAAACATGGATTTATCCAGGTATATTTTATTGTATACATAAGACTATAGACTATAGGCAGAGGTTGTATTCGTCCAACGTGAAATGGTTTAAAAATTAAATTTAAAAAAATAGCGTTTATGTACATAACATGTTTTATATTTTTATTTACATGTATATAAAATGAAAATGTGCAATAATTAGCTAACTTTGCCTATTGATTGTGTTTTGTTACCTATAGAGTAACAAAACACCAAACATCTAGTCTTTTGTCTATGCACATTATCATGTGACCTGTGATGTCAAGAAATGGGTGCGGTTAATTTTAACTTTAAATGGTAGATGGAGTTTGCACTATTTTGCACGTGAACAAGGGCTTTAGGGCTTGAAATGCGTTGTGTGCTTGAGTCTTTGAATAAAAGAAGATTTATTGCCCAGAAAAAACTGTGAGGTCTGCATCTCTTTCCTCGCCAAACCGCCGCGCGCGGGAATTTGGAAGTGGTTCGAGTGTCCAGGATATATATATATATATATATATATATATATATATATATATATATATAATATATAAATCCATCCAACCAATCTTTCTTTTCTTTATATATATATTCACTGAAAAAACCATAGGTTATAGACCATATATAGTTAGGAATTAGCATTTAGAAAACCTTATTTTACTCACACAAAACCATTGAAATTCCATATATAGTTAGTTGCACTAACTATATATCGCGCACCTGCAATCCACTGCTGATGATGTCACATATTACATCATTCATGACATGGTCAGTGACATCACTGATGACATCACTGATGACATCTCAAATGACATCACTGATGACATCACTGATGACATCTCATTTGACATTACTGATCACATCACTGATGACATCATTCATGTGATGATACAATGAACCTCTTCAGACTCTAATATAACCTTAGATACACTCAGTGTAAACAGACACTCACAGACTGTCACTCATCCATGGAGTTACTCACACACCTAGTCAGTCTTGCAAAGAATCAATCACACCTCGATTTCCTCAACTATATAGTTATACACACCTTACTTATTGGAACATATAATAACACATATTTACTCTGTTATACAATCCCTGATACAAGTTCACAATAATCCATACAGCCACTCACACATTCACTGGCTCTTATGCACAGTTATTTATATATGTCAACTATCACATGTACTGTGTTTTACATATGTACTTACTTTGACATGTAGCACTGAGATATCCATTCACTCACCAATACACTCATGCACACAGTCAACCGCCCATACAGATGTGTCCACATGCACTTTTGAACCCATACATCTAGTGAATCAACTGCTCACACATCTATGCACAGAGTCATACACCTCCCAGGCACCCACACACACACTCAGTCTCCCATACAAATACTTGGGCAACTAATCAATAACCCATATAGTTAGTCATATAGCTAATGATCAACACATGCATCAGATTACAAAACAACAGACACAATGATGCACAATTTAAAACAGTTTAGTCACTAACCCATGCACTCAGTGAGACACATTTAATCACTCACTTATACAGTCAGTCATGCACCTACTAAATCCTTCATCCAGACACTTATACATCCACTCATTCTTCAATATGTAAGACATATTTTAACTTTACAGAAGCATACAGTCACTGGATGTTGTCATCAGTGATGTCATCAGTGATGTCATTTGAGATGTCATCAGTGATGTCATCAGTGATGTCACTGACCATGTCATGAATGATGTAATATGTGACATCATCAGCAGTGGATTGCAGGTGCGCGATATATATTTAGTGCAACTAACTATATATGGAATTTCAATGGTTTTGTGTGAGTAAAATAAGGTTTTCTAAATGCTAATTCCTAACTATATATGGTCTATAACCTATGGTTTTTTCAGTGAATTTTCAAGGTTTTGTAAATGCTAATTCCTAACTATATATGGTCTATAACCTATGGTTTTTTCTGTGAATTTCATTGGTTTTTTAACAGCTAATATCTGTAGCTGTAAAATGTATTCTTCTTTAAATCCAAAAATATATTTTATATGTTTATGAATAATTTTTTTTTTAAATATTTTTTTTTCTTCGTTCCCGCTTCGCGAATCGGGAAGCTTCCCGTTAGCTGACCTTGATGCCGCGAAATAGACCGCGAGCCGGTAAACGTTTCTTTACCGCAAGTGCCGCGTTAGAAAACAACATCGTGACGCCTCCCGTCCGCATGACGTTCCACGTTGTCGCTTGATACGTCATATGACGTGCTACGTTAGCGAACTGGTACGCGAAGCGAGTGCCAAAGCGCAGGTTTCTGGAAGCAAACCGGGAGGCCCTGCAAAGCGCTTAACGTAAACACAGCAAGTCATGTGACTTGGTAATAACACTTTTCATTGGTTCATTTCACTTTTGGTTTCCTAATGATGTAAGACTAGGTCATATAATCTAAAATGAACACTTTTGATTGGTTGAGAACTCTTGTTTTTCCCAAATGATGAAAATCCCTCCTTCTTTCCTCACTCTGACTTTCATCATTGTGAGAGAAAGACCCTTTGTGATCACTGAGCAATGGCTTCTTTAGTAGCTTCAGCTGGTGCTTCCCCACCACCTCCACCACATCCAAGGAAGAGTGGACCACCTGCTCAAGTTGTAATTCAACAAGAAGAAGAAGAAGAGGAACAGGAGGACGAGCACGAAGAGAGGCAGTTTTTGCCTGAGCAGCCCAAGACGTCTCACCGGAAAGAAAACTTCATTTGGCAATTTTTTAAAATTCCCAAAGGTCAGAAAAAAGTAAATGCAAGATACGTAACTTGCCTTATATGTCAAGATAGACTGTCCAGAGGGACCGACAAAAAATACAGTTTCGGAAACTACACAATGCATCGCCATATGACTAGGTGGCATCCTAACAACTACAGTGCTGCACAGTTTCGGAACGACCTAGATAATCTCCCTATTATGGCCAGAAGATCTGTTGTACCGGAAGTAACGGGACCAGAGGGCAGGGAGATGGTGCCAAATATACAAATGAGATTTGGTGAAGTAAAACACACCTGCGTATTTTGCGATGGATTCATTTCCTACGGAGAAAGAAGCATCACTCTGATCAACAGAGCTATTGACTATCATATGCAAGTTTGTCCGAAACGCCCAAAATAATAAATACTTCTTTTTTTTGTTTTGTTGCTCCTGTTGAGCCCTTTACAATGAATCGTTTTCATTGCCCCCTCCAAGAAAAACCCATAAAAATATAAAACTGTTCCGAAAAATTCAAAAACAGTAAAAAAATGTTCAGAAAAATAAAAAAAAAAGTTCTTTTCAGAACTACCTCCCCGTTATTAAAAAATTGGTACAATATTTGGAACTGTGCCAACCTCTATTTCTCTTAGTTCGCTTCCTAGTTCGCTCGCTGGTACGCGAACTGGAAGCGAACCAAAAACAGTAAGTATAAGGCAAGGAAACACACACTTATGTTAAAAGAAAGACAGCTATAGGGGAGTAAACTAGAGATACTATTACCCATAATCCACTACTGATGATGTCACATATTACATCATTCATGACATGCTCAGTGACATCATCAGCAGAGGATTGCGGGTTTTTTGGCAACATGCCTTATCCACGGTTTAATAACGCTGCCTTTTGCTTTATATAAGTTTTCAAATTGTATGAAATATATACCAATAGGTCTTTATGAACCTTTAGGTAGTGCTTTTGTTCATGAGGTCTGGTCGCTTCCATACACATACAGATGTTTCAAAGATGATCAAGAAGTTTATCTGAATGGAGAGGAATGCACTGAGACGCCAGATCATTCACTAATGTGTAGGCACATACAGTTACACGATTCATGCAACAAACACCGACCAAATATGGCTTGCGTGTTGCAAGGCACGCCAGTTCCTGCTATCATCCCCACGTTCAAGTTGTTGGAAAATGGTAGTTATTTGATGCTCAATAATGAAGATTGTTCTGAGTTAATTAAAAGTATTCCTTTTATCGTAACAGTAAGTGAACGGGTTATTTGCTGCAGAAATGTTCTATTTCCTCCCACACATGAACATAGGGAGTTTTCAATCTGGCCACAAATACCAACCTTGGGACACGTTTCAACGGCATGACAAGAATAAGAGCTCTTTTGTCTCAGAGAGAGGTGGCCTTGAGTTCGGCCCGTGAAACTTTCGTACTTCACATAGCGAACACCCGTACACAGGTTTGCCTTTCAATTTCAGCAACATGTTTCCGACTATCTTTAACGCATCCTCCACAAAATCCCTGGCACACTTTTTTAAAGTTGTTACCAGTGGTCTCGTGACTTCATTTGAGAAAATCTTTGGAGTCATCCCTGCTCCCTTTCATTCCATTTTCTCCACTCTGGTTCGTGGATTGCATTTTTACTTGCATTACCAGCGGACGCTCTTGTGCTTTTTTACATTTTTAAATATGGATGTCCCTCCTATGCAACCTCCGACCCTGCAGCTGCTGACACTGTTCCGCAATCGCATGCTAGAATATTATGGCACAATGCCGTTGGCGATATTAAGCACGGCATATGGATTATCTTTTCGGTTCTCCTACTTCACCTGTGTCCAGCCTGTATTTCACTGCCTGACCTGTGATTTCGATTGGGCCATTGATTTGTGTCTCTGCGGACCGGTTTCTCCTGACGTCGACTTTAATCAGCTGATGACTCCTATCATTACTCACGAGTTGATTTGTCCTGGCGAAAGGATTATGGCTGTGGCATTGATGCATGGACTACTTGGTCCCTGGAATTTACTGGCGGCAGCACAGTCTTTCTTGGAACACAGCTTTCTTGAAAACCCACCGAGCTGTCCTCTGATGGTGATAGAGGATCCGGTGCTGGGAGAGCACGTATGTTCTTTTCCGCTTTTAAATTGGATGGCTGAACTGTTTTCGGATGAAGACGGTGACTTCCTATTGGAGGCTGTTGCAGCTTATTTTGCATACACAGTTATGTCATAGACCTTTTTCATGTTTGATATGCTGAGTACTAGCATTTCATTGACAATTCATTGACTTATTTGTCAAGTTTTTATTATTTACCTTGCCTATTGGCTTAAGACTCGATAAAGTACTTGGCTGTTTTATTTTTCTTTAGCATTGAATTTTCCTAGTTTTTAATGCTTTACCTTGCGGACCGTCCACATATAAACTTGCAATCTGCTCTCATGAGATGGCACTTCTATTATCTTATTCAGTTCGTTTCCGGATCATGAGGAGGTGTCATCTAGGTCCTGGATATCTTTACACCGTGTTAAGTTAGCATGGGCTCATTACCGGTTTAAAGGCCATTTTTCCTTTTTTGCAACTTCTGCACACGACACTTAGTTGTTGCTTTAGCTTTCCACCTAGTAGTTCATCGTGGTTTACATGAGAATAATATGTTATTGGTCTACTATCTGCTTTACTTGTTAAACTATATCTGTACAGCGAGTGCTAAAGTTTCAAGAACAACACGATACAGAATTGTTATGAGGTCTGATCTCCACGACTTCATACTCATAACATAAGTGCAACTTCTGCCAATTCTGGGCATGAGGCGGGTTTTATATTGCTTTGCCGAACACACATACACAACAGTTGATGCGGTTCACATGAAGAGAGAGCTGGTGTATGCTGATGTGATTCCTTCAAATCTAAGACACTAAAGTATGGACACGCCCTAAACCAACACAAAGAGACCTTCTTAGCAAATAATATAATATGTGTATTAGGGAGGGTGAGATATAAGCAGCCGCGGGCCGTGGAGGGAGTTACGATGGGGCAGGGAGGCGGGGAGGGGGAGAAGCAGGGTGGAGCCCTCTCTACCTTGCCCCTCCCCCTCCCCGCCTCCCTGCCCCACCGTAACTCCCTCCACGGCCCGCGGCTGCTTATAAGTGTTGCTAACTCTTATTCATTTACAGCATGTTAACATACTGTCACCATTCGCTTTTTATGTACTAGTAACTATGCTGGTAATTTTGCTACTGATAATATGTGTACTTGTATTCTCCACCCTGCTTCTCCCCCTCCCCGCCTCCCTGCCTCACCGTAACTCCCTCCACGGCCCGCGGCTGCTTATAAGTGTTGCTAACTCTTATTCATTTACAGCATGTTAACATACTATCACCATTCACTTTTTATGTACTAGTAACTATGCTGGTAATTTTGCTACTGATAATATGTGTACTTTTATTATCTAAGGTACTACGCCTGAGAAGACGGCATTAGTAAATAAACATTTCAAATACACATGTGTTCTTCTTAACTCCATGTTCTGGTTTCTAAGAAATATATAACGACCGACTGTTCATGAGTTCCACGTATCCTGAGGTACTATAAGTTCATATTCTGGATTGTCTAAACATTGAGAGTTTGTTATATCCAATGTGACACTGTACCTAGCTTGCTAAATAGTTTTTGATTACTAACGTGAGTTTTGGGACACCCTAATTCGCCGAGGTTCCAATCCTCTGTCCACAGTTCTGTGTGAGAACAGAAACCCTGCGACAGGGGCACCCCCGACCCTTGCTGGAGCTTCATCACACTTGCGATACAACTCCAGCAATGCGCCACCTTTACGGCACAGATACATCACGCATCTGTGCTGTTTTTGCCCCATGATGCGCCGCATTGTAAATGCAGCACACCATAGGTGACGGAACAGCGGCACAGAATGACTAACACATCCCTGGTGATGCGCCAGTCATCATAAATCTATCCCTATGCTTCTTATCTTGTTAGAGATGAACCGCCATATGTATCATCAAAGTTATTTGCATTTCCTAAATAGCGAACTTTAAGGAATAAATAGCGATTCTTTACCATTCCTAGTTTGCGATGAGCTATTTGCTAATTAGCCGAATGTAGCCCAATGAAGCCCAATGTAGCCCAATGTAGCCCAAAGATGGCGCCAGACACACAAAAAAACAAATGTAGCCCAAATATCAGCCAGATGTAGCCCAACTATAGCCCAGTGACAGAATGACCAATCAGCTTCGCAAACCTCCGTTACGCGAAGCGGAGCGCTGTTACAGATATATATCTTTTTTTGAACGTTAATTTCTCAAAATCCACTGGAGCACATATATTGAGACCTAGCAAAGGCACATCGGGCTACCAGTCCCTAATATTTTGCCAAGTTTCGTGCAAATCCATTCAGCCGTTCAATTATTATTTTTATTATTTTTTTTTGCCCCGCGGGGCCCTTTTAAAACCTCCACATCAAACCTAGGGGGTCAGCGAGGATCTACTATGCCCCCTTATAGTTATTTCCCCCTTTGTTTTGACCTCCTCTTGTCTCTCGATCCTACCGAGAGACAAGATGGCGGCCGCTACGGACTGTTTGGAATGTTGACAGACGCCGGAGAACCAATCAGCTTCGCTTCACAAAGCTCCGTTGCACGAAAAGTCCGCGAACCAGAGCGCTAACCGGTCCGCTGTTACAGATATATATCTTTTTTTAAACGTTAATTTCTCAAAATCCACTGGAGCACATATATTGAGACCTACAAAAGGCACATCGGGCTACCAGTCCCTACAATTTTGCCAAGTTTCGTGCAAATCCATTCAGCCGTTCGGGCTAAAAGTGAGGCCAACCGCCCTATGGAAAACTCAATGTTAAAAACACGTTTTGGGACCCCCCTTTTTTCTCGGCCCCCACTGGACGAACCCCCCCCAAATTTTCAAGGGCTGCTCAGAAACAAAATGTGCCATTTTCCTGAAAATTTCAGCCAATTCCGTCCACAAACGCCAAAGTTATTAGACATAGAATTTTCAAAAAACCCATAGAGAAAAAATCCTAACTATATATACCTACTGGCGACCGCCAGTAGGTAATGTATTAGGAAATTGGGTTACTGGTTGGTTTGCAATGGCAGGCCTTGGACATGTGTAGAGGGCTACTTAACTACGTGGCACAAAAAGTGCTGCAAGCCCACTAATAGCATTTAAGTTACAGGCCCTGGGTATGGGAAGTACCACTTTACCAGGGTATTATAGTTACATGAAATGTACCAATTGGGTATTGAAATTTCCACAATCAGTGTAGGGGGATAACCTAAATCCTCCACAGTGGTAGAGAAAGTGCTTCTGGTAACACATTTTTTTGTATTCTAGTGCAGCGTCTTGTAAAATGAAGTCTTCGGTGGATTCCCGGTGAATCACTACAGGAATCAAGGGACCCCCACCCCCTACCCCATCTAAATAATCTATGATTGGAACTTCGAAAAAAGACACAAATACACAGAAACAAATTTTCATCAACCAAAAAAACACATAATTAAATATTTTATTTAATTCATAATGCAAAAACCGAAACTTGAATCGGAAGGTTGGATTGCTTAAAAAATGTTGTTTGATTTCTAAAAGATGAAGACATATGCTGTTCAAGAGCATATCCTTTTGTCTTTTGCTCCAGTGCATGACCTCTTTTTGTAGCCAGTCACCAGTTCTTCAATTAAGGCCACTTTTCCTCCTGTTGCTATACTTGTGCTGCCCACATGAATCAAGATAAGAATACCAACCTAATTTTAGCAAAGTCCTTCACATTCATAGAGCGTTTTGAAAGTTCGAATTTTATCTTTTATGTATATACTTTATTAATCTGCTATTACTTATTTTTCTAAACTGCTACAGACCCCCAGGGGTCAAGGGACCACCGGTTAAGTATCACGATTCTAGTGAATACATTTTGCCTCTAATTTCAGTGGTACTATCATGTTGCAATAACGTTTGATTTGAGGCAGAAACATTTTCTTTGTGGGACACAGAAAATCATATTTTCTCATCTCTTTCTACTGAAGAATGGCGTCAAAAAAGATTCCAAGGGATATTCTGCTAAGTATATGAATTACCTTTACTTCAGATGAGGTCCAAACAGAACTAAAAAAGGAGGGGTCCGTTTAGTACATAAGTGCAGGAATTGTGCCTTGTATTTCAGGTTGTACTTGACCTTTTAGAGACTGTTGACCAAATGCTGCTTGAGTTTTTTCCTGGCATCAGATAAATATTCTTTCAGAGTACCTTCTTAACCATATCCCCTACATCATTTCCCTCCTTAAGTGTAAGGCGTATTTGTATATGGTACCTAATGAAAGCTTTCTGTGTTTTAGATTTGGCTATGCTTTTCAAAAGAAACCTTATGACAGGGAAGCATAAGCTTTACTTCACTTTCTGGGACATGGACGTTTTTTGCACCTAGAGACTTAAGAGCATTTTATAAAAAACTGCCTCTTTCAAAAGAAAAAAGAAACATTCTTATCACAATAAGTCTATATGCACTAGTACCAATCTAATAAAGTCCCCAAAACTCCAGTATATGGATTAACATATCAGCATGTAGATAGCAAGGATAGCAACTAGGAGAAGCCAGAAGTAGTACCTGCTGCTCGAAGCCTGTCATTGGTTTCTCTTTTCCTGCTCTTTCCCTACTTCTGATTAGGGGTGAGCGTTAAATTCCATTCCTCCGGCAGAGTTGATGGGCTTTTGCCTCCCCCGCCTGGAGCTCAGAGTTCCGGAAAAACTCTACAAAATGTCACGATGCAGAGTTTTTCTCATGTGCGGATCGCCAATGTTCAGTTCAGAAAAATTGAGCGCTAGGATATGACCTGGCACAATTTTTCAACACTGGCGGTCGCAGCACGTCACTACTCTGTTGAGAACGCTTCTGTTCGAGTGGAATTTCTACTCAAGCAGCAGAAAAAAGCAGCACATTATGCCATGTGCGCTGATTTCGCAGCGAGGAGCAAGCTCCCTGCACAAAAATCAGCCCCAGCATCACAACATGCTGACATTCCACTGCTCGTGGAACTCCATTTAATCCTCAAGAATTGTTTATGTAACTCCGTTGAATTCCGTGGAGTAAAACTCCATGAGTTCCGCCCACCTCTACTTCTGATATAAAGGATTAGCAGCCAAATTACTGAATTTGTGTTAGTGGTTGCAGATTGTCGCATTTTCGCAGACCAGGACTTTTTTTCCTAATCCAACTTTAGTCCAGAGCAAGAGAGAGAAAAGCAGAGAAGAGAGAAAAGAGGAACAGAAATATAGGAAAACAATGAGAAAGTGAGAAAGCTATAATTAAAAAAACAGCTAGAGTGAAAAAGAGAGAGAAGTTCAAGATAGTGAATGAAAAAGGAAAAAGGCTCAAAGTTAACATTTTATTATGTTCACAGTCAAGGATTATGTGTCTTCTTTCCCCTTTATTCTACTCGGCAGCCATGTAACAATCTTTAATAAAATGTCAATATTAAACTTAATTTCCTAGCATGGCACAAGAAATAGACCATTAGAAAACAACTATTGAGTTCATAGTGATATTCATTTAAAACAGCCTCGAGAATGCCCACATCCTCTTTCTTCAGGTGCAGACCACTGCAGACTTCCCCTCTAGTCTTGCATGTCACTCTTGGTTATGCACCAATCCAGCCACCAACGAATAAACTCACCAGTGTAAAATCTCAGGTCATCTTTGTTTGTTGCATTCGAAAAGATACACTCTAAATAGTGAAAGTCACAAACAAAAAACAATTACCAATAGTAAATGCCATACTTACTTGTAACTGTTGTTAATCAAACAGGACCCCAGCTAAAGTTTTCTCTGGTGGGATAGTCCTCTCCTCTAGGTCCATTGACAAATGGTATACTCTTTACTTATCCTGTAATCTTTTTTAATCAGAAAGGGATTGGTGAAAGTTCTTTCTGGTTGGATAATCCGCTCCTCCATGTCCTTTAGGATTGGAACTTTTGTTCTGAATAGGTAAGAAATGATGCATGCTATAGCAGTAGTGGAGGAAAGTATTATGCTCGTCCAAAACTAACCTAGAATTAAAGTTGCCTGGCTATGAACAGGATTGAAGTAGAACTTCTTGAAAGTGGACTCTGTTGACTAATTTCTCGCCTTAATAATATCCTCTAGTCTACCTCACAAAGGGTAGGCTTTTAAGGCCTTGCCATTCAGAGTGTAAATGTACAATCTCCTTCAGCAGGGGACCAAGCATTACAGCATCACTAAATTAGTGGAATATTTTTTTCCTAGTAAGTAATTTGTTCCCAGACCCAGCTAGAAACCAGTGCGGCCTCACTGGGCGCTGACCTCGAGGGTAAGGGGGGCCGAACTCAGGTGGGGGTGCTGTGTTTAGCAATAACTTACTATTTAAAAGCATCTGATGCAGAGTTCCTTGTGTATCCAGATTTCAGGTAGCAATAAAAATGTCAAGATAAGTCTTCTGAATAATGTTCTTGCTAGAGATCAGAGTTTTGTCTGGTGGCAGTTTTGACTCATTGTAAAGTAGCGCAGTGGGTTAATATGCCTGATGCAAGGAACAAATCAGTATTTAAATTGGATAGCAGAGTGGATTAGGAAAGTCAGCCCTTATCACCACTTTAAAACAAATGAAATGCATGCGAGAGAGGGGCTTTGGAGAGATTAGAGGCCCTTTTGCCAGGTGGTAGTCAGGGAATCTGAGGAGGAGGTCATGAAGGGGGAGCACTGAAAAAGATTGTCGCAGGGGGTGCTACCAGCACTAAAGTCGGCCCTGCTCATGTCCGCCCACCCCGTTAGGAGGGGAGTTGGGGACTAGCTAATAATTCAACACACATGACACAATGCACAGGATGTGATGGAGAAAAGCATGGCCCAGGGTGAGGTCGGTGAAGCAAAAAAGGGACTCAACGCCACAAACATGATGACCCATATATTAAGACTACTAACATGAAATGCTCAAATTCTGTGCAGTATCATAAAGAGGGGCCTTGTGATGAAAGCTCTCAACAGATACGTAGCAGACATTTTTTTCCTCCAAGAAAGTTGTGTAGAACTGACCAGGGGGAGTATGAAGTGGCAACACCATGGGGGAAACACCATGGGCTCCACGGGGGTTAGCGATACTGATTAGAAAAGCGACACCTTTCTATGTCACCAGAATGTGGGCAGACAACCTGTGCCATTACATGGCGACACTGGGAGAATGGAACAGGGAAACAATAGCATCAATAAACGTCTATGTTTTGCCGGGGTGTCAGTCACAAACATTGGATATGCTAGTCAATCTGATCACAGAACTGCTACAGGCCACTCTCCATACTGGGTGGAGACTTCAACATGACACTAAATGCAGGGATTAACTGCACCACAGACAGACAGGCAACCCCGCCCCATATGGGAAGCTAAACTCCTTCACACAAGCACAAGGAAGGGAGGACATGTGGAGAACATTGTATGGCTTTTGGTGTGGATTCTCCTACTACTCAGGGGCACACAACACCTACATCCCATATCAACAATTTCTTTATACCGTAGGAAACCCTCCATAGATTCACTGAGGCTGAATGCTTGGCACAATGAATCTCTGGCCACTCACCACTAAGTATTTGCTAAAAACCTCAGAAAACAAGGAGAAGGGAGAATGGCACCCCGGTGCCTCACCTACCCAAAGGAGGCAGTCTTATTTTGAGGACTACACTGACACGGTAAGGGAGCATCCATACCCTGGGAGGTCTATAAACTGAAACCTAGAGCGAGACTATCTCCTCAAACCCCCAGCTGCCCAAAATGTCTGCACCGTACACAAGCAGGAGGAGTACTGAGCACTGATCAGTGAGATAGTTAAGTGAACGTACGTCGCACAACAGAAATGCATCCATGAAGTAGACAATAAGGCAAGCAAGATCTTGAGAAAAGAACTACATTCTTATTATAATAGCCACAGACGGCTTGCAAACACATGGCAGCGAGCCCATAGTGGACGCTTTAGCAGACTATGTGCAAGCCTTTTATGCTGCTGTGATTTTACAAAGGGTCCTGTAAGAGTTTATCTATGACTGCCCCTGTGGAGAGTTATGGGGACACATGTCCCGGGAACTAGAGAATGACCTCACACAAGAGGAGGTACAGCTTGCCCTCACGCAACTACAATTAGGGAAACCCTCTCACCCCAACAGACTCCCGGTGGAATTCCTTAAAAAAATGTCCAAGGTGATAGTGCCACCACTACATAACATATTCACTGAGGCCCACCAGAAATTAATACTCCCTAAAAATGTGGACATGGCACCAATAGTACCCATACACAAGGCAGAGAAACTCAGAGAACGCTGGGACTTCTACTGCCCCATCTCGCTCCTCAACATGGACACTAAAATTCAAGCAAAGGCCCTAGCGTATCGATTAGGCAGTGTGATGTTGGATCTGGTTCCTCAGAGCAAAACTGCTTCATGCCCCACAAGTCCACGAAGCTCAATCTACGACGCCTATATAACAATATGGCAATGACGAGGGACCTGAGATAGCACCTGACTTGGACCTCACTAGATGCAAACAAAGCATTTTACTCAGTGGAATGGCCCTTTCTATTTGAGATCCTCTGGAAAATGGACATCAGGCCCAAGTTCCTGAAATGTATGCAGCTGCTATAGACTTACCACAGGACATGGCTTAAAATTAATCGAGTCATATCCCAAGAGTTCCCGATATGGCGGGGAACTAGTCAAGGATGTCCTTTGCCACCGATGCTATTCACGCTAGATATGGAGGGGCAGGTGGAATGGCTGTGAATAGATGCCCAGATTTGGGGATGGAGAAGGGAGCCCACATGGAAAGACCAGATTTTGCTGTATGATGATGTTATCCTGCTGTACCTTGCAGAGCCGGAACTCCCACTGGCAAGGGTTGATGAGATATTTAAAATATACGAGGAATACCCTGGATTGAGCATCAACTGGGACAAATTCCGTTTGTTCCCAATGGGTGGATGGAACCTGCCAAAGTCCTTAAACATGCCCCATAGGTGTGTAAATAGCCACTTCAAATACTTGGGACTGTGGATCACCACAGATGAGAAAACACACTACACAGACAATGTAGCACCCCTATTCAATTGACTAGAGGCAGCCATAAAAACCTGAAGAGCCCTGCCGATCTCACTGACGGGCCGGGCAGCACTCTTTAAACTGATCAAGAGACCGAGATTCACCTACGTAACACAGAACTGCCCATTCAATTCAATTCAAAAATATCTTTATTTCGGTAAAATTTTTTACCATAAAAGACGTTTGTAACATACATTTTAAAACTGGTTTTGATAAAAAATGTATACAGGAAGTTGTAAAATTAATAAAATCAACTTTTAGAAAATCCCAAATTGCACTGGAATAACCTGTATGCAGAAAAGTCAGTTGCCAGCCCTAAGACATTTCCTTCTAATGGACCAGAGAGCACCCAGGTACTTAGCCACCGCAAACACAATGTAGTCGGTCAAATCAGTTTTTAGGACTCTAAAAGCGGCCATACACTTTGCAAAGCCCAGATTCCTACATAAGGGAACAATCCAATACTTGCGGATCTCTCGGTAGACGGGGCAGAAAAAGAGGATGTGAAGTTCAGTTTCATCCGTGGTTCTACATGCTGGGCAGGTACTGCTTGCGTCGTCACCCCATTTAGTTGTAAATGTTCTGATAGGGAGGGACCCATGTCTCCACTGTAGGTATAATTTCCTAAGTAGAGAAGGGTAGACTTTATCCAGATTTGGTTCAAAGTTATAGTTGGCCTTAAAGGACATGAAGGAGTCTGTCAAAGTCCCAAGTTTACATTGATTGAAAAGCAGGGATAATTTGCTATCACGGTATGTCTTAGCTAGCTCTTTTTTGGAGATGAGTTGACACGTAGGCAGGGGATCAGACCACATTTTGGAAAGTCCCAACCCCTCCAGTTCCAATTTGATGAAATTGAGCCATTTGATTTTTCCAGCACCCTGGATAGCAAGGAACACCTGGAGTCCTTGTCTGTAACTGGCCAATTCTGGAGTTGTCCATAGTCTGCGCCAGAAGGCCAGCGGGCGGAGGGCCAAATCTTCATCTAACGGGCATAAGCCTAGATCCATCCTGAGGGGAACAAGAGGAGTACTAGGTGGTAGTCCAACAAGTTTTCGGATGAATTTGTTTTCCACTTTCAGGAGGGCTGATGTTCCAACATGGCCCCAGAGTTCAGACCCGTAGATGGCAGCCCCCTTAGCCTGGGATTTGTAAATCTGCATTGGAGGACCGATGGGCCTGATTGTGGATTTATTATTTGCCAAAAGCTTCATGATGCCCCCCGAATGTTGGGTCAGTTTGAGTAGGACCTTCTCCAGGTGCGTATTCCAGGTTAATTTGTCATTTAGCACAATGCCCAGATATTCGAAGGTTTTCACACTCTCAAGCCTGTTGTGTGCAATGCTGGGGCTGAAATGGAATTTCTGTGGGGGGTTGAGGACCATGAATTTTGTTTTAATGGCGTTAATTTCCAATCCATGGGCCTCACAGAAATCCACAAAGCCATCTAGGATGCGCTGGATACCCGTTGCCGACTTTGATAACAACAGAGTGTCGTCGGCAAACATGATGGCTGGCACCCTTTCGGCGGCTAGTTTTGGGGCATCAGAATTGGGTACCCCCTCTAAGTGGGAGATAACCCCGTTGACATAGAGGCAAAACAGGGTCGGTGCGAGCACACAACCCTGTCTTACCCCCCTGCCAACGGGGAACCTCTCGGACAATGCACCCATCCTGCCACATCTCACCTGGGCGAAATTACTGCTGTGGAGGCGGATTAGCATTTTCAGCAAACCTTCAGGAACCCCCAGTTTGGCAAGGACCTCCCACAGCTTGTTCCGAGGGACCAGGTCGAACGCTGCCCTCAGGTCCACGAATACAGTATAGAGGCTGCCACCCTCCAACTGCACCGTTTTCCAATAGATGAGGACAAGCCGAAAGACCTGGTCAATGGTAGAGACCTTCTCCCTGAAACCTGCCTGAAAAGGGCTCAGGATGTTAAAGTCCCTGATCCACTCGTATAGGTGATTTAACAGCAGTTTTGCGAAAAGTTTTTGGGACACGTCAATCAAGCTAATGGGCCTGTAATTGGCCGGGAGCAGAGGAGACCCCTTCTTAAAAATTGGGACTATCTCAGCCCCCGGCCAAGTCTGGGGGATTGGCATACCTTTCAAAATAGAGTTAAATAGCACCCTAAGATAAGGAGCCCATATCTTTGGTTCGTGTTTGTAAAGGTCGCCTGGGAGCCTATCCAGGCCCGGCGCCTTACCAGCAGCCAGGGACGTAATTGCCATGGTGATTTCCTCCTCGCTAAATCCATCCATGTCAGTTGCACTGTTGTTGGAGGAGTATGACACCTCGACGGATTCGCTAGTCACGTGATCGCTACTATGCGATTTGTATAGATTTTTAAAATGTTCCTCCCAGACAGAGGGTGCTATATTGGCCTCTACTGCTACAAGTGGTTCAACTGAGCCGTGCCTGACGATCTGCCAGAAAGTCCGTGAGTCACGACTTGCAAGGGCAGCTGTCATTTTAGACCAATTCACCTCATCCCAATCTATTTTGGCAGCACGAAGGACTGATTTATAGGCTAATCGTTTCTCCCTGATTACACTTGTATTATCTCGCGCTTTGAGTGATTTCAACAGTGCAGCTTTTGCTGCCCCACAGGAAGCGCTGAACCAAGTGGCTCTTTTCTGCTTGGACTTATAAGGCTTGGCCACTGGGTTCAGCACCTCTGCGAGGTTAGTGCATAACTCGGAGTGAATAACACAGAGTTCGCTCATATGTGCCGGCTTGTATGAGGGGGGATTGGATACCCCACGATTACCTGTTGAATCGAATTCAGTTTCACTAGCTGAGAGATGCATGCAGCGCTCAACCTTTTCCAGGGCGGGGACGACTAAAGCATAAAGTCTCCCGATGTTACTTTGGTTTTCCAGCAATTTGGCCCATTTAATTCTTCATTCATACCATTTAATTCTGCGCCTATTGCTAGATAGTACAAGGTCTACCTGTGATGTAGAATTATCATCAACCTTATCTATTTGTCGGCCCTGTAGCTCAAATTTCAGTGAAAGCAAATTGTGGTCGCTGTTGAATCTGGGAATCACGCAAAAATCTTTCACTTTCCCCCAGTACCTAGTAGAGACCATTATGTAGTCAATTCGTGACTCATAACCCAGTTTATTAAAAGTATTTTTAGGCGGGATATCACCTTTAATCCGGCCATTACAAGCCCTCAGCGAGTGACTAAGCGTGAGGGACATTATTTGAGTGGCAAGTGGGGACCAAGCCCTGACCAATGGGTCTGTCAGGGTGGGGATGTTCCACAATTCATCCTCTTCACTAGATATACCCTCCAGGTGCTCGGGAAGCGGTTCATACTGCTGATTAAAGTCTCCACCTACAATTACTGGGGAACAAAGATTAAGGGAATCAAGAAACTGTGCTAAATCCTCGACTGGTCCCGAGGTAGCTGCAACCCCCACTGGTCTTGAGTATATGTTGATCAGTGTTACTTTTCCTCCGCCTGGCCATTCAAGGGAGACACACTGGAAGTCCAGAGAGTTGGTTTCCAATTGTGTGGCCCTGCAACCCAAGTGGGACCCGACCCAGATCGAGAGTCCTCCTGAAGGTCGGCCCTTTCCTCCCCATTTAGCTTGGGTGTCAAAATTGGCAAAACCCGGCCGGGAATATTTTCCTCTAGCCCAAGTCTCTTGAAAAAGACATACATCGTACCCTTCAATGAGTTCCCCCCAATCAGGTGTGTCTACTTTGTTGGCTAACCCTGCGACATTCCAGGAGAGAATGGAAATTACTCCCGGATCCTTTAATGTGCTATTGGTGGCTGGTGGCTGAGAGCATTCTTGTACGAAGAGTTTGCCTTGTTGTTTAGGTGGGGGAATGTCCAATAGGACGCTATTCAGTTTAGGGCTATATAATGTGGGAGAGCTGTCTTTGTCAATCGTATGGGATTCAGTTTTTAATGTCTTTGGTAGGCTGTTATCACGCCTACCTTGCCCTACTCTAAATTTGTGAGCCTCCGACTGGTTTGGTGATAAAGGAGGAATTAGACCACCCGTGTGTACATTTAATGTATTGAGAGTTAAAGATTGACCCATTGTATGGGACTGACAGCTTATTGGAATGGGTGTTGAGGGTACGATAATTGGCAAATGTGGACGTCAATCCACCTCCTCAAGACACCCGTATCTATTGGAAATCGGTACCCCGTTCCAGCCACCGAGTGTATCCGCCCAGTAGTTACTTTGCCCTCCCCATGTACAGTTCCTCTCCGGAATCCTTCTCCAGTTCCCCCCCTGGTTTGAATTGGGGCGGGGTGGGTAAAAATAAGTGAGGGGTCTGGCTACTATTATTGAATTTGAGCTATGGTTGATCCAGGAGTAGATGGCGTGTGCAGTATTTGGATCCTCAAAGGAGACAATCACGCAATTGCCACTGCTGGACTTTTGCGTGGTGCCCATTCATTATACTACCCACCTTCTTTCAGCCACTAGACAAGCTACTAAGATCCCAGCTCTGGAGGGCTGTCCCACAACGAACAGCACTCTCTACACTCCAATGTTCTGGTTACGAATGGGGCATAGAACTACCTAACATACAGAAATACTATGAGGCAGATCAAGTCAGAGTCATAAATGAGTGGCCATATGCCTTGCCATATGACCCAGCATTTTTACTGGACTGAGTGATGTTAGGTGAGAGAGGTTAACTCCATGCCCCATCTGGCAGCAGATTGGCCACCGATGTGCCACAGGCAGCCAAGATGGTGGTCACCATCTGGCGTAGACTATTACGAGAAATGGGATGTGGAAAGAGACTGACCCCAAAGACTTCTTCATGGCTGGGGCTAAGCTGGGCCTTTCAATACACTACCGTTATTCAAGAAATGGGACTTGATTGGCCTATCTAACTTGGGGGATGTATAGGATTTTAACGGCAGAGTACCCTTTGATGATTTGAGTAAGGAATATGACATATCTTACAAACAGCTGTGAAATTACCTACTACCATGCCACACACTTGCGGCCCACATTCCCCATGGGGAGTACACTGTGGAAGAGTCTCCTCTGGACAGGTTGACTGCAGTACAGACACATGACCACAACTCTTTACCATATGGCACACTCATGACAAACCACAGAGAGATCTGAGTAAACTAAGAGCGCGCTGGCAGACAGATGTAGGAGATATAGATGAAGAAAAGTGGAGGCCTACAGTTTCCCGAGAGGTGGCAATACAGGCATACTTTTGCCTGATCCAAATTAAAATATTGCACAGAATATATTACAGTAGAACGGTATTGCAAAAATTAGGACGTGCACCAGACTATAGGTGCCTATGAGACTGTGGCCAACCGGGATGCTTCCTCCACGTGCTATGGGATTGCCCTACAATGGAGATGTTCTGGACGGGGGTGCAGACTAGGCTTGCAGTGGGCACAGCAATAGAGGGGCTGGTGACCCTGGTGCTACAAGGAGTGTGGAGAGACTCGGACATGACATCATACCAAAAACACCTGGTCTACCTGGGATACATACTGGCCAAAAGAAAATTTTTGAAGAAATGGGGAGCACAGAACACTATGGGTGCAAGACTGAGTGAAGGAAATGCAGAGATGTTGAGCAGTGGAAAAACTGGTGAACAAAAGCATGTGATGCCTTGGGTAATTTGGGAAGATATGGGATGGCTGAAATATGGAAGAATACTGGTCAAGCAAACGAGTGGGGGGGTGAAGAGTAGATCACGAGGGGATGGAAAAATTTTAACTGAAATTTTGGGATTACCCACTTCAAGAATGTTTTCACAGTGTGTGAACTTTGATCCCAGCAAGCCCCCGCATTTGCTCCCATAAGGGCTGGATAATCTCTGTTGTCACGTATGTCCCCCATCCAAAGCACTCGGAGCCTCTTGACTTGCATTCATGTATTTACTCTTCTCTTTTTGCGTGGATATGTGATGCACTGTGTGAGTACACTTGGATAGTGAGATTTGTTTCTTCTCGACATTATCGGCGGTTGGAACGGAGCTTCGCTATTCGTGTTTAGAGGTACGCTGACTATTCTCACTTCGGGAACGTCTTCCCCGTGGCTTCCCCTGCGGAGGTTCTTGAATTATCCACGGAAATACGGACCTCAATTTCTAAAGCTCGTGCCGGCCAGCGGCCCGGCCAGGGCAGATCCTGAGGCCCTGTGCTATTGGAAAATATCTGTAGGGAGCCGGTTCCCCTTTCACAGACCGTATTTTCGTCGGGAACGCTGTGTTGCATTAGATCCACTATCCCGCGGATCGGAAACTGTGCCTTCCGGTGAAGCATACCGTTTCATACGTACATCCTCTATGTGTATCCCGACCGTGGACAGGGAGTTGACCTACTGATATGATGTGAACTTGCAGCCTGGATTCCATCCTGTATGATAACTTTAACCCAGCACTGAAAAGAAAAATCATGAAAATGTTGAAATAGTATTACATAATGTTTTTGTATTTATTTGCGCCCTGACGAAGGATTGGATAATATCGGTCATGTTCCGAAACGCGCGTCGGCGCCTTTTTGTTTTGCTTGTGTGTGCTTATGTGATGCACTGTGTGAGTACACTTGGATAGTGAGATTTGTTTCTTAACATTAACTATTACAGGTAATTTAAGTCACACCAGGTCACTTACCCTGGCTTTTAGAAGATGGTATCTCTAAGGTTAGAGACCTCACTAATGGAGTGTGAAGTGCAGTGCAATGGTTTCATTGTTTAAACTACCATTATTCAAATGCAGGCATATTTTCGTTTCTTTGTTCCATCTTCTTTTTTAGGATTCTTGAAGTGGATAATATCTAGTTTTCAACCTCACTCTGTTTAGAAGTGTTGTGTAACTATCTCTTGACCTTGCATGGAATGCATGTGGATGCATAACTCCTGCTCAGTAAATGTCAGGAGTACAAGGGTATTAGAAGTCCAGATGAAATCTGCACATCTTGTGAAGCAGATGAAAGATGTTCACCTAGAATAGACGCACTGGCTCAGTAAATACCTCTTTGTGTCATGTTATGTTTTAACCATTTCCTAGGGCCCCTCATAGTAAAAAGAATTGGGTTAGGGTTCCCTGGAGATAATGTTAATGTTTTCTGTCCTAAGATCCAATTAAGAACATTAAAAATATCAAAGTACTACCTCCCACTGCAAGGTTGAGCCCACATGGTGATGAGTATCTCACCAGATAAGGACCTTATGGCGACACATGATGCATGATTAGCATTTAGATGAGGGTTCTATAAGAATACATGTACTGTGCCTGGTGAGCAGGTGAGCACTAAGGAGCAGGGCATAGTGACTAGCTGTTTTGGGAGACACACTCCACTTTTGGTTTATGTAATTTAGAAATGTGGCCATTGTGGTATCAATCTCATGAGTGAGGGTTTTGTTGTGTTCTAAAGAGTTTCTTGTGGGTATTTCATTCTCAGTCTCAGTAAGACCTCTTTGTAAATGGCTTTCTCAGCCTACTGGCAACATTACGGGATAGTTTTATCTAGCGGGCCCTTTCCAAGAACCTGGTACTTTACATGTCTTTGGGTTTTATGCATGCCACAGGGAGTTCCCTCATTTTATTACAGGATGATTGGACAAACAATATACACCTCTTCCTCTCATCAAAAGGTCACCATGACCTACATCCAAAAGGCTCATCATCTGAGAAATCTGGTTACTTAGCACTACTCTCTTCACCAGTGGAGTGGTGTGGCTCACTGGTTAGAGGCAGCAGACCCAGAAGCAGAGAACGGCCTGGGACCAGGGTTCAATTCCCGACGCGGCAGGGTCGTGGACCAGGGTCAGCGGACTCGACAATTCTCGCCTCGGCTGAGGAACCGGAATCGATTTCCCATTAAGCAATACTTATAATCGATATGTTATGATCAGCAATACTTATAATCGATATATCATGATTAGCATGATGTCACTAAATGCTTTCCTTTATGTGCGTACACATTAGCCTTACGCTATTTAGCTTTGCACCACTTCACGTTCTAACGCCATATTGTGGCCTTGCTGAAAGCATGGCATTAACAATCCCCATTCATTCCCTGCACCAGAGTCGTTCTCCTGAGAAATAACCCAACTGTTGCTAAAACTGTGTTTCAGCTCGTTAGGCCTGTCAAGGTTAGAGGTAGCAGAAGAAGGACCGATAAGCACATTCCGGGAGGGCGTGCGGGTGGACTGTCTCGGAGACGGCAGAAGGGAGTCACCCGTTCGACCTTGCTAAATCTAGGATGAGCGAAATCAGGAGAGCATTGTGTGCCATATATGGGCTTTCCTTTCTGTCTGTGCCAGCTTGTACCAATTTGTACTTTTCCATGTTGGGATATGATGAGGCCAATGCAACTGTATATATGTGATGTACTGACAGTGTGCCAGCAGTCTTCTTGGCGGACCTCGTGGGGTTAGGTCGCAGGAAGCTCCTTTGGCAGAGTTTTGTTTGTCATAAAAAATGCTTGGACCTTCTACACTGCCAACTGACTAATTATTGGTATTTGGGGTTTACTGTAACTATAATTGGGAGGTGGTAGAGAATTTTCGGTACTTCAGTTGGCGACTCCGCCGGGACTCCGCGTTGGGGCAGTCCCTATGTATTCACAGACGATGGAAGGGACATTAAAAGGGGTGCTCTCGATCGGGGGGTTCAGAATAGACCAGCAAGAATTTGGGGTTTACTCCGCCCTCCCGATCCAGGGGACCTCAGCTGCTAGTAGCCCCACGCTAGAGTCCTTCGGGCGTGACCCGAGAACCAGCCACGTTGGCCTTATCGAGAGTTGGCAGTGGAGAACGTTCAATCAGACCTGCGTGCACCAGGTGAGTGTTGTGTCTCGTTTTGTGTTGGACTACGTCTGCAGATCTGGATATTGGTACTCAGCATTTGGTGACTTATGGTCACGGAGAAACTCTGAATAGGGGGTCCGACGGGGGCAATGATGAGATTGCACGTGCGGACGCTCCTGGTGTGTTTGGTGTAAAATACTGGAGATAAGGATTGCACGCCTCAGGGGAACTGCGGTTCTCGCTCAGCCGGACTGTTCTCGGGAAAGCCGATGGTTGAGATTGGGTAGCACCCGGACAAATCTGGAGCGACGCTTAAAACGCGGGCTCAGCCAGAACAGTTCGGGAGGTGAACCATGAATACTGTCGGATGGCCTGTAGGCCGGTCTGTGGTTTAAAACCTGTGTAACTATCTCCAGGCAGTCTGAGGACGAGACTGTTGTTGGAAATTGTTCTTTGCAGCTTTGAATAGTAGAAAAAGGGTTCTCCATAGGTGGGAGTCGACGGGCTCCACCTTTTGATTGCAAATATTTGTGTTTCTGTTGGTACGTTTTGTGTTTTCATGTTATGTCACCTCGAAGCCGCATAATGCAAGGTGTGTATGGTTTTAAATGAAGACATGGCCATGTGAATGAGAGCACCGTGATTGAATGACATTTGGTTTGGTTATTTTGTGATTAATAAAACTTATTCCTTTTCAGCTGAAATAAAAGAAAGGAAAGGGAAATGCCGTGTCTTAGCAAGTTATGCTTCGGCTGTGTCCATAGCGATAGCGTAAGGCTGGACGAGAGTCAGCCAGCCCCTCCCGAAGGGACACCCAGCCATGATATGTATTGCAAGCACGGTATTGGCCCCCTTATTTTTAATTCCTTATGGCACAAATACACTAAGGACAACGTAGAGTTGCAGTGGCCAAAAACTGGATCTTTCGATGAAAAGAAGCTTCAGTTTTTACAAGAGCGCCTCTTTGTTAAGCGTAGCCGACAGTCTATGTTCGATACTCTTAACAAATGGCAGAAAGAGGCAAAGAGGAGGCGCATTCGATCGGAGAAGCTCCTCAAGATGCAGCAAGGACAGACTATAACTCAAAAAGCTATTGCCCATGACAAAAATAGAATAGAAAAGAATATTGAAATAGCCAACAGACAATTTAGACTACAGGTGGACAAAAGCTATGTAACTCGAGAAGGAGCTGAAGATGAGATAGAGGAACTGCTGGATACGAGACCTCCTCCACCATATGCCCCACAGCGCGTATATCCCGCAATACCTGTCCAGCCAGAGGCCAGACCACTAGCATCCGCACCAGAGGAAAGGGGCTCTGTCACCTCTGAACGGGCTACTAGCATTCCAGGCCCTCTGGCCACACTTGTCCCCGATTCCATGCAGGCGCCAGCACCCCTATGTATACAACTAAGTACCCCGACTCCCGAGTGGGTTCCTTCCTCGACCGACGCCACCTCCGGTTTCTCGGAGCAGACTCCCAGAGGGGCATCCGGAGGGATGGAAGGCAAACGACTGTTTACCAGATCCTCCGTGGGATATGGCGAGAAGGAAGTGTTAGAAGATCAGGCCGTTAAGTGGATAAGGAGTGACGCGTACACCGTGACTGACATATGGAATACGGTCAAAGATTTAGAGCCGGTCATGCAGCAACACGTGATATTCCAGATGTCTAGTTCACTCATTTGGTCTTGGGAGGTCAATTTCAAGGATGGGACTGCCCCTCAGATATTGTATAATATCCGGGACTGGTCCCATAAATTTAGTCTGACCCCTAGGGAGGTGTTCAAGAATATAGATGCCCTGGTTCAGTACCGAGGAAGGCTGTTCTTGAAGAGTCCTCAGTGGACTTCACAGCATCCCATGCGGGAGGTTCATCCCATTTACCATCCCGAGGTCCCTGAACTACGGGATCGTAACCAGGCAATCACACGAGCAGGAATAGCCGCTAGGTTTCAGGAACAATGGGTTTATACCCCGTGGAAGAGAAGTAAGGTTCTGGCCCTGAAATCCCAACTACTCGACCCCCGATAGAATCCTACCGCATACTATAAGGAACTGACTGAGGCAGCTGCCTCCGCTGTAATGACACTAGCAGATGTCGAGTTGTTCTTTGGGTTATTAGTACCTGTTGACATATGGCGACTGGTGCACGACTCAGATCATGCTGAACTAGGGGGGTCATGGGAGGAGTTAAAGGGGTGGGACCGGGATCGCAAGCCAGGAGACAAACCAAGAGTTGAAATAACGTCCTTGCCAGCAAAAATTATAGCCTTCATGCATGCTTTGCTACCGCCCAGAAAGGTTGACGGGGATAAATTGTCTGCCTGTCGGCAGAAGAAGGATGAAAGTGTGTCGGACTTTTTCACGAGGTTTGAGGAAGTTTTCATTGATTTTAGTGGGCAAGATTTGGCAACCGAAGGTGGAACTAGGTTGTTCGTTAACAGATTCGTTACGAACTTGGCTCTGGAGATTTCTGCTCGATTAGAGGCGGCGGAAAGTACATGGACCACCTCTACCCCGTCTGTAATTCTAAGTATGGCCCAGTACTACGAACATAGGGAGAATGAGAATAAAGAGAAGGTGGAGAAGAAGACCAAAGATCTTAAAACTCGAGTATTGCTGCAGCAAGTGGTTCGGGGACAAGGAGGGGGGAGAGGAGGCCGAGGAACTATGTCCAGAGGGGCGGGTACAGGCAGAGGTGCAGGAGGAGCCCCGCCAATAGGTCTGAACCAGTGTTCCTATTGCAGAGAGGAGGGGCATTGGAAAGCACAGTGTCCATTTCTGCTTGCCCAGAACGGAGCGGTCCGAGGGCGAGGACGAGGACGAGGCGGCTCCGACCGAAGTGACATGCACAGAGAAGAGAGATCAGGCAAGTCGGAAAAGAACGATTTTGACGGTCACCAAGGCAGGCAGTACTATCATGATGGCCATGAATGTGAGGATCAAGACACATACGTGACAGCATAGGACAGCCAAGGACAGAGTGGGGGCCAAGTGTCGATCCCGGTCAATCAAAGGGGACCTTATGTAAAATGGGAAGTGTTGGGGACTTCTGAGAATTTCCTAATTGACACGGGAGCAATGAATAGTTCCGTTGCTCGATCATTGGTTCCAGGGGCGGCTCTGTCCGGGCAAAATAATGTTTCAGTGGGATTCTCTGCCTATTTAGGCTCTGCCTCCTCACCTCGCGCGTTGTCCAAGCCCTGTGGCAGAGGGCGGAGGGCTTCGCGCTGAGTGGTGAAATTAGAACTTGGCTATTTTTATTTCACTCTGCTGACTGATAGCAGCCTACCCGGTAACTTCTTCACCGTCCCGCTGATCAAGAGCGGCGAACGGCATTTTGTTTTTAACTCCACCCCACCCCGCCTTCCCGACTCCTCCCCAACGCGTCACTGCCTATTTAGGCTCTGCCTCCTCACCTCGCGCGTTGTCCAAGCCCTGTGGCAGAGGGCGGAGGGCTTCACGCTGAGTGGTGAAATTAGAACTTGGCTATTTTTATTTCACTCTGCTGACTGATAGCAGCCTACCCGGTAACTTCTTCACCGTCCCGCTGATCAAGAGCGGCGAACGGCATTTTGTTTTTAACTCCACCCCACCCCGCCTTCCCGACTCCTCCCCAACGCGTCACTGCCTATTTAGGCTCTGCCTTCTCACCTCGCGCGTTGTCCAAGCCCTGTGGCAGAGGGCGGAGGGCTTCGCGCTGAGTGGTGAAATTAGAACTTGGCTATTTTTATTTCACTCTGCTGACTGATAGCAGCCTACCCGGTAACTTCTTCACCGTCCCGCTGATCAAGAGAGGCGAACGGCATTTTGTTTTTAACTCCACCCCACCCCGCCTTCCCGACTCCTCCCCAACGCGTCACTGCCTATTTAGGCTCTGCCTCCTCACCTCGCGCGTTGTCCAAGCCCTGTGGCAGAGGGCGGAGGGCTTCGCGCTGAGTGGTGAAATTAGAACTTGGCTATTTTTATTTCACTCTGCTGACTGATAGCAGCCTACCCGGTAACTTCTTCACCGTCCCGCTGATCAAGAGCGGCGAACGGCATTTTGTTTTTAACTCCACCCCACCCCGCCTTCCCGACTCCTCCCCAACGCGTCACTGCCTATTTAGGCTCTGCCTCCTCACCTCGCGCGTTGTCCAAGCCCTGTGGCAGAGGGCGGAGGGCTTCGCGCTGAGTGGTGAAATTAGAACTTGGCTATCTTTATTTCACTCTGCTGACTGATAGCAGCCTACCCGGTAACTTCTTCACCGTCCCACTGATCAAGAGCGGCGAACGGCATTTTGTTTTTAACTCCACCCCACCCCGCCTTCCCGACTCCTCCCCAACGCGTCACTGCCTATTTTAGACGTTCCCCATGTGTCAGCGCAGCGGACGAGCGCAGCGGGCGCGACGTAGGCGCGCCGGAGTTGCGCCAGAGTTAAGCCCGTCTGCGCCCGTCCGCGGCCGACCGGGGCTAGGGGCTCTCCACTCTGTCCCTTTTCTTACATATACCCGCGCATCACTTGTTGCATGTCACAATCCTGCGCTTCCTCCACCTGGGTCTGTTCCTAGGTTGGTCTCTTTAGGCCTGCTTACTACCCGTTGCTCTTTTCCCGAAATAATACGGCCCCTTACTATCTCGAGGCCCCTGGTCCTCGACCCCAGACCCGGCCCTCACTTGCCGTCAAAACTTCCCCATCATTCCTTTTCAGTCTTCTACCTTAACACCCGGTCTCTGGTCAGCCACCAACTTGACATTTTCCACCTTTTGGAGTCAGAACAACCTGACATCCTATTTTTGACCGAGACCTGGCTAACTGACGATTCCGCCCCTGATATCTTGGCTGCCACCCCCCCCGGTTATCATATATTACAAGTTAACCGTGCCTCCGGCAAAGTCGGAGGGGGAGTTGCCGCCCTTTTTAAGCACTCGATTCGCTTCTCTACAGTGCCTACCACCAGCATTCCCTTAGTTGATTGCCTGGTAATCCGGCTGGAACTACCAGGATCCTCCCTTATATGTGCTCTGACCTACCGTCCTCCTTCACCTATGCCCAATTTTCCTGCTCAGTTTGGGGACCTCATCGCCCAGCTCTCCATTAATAATTCTAACATATTAGTCTTAGGCGATTTTAACTACTGGCCTTCTGACCCCCACGAATCCCCCAGTTCATTAGCCTTTACGGACCTCATGTCAGGTCTGAATTGCACTCAGCATATTTCCTCGCCTACGCACTCAAAAGGGCACATTTTAGACCAGGTGTGGTCATCTGGCTTGGACATTTCAGCTCCCCTTATTCTGCCTTGCTTGTGGTCAGACCATTCTTTAATTTCATTTACGCTAGGGATTCCCTGCCCTACTGTCAAGCCTCAAGAGATGAATTTCCTGGCCCGCAATTGGAACAGGTCTGACTCAAATACTTTTCATTCTATTCTTTGCTCCTCTGCCCCTCCTTCTCCTGATCCACCTGTCTCTATTGATACCCAGTCACTAAACCTCAATCGTTGGCTCACCTCCGCTGCTGACGCTGTAGCTCCACTAAAATTAGTCAGAGCCAGACGCGGACACGATGCTCAAAGGTGGTTCACCGAGGACCTGAGAGCTCTCAAATTAGGCCTCCGCCAAGCAGAACGACGTTGGCGTCGAGGTTATTCCCCTGAGAATAAGGAGGCATTTTCCTCTTTACTGAAAAAATATAAAATCGCTATAGCCTCTGCTAAATCCTCCTATTTTTCCACCAAAATTATGGATTCCACAAATAAGTCGAAAGACATATTTGCCATTGTGGAGGAACTATCTAACCCAGCCAGGCTCACACCAGGGCCACTTCCCCTCTCAAACTCTCTGCGATTCTTTGAATATTTTTTTTATTGAAAAAATAGCTAAAATCAAAGCTAGTATTGCTGCCCAAACTTTACCTGCTCATTCCTTATCCCCTGAGTTCTCTAAATACTCCAATTCCCACACTCTTACTACTATCCCCCCCATTCCGATGACCACCTTTTTTTCGCTTCTGCAAAAAATTTCTTCTGGCTCTCCCCGTGATTGCTGCCCCCCTCTGGTTCTTCGAGCAGCTTTCATCTCCTGTCCTGAACCCCCACTGGCCCTTATTAATAGTTCTCTGGTCACTGGGGCCGTCCCCTGCTCCTTTAAACAAGCCGAGGTGGTCGCCATTTTAAAAAAACCTTCAGCAGACCCCTCCACCCTGAGTAATTACCGCCCTATATCCCTTCTCCCCTTCCTCAGCAAAGTTCTGGAATCGCATGTGACTTCCACACTTAGTTCCTTCATTGAGGACTCGTGTGTCCTGGATTCTAAGCAGGCAGGGTTTAGACCTGCGCACTCAACGGAGGCTGTCATTCTCTCCGTGATGGATGAACTGCGCAGAGGGGCTGATGTTAACATCCGACAAGCCCTGGTCCTTCTGGATTTATCGGCCGCCTTTGACACGGTCGACCATGGGATCCTGGTCGACCGTGTCGAGGAGGCCGGCATCCGAGGGACCGCCCTTGACTGGGTTCAGTCCTTTCTGACGGGACGACAACAAGCTGTCAGGCTATCTCAGTTCTCCGCCACTCAGGTTGAGCTGTCCTGTGGTGTCCCCCAGGGCTCTTCATTATCCCCTCTTCTTTTTAATTTGTACTTGGCCCCGCTACTTCGTGCTCTCCGCGAGTTGAACGTTACTGCGTTCAACTACGCGGACGATATCCAATTAATTTTTGATATTGATTTCTCTGAGGATTCCATTTCCACTTTTCAAAACACACTCTGCTTCATCAGTGACTGGATGAGCTCAAATCATCTTAAGCTTAACCCCGACAAGACTGAACTAATTCTTGTCGGGGGAGCCTCCAACCCATGGCAACCGTCCATCTGGCCTGCCAGTCTTGGAAGCCCTCCCTCTCCAGTCCATTCTGCTAAAAGCCTGGGTGTCATTATCAGCAATGATCTTTCAATGACCCCCCACATCAGTGCAGTGGTGTCCGCCAGCCACTTCCAACTCAGGAAACTCCGGAAAATATCTCGTCTTCTAACCACCGAAGCGCTCACGTTGGCACTCTTGGCGTTGGTGATCAGTCGACTCGACTACGCCAACGCGCTATACGTCGGTATTCCCGAGTATCAACAGAGAAGACTCCAGCTGATACAAAATCAGGCTGCTCGCCTGATTTTTCACCAGCCTAGAGATCAGCATGTTCGCCCACTTTTAAAGAGTCTTCATTGGCTGCCGGTTTCTGCCCGCTGCCAATTCAAGTTAGGCTGTACCATCTATAAGTCCCTCTCTGGTTCAGGTCCTTCCTTTATTTCTTCTCTTCTTCACTCTTATACTCCGTCCCGTACCTTGCGCTCATCCCAAATGGCCCTGCTATCCATCCCTAGGTTCAAGAGGAAAAAACACGGGGGCCTTAGGTTCTCTCTTTTGGCCCCAGTTGTCAGTCCCATCTCTAGACCTCTCCCTTTCACGATCGGTCCTGCCACCATTGACACTCCTCTGCTACTGACCTCGCATTGCGGGGAAAATTTGTTAGGATTAGATATGCTGAAGAAATTAAATGCAACAATTCATTGCTCCGCGGACGGGGTATATTTAACGATCCGACCCTATGCTGATCACGTGAAACAATGTTTCGCTAAGGGTGAACGCCTTCCGTCTGAGTTCGATGGCATTCCTGCCACACTTTGGGCAACAGGGGATGCGGATGTGGGTAAGCTGGATATTCCTCCGGTTCGCATTACATTGAAACAAGGCGCAAAATTACCGCGCATCCCGCAGTATAAAATAGCACCAGCGGGAGAACGAGCTTTGCTGTGCATTATTCAGGATCTGATTGATAGAGGAGTGGTAGAAGAAACGGCTGCTAATATTTGCAATAGCCCGATCCTCCCGATTTTGAAAAGGAACTCTGATGTTGGTGAGCAAGGTGCTGCTTACCGCTTTGTGATTGATCTGAGAGCTGTTAACAAAATAGTGGTGCCACAGTATCCTGTGGTGACCGACATCACCACGATTCTCACAATGATCCCACCAACTGCCCAATATTTTTCAGTCATTGACCTGAAAAATGCTTTCTTCAGCATTCCCATTCATCCTGAAAGCAGGCAGATTTTCAGATTCTCGTTATCTGGTCGAAGCTTCCACTTCTGTCGCGCACCTCAAGGCTATACTGAAAGCCTGAGTATATATAGCCAAGCCCTTAAGGCTTTACTGGACGATCTGGACCTGCCGGAGGGCAATGTCCTTTTGCAATATGTGGATGACTTGCTCATTGCCTCCGACACGGATGAAGGCAGTAAAGCGGCCACGGTTAAATTGTTGCATCATCTGGCCGCTAAAGGGAACAAGGTATCATTATCGAAATTCCAATACTGTCGACAGGAGGTGACCTACCTTGGTCATCTACTATCGAAGGAGGGTAGACGATTAACACCTGAACGTATTGCTACCATTTCTAAGATGTCTGTACCTTGCACGCAGCGTGAAGTTCGCGATTTTCTTGGCATTACCTCTTACTGTCGCCAATGGATACCTAACTTTTCCCTGCTTGCTAAGCCTCTGTTGCACCTGACTACTAAAGATGTGCATGAACCCCTACCCTGGACGGATGAATGTCAGCACTCTTTTAACTCTTTAAAAACTGCTTTGTGTTCCGCTCCTGTCTTAGGCACTCCTGACTATCGTAAACCTTTTGTACTATACGTACACGAGGTCGACGGTTGCTCACTTTCAGTGTTAACGCAGGACTTTGGTGGTAAGCAAAGACCGTGCGCTTATTTGTCAGCCACATTGGATAATGTTGCAAGAGCACTTCCTAGCTGCCTGAGGGCCACAGCAGCTGTTGCAGTGGCAATCCGGCAGTCGGCAGGGCTCGTTTTGAATTCAAATTTGACCATAATGGTGCTGCACACAGTGGACACATTACTAAATAAAACCAAAACGCAACACCTTACGTGTGCACGCCTCACTGGATATGAACTGACATTGTTTGCACCACATATTACGATTACTCGATGTGCAACGTTAAACCCTGCCACATTGCTACCACTCCCTACGAGTGAACATAATACAGATCTCCATGACTGCATTTATCGCACTGAAGAAGAAACTAAAGGCAGAGTTGACCTTACTGACACCCCTTTAGATGACCCTCAAGGGGAGTTATATGTAGATGGATCTTGTTTTAAACTAGCAGATGGGACAACAACAGCTGCATGTGCAATTACGACTTTGAAGACAGTTGTCGAAACATTCCGAATACCTCACCGGTCAGCTCAGGCTGCCGAACTTATGGCCCTGTTGCGAGCCTGTGAGTTGAGTGAGGGATAACAAGTCAACATTTACACTGACAGCCAATACGCCTTTGGCGTGGCCCATAGTTTTGGGCGGTTGTGGAGGGAGAGGGGTTTCCTTACTTCCCATGGCCAGAAAATACAGAACGGTCCCTTGGTCTTGCAGCTGTTAGACGCCCTCACCCTTACCAAAAAGGTAGCTATCATCAAATGCAGTGCACACAAAGCAATAGTGGATGAGGTGGGGGGGGGGAAATGCTTTTGTGGATCAGGTGGCCAAACAGACAGCACAAACACCGATGTCCGCTATGTTCGTCATCTCCTCTGCAAGATGGGTGGAGGATTCTGAATTGTTTAATAACACAATGGAGAGTGTGCGAGAGTTGCAGAAAGAGGCTACCCCTGCAGAATTAGAGAGATGGGAAACGGAGGTAGGAAGACTGTATGAAAATAATTGTTGGATTGATCTGACAGAAAGGCAGAGATGGCTATTGCCCAATGCACTAGTACAGGCTGTTGTGACCATGGCACACGGACCTGCACACATAGGAGCAAAAGGTATTTGCGGGCTCCTGGACCCAGTTTGGAACAACCCGAATATCCAAAGGCCAGCTGTCCTCTTGGTCCAATACTGTATGGTCTGTTTGCAACACAATCCAGGGAAAGGGGAAAGTGTCTTAAGCAGGAATTTTGCACCTCCTACATTGCCTTTTGAAGTGCTCCAGATGGATTACATTCATATTGAGCGCGTCAATAACCTGAAATACGTCCTGGTGGTGGTTTGTGCTTTTAGCAAATGGGTTGAAGCCTACCCCACCAAGGAAAATACTGCCATGGACACAGCAAAAGCCCTCTTAAAAGAGTTTGTGCCCCGCTTTGGATTGCCCAGTTTGATCTGGTCGGACAATGGGGGGCACTTCCATGGGGCCCTTGTCAAGCATATCTACGAGGGTCTGCACATTAAGCAAAAGTTCCACGCTGCCCGACATCCGCAGTCAGCAGGGCTCGTGGAAAAATATAACGGCATCCTTAAGCTCAAAATGGCCAAGATACAGGAAAGCACTGGGTTAAAATGGCCTGACACCTTACCTTTAGCCCTCATGTCATTATGTGTTACCCCTCACTCTCGTTCTGGTCTCTCCCCGTATGAGATAATATTTGGTAGGCCTGCTAACGTGTGGGGGGTACCTAGACCACGATCTTTTGCAGACATTGAATATCCTATGTTGATCGATTATCTTTATGCTTTGACTAAAGACCTTCGTTCTGTTCATCAGCAGGTAACTTCTGTACTGCAGCAGCTGCCAGAGGGCCCCGGTCATCGACTGCAACCCGGCCAATGGGTATTGGTGAAGAAATTTGAACGTGACACCAACCTGGCTCCAAGGTGGTCCGAGCCACGACAGATTCTCCTGGCTACGCGGACGGCGGTTAAAGTGGACGGGAGAAAGCATTGGATCCACGTCTCCCATCTAAAGAGGCTGCCTTTTCCGCTTCCTTATGATCAGCAATGCCCAGGGGGAATTCTGACGCAGGAAACCGAGAGAGCCGCTGCATTCGTACCCTTTTCTGACGCCTGTGAGATTGAACGAAGGCTGGAGGAGGAAGAGGCGAGACCAGATGTCTTGGTCTCTACTAAATTTGCAAATGCTTTGAATCCTGCTTTCAGTACCCCTGCAAGTGAAAGTTCTCATGTGCGAAAAGTACCTGGCATACTCTTTCCCGATCAGGAAGTGCCGGGTAATGTGCGATACAACCTACGACCAAGAAAGCCAAAACACGGCACCTCGGACCCCATCCTCAGGAGATAGGGAAAGACTGAATTGCATAAGACAGGGTTTGCTAGTTTTTCGGGTCTGAGGGGCAGAACGAGACACTGGACTGAACCCGTTGAGAGCTGGAACTTTGATCATTGTGCTCTGTTCAGAAAGAAGACTCAACTCTGTAAAACGGCCTAGGTTGTGCAACAAAGGAGATTTGGAGCACTACTTATTGGTTTTGTTTGGGATGAACGATAGGAGTCTGCCTGTGAGACTCTGACGGACACAGGGAAGAAGAACCCTCTGGCAGGACGGACTGCTAGGCTTACTTTTGGACTTTTAGCTAGGAATGCACCCTTTTGGCCGTATTGTTTTAGAAGAAGAATTCCCAATTGCCCCACGACACGTACCTTTTTATGAGCCAATGTTCTCCACATGGACCACGAAGGTCAAAGTAGCATTTGTAGTGGTAATAGCTGTTATTGTAGCGATGTTCATGGGCTTGTTCGTATATTTAGAGTATGAATACCCTTTGCAGAAGTTCCTACCGTCCACTGCTGCACCCTCTGAGCATTTGCTGTTCACTTTGGCACCCCACCAAGAACGACACCGTCAGAAATATGCTAAAAATGTATTAGTTGAAATGCTTCATCAGACGCACAGTGTCACCAACACTACTGATTGCTGGGTTTGTGGGCTTCTACCATCTGTAGTACACAATCATGATCTGTTTCTCTCACTACCCTTGTCCTATCTGGGCAGCTGCGAGGCTTGGTACAAATTGTTCTCTGCCATATACCGATATTGGGGTGAACATCGCAGGGATTTCGATGTTAATGAACATAATATAATTTTAGACTATGTTGGCGCACACTATGATTTCAACCAAACAGGAAACGGGGGACGGGGAAGGATAGACCCACAGGCATGCATACAGCTGTATTTGGTAGCAATGAACAAAACCTGGTGACAGAACGAACTTTATGATTTTAGAGAATTCAATGCCACGCAATATTTTCAACTTTTTATTGAACGCAATGTTATCAGAGACCGTGTTGTACCTATTCCTATTTTGAATGTTTCTTCGGGATTCTGTGTGCAAGGGGTGGGCCGGATACAGGTTGGAGATAGTATCTGCAATTACACCTATCGTCTGAAGAAACGCATTAGCCCTCCTTTGATAACTCCACCCAATGTGTATTTTGTTTGTGGAGAGAATGCATATACATGGTTACCACGCAATTGGGCAGGACGTTGTTACTTGTCTTTCCTCTACCCACCTGTTTACATAGCACCATCTGACTACCACAAGACACACCAGCTACACCCTGCACGCTCTCTCCCTGTAAGCACTGCTTCCACTGCATTACCCAATAGACAACGCAGGCAACTTGATATGACCGAAGTGGATCAAACAGACACCTCTTTGCAGCAATTCACGGATTTTAGCAAGGGTTTGACACCGTTCTGGGGGTCCCATATTTAATAGCAGGTAAATAAGGAGATTGTCCAGAATAGTGGAAAATGTCATTAACATAACAACTGACATCCTAGCCAACCTCACTGTGGAGCTTCAGGCGACGAGACTCGTGGTGCCTCAAAACCGTATGGTTTTAGACGTTATCTTGGCTGATCGGGGCGGAGCATGCCGTGTGATTGGCAGTTCTTGCTGCGTGTATATCCCTGACTCCGCCCCCTCTGTTCATCTGGCCATCCAGAAACTGCACCGCATTGCCTCTGATATGCACACCGAAAATGGGTCCTGGTCACTATCGGGTTGGTTCTGGGGCCTCTTGTCCACTTGGGGATGGAAATTACTATTAATCCTGGGCGGGGCAGACGCTATCATCTTTACCTGTTGTGTCCTGATACAATGTGGTCCAGCATGTTGCTCTTACTGTGCTTCCCGAATGACTACGCTTTGCATGCCTACCACTGTCCCTACTAAACACCAAATGCTGCAACAAGGAATACATGAACTAATGACCATTAATGACGACATTTTTGAAGACTGACTTTGTATTTAGCTACATCACGCTAAAAGGAGGGTTTGAGGAACCGGAATCGATTTCCCATTAAGCAATACTTATAATTGATATGTTATGATCCGCAATACTTATAATCGATATATCATGATTAGCATGATGTCACTAAATGCTTTCCTTTATGTGCGTACACATTAGCCTTACGCTATTTAGCTTTGCACCATTTCACGTTCCAACGCCATATTGTGGCCTTGCTGAAAGCATGGCATTAACAATCCCCATTCATTCCCTGCACCAGAGTCGTTATCCTGAGAAATAACCCAACTGTTGCTAAAACTGCTGTTTCAGCTCGTTAGGCCTGTCAAGGTTAGAGGTAGCAGAAGAATGACCGATAAGCACATTCCGGGAGGGGTGCGGGGTGGACTGTCTCGGAGACGGCAGAAGGGAGTCACCCGTTCGACCTTGCTAAATCTAGGATGAGCGAAACTAGGAGAGCATTGTGTGCCATATATGGGCTTTCCTTTCTGTCTGTGCCAGCTTGTACCAATTTGTACTTTTCCATGTTGGGATATGATGAGGCCAATGCAACTGTATATATGTGATGTACTGACAGTGTGCCAGCAGTCTTCTTGGCGGACCTCGTGGGGTTAGGTCGCAGGAAGCTCCTCTGGCAGAGTTTTGTTTGTCATAATAAATGCTTGGACCGTCTACACTGCCAACTGACTAATTATTGGAATTTGGGGTTTACTGTAACCATAATTGGGAGGTGGTAGAGAATTTTCGGTACTTCACTTCGCCTACTCTAACCAGGGATCACACTCGGCAACTCTGGGCATTAAGCTTGCCTCATCTCTACAATGGCCCCCCACAGACGCCGGGGATGCCTGGTTTCACCTTGGAGATACCCAGAAGGGACCATCTCACAGGGAAAGCCAGGACGGGTTCCCCAGCGGTCTCCAGTGCCGGGACGCTTACGGGCAGCCGTGCGCTTTACAAATCCAACACATTTACATTACATTACACATTACACATTTACATTACATGATGGGGGCTCGTTCAGATGGAGTAGGATATCCTGGGCTACAATGGCGCCATAAGCACAGGTATTCTTGCCCTCCTAAGTAGAGGGTACTAGGCTGTCGGGTGCAGTTTAGACAGGAAAACTCCTCTAAGCCTTCTAAAGGTATCTACTCTTTTCTTAGTGGCCTTAAATGGTTTAGGGATGAATATGATCCTTGAATGACCGCACCATATCCTTTTCCCAAGTTGCCAGGAGCTGGATGGTGCACTGCCATCATCGATATTTGCCATCCCGGGGACATCAGCATATCATGTATGGCCCCCTGCTCTCACTATAGGCTTTTGATAAACATTCCACTAGACGAAAAAAGTATGCTCTTGAATGATTCATTCAGTTCCATCACAGGACAAACCTAAAGGAGAATGTGACAATCCCTCATCCTTTATCAATGTTATATTATATATTCAAATGGTTCAAAGTTACACAAACCCTTAGAAATAATAATGACCTTCAAACATCACCACTGAAAGCAACTCTTCTTTACAAAGGAAATCCTAAATCCATGGAGCGAGTACTTAACTGCAGCAACATTGTTCCATGACTGGCTAGCAAAGGTGCTGCAGGCCGCAGAGAAAGTTATACCCAGAAATCCAAGATACCACACCTCTCCAAACTACCTGAGTTCATGGTCTGCTGGGAAATTTATTTTCTCATCAGAGCACTATTGCATTGTGAGTTCTTCAAGCATTTAAAGCCTCTTCCCAGACAGTGACAACAGGCTCTGGAAGAACTACCGGCCCTTTCTTCCCTGCGATAACCTCAGGACAAACAAATTTGGAACATCATTCATGGTGCTTGGCATGTCTTAAGCTCTAAGCCATATTTCCAGGGTGCTTCCTGACACTGGATGTAGAGAGGCAGACATGTTCTTTGCCATTTGAAGTATCAATGAGAGCTTGTGAAGAATGATGGATGTTGTAAGGGTGTTGGGTAGACGATGAGCGGTAGAAATAAGCAATGTAGTTTGAAGTGGAACGTTACCTTTCATAATGTTGGATAAAACAATAATTTACTAATCAGTGCTTATGTTTCATTGCTCTTTATTATTATATTAGCAAGCTGCCCTATGTACCTAGCCCCCATTATGTTCCTTGGCTCAAATGGTCAAGGACTATCTTAGGAAATTATTTCTGTTGCTTACAGAGGGAGCAGGGAAATGGATTAGAGCACCTACAAAACACACTGCGATATCACCTTAGGAGTAGGGGACATAAAGAGTCTGCTTAGTTCTCTTATAGGAGACGAAACAGTCACTGTTTTTCAAAAGGCTGGAGTGAGAAATGTTACCGTCACTGAGACTTGGGTTTAGGGGTATCCATTTAATTTGGTTAGAACAGTAGTTTGGGTTCAACTTTGGAAAATGTATCCTGATGGGCCAGACATTGACTCTCATTGTTCAGTCAATGCAACGTAAAGAGGATCCCATTCTTTTCCTTTATAGGATGAAAGAAAAGTGGACCCAAGAAGTAGGTCAAGTTTCGGGGGTAACAGAAGGAAATGCCATATTGTTTTGTAATGTAAAAAGTCTACCATTTGATATACAGGATAACTTAGATGATATGGTGGCATTAGAAGCAAAGCCCTGGACAGAGATAAAAGTGCAAATCATCAATTTTTCCTTGGAAAAATCTGGCAACCAAATCCCATAAAAAGAGAGAACCCCACAGAAAGTAGCCATATTCAAAGTCTGTAACATCACATGCAGGCCTGACTCTGAGGATTCTGGGCACTCTTGTCTTTCATAAAGCAGGGACTGCACAGATTCTCTCTACCCCAAGCAGAGTTTAGCTAAGGGTTAGTGCTGCCCCGTAAGAGCTTGTGGTTAGGTCCGGTCTATAACAGAAACAGCTATCTTATGGGCTGGTGGAAGTGTTTGCCAAACTGCAACACTCAACTGAGCCAAATATTTATATACGTGAAGTTGAGACAATCATCCATACTTCATTGACATCCTGTACAACTTGGACTGATTCATTACCTGCTAGGGGTAGGAAACTGTATCAGCTTCATGAACTACAGACAAAGGGTGAGGGGAGCTATAATGGAATGTGCTGTGAGCGGTCTGCGGATTTTGTTTTCTTTGACCTTCAGACAATTACCCAGCCCTATCCGTAGGAACACAGATAACTAGTCTCTCTTTGGACACAATAGAGAAGAGCTAGATAAGAGGCAGAACCTTTCATGTTTCAAAACCACAACACCAGAGGAGGAAGGGTGTTCACTTTCCACTACTTTCTTCTGATGTGCACGTCAGCACAATCGGTTTAGTTCAGTGTCGAAGTACATGAAGAAAAGGATGGGCACTGTGATCCTGAATGCAATGGGGCATGGCCAGGAAGTGTGGGGTGGGGTTAGAGATAGGGCTAAAAGGACAAGTTATTCTGTAAATATGTTGTTAGCCTTTGGCCTCCAGGTAACTCTATATAAAATATCATGCACACACCTCAGATGAAAAATAAATGCATCTTTGGGAAACACATATTTTTCTGGTGGGACAGCCTGGTTGGTAAATGAGATCAAATACGATTTCTGTTGGTCAGTTCTGAAATTGAAAGCGGGTCCCTATAATTCTTTTAATGAGATTAAAAGTACCAGGCAGATCTCCTGGCCCTGAACAGGATTTTAATTCAGTTTTTGTAGTAGGCTTTTTTCAATAGCATTAAGCATGCTTATAACTGAATACACTTGGTGAATTTTGGCTAGAACTTTCCAAGCATGCTGTTGCCAGCAATCAGTTTCTGAAGCACATGTATAATTTTTCCCAGCTGCAGTAAGGTATGCTTTCCCTCGTGGACTTTGAAATTCCACCAAATACGTGCTGTTTTCACTCACTATAACCTCTAAACCTCTAATGATTCTATTGGCAAAGAAAATCTGACCTTCTACCCAGTAAAGCATCCCTTTACTTGCAGTATGATTTTTGTTTTCTCTCAAGGTCTAAGTTAGACAATAATGTACCATTTGACAATTCCCTCAAGATTTAGGGGCTCATTGTGAATACAATATAGAATACAATATAGAATACCGCATAATTTTTCCAGGTTCAGTAATACTGCTCATTACAAGTTCTGCAGATCAGAATTGGGGGTAATGTGGCAATGCCGCATGGTTTCTTTTGTTCCAGGTCCAAAATTCAGAAACCCGCATTTCTTTCCACCACAGCTTTCTGAAGGGGAATTCCTGGTCACATGTGAGTGCCACAGACTACTGGGTCTGTGCAGTAATACTGCTTGAGGCTCAAACTCCTTTAGTGATGTTCAGTGATTACATTACAAAGTATATGTCATGGGCATTAACAAATATTCAGTGCATTATTAATTTCTATTCAGAGAAAGCTGGGGCCTGTGTCTTCATTTCTCTTCATTGCAACCTAAGTGTTTATGGACAATTTTCATTGAGGACAGGTGCAATGTAGCCTCGCCCTCATGTGCATTTTAGCTTCCATCTTGAGTTGTGCCACTCAAGTACTTTAACCACTGTGCATATTAGGGCATATTTAATTCAAGTCTGTTAAAAGGCTCCCCAGTTTCCCTAAACTTGACAAGCCTTCCTTCCACCACCACCACCACCACCAATACCACCACCCCCAATACCAGCACCGCCAATACCACCACCACCAATGCTACCACCACCAGTACCACTAATACCAATACCGCCACCACCAATACCACCACCACCACCAATACCACCACCAATATCAATATCATCACTTCAGCGCCTCTCGCTCACTAATAATAGCAGCCGAGACCATCCCTCCCTCCCTCCATGCCTGCCATAAAGCATAGCCTGCCCTGCACCAGGAGGTGAAGCAGGACCCTGCTACAACTGGAGTGTTATTTCTAGCATAGATATTTAATATTCAAGTTCAGTTTGGTTCCTGCATTAATGTGAACACTTTAATGTTGCTCATTAAGGGTGTTCGGTAGACCCTGGCAGAAAGGGTTACCAGGAAGGCGGAAGCCATACACTGGAGGACCATCTACCCTCTATAGACAACACCAACTGCTAGGTGAAGATCTCTGTGCCTTGAAGGGAGCTGCTGCAGTGGTGGCTCCATTAACATTACGGAAGACTTGTCGAGTGGGCGCTATGTTTAAAGAAGCATTTCTAGTCTGGCAAACGTTTTCGTTTACGTAAAGCACACTCCGATTGTAGAAGTAGGTTTCCTGTAAATATATGACCATATTGCACTCTGAGTTTTTTCTCTACACGTGGGGACCTTTCTGCATTTTTGCCCGTTTCATCATGCAAATAAGTGGCTGTCACCTTGACCTAAATAGGCAGTAGTTATTTAAGACAATGCTCTTACTCCGCCAAACTCTAAGGGGCATATTTACAAGCCCCTATCGCCAGCACAACATCACTGTGATGTTGTGATGACGATAGGGGCTTTGCCTTATTTACAAGGCAGCGTTAAGCCACTTAATGGGGCTTAACACTGCCTTGTAAATAAGGCACCCTTTCACGCTGTACTTACCGTGAAAGGGGAGAACAATGGGTCGTGCGAAGGGCATTCCACCACAATGCCCATTGATTTTGATGCTGCCCCCTATTTACAAGGGTGGCGTGAATAGGAGGCAGCGCCATAATTAAGACCAGGGAAAATCTGGTCTTAAACAGGCTAAACAAGGAGAAATGCTTTATTTTTCCTCATTTTGCTGTTTCCATGTGTGCAGCACACATAGAAACAGCACATTTCCATTGTTTATGTGCAGGAAGGTGACCCTTCCTGCACATAAACTGTCCAGAAAAAGAAATTACATTTTGCAACTTCTATGTGTGCCACATTAAGCAGCACACATAAAAGTTACAAAACGTTTAAAGATTGTTTATGTGCAGGAAAGGAGACATTCCTGTACATAAACAATCTTCCCGACTATGGTGCAAGGGTGCCTGCGTTGGCAGGAGCCTACTAATTTTAGCACAAGCGCAGGGGGAAACGCAGGGTTGCACCATATTGTTGTAAATATGGTGCAGCCCTGCATTTCTGAAGTGGCGGCGTGCAGCGTTACGCCAAGAAGGCCAACGCTGCACTCCGTCACTTCTTTGTAAATGTGCCCCTAAGTGAGGCCTTTTGCCTTTTTTTGCTCTCTCTTCTCATTCCCTCAGTACGCCTCTCTCTTCTCTTTCTACACATTCGCTCTCATTTGATATTTACTCTTACTCTATATTTTACATTATGTCATCCCTATCTCTATTGCTTTCACTTTCCTTCTTACTGTGATGCTTTCTCACTCTGTCTTTCTCTCTGTCTCTCCCTAACACTAGTTTTCTCTCTCTCTCTGTTTCTTCTGTATGTAGTTTATCTTAAAGTCTCTGAGCACTATACTGCAAAACAATGGCTGATATTGTGCTTCTTCTTCCAGTGAATCATTCAAGGTGTACCACTTACCAAGCATTTTATTTCTACGTGAGGATTTCAGAGACATGATGTTCACCACTACCTCTTGTGTTGCAATTTTGCACTTCACAAGAATTTCAAATAATCAAAGCAAGCGGTATTTAAAACTAGAGCAGATTAGAAAATACATATTCAAATTCATAGATAAAACTACACAATGTTAAACGTTCACACAGCTAAAAGTTAAAGTTCACACAGCTAAACGTTAAAGTTCACACAGCTAAACGTTAAAGGGCACACGTGCTAATCCGTAGCCCAGTGCCCAGTGCCTAATTTGTGCAGGGGCTTTCCGGTGCTAAGTACCGGACCTTTTTTGTCAGGGCCGGGTCTACTGCATAACACCATGCGTCTGCAACTCTGCACATCATATGGCAATGTGAAAGTGGCGTATGCGCAGCCGTAGACTAGACAATATATAAAATTAAATTACCTCACTGACTCGGCGGAACGACTCATAATTTATTTATTTAATAAATGAATCCAATATGGATGGCCATGTTGCGCATTTTGAATTTGCTTTAGTTAGGTGGTGCCATGGCGGCCCTTGCCGGTGGGAGGGACACTGATTGGGCAGGGGTCTGGATGTGGTTCTGCGCAGGTTCTGCGGGCATAGAGCTGTGCGGCAGGCAGCGTGCAAGATTGTTTTTCAAAATTCCACCCACGGCACACCCGCACGCACCCCACCACGAGTCATCAGTGGTTTAGGTGGTTAGCCTGGGCCGATAACATCGTAGTGCAGGCAGCACCAGCAGGCGTAGGCCACCTATCGAATAAAGTCAGGCAGGCCAGTGCCCGACCGCCCACCACCACCAGTAACCGTAGGTAACAGCCATAATAATTTATTACCAATGCTCCTTGTTTTTGGTGGGTCGTGGACTCATGGTTGGCGTGACGTGACTGTCACCCGCGTGGTAGCTCTGACTCCTACTCGGCTCGACATGAAGTCCAGGGTTAAGTTAAAGCGGTCCTGCACCAGCCCCTGCCCTCCTTCTTCCAGCCTTCTCCTGTACTAGGCTGGACTGGGCAACTTGCACATGATCAGGTGCCCCATGCCCAGCGCCGGAGTCTTGATTGCTCAGGGCAGGGCTTGGACTCGTCACTCGGTGGTGGTTCACTTCACAGTTCACTTCATATGCATGAAGTGACAAGTTGCCGCACTTCGGTACCTCTCTGGTTCGAGCAAGCCGAGGCTTCCACCTCCAAGGCATGTCACATTTCTAATTAACATTCAAAGTGCAGCCCGTACTTACCAGTGCAAAGTACTGTGGAGCGGGATATCCTGTCAAAGTGCCACCCGTAGCTATAGTTGTAAAAAGCTGAGTGGCGAAGATATTTTTTCAAAGTGCACCTGTAACTTCTAATATAAAATTCTAAGTGCAGCAATATCCTTTCAAAGTATGCTGCTCGTAACTACCAATACAAACTTGGGGAGGTTGTTGGGGGAATATTCGCTCAAAGTCCAGCGTGCAGCCCATAACTTCCAGGGTAAAGTAAATGGGGCAGGGATAGTCATTGAAAGTGCAACAATGTACAATTAATATAGAGTGTAACAGTGCAGGAGATATGTATTTTGAGTGTGGCCTGAAGTATGCATTCTGTGTGCGGCAGGGAGGTGTGAGCCCAAAGTCTCGCCGCAAGAACTCCACCACTTTAAAGTGTAGACGTAAAGAATAAGTGAAAGTGGAGCAAAAGATGAAAAAGAAAGTGCAGTTACTTCTAAGTGCATTCGGTAAACTATTAATAAATAGCAGAACGTAGCATTCCTCAACGTTCAGCAAAAGCAAAGGGATTTCTTGTGCAGGTGAACATGTAAATCCTAAGTGCAGCGGAGGTGACTGTCTATTGCAGTGTGCATGGTTGGGATGAGTTAAAGTGCAACGGAGGTCTTTACACACAAAGTGCCATGGTTGTATGGATTTAAAGTCCTGTGATTGTGCAGGTGAGTATTATTGATGCATTACATGCTTGCACCCACCCACCATCCTTTTACCCATACACAACTCTCCGTAGTTGCCAGCCGCCGCTCTGGCAGTCTTTTGTTCCCAGTCATTTGCCATGTATATGTATCTTGTAAGCCGTATTCATAGCATTCAACTTTCTAGCTTTATAAATATATTCAGATGGGGCGTGGCTTGGCGCCCGACGGAGATGGCGGCGCCCGGGTGAAGCTCCTCGGAGACCTTTGCAGGCTGTTAACTTCTCGTGCTTCCTCAGCGCTACTTTTCGGATGTGAGGCTCTTCTTGGCAGCGAATTAACACCTTTGTTGACGATGTGAGTTCTTGCTTCGTCGCTGCCTTGCGACAGCCATTTTGTTTTTTTATTCGCGCTGAGATGCCGATTTTTTATGTTCTCTTGCAAAGACTGTGGCTTTTTCCCCAACGTTGATATCGTCCCACCGGACTAACTTCCTCCTCTTAGCTATGCTTTCGCCTCTCTCCATGTCTCCAATTTTATCTTTGATGCCTCTTTTTTCTGACTGACTTTGATACGGCGGCCATTTTGTGATAATTTACTTCTCACAATTTTTACGTCATTTTTGGCCGCGCTTTTGCCACTTTGTCTTATGGGCAGGCTGAAGAGCACTTTCTCTTCGAAAGCTTCTGTAAAACATATCTTCATCAAGAATTCGAAGCTATTTACCGAATTCTCTCATTTACAAGACTCGATATCTCCTCCTCAGACAGACAATATGGCGGCGGCGGATTCTGCTGCGGCAGCTTCAGGGAAATCTCTCACTAAGCGCCTTAAGCACAATCCTCCTTCTCCCCCTAAACCTGCCTCCTCTGTCTCTATGGAGATTTTATTGGACGAAATCAGGGCACTACGTTCTTTTATGGAAGAAACAAACGCAAAACTCCAAGTTCCCACCGACAACTGGTCACAAATCGACAACAGAGTAACTGCGGTGGAACACTCTATTTCTTCCCTTACGGATACCTGTGCGAAGCTCTCTCCCCTCCAATCTCAAGTATCTACTCTACAGCGACAAGTCGAGGAGCTTGAAAATCGCAACAGGCACAATAACCTCCGTATTTATGGTCTTGCTGAAGGACAGGAGGGGTCTGACCCCCTTACTTTCTTCAAATCTTTCATCCCCAAGGTCCTTCATATACCAGAGGGCACCATTCTCAACATTCAAAGAGCGCACAGACTGGGCCTTCCTTCCTCTATTACTTCCTCTTCACAGAAACCAAGAGGGGTGATCCTTTATTTTCTGGAATATACAGACTTATTAAAAGTTCTCTCTGCAGCTAAGTCATCTCAGCGTGTTACTTGGTCTGGATCCACCTTATTTTTTGCCCAGGATTACGCCAAGGCCACTGCTAACAGAAGGAAGGCCTTCCTCAACATGAGACCTGCTCTTCGCGCTATGGGCGCTCGCTACGGACTCTTCCATCCTTGCCTTTTCAGAGTCACCTATAACAACAGGACGACGACCTACGAAGACCCTCTCCGTCTTCAGAGTTTCATCAACGCTCACCACTCAGATGCTATGGATTCTTCGTCCTCAAATGCTGGCTGATTATTTGTTCCCCCTGTTTCATTGTTGTTTACCTTGTCAGTTTGCTGACTGAATTTTATCCTTCCGTGTTTTCATTGCCTCCTTTCATGTTGTTATTTTTCCTCCCACAGTTCTTTCCTTCTTATGACGTGATGCCTCCTGGTCCTCCGTTTTGCTCGTTCCCGGTTTCCGCTGTTCACCCCGTCTGGCTCCCTCCCTCCCCATTTCTCCTTGAATCTTCCCTCTGTAGGTATGTTTTTGATTCCTGTTTCCCTTTGGTTGTTCAATGTAATATTCTCGTTTTACTCTCTCCAGTTTCTTCTCCTTCTATCTTTTCCTATTTCTTCTTTCATCTGCTTACCTTCCCTTTCCTTACCTCTTCTCTTTCTTCCATTGCATGGTACTTCTTTGTTTCTTCCTCTTTTACTTTCACCTTCTCCCCACCTGTTTTTCTCCTTTTCCAGTTTTCTTCTTCTTTTTCCCACGTTTCAAGTTCTACCTTTTCTTCTTTCTATCAGATTATAATTTTGCAGTTTTGTATTACATTGTATGCTGTTTATATTCATATGATTGCTCTTAATCTGTTACATTCAAAGTTACCTCATGGAATGTTAAAGGATTAAATAATCCTATTAAAAGGCAACGTGTTCTATCCCATTTGGCTCGATTGAAAACAGACATTGTCATGCTACAAGAGACCCACCTTTCGGACACTGAAGCCTCTAAATTAAAAAGACTTTGGGTCGGGAATGTTTTTTCTTCCCCAGCCCTGGGTAAGAAGAATGGGGTTGTTATTTTAGTTCACAAAAAGTTTAATGTTTCTGTTACTCATCAGGATATTGATTCTGATGGTCGTTGGGTCATTACCAGATTGTTGCTTGACAATATACCCCTGGTTGTTTTTAACATTTACGCCCCAGTTTCAGTTGATAATACCTTTTGTCCACTTATTTCTGACAAATTGATTTCTCTTGATGATGAGTATATTATTTTCGGTGGGGATTGCAATCAAGTTCATGACCCTATCTTGGATAGACATTCCCCCGTTAAATTTGTCCAGTCCAGAATGCATACTCAATTTACCACTGCAGTTCGACGCAAATCTCTTACTGATATCTGGAGGCTCTGCCACCCTGACCTCCAGGAATTTAGTTTTTTCTCTCCTCCTCACAAATCTCAATCTCGCATTGATTATCTCTTTCTCAGTAAGTCCCTCACCCAATGTACCCTTTCCTCAGACATAGGTTCTATCCTCATATCCGATCATGCCCCAGTCAGTGTTGACCTTGACCTCATCCCCTTCTCCCCTTCCTCGGGCAGATGGTGTTTCAATAACTCTCTCCTTGCGGACCCTAAGTTTTCAGGCCAATTCAGTTCCTTTATTGAGGACTTTTTCAATACCAACACTACTTCTGACTCCTCTCCATCTATCATTTGGGATTCCTTCAAAGCGACTGCCAGAGGATTTATAATGAATTACGTCTCTCACAAAAAAAGAGCTTTGAGTTACAATCTTCCCAACTCCTTTCTAAAATTAAACAGTTAGAATACTCCTATTACCGCTCCCCTACAGATCCTTCTTTAAAGGAACTTATCACTGCTAAAATCGCTTTCAATAAAATGTCCACCGATGCTGCGGCTTCCTATCTTTTGAAAAGTAGCGCTCGCTATTATGGCGGTCAAAATAAAATAGGAAAGCTCTTAGCCTCTAATTTGAAAACTCGTCAAGAACGCATCCGCATTGCTTCCATCATAGACTCTAATGGCACCTCCCATTTTAAAGATGAAGCTATTTTGCAGGAGTTCGTCACCTTTTATAAACACCTTTATACGCCTGAGTCTCAGCCCCTTCCCTCTGACTTATCCTCCTACTTTCATTCACTTGCCCCTCCTCCTTCTTCTCACATTGATTTTACTCCCCTTGAAACTGATATAACCCTGACGGAACTTTCCCATGCAGTCTCTGTCTTAAGACGCGGCAAAGCACCTGGCCCCGATGGTTTTTCTATCGAATTCTATGCCCATTTTTCCAAACTTCTTCTTCCTCACATGCTCCTTCTATTCAATTATTTTATCGCGAATGGCTCTTCCCTTGGTACTTTTCAAGAAGTTATGATTTGTCTTATCCCTAAAGACAACAAAGACCCCTCTTTTTGTAAGAATTATCGCCCCATTTCCCTTGTAAATACAGATGATAAGATTTTTGCCAAATTGCTTGCCTTACGTATTGATCCCATCCTTCCTGAACTCATTGGCCCTGAACAATCCGGTTTCGTCAAAGGTCATTTAGCTTCTGACAACTCTAGAGTTTTCTTTAATGTACTTAGTAAGGCCTCTTCGTTACAATATCCGCTTGCAGCCATTACTTTAGACGCTGAAAAGGCCTTTGACAGGATCAGCTGGGATTTTATGTTCCATGCCCTCACTTGGATTGGCTTCCCCCCTAAATTGATTTCTCTAATCTCCCTTTTATATTCTGGCCCTAGAGCTTCCATTTTCGCTAACGGAAAAATCTCTGATTACTTTTCCCTCTCTAGAGGTGTTCGACAGGGCTGCCCCCTTTCTCCCTTATTGTTTATTGTAGGTCTGGAGCCCTTTCTAACAAAATTACGGCAAGATTCCCAAATCACCGGCTATAATCCAGGTCCCAATCAAATCAAAGTGCCCGTTTATGCAGACGATATTCTTTTATATTGTTCTAACCCGGAGTCCTCTTTACCTGCCTTTCTTCGTCAGGCCAACGCCTTTTCCATGGTCTCTGGCTACCGCCTTAATCGCGACAAATGCGAAGTTTTACCTCTCAATCTCCTATGTCTTCCACACTTTTTTCATCAAACTGTTTTTTCCTGGCAGCCTCTCAAAATCAAATATTTAGGGTTATGGTTTTCCCCTACTATTTCCAATACTTTGAAAGCTAATTTCGAATATATCACTAAAAAACTTACTGACTCTGTCACTAGATGGCATCCTCTTTTTCTTTCATGGTGGGGAAGATTAGACTCGATCAAAATGATGCTTCCCCCTGTCATCCTTTATTCCTTCTCCATGATACCTATCCGCATATCTATTTATTATTTTAAACGATTAGATTCTCTCCTACAGAAATTTCTCTGGAAGAACAAACCCCCACGCATCGCTTTGTCCTCTCTAAAAAAGGATAAGACGATTGGTGGTCTTAAGTTCCCAGACTTTAGGTCTTATCACTCCTCTTTTATCCTTAAAAAGGCTTCTCGTTGGCTCTCTTCGGATACCCCCACTTATCCTCCAGTCTGGTTATCCTTGGAAAAATCTCTTATTTTGCCATTCGATTTTCCTGAAGCTCTTACTTTTTCTGCTAATACCTCTTTCCTACACTCGCCTGTCATTGCCCATTCTTACCATCTTTTATCTCCACTTTTACCCTCCTTGTATCCTTCTCTCCTATCTTTATCTCAACAACCTATTTGGCACAATAAAGCACCCCGTATCAAAAATCGTTCTTTCTTCTGGAAGTCATGGAGATCCAAGGGTTTATTGTGGATCTCTCCACTTATTTTATTTATTTATTTATTTATTTAATTTGTATAGCGCGTTATAACCACCGGGGTCTCTAAGCGCTGTTTGTCCAGATTACGTAGTGGGGTTTGGTGTTTACTTGATCTTAACACAACGCCTAGAAGCTACTCCATGCTTGCTTGAACAATACGGTTTTTAACTTATTCCTGAAGGATAACAGATTGCATTCCTTCCTTAGTTCTGGGGCCAGTTTGTTCCATAAAGCTGGGAGTGTGTTGGAGAAAGCACGTCCCCCCACCGTGGCCAGTTTAAAACGGGATTGGGACAAGAGGGTAGCGTCCGACGAGCGCAAAGTCCTGCTCGGTGTATATGGGGACAGGCGGGATTTCAAGTATCTTGGTGCATTACCATACAGCGCCTTATGTACGATGCACAATCCTTTAAATACAACCCTCTGCCGAATCGGGAGCCAATGTAGCTCCTGCATCAGAGGGGAAGAGTGGGCTGTCCTAGGTTTCTTGTAAATCAGCCGGGCTGCGTCGTTCATAACCCCCTGTAGCATATCCAGCAGCCGCTGGGGTAGACCGATATACAGGGAGTTTCCATAGTCCAGCCTAGCCAGGATTGTGGCTGAAACCACGTGTCTCAAGGTGGAAAATGAGAGTAGTGCAGAGATCTTCCTCAATTGTCGCATCAGGCCTATACAGGTGCCCACTACCGTGGTAACTTGTTTTTTCGTGGAGAGTTTATCATCCACGTACAGGCCCAAACTTTTGACTGCAGACGCGGGTTACGGTGGCACACCCAGCTCCACAGGCCAGAATTTCTCGCTCCAGGGGTTGCCCGTGATGGAAATAGGCAACACTTCCGTCTTGTCCGGGTTGATTTTTAAGGAATTCTCGGACATCCAATTAACCGTGGCTTTGAGTATGTCCTGCAACCTGGTAGACGCTCCCGGGCCATCATCCAGCCGGATGATTATCTGGGTGTCATCGGCGTAGTTGTATACTAGGCAGTCCATCCTATTCAGGAGTGCAATTAATGGCTGCAAGTAAATATTAAAGAGTAGGGGTGACAGGGCAGAACCCTGTGGAACCCCACAAGTGATGGGAGCAGAGGTGGAAAGGAGATCCCCCAACTGTACTCTTTGTGTCCTGCCCTGCAGGAATGATGTAAGCCATGCATGTGCTGTACCCCTGATACCAAAAGACCTCAACCGCGACAATAGTTGTTCATGACACACGGTATCAAAGGCCGCGGAGAGATCCAGTAGTACCAGGGCGCTCGGTGTTTTTATATTAGCTCGACTCCTCAATTCATCCAGGATTGATAGCATGACTAATTCCATGCTATGGTTGGCACGGAACCCTGCCTGATTGGACTACAGCAGGTTGTTGCTCTCTAGATGTCCTGAGAGCAATGCCAGCACATGCTGCTCGATCACCTTAGCCAGAAAAGGCAGCTGGGAAATGGGTCGGAAGTTCTTCAAACACTTCGTGTCCGATCCAGGTTTTTCTAGTAGAGGAATCAGGCGAGCCTCTTTGAAAGCTAGAGGGACCTGTCCTGTGTGAAGGGAAGTGTTCAACAGATGCAAAACTTCTTTCTCAATACCTGGCAGTGCCAATTTGAACACATCAGGAGGGCATGGATCAACCTGAGAGCCGGATTTGACTCGGTCCGTAATCGTAAGTAGTTCCTGTTTTGCAATTGGGGAGAACTCAGCTAACGGTATAATATCCGACGGGGCAGTATGGTCAGGTGGGCGAGGACAGTCGAGGGGTGTAGTTGCAGCAATTTCTCCCAGAATATCGGAGATCTTGTTCACAAAGAAGTCCTGGAACCTCTGGCAATCCTCCTGGGCGAACTCAGTGCTTTGCTCTTTGTTTATCCTGAGCTCAGCCAGGACCCGAAAGATTTCCTTCTGTGGATTTCTAGCTGCAACTATTCTTTCCTCAAAGAAAGCAGCCTTCCTAGTTTGGATGGCTAGTTTGTAAATCGCTAAGGATGAAATATATTCTTTCTTGGCAGTGGCGTCATACTCTTTCCGCCATGCTCGTTCTTTCCTCCTCACCCCACGTTTCATATCCCGTAAGGAGTCATTATACCAAGGAGCCCCAACTCCTCTCTCCACCTTCTTCACCCTACGAAGGGGTGCCACCAAATCAATGGCTCTCCCCAATCTATACTGAAGGTGTCCATAAAGGGCATCAATATTAGCGTCCTGCTCCTTTACTGGAGGAGACTCTTCCAGGAGATACACCATTTTCTCCCCATCGATGTTTCTCCACTTCCGGGCCATTTTCCAACCTTCCCCAGGCTTGGACAGGTGGCCGTTCAATAGAATTCTGCCCTTTATTAAAGAGTGGTCAGACCAGGCGCATGGCAAGATCTCTGTAGAGCCCTGGACTGGCATAGTGGTCCAAACTAAATCAAGCACATGTCCCTTCTCGTGTGTCGGTCCCTTCACTTGTTGAGTGAAGTCCAAAGAGGAAATTGCTTCCTCAATCTGTAGCGCCTGCCCCTCTTTAGGGGATTTTTCCCAATGGTAGTTGAAGTCCCCGACAACAATCATTTTGTCATATCTCGAACGCAGATCCTGAACCAATCTAATAAAGAGAGCCGGGAATTCTGGCGAGGCCCAAGGCGGTCGGTATACCACCAAAAACACCACACATACCGCCCCCGCCTGAGTTTTACCCCCATAACCTCTGCGCCCCCCAGGGTTTCGGATAGAAACCTTTCGGCGCGGAGACGGGCCTGATAGAGAAGAGCTACTCCACCTCTTTTCTTAGCTCCCTCCCTATTGAAATGGAGTGCCAGATAGTTATCTGGTAGGGCCGCCACTAAATCCGGCGCCGAACAATCCTCCAACCATGTTTCGGTAAGCGCAAGGGCATCTAGCTCCCCGTCTTCCAGTAGTGAAAAGACCTCCAACTTGTGGCCCTGCAAAGAGCGCGTATTCAACAGGCCATAGTTTAAAACGTGAGCATAGGAGTAGCGCTGCCGCGCTCTTGTGCTCTTAGATGTAATCAAAAGGCCCTCCCGAGCTAACAGATATATGCAATCCTGATCAAGATGGGACTTACCCATGTTAAGCTCCAATAATTCACATCTAGTGTAATGCTAATTTGGGCCAGGGGTTCTGGCCCCGGGTCACGGATGGTCACTGATGGGCAAAGATGGGCTCGCCTCTGGCGCGCCTATGGCGCGCCCGCTGCGCGTCACCGCTGCGCGTCATCATGGGGACGTTTAAATAGCACCCGTCGTGCTATGTCTGCAGCAACAGCTAGAACGCCAAGAAAGATGGCGTCCCTTACCGGCACTTCCCCTCCCAAGATGGCGCCTAACCCCCAGTCCAGCTAACGGGCCTCCGAACAGCGGTGCAGATGACAAATTTTATGTGCAGGTATGTCCTAACAAGCCCACTAATTGCAACAAATCGAGAATGAAGTTTTACCCTTTAAAACGCGCAAATAAAAGCGCACAAGACCGCGCTTCAAGCGCCGAGCATGTGGCACAGTTAAAAAATTAAATTCCAGGTCCAGTTCCAGTTCCAGGTCCACAAATTGAACTAAGTATACACAAGTAAGTGGCAGTTATTAGAATTTAAAAATCAGCAAGCGCAGCAGCAGAGTGTAAAAAAAATGCCTCGCCTACACTGACGCTTACCTGAACAGAGCGAGCGCCTGCTCTGATCGGCTTAAATAGCACCCAATCGTGCTATGTCTGCAGCAACAGCTAGAACGCCAACAAAGATGGCGTCCCTTGCCGGCACTTCCCCTCCCAAGATGGCGCCTAACCCCCAGTCCAGCTAACGGGCCGCCGAACAGCGGTGCAGATGACAAATTTTATGTGCAGGTATGTCCTAACAAGCCCACTAATCGCAACAAATCGAGAATGAAGTTTTACCCTTTAAAACGCGCAAATAAAAGCGCACAAGACCGCGCTTCAAGCGCCGAGCATGTGGCACAGTTAAAAAATTACATTCCAGGTCCAGTTCCAGTTCCAGGTCCACAAATTGAACTAAGTATACACAAGTAAGTGGCAGTTATTAGAATTTAAAAAACAGCAAGCGCAGCAGCAGAGTGTCAAAAAAATGCCTCGCCTACACTGACGCTTACCTGAACTTCTGTCCGATAACACTCCTTTATCCTTTCAGGATCTTCAATCTCAATTTCTTCTTCCCACTTCTTTTCGGAAACAATATGATCTTCTGCTTCCTTCTCTTCTTCAATATCTTCAATCTCTTCCCGCCTCTTCTGATCTACCTCTGTCCTGCTCCACACTCTCTCCACTCTTGCATACTTCTCCTCCGGCTTCTCGCATTTACAGATGTCTTATATCCCCCTCTGAACGTCTCAAATCGAAAACTGAATTGGCTTGGGAACGGGATCTGTCAATATCCTGGCCGGTCTCCTTGTGGGACAAATTATGGTTAAAAATTCATAAAATGTCAAGAGCTGCCAATACTACCCAAACTCTTTATTTCCTTTACCAACGTTTATTGTTTAACCCGTCAAAATTGGCCTCGTTTTCCCCTGACCTTTCTTCCAAATGTTGGTCCTGTCCTTATCAACATGCAGACCTCCTCCACATGTTATTTCATTGCCCCACTGTTGCTGCTTTTTGGGGTTCAGTCTGGTCCCGTATTAACATTATCTTCAACATGTCCCTTTCCTTCTCCCCCTCTAATGTCCTCCTAGGTTCCTTATCCCCAGACTTACCTCAGTCCCCTTCTCATTTTAAACTTCTTGATCTATTTCTCGCTGTCGCCTTTCATTTGATCACCTCCAACTGGAAAGACCTTACAAAAGTCACTTACTCTGCTTGGTGGAACGGTATCTGTTTCCATCATAGACTTGATACCAACTATGTTACTCCTGTCTCCCTTGCAATAAAAAGAGACCTATTATGGATCCCACTTACTACTTACCTTTCCACACTATCTTCCCCTAATTCCACCACGATTGTTGCTCATACCAACCCCTCAGATGATGTTCGAAAACCTCCATGATTAGCTATTAGTTGTCTTTTTTCTTCAACTTTTTCCATATGTAATCATTGCTATGTATTTTCTATTTTATTTCTCTCTTTTTGCTGATCTTTTATTGCGTACAATGTTTTACTTTTAATATGCCTCATTTTAATTTATCTCTGTTTTATTTTCCCCCTCCTTTCCCTTTTCAGATTTAGTTATAAGTGTTTATTGATTCCATTTTTTATGCACCTTTTATATTATTCTTGCCTTGTTTTATTACCATCTCATTCTGTTTTGCTGCATTGTTTCTCATATCTTTTGTTATGATTGGTTTCAATAAACTTGAACTTAAAAAAAAAAAAAATATATATATATATATATATTCAGATATCGTCTTATTCGAGATGCAGCGACTGCATTGTCTGGTTAGAAGACAAGGCAGGTGTGGATGTCTTGGTTCCCTGCAACCATTAATTCTTAAAAGCAATTTCATGTATTGTCCAAAATGTCCGCTTGCTGGGCCGCTCAGACTATGTATATAATCCCGAAATTTCTAGCATGCTGCGAATATTTTTCATTCTTCAGTGTAGTATATCCTTTCCCCGTCATTACTATTTAAACTTGTGTTGAGGATAATGCCTGTCCAAATCAAATGTTTCTCTGCAGTGTCTGTAATTTCCGTTGAGCACTTAATACCATGTTGCCTGGAGAGAGGAGTAATTTGATTAATCATACTTACAAGATGTTTGTAAAAGGTACTAAATAGCATAGCTTTTGGCTTAAATGGTGATACTTCCGATTGACATGACTCATCTGTTGAGAAAAGCAATCATTGTGTCGGAAAAAGTGTAACGGCTAGATATATAGACCCATCCAGAGAGAAAGGGAATAATGTCTTGCAGTTGATTACAGTGCTTAATTTAAGCAGGTGCTTGAAGGTGGGGCCCACTGGCACTTATTTTTGGGGATCTGCACTTATGTTTCCTTAGCGGTCTTTGATCTAGAGAAAGAGAGAGAAAAAGACAACAGGGAAAGAAAAGGGAACAGAAAGACTGAGAATCAGTAACAAAGGGAGGAAGCAGTGATGAAATGGAACATGCAAGGCCGAGAGAAAGGAGCAGGTAATGTCTGGTGGTACATTAAAGAGGTGTCAGGTGAAACGAAATCACTATTAGGCAGCCTTAGTTGTGGACATCCAAATTTTCGATAATGCTGGCCATGAGCACTGGCACTTATAGTTTTACAAATGAAGCACTGCGGTAGCCTAATATGTCATTAGGTAATTAGCCCTGATTTACAGCGCTCATCTACTCAACTCAGGATATTCTATGAATAGACTAACGATCAAAGACAACACTAAATGCTGGAGGCGCACCATCTTACCTTTTATGAAATGTCCCAAACTCCAGTAAACTATGAATTGAGTAAAAATGTCAATGTTCTTGGTAACAGGCATTTAGTCCCTCCATTGAATAAAACAATTCTCATCATCAATGACATTTCAACAATTTACTGTTCCACCAAAGTTGTGTGGTTTTGGAATGGAAAAGGCTGGGCTGTGGTAAAAGAAGAATATTGGAATTCTGAAAGCTGAATTCTTGAAAACAATCACCCACAGCATCAGAACCTATGCGGTTGCCTTGAAAATAATGTTGAACCATGATCTCCAGCTGCATGACTATCTTCTATGCTCTTATCTTTAATGCAATTCACAATGAATTCTATCAGACACAATAATAATCTAGAGTACCATTTGTTGATGCTGTGCTTGCGACTCCTACCTTGTCCTCTTTGGAATGTAATTTGTTTAACTCGCTCACTTTTGCAATTTCATATTAATAGCAAGTTTGGTTATAATTGTAAGAAATTCCGGCATAAAAATCAATGCTTGCATACTTGAAAAAAGCTTCAAATGTTATGGTACGCTTCTATGGAGTTCGCCATGTTGTACTGATGGACAATGCATATGAAGACTCACAAAGAAAGGTGCCTTCAGACTCCATATTTTCAATGTCCTAGTCAAGTATTCAGAGACAGATCAACAAACTTTTTGGTCTCAGAACCTCTGTAAATGATACGCTTCAGAAACACTGACTAGTTAAAGAATGAAGATAAAGATAGCCATCAACATCATCACTTTATTTCGCCAATGAAAAACAACGGCATAAAAATTATGGTACATACATTCAACGTTAAAATGCCTATCATGGAACTACATCAAATATAATTTTGTATAAAAGGTGCCACTCACAAAATATAATGAAATGCACGTATATTTAAAATCAGATAAAGATAGTCAAGAATGGGTATACTTAACAGTAACCCTGGGCGTAGTGGGCGTAGTGGGGCTCCGCGGAGCTATGCGGAGTGGGCGAGAAGCTACGCCCACTCCCGCACTCCGCGTAGCCCCACTACGCACCTCCCTCCCGCTCTCCTCTACATACATTATTTAAGCAAAATAGCCTTAATAAAACAATTTTAAAGCACTTACCGTGTCCGGGGCTCGTCCGGGGCTCCCTCTTGGAATCGCGTCGTCATGGATACCAATGCGCATGCGCGGGCGGCCGCGCATGCGCATTGGTATCTATGCAGGGACGCTATTTCAAGAGGGAGCCCCGGACGAGCCCCGGACACGGTAAGTGCTTTAAAATTGTTTTATTAAGGGTAGTTTGCTTAAATAATGTATGTAGGGGAGGGCGGGAGGGAGGCGGGTGGCGGCCGACTCGGCTACGCACACGGAGTGGGCGTAGTGTTGCCGGCTACGCTGTCTACGCAAAATGCGTAGGAGGCAACACTACGCCTACTGCGTGGGCGTAGCCGATTCGGACGCCCAGGCTTACTTAACAGTTCATGGATATAAAAAAATTGGATGACGAAAAATTTAACTTCAAGTTGGTTTGCCAGTATACTAATGATAAAACACACGAGTGTGGGAGATATATTGTGACTTGGAACACTGCCACGGCACTGTACATTGTATGTGTCATTTAGCCTGGTGACATTACCAGCATCAAACATAACATAAGAATGGAATGGAATTTACTGCCACATACCCATATTGTGAAAATGTTAAGTACAACATTTTGCCCCTGAATATGAGTTGCTCGATATTTTCAGATATGTGTTGTAATCCTTGTTACAGTACATATCAGAATTATGTAGTTTGCATTTTTTAGGGCTCGGCTGAAACGCGCGGAAGCGCGTCTTCGCCGAAGCTCTTTTGTCGGCGTGTGTGCTTCCCAGGAGACAATCCTGGCCGCGCGCATCGCCTTTGAGGCGATTTCAAAGTGGCACGCGCACGCGAACGAGCGCTGTGGCCAGGCGCTGTCTCCTGAGAAGCACACACGCATGCGCATACACACAAGCGCCCACACACGCACGCACATACATACAGAGACACACCCCACCCAGCTCACATACACACACGAGTGCACCCTCCCTCTCCCCCGCCGTCGTCACACACATGCATACACACGCACAACGAGGGAACCGAGTCCCCCCCCCAGTCCGCCGTCGCACACATGCATACACACACACGCGCACGCACACACAACGAGGGAACTGAGTCCCGTCCCCACCCCCCAGCCCTTTTCAACTTACCTGGTGAAGTCTGAGGGACTCCGCTCTCCTTCTGGCGTCGCAAGACGCTTTCACTCCGCCTTCTCTTCCGGTCCGGATGCAGCCCCGCCCCCGTCACAGGCGACTTTGCCTGACTTCCGGCGAGGCTGCTGGGCTCGTTTGGTTTTGTATAGTGTGAACCCGGCACTCAAGACATTGGAGCAATTATGCTGAGCGCCAGCGTGCACAAGATCAAGTTCGCTTTTATTTTAGGTAGAGAAAATAAGTGATTTGCCCTTTGTCCGGTAAGTAACTTCCGTTCAGTCACGACTGCTTGGAAAACATTGCGGGAAGATCGCTTAGAAAAGTACCCGGTCAAACTATTAAAATTATATTAAATGCTAACAAAGTCACTCTCTACTCGTTTATAGATTTTTAAAATGTGTTTCTTTATTAACACAACAACTGAGAGCCTAACGTGGCATTTTATAAATCCACTTTTCCAATAAAGAAATTCATAACATTCATTAACTCAGGCCGCCTGCTTCCCATTTGCTAGCAGTAAGGCATCCAATTAAATGATGAAGGCTATATATACATCAAGGGCAACAATCTAGTAGTATGTGTGAACCTCTCTAGGCGTTACAGACTCAAGTGATCTAAAACACCATCTAAAATGCACATGCTGCACAAAACAAAGAGCACTGCTCCCCTACGGTGTGCGCACCCACCTGAGCTCTTGGCTAGTGTAACCTGCGACCTGCCACCATTCGCATCATCCTTGTTTGCCATGGTGCTGGCTCTTTGTCCAGCCCAACACAATCCTTTGTGGAACTGATGAAAGCACAGAGCAACCAGCTGAAGTCGGCAGATGACTGGTGGAGGATGCCAGCAAAATATGTTTTATGAAACCTCTGGTTACACAAGCTTGATCGAGCACAAGAGAAACCGTGCCGCCTTCGACATACTACCACTCACGTCATCACATCGCCACAACACCCTCAGCTCCTCTCGGGTTGGTATGTTTCTTACATTAGTATATCAGTAAATAACTGTGTTTGCATACATAGGTGGCTATATGTAATCCTGAGTTAAAACGAGAAAAAAAACGATAGCACCTTGATTGAGCTGACATATTTGCATTTTATATTCTCATTATTTTTCTCTCCCGTCTAAGGATTGTTAATACTTTTCCATTCAACTACTGCTTTCTGTTTGCGCGAGTTGTCATGGAGTTAAAATGCTAAAGCTCAGGATGACGTGCAAAGGATTGTAAGGTTCCACTTCCTCGAAATAAAACGAACATGTAATTAAACAAATTATTAAATCTACTCAATTGTACGTGTGATTTGGTTAAGTGATCCGTACAAAAGAGAAACATCTCACCGGAAGCATCTGCACTTCAAATGTGATTTTTTTTAAAATTGTATTTAATGGGTTCAATAGCACTCCTGCAAGTGCGGACTACATAGCAGCAGACATGGTACATAAGGGCATCACAATTTTCTTTAACAGTTCCATAGCACCACACAGGAAGTACTGTATTACGCTTTTGGGAATTTGTATAGTGCACCGTCTGCCATTAGAATGTACTTATAGCTCGCCGTCTGTTAGATGGCGCCTTAGCACACCATTCCGGGGCTTCCTTTGCACACCAGACCCTGAGTCTTAATGTAATATTATGTTGATAATATGTTCTGGGTACTGTGTTCTGGTCCATCTTTGGTAGGTCTCGGTGTCATGATCAGCTGTGTCCCAGGCAAGTAGCTTTTCCTTTGTGCCGCAGGTAGTAGTCTAGTTCTAGTGTTGCTGGCTGTACAGGTGTCTGAGTTGAGGGCACCATGATATACCATCAACTGGCATTGTGTTGGCGCTGTGAGATGTACATGGATATTGGGTCTAAATATTCACTGCAGGGTGTGTGTGATTTTCTAGCAGAGTGTTTGGATTTCTTCTGTCAGATTTTTTTTGTTCTCTTTATTGGGTGGGGTATGGCTGTACCAAAAGACCAGTTATGCACTCAGAAGGTATTGCTTGTTTAAGTTGCGATGTGGCGCATTTGACAACACCCTCTCCCTCCTTCAAACACGTTTCACCCTAATCACACCCTCATTCCTGCCTCGTGCGAACACTTCCGTGTTTCAGAGCCTTTTGAAACAGTCCATAGTAGTGTTCAGCTGCTAGATTCCTTTCCCCTGTGTTGCGTTAGAGCCCTGCGATCCACGCACAAGTTAAGATGCTGCATGGTCACTTGCAGCAGGCGACACTCCGGGGGTCGGGTGAGCACCCTGAGGGCGGGAAGCGAGGGAAGCGAGGTTACCCGCCACAGCCAGTGCTGACAGTACACGCGGCCAGGCCACGAGGCACAGGCTGGTTAATGAGTGACGTGTTCTCTGCTCTCTCCCAGCGGCTGCAGCCGAGCCGCCAAGGTCAGCAACCGAGTGCCCTGTGCAAACAAGCGGCGGGAGGGAAGGCCTCTGTGGTACTCCCTGCCTGCACTAACACACATGTGCAACGGGTACTGTGCACAGTGACCATGCACTAACACATGTGCAACGGGTACTGTGCACAGACTAGGCATGCACAGTGTGACCAGATTTTGAGAAGCAAAAACCGGTCAGACATAAAAGCAGGACTAAAGCCTTTAGTTTTACTTCTATATGTGGCCTGTTGCGTTGTTTTTTTACTAGCATTGTAAACGTGTGCCTATATATATGCTAGGTTTGTAAATGTGTGCGCGCACACACATATTTAGAAGGCAACGTTTATATAACTACTATGCAGGAGCAGGCCCTGCCCACTACTCTTTCTCTGCTGGGAGCAGGCAGAGGTCCTCCTGTGCTACCTGGCAGAAACAGATACATGAATGCTTTCACATTTTAGAGGCACCTGTGAAAGGAGAGCATACCTTTCAATTCGGCTTTTCCAGGATGACCTGACCTTTGCACCAAACACCTGACATGCATTGAACATTAACAAAAGCGTCTGGACACCAGGACAGTCTTCTGAAAACTGGGACTATCCACGAAAGTCCGAAGCAAGTGTACACGCCTTCATGCATTCTCTTAAGGACGTCTGCATACCCTGCTCCAACTGCAGCAGTTCATTGCTTGCTGTCTTGTCTTAGCTGTCATCTGTTTAAATCGTTACATTCTTGGGTGCTAGGTTCTGGGAGTACATTGTCATGTAAATGTCTCCGGGAGCTAGTGCGCTATATAAGAACCATAAAGTATCCTACAACACTCCACACCCGGTTTTGACCGGGGGTGGTTGCAGTCCTTGGTCCCCGTCCTTCTGGCCTGATTCACTGGGTTCCCCTCCCTCCCCGGTTCCCAAGGTCAAAACCCTAGGCATCTTTATTAATTCCCAGCTTTCGCTTCACACTCAGGTTCTTTCGGTGGTGTCCTCTTGCTTCTTTTCCCTCCGCACTATCCGCAAGGTTTCCCGTTTTTTTTCTGTTCCTGCCCTGAAGCTCATTCTCATGGCCATGGTGCTATCGCGCCTTGACTATGGGAATGTGGTCTACAACGGTGCCCCTGATTACCTTATCCACCGACTGCAGCAGATACAAAACCAGGCTGCCCGCCTGATCTATGGACTCCCCAAGTTTCATCATGCCACTCCTCTGTTGCATTCCCTGCATTGGCTCCCGGTGAAGGAGAGGGCTCTCTTTAAGCTGGGCTGTATGACCTACCAGGCCAGATCTGTGAGATTATATCTCCCTATCTTCCGGCCAGAGAGCTTCGCTCCTCTCACCGGGCTCTTCTGACAGTCCCACGCTTCAAGAAGAAGAGGTCTGGGGGGACGAGATTTGCTGTTTTAGCCCCTTCTTTCTGGAATTCCCTCCCTTATGCCCTCAGAGCCTCTACTTCATATGGAGAATTCCGCAAACTCCTCAAAACTTTTCTGTTTCCCAGCACCCCAGCAGTTTAATATTGTTCCCTACTTCCTCTGGTTCTCCGCTACCTAGCGCCAGGAAACCGCCCCGGTAACAGTGCGCTCTATAAATTTATTAAAATTCAAATTCAAATTCAGATACCCACCTGTACAAGTGTGCACTGTGAGGCCGCCACAAGATGTATCTTACACCAGCTCCTCAATGCACTCTACGCCATCCTAACTGCGAATCCTACACCATTCCGGGCAGGCACCTTACATCAACCCAACTGTGCACCACAGACCAGCCTAAGAAAGTATCATGCACTTGTCCTTATTTCTTATTTCTTATTCTTATTTCTTATTTCATATCCTTACTCTCCTTTTATTCATCCTCTCTTACTTGTTTTTTTTTTGTAAGCGTCATTTATTACCACTATTGTATCAATCTTTGTATTTGTATCTCTCACAGCAACACAATATAACTATAACAGTAACTATCTCTCACTCTAACACAATACTCAAAATTCAATCTCTATCTCACTCTCACTCAATCTATCAGTACATCACTATGTATTTCGGTATCACTCCCTCACTATATCACCACACACTCTCAAAAAATAACTACATCACTCTCACTAACTCACAAATTCACTCTCTTTCTAAATTACTAATTTACTCACTCACTACATCATTCTCAAATACACTAAGTCACTAACACGCTCTCTTTCACTACCTCACTATCTAACAAAGTTTCCTAGTAGGTTTGTCCCATCAAATGACCATGCCATTTATTTATGATTTAAAGAAATGTAATGAGCAATGCCAATAACTCTACCTTTAATGCTGCCGAGACCATTGCATTGTAAATGCTTGTTATTGTAGTTGGCAAATGCTGGGTGAGATCACAGCCTCATCCCCATTACTTTTCAGCAAAGGAAAGGACAATATCAAGAATAGTCACTGTAGGAATTACAGCCTAAGTGTACAGGAAGGGTGTATGCGTCTTTCAGGCCCATATGATTACATTGTAATAATAATCCACTTTAAAATTTAAGGTATTTGTATTTTTGTAAATAGCAATGACGTTCTTGCACTAGTGCTTTCTTTTTCATTGGAAGAGGTGGAGTGTATTTTTACTTGCACACGATTGCTCAGTTGAAGAAAATGACGTATGGATGGATGCATGTGGTCTTTTAAAGTCTTTTTAGAGTTTTGTGAAAAATGAGATATAAGTGTAATATTTTGTCAGCTGATATTTTGGTGTATTTCATAGTGAAAATAAATGTGTGTCCTTTGGGTGTTTAATGTTACTGTTACTGTGATTTATAAAGCGCACATATACCCGGATGTGTCTTGGTGCTGAGGACAAAAGTGGACCTGCTCTGGCGTCTAGTTCTGGAACAGCCAGGTTTTCAATCCTTTTCTGAAGGAGGCGTGGGAGTTCGCACTTCTGAGCTCACTCGGAAGAGAGTTCCAAAGTTTGGAGGTGCCAAAGCGAAAGCTGCGGCCACCCCAGAGTGAAGTTCGAATTGTTGGCACCCGCAGGAGTTTGGCTCCTGAAGAGCGAAGATGTCTGGTCGGTTCATACCAGACGAGGAGGTTTGCAGGAAGATAGGGCCTGTGTGGTTTAGTGCTTTGTAAACCAGGCACAGCGCCTTGAATTTAATCCATCATGCAACCGGGAGCCAATGCAGATTATGAGTCTCTTTGGAAACAGATTGATACCTGGGGATGTTAGACAGTAACCGCGCAGCTGAATTTTGTACACTCTGAAGCTTTTTTAGGCACTGCTTCTGCATGTTTACAAACAGCCGGTTACAATAATCCAATTTTGACTGAATCAATGATGTAACTACGGTTTTCCTGGTATCTGCAGGGATGTAAGGAAGAATCTTCCTCACTTTCTTGATGAGGAAGTGATCGGAAGAGACAGTTGCATATGTGTGTTGGGTGAGTGAAAGTTCATTGTCAAGCCACACTCCCAGGTTCTTGGTCTTAACCGCAGGTTTGGTAGCGCTCCCATCTCTGCTGGCCACCACAGATTACCCAAGTTTGGTTGCATGTTGCCAAAGATCAGAATCTCTGTCTTATCAGAGTTAAGTTTAAGACAGTGTGTGCTCATCCATCGATTAATGGCACACATACAATTCTGAAATTGCTGAGTAGGGGGGTCTGATGTCTATACGCCGCTACCACAATCTGGGTGTCGTCAGCGTAAGACGTGAGATTGAAACCAAAGTTCCGGATCAAAGGGGCCAGTTCAAATACATATACATTAAATAGCGACTGGTTCAGGGAAGAGCCCTGGGGCACTCCGCATGGGAGGGTATAAGGCTCAGAGTGATACTCATCGACCAAAACTGTTAACCTCCTATCCTTGAGAAAGAAGGACAGTAGGGCCAGTGCGGTGCCCCTGACCCCTAGGTTCTCGAGCCGCTGATGCAAGAGAGAATGATCAACGGTATCAAAGGCGGCTGACTGATCACGTAGCATAAGAGCAGCCCTACCCCCTTGATCGATCACCGCCCAGATCTCCTCTGTAGCCTTAATGAGTGCCGTTTTAGTACTATGTTCTTGACGGAAGCCTAACTGTGAATGATCCAGCAAGTTGTTTTCGCAAATGAATTGAGTGAGTTGGATATTCATTAAGTTTGTCAATTATTTTAGCAGGCAACGGTAAATGGGCTATGGGATGGTAGTTATTTGGGTCGGAAGCATCTAGAGTGGTTTTTTTAACAGCGGAAGGATGGAAGTATCCTTCCACATGGATGGAAAGTTGCCAGAAATAAACATCGAATTGAACATTTCTGTTAACTCAGGACTCACCAGGTCTGCAACTTCTTTCAGAAGTGCTGGCGGGCAAGGGTCAGAAGGGGACCCTGATTTTGCTTCGTGAATCTATTTAGCCACGGTTTCCGAAGAGACAGACAGGCGAGAAACTAAGCAACGTATTAATGCCCTGGTCATTGGTAGGCGGTTGGGTGAAAGGGTAGTGAGCTGGTGTGTCCTCAAAATCTTAACAAATATTCAGCACTTTGGTTTTAAAAGCAGCTTCAATGTCATCATACGTCTTTTGATTGCCCATAACCCCTGTGGTCTTGGGAGTGGCGAGTTTGTTCACTACTGTAAAGAGTGCTTTAGAGGAATGTTTAGCTTCCTCAATCTGTTTAGTGAAATGGCCCTCTTTTCTGATATCAGTAGGTTTTTATACTGTAAGAAGGCTGTTTTGTAAATTCTCTTCTCAGGTGAATGATAATTTGCACGCCACCGCCTTTCTGATCGACATCATTTTTGTCGGAAAACCAGGGGGCTGAAGGGGTTGCCCTATACCCTGTGGTTTTTTTGATGGGTACAGAGGCCTTGAAAGCATCATTTAGCCAATCAGTATATTTAGTGACTGTGAAGTCAGGGTGGCCATGTAACTGTGGGCGGGAGCTCTCCAAGTAAGTGTGAAGGATTGTTTTATCCATTTTACCCCAGTCTCTTCTAGTAGCAGCTGGGGTCTTGGAGATCCCACCGGGTCCAAAGGAGTGTAGTGTAGTTCCTATTATCCCAATAGGCTCTGCGCATTGGAATAATATCTTCAATAGTATAGACGTAGGACTGGGGTTAACTAGGTCTTCTACTGACGATATTAGACTTAAAGTTTATGTGTGCCAGCTAGCTCAGAGTTCACTAGAAACTTTCTCGAATAGGCAAGGAGGAGTTTAACCTCCCTGGATAGACAAGAAGGGATTTAGTTTCTGACAACCATAGAACATGACAACTTTGCTCTCCCCCAATCAAGAGTATATCTCTAGAGTCGTGTGAAAACAAAAGACAACTTATTTTACTCAGTCAGTACGTGCATTCTTAGTTTCACCAGATTGTAGAGAAAAGGAAGAGAAGGGGCGTGTTCAATAAAAAGGTGTTATTTATTGATCAGTCTCTTTTCTCGTACAAGAGAAATAAATCGCTATTATTGCAATACTTATAGTTAAGTAAAGTGCATACAGTAAAAGCAGAATTATAAAATAATACTGTAAAAGCATTGATATGGTTTCTTAGCCATATGATACTTTAAAATGGATAAAATAGATACATACATATATACATTTGACTAATCGTACTCAACTGGTGCTTCTAAGTACGCCTACCCCGGTGTACCTGACCTAAGCCTAATACGTGGGCGGGAGTAGATAAGTAGCAGTTTAAGTTAAGTTTGCTTTGCCAAGGGTCTGACTCAAGAATTCTCTGTAAGGGGTTATTCAGTTCAGTACCTGGGATTTAGAAGGCTGGAGGGCTGGTAACTCAATCTCAGGACTTGATATCCCAGCTGCCTGCGAGGGCGGCTGGAAACGCCGGAGGCTGGATTTCTCGGCAGGAGAAAAGGCAGCGTCTCTCTCTCAGCGCGTCAAAAGGGAGGGGTAGCGTCCGTGGGCTTTCTGCATCAGCTGGGCTCCTCTGCAAGTCGCGCTACTCCAATCTCGTCACCACCACCGTGTGTTGCTTAGGGCAATGTCGGTAATATTTATACCTGGAAGGTGCGGAGATTGACGTAAGGATGGACATAAGTACGTCAATAAGGATGTCATAAGAACTGGTCGTTCTTACATTCTTTACTGGAGTTCTTGGCTAAATCAAAACAATAGCTGCGGGGGATTTCCCAGGTTGCTGGAGGTTTGATTTGTTTTGAGAACTCGGTATGCTTTCTATGGGGGCTGGAGGAATAGTGCTTGCTTAATGTGGTAGCATGCGCTATGACCTAATCAGAAAGCGGGTTTCTGTGCCGTTGTATGGCCACTATTGATTTATTAACCGGACAAGGGTCAGAAGCAGGAATATTGATACAGTTCCATAGGAAATACATCACACCCACTCCACGGAATCTATGTCCATATTTACTAACCTAAGCATAGTAAACATAACTAATAATGAATGTGTATTTAAACCGCCCCAAAATACATTAATTTGCAATAATTGGATTAGCGTAACACATGAAAAATATGAATATAGTTACTGTATGCATTCAAGCAGTGTAATCATTCAAAGAGGATGCACTTTTTATATCAGCACGAATGATTTGCGAAAATAACACATGAAATGGCTCTTAATACAGAAGAAAAAGTGCGAGACCATTTCATCACATAGAAATACAATCGTATGTGTAAATAACCTAGAGGTCGAGGTAAAGTCTTCCAGAGGTACCTAAAAATAGAAGTTTCTGTTCTCCAAGAATAGTTTACTTTAAGCAGAAGATAAGTGCCTGAAAGGTAAATATTTTTGGATGTTGGAGAAAAAGTTCCAGTTTGCAGGAGCAGACTCGAAAAAATTCTCAGTGGCTTTGTTTTTTTAAAATTGAAGGCCAAATTCAGAGTTCAGGGAACGCTGTGTGCATGTTTGCTCAAAGTCATTCTTTCTGTTCTGGTGAAAACATCATATCATTTAGATGTTCGAAAAAACAGTCAACAGCTTCTGGTGAGAGTTCGACTAGGTTGGAAAATTACGCTACCATGCATTCATGAGCATGATTGCTTTCAGTGATGGTTCGATCAGCATTGCTGACAGATGGTCGTACCTGATCGATGCTGCTTTCATCTTGTACTTCACTACCCTTCAATCACAGTGGTGAAGTCTCCACGAATGCCGTCATCAGGATTGGTAGCCGCTGGGGACAGCACAATGCATGAGCCTTAACTGGACTCAACAAAGTCTCTGCATCCAATGGCACTTCTGATTGTAGTGTGAGACAGGTGTCCAACACGCATTTCTCGCCGCATAGCAAGCACCTTAATACAGGCATAACACAAGACTGCCACAAGGGTCTGAATGAAAGAAACCAAGTCATATTTAAATCTCCGTGCCGTGCTAGTCCAAGGACTTTAGTTATGCGGTCCCGGTAGCGGATAGCTAGGATCGTTTCTTCCATTGTTGCTGGAGTCATGTCTGTGACATGGTTTGCCATAGTGAAGCAAAAGTAGCAAAAATAGGACGCCTGCTACTAGTCCCAACAGGAGAGGAAGTCCGCCAAAGATGGAATGGACGAAGTTAGGAAAAATACCCAGGATGGCTTTGAATGGGGTCAAAGCTCCCGAAAAAACTGTCTTAAATACACTTGCGATACCATTTGTATCAGAAATATTTAAGATTTCGTTTAGTATTTCTGCGAAGTGTAGGGGGCTATTTGTTGATAACAGTGAATGAATCTCTGCCGTTGTCCTTGCAACTTGGAGATCATACGTTTCTTTTGATGACGTCAAATGGGTTGGCGTCTGTAGGAGCACAGTCTTTATTCTGCTTAAAGTATTAATTCGAATAGAAGAGAAATTAAAACTGGGCCATAACCTTGCCTCCCTGTCTGGAGCATCATTCGGGAACAATACTCTTTCACAGCACATGACCCTGGTAGTCACGCTTACGAGATAAGGTTTTCCGGGCATTAAGCCACAACACTTGTGATCTACAATTAGAATGTAACTCCCGTTCGAGAGTCTCATAAAGAATTGTTCTATTTGTGTTGCAGGTGCGCCTAGCTGGTGACATGAAAGGTTATTTGAAGTCCCTTCACAGGCCCCATGCAAATTTATACCCTGACACAGAAGTATACCGCTTAGTGATTTTGCACAATTATTGCCACTAAGAAATACACTCTGTCCTTTATTACTGACACATGTGTGTGTATAGGGCAAGTTCCATGTTGACTTAATATATCCTTTACCCAACCTTTCATACTGGCCTGCCTGTATATATTTTTGGCAGTATTGAAACTGGAAAGTTGTTATCGGAATATTTATTATCCCATGTATTATCCATTCAATGACAGGTCGTTCTGACATTATCAATGGTAATCTCTCAAGTTTTTCAATGCTCAGAATTGTATAGTCAGCACCCTTCTGTGTCAAACTGATTTGTTTATCAGTAGGGTTAAAGATATTAAATAGTGACGTTGTGTTGATTAAACGCCAAGGCACATAGCCTGAATGCAGATTTTGTAACGTCCAGCCAAGCTGTACAATAGAACGTAATTGAGACTGACCGTGTTGTAACATCAGTAAGTCTTGCTCTATTATATCGATTGCTGAAGACACAATACTGTCCAGTGAATATATTCTGGAAGACAGAGTCATTAACCCATTGTCCACAACAGAAAGTGATTTTTCCAAATGAACACGGTCAATTTCCCGTATTTTTTCTGCTGTCTCAATTTGAGTTTCTTTCCAAGCTTCGTTATAAGCTGCATATATAGAGGCCGCTATGAAACGTTTTTGACGCTGTTTGCGTGGTCCCATAATGAAATCGCGCAAGTCAGCACCTTCTTTAAGTAAAGTTAGGTGTTGCTTAATTTCTGCCAGTGTGGATGTATGCAGCCATTGAAGGCAGAGTTTTCCCACACTGTAAGTAGTTACAATCCCTGGATGTTGTCTCTGGGCGTATCTAGGGTCTGGCCTGGTCAATTTGAACTCCTGTATTTTGTTCAGGAATCTGTCTTGACAGTTATTCGTGTCTGTGGGCCAGATCAACCATTGGTTCCAATCAGGATGTGTTCTGTTTTGGTTGAAAATATGGTTTACGTCTATCGCAACATCCGTAGTGCTATTACTGTCCGTTGTTGGCTTTGAAATAGACGGTTTGTTTAAGTCTTTGATTTTGGCTAGGCCAAGACAGGTAGTCTGTTGAATCGTGTCATTCAAAAATATAATTTGTTCTGGGATCATGCAGGCTCTAAACAATGATTCTATACCCTGCACTTGCCAATCTTTTGTGCCCCAGATCGTTTTCGTTTCAATGTTATTGTTCCAGAAATCAAAACCAAATGTATTCATTTTTTCAAAAAATGAGTCTGAATATATCAATTTTGTGTTTGTAAGCATGGTTTTCACTCCTGTCTTATTTAACAATTTGAAATAGAATGTTTCTGCATTACTTGTGTTAAACCCTGAAAAGTATGAATATTTATCATAAAACGTTTTTGAACTGCCTTTTGGTGGAGTTGCACAATGTTCCCATTGGTTAAAATTTAAAACATTTCTAGGCTGGGTAGATTTATGCAGATAATGGTTACCATAATGGTTATAGCAAAACATTTGATCGTAATTAGATGAACCTTGTAAATAATCATGTTCTGTAAATTTAGCTGACATCACTAGATCAGACATCATATCATTAATACTTTCAAAGTCCCAATCATCAGCAAATGTGCTGGGTTTTACAAAGTCACTCAATGAAATCTTAAATTGGTGTGGATACTTCAGGAGTTCAACCGGACCATATATTTCATATTCAGTTTTGTCCCATGCTACCCCGCCGGGTATAGGATTGGCTGTGAAGTTTACTGAAGAAAGTTCTCTTTTCTCGACGTGTGAAGATGTGTGTGGTTTAAGGACCAACTTGATTTTCTGGCTTGCTGTGTCCATTTTAGCATATTTTCCCTCAATGAAATGTCCCAAGCATAGTACCATGATGAGCCAAAGTATGAGGATAAATGCACCAAATGCCACCCAAATTTCAATCCATGGAGAAATCCGATAGGTTTCTTTTAGTTGATGAAAAAGTTCATTTGCTTTGTCTTTAAAAGTTATTTTTGTTGGATGATCGTCAGGTTCACTCAGATCTTCAGAAAAGTCATCGAAGTTGATGAAGTAGCCTGATGCCGTTCTGTCAATTGTTCTAATTGCTTCTGGATTACTTTTTGCTTTTGGAATTTGTTTTGTTTCATCAGCATAGTCATTTGTTACTTCATTGTAGGTTGGTGTTTCTTGATGAAAAGTTTTGATTTGGGTTTTAAGAGGTTCAAGTTCTATTGCTTTGTTGCATAGTCCTTGTTGATTCACTGTAGATTTTTCAAATGTGATTAGTCTTTCAGTTTGAACCTCTGTGTTTGTAGCAAACTTTGGTGTTCTGCTACTTCTTGGGAGTCCACTTGGCCTACTACTTGTTATCGGCCACATGATTGTGGTTTAACCAGGTCGATGGATACAACTCGGTTCTCCTTTTTACCAGCAAGGGGCGGTAGTACTACTGATCTTGTCCCGTTGACAGACAAGACAGGAACTGCTTTTCTGTAAGAAGGCCCAAATTCCTTCTTTACCGCGATCTTCTCTCTGACCAGATCCCCGATCTTTGGAATCCAGACAGGCCTTGCTGGGACAGGTGGTTTCTCTTCAGTGGTTGTTGGCTGTTGTTTCAACTTTATGTTGCTCAGGTCCTTTCTTGTTTCATTTAAGTCCTGTAAAATAGCAAAGCGATCTTTGATATCAAAGCATTTTTCTTTAACCACTGAAGTCTGACTATCTAAGTCCTGGACTAACATTCTAGTCCCAAACAATAGTTTGTACGGACTGAGACCTCTCAGAGAATTTCTTGGCAGATTATTAAGACTACGTTGGACACTTATTAAATGTTTGACCCACCCAGCTCCCGAACCTAATACCTTTGCTGTTATAGATTGCTTTATGCCTTGGTTTTTTCTTTACACCATCCCGTTTCCCTCAGGAAGGAAGTGAGAAGAGTCCCGCAATGCAATGCTCATTCTAGCCAGGCACCCCCCCCACAAGCTCGAGAGCTAAAGGAAAGATATTGGTCAGAACGTAGCATGCTTCTAGCGTATATGCCATTATAGACTCGCAAATCTTTGTATAACAGTTCAGACGTCAGCCGAGAGTTGGTGGTCTACATTATAAGTGAAAATAGCCTTTACATGTTAATTTGACGCATTATTTATACCGGGTTTTTATTTTTTATTGTTGATCCAATCTGGAGCGAAACGCCATGGTAATATACCGTCTCGGTCGCCACTGCGATCTCTGTTGCTGTCTGGGCAGCTTTTACAAAAATGTGATGATGTAGGCTCATGCCTGGCCACCAGTACGCTGATTGTAATTCTTCCAGTGAATCTTTAAGCTTGAGGTGTCTAAGACCCTCACCCATAAGTGCGTCTGCTATTAACAAGCTTCTCCTGTCCGTGTTTGGAATTACTCTATCCCCCACTCCAGGGATTAGAGCAAAAGGAACGGAGTTTGCATCGATTATGTATGTATAATTGAGTGGATAGTTGATCGGTAGCACTGAGCAGTCGCCTTTTGATGACGTTTTCACCGCCAGCACAGTTTCACCGTCAATGTATTTTACTGCACGCTTTTTTCTAGCTACGGAAGCCGATTTAGTTGCTGCCGCTGTGGCTGTCTCAGCCAATGAATTCCCTGCAACGTGAACGCCATCACGCTGATGACTCAGTGAGTGTATCACGTGAGTTTTTGGTAGTTCTTTCTGTAAAAGAACTACTTGTTCCCAAAGCGCTTTCTGCTTTATTGTGGCACCTGTGTCATCTTTGAAACCGTTTTGAATCCATTTCTGTAAATCGTTATTGTATGATTTGACGCAGTAATACGAATCGCACACTATAAGTGTTGGGAATTCGCGATCGGCATTATCTAGCGCCATTTTTAACGCTATTATTTCAGTTTGTTGTTCTGAATTATTTTCCACTGAGTGTGTTTTCGTAAATAGAGGTCTCAGTTTACCTCTGCGCCACACGTCTTTTACAATCTCGCATGTGGCGTTGTAAGCTTGCTCTCCCCAAACTGAGGGTTGAGCATGTCCGTCTGTATAGATTACACAGGCGTACTGTCGTAAAGGCAGACTGTCGATTGGCAGAGGGTATTTTCTCTCATATTCTAAATGTTTTAATTTTTTCATTTCTGGATCAAAATAGTATTTCACTTTATCTGTAGCAATAGAATTTACCCATTGTATCCATTCTGGATTTAATGCCATAGTAGGTAAATTACATGGGTTTGTTAATGCCTCAAAAGCTGACTCTGCTGTTCTGACTGTAATACATCTACCGTCAGCTTGGTCTTTTTCTCTTGCTACAGCCGTTTGAACCGCATGAACAATGTTTTCTTTAATGCTGAACGTTTTTTCAGCTTCTGTGTACAAGTGTGATTTGTATGCAATTGGTACCTTTTCTCCCTCATTAGAGGTCAGGTATGTGAATCCGCATCTTCCTGGGATGACTCGAATCACAAGATTGCGTGTGTTGTCGCGTGTTTGTAGTTTTGTTTTAACTAACATGTCTGTTTGTAAAGATCTCCAAATTTCTGTGTGTTTTTGAGTCCAGTTGATTCTTGTGAAATCTGGTTTTATTAGATCATAGAGGGGTTTGACCCTCTCTGCATAATTTATAATGTAAGTTCTTCCGAAATTTAGGAAACCTAGAATTAATTATAAGTTTTTTAATGTTCTGGGTGCTTGGATTACAGAAAATTTCTCTAGGAAATTGTCAGCCAGGCTTTTACCTTCACTTGATAATTCATACCCTAAAAACAGGATAGTTAGATGGGCAATTCTTGACTTTTTAAAGTTGAATTTGTAACCCTCTGCTGCGAACCCAAGTATTATGGTGTTCACTCTTTTCAAGTGAGTATCCAAGTCATCATCTGTTAGATAGATGTCATCGACATAAGATAATGCCTCATCATCATATATTTGTAGTAGCTCTGTTACTCTCGCTGAGAATAATCCTGGGCTGTTCTTGAACCCCTGTGGTAAACAACAGAATTTTTTTTGCGCGCCATTTATTGAAAACGCGGTCAAATATCTGCTTTCTGGTGCTATATTTTGACAAAAGAATCCGTTTGAGATGTCTAATGTTGTTTTGTATTTTTTGCGCACTATGTTATTCATTAGTGCTGCACTGTGTGAGTTTTGCACTGCAAAAGTTTTTCAACATGAGTTCAAGTGTCTGTAGTCCAAAACAAGACGATATGAATCATCTGGTTTGGAGACAGGAAACAAAGGATTGTTCATTTGTGAGGTGCAAGTTTCAAGCACCCCCTGGTATTCAAGTTGATCTAGGATCTCTTTTACCTGTTTTTTAGCTTCTTGCTTAATTGGGTACCGCCTCTGTGCAGTAGGTTGTGATTTTAACTGGATTTTGTGAGGAGGAGAGTCCTCATCCCATCCCACATGGTTTTTATATAATGCAGGAGCTTGGGCTACTGCCCACTTTCTTGCAAGTGTATATTTTTTATGTATTGGAATATGTTTAGAGAAGGCAGGCATAATTATTTCTTCGCCATGCGGGCACTCCCTGACAAACTCTGGTGGCCAGTCTTTTTCAGCTAGAAGGATGTCATAGCCCTTGGAGAGATTATCCCAAAATAGACCCCTTATTTTCCTAGTCTTATCCCCCTCTATACGTAACGTTATTTCATATATTTTATGAGGTTTGCAAACTCTGGTATCTGCAGTTTCCACCTGAATGTATTCATTCGTGTCCACTGTCTCCAGATGATTCATCAGGATCTTGCGAGCTATGCTCACTTCTGCTGCGCTGTCTAGCATTGTCTGAGCCCATTCTCCGTTTTTCAGCTGTGTCCTCAGTATTCTCGGCATGTTTGATTACTTTGATACTGGCTACCTTCTTCTTTGGAAATTGTAATTTTTTATTTTGATGAGCAGGTTCCTTGTCTTTGGACTTGACGTGCTCTTCCCTGTGTTCTGATCGTCCTCTTCTTTCCGATTTCTGCGAGGAAGTCGGAAAAGATTGAGAGGGACGTGTATCAATATCTTGATATCTATCAGGTTTCTTTATATTATCCCTATTTCTAAGGTTGTATTTTTTCCCAGAGGGCTCCCTTTGGGGAGACTTGCGTCCTTGGTCCGGAGATCTTTCTCTCCGCCGAGAAGACCTTCCTCTGGTTTGGAATCTTTTTTCTTTAGGATTGGATTGTTTATTTCCATCCCAGCTCTTTTTTTGAGTGTTTAGATTATTTTTAATAAATACCTTTTCAGGATTTTCAATTAGTTGGGGTTTCACCGGTATTCCACCCAAACTATCTCTTCCTAGTTCTTCATAGGATTTTTCTATGATTCTGCGGGGACTCTGCGGGGACTCTGCGGGGACACTGCGGGAGCCGGCCATCTTGGCGCCTTTAGACGCCACCATGGCGTTTGACACGCTCGAGTGGCCTTATCTTTGGGCGGTCCTCAGTAAATTCGGTTTTGGACCCGCCTTTATCCGCTGGGTGCAATTGCTCTATGCTGACCCTTTAGCCCAGGTAGTGGTGAATGGGCGTGCCTCGACCTCCTTTGCTCTTGGTAGGGGGACACGCCAGGGTTGTCCTCTATCCCCGCTCTTGTTTGCCCTTGCTCTGGAGCCACTGGCGGCTTGGTTGAGATGGGAACCGTCCTTGAAGGGCATTAGATGATCCCCGGAATTTGAAGATCGTATATCTCTGTATGCAGACGATATACTTTTGTACCTTACGTCACCTCGTAAATCGTTGATCGTCCTTTTTGACGTTTTGACTTCTTTTCATAAAAATTCCGGTCTAGTTATCAACTGGTCAAAATCCTGTATTTATGTTCTTTCCGGTGATGCTCCCCTTCTGCCACGTGGATGTCCCATCTCGGTGGTACTGGAGGGTTTTAGGTATTTGGGAATCTTTATTACCCTGGACCCTGTGCTTCGATATGAACGCAATCTGCTGCCCCCTCTCCAACGCCTCCGTGCAGATGTTGGAACGTGGAGTAGGCTTCCTCTCTCTCCTCTGGGACGAGCGGCGTTGTTTAAGATGATGTCGCTCCCCCGATTTCTCTATGCGCTTCAAAACACGCTTGATGTTGTACCGGCTGGCTATTTTCGGGAGATTGAAAGCCTCCAGCGGCAATTGCTATGGGGGGGCCGTTCTCGTATTGCCCTTTCGAAGCTTACGCTCCCGTGGTACGATGGCGGCATCGCTCTCCCTGACATCCGTCGCTATTATTGGGCCTCTCAGCTGGGGGCCATCAACCATGGCACCTACGCTCATTCGCCAAACCCGGCCTTTGCGATGGATAAATGGTTGCTGCCCGGTGGTGACTACAACAGGGCTCTATACGCGAAGTCGACCGTCGGGTCGCTTACGGGGCCCACTAAAACAGCCGTGCAGGTGTGGCATCAGGCCACAGCTGCTACAGGATGGGCTGACAAGCCGACCCGTGCCGACGCCGCTTTATGCTTCAGATAAACTTGGCTCCCTCTGGCAGTCGAAGGGGTTCGATCGGTGGGACATGATTGGGATCAGCAGGGTTGATGATGTGTGGATCAAGGGTAGGGTCAAGTCGTTTGAGGAAATGAAAGTTGAATATGGGCTGAATGATAAGGAATCCTTTAGATATGCGCAGGTCCGACACGCGGTCCTTTCTGTTTTTCCCCTGGGCTCGGACGTTCCGGAAGCGTCCCCGCTTGAAGATCGGATACTGGATGGGCATGTCCCTGATAGCACGATCTCGCTCATTTATAAAAAGTTAATCAATACCAGGATTGATCTATTGGATAGCCTTCGAGAGTTGTGGACTAGTGATGGTCTGGAGCTAGATGACGAGGACTGGCAGGCTGCGCTCTCTTCTCCCAAGGAGGTGGCTATTCCGGCGCGCCTTCGATTTGTCCAGCTCAAAATTCTTCATAGGGTGTATGTGACTGGTCCGCGTCTGGTGCGCATGGGATTCTCGACGGATGGATTGTGCAGACGTGGTTGTGGTATGGTGGCCACGTTTCTACATATCATTTGGGAATGTCCTGCTGTACTGCGCTATTGGGCTCGCGTGCATGATGTTATGGGTGAGGTCACGAGTGTGCGGTTGATGCCTGAAGTGCGGAGATGCTTGTTGAATGTCTGGGAACCGAATGATTGTACCCAGGCGCAGCTTCGATGGGTAACAATGTTACATTGGGTAACATGATAGCCAAGCGTGACATTGCCCAGCTATGGGGCGCTCAGAGGCCTCCGACGATTCTGGCATGGCAACAGAACATGGACTGGTCCATGTTTCGAGAAAAGACTGTGTATGTCTCCCGAGGCAGGCCTGGCAAATGGGGGAAAATTTGGACTCAGTGGAACGCATACCGTGGAGATATATGTACCCCCCCCATTTCGGAATTTGATACCGACCTGTCTTCCTCCCAACCTGATGTTTCCTCCGCAGGAATATAGATGTATTGTTTGCTTCTGTTCTCCTTCTCTTCCCCCCCACAGTATTTTTCGAATGCAATGATGTCTGCTTTACATTTGTACCCCCCCACGAACCACGTGGTGACACGTTTGTACCGTACTGCCTTGTTTTCTTTTGTTTCTCTGTTTTCTTGTTCTTTAAATTCAATAAAAAGTTTTCAAAAAAAAAAAAAAGAGTATATCTCTAGAGTCGTGTGAAAACAAAAGACAACTTATTTTACTCAGTCAGTACGTGCATTCTTAGTTTCACCAGATTGTAGAGAAAAGGAAGAGACGGGCGTGTTCAATAAAAAGGTGTTATTTATTGATCAGTCTCTTTTCTCGTACAAGAGAAATGAATCGCTATTATTGCATTACTTATAGTTAAGTAAAGTGCATACAGTAAAAGCAGAATTATAAAATAATACTGTAAAAGCATTGATATGGTTTCTTAGCCATATGATACTTTAAAATGGATAAAATAGATACATACATATATACATTTGACTAATCGTACTCAACTGGTGCTTCTAAGTACGCCTACCCCGGTGTACCTGACCTAAGCCTAATACGTGGGCGGGAGTAGATAAGTAGCAGTTTAAGTTAAGTTTGCTTTGCCAAGGGTCTGACTCAAGAATTCTCTGTAAGGGGTTATTCAGTTCAGTACCTGGGATTTAGAAGGCTGGAGGGCTGGAATCTCTATCTCAGGACTTGATATCCCAGCTGCCTGCGAGGGCGGCTGGAAACGCCGGAGGCTGGATTTCTCGGCAGGAGAAAAGGCAGCGTCTCTCTCTCAGCGCGTCAATAGGGAGGGGCAGCGTCCGTGGGCTTTCTGCATCAGCTGGGCTCCTCGGCAAGTCGCGCGGCTCCAATCTCGTCACCACCACCGTGTGTTGCTTAGGGCAATGTTGGTAATATTTATACCTGAAAGGTGCCGAGATTGACGTAAGGATGGACATAAATACGTCAATAAGGATGTCATAAGAACTGGTCGTTCTTACATTCTTTACTGGAGTTCTTGGCTAAATCAAAACAATAGCTGCGGGGGATTTCCCAGGTTGCTGGAGGTTTGATTTGTTTTGAGAACTCGGTATGCTTTCTATGGGGGCTGGAGGAATAGTGCTTGCTTAATGTGGTAGCATGCGCTATGACCTAATCAGAAAGCGGGTTTCTGTGCCGTTGTATGGCCACTATTGATTTATTAACCGGACAAGGGTCAGAAGCAGGAATATTGATACAGTTCCCATAGGAAATACATCACAGGAGGTGATTGGGAGGACGAATTTAATGAGTGAATGATCTGATCATGTCAGAGGCAAGATCTCTGTGCAGGTGAGGCCGTGAGATGATGTAAAAATACCAGCTAGAGTATGTCCTACCTCGTGAGGTTTCCTATGGGAACACCTCCTTCGACACCACCACCTTCCCGGAGAGCTGGAAGCACGCCGAACTCAGCGCTCTACTAAAGAAACCAACAGCGGACCCCACCGAACTCAAGAACTACCGCCCCATCTCGCTCCTCCCGTTTCCAGCCAAAGTCATCGAGAAGACCGTCAACAAACAGCTGGCCGCCTTCCTCGAGACGAACGGATCCCTCGACCCTTCACAGTCTGGCTTCCGAGCCAACCACAGCACCGAGACCGCCCTCATCGCTGCCACCGATAACATCCGAGCCCTGATGGACAACGGAGAAACAGCGGCCCTCATCCTCCTAGACCTCTCCGCCGCATTCGACACGGTCTGCCACCGCACCCTAGTGCAACGCCTCAGCAACGTCGGAATTCAAGAGAAGGCACTGGAATGGATCGTCTCCTTCCTCGACGGAAGAACACAGAGAGTCTGTCTACCACCGTACAAGTCAGAGGCCACCGAAGTCATCTGCGGCGTCCCTCAAGGATCCTCGCTGAGCCCCACCCTCTTCAACGTCTACATGAGCCCCCTCGCGCCCATCGCACGCCAACACAACCTGAACATCATCTCCTACGCCGACGACACCCAGCTGATCCTCTCACTGACCAACGACCCCGCCGCTTCCAGAGCCAACCTTCACGAAGGGATGAAAGCTGTAGCCGAATGGATGACGACCAGCCGCCTGAAACTGAACTCAGACAAGACGGAAGTCCTCATCCTGGGCTCCTTGCCCTCCGCCTGGGACGACTCCTGGTGGCCCCCCGCCCTGGGCTCCGCACCCACACCGACAGACCACGCACGCAACCTGGGCTTCATCCTGGACTCCTCCCTCTCCATGACCAGGCAAGTCAACGCCGTCTCCTCGTCATGCTTCAACATCCTGCGCATGCTACGAAAGATCTTCCGGTGGATCCCCACCGAGACCAGGAAGACGGTCACCCAGGCCCTCGTCACCAGCCGACTGGACTACGGCAACGCCCTCTACGCCGGAACCACCGCCAAGCTCCAGAAGAGACTCCAGCGGATCCAGAACGCCTCAGCCAGACTCATCCTCGACATCCCCCGACGCAGCCACATCTCCGGACATCTGAGAGACCTGCACTGGCTCCCCGTCAACAAGAGAATCACCTTCCGTCTCCTCACCCACGCACACAAAGCCCTACACGACCAAGGCCCGAGCTACCTCAACAACCGCATCAACTTCTACGCTCCCAAACGCCACCTCCGATCAGCCAGTCACGCCCTCGCCGCCGTACCCCGCATCCGAAGATCGACAACAGGAGGAAGGTCCTTCTCCCACCTGGCCGCCAAGACCTGGAACTCCCTCCCGACCGACCTGCGCCTGACCCAAGACCACCTTTCCTTCAGGAAGAAGCTCAAGACCTGGCTGTTCGAGCAGTAGCAGCACCCCCCCCCCCAAGCGCCTTGAGACCCTCCGGGTAAGTAGTGCGCTATATAAATGTCCATGATTGATTGATTGATTGAGTAGGGGTCTGTACCAATTGTGTAAGACCGACTGCCACCAGTGTATCCATCAATGCATCTGTCTCCCTATTGCCCCTATCTTCGAGACACAAATTAAAATCTCCCAGTATGGTAAAGTCATTATTTTGGAGGGTGGGTTCTAAAAGGCTGTCTAGGTTTGAAGTAAAGGTACTTCTGGAGCCAGGAGGCCGATACAGTAGGATGCCTCTGAACGTCTGCCTTGGGCTAAGCTCAATGGCAAAGTGAACAGCCACGTAGAAAGGCGTGGAGGTGGAGTGAAATCTAGCTGTGAGATGTTCCCTCAGAATGATTTCAACTCCGCCTCCTCGTTTTAATGGTCTATCGACCCTGAATGCCCGATATCCGGCCAGAGAAGCGGTAACAAAGTCAGGGTCGGAGGCCGCGTCTGCCCCGGTTTCTGTCATACAAAGTATATCTAGATTGCAGTTTGAGATTGTATGTGCTATCTCATATTTGTGTTTGGCCAAAGATCTGACATTTATAAGGCCCCCATGAAGTATAGCATTCTCTATATTTGTGGGAGAATTGAGACTCTCAGATCTTTTGATGGACTGCAAAGCCCTGGATATTTGTATTTGTGGGAGTGTATAGCCACATGGGCATAATGCATCACCTTTGTCAAGAGTGAATTTGCAGCAGTTTACCCTGGGAGAGTTAAGGAGGAATAACTCTTTGGAACTATACCTGGGCACCTGGGTACCGGAAAGATCAAGGGTCCTGGGCCTGGGCCAGGTCCAGGCGCCGATGGGCGCAGACGGCCTTGCCTTCGGTGCGCCAGCGGTGCGCCTGCTGCCCGTGTCCGCTGCGCACCCGCACCATCTGTCAGCTTTATGAAGTTCCAGTGGACGACTAGACCGCGTCACACCGGAAGTGTGGCCCGGGCGGAAATGAGGAGGTGGAGTGTCCAACCCTCCACAGAAGCGGCACAGCAGCCATGGCGGACCGAGGTCGGCACCCACTGTGAGCAAGGTACAAGTGCGGGAGAGTAACAACAGAGGGCAGGTAAAGGATGTCTACTTGTCTTAAAGTTAAAATGATAGCAGCACTGAATAATTAAAATAGCAGCAGCAGCAGTTTAAAGGAACTATCATACACAGTACAACACAGTTAAAACCATCTGAACCAATCTAGCAGTAAATGCAGCGAGGCTAAAACGAGCGAGGCGCCAGCAGGGCTTACTTGAGTGAATTAAGCTGAAATGTAATATTATAAATACCATGACAATGACAAAGCCATGAGTTGCAACAGAATGAGAGGAAATATTTACATTTACTCCCCTCCAATCCCCATGGAAGGGGGGGGGTTTGGCCTGAGCGTGCTCGGAAGATGCTCTGCTCAAGCCTGGGTCTGTGGGGGTTTCTCCAGCTCAACTGTTCAATACAGCCAGGCTGGAGAAACCTAAATGCACATGTGTGTTTTGGTCGGCCTGAGACGGCCCGCTAAACACATATGTGTACTTAGGGAGTGCACATAGCACGCTCCTCCCATGCCCTGCCCCGCCCTTCCTGCACAAGCTGGCTCAGAGCCGGCAAATGAAAAATAAAATGATTCTAGAATATCGTTTTATTTTTCCTTTGCTGGCTCTGAGCGAGGCAGTGAGCCAGCACTGGTTGACTGATTAGTTATTAAGCCAGATGGACTTTTGCCCTCACAGCAAACCACTCAACTGCAAGTCCACGTAATATTGGTTTACTATCATAAAAGCGGATTTCAATATCTAATAACATGCCACCCTTGATTTGGGTGTTTATTTCTGGGCCACTAAGGGTGAGGTGAATTCCAACTCGCGAAGTAGTCAATACCTGACAACCTGGCATGGTTTTTCCCCCCAACGTTTTGCCTTCATTTCTCCGTTTGTTTCAGGCCTTAGGGCTCTGCCATGTTTACCACTGCTGACCAGCGCTTTTGCTCTCTCCTTTAAATGCAATAAGATTGGCTTGCACCCAATTGGCACATTAAATTTAAGTGTAAGTCCCTAGTAAAGTGATACTACATGGGGCCTGTAAATTAAATGCTACTAGTGGGCCTGCAGCAATTATTGCATCACATACTTAAGTAGCCCTTTAAACATGTCTCAGGCCTGCCATTGCAGCCTGTCGTGCAGTTTGACTCTAACCTTTTGCGAGCCCACACAAGCTGGGGCCAGGGCAGTGAGGCAGGACATTCCAAGCACCTCTGCAGGTTGAAGCCTCTGAAACTTCTCCTCTGGACTGGTGCCAGAAGGACTGATACCTTGCTGCTCTGGTAATCTGCTGCCCTGATTGCTGAGAAGGGAGACTGCCATAATGTGCCCAAGACACCATCTTGTGAGATCGCAATAACAATTTTTTTAAGACCGCAGTTATTAATGCTGCTTTATCCGTTTTTATTTGTTTGATTTGACATTGAATTGTTTGGTTGTACTCTCTTGTAACTTTTCAATGGGCCCAATTAACTAAAAACATAGTAAATCTGTAGATTAATGTCTATGTGCAAGTGCAGAAGTAGTACTATTAATTTGGGATTTACAAACAGCCCCGGCTCATGCAGGTACGAGCGTTAGGGAGGTGGGGCCGGGTGGGTGAGGGGGGATTTCAACAGATGACCACGAGAGAAAATTAAATAATAAATTCTCTCTTGTGTCATCTCTCGAAATCCATGTGATGGACGGTCTGGATACTGGTATTTATTTTTCTTATTGTTGCTGTTGCCATAAAAGTTCTTGTTTTTCTATAAAGAATTTATATTTTGCTCAAAGCTGTGAGGCTCTGTCAACCCACTGTCTTTTAATTTAGTAGATGTCTTAACATGGTGGCCTGGGATTCTTTTTGTGACAGATGTTCAATTTTGCTGCAAAATTCCTCTTCTCTTTTCCCTGAACAGTTTCTTGTGTAAACTGCATTTGTCAGGCAAAAAGGTCTGTCATGTACAGACCGCAGTGAAACCCACACTATAAACACATGAATGGCTCACTGGGGGGCTTTGTCAAAGAAGGTTTGAGCTGGTTTCTCTGAGCAGGTCTGGTATTTCAATAAAGTGGCATTAGCCAGCCACTAAGCGAAGCGCACATGTTTACAATTGCGAGTCTCATAAAGAAAATGTGACTGTCATTGATGGCCAGAGAGAAAATTCACTACTACAATTTTGTGCTCGCCTCTTTTTTTAGGATTTATTTTTTTCAGTGTGTTGGCAGCTGGTTATTTGCTGTTGGAAACTCAGCAGTTTCCCACCTATAAATGAAGCAGAGGAACCACAAAGTCGGTGGAGCGGGGCATTTGATGTATGATGGCGGGTCCACCAACACCAACCTCGAAATTAGAATCTTAGTTGTAGAAGTTTCTTAAATTTCCATTATTCATGCATTAAGGAACATTGGGCCAGCCTTAAAGTAGTAAGCAGAGTTTCTAGATCTTTATTTCAACAACTTTCTGCTTAGTTAAAAGTATCACTGAACAAGGCTGGCCACTGCAAGCGAGGTTTGGGCGGGGGGAGGGGGAAGGGGGGAGACACTCCCAGCAAGAATTTTTTGGAAAAATTACAAATATAAAGCATTTTGCAACACATTTTTTCAGCACCAAACCTTGTCCTATCATTGAATAAATGGATGAAGATTTGAGACAGGGCTGCATGGCTCAATGAATGAATTGTTGGATAGTGAGCTGCGGGTGGATACATTTATTCAAAAATGGTTGACAATGCATGAATACTTTTAGTCACATGGAGCAAATGGTCTCATGCACCGACCAAGGGTGGGTGCTTTTGTTTTCATTTCAGCTTTCACATTAAAAGATCACCTTCCCCAAACACTGACACCAACAATCCTTATGAAAAATGCACAGTCGGGATGTATTGAACAGCACACACTGATTTAGCACCACTAATAATTAAACACAAAGGCTTTGATCTAAAATTGGAAAGCGAATGAGATAGCCATGTGGTGGCTGAATTGCACAAAGCTTTGAATCAATCCCAGCTTCTACTTAACCATATTGTACGATCCTGGGCAGTTACTTTTTTCACAGTGCCTTCTTTTCATTTGTCTTGGATACAAAACTGGGTTTGATCCCGTTGATGTCTATGAGGGAGGGACCAACATTTGTCATGAATAGTGGGTACCCCCAATAATCATAAATATCAAACAACGTATTCAGAAATAAACTAAACAAGGGATTTTGTCAAGCTGTATGGTCCCATTACGTTGGTTAACCCCTCCCCTGCTGGTGAACCACTCCGTCATCAGCTGCGGTCGCGCTGTGCTGATGACGGAGCGGTTCCGTCACGGCCCGCTCGGCACGCCTGCGCGGCGCGGATTCCGCGCCTGCGCTGAGTGTTCCATTGTGCGGGCGGGGCCGTGACGGAACCGCTCCGTCATGAGCACAGCGCAACCGCGGCTGGTGACGGAGCGGTTCCGTCACCAGCATCCTCCCGCCGCGCGGCCGCCCCGCCCCCTTAGCACTGCGGCGGAATAGCCGCCGCAATGAAGGGGTTAAAAAAGCTCAATATTTTTAATATCAACAAAACATAACGTTGATACAGTCCATATACCCAATTAATTCATATTCACCACACAAAAATATTTTTTTTAAAGAATTAGGAATTATAACACATACACAAGAAAAGTTAGTATATAACAAAAGCAAATACAAAAATATTTGGAAGTGTCCAACACAGTCTGTTGAATTTCAATTCATGAACTGAATCATCCGTAATTCATGCCGTCCCTAAAAGAGATTTATTCATTTCAGGGCCACCGACTGCTATTTAATTTTTCATGTTGCCTGTGCTGTAAGGGATCTTCCCATAAGTGGTCTTTACACTCTCAGGTGTTCATACAACCCAATTATTTTCAATCTTTTCAATGTGGGACAAACATCTTAGGTGAAATTGTTTGCTAGACCCGCCATCCTTGGTGTGGTTTCCCCTGACCTATTGCCTTCTGGCCTCCTGTGCTGCTGACTTCATTTGTGCTGGCTTTAGGATTATGGGCAATGTACCTCTGCTAACCAGTGCTAAAGAGCATATGCTCTGTACCCAAAACATGGTAGCACTGGCTTATCCACAACTGCCATATTCAATTTACCCAAAAGTCCCTGGTAAAGTGCACTATATGTGCCCAGGGCCTATAAATTAAAGGCCACTAGTGGGCATGCAGCACTAATTGTGCCACCCACTTCAGAAGCCCTTTAAACATGGCTCAGGCCTGCCACTGCAGAGCCTGTGTGTGCAGTTTAAACTGCTATTTCGACCTGGCAAGTGAACCTACCCTTTTATTACATATCAGTCACCCTTAAGGTATTCCCTAGGTAGCCCTAATGTTAGGGTGCAGAGTATTTAAAAGGCAGGTCATATTCTTTTGAGTTTTACATGTCCTGGTAATAAAAAACTGCTACATTAGGTTTTCACTGCTGCTACGCCTATCTCTTCCATAGGTTAATATTAGGATTGTGTTAAAACATCTTTTAAGTGTAATTTCCAATTTTTAAAAGATAGAAATTCGAGTTTGGTGTCTTGTGACTCAGAATTTAAAATCACAACTCGGGGTTAAGTCAGATGTTAAGTTGTAAGTCTGAAAAAGTTGACATTTTCTTACTTTCACCATGCTGTGCCTCTGCTTGTCTCTGAATACAGGTCTGGGTTGCGTGCATTCCCTCCAGAAGTCACACAAAGGGAGCTGGCATGTGACATTTGCATCCTGATGGCCCATTACCAGGGTGATTGGCTTCTTGAGGTAGATTGGGTGGCTAGAGCTCAATCAATCAATCAATCAATCAATCAGGGTTGGTAAAGTACATCTACTCACCCAAGGGTCTCAAGTTGCTGGGTGTGGGGGAGCCAGATCAGTTGTGTGCTGAGGTCATCCGAAGAACCAGGTCTTGGGTCCTTCCTGAACTGGAGCAATGTGGGTGATGCCAGAGGTGGAGGGGAAGGGTGTCCCAGGCTTGGGAGGTGGCACTTGCACCTGAATAGGGCTCTGCCACCCCCACACACAGAGCTGGATACGCCCCTGTAGTGAGTCTGGAGCCATTGCCTTTTAAGTTAAGCATAATTGCTCTGTGCCAAGCTACCAGAGGGTGAGCACAGGTTAATTTTGGTTGTGTATCTAACTTACCCTGACTAGGAATGTGGTCCTTACTTGGACAAGGTGCAAACCCCTGCCAACTAGAGACCCAATTTCTAACAGTCTTCATCAAGAAAAATCTCTTGTAGTGCTGGTAGGACACTCTGGATTTCCTGACTAGAATTGTGTGCACTACTCTTTAATCATAGAGTGTATATTTTTTCTTAGATCCTTTGTGTTGGTAAGCTAGCTCTCCCTTGGTCGGTTAATAATTCATCTTTGGGGTTGTCTTTTGTCTTACAAGTGCAGTAGTTTACGTGACTCTGCTGTTACATAAACAATCTTCTCACCGCCAGAAGGGATATAGGACGGAGTGAGCATCTGACTGGCCCAGTTCTTTGGCAAAGTAATAGAATATACCTCAATGATGGACCCTCAAAGGTAAATATTTCGGATTCCATACCTCCAGAGAAATAGATCGAGCCACCATGGTCAATCCAGGAAAAAGGGCCTAACATTGTGAGCTGAGACAATAGGTTTGTCCTGGTTCTTCACAACAGCAGATCTGTTTCAGTGGGACGTCAGAGAGGTATCCAGACGCGCAGAGACCTGTTTGGAAATGGCTTGATCCTTTGCCCAACTGACAGATTTTGACTTCCATTTTGCAGACTAAGGTCTTGATTAAGACTTTAGAGAAATGATTTACTCTGTTATACTGGTGACGGATATCCTGTTTGCCAAAATAGAAATCCCATATGATATACTGGGATTTACATTTCGGCAGACAGGATATCCGTCAGTGTTGTAACGGAGTATCCTGACAAGATCTAAAGCAGGCCTTAAGTTAGCACGTAAAATCCTTGACCAAGTGATCCCGCTTGGCCAGTCTGACATTTGGATCCATAGCAGCCATCCTCAAAGAGCTCCTAGGTCCTTGTCTGCCGCAACCATAGACTATCCTTGGCGCTTTTTGCTTTTCAGAGCTATTTTCACTTAAAACTTTAATAACTCATATCTTTAGTTTTTCTAATTGGCTTTTTGTCATTTTGGTATCATTCTGTTTATTACAAGATACTCTATTGTTCTGATATGGTTTAGGATTTTATTATTTGATATTTTGACTTTATTACTGTTTTGTTACTGCATAAAAAAAATTGACCTAAGTTAAGCCTGTCTGTTCTGTGCCATAGCTACCAGGGGGTTATGCTCATGTTAATCTAGAGACTTTTGGGGTTCACATTGATAGAACAGCATTATGAATCTTTGAGATGGGCGACTCCCCACCCCAATTAATAACTCACTTTCTTATGATGCTCTAATCAATTGTGCCCACATGAGAAGCTGTCATGGAAGGCAGTCTGAATTAATCATTTTTGATACTCTTGCTTCCTCCAGTTTCAGTCAATCTGCCTTCTAGATCAGACACACTGACCTTGACAGTGCAGCTCTCACTTCAGGTGATATTTCTGATCCTTAAGCAGGCTTAATCATTTAACTCACTGGTCATAGCCTTTATAGGCACCAGCACCATTTCTAAGTACTTCAAAAGATGCTAAACTGACACTGAATGTGTGATTGAAGCACTTCACCTTATGACCACTGCACCACCTGTTGACTGATCACCTATACTAACATGTGATTGATTCAGGTCTCTGGGCCAGGCATTGTCTCACTTGCAAGCTGTTTGATAGCAATGTTCATTGACAGTGTGTTTTCTAGAGGAATTAAAGAATTCACTAAGTGTGGCCGCTGTTTGACCGATAAAGTCACTTTGAATTTTCTCTTTTCTCAGTCATACACTGGGAATCCCAAACCAAATTAGCATCACTGTTAGTCAATGCTACAGGTATTCTGCTTCAATAAAAGACAAGTAAACAAAGTCAAAACAATTGTAATTGAAATCCTATTTCCTGATGCAGATATTCTTATTTATTCTAGGCAATATTTGTCTTTCTCAAGTTACCCCCTGCTTTGTTCATTTACAAATGAACTTTCTCAAGAGTAAAGGGGGCACAACAAAAGGATCTGCATATCAACATGAGTGAATATACACCTTGCTAAAATAACACTGTGCAGACATAAGTAGATACAATAGTAACCTCTAACCACTAGAACAGCATAAATCCTGGTCACAGTCCCCAACAGCATGAAATTGCCTTTCGATATTAAAGTATTCCAACCGTTTTTACTCCTGAAGGGAAAAGCTAAACCATAGTGCTATTCAGCGGTTAAAGCACAAAAGAAAAGGTAAATATCATGAGTGAAGAGCTAACCATGACATAGAGGTCACTGAAGACAGTACCAGTAACCTCTCTTTCAGGTTAACCAATATTATGTACGATCATATGTTTCTCCTTGAAGCTCTTATATAGATGCCCTTCAATGACCTTGCATCAAGTTTCCACAACCTAGTACACCGGTGATCATAGACCAATGCTGAAATGTGATTAATCTTATGATAGGAAGGAGCACCTAGAGCAGAGGTCTTCAAACTTTTGTAGGTTGAGCCCCCCCAACTGAATTTTTTGAAATGTCGGCCCCCCCCACTACGTGACAGACATTTCTGGAATCTGGTACACTACATAATTGACCGCTACCCGCATCTCCGGGCCATATCCGGCAAATAATGTTCAACGCAATAAGAGTTTAGTGAACTGTAGGTTTGTGAGTGTCTCTAGCTAGCATTTCCACTGTGAGACTGACATTAATTTACTATTAAAACAAAACTCCCAACCAGCTCTGATTTTTTGGCAAGCATTGGAGTTACGGGATATACTGTTAACTTTTATCCCATAATTGCCATGCTAAAATCGAAATTACGAGTCCAAGAATGCAAAACTGTATTGACTAAAATGGCAGGAATAGCCAATATGTTATGAATGATATGGAGGCTACTTGGATGCTATTTAAAACAAACGTTTTCACCACTGCTCAAATGGGCACGTAAAACTGCTTTGAAAGTTGTGTACAACAGCTGATAATCTCCAGTGGTTGCTACTGTGAATAGAAAGCCAAAACCAACATCATCGCCAGCACCACACCATCCCTTTGCAAACCGCTCAATGATGTTGGTTTTGGCTTTCCAGTAGCAGTAGCAACCACTGGGAATTATCAAATAAAGATGTATTGATGATGATAGTACCCTCTGAAATGGTCTAGCAGCTTCATGCGAAGCGTCTCACCTGAGAAATCATCAACATAAATACATTGTAAAACAATTTAAAAGGATGGTTTCCAGGGACATTTTTCAAATAAAAAAAATCAGTGACATGTTGAACACTCAGGTAAAAAAAAATAATGATTGTTTGATAATGATATGTGTAGTCCCTCCTACTTAATTGGAAAAGACAAACCAGATTGTGAGAAACACACAAGCACTGTACTCACTCCAGACATGGGACTGATCTAAAAAGTTATTCAGCCTTCTTGTTCTTTACCTCGAATAAGACTAGGAGCATTGTACGCGATATAATAGGCTGCTATCACATGCCAGATTTGCGCTATATGGCTGACAGTAAAAATACAAGCTTGGGTTTGCAAAGGCTGCACTGTGGGATGCTGGCATATGTAAGTGAAGAAATAAGCAATTTATGGGGTACCATTGCAGGGACCACGTTCTGGCTAAAAACGTCCCTTCTGTAACAGTCATGTGCTCTTTGCCTCAGGCGCTGATAAAATGAGTAGGCAAGGGGATTGTGCGAGCTGTGAGAGGAATCTGAACCACTGCAAATGAAAACTGTGCAGCGCTCTGAGTCAAAGATCAAATTCTACTGGAGCTAATTAGGCCTATGTGCAGGCACAGATGGTTGTGCACTTTATGAAAGAGATAATCTAAACTCATAGTAAGTTTATCATGAAATATATCAGTTAAGATATTTGCACACTTACACAATCTAATTACAAGCAATAACGTGCTCACATTTTAAAACAAGCCTCAAACACTTCTCCATAGAATTCCTAAACAGCTCCTCAAGATTGTTGAATTTCTCTGTCATGTCGGCCATCTCCTGCCTCACTGAACATCTTCCTTGGTCCAGTATAAAGCAGTGCAGCCAATCAGCAGGACGAATGCTCACTCTGCCCTTGATGGGAACATGATCCCCAACACCACAACATGCTAATTCAAGGCTCTGGTGAGCGTAAGGGGGAAATCATCTGCAGCAGCGGGGGGAAGTGTTAAGGTAGCCGGAACATAGCGAACTGGGCGCATCAATGGTAACCATCAAGGTGATTTATATACAACTGAAAACGTGCAGGCCAGCACTGAAACCCGACAGCACAGAAGGGATCCTGCTTGGATGAATGATCACCATGTTGCAGGGCGGCCCTGTAATACCCAGGAAATAGGTGCCTCCGCTCCACCTGCCCTGCGGAGCCACGTCTTGAGGCACTTAAATTTTGAGGATAGATTGCTTACTGGCAGTGCAGCAATGCGTAGATAAAGCGCTGTGCGCGAGGATGCTTTTAGGCGGCCAATATGATCAAAACCTCCGTACGGCCGAATATCTGTCCAACATCCCGCCCCCCCCTTCGAGAAAGCCCTCTTACCTGTGCAGTCTTTCAGCAGTAATTCACAGCAAGGCGACGGGAAACCAAGGAGAAAGGACAGCAAAAGTGAAATAAAGGAGCTTTATGCCCGCAAATTTTGCGGCACTTCCTTGAATCCCAGCTGCTGCCCCCCCTCATTGGTGGAATGTCACTGGTGACGTTCCTACGTACTGATTGGGAGCAGCATCCAATCAAAACCCCCCATTTGCAATGGGGATAACTTGCGAGGTGAGACGGAGGAAAAAAACAACAAAGGCAAGACTTTCGGTTGGAGTGCGCGTCCCCCCTGGGATGGTGGCGCGCCCCCCCTGGGAGGCACGCCCCTTAGATTGAATAACACTGACCTAGAGCCTACATTAACAGAATTGCCCATGGGCACTGACATTAGGAGTTCAGTTTACCCAACTCAGTTCTACAACATTCCTATTTAGAATAGATAAAAACTATAGTTCCTCAATACAAGTTAGTCAGAATATGATGAGGTATTTATCATTACCAGACCAAGTAAATGCCGTTATCCTGAGGTGAGGTATTTAGCACACATGGTAAATATCTCATATTCGAAGTTTTCAACTAGCTAATGAGGCATAACACGTTGAGTTGATATTTAACACTCCCAATTCCACTTCTTTTGATATTTTTACAGACTTGATTCAGTTAGAAATCTGTGAGGGCGTGATAATGATCACACGCCTTGTAATTCTGATCCATGTGCAAGATCCGTCCTGAACTTGCAACAAGGGTCTAAATGCACTTCCTGGGATTCAACTCTTGACTCTTTACTTCCAAGACAGTAGGCAATAGCCAAAAGCGGAATTTCTGAGAAATAACGGATAGATAGACTTTTTAGGGCAGCAAATACTCAATCTCAGTAAATTAGTCCCAGCAGGTTGTTGTTTGGCCTGCATTGAGATGCAACATTTATAGATCTCAAGCAACTGTTATGCTGAAGGAACAATGAGTGGGCCAACAATCTACGATAGATGATAGCCCCAATAACTGCAGTAAGGAGCCCACTATTTCCAGGAGCCATCAGAGAAATCAGCCAATGCTACCTGCTTAGCAAATTCCTGCAATGAACATATGACCTAGTAGAGATTTGTTGCTAAATTTCCAGACTTCCTAATTCAGATTTGCTAGTTCTTAGACTAGAGCTGACATAGAAAGCACATCGATTTTGATACCTGCTGACAGCCAGAAATATGAGCATCCTGCTATCATATAATTGGTCCCTGAGAGGAGCCAAATTCATCTGCAAAGGAGGCGGGTTAAATGAACCAGCTTACACCATAACAATTTACTCAAGACACATATTTAAATCTCAAAACAGACCATTCCAGCAACTGCTGTTGATATCTATATATACCTGTGAATTGGTGCATCTTATTTCATTTTGGGCTATGGAACATTTTTAGCTATAAACATACCAGCAATAGTGAGGAAATATATAAATGCCACATGCTGGTGCCGAAGCCACTTTTTATTTATCAGTACAATAGCGACTGGAGTTTCAGGGAACACCACTTCTATGAGGCCCCACCTCAGAATCACCACAGAAGCATTGGACTGACCAGAGAGAAATCCCCTGCCATGCATGAGTAACCTTGCATATCACCATAGTCTCCCAACATGTGGGGAAATCAAGAGCTCAAACCAACTGAGGCACACCATCAAAGGGCAACAATGGCCAGGTAGAAAAAGACTGCAAAATAGGTGTGCAGTTCATGGGAGGCATTTTTTGTGCAAAAAGCATAAAAGCATATAAATCAGTCAAATTCTGTAGATTATGAAAGGCAGCAAGATAGAGCACATTTTAATTCCAGATCATTTAATGGATGAATTTGCCAAATACTGGAGCCTGGCAGTTTATGCAGTATTGGTGAATACCCCAAATAAAGTCAGAACAAAGAAACCACTCTGGCGTGAAGTGCGTACCTATACAGATTAAAAGGCAGTCTGCCAATGGAGACAGACAAGCGTGAATTAAGTAGTCTGAGGTGGGGGCTAGAATTCATGCTAGCCTCAGCTTTATATGGAGGGACCCTAAGATGGGATTTCCCCTCAGACCCATGAAATGGTTCCTACTTAACTGTTGCACCGGAAAGGTGTGCCTACTGTGATAGCCAATTGAGTTGGAGTCTACTACAGGTCAAAGAGGGAGCTTGCATACTGGAACCAAGGATGCCAATAAAAGCAGAAACTAATAGGGTGTTTTGTAGTTATTTTTTGCCTGGTTTGCAGAAAAGCCCCTCTCACATCTAAGAGAGGGATTACTTTTCATTGGAAGGGGCTTGCAGTGGTTGGACAGACATCATACCAAATTATATATCAGCTTAGACATGGTTAGAAACTACATACCACTGTTTCCTAGCACAAACTGGGAACTAGTTATAAGAATGATAGTCACACCTGAATTGTATGTGCTCTCGGGGAAGTATACATTTTTTGTATGGTATGGTATGTAATGTTATGGTATGATATGGTATGGCCTGTCATTTTGTAGTATGGCTGTGGTATGGCCTGTCTTATCTTATCTTTATTATACAGTTAATAAAAACCGTAATGTACAAACAGAGGAATGCGTGTTAGATTAAAAATTTTAAATATATAAAAACATGATCAGGTTCTTAATGCTAGGCGTTTATGCAGTGCAGTTAAAATGATATTGACGAACTTCCCAGCTCTTGCTAAGGCCTGGGCTGAATTGTTACTAAAGCATAAAGTCGATGCTTCACTGCAGTGTCTCAGTGCTTGTTCCCGAAAGACGGGGATCAGTAGGCGACGTCGATCAGTGGCAAAGAATGGGCAAAGGCAAAGCAGGTGGAGCCAGGACTCATGTATATAGTTGCAAAACCTGCAAATGGGCTGCTCGTTCCACCGAGCCCACTGTGGGTTAAAGTCGAAGATTGGTAGGGCTAGCAGCCTCATGTATAATATTTTGTTGCGAGTCTGGGGGTTGAGGGAGTAATTGAAGTATAATTGAGGTTTCCCCTTGATATATGATTCATTCAAGGCAGTGAAAAGTTCATTTTTAGATAGCCCGGCAACGTCAGTCTGAAATGAAACTGAGATGATTTGTTTTGTTATTGTTTTTTCGAACGTTAGCAGAGGAATAGTTGGGTTAATGAGAGAGATTGGTTCAATCTTTAATGTAGAGATGGCAAGGTGCAACTGGTTGTGCCAAGGGGAATGTTCGTCCTTGAACACAGCTTGTAGTTGCTCTTTCAAAGATTGTCCTGGTGCTCGTAAGGTGTGTATATAGTATTCGATTAGGTCGCCCAGGCAATAGAGGTTTGCGCATGTCAGGCCCAGCTCGAGTCTCATCCTCGACCTCCTCACATGTTGCGGAACGGAGAAGATTTTCTTATAAGCTTTTATTTGTAGGTTTCCCAGAAATGTGTCCATTTTCCCGGGAAAGGCCAAGTGGCCATAGGTAACTGCAGGTAATAGTTTGGCCCGTAGCACCCTTAGGTTTGATTCGGCTGAAGGGCTGTGCAAATGACGATTCAGACGCCTAAGGCTATGGATGATCCTCAAACCCTTAGACCTTAAGTGTCTAAGGTGTGCTGCTTGGTTTGCCCTAGCGTTGAACCAAACTCCTAGGTAGTTGTAGCTGGTGCAGGTCGTTATTTGTGATCCCCCTGCTCTCCAAGTAAGATTTTTCTTTTTGTGCCTCCCAAAGATCAAAATTTTGGTTTTTGATTCATTCATCACAAGATGGTTCTTTGTATTATATTTATTGAGAGCAGTGAGCGATCGTTGCAATCCTGGTATGGCCTGCCATTGTATGGTATGATCTGTTATGTTATGTTATGGTATGGTATGGTATTGTCTGTCATTGTATAGGGTTGTGAGGTACTGCCTGTCATGGCATGGTATGGTATAGTATGGTATTGTATGGTATAGCCTGCCATTGTATAGTGTTTAGTATGGTATGGCATGGTATGGTCTGTCATTATACAGTATGGTATTGCCTAACATGGTATGGTGTGGTATGATATAATATTTAATTGCAAGTTAAAGCCCCCCATAGCCCAAGTCTCCTCTTCTTCCTGTTCTTTCACTAACACCACCTCTGTAAACAACTCCATCCAACACCGAAGTCCAAACATTTCCTTGACTTACACCAAACACCAGACCCGTCCAAAGCATTAGCCTGCTAACAGGAACATTATTCCCATCATACCCAAAACCTCCTCTGACCCACTCACACCAAATCCATTAACTAAGCTTTACGCTGCATGCTACACAGCTATAGATGTGTACTGAATCACAAACAGGAAATCAGACACCATTGCACACTACAAACTCGATCTCTTTATTCTTCATCATCCCTGGTTCAATGACAAATCCTGTACACTTTTGATCATCTACTTCCTCCAAATTACTCCATCATCAGAAAGGATCAGGTAGGTAGAGTTAGGGGAGGTATTGCAATCATCTTCAGTGAGTCACTACAGTGCAGGAATATACCAAATGGTCTTCTTCCACATTTCAAGGCCTCACTTAGGATCTTCGCACACAACACAATTCCCCTTTAAGAATAAATGCAATCTACCGCCCACCAGGTGATACACAGCTTTGTCAAGGAATGCTTTGACCTCGTTAATGACCAAACAACACAAAGTGATCTTTCTGGAAGACTTAAATCTTCACTGGGGCACCACAAAAGAGTCTGCAGTGAACCAACTCTCTCCGACAACAATCTGATCGAACATAACCTAAAACCAAAACATACATTAGGTTACATACTTGCCCTACTTATCTCCAAACAACAACTTGCTCCTAGTGGATGAACCAATACCAGTAGACTGGTCCAGTCATTTCCTTATTCACTTCACCTTACAACTCTCAGACTGTGACAATGGGACAACCAAAGAGAGCAATTACCTGGTTTTGAGATACCAAGAATTTGGTCATCAGAATACTCAGCAACACTGCCCAGAACATACTATCTCCCATCGGCCCCATCACAGATGTCAATGACTTGACATCCCAACATATTGGATGTCTCTCTGATCTGTTTGATAAGGTTGCTCGACTTCAAAGCAAAAGGAAACAACATAAGGCATAAGCCCCATGGTTCAATAAGGCCCTATATGTGAAAAGGAGAGTACAAATGGCATATATTTTTTAGAAACCAAATTACTTTAGATCAATCCTCGACTCGTCCAAGAACCATCCATAGCAACTCTAAGACCTGGTGAAAACTGTCAACAGCCCCTCCACTTCCACATCCACAAAATTTGATGACCCACTAACAAAAGCAGAAGAGTTTCTACAGTTCTTCAAATCCAAAGTAAAGTTGCTTTGGCAGAAGACTTCCACTTTCCCCATCCTGTGACATGCAAATCCAAAGACACTTGGCAATATTTAATACCATCACAGAGAAATACTTAGGCAAAATCATCATGAAAACCAAACCAGGTACCACTTGATGGAGCCAAATCCTGGGTAAGATTGACAAAGAACTTTGCACTCATATGCTCCCTTACTGGAGGTAATTGGAAAATCTTTCCCTCAGCCAAATAACATTTCCTGACTGCCTCAAAACTGAGCAACTCACCCCCACCTAAAACAACCCTGCGCAGATACTAATGTCCTCAACAACTATCTCCCCATCTCCAACCTGCCTTACCTCGCAAAACCATTGAAAAAGGGTTTAGCAAGGCAACTCCCCCCAATCAATAAAGATAACAACCCCCAATGGTTTCAATCAGGTTTAAAGCATAGAGACAGCTTTACTACAGAGAATCGATGATGTACTTTGAATCCTAGACTCAGGCAACTCCTGCCTCCTGATTCTTCTAAACCAATTATCAGCCTTCAACACCGTCAACCACAAAATGCTCCTCGACATGCTTGATGATAAAATGGGCATTGATGGTATGACCCTTTAAAGGCTTGAAGCTTTCCTCATAGGCTGATCGCAGAGGATAAAAATTGGTGATTATCTCTCAACACTGGTGGCTAAGCAAGGGGTCCTCTAAGAGTCTATCCTTACCCCGACCCTTTTCAAGTTGAACATTGAGTCACTTGGAGTCTGCCTTAAGACAGCAGGGATTTTTTATCATAAATTTCCTGATGACACCAAGTTATATCTAAAGGTCTCCTCACCAAATGAAATATTGCACTTCTCAACCACGCTAAACTCTGTTTAAAACTGGATGACTTCTTATCATCTAAAACTGAACCCTTCCAAAACTGAATTCCTACTCATCTCCCCTTCATAATTACCACTTCAATTACATTCCTGTATGGACTCATTCAACATCCTCAAGAGTAAGCCCACTATTGCTGACACTGCCAAATCCCTAGGAGTCATTCTAGACAAGATGCTCAAATTGCAGCACCAAATCATCACAATTGGCCAGAAACTTGTGTTTTCAACTGCGTCATCTCTGCAGGAAATCTGCTGCTATATTACAGAGCATGATCTGAAATCTCTCGCACATACATTGGTGCTCTCCTGAGTTGACTATTGTTACTCTCTCTTTACTGGTCTCCCCAAAAACCATCTCACATCCCCCTATAATAAATTCTACATTTGGCAGCATGCTTGGTCTATGTAGCAAAAGGTAAAACCTATGCTGGTCTCTTTCTGCTGGTTACCTATTGAAGCCAGGGTAGTATACAAGACTGCTTGCATTACCCAGAAGGCCCTACATACATCCACTCCCCTTTCACTTGTGGACAAACTAAAGCTTTCAGGAGGTTCTAGACTTTAGTGAAATGCCAAACAATTGCTGCTAGAATCCCAAACCTTTAAAAAGGAACAACTCCTGGCACAATCCTTCTCAAATAGCACAACCAGAATATGGAACTCACTACCTTGAATCCTTTGTACACCACCTCGCTGACCTTCAAAACAGAACAGAGAGCCATTCTCCTTCAACAATACTTTAGCTAAGAAATTGCAACCAATTCTCCTCCACTGAGAATATGTTCACCCGCATCTTGCCATATAACTACACTACCTCCACTACATCAGGTGCCTATACATGTTTCACTGCTGTATAAACCTACTGTATAACATGTTTCATTTTTCTGTAATTCTAAAGCTTATGCAACTATATTTGACATTATTTGTTAATTCTTGCATCCTCAGTAACTGTCCTTCTAACAAAATATATGTCTACTGTAAAGTGATCTGTCACCGTTGGGTAATGTTTACACTATATAAAAATGCAAACAAACAAAAATAAATAAATAAGAATGGTATGGTATGGCTTGTCATTGTACAGTATGGTATGTCATGGGATGGGATGGGATGATATGGTATGGGCTATGATTGGATAACTTTGTATAGTATGGTATGGTATACCATTGTGTAGTATGTTATAGTATGGTCTATCATTGTATTGTATGGTATAGGTTGTCCTTATATGGTATGATATGGTATTATTTGTTACAATTTAACACATTAAGCTACAGGAAAAAGCACAATAGGAATCGCCATACAAGCAAAAAAGAGCTTTACAATATGATGTTATTTTCACCCTAGAATGCTCTATTCAACCTGTAATCGAGCTAACATAAACCAATTCAAACAACACCCTATTTTGTGCATAAAACATTTTAAACATACCCAGGATACCCTGAAATATGTACCAAAAAGTTTTCTGTTATAAAATAAATGAGTAATTATTTATTTGTGATAGTGTCAAGTCATAAGTGTATTTTGAAATCATTATTAAAAGCAACACTAACAACAGGTGGCCTGGTGGTGTTATTATGCTGCACCAATGAGTAGAAAGGGAGAAGATAAAAAGTAAAAGGAACGAACATGGGAAACGAGTGATGAAAGCAATACTACAGAGCAAAAATAGTAAGATAACCTAAAAACACATGCACTATAACGAAGTGCTGCAAATAGAAGAAACAAATAGGCAGAGATAGTAAGCAGAAGCTACGTTAGGACACTCCCAAAAATAGAAGCATTACTTGATCCATGCTCCAGGAACCGGGGAAACACACAAACAGAAAGTGAAGATAAACTGAAGCCAACATGAGCTGACCAAACAGGAGCCTGCAAATGAGACTGACAATGAAGCCAATGAATGGTAAAAAATGAGAGGGCTCTAAGCACACTGTATGTCAAGTCAAGTCAAGTCAATAAACTTTATTCGGTTGTTCGTTTTGACAACCATAAAAGTATTTACATTACAATTAAAAAAAAAAAAACACATTCATTTAGAAGAGAGAATTCAATTGTTATTAAAAATCACAAGATTAAAAGTACTAAACTATATCAGAAATTGAAGACCATTTAAAAAATAGAATTCCTTTAGCAACAGTTATAAATAACAATTCATATATCAGTATTATTATCCTTCCATACTGTTTCTGAATTTAACTGCCAGCTTTAAAAAACTACATATAAACAAAGTGTATTCACAGTTTAGCAGCTGTAGAAAATGTTGTGCAGGACGAAATTGTACAAAGTTCAATTTTTTCAAACAGGGTTTCAGGTATAGCTTCCTTGGTATAGCGTAAAAAGGACAAAAGAACAGAAAGTGTGCCAGGTCTTGCGGAGACTTATCGTCGCAGCCGCAAGCCGGCAACACTTGACCTCGATGAGAGCCCCTAGGAACAGCCAGCAAAAAATGAAACAGGTTAAACCTGAACCTTGTCAGCAGGAAACGGTCATAACTCGACATTTGCCATGTCAGGTAGGGTTCCGTGAACAAAGTGCTTTTAATTAGTATATGGTTACGTACACTTTCTTTTTTTAGTTCACATGATTCCCTTTCCTGCTGTCTTGAGTCAATAAAAGCATTTTTGACCGTAATAAGATCCATTTTAGTGATAGAATCCGGGAATAGAAAAAGTTCAGGGCGGCCTAGATCAGTAAAGCACTTAAATAAGTACTTAAGCCAGGGAACCTCCTTCCTGTTGTCCCATGTAAGTGCTTCTCTTAGAATAAGCTTGGTAAGTGGGATATTGTCATTTAGCCAACAATTCATCCAGCATAACAGGGGATTCACTGCAATTTTATCACATACGTACGGGACCCCCAGTTCTTCATGCACAGAAAAATTTGCTGTACTCCTGGGGACCCTTAAGACCTGTTTTAAAAAGTTATTTTCAACTATCTGTAGTGCATCCAGTGGAACATATCCCCATATTTCACTGCCATAACAAACTGTGGTAATGCTTTTGGCCTTGTAAAGTTGGAGTAGAGCGGCAACTGGGCTATTTCCCATTTTTCTGGAGAAATCCAATATAGCCGCGTTTACCCTAGTAACATCTCCCTTCTTTTTTTGGATCACGGGTCCCCAATTTAGTTGACTGTCAAAGAGGACCCCGAGGTAGGAGAATGTGTGGGTTACAGGGATTTCTACTCCAGCTACATTTAAGCGATTTGATTTTTTAAAGCCTTGACCAACCTTCATTATGTAGGATTTGGTGTTATTAATACTTAAATCTCTTGTCTTCATAAAAGAGTAAAAGAAATCTAATAAAATTTGGAGTCCATTTGCCGTTCTGGATAAAAGGACTGCGTCGTCCGCATATAATAGAACCGGCAGTCCTTTTCTACCAATATACGGATAATCTGTGTTGGTGCTTAAAAGGTGCTCTTCCAAGTCATTAATGTATAAATTAAAAAGGAACGGGGCCAGAATGCACCCTTGTCGGACGCCCCGATACACTCCAAAGTCTTTAGTCACTTTTAGGTCCTGGGTGTATCTGACATTCGCTTTAGTATCTGAGTGCATATCTTCTAAAAAATTTACTAGGTTTTTATCCACGCCCATTTTTTCCATGACGCCCCAGAGCCTTTCCCGACTCACGCAATCGAAAGCCGAGGAAAGGTCCATGAAGGCCATGTGAATCGTTCCTCTTCGAGCCTTGGTATACTTCCCAATGATAAGATACAAGTTTAGACATTGAGAGATAGTAGAATGTCCAGGCCTGAAACCATACTGGATTGGAGATATTATGTTATTTTCCTCTGACCAACTGATCAATCTATTTAAGATGACTCCTCCAACAACTTTTGCCACGGAATTTATTAGTGATATTGGTCTGTAGCAGGCCGGGCTGCTACGGTCTCCTTTCTTGAATATAGGTACAATTGTAGATACCCCCCATGATTTTGGGCATCCACATAACACGGCAGCGTTAAGTACTGCTGTAAGTACCGGCGCCCATAGTGCTACACATGATTTAAAGAGGTCAGGCGGAAGTCCATCAGGACCTGGGGCCTTGTTATTTGATAGACCTTTAATTCCTTTAATTATTTCATCATTTGAGAAGCATAGTGAAATTTCTCTACTTTTCATTAAGCTGTGTTCTGCCTGTGACTCATTATTTTTAAAAATAGAGCTGAAGTGATTTATCCATTCATCCTCTGGGATGTTTGTGCCCACACTTGAGATACTAGGACAATCAAATATTGGTTTATTGATAATCTCCCAGAACTTCGAGCTGTTTTTTAGTGTCTCGGGGTCTAACAGTGACTCCCATACACTTTTTTTAACTGCTCGCTTGCGGGCGGCCAGTGACTTCTTATATTCAGCCCGCAAGCCCTTGATGATCAGTGGATCTCTTGGTTTTGTTTTTAAAGCTTTCTTAAGCTCACGGCCAGCCTTCGAACAATCACTGTCAAACCATTTCGGGTTACTATTTGAATTGATTTTCCCCTTGATAGGTATCGTTAAAAATGACTCCACCTTCTTGGCTATCTCCTTGAAGGATGTCAAGATTTGCAAAGGTGCTGATACAGGAGATGTGCATACCGTCAGTTCATGGTTACATACTACATTAATAGAGGTATAAAATTGATCGCAGTCCACCATTGACCATTTTAGGCGACGCTTGCCATTAATGCATTTTAAAAGGCCACGGTCCTCTCGAGAGTTGTACTTTTCAAGTAAACTCATGCCCATAGTAATGCATAAAGGGTTGTGGTCGCTGTAAATACTCATAAGGATCAAAAATTCCTCAATAATATTAACAAAGTCAACTGAAAGAAGAATATGGTCTATATATGATCCTGTAGCATGACCTTTAAAGGTAGGGGTTAAGAATACCGTTTGATCAGGTACTGTCGACATTGCCGTGAATAGATTGTTTTCATTCATTAAGTCGTTTAAACCTGTACCCCTCCGCGAGTGTTCAAAGTGTATTCCTTCCATACTATTACAACCCAATTGTCCAGCAGGTCTCACGCTAGGGTTCCCACATAAATGTGTATTAAAGTCACCCACTAAGATTTTATGACGTGGTAGAGAGCTATCATTTGCCCCTAGCAAATCACGTAAAGACTCTATATTGCAATCTCCAAACTGGTTAACAGCATTATAAAAATTAATCAATACAAAGTTAGTTTTACCCCTTTTAAACTCTAGGATCTGGATGTTATTATTACCAGAATAGTGTTCGGTTTTGTGACATATGAGCGACAAGTTAACAAAGATAGCCAAACCCCCTTTGGCTCTTCCACTAGCAGATGGAATTGCCGGGATTATAAAGCTCTGATATCCTTCAATATGTAAATTTCTCCCTACCACCCAAGTTTCTTGGAGACATATTATGGGATATTTTTTAACAAAGTGCAACCAATCTTTGTCTTTCAGTTTGTCAGAGATTCCTGCTATGTTCCATGATAACAGTGATAATCCCTCCTTACATTTTTGACGTCCACCTTGTGTTATATCCATTTTCTCACATACAAGTGGGCTAGTGGGAATAACAGTACTGTGATATTCTTGAGCTGTCCCAGGATTCTCCATGATGTGAGCCGGGTGAAGAGCTAAGTTTGTATCAGTATGTGGACCAGGATTATCATTTTGAAGGATGTCTGCACCCATTACCACAACATTACCAGCCACTGAATTTAAAACTTGGTTAGCATTCCCTAAGCCTGTGTCTTCCGGTAGGCAATCAATAGGGGCAGTGTTGCAGAATGTATCTAATAGTCATTCTACCCCATCCAGCCCACCCTCAGCAGAGAAGACATCGTACCTATTGGAGATGGGAATATTAAAGTATTGGTGATCTGTGTGGTATGGTCGTAATGGTTGATCATATCTGTCCCTACTATGGCCCCAGTTATTAGTTGGTGCGTCAAAACCCCATCCGTTTGTTGTTTCTGGCCGTATCGGCCTAGTATAGGTGTGAATGGGCTTAGGGTATGTCATGCTCCGTTGTTTTTTACCAAAGAATTCCAGAGTAAGAGGGATGATAGTACCTCTCCTTCGTTGCGGCGGTAGAATATTAGGAAGGATATTTGGTAAGACTGCAGAGTTTGCAAAATTTATAACTATGCAGTCGCCCTTAAATTTTTTAGGATTTTGTCCTATCCATGTTGCCCTTCTGGCTGATTTAATATCTCTAGCTAGCTGTTGCTTCCCCCATGGGGCCAACCGCATATTGCCTGATAGCCAATGCAGGGCTTTACTTGTTAGCGCCGTGGGGGATTCAGATTGATCCGGTGCTAATGGGGGAGCATTTGCTAATACCAGCACTAATGGGGCTGCGTCTTCAATGAAGAGTAGTGTATCTTCTTCTACACTTGGTAGGGTTATTTCAGGAGGATGTGGAGGTTGGATCTCCCTTGACGGAGAGTGATTGGACGCAATAGTTGGAGTCTGTTCTAAATGATTTACCTGTATGGTGTTGGGAGTTGTACCCTCATCTAATCGAAGGCCAAATACCTCTTTTACAGGTAAAACCAAGTTTTTAACTGTTCCAGATATGATTGACACCTCTTCCATTATCTTCTTCTGATCTGCACCCAGCTTTTTAACATCTGCTGATAACTTATCCAGTTTAGTCACAACCGGTTTAATTAAAGCTTTGAGTTTGGTGTCAATTAAATCTGCTATCCTAGCTATAAATTCTTCGTCCACGTTTGGCTTCTCCACATCTTCTACTTTCCTCCTACCTTTTTCCCTACTTCTCAATGGCGACGCGGCCCTCTTCCTCCCTGAGCAAACTCCACCACGGAGTAATTGTGTTTTTCTACACTTTCTAATAGCTCGAGGTGCTGGGGCTTGAGCAGGGGGGTCAGCATCAGTATTTGTCTGCTCACTCTCTTGTGCAGTGTGATCTTCTTCAAGATCAACTATCTGCGAGTCCGAATCATTAATCCTGGCTGTATCTTGACCTTGTGCTATGTTGATACTCAAATTTGAGGGACCAATGTCAAGTGTATCAGGATCTAAGATTACACTTCCCTCAGCCTGAGAAGGGATATCAATCCATGGTGATTCTGGTGATGGGCTTAAGGGAGATAAATTAGGGGAGTGACTAAGACCTAAGGATTGTCTCCTATCGTTATTAATCTTTGACACTACTTGTACCATATAATTTTCAATGGAATTACCCCCCACCACAGCGTTCTTTTTTGGCATTCTGATAGAGGTTGGTATTAAAACCTAGACTTTAGCGAACTAATAAGTCAAGAGGGCACACAATAATACAATACAGAATTTCAAAGATTGAACGAGAATTTCAGGAATTATTAGTCTTACTGTAACCAAAAAGGTCAGGTTCAACAGGGGCAGAGTAACGTGTCCAGTCCAGTCTCAGTCTGTCTCGGACTGTCTAAGACTGTCCGCCCTTTGTCCGGGCTTCGTCCGGCGTCCCGCACACGCGTCCCGCTGAGCGTCTGTTGCACGTTTTTTGTAGGAGGAGTAGGGGGCGGGAAGAGACTCCAGGTGCGCTCCGATGCTCCTGCGCGGAACCCTGGGTCTCGCAGTCCCGTCCCCTGAAGCAGCAGGCTTCCCGGTGTTAGTTGAGGCTCTGAAACGCCTTCTCCTCACTCCTTTTGGCAGCGGCTTAGGAACAGGAAGAAATCCACACTATGGCACGAAGACTGACTCAGCTGCGAGCGGCACCCGCGAAGCGGGGGCCGCGAGCTGTTTTGTACGATGCAGGCAATCAAGGGAGGAGCAGGGGGCGGGAAGAGACTCCAGGTGCGCTCCGATGCTCCTGCGCGGAACCCTGGGTCTCGCAGTCCCGTCCCCTGAAGCAGCAGGCTTCCCGGTGTTAGTTGAGGCTCTGAAACGCCTTCTCCTCACTCCTTTTGGCAGCGGCTTAGGAACAGGAAGAAATCCACACTATGGCACGAAGACTGACTCAGCTGCGAGCGGCACCCGCGAAGCGGGGGCCGCGAGCTGTTTTGTACGATGCAGGCAATCAAGGGAGGAGCAGGGGGCGGGAAGAGACTCCAGGTGCGCTCCGATGCTCCTGCGCGGAACCCTGGGTCTCGCAGTCCCGTCCCCTGAAGCAGCAGGCTTCCCGGTGTTAGTTGAGGCTCTGAAACGCCTTCTCCTCACTCCTTTTGGCAGCGGCTTAGGAACAGGAAGAAATCCACACTATGGCACGAAGACTGACTCAGCCCGTCCAGCCGCCGCTGCCTCCGTCACAAGCAGCATCAACTCCTTCCCACCTTCATTCTTGTGTATGTAAACAAAATATTTCGCAAGCTACAGAGCACATGCTGTCTCAGTAGAAACTTCAAAATATCTGACTCTATACTCTGATACACTTTAATTGGTCCCCCCATTGATGACATTTCATGCACTGTCATTAACACTAGCTTGTTAAAAGGGATAGGCTTGTTTTTAATACATTGGGGAATTATCTGAAGGGTATGGTCACTTTGTTACATTGTGGCTGTTATCCCCCAGTCTTCCATCACTTCTGGCGAAGTTCTGCATTGTGATGATCTTCATTACCAAACGGGAGAGGCAATAGTAACTTTAGGTACCTTGGGACCAGCATGTTTTGAGAATAGCTGGGTGTTGGGGAGCTTTGCTGGAGTGAATTAAGCATGCATATTCTCTGCTGCCTCTCCTCAACTAGAGGCTTCCTCACACATCTACCGCAGGAATATACATGACATCATGAGCCCTTTTTACGTACCATCAAAATGTTGCAACATGCTACAAGGACGTGATATAAAGTAGTGATACATCTTGGTAAAGGCAAAATTAAACACTGGCATTACAAAGTTGTCTAGTAGATGTTGACTGAATTCCAGTGTACCCTTTTGGACGAGGATCTACAACCGATTCACTACTTTATCCAGTCACTCAATTTCAGGTTTGGATACGATGTGGAGTTGTCCAATGTTTTTTTGTTGTGAATGTTAGATTAAACTAACTTTAAGAGTCAAAGGCAATGCTTAATTTTTTTTCATCAAAACAAATAAAATGAACCGGTAAAAGATTTAAAAATATCAGGAACTTGGAATGAAACGTGGCCTGTTTTTCCTACAGATGCAATAAGCAAAAGAGCAGCTGTTAACAATAAAATAAATACTACTCAGAGTGCAACCAAATGGGAGTACACAGAGCCCAGGAACAGGCCATGCTGCTTTCAGATGTAAAACAAATGTTTTCCAAACCTGATCGAAAAAAATCATATAAATTAAAAGGAAGTAGAGACCTTTTCAACCCAAATAACTCTTTTTCTGGGTTAATTCGGGTCCATCCTGCAGAACATGCAGGACAACAGACGTCTGTAGAATAAATGTCAAAGCAACAATCTACATCCTGTTTCTATTCCAACTAAAAATATGACCATTATGCTTCCTTTAAGGTTTTATATTAATCAAAAAGTTCATGCTTCCTAAATGCCGTATAACGTCTGTTCTCAAGGTTTTTTTTGTTCATCCCGTCCCTCTTCAATGTCAACATGATTTCCACGAATGAGTAATCCATAACAGCCCAGGAAACCACATATACAATAAATAGACAATGTACAGTCTTGCACACCTTTCCATAGACATTTGACTTTTTCTTCAAAGGAAATTACACAGTTGCGTAAAAGTTACTGAACTTACTGATTTTTTTACACAACATTGAGGTAGAATATGTCATGCAATTTTAAAATCCAATCAGGGCAGAAAACTAATAAGAGGAGTGTTTCCATTAAGATTGTGTGCATAGAAAACATCCTAACGTGTTGCCTTTCTGAAACAAAAAGATATTATGCAAAATAATGAAAATTGGACATTTTTGGAAAATTAGTAATTGTTTTTTGTATTTTGTTAAACATAACCCTTTTTTTGTCTTGTTGCATTAATTTCAAAACTGGTTCACGTTCTTAAAATCAGCGGTTCATAATTTGCAAAGAAAGCATTTTGAACAACTAGCCTCAACATTTTCAATACAAAAGCAGCTTACATATACATTATTTGTAACATGCTTTTTTTCTAATTTTAAAACTAAGACTGACCACTATTAAAAAAGAGAAGTGGAGCCCAACTGCAACAGTGACAATGTTTGATATAGCAATAAATAGATTACGGACCAGATTTACAAGCATTTTGCACTGGATTTGGGGGAACATAAGCTGACTCAAACGAGTGCAAAGTGTCTTTCTTATTTACTTTCCCTAGCAAAACTTGTTTTGCAGTGAAAAGTTGCTTGAAAGTAATTCAAAGAAGCGCAAAGTGCTGCTGTGCGTTACCCTGCTTTGTGGAGGTGCTCCATGGGTGGTATATGAGCATTTCCATGCAACCAGCCAACCATGGTATCTGACAAGAAACCTTATCTACTAACAATAGTAGACAATGCTTTGTGCCAAGAAATTGTACCACTTTAAAGCAGGCATTAAAAAGCGAAGTGCTTTTATTTCTCCTAACTTTGCGCACTTTGTATGTACTGCACTGTACAGCACACAACCGAAGTGGGAACAGTTTTAAAATTTTTAGTAAGCATAGGTCCTTATTACGAGTTTGTCAGTCCTCCTGCAGCAGCACCACCACCATTGCGCTTGCAGGAGGACCAACGTGCTCCCGCTGGACGGATTCGCAGTTGAATCCAGGGCGGGCGGTGCTGCGGCGTCTCACAGTGGTGGCTGTGTTAACCTCATAGGAGAGCCTTAACAGCAGACTGCCTCCGCGGCTGCTGTGTTGGTTCCGCTTCCCTACCTGTCAAATTTAAACAAAAATGCCTTTACATATTTTTTTCTGTTTAGTTACCAATCCATGTAATTTTTCTATGTAAGTGCTTGACTGTTTGTACAAAAATCTTCTTTTCTTTATGTTGTACCTAGGTAATGTCCAAAAATGTATTTTTGTTTGTGATTTGGAAAAATGTAAAAGGTGGGTGTGGGTTGTATGTATATGATATGTGTACATTACATGACTGAAATTTGATGCAAAGAAAAAATATAACTAGCTCATGAAAAATTGAAAAATAAAAAGATATGAAGTGAAACTTTTGGTGTCACATTGAGTCAGGAATGTGTCCCAATTGCAAAGTAAGGGAATAAATAGTGAACAGTATTGGCAATTCTAGTGGTGTTTTACTTTTAGAAAGTGAGCATTTGCTTGCTTTCCCACCCTGTGCCTCTGCCTGCCTGTGGAATCAAAGCCGATTTTAGAATGACAGTGCCTGTTAGTGCATTCTATCTAGACAGTCACACAAAGGGTGTTGAGGTGTGCCCTGCATATCCTTATGGCCCATCACCAGGCTGATGGGTCTTCCTGAGCTAGAGTGGTGGGAGGAGTTATCACTGACACATGACTAGGGTTGTGCCTGGCCTCCTACAAGGCTGTCCCCATCCCCTGGAGGGTCTCTGGAGCCACGACCAGGCAGAACAAGAACTTGTGCACTACAAAGACAATCATTTGAAAAATGCCTACTTTAAAGGGCAAAAGGGGTACAATTGCTGGGCCTAAAAATCCAGACTTCTAGAATACTACTGGATCAAGAGGAGACTCTGCCAAGGAGAAGAGCTGAAGACCTGTTAGGAGGAGTACTACCCCTTTGTTGTGTGTTTTCTTGCAGGGTTGGCCTACAGTTGCTGCTTCTGATTTGGAGAGGAAAAGGACTGGAGTTTGCTTTGTATCCAGGTTGCGAAGTTTCTTCAATGGCTTGTGCGTGTTTGCCTCTTTCTAAGAAGTCTCAAGGCCATCAACGTCTTCACCTACAACATCCCAGAACTCCACTGCTGGGAGTGCTGACTTGCCAAGTGGTGGCAAGTACAGTTCTGTGTCCTTTGATGTTGTTCCTGCTACAAAAAGCTGCAAAAGACTTAAAAATCAATGCATCGCCCTTCCATTGCCTGCTTCTGACCCAGCACTGCAACGTGGGAGAAATGTCCATGCACCGCTGGCATGCAGCCGAAGAAATTGAAGCAGTACCCCCACACTGGCTCAAACGCAGGCCCTGCTTTTCAGCTGTAGAAATCGATGCATCGGGAGACCACTGCTGAAGAAATGGACGTGGTGCCTGTTTGCTTCCACTGCATCTACCCCCAGCATGTCTGGGCTCCCACGCATCACACCCATGCACCAAGTTTTACACCGCATCACCCACAGACCACAAAACATCTTGGATTTCTACGCACCACTTCCCCAGGGTTTCAGGAATCGATGCATCACTTTGTTTTCCGACACTTCCCTCCTTTGCGGCTGTTTTTCTTTGATGATTTTGACGCATCTAAGGTACTTTGTGTAAAATCACTGCATCCAAAGAGTTCTATGGACAGATTTGCTTGAAATCTTTAAAAAGTTATATTTTGAATTTTGCATGTTGGATCTATGCTGATTTGGTCTTATTTGGTGTAAATAGAGATACTTTATTTTTCTAAACTGGTGTGGTGTCCATTTATAGTGTTTTCACTGTGTTACTGTGTGGGTTATGTACAAATTCTTTACACATTGACTCTGAGATAGGCCTAACTGCTCGTGCCAGGCTACATTGGGGGTAAGAAGGGGCTATCTTGGGTGTGTAATCCCCTTACTCTGACTATAAGGAAGGGTTCCTGCATGAACAGAGTGAATACCACTGCCAACTAAAGATTCCCCCCCCCCATTTCTAACAAGAATTAATTAGTTTAGCCTCCTCAAATTAATTGCTGGCTGATGTTTTATGTTTTTCTGCACTAGAAAGATGTTGCCGACAAATACTTTGGTGTGTAAGTGACATGGGACTATAGCTCACTTCTGAAACAACGTGTGTACCTCTGCAGTGATCAAATCACTACCTTCCTGAGACAAATGTATTGGAATGAGCCATCAGGTCTGTATTGGGGTTGCATGGAATTCTATTTGAAAACCTCTTGCTGTCTGTAATACCTAGGGGTATTATGCATTTTCTAACAAAAAGGGCCTCCCTGCCTTCACCTGTCATAGGGCAGGGGACCCAATAATTGAATTTAGTTCCACATTCCTTTGATTGGCCTCTGCTGATGACAAAGTGTTTTCCCCTTCTTATTTGTGGTAAGAATGTTGGCCATGAATATTCATACATCTGCTGGTGAAATGGTCTGTAGAAGGACACATGGTTGATGGAATAACCCCCATACCCACCGGTCGAGGGAGACGTCCTCCAAAACACAGGCAAGGGATGATTGTCACTTGCCCAGAGAGGCAAACATCTAAACATATCACTCAATTTCTTTAATAAATGTATCCTCAAACAGAGGCTCTTGAGAATTTGTCCCTATATCTAAGCCTACTAACTCCCTACGTTTGGGATCAGTACACAACAAGAGTCCATTGCACCTCTCAGATGAAAGCCCTGCATTTGCATTCCGAAAGAAGCAGATCGCACTTTGGGACCAACCAGAAATAGTTTTTGGAACCAATTGACTTCAGTTGCAGCCTGTGTCTGGGCAAAGGGGCAGACAGAGAGAGGGAACATAAAAAAATAAAAATAAAAGAACTTACCTGTTTGATGCTCCGACGCACCGCTCCCAGAATCTCCTGGGCCAATACTGACATTGCATGAAAGTAGCATTAGGATTGCCCTGAGCGCCAATGAGTTTTGCTCCCAGGGTGACTGGGAGCCTGTGCCAGCTGGTTTCTCCACCCCAAAAGACACACAGATAATGGACAGAATGCAGAGCAAACAAATATTCACCTCCAACAAGCATCCTGGGACCGATTTCGGGGCATTACCCCTCTTCAGCCAGACTAGCCTGAATCAAGTGACACAGTGAGCCTGGGACTCACGTCTGGCAACCCTGGCACACTCAGGGTGAGAAACAAAAGACACACAGATGATGGACAGAATGCAGAGCAAATCAAACATTCACCTCCAGTAAAGAGATCTGGGTTAAATCCATTGTTCTTTTGCTCACCATGCCCCCCTCAGTTTAGACCCAGCCATATGCAAATTAGTCTTGACCGTGTTCCTCATGGGAACAGTCAGCCCTCACTGCCAAGCCAGGTCCTCCCTGCACCAGAAACAAACATCCTTGGACCGGTTTCGGGGCATCACCCCTTATTAGCCAGGCTAGCTTGAATCCAGTGACAAACAAAGTGAGCCTAACACCCACATTTAGGCTTACTCAGCACACTTTGGGTGAGAAAGCAAAAGACACACAGACGATGGACGGAATGCATAGCAAATCAAACACTCACATCCAGTAAAGAGATCTGCGTTCAATCCAGCAGCCCAGCTTGGTTGGAGAGCGCTTCAGTGAGCATGACTGTTTGGTCGGCCTGAGATATCCGGCCAAAACTTCATGAACACTGACAACCAGTGCACCTATCACTCCTCCTCTGCCTGTCATCCCCGTGGACCTGCCCCGTAGGCAACACTATGGAGAAAAATAAAATGATAATAAATACTTGTTCAATATCATTTTCATTTTTCATTTCTTGGCTGCTGGCAAGGTGAGCGACGCTCCTCCACTATAGCGGAGGAGCCGCCGCTGGTTAACTCCCTGAGTTCTTCGCCTTTCAGCACACAGAATATGGGAACCAATAATGTATCTTACCTTGAGGACCCTGCCCTATCCACATCTTTTGCAGTGTCCTTCCCATTTCTGCTAAAAACTGTTACAAATTTAACACCCAATCCCAGGGTTAATATTGGGCCTGGGCACTCCGCTCTCATTTTAAATCTAACACCCCTGTCCAATGCACTTTTTATCTTGGTCCTAGTGTATTAATCAGTGTATGGTGAAGGAGCCCACTACCCTGAATGTGGAGGGTGAATGAGCCCAGGCACAAACATGGGGGTACCTACTGCATCCAAAATAACAATATGAGGCTTTTCCCCAGATTTCATCTCTTTCAGGACTTCATAACCATCATCGAATTTTTTGGGATATAAATAGTCAAAAGGCCTCTTACTTGGGCCTCCATATATTACCCACAATAGTGGTGTGCCACTCTGATATCAAATCATTATCTCCTGCGCCCAAATTCAACTCATACGCACGTGGGAAAACAATTGTCCTCATCATTTGTTTGACACCATGGCTACATAATTCCCTATGCTGGATCATCTGTATGAACCGAAGAGCTTGTAATAATGTTCACAATGGAATTTATTATATCAGTGGCTACACCTCTAGATGATGAAGTGAACACCATCTGTGAATAGAATTAGAAACTGAATTATCCAAATATTCACAAAGTGTTTCTTGCGAAATTTATCATCCTCATTATTAACATTGTGATCAACTATTTTAATCAGCAAACAAAAAATTGAACCCTCACAGTATTTCATTTGAACGAATATATTAAAACAGGCATACAAAACGTAAATGGCATTTACATAAGGCCAGGCAGCTGCTTGTATTACGGAGTCTGCCTTGCAACAAATAATACAATGTATCTGAACATGAAACAAATAGAGCCACAACTCCCCATCAGCCTTCCTGCTACAAGATTGAACCTTGAAAACAGGCAAAGGCGACCTTAACTAAACAAATCAGCCAGAGCAAGCTGACAGAAAGTAACAATTTCACATGGAGCGAGATTCTCTCTACATTCTCTCTCTAAATTGCTACACAAAGTAGCAATTTCCCACAGAGCCTTGAAAGCATGCACCTGTCTTAAAATTGACCTAAAACAATGAAAACTTCCGTTTAAGTATCAGATAATACATACATCTACAGTATATCACTATCCAATGCTTGCAAACTGTGTTTTGTACAGCACTGTTCTCTAGTAGGAAGACAAGATGAAATGATGTATCGACTACTGCTCTTTCTAGATGGGGAGGTGCTTTTTGTTAATAACTTCCTTCCCAGTGAAGCAGAATTAAGGAAGTTGTACTGTTCTTTTAAGTGTTGTACAAAATAAACTAGAGTCTGCTTGATAGAGCCTCCTGTCTCCTCTCTTGTAGTAACATTTACATTCCTCCCTCCTGACTATCTTCAGTAAGTTAAGTCTCTGCGCAAGGGCACAAAACTACACATCACAGACCAAAATCATGGTAGGGCTAAATCGAGCATTTATTCTTCTGAGGTTGATAAAATGAGTGACTATGAGTTCGATAGAGGGGCATATGGAGGCTGATGTTGCATATTGTGAAGCCCATCGTTGCTCACCCATATGGCTATGGTGGCAAACTTCCAAGCGTGAGCAGCTAATATCCCACTGGGAGCTGCTTAGAAAAAGCTGGCGGCAATCTAACTCAGCAGACCCAGAGCACACAATGTTATCCTCAAACTATTTAAGGTGTCATCTGCTTTACAAGTGCACGCAAGGCTATGTTTTGCTGTTTTTCTCTGCACAACACCAGTGCACTGAAAGAAGAAAATAACATGCTGTATGTGGGATTGTTAATGAAATGTACCCACACATGGGTGAGACAAGAGTGATGCTTGGGTTAAAAGAATCCACAGCCGACGTCAGCACAATTTGTAATGTCATACATGATACCGGTCCAAGGATGCTTGATTCCGGTCCAGGGAAGACATGGCTAGGCAGTTCGGGCAAGATTGTTCCCATGAGGCACAGGGTCAAGACTGATTTGCATATGGCCATGTCTGAACTGGGGTGGCTTGGTGAGCAAAATAACAATGGATTAAACCCAGATCTGTGACTGGGGGTGAATGCTTTGCCAATGTGCAACATTCCGTCCATCATCTTGTGTGTTTTGCTATACATGATATTGCAGCATCAGTAATGGCCATCGCAACAATGGGCTAGACAAAGCAGGTGAACAGTATGTGAATTAAAAGGAGAACGCAATGGGACGAGAAGGATTGGAGGAAGACAAACAAGCAGTTTAACAAATGCAGAACATCTTCATAGTGTCAGTCAGACATATGTTAGGTTTGGCGGCCTTTGCATACTTACAGAGTGACACAGCAGCAACCTCTGCAGTGTGACTGACCCTGTGTCGTTTTTACTAGCTTTTAGAAGGCACCACTCTGATTCAGCCCGACAGCCCCTGCTTGTTGGCAGTCAAGCAGACTACCAAGGAGTCTTAATCAGTACCGATCACTGGCAGTTTTAGATAGCAACGTGGACTGGCTACATGGCGGTACCAGCTTCAGAACACTTGTGAGCAGGCCTGCTTGTGAGAGAGGACAGGGAGCCATATAAACAAAGGCTTTCACACCTGGGATGAGTCTCCAGGTCCCAGCTCTGCTCGTTTACAGGCCCACTTCCAGGGCCGTAGTCAAGAGAGTTTGCATCAGGGGGCAGGGCCCCCAGTATTTACAACATGAAGAGAAGGTCCGCAGTGGCATCTCTAGGTATGATTTGTTTTGGTGAGGGCTGCATAAACCTGGATATCTGTAAACGTTTGTGCATGCGCACACACTTGCACATATATAGCTATATTGTAATGTGTACATTGAAACTGCATCTCATAACATCTGAAGTGCTGTCTGATATATATATATATATATATATATATATATATATATATATATATATATATATATATATATATATGTATATATGTATATATATATATATATATATATATATATATATGTATATATATATATATATATATGGTAAACAACCTTTACAACGAAACTTTTACAACGACCTACCATTACAACGCAACTTTTACAACACAAACTATTACAACGCATTGCTCTGGGGGGCGCTCTAGGATAGGGAATAGGTTAATTTACTATCCAATAACCTTCCCTACTATCCACGGGGACTGGAGTTGGAATAGTAAATTAAACTATTCACTATCCAGCGCCTAAAAGCATTATGCGTTGTAATGGTATGCATTGTAAAAACCGCGTTGTAAAGGTAGGCGTTGTAAAAGTATGCGTTGTAACGTCAAACATCCATATATATATATATATATGTATATATATATATATATATATATATATATATATATATATATATATATAAACACGAAGTTTGCCTGCAAAAAGGAAGGCGCCCACAAGCAAGGTGAAATCACGGCTTTTTATTCCTGTTGGGAGCAGCCGTGAAATGGATGCAAATTTCCAGCAACAAGCATCAAAGTCCAGCCTGACGCGTTTCGTAGCCTTACTTCATCAGAGGCTTGGGCTTGTACTCGGAGGCAAGCATTTTTATCAGGCAGCAACATACTTCCCGCCTCAGTGGGCGTTGCCAATCAGATGGCCTTGTGGTCTTGGTAGTCACCTGTCTTACTCGAGTGAGTAGCCTGCCCCCAAGCACTTAGATAATGTCACGATAAAACCCGAGTGGGGTGTGCTGTTATGCTTCTCAATTCAAAGCTGTCCATAGTCTGCCAACAAGTGCCCCATTGCTTCCATACCGGTGGCGTTTTTAAGCATCTCCATGGGGGGCCAGCAAGCCCCGGGGCCTCCCTCCGCGGCTCAGGCTCACCGCTCAAACATAAACACGAAGTTTGCCTGCAAAAAGGAAGGAGCCCACAAGCAAGGTGAAATCACGGCTTTTTATTCCTGTTGGGAGCAGCAGTGAAATGGATGCAAATTTCCAGCAACAAGCATCAATATATATATATATATGCAGTTTCAATGTACACATTACAATAAGGGGGGCTGGTGGGGTGGAAGCCCCAGCAAACACATACTAGACCTGGCTTTCTGGGCACATCCTGACTTAGGGCTTGTTGGCAGCCATGTGTTTATCATTCACTAGACATGAGCAAAACGGGCTGAATACCATGGTGTCTCTAGTGGAAAAGTTAGAATTGGACCAGAATAATATCTAAATGACTTGTAATTAACCAAACACCATGGGCACATTCCTCATTAATAAGGTGACCAGGCAGTAGCATAACAAAACTTGAGGGTGCACCCTGCAAAGTACATATGGGGCTTCCAATGTTCATGCAGGTGGGGCGGGGAGGCTCCGGACCCAGTCCGGAGAGCCAGTGCTGGAGGGGGCCTCTGGAGCTTGTCGCAACCCCGCACCGCAGGGGCTGCTGGAGCTTTTGTTACATCACTGTGAACAGGTTCCTGCAGCCCTAGGCTTTTATTTCAGAACATAATGCATTGTGGTAGTTTTAAACGTTTTACACAGATTAAAAGGAACGCTAAAGACTTGAGCCTTGTGTCTTTTGCGACATAGGCTCTTTGGTAATCGTAGAATGGAACTGACACACATTTTGTTTGTGTGTAAAAGACATTGCAGAAAGAACCTGAATTCTCAATGTTAAACTCTTTTTGGAGTGAACAGACATGGTAAAGAAGCAAAATGTCATTAGTAATTATGACTGAAGCCTCAATACAGAATGACTGGCCTTCCGGCTGACCTAAAATGTTAATCACTCTGGCCACAAACCATTGGCTTTTTGGGGCTGACCCAGTGCCCACTCCATGTATTGTGTCCTATGAGTTGAAGCAAAATCTGAACAACACTGCAAGTAAACAAAGTCTTTTCTCTGTATTCTCTATATGTCTGCAGTGTATAGATTACAATATTTTTGCAAAAACCATTGCATGCCAAACCCTAATAGGGAGGATTATCAATTATCCAGAAGTTATTTTTTATTTCATTAGTTTGCACTGTGATCTAAAATTGGGAACCCTTAACTTCCATAACATAGATGTAAATATCAATATATATTTATAAACACATTTATTGAGCACACTAATGCCCACCTTCATCCATTTCAGTGTGCCATGAATATAGAAAAAAGGCACTTTGATTATTACATACACATTTTTCTCTGCTCAACTCAATCATTTTTTAAATAAAATTAGTGTAGTTTCTGTTCAGGTTGCTGGCATCAGTTGCTCTTCCACTTTATTTGTCGTTCATCGGGTGTATTTGTTCAGCAGTAACTTGTATCCTTCACTTAAAAAACAAGCATTTGCAATGCAATAGGTCTCGCATTTACGAGAGTTTCAGCTATTGGCATTATAAATAACAATTTTGAAAAAACCTATAGCAAACAAATTAATACATGCCAAAACCTCTCACTCATACAATAGTGAATATAGCTACAACACTCACATGACCTTATATATATATATAATGGCAAAAAAATATATTTTGATATACAAAAACCTTTTTATTTCATATAAATAATTGTTTGATTCTTTTGATTGTCCTATATAAACTTTACAAATGAATGTTTGTTATAGTGCAAAATTCGATTATACATTTTATAAAAATATACACATATAATGAAAACATGAAAACATAGACACATGTAACAAGAAACCCAAAAAAGGATCGGTCAATAGTCTATTGTGGTAGGCAAAAGCGGTGAATTTTGACTACGCGCGTTTCGGCATTCTGCCTTCATCAGGTGACCGTCATTCGCATGTATACTCTACAGGACAACAAACTACAGAAATACAAAACATAAATATATATATATTAGAAATTTTGGAAATTTTAAGGTCGTAGCATGATGATATTACAATTTACATTTGGAGAGGGTATAGGTCATTATTTACACAAAAATATATATACACATTTTCTAAAATACATTATTTACATAAAGCAGCTCATACCATGGAATGAGCTGCTTTATGTAAATAATGTATTTTAGAAAATTGTAATTTAAATTGTAATATCATCATGCTACGACCTTAAAATTTCCAAAATTTCTAATATATATATATTTATGTTTTGTATTTCTGTAGTTTGTTGTCCTGTAGAGTATACATGCGAATGACGGTCACCTGATGAAGGCAGAATGCCGAAACGCGCGTAGTCAAAATTCACCGCTTTTGCCTACCACAATAGACTATTGACCGATCCTTTTTTGGGTTTCTTGTTACATGTGTCTATGTTTTCATGTTTTCATTATATGTGTATATTTTTATAAAATGTATAATCGAATTTTGCACTATAACAAACATTCATTTGTAAAGTTTATATAGGACAATCAAAAGAATCAAACAATTATTTATATGAAATAAAAAGGTTTTTGTATATCAAAATATTTTTTTTTGCCATTATATATATATAAGGTCGTGTGAGTGTTGTAGCTATATTCACTATTGTATGAGTGAGAGGTTTTGGCATGTATTAATTTGTTTGCTATAGGTTTTTTCAAAATTGTTATTTCCCTACCTATAGCAAACCTATTAGCGTAGGGGTCCCCTGTTTTCCAAAATTATAAATAACAATGCCTTTTATTTATGTTTTAAAAATTGAAAACAAAAAAAGGCATTGTCATTTTCAATGTCAATAAATCAAACTAGCGGAAATGTGAGACCTATTGCATTGCAAATGCTTGTTTAAAAGGGTAGCATGATACACTGTGGGGGAGTGCATTGGTGGCAGCATGTTGCATTTACTGTGATCCAATGTGGGAACGATTTAGGTGTGTGTGACCAGAGATGTGCTCTTATCTTATGACGGGGAGCACTGGAGCAGTGCCTAGCAGTGCAATGGAGAAGGTGGTGTGAGAGAACGGCGTGCAACACATAATTGTAATTAGCTAGTGGTTATAATTTACTCTACAGTCCCAGAGTTATGTTCTATAGTTTCCTCTTGATGCAAAAGTCAGAGGAACAAGGCAAGGACCTAAATCAATGTCATGGGGCCACAACACACTGAACACTATTCTTGAGTCAGTGCAGAAACAGATTCCATGACTGCACTCCCTTACTGCATGCAGCTGCAATGGCTAAGCATACTACCAACATGTAATTGTGCACACATATATATATATCAATCAAATTCTGGTTGAAAGGCATTCACTTGTGTGGAAGGAAGAAAAACACCCTCTAAGCTGTAGTCCCTGTGCTTGCTCTGGGATGCACATTTCCATTTTCACAGCACCCTGCATTTAATATTAAAATCAACAAAACTATGTGCATCAAAATCACAGCACACAGCCTCAAAAAAAGAACATCGTCATCCAAAGACAGTGGGGTGAGTATTTTTTCCATTTCTGCAGTCTCACCACCCGCATCTATGTTTAGCAGAGAAACACGGTTTTAGGCAATAGTGCAACTATAATATTAAGTGGAAATTGCTAATTTTTTTTGCCTTTTGATGCTGTTCTACACATTCTTCAGACAGAAAGTCCAACATTATAATGCAGACTTTATTGCTTGATGATTCAATATAGCGCTACATTGTGTATAACAAAAACTGGCCATTTAGGGCAACAAACCACAAAGATATAAATTAATAAATACAGGTACTTTTGATAGTACAGTTTCTGCCTCCTCACGAGTCCTGCTGGCACTCTCCCATTGAAAGTAGTGTACCTCTGTGCGTAGTATACACATCTCTGGCCCACTTCAGCAAAAATAATATATATAAAAAATAAAAAAAATAGTGCATGTACCCAGATGCTGCCCATTGGAGGCACTGCTGCCAAGAGAACGGATGCGTAAAAAACTGCATGACACCCCTGAAGCTCCACGTGGTTGGCGCTGTGCTCTAGAAAAAGTAAACATAGACCACTTACCTCATCCAACAGACCAGCTGGTGGGGAGTGGACAGCGCTGCCCCGCGGCCCGGGTTTGGGTCAGTCAGCGGCCAGGACTGCGTGCCCCAGAGCAGCCCCAGATGGAGCTGCAGTTGTTGTTGGCGGGGCCCTACTTCATGCTGCACACAGCGCTGCTGCCGCCGACAGGCAGCCATCCTCTCTCTCCACGCTCTGCCTGAAGACTCCCCTGTCTCCGTCCCACCTTTGGCTGCCTCCCCTGTCCCTGGTGATGCTCACGCACTCCCGGGTGCTGTGCGGCATGTGCCTTCTGGAAACTCGCTTGTGCCCCCTGGAGGTCCGTCTGGTGCAAGGGAACTCCAGCTTTCCGCTCTCCACACGCGTCCCACCTCCAAGGTGCACCCGCTGTCAGAGGCCCCTTTGTAATTGTAGCTTGGAGATGTCAGCTTAGAAGCTTGGCATTGGCTCCACAGGGGTTTTCCGCTCAGCACTTTCACAACAAGCGAGCAGGACATATGATCACGCAGTGCACCAGACGCGTGCATGTCTCTTAAAAAAAGATTCACAGGACGCATGCACATCTGTCCTTTGAGTTGTGCTAACGCCGCTGTACGAGCGAGCAAGCAGGAGGCGTGTTAACGCGCCGCGAGCCATATGTGTGCACATCTCCTGCCTTCCCGTCAGCCCTACTCATGCACATCTCCTTTCTTGCCGTCAACCCTACGTGTGCACATGTCCTGTCCCCCTTCCGAACCCAAGTCCACAACAATAGCGCTTGCCAAGGCGGGCAGCGCAAGTGCTGCGTCGCTAGGCGAGACCTAAAAAGTACATGGCTACATTCAAAACCACTTCATATTCATATTGCCACATAGATTAGTGAATACACCCTCTTTTTTTGCTGGTTACACACTTACCATCCTGCTGCCTTTATGGCCAAGCTTGTGCTGTGCAACTGCGTATCTGCTTTAGTTGCTAATATATAGTTATAATTTGCACATCTATCCCTCACATACCTCACCCATCACACTGCCAGGTGCTGCATCTCATAACACAAAAACCTCACTTTGGTAGTCATCATGCAAGAGATAAAAGGACTTCCCATGAAAAACAACACTCTTCCATCCACATAGCGTCTAAGGTGCAGCTTACTATCAGCATCAGAAAAATTCAGTATTACTGACGTAATCAAAAATAATTATTTCCTAGACAATAAGAAAGTAAAAACAAAAAAAAATATCTTCCACCTGGAATACCTGCAAGGTGTTGGAGAAGAAAAACGCCTCTTCCAAACCTCCAAATGTAAAACACACTCAAAGAAAAAAAGAAAGTACCGTGGGGCCTTCTTCACCCTAAGTGGCCTGATAAATTTAAGAACGATTACGAAAAACTCTTCAGTCACATCGGCAGAGCTCGGATCTCTAGTGTCAAACATTGTTTAAACGTCCTGCAAAACTTCACCTTCCTACCTCCTGCGAAATCGCTTATATTCAGAGACGAAAATCTCTTTATGGTACAGTCCACCGCAAGTTCCCCCTGCCACGAACAGGTTTATGGTTGGCCCCGTTAAAACTGCAAGTTCAATAAAACGCTTCCGCAAGTGACTCACGCACAGGCAGATGCAGTTAAACTAGTACGGGTGGAAATAGAAAATATGATATTCTTAATATGATTGCTCTCACCCACGTGCACCAATCATTACATTACCCATTGAAGGCCTAAACGTTCACTGAGTGCCAATTCAAGTTGAACGAGTGCTCACATTTCCTATTTCTGTTTTTAAATACTGTTTTGCGTGAGTAGCAGAAAGTAGGAGCGTGGTTACTATTAATAAATATATGGTATTTTGGAGTACTCTGTCACAAATGTATTTAAAAAAAGCATGGTGTAGTAGCAGACGGTCATGTGCAGGCAGCACAATTTACATTGAAATGGCCACCAAATGTGAACAGGTCTGCAGTTTTACCAATAAAACCACATTGTGCACAGAAAATAATTTGTGGAAATCGAGCTTTTAAGCAAATATTCATCCTTTGTGCATAAGAAAGTGTCTTGACTTGATTTGGCCCAATAAAAATATTTATTTTCATCACACTTCAAAATTGAAACAAAATGTGCTTCTTTGTGTTTCCCGAACTGCTTTAAATATGTGTACACTTCATTATCATTTTGTTGTGAATTAGAAAAAATGTCATGCCACAACTTCTCCTTTTAAACTCAAGAAAGATTATCACCTAGTTCACTTTACAAAACCCTCTAATTTTGCAATCCGAGAAACATCAGTTTCCATGTTAAATGAATAAGCATTCATTTGTCAGATCTCTTTGTCTGAATGTGCAGCAAATGTGATAAGATAAAAACACAATTTAAAGTCATTTTTATTGCTAATTCACCTTTTGAATTCCAGCATGGTTATTTTGGGGGTGCTGCAGCATCCCCACACGCTTGCGTCCACCACCTATGTAGAGCATCAAGTCAGGAGGGGAATGCTAAAAACACCAAACTGAATGGTTACAACTTTGGACGTTTTTAAAGTATAATGGAGAAAGAGAAGTTATAAAATATTTATTGACTCATATTTCTTGGATAGGCAGAGTACATTTGGGAAAGTATAGGGTCCAAGAGGATCAACCATAAAAACCATAAACTTTAAAAATCCTACATACTTCTGACCCAATGTCGGTTGATTAGAATCATGGGGTGATATTTAATTTCTTTTTTCATTTCAACCAATTTGATAGAAGATTTGAATAAAATAGACAGTGCAATTCTGTAAAAATCGACAGCAAATTTCGACAAAGTGCGCTAGATGTGCCCTGCAGATTTTTGTACATCATATTGTCAGCACTTCTGGTGGAGAATAGAATATTCCACAATTTATTGAATGGGGTTTCGGATGTAGATTTCCACTCTGATAGAATCGTCTTTGTTGCTAGTGAAAGCATCAGGTCCAGCAATAACAGGTGCTTTTCAGACAGTGGTAAGAGGAGTGGGCTGGCATTAGTCCTAAGGTTATCGTTAGGAAGTCAATCTTAAATGGTATCTTAAAGATGTCTTCTACCGTCTGTTGTAGTCTGGTCCAAAAGGGGTGAGTTATTTTACATGTGAGAAATATGTGCTCAAGGAATCTCCTCCTCTCCCCACAATGCCAACAAACATCGGAAGTGGTGAAGCCTAGATTATGAAGCCTGGGTGGGGTCCAGTAAGTCTTGTGTTTAGACCAGAATCTGGATTGGGCCAGTGCGGGGCTGATGTTTGCCATATCATGAGATTGGCAAATTCTACTCGACACAGCATCCGTGAACTGGTACAACTGATAGAGTGGGATAGGAGGCTGCCACCTCTTTATTATACTTTTAGTTGGGGAGATCTTGGGTGGTTCTACAAGTTTATATAAATGTGAGGCAGATTGTCCTAGACTCCTAAAGTTGCCCAGTAAGCTGGGATGATCAGAGGTGTGCCGGGAGAGGCAGTTTCCATATGACGCTCTTTATTTTTAAGAAATTACAGAATTCTATGTCAGGATGTCGTACTTGGCCCGCAATGTAGAGAATGGAGTAGGGTTTAGGAATGTGCCCAGGTCCCCAATTGTGTTTATACCTTTGAGAGCCCACAGATTCCGAAACAACATTCCTCTTATTTTTATCTTATGATTGTGCCACAGGGAAGCTAGTTGCAAGCCCAACATGTGGTTATTCAGAAGCTTATCTACTTGCAACAGAGCTGTGACCTTGTCTAACATTATGGGTTGTGAGTGTTCTAGGTGGAAGTTTTTGATACATTGGATGGATAAAACAGAGGTTAGAGGTATGGGGCATGTAAACGTGTTTCAATCGACAGCCATGGGGGAGAGGGAGGTTGTCTAGGTCCTTGAACCACCAGAAACCTTGAAATGCTAAAAAGACAAGCTGATATGTCGGAAAGTCCAGTAGGTTAATGCCACCCCTCTTCTTGTTTACTTTCAAGATATTACCAGAGATCTGTTGCCCTTCCCCAAAAAGTTGCATATTAACTTATCCACTACTTAACACCAAAGAGAAGGGTTCTTAGTGTGAGGGAGTGATTGTGCTCCGCTGGATAACTGGCAAATTCACTGACAAAGGCCTAATAGTGTGGTGCTGCCAGGAAAGGGGGGACCATAACAACCCCTTGGATGATGTTGTGCAAAGCATACATCTACATTAAATACAGAAAACCTGTGCACACACATAACAATCAAACATCTAATATGACAATTTGTGAAACTGGTAGAAAAAAAGCAGTTGACGCCCACTCTTAAGCTTTCAAAAAAACATTAAGAACACGTCAAAAACGTCTAAATGTATACACAACTTCGTAAATCAGAGATTTGTGATCTTTTTGATCCTTACATCCCCATGGGATGTTATGTTTAACTTATATTCTGGCTAGAATAGTCAGTTAGGTGTATATTTTGTTTTATCTCCAGCCCTGAAGAGTCGGAGTGTACTGTACTCTGACGAAACACGTGTCGGCTGGCGCTTTCTCAAACGAACATTAAAACGAGATCAACAGGCGTCAACTGCTTTTTTTCTTCCAGTTTCACAAATTGTCATATTAGATGTTTGATTGTTATGTGTGTGCACATGTTTTCTGTACTTATCCACTACTGTAAAGAAGGAGGCAGAGAGAGACATTGGGACCATAATGGTGAAAAAGTTACCCAATGGGATATCATCATATTGAATGTTTCTGAGAGGCCACACCAGGAAACATGTTTAAGAGACCAGGTATTTAGAGGGTCTTTTAATCATAGTCAGCCTTGTCCGTTCATTTATTGTTAGAGAGGCATGTAGGTCTTTACCAAACCATATGCGCAGATATTTGTGGGCTTCGAGTTGCCATTTCAAACTTGAGTCTCCTAGTATTGAAGTAGTACTGTGTACATTTAATGGGAATACCTTGGTTCTGGTCCTGTTTCGTGAGTAACTAGAAACCTGAGAGAATCTTACTATTTCAAGCAATCTGTGAGGGATGGCAAGATCTGCATATTCAGTGGATATCAACACATCATCTTCATAGGTTGCAGCCAGCTGTCTGTCAGATTAAAATTGTACGCCCTTAATGTTACTCTTGCAATGGAGTGAGGACAGAAGTGGTTTAATGACTAATACAAATAATAGTGGAGATCGTGGGCAGCCCTGCTGTGTGCCTTAGGCTAATTGTAAGGGAGTAGATAAATGGCCACTGACCCTAACCTTTGCCAATGGATTTGAATATAATGCTATTATCATGCAAATTAAGTCCTCATCTAATTTGTGTTGCTGTGAGGCTCCCATGCTGATATAAGATGGGACATATGAAGCAAAAGAGAGTAGGTAGTAGTGGAAAGAAATTGTACCTTGGGCTCAAAGTATACTATTTAGTGGGCATACAATCAGTGAGCATGTATAATACATTATTCAATGGGATGGGGCTTTAAAGGTAGCCCCACACCCTACTACCAAAGGTGTGAGTACACATTAGACCGAGGACCCAATGTGCCAGTATAGCAGAAAGGAATACCACAGCACTCTAAACCAAAAGTGTTGAAGAAACAAATAAAATCCAAATAGTAAGTATTTGTCTTGAAAAAAGAAGTTTCTTTAATGTAGAATTAACGTAGTTCGAGTATTTCTCAGTAAAATCTTGTTTCACAGGTCATTTTCATCCAGTTTTCAATACATTAATGATAGCTGACATGTGTTTCATCACCCAGTGACTTGTTCAAGGCGGTATAGCAATGATTAGCACTTTTTGAGGAACAGAACACTTATTATACATATTAATTGTAGAAAGTGGAGATAAGCTTCTAATGTAGGATAACCATTTTCACAATTTCAGCACATCTCACCTTGGAAATAACCAATATCAAGTTTCATAGTATAGCACAAGCAACCATCAACCCAAGAGGGAAGGACAGAGTGCTTGCCCTGAGAAAGATAGAAACAAAATGGATTTTGAAACTATGTCCATAGAAAGGGGTCTGAACATTGACAGAGAATTACACGTATTCTTAACAGAATAATGTACAAATAATCTGTATTCTACATATTATCACACTGTTTTATCACTTGTTCCACTGTATACAATTTGTGGCTATATGGATACTGTATGATATGTGCATTAGGCATCAAATATGCACATGTATCTGGAGCAATCATGTATATTTCATCTCTCGTCCTACACACCAGTCTAGTTTCTACTTATCATGACACAGCAATTTATGTATTTCATTTTCTCTCCTCTGCAACGTGATGTTGGCTACTATGTTCCATTCTGCTATAGAACGGGACATGCTTAAAATTGATTTTAGAGGGATATGTATTAAGACCCCATACATCATTAAAATGATGCTAGTCTGAGAGATTTCAGATAATGAACAGCAGTTCTGCATCCTGGAGAATGTTGTTGGGGCCAGGACTGCTGACAGGGCTTAGTTGGTTGAGGCCATTAAAAAAATACCAAATACCGCTGGAGTTCCTCTGATGCCCTGAATACAGGGAATATACCGCTAGATGACATGCTGAGGGTGACAGGGTGAACTGGATGTTGCCTCGTTTGGTTTACTTAAAGATTTTCAAGTCAATATATATGTGCTCTAAGGACATCTTTAGGCACTTTTGTTAATTCATAACTTGAAATTAATGCAGCATTTCCTCCTAATATCAGAGATTATATGCCCCACCCGAAATTCCACCACACACAGGTGTAACTGATTTTCTTGAGTCGATTCTTTTGCCAGTCTTTACACCACAAAAGACTCAAGCAGCATTGAACTCTGCACTAGTATAGGAGACATAATACTAGCCATAGTCCATTCATGGCCAGGTTTTGCTGAGCCCCTCCCCCGAATTTTACACTACTTAGAAGACGATGTTGGCTGATAATCTGCTTACTATTTATAAGGAGCTTGTACTACACACAATACTATAATAACTGACATGTCAAAGCAAGACCCTCTGGATGTCAGATCCTACTGGTCCCTGTCACTCTTAAATCTATAGGGCCTCATTTATGAGGCCGTGCGTGAGTTTTGTGCTTCCGATGCGTCACTTTTTGTGACGCATCGGCGGCGTAAAACATGCCTCCTGAAGCGCACTATTTACAAAGTGACGCATCTAAGCAGATGCGTCACTTTGTAAACCCCTGCGCTACATTATACCTGCGTCAGGTATAATGTATGCAGAGGGGGCGTTGACCCGCAAAAAGCCTCGTAATAGTGACGCAGTGAAATCTATGAGATTTCACTGCGTCACTTTTAGGATGCTGTTGCGTCAAAATCTTGCGCCTGCCTCACAGCAGGCGTAAGACTGACGCAAGCCCTTTCACATGGGGCTTTCCCCATGTGAAAGGAAGTATTGCTGGAGTTGCGTCACTTTTGTGACACACTCCAGCAAAGCGTCACTTTTGCGCCTACAGATACGTCAGAAATACTGACATATCTGTAACTCCTTGCGACATGATGCGTCATATTATAAATATGACGCATCAATCATGTCGCAGGAAGAGCGCAGTGAAAAGTGACGCATCGCTGTTTTCACGCAGCGATGCGTCACTTTTCATAAATGAGGCCCCTGGTGTAAGATCGCAGGCAAAATCATAGTGAATCAGTTATCCCCATACGATCCAGGCTTCATACACCCTGGCCAATACGGTTTTGTATCTGGTAGGAACACCCACATTAACATATGCTGTTTAGTTCATAATATGGACTTTGCAAGCATGGGACATGCTACTCACGTGGTGGCATCTTTGGATATAGAAAAAGCCTGGGTACCTTCCTATGGCCATAACTATTTATGGTGATGTCCAAGATGGGCATAAATTGGACCTTATTTTGAGCTGGATGAAGCTGCTATATGCTTTGACGCTGGCCAGGGTTCATACAGGTAACTTTCTGATAGGTAGTGAATTTATAGAGGGACAAGAAAGGGGTGCCCATTGTCACCCATTTTATTTGTGTTGGCTTCAGAGCCCCTTGGGTACCAGATGAGGGCTAAGGCAGAGAATATGACATTGATGTACAAGGTTGATCAAATGTAGCGGCCTGGTACACAGACAATGCCCTTTTATTCCTCAAGGACCCAGGTGTCAGTATTTCACCTTTGGTCACAATTTTGACGATATTTCAGACCTCTGGATTAACAGGGATAAGACTTGTTTGTTCTCATTAGGGTCCCGGGGACCGCAAACACGAATTTCTAGTTGTTCATGGCACACTGAAATGGGTGCCAGACACATTCAAATATTTGGGTATTCAGGTCTGCCACACAGATGATAGACTTAAAGGAGGTAACATGGATAGGAATATCAGAGGCTTTAAGCAGGCAGTCCTCTTTTGTATTAAGCTCCCACTGTCTCCGATAGGAAGAGTGGACATAGCAAAATGATTATACTATACAGATTATTATTATTTTTTTTCACGGCCCTTCGCTTGATTCTTCTTCGGACCTTTTTACTAAAGTTGAACATTATCCAATCAGATTTTTGCCCATTAGAGGTGATAGATTGCTGCAGACAAAGCAATGTGACTGATAGATGAGGGAAGATGGGGCACCGCATTTCGACATATATCACCTGGCTCATTTTAGTGGTCATGGGCATTGTTTGGTTTCTGTCTCCGTTGTGAACAACCATATAAACAGAAATAACAAACATTAATTTCAATGTATGATCAATATCTGAAGATTTAGCGAAAGCCCCAATCAAAATATAATCACTTGCTCTTTTTAGAGTGCATGAGGAAATACAAACTTGAATGATGGCAGTGCGCCAACCCAACATATAAACGTTCTACAAGATTTGACTTACAGCTGGTCTGGCAAGGCAAGATGAGAGAATATGTTATAATGTTTCGCCTGCAGCTCCACAGATACAGCTTAATGGCCCTGATGATGAGTTGGAGTTACTTTTAGATCCCTGTGCAGAGATTGGAATGCTGAGATGTGCGGTAAGTGTTTCAGTCCGTTGTTTTCTCTTGACAGATTTTGGGATATAAACCCTGTCGAAATGTATTGTGGGAAGAGGCCTTTAAAAAGGCAGAACGAGTGAAATTAAGTTTGTTAAATATGAACTTGCATGTCATGCCTCAATTCCAAGTTAAAAACTTGGAAAAGGAGACATTTACCACTCCCAGTAAATAGCTCATCCCAGGGTAAGGGTGTTTAACAGGTGTGGTAAATTCTTCACCCGATGCAGCACAGTTACTCATTTACGGCATATTTTGACAAGACACCCCAGAAAAAGGCAAAACATGTAGCATTTGGTGAGCTGAAATATAATCTCTACAGGTTATGCCCCATTTCCACATGAAAAATGTGAAATAGGAGACATCCACACCTCATAAATACCTCAACCAGGGTCAGTAGCGGCTAGCACAGGTAAGAGTGTTGAGGCAGTGAGGCAGGGCGGGTGCGGGTTGGAATGCGATAGACGCCCTGCTAAGTAATATTAAATAAATAAATAAAACCACTTACTTTGTGCTCACAGTATCAGCGTGTCGGCGATGCGGTGAGCGCAAAGTAAGTGGTTTTGTTTATTTATTTAATATTACTTAGCCCGTCGTCTGTCAAAATCCACCCCCACGACCACCGCTCCTACCTGTGCAAGCCTCAACTGTCCAGTACTAATGGTATTTACTAGGTGGGGTAAAGGCTTCACCCTTTTTCAACTTACTCAGAATCAAAGCTAATATGTGTTAAGAAGGAATATTAGACCATGTCCCTGTTGCAAGAGGGTAAGCTAAACTCTCATATTTGTTATATCAATAGCAAACTTTGCCATATGCCATATGAAGCAAAATATGAATTCTCACTGTAATAAATACAATTATTCTTGTGGGCATTTCTTATGCTTAATATTACTAAATCAGCTGTGATAGTTTTATTTCAAAAAACATTCTCTGGAACTCAGGACCAAGAGAGGCCTCCCATCTCATATGAAAATGAGAAAATTACCTATATAAGATACTGATAGCAGCTCAAAGACCAAACCAAATTACATTTTTAGTGTAGCGAGAGGCCAGCTTGCTTTAAAAAATCAAACCAACACATGATCAAGAATAACCACCTAGTTTGGCTCATTCCTAATTCTAACCATATGTTATGATTTCCTTTAGGTAAATGCATCTACTGTTCACTCAATGCTCCATTCCATTGGCTTCCAAACGAATTGACTGTGGAGTGCATTGTACCACCTCCCACATTTTTAACAGAAGACAATGAAACGGCCTTAATTTGCTTGCCATCTTATCCTTCCATAACAAGGCTTGAAGCCTAAGCAACTGTTCAAACTGAAAATGGAGAATATTTCATCAGTTTCAGAGACCCTATAGCAGGTATGTCCATAACAAGATCTGGAACCTATTAGGCGAGTAGGTAAAATTCACAAAACATCCTATTTCAGTTGTGTGAAGTAGGATCATATTTATTTATTTATTTTAAACGTTTTATATAGCGCTGGCTAGACCCGGAGGTCTCAGAGCACTCTACATGAGCATCAGATCATAGTTACAGGATACATTGTTACAAAGGTTACACAGTTATTAGAGCATAGCAACATAGTTACTTGTAAGGCCAAGATAACAATAAGCACAAATACGAAAGGGGAAAAGCAAGCAAGGGGAAAGATTCAGGGGAAGGGGGCAGGAGCTGGGGAAGTTGACAGGTAATGAAGGTGGGAAAGAGGAGGGGAGGGTGAAGGACATCGCATGGAAAGAGGAGGGTAAGGGCGACGGGGACACAAACCGGTATACGAGTTAAAGCAACATCCAAAGTCCAGTCAGCTGTGATCCCAGGGGAAGTGGTATCACTTCCCTATCTCTGTTGCGGGGGGCTCCCTTTACGCAGTGGACTCTCTCAGAGGGGTCTCTGAGACGCCAAGGCCTACATACTGGATCCTTGCCCAAAAAGGGGAGAGGGAGTGCTTTGGCAAGGGGTGCCATACCATACCTCGGCTGTGAGTGACTCCCTTGGCGCAGTGGACTCTCTCAGCGGGTACGCTGAGACTCAAGACTATAAATATTGGATCTTTCCCCAATAAGGGCAGAAGGAGTGCTTAGTCAAAGGGCACAAAGGACAGGGGGCTAGGCAGACTAGCAGGTAAGGTGAGAGATTAGGGGGAGAGTGGGTAGGATCTAGGAGCTAGGACCTAGGGAGGTAGACAGAGGGAGAAAGAGTACTAAATGGGAACACATTTAATTAATGAGTTATTATATAGCGCTGGCTAGATCCGATGGAATCAGAGCGCTTTACATGAGGGACAATAATGTTGCAAATTACAACAGTTAAAAGTTACATAAGTAACAAGAAAAGCATTTAAAGAACATAGGGGACAAGGTGAATGGAGCAGGAAGGGTAAGGGGATAGGGTAAAGGGGTAGGAGGAAGACAGGGCGTAGAGACGAGGGGAAAATAGTTACAAAAGCTCCACCGGGCATCAGTCAAATGGCTAGGTCTCAACAGAAAAACATTAAAGGGGAAGAGGGCGAAAAGAAGGGAGCGTAGAGGGGGAAAGGGGGTGGGGTGAAAGGGTAGGAGGGGGAAACAACAGAGAGACGAAGGAAAGTCTGCCCAAAATCCAGCTGGGTAGGTGACGGCCGAGGGGGAATCCACAACCCATCTCCTCTTCAGCTAACAGGTAGCCCCACCGGACATCGGTCAAATAGCAGGGTCTCTACGATCGAGGGAAGGTTCAGAGTACATGTCCAGGAGGGAGAGCAGGATCAAGGTCAGGTGAGGGATGTAGTTAAGCTAAGGACGCTGACCAGTTCTATTGTCCGGGAGCGTCAGAGCATCGTGGAGAGACCAACTGAGGCTGCCAACTTGAGGTCAGGCAGGGGGGTTGAGACCTTGGTGTTAAATTCAGTCGATCCCCAAAATTCACAAAGCATAGGGGGTGTAATCTATGCCGAGAAGCGGCAGGAGGACAGGGCCAATGTCCGCATGTCTTCAGAGTGGGTGAGTGGCAGGTCTGGCATGGCGTCTTCAGAGTCATTCTGCAATATTCAGGGAGCCCTCCTGTTCTGCAGCCCCATCGAGCATACCAGCTCCTCGCGTACATAATTACATCAAAAGAAGCCGGTAAGTCCGACCCCACAATACACACGTAGCCGCCATCTTTTAAAGTAAGTATATTCATGCTATTGAGGTTAAATATTGCTGTTCAGCGGTCTGGATTTCTAGGGATTTACATTGATTACTTACCCTTGGGGCCTCTGGAAGAGCTCCTACCCCAGCAGCCATCTTAGCTCTCTTCCTATGTACTATGTACTCAGTACAGGCCTCCGTGTCTGCACGGCTGTCATTTTAGGGTCAGACAGTGTCTCGTGTAGTGTCTGCGGGCCGTTCTGCTGCTGAATCTGTGCCCTCTGTGGCCCTCTTTAGCCCCAGTGGATATGCACCCTCACCCAATGGCTGCAACTCTGCTCCCGACTCACCAGGCGCATCCAGGGGCTCTCCTGGCGAGGCGCGTGTTGCCGTAGGTACGTCCGATTCACTCTCTGCGGTTGATGCCTCATAAACTCACCCCCTCCATTGTGGATTTTCCGATGAGGGTGCTCCCAGGCCATGCCGGGCATCTCGTACGGCTTCTCCTCATGCATCTGGACAGTGGGGCTCAGGGTCTTGGAGCCGCGGTGCAGGCCGTCATAGATAGCAACTGCTGATTCTGGGCTGCATGGCCAGCCTGAAGAATGTTTAGGGAGCAAAGGCACCAGCAGACCCTAGCTTAAGACAAAAACTTTACTAGGCACGCAAGCACTACACTGCAGTATCTCACCTTATGATGAATATTACTCAACACGTTGATCTGAGTAACAGGCGCATGCACCATTCAGTATACCCTGAGAACCAAACACAACTCAAGGCAAGGATCCAGTTGTGCCAGCATTAATCACAGGGTCATAACAACCAAGGTGATGAATGGAATGTTTGAATTAATCACAGCCACTGGCAACCTATATGGTGCATCCCAACACACCAATTGTTGCCCACCATGCCACCTCAGTTTGGATGCAGCCATATGCAAATCAGTCTTGTCTCTGCTCCAACAGAAACATTCCAGTCCAAACTGCCAGGCCAGGTCCTCCCTGAACAGAACCACAAGCAAAAAGGATCGGTTTTGCTCTTATTGGAGCTCAGCAGCCATGTATAGCTTCCTGTCTAGTGGTACAGTGAGCATGGGACCCACGTCTGGGCATACCAGTCATACTTAAGTCATCAAACACAAGGTGATGGGTGGAATCCTTGAATTAATCTCAGCCACTGGCAATCGGTCTGACAGCCTCCCAATCCATCTGTTACCCTAAGTGGGTACATACAGTAGGACAACACACTATTGACATGTTTTTCGCACACACAAAGGAATATCACAGCATGCACACAGCAGGGAGGTGGTTGCACCATCTGAAGTGTGCAGTGCCTATGCCAAATTATGGGGCAAATTATGGGGAAGTTCCTTTCTTAACGGACACACCTTCAATAGCACGCTACTCTCATGCTTACCCTTATACTAAGTAAAGATTAGCAACCTAATTTTGTAAAGTATAGACAACTATCATAATTGAAACCTTCAGCTAGTCGTGGCATTTTGGCCAATCCAACATATTAGCAAAGATAATACGCAAAACTACATCACCCAGAAAACAACAACAATATATGGGATAATGGGCTAAAATTTCACTACTGGCTGACAGTGTCATATGATGTGGTCACTTGACAGCTTGTTGAGCTTGTCATGACTTAAAGTTGCTGCACTAGAAATCAGCATCATTGTTCGTAGCAGGTAGTGGCAGCTTTTGGGAAGAGATTTTGGCTCAATTTGATATAATTTGCCAGAAAATGCATTTCATAGTGTAGTGTCTGAAATTGTTTAAAAAATATACATTGCATCCTTTTGGACAGTTATCTTACTTGTCTGCTAATTTCTGGGTTGAAAATGTCCTCTAGTAAATGTCACAATAAAATACTTTTACTCACTACAAAAATGCATGACAGTAACCATGTATCTGTGTGCGGGAGGAAGATGTGAAAACTTATGAAGAATGTGAAGTCTTTCAGATCAAGTCATGAATTATTGCTAAATGTGTGATGGATTGTAGTCAGTACTCTATATATTAATTGATTTGTTTTGCACTAGACTTCAGAACCTGGTACCCTTTCATTTAGTAGAGGTTTAGTTAGTGTCAGTTGTAAATGTACTATGAGCAACTGAGTAGAACAACTTCCAGCAGAAGCAGAGGAAATCAGGCAGTCAATGTTTGCTGGTTTTTGGTCAACCTTTGACATAACTGCCAATAAGCTTCATTTTATGTGTATGGTACTTTGAATTCCAGGATGTATATGTTCCCAAAACCAAGATTGAGACACAAAAAGACATGACCCATTCTGTTCCTACCTCTGGTTCACCTGAATATACAGCTTGTACACTGCATACAACTAGACCACTGCACGTGTACTGCAAAGCGTCACTGCCAATACTTTATATGCTTAAAATACCAGTAACAGCTAGGAGTCTCTGATTCTAATACTGTTGTGATTCACCACAGGTTGAAGCACCACATGCGGCCAATGCCTACCTGGCATGCATATTTTACAAATTAGAGTAGAATTTATCAACTTCTTTGCATATTCATTTTGAGTTCCATTTGCAATTTTATCTTTTAATCCCGACATTGTTTGTTAATGATTTGATATTAATTATAATTAATGGAGTTTATTTAAGGGTATTTGCAAGAGCTACAATGAAATTTCAAGCAGCTTTAATTAATTTGGCATACCATTTGAACTACGATGTCCTCTTGTAAAAATATCCTGTTTTTCAATGGACCATGATGTCACTCGTTGTGCTATGACAACAGAAGAGTCAAGGATCATGTGATGTCACTTCCTGAGATTCCATTAGGATCAAACTGTGTCCTTTGCTGTGATGTCACAGAGTCAAAGAGCATGTGATGTCACTTCCACTACCGCAGGCTTTTTTGTGAATCGGCGTCCATGCCTGCTGTACAGCATAGTTAAAAGAATAAGAAACAAAAAAGTGATATGACGAGCTGTCAGTGCTGGCAGCTTTATTTGACTTTTTTTTTACTTTCAACTAGGCTGCACAGCTGCCACGCTGAAGAACTGGGATTTCAAGTACCCAGCGGCGCCAGGGACACGCCCAAAGTCCTCTGGGTTCCCTTGCCTTGGTATACAGAGACACGGAATACTTCTAGGTGGCATCAGAGATCAAATTTATTAGCTGCAGCTAGTAGCAGAAATCCCAGTAATACAACACGTGTACAACTCAAGAAACTGCTCAATTTTACTAAGGCGAGACATCCCTATTTATACACAAAAAGGTACATTTAAAATGCACGCCCCTGCACCAAAATTCAACCAATAGAAAATACATGACATCACACAGCATCATATAGTAAAGCTCATTTTACAGTGTCCCAACCCACAAGTTAATATTTAGGCATATCTAAATAATAATCTGTAAGGCCCGGACAAACCCTTAATTGAAAGCGTAACCCATCAAATGAAGAAACAGTAAAAAAAAGTAGTTTCAGATAATGTGCAAGATAACAGAAACGTAAAGAAACTTAAAAGTTAACAAATGTCTTGAATGCTGATTGGGAAAGTGGATAACGATCTTGCAGGGAAATTGGCTTGGCAGGGTCAATTCCAGGTGAAAGGCCAGCTTCTGAAATTAACTCCAGCGCACAAAGGAAACCTTAGTTAATGTACACATGACCCACAAAAGGTCAGACTGCTTTGCTCGCAGACTAACTTCTGAGGCCTACGTAAAAGGCAACACCAGATGGCAGTCACGACGTATGGCAAAAACCCATGTTTAGAAAAGAAAGTCGTGCACTTTAAAAGCACGCAAAATCACAGAACCTCAACGCAGCTGACCAACATGGCAAAGAAAACACTGAAAAACTAAATGGCTCTACTATTTGGCTTTTCAATGTTTTTAAGCAAAGTTGTACAGCTGAATAGCTGCTCTGCAGCATGGCTGAAAGAAGAGAAAAAGCTTCATGAGCTTTCTTTTGTATATTTACAGCCAGGTAGGCTGCTGTACAACATGGCTAAATACATTGAAAAGACAAATAGTCGAGCCATATAGTTTGTCAATGTTTTCTTTGCCAGGTTGGACAGCTGCGTGGCTGCTGTGCAACATTGTTGAAAGTAAAAAAAAAGTTATATAAAACGGCCAGCACTGACAGATCGTCAAAGCATTTTTTTTTTACTTTTAGGCATGCTGCACAGCAGGCTTGGGCGCTGATTCATAGCATAGGCAAGATCGATTTGCTTTGACACTGCTTGTTTCCAACCTGATGCAAGCAGCCCTAAGAAGTAAAATGGAGAAGGAAGTGGGTGAGAGGAGGGAGAAGGATGTGACTTCATGACTAAAGCTCCTGACTTCAGAACTGGGAACCAGGTTTGAGTCTCGGCATCAGCTCACGCTCCTATAATTCTGGGCAAATCACTTAATCTCCCATGCCCCTCCAAAAATGAATGTAAGCTTGTGTAATGTAACTGGTGCTCATGTAAAGCACTCTAATACCTTTTGGGGGCGAGTCGAGTTTGCACTAAATTAAAATGCCCCAAAAAAGCAGAAATAGTACCTTAGTCACAGCTTGAGCAGTGAATTGACACTAATTAAAATAAATCAATCTGTAGTTGGTCAATGCTTCAGAAAAACAAAGAGAAGTGATACAGAAAGTGTCACCTCACATGCAAGAAGAGGGATAATAATTACAACAAATGGTAAGTAATGGGGCTGGCTAAAAGCACCTTTTAAAGATGTTTTTTCCAGATACAATAGATCGCCACCAAGGGACAGCATATGCGTGCTGCCTGCATGCGAGACCTAAAAAGCAAGCAAATGAGAGTAGCAATAAAGTCAACCAATTGTAAGCAATGAGCGTGCTCCAGGTCTAATGTAAGCAGACAATGTCTTATTTTGCCAAACAGACAGCTTGCGATGAGACCTACAAGAACGTGAACTCCTCTCTCTCCCTCATGATTGTGTTTTTCTTTCTCTAATGTTACTTTGTATATTGGCCCTAATCCCCAAGAGATTATTAAACATGGAAGGATACTGAGGGGACTGGGAAATGCTGAGTTCTGAGGCCTTGCAAATGTAAACTTGTACTAAAACAACAAGCAGTGCTGTTTTATTGCCTTGAATAATTGATGTCTAGAACCAAAAGCTCAAGCTAGACCGCTTCCTGTAACCTCTTGAACACAATCGCTTGGGTAAACTTTGCAGCACACTTTTCGCTTAACTGCCTCGGATTGTGATGTGTTCTGATAAGCCCTATCATCTTAAACATTGCCTTTAAAATATTCCCCTAATTCTTGTGAATGTAGATAGCTGTGACATCTGGAGCATGAACAATTTATAGTCCCGTATCTGATCATCTCATGTCTACATAATTTTCCCAGTCTCCATCTGCATGCAATTATCTTCTCTTCACGCTGCTTCCTTTCCCAGGGACTTCTGCCCCTATAGCAACATATGTCTGTCTCGTGGCTAGATGGCTAACGCGTTCTGTATGGGCTTAGCTAACAATATTGCAGCAGATGCAGTGGCACCAGGACTTAGGGGTGTGAGGGGCCCTCTGAAACTCAAGGCTTTTTTTTTGCTACTACACTGTAGCTGGAGGGGGACGTTTTCCTGGTTTATGTGTGGGCTAATAGGACTCTTGCTAGGCCACTGCTTCTCAGTGTCCTATTGTGTGACATTCTCAGACAAACATATTCCATTTAAAGCATTCAAACAGAACAGCCCATGCCATGCATTTCCTACATGTTTCTCTCTTTAGTAGCCCTTATGTACTTTGTGATCTTTTTTCACTTGCTCACAATGACTCTCTAGAAGTTACTGTGCGCGCATTACATTGTATAACAGTATGTTAGGGGCGATTATTTTTCCACTTTGTGTAATTATAATAAATACAGAAAAATGCATGCATGACATGTTAATATGAAATACATTCTTTAGGCCATATCTCACCCCCTAGAGTAAAAATATTAATAAAAACATACTTAAAAATTACAGATGTTTTTCTAAGCATATTTACGGAATCTTATGTTCGATTAAACACCAGATAGCATTTAAATAGCACTCCCTTCCCGTAAGGATTACCAATCCATAACTCAAATAGTACAGTCGTGGCAACCCTCTATTTAGAAACCTGGCAGTTTACAACCAGAAGCTGTAGCGAGTTTCCAAATTCTCCACAGTTTTATTATTTTGTATCCAAGCTTGAGGTCGTTTGATATTAACTAATGGTTAACCACTGGGCCATGATTTTTTTTTTTACAGATGCCCAATTTTGAAAAGGCTTCTGTTAACTGTAAAACGTCAGAAAGTAACACGATGGAGAGGGATTCTGTGACATCATTGATGACCCTGTGGAAGAGTACAGTGTGATGTCACAATATCTGAGATAACCTGATACTGTGTCTGTAAGCAACATTTGTCTGGCGTAATACCCCTCACATATACAAAAACACATAGATACAGAGAATGCATTATGAAGGGAATATTTTCTTAAATGAATGCTTGTGGCGTACCTCATGTAAATGAGTACGGGGAACCCCAATTAGATGAGGGTAGGGTACCCATTGTAAATGGGGCAGCCTCTTTTCTTAGGCATGTGCTTTAATTTTGGACAAGGGTGAGGACGAGTTGTACCCAGAAATGGACCGAATGACCTGGTGAAGTGGTCGATGTTTGGTTCTCACCTGTGAGACAATTATAAGATGCAGAGAAGACCGAGGGATCTCTCTTTATATATGAATGTGGCAGTTCCTGTCGCACACACTACAACCTCCTTAGTGGGAGCCACTATTTAAAGTGTGTTCGTTGCTGCCCATTTATTGACACTCTCAGAAAGACTAGGGTCACATTAGCCGACTTACCAAATGCATACTCTACATCTCATCGTTTATTTGGTGACCTGATTTCCCGCATGAGGACTTGTCCAGTGTTGGACTGCACCTAATCTTGTGGGGTTAAGGTGGAGCAGGCCATAAGACACCAACCTAACCCGGTAGTAAACCCAACTCTCTGTCACAGTGTGAGCTCGCTCAGGCTTAAACTAATAACATGTGAGAAGCATTTAGAAGTGGCAAAATAGTTAAAAAGTCAAACATGCAACAGAAAAACACCACTCCTGACAACAATCCAAAAAGTGGATCACAACAGCAGGCATATCCTTCTTCTGTCTTCTATAAGACCAGCAGTGTTCCGCAGAGGGTACTAGGGGTACCACATCTATGCCAAGTGCAGCCTGTACCTAGGAGGAACTTCAGGCAACTCCGAACAAATGGGGGAAAGGTTCACAGGGTTGAGCCTACACTTTTGGTACACTTCCTGTGTGTTTTACTGTAAACTATCCCACAGTACCTTCTCCATCTGAAACCAAGATTGCAGAACATTTCCTCCCTTGTGCAGAACTTCTGTGCCCACCGTTTGTGTGCTAAAAAAAAAGAGCAAACCTCCCTGTGATCACTCAAAACCAGATCTGGAGACAGCGCCTCCTCCACTTGAAATGGTCTCTGGCTGGTTAGCAGGACAATAGAGAAAGCAGGTCCAGGTGTGAGCTAGTCTGCCACTGACAGGATAGGTATACTTTGAACTTAATTACCCATTCCAGATGGCTGTCCCGTCAGGAAAGAACAATACCTCTACCATTGTCTTAGCTCTAGGAGCCACTTCCCACCTAATCAAGGAGCCATTAAACTCCTTGGTGACAGTGAACACTGTCAGAAATGCTCATTTGGCTCAGACAGGAAAAGACAACTTTCTAAAAGTGTCATTTTAAGAATAGTAATATATAATCCAACTTGACCATTAAGTTAATTTTTATATTACTATTAAAATCAGTCCTTGCATCATGTTTCTAGGTTCTAGAATTGGGGTCATGTCATCATCATATTCAGAAGACTGATAAGAAGGTACCTTTTGGAACAATCATATGGTTAATCTCCTTATTTCTCTTTTTTTAGTTTTACCTGTGTTGGTTATAAGTCTAAAACCAGCCTCTTGCATTTTATTGGGTTATCTTCTGTACCCTTTATGGTGTACCATCTACTTACCATTTATTATGTTATCTCCTACTTTAAGTCTATTGCCAACTTACATTTTTGAAGACCCAAGACCCACCTGTAATTGATCCTATATCAAAATGACCGGAGGCTCCCTTGTGGATTTGCAATGCTTAATAAAACTCTAAATAAGGAAATCACTCAATAAATATATCTATTCTGGATATAGAACTTTCTAAATAGCTGAGTGGATAATTTATAATTACTATGGCAGCAAAAAAAATTATCATTGTATTCCAATATTTGGACTACTTTTCTGAGACCACTCTCCTAAAGAAGAAGGATACTTTGACACAATGATATTAAAGAAGCAATGGAAAAGTCATAAAGTTGCCTTTTAACAACCATCTGGTCCGCTATTAGCTTGGTCAATGCTTGTGTATCAACTGTGGCATCTTAGAATGGTCTTCTCCAGGTTTGATTTTTAATGATGCATGTAGAAAGCATCCAAAGTCAGCCTCCATTAGTCAGCATGCACAGGTGGTTATCTTTGAATGTTTTTTACACTTAATCATTCTTTACTGTTCCAAGATGGCCAATGTATTGAAATAACTCAAAAAACATTCAAAGATGGCAGTCAGTGTGTCTAAATGTACAGCAGCCATCTTTAGTGGTTCAGGAATATTTCATTAACACACAAGAATGGTAACCTGTCAGATGGCTGCCACAGCAGTGCCCACGCAGGAGGAAGGGAACTGCTAGTGGCTGTGAATAGTGCTGTAGCCGTGTGAGGAGCTGCTGGTCTCTCACAACATTAAAATAAAAATGAAAATCAAATTGGCAAACATAACAACATTTATCAAAAAACTAAATTACACATTTGTCTATCAGTCTTAGCAAGGATGGGAACTTAGTTTAAGACAGAGGTGCACAATTTTCACAAGTACAATGCTAACACTCATGCTAAAGTTAGCCAATAAATGAGGGTGTTTGACACATTTCCCCATATTGAAGGCTATGATGGACAGAAGAGAAATGTGAATGGCATTACAACAGATCAATGGGTAAAGAGAGCTGACGGAAAGCCCGCTACACTTGTATGCTAATATGAATGTATTTTCTACATATAGATATTGTTATATTCCATGTAGGTACCATAATATAGGCCCCAGTAACTTCATTACCCTTCACCTATTTTCTTCCCTAAATTACACTTATAACGATTTAGATGGACTGACCTTTTACCTAGATTTTATACTGCATTCAGAACGCTGTTTTTTTGGAAGCACAGCAGGATGACCATCTCCTGTATAATATCTATGTATAAAGTTCATGCCCAACGTCATCCTTAGGCTGACACAGTAATACAGTGAGGTAGGACCCCTGGGGAGACCTATGGGTATATATACATCACATCTTGCTAAGATAGAGCAGAGGAGACCAAGACTTCCCGGCCGACACACTGACCAGAGACGCTGAGGTTCCTGCGTGCAGACACTCCAGCTCGCAGTGGTCTAACATCTCTCATAGGGTGCCCAACTCTAGACCAGGAAGGGTCCCACAGTCGCCCACTCCAGGTAATGGGGTTGACTAAATCCTAGAGGGATTCTTGGCTTAACACCTACATGCTAGGTACATTTAGGTACATCTAGTAAGAAAGGCATCGTATGAGTATGGATCTTTTTATCATGTGTTTTCTAAGCTCGTATGTATTCATGATTATTGTAAGATGGTAGAACTATACCATTCCTTTACCTTTTAGTACTGCTAATCATTTATATCTTATCTGTCTAACGGTTGTTGCAGCTCATCTATTCTACACCAGAATAACAACTGTTCAAAAAATACTTATTGAAAACACCCAGCTTGTCTATTCTGTGTATATCTCTGAGACAGACCAAGTAAGCATGAGTGACTGAGCGAAAAGTAGTATATTGTTTCCACGGTCCTGAGGGATCAGGGTTGTCATGTTCGATGGTTGCCAAGAACTATTCTCTCCTTGGTAAGAGGAAATTCTAGTGGCACTGTGAGCTAGCTGGTACAACAGGCCAACAAACCTGGTGGGGGGTGTTCGGAATCAGTCTGATACCAATTCTACAGTGTATGCTGTCCAAATGCACAGATCTTGTATAGTTATTATAGGAGCTACATATAAATATATGTTTTTAAAAATAAAAGGCCTTGACTTACGCCAAACCTAAAAAACAAAAAGCAAAATCCTGCGTACCTAATGTTTAATATCAGTCTTCTTCATCTAGAAATATTTTTTAGAACATTTGTCTAAAAGAGCTACAGAAATGGCTCCATGCTAGAAATTCTACTACCTCTTGTTTGCTACTAATCACTACAAGTCAGAGGTGTTTCCTCATAATAACCTCATTTGTTGACTGCAAGAACTTTTTTTTAACGTTGCTACGCTTATGTGAATAGTTTTAATACTGGAGCTTAATGTTAACTTTACAAACTTTTGAGCCAGCCTTTCTATCAGCTTTTAATTTGCTGAAAAATAATGGGATAATTAATCATCAAATAATCTACTAAATTTGTAAAATTCTGTAAAGAGTTTAAATAAACTGTAGCTCTATTTGCAACTGACCACGGACTATGTCAGAGCAATGAAAGTCTAACCAGCAACTTTCATTATTCTAAAATTATTTACACAACATTCTATGATTTTTGAAAAATGTTTTTGGACTTCATATTTCACGCTTCATAGACGGACCTGTAAAGAAGATGATTTACACACTTTACTATTACTGTTTACAGACAGAGATCGCTTTTAAGGTGGGGGTTTATAATATAATCTCGAATGAAATTGAGCTAAATACCTGGCATAACTATAGAAATTATCCAAGATTATGAAATCCTAGCCTAACAATTAGCAGTAACATCTTGGGGTGAGGGTTTGCATGGATAGGCAGGGAAGTGGCATTACTGGTTCGGGTGTTCTCCATGCCACTGGAGTCAAGCTATCCTGGCTGATGAGGGCTGAAAGCCTGAACCCGGTCAAAGGATGCTTGTTTCCAGTCCATGGAGGACCTGGCCTGGCGGTTTGGGCTGGACTGTTCCCATTGGGTCCAGGGTTAAGACTGATTTGCATATGGCTGGGTCCAAACTGGAATGGCATGGTGAGCAAAAAAACGATGGATTTAGGGCCAGATCTCCGTACTGGGGTGAATGTATGACATTGTTCCGCATTCTGTCCATCAATTGTTCTTTTCGCATTTACTTGTTCCTACGCAATCTAATCGGAAGCAGCATAAGCTCTGATTTCCTTCCTTCACATGTAACAGTACCATAAAAGTCTACTCGATTTTTAATGTGAATGCCTGACAAAGCAAATCACTGGCATGGACAGTGACAATTACATTGGGGTTGCTCAGGTGAGGTGGATAAGAGTAAGGTAAAATACACCTTTGTAGAATAGTCTAACCTTGAAAGACATTTAGAAATCCATTTCAGAATATTGCATGAGACGTGTCTCATTGAGATTCGTCGACATCGATGTAGCCTTGGGCATTTCAGACAATTTACTTTTGAGTTCTATATAAATGGCAGCCACACCCCTATTATTGCCAGGGAAATGAAGGCAAAGGGCATGGTAGAATAGTTATAATTTTTGACATAGTGCAGGTGTTATGATGGTGTTAACCTTAGTCATAATGCTGGTTCTGGCATATTGTGAGCATATCTGCCAAAAAGGCTGGTTCTGGCTTAATGATGGTAATTCTTGGCCTCTTGTGGTGGCCATGATATGCTGACAAGGCACAAATGTAAATAATATTTAACACATTAAAGTTTAAGTATACTCATAGAAGTGAGCAACCAGTGCAAGCGCACATGTGTAAACTGTACACTAGGTACATCCCTCTCTCCAGAACCAAGGACAAATATGCCTTTGCCAATACCTGGGTTTTGGAGAGAGGGTTGGGCAAGGCAGTATCTACTGCATTTGTAAATGCTTGTTAAAAATTGAAATGATTATTTCCAGGACTCAAGTCGCACGTAACATTTCAGAATCAATAATTGCGTTAAAGAAACTTACCAATACAGGGACCCAAGATTGTTGATTGAAGTTAAAGAGATCTATTGTCATGCTTTCATGACACATTGTAGCAGGGATTCTGCTCATACACAGAACTGTGCATAGAGACTTGGGACCTCAGTGAATTAGGGTGTACCAAAACTCACCTTAGTAGCCAAAATCCCCTACCAGACTAGCAATCAGTGTCTCTTTGGTTCTTCCATACCGCCAATGATTAGACAACCCAGAACATGGAACTTACAATACCTCAGGCAATGAGGAACACATGAACACTCTTTCGTTATACTCTCATACCAGTCCAAAACGGGGAGTAAATAGAGACACGTGCGTGCAAGTTTGAAATATTTATTTCTAATGCCGTGTTCTCAGGCGCAGTATCTTAGCTAATACAAGCAGACATATTATAAGCAACAAGATTATCAGCATAGTTACTATTCCATAAACTATAAAGGGAGAAAGCATGTTAAAATGCTAAATGGAAAACAGGTTAGAATACACCTATATCTCACTCTCCCTTGCTAGTAGGTTATTTTATATCTACAGAATGTCTCTTGGGTTTACAAGGGCGGCCCCATACCTCTGGTACTAGCAGAAATGGATCACATCAGTTTCTGCGCCAGCTGTCTGCATACAAATGTTCTCCAAGTGTTTGAGCATGCCTACGCAGTGCATTATTAAACGCGCCAAAATCAGAGGTGACCACAGGTGCATATATGTTATGTCTAGAACGTGCGCTGATCAGTCCGAACAACAACTACTGTGTTGAAATAACCTTGGCACTCACTGTTCAGACAAAGCTTACCAAGCAAGGCTGCTACTATAGGAAACATATTAACATATTATTCTCGTGTGAAGCAAAACAGTCAGCTAGACTCTTAACATTTATAATAATGTGTGTCGTGTGCAAAGGGAGCAGAAAAGAAAAATGGCGTTTAAACTTCTAATAAGCTCATGCCAACTTAACACAGTGTAAATGCAGGGCTCATCCCCATGACACCATGACCGCTCACAATGGTGTTGGTGCACCATATTAGATATTTTGCCCCCCTTTTTGCTCTTCTTACTGTACTTCTCTGGCTCCTCCTGGTGCTTGCTTCCTGCATACTCATATGCACTGTGATCACTGGAGCCACAACGGCATCACACTAGACCCATTGTTTCTTGTGGCAACATGTATCACCCTGAGTACCACTGGGCTACCACAATATGTGAACAATGGAAATGCTAGATTTCCTTCATACTTAAATGCTGTCCTGGAAATTGATCTGACATTGCAAATAAAACCTCATTGATCAGCTAATTCTTCATTTGAAATGTCTGGGGACATATTACATTATTGACATTCGATGACCTATTTATGTAAATGTAAAGTTCGTATTATTTGCATTTTTCCCATAGCGCTATCAAGCATTCATAACACACCTTGAACTGAACATATTAACATCATAATTACACTACAAATATGAGGTGTGATTGATTTTTCACACACCTACATTTAGTACCAGCCACCATGAAATGCTGAACACAAATATCCAACAGAATACATTAAACATAACCCCTTTTGCACTTGAACCTCAACCCAGGAATGTTATACAGCTGAAATTCCTATTGTCCTCTACAACAAAGATCCACCAATAAATACACAACATATTAGACAGAACTCCTTCATAAAGTGTCATAATAGTGGTTCACCTCATTTAAAGCAAAATACTCAAACGTAATATCTATTTTGCCTTAAATGGCCACCCCATTCTCAGTGGTGGCTGGCATGTACTGAGGGGGTGAGGCAAGGGGACATAAACAAATAAATAATGGAAATGCACTTACCTTCCTGCGCAACACAACGTCCTTCTCCTTCTGTCCTCTGCAGGCAAGCTCCAACGTGGGACCCAGCCAACTACGCATGGGAGCAACACCATGATTGGACGGAGCAGCCTCACTCAACACTCTCAAGAGCTCTGGAGACTGGTGCTTTCTCTAACCCAGGTGTCTAAACAGCTAGGTTAAAGAAGTTTAAAATGACCATGTCTGTCTGGCCATTGCAAGACGGCCGGGCAAAGAGACATGTGCATTTTAAAGCGCACAGCCCTGCTATCACTCGGCAGCACTGGCCCGCCATGTCCTGTCACTCAGTTTGGGAAGGTCGGTTGCTTAAAAATAAAATGGTAATAAATAAACGTTATTACCATTTTATTTTTCAGCTCTGGCCTGGGACCTTTCTTTGTGGGGTAAGACTACTCCCCTCAAACGGAGGAGCCGCCTCATATTTATAGACATAAATGATTTCATTATAGGCTCAATGCTCATTGTAGCCAGGCATGCAGTGCATTCCAATCTACTAACACTGGCTAGCAATCTACCATCTATCTAGCAACCAACAGAACACCCAAATGTCACCATACAGATGAGATATTTCATACAGTTGGGTATCACCATCCTCCTGTATGCATTCATAACTATACAAAACACACACAAAACATCCAAAACGGATACTTTCAAAGGAACACACAGCAGTGTTCACCTTCTCCACAAGTCAATGCACAAAAGAACAACTTAGATAGAACTCCTAAACCTTTTACAGGAGAGGGCAATCATGGCTCCCCAACCTCCACCGCCATCTCCAGTCATTTCAATCACATTAAAAATGCTGGACAGTGTACATACCAAGTAATTCAGACAGTCCTCAATCAATTTGGTAAGATCGTTGTTCACGCCCCTCCAACACTATGAATCATTGCTGCGGCAATGATTACGACACACTTATTGAAAACACCATTAAACACAAATACACCACTGATAGTGCTATTTTGAAAGCTAAATAAGACATTGGTCTATGATGGAACCCAAGAAACAAAGTCAGGAAGATACCCAAGCTCCGTTATAACTGCAAGAGCATACTAATTCATGCTCTAAACATAATATAATATAACACAAGAAAACATGACTTTGGAAATGTACAGCTTGGCCTTAAGCAGATGCCTAGCTATCCTCAGCCTCTACCATCTCTGTCTCTCTGTCTTTCTTCCTTTTCCACTTAGCGACAATTATTCCCCAACTCGTCCCTCAGCTATATGCAAATAGAATCAGCATCCTGGCAAATGGCCATAGATGACACATAACATGGCAATAACAGCATTTGGAACATACACTTTGCTCAGTATTAGTCTACACTAAACTACTATCAATTATTTGATTATTATCATTCAGCTAAGATATAACATGTTAATACCCCCATTAATTGAGAACGTGTATATCTTTCCCCCAAAAACCTTTACATTTTGACAATGACAATTAAAAGATAATTACACTATTTTTTAAGGATGTGCATGATAAGTTAACCCTGTCAGCCTGATTTCTACTTTATGCTGTGCAAACTTACCCTAGGAAACATTAGTACTCCAATTTTGCAGATTGTTTTTACTTTTGCGTGATATTATTTTAAATTACAACACTGTGGGCATTCTCACAAACCACTACTAATATTTCTTCTGAACGTGGACTGAAGGGCAAACTGTAATATTAGGAGATTCCAGAGCTCACTGACGGTATATGGCTGTGTACCAGGTACTTTCCTGTCCCCCTTACTGGCCCATTTTTAAAGCCAATGTCGACAACCTCTGGAAAGGAAAGAAATATGAAACTATTGAGCAAAAAATAAACCATACGCAATGCTAAAATCAAATAATTTTGAGCACATGACGCACGTCTCTACAAGCAGGGACTACCTGTTCCAGGAGACTGCTGTGTCAAGGAGGGCGCGCTGCCAGAGAAGCCCCTTGGCACTATAAAGCGCGTTTAATATCCTACTGTGCGAGACACTCGCGGGCAAAGCCTGGGCCCGTCCTGGACCACTCAGTGCCAGAAAGAGGCAAGGCCACCCCCTTCTGCCCTTCACAAGACCATTGACTGGTTTCACATGTTATTTTAGTAACTTTCTTGTGGAGGTGTTGTGGTCACTATAGTGTAACCGTGAGCAACTCTCACCTTTCTACTGTCTGGTTGTTTTGTTTCTTTTTTGCTCTGTGACATTTTTTATCTCTAATGGGCAAAAGAAAAGCAGCCGAATTTTTTGGGTTACTAGCTCAAGTCAGCTCGATGTCATGAGGCCAAGAACTGAACTTGCAGGTATTCGATAATTTAATAGTAGAGGTTTTTCAATTGTAAGTTCGAGCCAATAGTAGGCCTCAAGAACATCTTAGAAGAAGATAACATGGCACAAGGGGTCCCAGTGCTAGAGGCTGGTGCTTATGTTTCCTGCACAACTGGAGCGTTTCAGCTAGCTCGATTTGTGATGGGGAAAGGATTAAGGGCCTGTAATGGTAGGGTACCGTCAGATAGCCCAAGTACTAGGAGCAAAATTGATTATATATTGGCTAGTGTTAACATGTGGAATAGTTTAATAGATCTAAACGTTGAACTAAGAATAGAGAGTGATCACCATCTACTATGTTTAACATTGGAGGGAACCTTTCCCGAAGACTGGGAACTGGGGATGGATCCCAATATTGGGAACCAACCACATCCAATCGCTAGTAACAACCGCAGAGCATTAAAATAGGCAGCAATTGTAGGCAATTATGAAATTATGACTAAGATCTATAACATCTTTTCGGACGTCCTCTTACCCTTTACAAAAATTACTTCAGGTAAGATTCCAACCACACAGATTCATCACATTATGGAAAAAAAATTGAAACTGCTTCTGACTAAAAACTGGCAAGAGCGGTCGAACCGTATAAAAAATAATGCTTACAATCCCTGGTTTACCAAGACTTGTCGAGAAGCAAAGCTCCAATTGCTAGACACAATAAGATCGAGCAACACACAGAAAATAAGAGATAATAGGGCAAAGCATAAGAAAACAATAGCACAATCAAAGAAAGATTGGGAAGATTGTAATTGGAATGGTTTAATTATAACAGCAAAAAAGAAGAAGCATGCTGGCTTCTGAAATACATTAGCACGTGGAAACAGAATTGATAACCACGTCCTAGGCCACTATCTGGATCCGGGTGCATGGAATACCCACTTTTCAACCCTGTACTCTGAAGCTGTAGTTCCGGTAACTAATGATATTTCTACTATGGAAATGAATTTTCTGGAAATTGGTTGGAACGGCTCAAACAACATCATCCTTTTCACATTGGAAGACACAGAGGCAGCAATAGAAACTATTAAGCCAGGAAAAACACTAGGCCCTGATAAAATCCCTGGGGACCTACTAAGGCATGATAAAACAGTTTGGGCAACTTATGTGAATTTACTTTGCAACGCATTTGCTACAGGGGCACCAATAACTGATTCTTGGAAGGGGGCTGAAATAGTACCTATTTTCAAGAAAGGCAATCGTCAAGACCCTGCAAACTATAGGCCAATAAGCCTAATAGACACTCTACAAAAGGTCTCTGCAAAACAGATCTTGACAAAGCTTAACAATTGGCTGGAGGAAAATAACATCCTATCCCAATCTCAAGCCAGATTTAGAACAAAAAACAGTACAATAAATCAGGTTTTTAGCCTGTTTTGCATAGCCTGGAAATATACTATTTTAAAGGGAGGACATTTGTATATAGCTTTTATTGATTTGAAAGCTGCTTTTGATCTTATTCCCAGAAATTCCTTATAGAACTGTTTAAAAAGTCAGGGAGTCCCCGACAACCTTTTCATACAGATCATGAGGCTACATAAGGATAATTATGCAAAAGTTAGAAGGGGACCTGTGGGGGAACTGATGGATGCAATACTGATAAAAAGAGGATTAAGGCAGGGATGAGTGTTGTCACCAATTCTGTTTTCTTAATATGTGAATAATGTTCTGCAATATCTTCAGGCTTGTAACCATGACTCTCCGAAACTAGGTGGGGTGCCAGTCCCAGCATTAGTCTTTGCCGGATGACACAATCCTAATTTCACAAACACCTAACGGTTTACAAACTCTCTTGGACACTTTTAATGATTTTTTCATGCTAAAGGGCCTCGAAATCAACTCAAACAAAACCAAATACATGGCTGTTAATCCACACAAATCCTTTTCGAAAAACACCATCGTACAGAAACAAGAATTGGACTATGTGGTGAATTTTAAGTATTTGGGCATTACACTCGACACAAAGCTGTCGTGGAATGCTCATATTAAAAAATCGAAGCTAGTTTTGTTACAATCTGCCGTGGCAATAGTGAAAAAACAGCAGAGCACAATGTGCATCCCTTTACGGTGCAGGGCTTTGGGCAGACAATAGCCATAATGTGCTTGCCAGGGGGAATTTTTTTTTCTGAGAACGTTATTAAAATTAACAACACACACACCAATGATTTCCATCATACTTGACACAAATATTAGGCGCATTGAGCATCACGCTGCTGTTCTGGGTCCACTGGTGGAACCACACAGGAATTAAAAAAACTACAAAGATGGGCTAATCGAAATATTGAAACTAAGACTGAATAGTTATTGGGAGGCTCCCAAGTCTCTCTCACGACTGTCAAAAGCTGTTTTAAAAAGCACAAACTGGATGTACATAGGAAACAGCATACATTATTCCCCAAAGACAGGAAGGTTGACTTCGCAGTTTATATCCATGAAACCTTTTTCTGCCCTTGAGGAATATTTAGATAAAATACACCCCGGATTGCCAAATCTCTATATATGAAGTTCGGCTTCCATGTTTTACGGAATAAATATAATACATCGAATTGGACGGGTAGCAAAACTGATGACAGTGTTGGTTTTTGTTCCCTGTGCTCCCAAACAGCCATTGAAAATGACTCGCACGTATTCTTTTTTTGTCTTACTTATGCTATCTCTAGGAAAAACTGGATTAAACCAATATGTCGAAATATGGGATTCAAGACACATGTAGAAGCATTGAGAATTTTAAAAGCAGACACAGTCAAGAAAAAAGTTTTTAGTCTAAACAGATATTTATTCACAGTAAACCTTATTCATTAGGGAAAGGGTCTGGAACTCTGATGGTTTTTGGGTCATGAGATGTATATCACATTGGGTAAAACAGAACTGAAAAGCTTGTAGCACTCATATTCCGTTATTTTATAAAGCTTATAAAACTATATAAACATCAGGAATAGACTACTGAGGTTGTTGCAATTGCACTTCAGCACTTTAGTGGCTGAAATCTGCTCTTTAGTTATAATCGATTGCTATCATAGCATTATTTCGGGATGCACTTTCGTCCTGGACATACGTTGGTGCATTTGCACTTTAATATTCTTAGTGCTTAATATCTGTGTTTTATATTTTCCACAGATATACACAAGTACTTAACTTTATCATGAATTTAATTCGCATTTTATTTGTCAAATTAGGAATTGATTACTGTACCAGTTGCATTTGCAGTAGAGGTTGAAGCCATTTTAAATAATGGAAGAACCGCATCTGCAGTACAGGCACCTAAGGACACAACAACTAAGATTACTCAATTTTACAAGGGGAAGTCAACGAGTACCTGCCTCAGTGCAAGAGTCTCCATTGCTAAGACTTCACAGATTGCAGCTGAAGTAAGGTCCATGGACACTACCATATCGCATACTGCCCAATCGGCCCCTGTTACTGGGGGACCGCATCTGGAAAACGTAACTGCGAACCAAGGGTCTTGTTCTTTATTCTCATTACTAGTTCACCAACATCACCCTCCAATTTTCGAAGAAGGAGGAGAGGATAAGACTGATATTGGCCTGAGCCCCAATATCTTGGTACCTGCATTCCATGAGGATTTTAGAGCTACCTTAGAGACCTTGAGGAGTGACTTTAATATTGTCAGAGAACCTGCTTTTTCCCTGAATACAAGGGTTATAGACTTTTACAAAGTAACCAACCTGTGTGTCCCCAGTACAGTTAATTCAGGTGTCCCGTTGTGAGGCTGTCATGTTAGTCGGAATAACCCTTCCTGTAGGAAATGGGACTATTAGTTGTGTAGCCTGCACATGTAATAGATCTATAATTGTCCTTACTGGAAACCAAACACCCTATTGGAGCGCTTTACTATCACAGGGTAGTGGAGCGGGAGGTGGTATGGGCTAGTAATCACCAATCACTGGCATGCAATAAAAAACACTCAATTGATTATTGCCCAGTCAGTACTTTTTCTTTAGAAAAGGGAGAAGTGCATTTTATTACACACTAGTACAAAATACTATGCAATAATTTACAAACATGTACATTGGCAGATGGAACATACCATAGATGAAATTGTTTAGGTCATCCCTAAAGGGGTCACCAAAACATATCAAGTGAGTTTAATCATTTTGTTTTGTAATAAACAGCATTTAGATACCTTTTGCAGACGTAATCCTCATTATTGCAGTAATCAATGAAACATTCTAAATCATTATGATGTACCAATAAGGCATTTGCAATCATTATGGTGAACCAATAAAGTATTTTTCATGAATGACCCTGTGTTTGTGCATTTATTTTTATATCTTTTGTACCAAATGACAATTATAAAAATAGCCCCTAGATAGCATCACAATGTAATGACATCTTTTGCAACCATACAGGAGGCCTCTAGAGGGCATAGCCATATCAATATTACATCTACGCATTTTAGGCCTTCCAAATCAGTCTGAATATCACCATTCACATGGCCTCCGGCTCCCCCAGTCCCTGGCATGGAGAACAGGGTGGGGTACAATGCGGGGGAGCACTGTGGTGTCCCCCCTCCTCTCCTCTTGTCACCGGGTCTCCAGGGATGAGGTCCTGGGTCCCATCCGCCCTGGCGCGATGGCACTCCCCTTGCCCTTCACAACTTTGGGGAAGTGTGATGGGCATTTTTCTCCTAGGGGCCCTTGCTGATTTGATGAGTCTTGCTCTAAAGCTCATCGTGATCTGATGCAGGCTCTTCAATGTTTCTCAAGGGACAGAACAGATGTGACCCGACTACGAGCCATTTATATAAAGTCCACAAATGACATAAATGAGTCTCTTAAGAATGATATTTGGGAGGAGTTACTAAGAGTTTGTGACTTCAAGGACAGTACCACCTTTTGGAGAGTTCTTAATCATACAAAAATTGATGAAGTCAAGTGGTACAAACATTTTTCTCATATTTCTTTCTTCTTAGTGGGGTCTTAGCCTATGCAGATGATGCCGTTCTTATGTCAAGGACAGCTTTATGTTGCCAATCTCTACTTAACACCTTTGTGTGTGCCAACCCTGAACAGACTGATCACTGGGGTTTGTCTCACCCTGGATAACGTGAGGGCAATACATTGGTTAAATTACATGAAGTCCTAATTTGTCATATTGGGTTGCCCAAATCTGCTAGTATGTCCTGACAAGATAACTGAGGTTGATTTGATTTGGTTGAAACTGATTTTTTAAGGCATACCATTGCCCTAAGGGAAGGTAATGAATTGCAGAAACCTGCTGTTTTTGCCCACTGCATGATAAAAACTGCAATTTCTACTGACCCTTGTTTGACATAATTGACCATATCATCGTCAACTTTTAGTTAGGTTTAGATTGACTGTTTCTTTGCAACACATTAATTTTCCCAAGGACTGGACTGTTCATGGTCCCCTGGGGCTTTGCGAGTGTGACATTATCTCAGCACAGACTGTCGTTTTGTAGAAATTTGACAGAGAATGCTGTTAGCATTTAGCTGAAGCCATCTTTTTTCGGCAGCCATCTTGTCTAACCATGTGCTCGCCATGTGCTCTTTCCTTCTTCACTGTTGCTTGCCTTTGTGCTTTGCTCAAAGAACTGGCTATACTTAGCCTCTGCTACTCTGCACATGCACAGAAGAGTCTGTAGCTGCACATGCACCTGCTCTAGTCTGTAACTGTCAGGTTGTTTTTATCAAAGTCAGCAACTGTTGGCTCCTCCTTTACTGTTGACTGTGCATTCTCTGTATGACCATTTATGTCTGTAACTCTTCCTATGTGTGCTTGCACTGCCTTCTTTTGAGCTCCTGTGTGGATATAAAAGACCCATGATTCTTCTACTCCTTGTGCTACTTCATACACTACCGAAGGGTGTTGTGTGAACGTAGTTCCACCTCATGAGGTTTAATAAAATCTTTTTACTATTTCAGCTTCTGTGCCAACTTCTATTTGCTGGTCTGAGGACTTTTGTGCAGAAGGGTGAACACCTAGCACTGGTAGGCCTTGCTGAGGTCCACCTCTACAGTTTATTTTGTCTTCTTTTGCCCGTTTTTTCCTCTCCCAAGAAAAAGATACTTATTACAAATTTTAAAGGTTTTAAAATTTAAATAAATGAGGCCTGCAATGCTGTATCTTTTAATGCTTAAGGATGTTTAGACATGTGTGAATGTTGACTGTTTTTTAATTAGCACAGGCAAGATTCAGGAGGCTTCAACCTATTTCGGCCTAGGACACTCATGTTAACTTAAGCAGTATTTTTAGGGCTCGCCTGGCGTTGGAGCGCGAAGCGCTCCCGCCAGCGAGTTCTATAGTCGCCGTGTTCAATGCCAAGGGAGTCTAGAGCTGTGCACGAGCCGCTACTGGCCTGTGCACGAGCCGACTCAGCTCTGTGGACGCGCACGTCTCCGGAAGACGTGCTGCGCCCGAGCCGCCTCCCGCTTGTTTTATGACAGATTTATATCCCGGCGCCCTTAATGTCATGGACAAGGGTAAGAAGAAACTCAGCTCGTAGGCGAGTGCTTCATCGAGTGAAAGAAGTCCCTTGATGAGGTAAATATTTCAGATTCACTCACAAACGAAAGGTACCTGCATACACTGCAATGCGAAAGTGCACAAAGTTCGTAATGCACATCATTTTGGGGCATAGTGCAGCATCACTTAGGGTTTTAGTTTCATTTTTGCGTTAAAAGCCGAAATTGTTGCCTTTCAGAATATTTGCAGCCGGGCCTGGTATTGTTCTGCAGCTGTTGTTTTCCCGTTTGAAGACTATATTGACATCTCAGTGAACCACAAATTAGCGCGCACAGCTGCTCTCAGTAGGGCCACTTGAAGGCCCCACAATAGCACTTGTCAGCAGAATGGCGGCCATGGTGCAGTCTCGAAGAAATAAAGTGGTATATGTCTTCTTGTTGATATAGCTGGCGCTGTAGGATCTTGTGTTCAATGCGCACTTCTGTTTCATTCATGGAGAGGATTTAAACTGGAGTATTTCATGTGACTTTGGGTAAATAGGCGCTGTGTATACCAGAGAGATGTAGTTTAACTTAAAAATTCTTAAAATTGTAACACTTTCTCGGAGTTAATCCAGATTCAGTAATGTTTTTCCTCGTCATGAAAGCTAATAGGAAACTGCCAATCAAAGTAACAATCACAGGACATGTGCAGGGTAGTTAGCTTACGATAGTCACAGTGGTCTCTTATTAATAAAATAAAATAAACACTTTAAGGTGTCGTTATATCTGGCCATTATGTTTAGGGGCCCAGTTAATTTGGTAAAATCTACCAGCGCTCACAGAACAACTTTCTTCTACAAGAGATCAAGAGTGAATGTGTCCCCAAAAGTCAGTGCACGTGATGCTCTTTTTACCTGATTTTTTTCTGCCGTTTATGTCTCCTTCCTTCTTGCCCTGAGGCCTGTCTGGAATTGTGGGTGCAGATTGTGGGTGCAGATTGTGGGTGCAGATTGTGGGTGCAGATTGTGGGTGCAGATTGTGAGTGCAGATTGTGGGTGCAGATTGTGGGTGCAGATTCAGAGTGCAGATTGTGGGTGCAGATTGTGGGTGCGGGGTCCGGTTCCGAGGATTTTTGAAGGTTAAAAAGCGGGTTGTGAGCGCTGAGGGCGATGTGCCAGGCAGGGTGCAGATTCAGAGTGCAGATTCAGAGTGCAGATTCAGAGTGCAGATTGTGGGTGCAGATTGTGGGTGCAGATTGTGGGTGCAGATTCAGAGTGCAGATTGTGGGTGCAGATTGTGGGTGCAGATTGTGGGTGCAGATTCAGAGTGCAGATTGTGGGTGCAGATTGTGGGTGCAGATTGTGGGTGCAGATTCAGGGTGCAGATTCAGGGTGCAGATTCAGAGTGCAGATTGTGGGTGCAGATTGTGGGTGCAGATTGTGGGTGCAGATTCAGAGTGCAGATTGTGGGTGCAGATTGTGGGTGCAGATTCAGGGTGCAGATTCAGAGTGCAGATTCAGAGTGCAGATTGTGGGTGCAGATTGTGGGTGCAGATTGTGGGTGCAGATTCAGAGTGCAGATTCAGGGTGCAGATTGTGGGTGCAGATTGTGGGTGCAGATTGTGGGTGCAGATTGTGGGTGCAGATTCAGAGTGCAGATTGTGGGTGCAGATTGTGGGTGCAGATTGTGGGTGCAGATTGTGGGTGCAGATTGTGGGTGCAGATTCAGAGTGCAGATTGTGGGTGCAGATTGTGGGTGCAGATTCAGGGTGCAGATTCAGGGTGCAGATTCAGAGTGCAGATTCAGAGTGCAGATTGTGGGTGCAGATTGTGGGTGCAGATTGTGGGTGCAGATTGTGGGTGCAGATTGTGGGTGCAGATTCAGAGTGCAGATTCAGAGTGCAGATTCAGAGTGCAGATTGTGGGTGCAGATTGTGGGTGCAGATTGTGGGTGCAGATTGTGGGTGCAGATTGTGGGTGCAGATTCAGAGTGCAGATTCAGAGTGCAGATTCAGAGTGCAGATTCAGAGTGCAGATTCAGGGTGCAGATTGTGGGTGCAGATTGTGGGTGCAGATTGTGGGTGCAGATTGTGGGTGCAGATTGTGGGTGCAGATTGTGGATGCTGATTGTGGGTGCAGATTGTGGGTGCAGATTGTGGGTGCAGATTGTGGGTGCAGATTCAGAGTGCAGATTCAGGGTGCAGATTGTGGGTGCAGATTGTGGGTGCAGATTGTGGGTGCAGATTCAGGGTGCAGATTGTGGGTGCAGATTCAGAGTGCAGATTGTGGGTGCAGATTGTGGGTGCAGATTGTGGGTGCAGATTGTGGGTGCAGATTGTGGGTGCAGATTGTGGGTGCAGATTCAGGGTGCAGATTCAGAGTGCAGATTGTGGGTGCAGATTGTGGGTGCAGATTGTGGGTGCAGATTCAGGGTGCAGATTCAGGGTGCAGATTCAGGGTGCAGATTCAGGGTGCAGATTCAGAGTGCAGATTCAGAGTGCAGATTGTGGGTGCAGATTGTGGGTGCAGATTGTGGGTGCAGATTGTGGGTGCAGATTGTGGGTGCAGATTCAGAGTGCAGATTCAGAGTGCAGATTGTGGGTGCAGATTGTGGGTGCAGATTGTGGGTGCAGATTGTGAGTGCAGATTGTGGGTGCAGATTGTGGGTGTAGATTGTGGGTGCAGATTGTGGGTGCAGATTGTGGGTGCAGATTGTGGGTGCAGATTCAGGGTGCAGATTCAGGGTGCAGATTCAGGGTGCAGATTCAGGGTGCAGATTCAGGGTGCAGATTCAGAGTGCAGATTGTGGGTGCAGATTGTGGGTGCAGATTGTGGGGGCAGATTGTGGGTGCAGATTCAGGGTGCAGATTGTGGGTGCAGATTCAGGGTGCAGATTCAGGGTGCAGATTCAGGGTGCAGATTCAGGGTGCAGATTCAGAGTGCAGATTGTGGGTGCAGATTGTGGGTGCAGATTGTGGGTGCAGATTCAGGGTGCAGATTCAGGGTGCAGATTCAGGGTGCAGATTCAGGGTGCAGATTCAGGGTGCAGATTCAGAGTGCAGATTCAGGGTGCAGATTCAGAGTGCAGATTGTGGGTGCAGATTGTGGGTGCAGATTGTGGGTGCAGATTGTGGGTGCAGATTGTGGGTGCAGATTGTGGGTGCAGATTCAGAGTGCAGATTGTGGGTGCAGATTGTGGGTGCAGATTCAGGGTGCAGATTCAGGGTGCAGATTCAGAGTGCAGATTCAGAGTGCAGATTGTGGGTGCAGATTGTGGGTGCAGATTGTGGGTGCAGATTGTGGGTGCAGATTGTGGGTGCAGATTCAGAGTGCAGATTCAGAGTGCAGATTCAGAGTGCAGATTGTGGGTGCAGATTGTGGGTGCAGATTGTGGGTGCAGATTGTGGGTGCAGATTGTGGGTGCAGATTGTGGGTGCAGATTGTGGGTGCAGATTCAGAGTGCAGATTCAGAGTGCAGATTCAGAGTGCAGATTCAGAGTGCAGATTCAGAGTGCAGATTCAGGGTGCAGATTGTGGGTGCAGATTGTGGGTGCAGATTGTGGGTGCAGATTGTGGGTGCAGATTGTGGGTGCAGATTGTGGGTGCAGATTCAGAGTGCAGATTCAGGGTGCAGATTGTGGGTGCAGATTGTGGGTGCAGATTGTGGGTGCAGATTGTGGGTGCAGATTCAGAGTGCAGATTGTGGGTGCAGATTGTGGGTGCAGATTGTGGGTGCAGATTGTGGGTGCAGATTGTGGGTGCAGATTGTGGGTGCAGATTGTGGGTGCAGATTCAGGGTGCAGATTCAGGGTGCAGATTCAGGGTGCAGATTCAGGGTGCAGATTCAGAGTGCAGATTGTGGGTGCAGATTGTGGGTGCAGATTCAGGGTGCAGATTCAGGGTGCAGATTCAGGGTGCAGATTCAGAGTGCAGATTCAGAGTGCAGATTCAGAGTGCAGATTGTGGGTGCAGATTGTGGGTGCAGATTGTGGGTGCAGATTGTGGGTGCAGATTGTGGGTGCAGATTCAGGGTGCAGATTCAGGGTGCAGATTCAGAGTGCAGATTGTCGGTGCAGATTGTGGGTGCAGATTGTGAGTGCAGATTGTGGGTGCAGATTGTGGGTGCAGATTGTGGGTGCAGATTGTGGGTGCAGATTGTGGGTGCAGATTCAGGGTGCAGATTCAGGGTGCAGATTCAGGGTGCAGATTGTGGGTGCAGATTGTGGGTGCAGATTGTGGGTGCAGATTGTGGGTGCAGATTCAGGGTGCAGATTCAGGGTGCAGATTCAGGGTGCAGATTCAGGGTGCAGATTCAGGGTGCAGATTCAGAGTGCAGATTGTGGGTGCAGATTGTGGGTGCAGATTGTGGGTGCAGATTGTGGGTGCAGATTCAGGGTGCAGATTGTGGGTGCAGATTCAGGGTGCAGATTCAGGGTGCAGATTCAGGGTGCAGATTCAGGGTGCAGATTCAGAGTGCAGATTGTGGGTGCAGATTGTGGGTGCAGATTCAGGGTGCAGATTCAGGGTGCAGATTCAGGGTGCAGATTCAGGGTGCAGATTCAGAGTGCAGATTCAGGGTGCAGATTCAGAGTGCAGATTCAGAGTGCAGATTGTGGGTGCAGATTGTGGGTGCAGATTGTGGGTGCAGATTGTGGGTGCAGATTGTGGGTGCAGATTCAGAGTGCAGATTGTGGGTGCAGATTGTGGGTGCAGATTCAGGGTGCAGATTCAGGGTGCAGATTCAGAGTGCAGATTCAGAGTGCAGATTGTGGGTGCAGATTGTGGGTGCAGATTGTGGGTGCAGATTGTGGGTGCAGATTCAGAGTGCAGATTCAGAGTGCAGATTCAGAGTGCAGATTGTGGGTGCAGATTGTGGGTGCAGATTGTGGGTGCAGATTGTGGGTGCAGATTGTGGGTGCAGATTCAGAGTGCAGATTCAGAGTGCAGATTCAGAGTGCAGATTCAGAGTGCAGATTCAGGGTGCAGATTGTGGGTGCAGATTGTGGGTGCAGATTGTGGGTGCAGATTGTGGGTGCAGATTGTGGGTGCAGATTCAGAGTGCAGATTCAGGGTGCAGATTGTGGGTGCAGATTGTGGGTGCAGATTGTGGGTGCAGATTGTGGGTGCAGATTCAGAGTGCAGATTGTGGGTGCAGATTGTGGGTGCAGATTGTGGGTGCAGATTGTGAGTGCAGATTGTGGGTGCAGATTGTGGGTGCAGATTGTGGGTGCAGATTGTGGGTGCAGATTCAGGGTGCAGATTCAGGGTGCAGATTCAGGGTGCAGATTCAGGGTGCAGATTCAGGGTGCAGATTCAGGGTGCAGATTCAGAGTGCAGATTGTGGGTGCAGATTGTGGGTGCAGATTCAGGGTGCAGATTCAGGGTGCAGATTCAGGGTGCAGATTCAGAGTGCAGATTCAGAGTGCAGATTCAGAGTGCAGATTGTGGGTGCAGATTGTGGGTGCAGATTGTGGGTGCAGATTGTGGGTGCAGATTGTGGGTGCAGATTGTGGGTGCAGATTCAGGGTGCAGATTCAGGGTGCAGATTCAGAGTGCAGATTGTCGGTGCAGATTGTGGGTGCAGATTGTGAGTGCAGATTGTGGGTGCAGATTGTGGGTGCAGATTGTGGGTGCAGATTGTGGGTGCAGATTGTGGGTGCAGATTCAGGGTGCAGATTCAGGGTGCAGATTCAGGGTGCAGATTGTGGGTGCAGATTGTGGGTGCAGATTGTGGGTGCAGATTGTGGGTGCAGATTCAGGGTGCAGATTCAGGGTGCAGATTCAGGGTGCAGATTCAGGGTGCAGATTCAGGGTGCAGATTCAGAGTGCAGATTGTGGGTGCAGATTGTGGGTGCAGATTGTGGGTGCAGATTGTGGGTGCAGATTCAGGGTGCAGATTCAGGGTGCAGATTCAGGGTGCAGATTCAGGGTGCAGATTCAGGGTGCAGATTCAGAGTGCAGATTCAGGGTGCAGATTCAGAGTGCAGATTGTGGGTGCAGATTGTGGGTGCAGATTGTGGGTGCAGATTGTGAGTGCAGATTGTGGGTGCAGATTGTGGGTGCAGATTGTGGGTGCAGATTGTGGGTGCAGATTGTGGGTGCAGATTGTGGGTGCAGATTCAGAGTGCAGATTCAGAGTGCAGATTGTGGGTGCAGATTGTGGGTGCAGATTGTGGGTGCAGATTCAGAGTGCAGATTGTGGGTGCAGATTGTGGGTGCAGATTGTGGGTGCAGATTGTGGGTGCAGATTGTGGGTGCAGATTCAGGGTGCAGATTCAGGGTGCAGATTGTGGGTGCAGATTGTGGGTGCAGATTGTGGGTGCAGATTGTGGGTGCAGATTGTGGGTGCAGATTCAGAGTGCAGATTCAGAGTGCAGATTGTGGGTGCAGATTGTGGGTGCAGATTGTAGGTGCACATTGTGGGTGCAGATTGTGGGTGCAGATTGTGGGTGCAGATTGTGGGTGCAGATTGTGGGTGCAGATTCAGGGTGCAGATTCAGGGTGCAGATTCAGGGTGCAGATTGTGGGTGCAGATTGTGGGTGCAGATTGTGGGTGCAGATTGTGGGTGCAGATTCAGAGTGCAGATTCAGAGTGCAGATTGTGGGTGCAGATTGTGGGTGCAGATTGTGGGTGCAGATTGTGGGTGCAGATTGTGGGTGCAGATTCAGAGTGCAGATTGTGGGTGCAGATTGTGGGTGCAGATTGTGGGTGCAGATTGTGGGTGCAGATTGTGGGTGCAGATTCAGAGTGCAGATTCAGAGTGCAGATTCAGAGTGCAGATTCAGAGTGCAGATTCAGGGTGCAGATTGTGGGTGCAGATTGTGGGTGCAGATTGTGGGTGCAGATTGTGGGTGCAGATTGTGGGTGCGCATTGTGGGTGCGGATTGTGGGTGCGGATTGTGGGTGCGGATTGTGGGTGCGGATTGTGGGTGCGGATTCAGAGTGCGGATTCAGAGTGCGGATTCAGAGTGCGGATTCAGAGTGCGGATTCAGAGTGCGGATTCAGAGTGCGGATTCAGAATGGAGATTCAGAGTGCAGATTCAGAGTGCAGATTGTGGGTGCAGATTGTGGGTGCAGATTGTGGGTGCAGATTGTGGGTGCAGATTCAGAGTGCAGATTGTGGGTGCAGATTGTGGGTGCAGATTGTGGGTGCAGATTCAGGGTGCAGATTCAGAGAAAACTCAGCAGCACCACCACCACAGCATCAATCTGTGCAACCATTCAACAACAACTGGTTCAATTATGTTCTCTCAATGTTTCAAGCTTTATTACAAATGTCACAAAAAGATGTTATTTCACTTCTGTTCTTGGATTTTCATCACAATAAAATACACTGAACATAATCTTCACAAACGTTATTTACAAAAGTTTAAGCTATTGCCAATATAAATTACAATCACTTTTATTTAAGTATTAATTATTTAAAAAAATTAAAAGCCGTTGCTATTTGTAATATCAATACATCTAAGTCACGTAAATACAAAACATGTTGCATTACAAATGCTATAGTCGTCACATGTGCGAAAGATATAACTATTGGCATTGAAAATGACAAAGCTATTAATTTAGCTATTTTCAAAATCAACACATAAATAAAAAAATTGTCATTTACAAGACCAATAGCTCAAACTTTCATAATGCGAGACCTATTGCATTGCAAATGCTTGTTTATATCTGTTTTTTTCTTTGTACGCCTTCTGGTCTCTGCATCTTTTTGTACCCTTTTTATATATTTATTTTTTAAATAGTTCTGAATGTGATATTTGATTGTCTGTATCTTTTATGGTTATTTTTAGGCAGAATAAAGAATATTCCAACTACTGCTACTAGTGCACAAGACTAACATTTGTTCCTGTATACATTCCTTGCAAAACCATGGTTTTATTTGTATTATTTTGCAATGTATTTATTTTAGTATTTATATAACTCGGGCTTAGCCACTGGGGAATCGAGCACTTTAAAAGTAACAAAAGAACTGAGGAGAGTTACAGAAGTACAGGGAGGGAGAGGTATTTGAGTTCATTCTGGTAGGTAAAGTCTGAATATACGTTTAAGTCTTTCTTGAATGCAGGAAGGTTGAAATTATAGTCTTAAGTGGTCAGAAACAGAGATCCACAGTCTAGGAGCCTGGCAAGGGAAAGCCTGCTTTGCTGCTTTGTCTCTTTTTCGTTTTAGAGATTTCCAGATTTAGACAATTTCTTCCTCTTATTTCATGATTTCCCCTAATGAGTTTGAGTTAAATGTGCAGACAGGGAGGTCGGTTGGTGTGGACTTCTTTATGTGTGGTGCAAGCAATTTTGAACTTATCTTTGAGTCTTCGTTCAATCCTTAGGACTTTTTCATAAATATCAGTTAACAATGATGTGTGCATGCTCCATGTTACTACATCATATGTGTTACTCCTGAAAGTATGTATGCTTTTCTGTTCCTTTACCTGCAGGTTTTTTGGTCTTGTCTATTATTTGCTTGAATAAAGACCTCTCTCTCTTTCTCCTCCCATAGTTGTATTTTTTCTACTAGACTGACTATGGTGACATACCCTCTAGTAGTTTGCCTACATGGTATCTTTGCTTCATTGTCAGTATATTATCAGTCAATATCATCGGTGTGAAGATCCTTGGCTGACTTCCATGGGTGGTCCTACCACCTTGTGGATAATCAGTACTCCTGTACAGTCTGGTGCTTCAGGGGACACCAGTGGTGGTGACCATAAATGACAGAAATATATACTGTGGCTACATGTAGAAGTCCAAGGATTCCTTTGAATTTTAGTGCAATGTCTCTGGTCCTTAGAAAAATTCAATTACACAAATTCTCGAAGTGAAAATGGAGGGTCATTTTGGGATTTGGGTGTGCCTCGCTGCAGACACATGCTCCAGCTGTTCTGTTTATGAGCTTTCCTAAGGCTTGCAGTTACAGATGGACTGTTTACATGAGAAGCGGAGTCAGTACTGATTTCTCCATAAGGCGAGCCTCTGTCTAGAGTGGCATGGTGGGTGAAAAAAGATTGACTGGGTTGCAACCCAAGTGAACATTAGTGCTGATTTTGATTCAAGCATTCGATCCATAACCTTATTACTTGTTGCAAGTTCTCACAGATAAATCATTACAGTTCATGTCAAAGACAACCTCCTCAGGTGACTTATTCAAAAAATGTACTTCAGTCACTTCAGCTTGTTATCTTGGTAGCCTGTCAATGAAAATGGTGCATGGTTGATTGTGGGTGTTACTTATACATTATTTCAATAAGTTGTAGAACTTATTTTACGTTTTTGATGACTAGAAATACAAGGGAGGGTTTGGATTACTACTCATATTCATCATGAAGTCTTTATTTCGATATGCATATCATAAAAGACAACATACTATACAAAATGTGAACATTCCAAATTTCATAACGATAGCAGCGTAGCTCAGGAGGAGATTTGTTCGATCAGTTAGTCAATCTATTACAGAATAATTTAGCTTAAAAACTCAACAAAAACTACTATAAAAGCATAAAAAGAGAATCCAGGGTCAAAATACATTTGGCATCGCAGAATAGATTTTAGCTACAATAAATATATATATGACTATTTTATAAAAGAAAGAACAAGATCTTAGTTTAGGTTTAATTTGGTCACACGGATTACCCACATCCAGTGTAAAAATTTGGCGACAGCAATGGCTACAGGTTCTGAGCAGTTAGTTTTTAAGATTCTCAGTGCCTCAGAGCCTATGGTAATGCCCATCAGCAAACAAACAGGCTTCAACCACGTGTGCCTGGGGTACTTGTACTCTGGGCAAATAAACAAAATATGTGCTATACTTTCTGGCTGAGATGGACAGAATGGACAACATCGGTTATTATTAGCATGCCATTTATTAGGTAAACAGACATAATATCGAGTAAAAAATTATAGAATGGACATAATATCGAGTAAAAAATATAGAATGGACATAATATCAAATGGACAGAATATAGTTGTTAAAAATATCGAATAGAAGGTAAGTAATATCGATTTTTAAAATATAGAAAGTCAAAATATCAATGTAAGTAATATCGAATTTTAAAATATAGAAAGTTAAAATATTGAAGAAAGTAATATCGATTTTTAAAATATAGAAAGATAAAATATAGAAGTATATAATATAGATATTAAAATATATCAAATTTTTAATAATATCTAATGTTCTTTAAGTGTTTTTTTATGTCATTTAATGTTTGCGTAATCTAATTCTGTAGCGGGTTGTGGGTTTATAGGGGAATAGGGTGGGAAGTAATTTAATTGTAATTAATTAAAAATGTTAATTTATTTATTGGTATTTATTTTGAATTAATTGTTAATTAATTTCTAATTGGTAAATAATTAATTTGTAATTGGTAATTAATTTTTCATTGGTAATGTATTTTTTAAATGTATTAATTGATAATTATGTTCATTTAATTAATTTATTTTCCGTAGCGGGTTGTGGGTTTATAGGGGAATAGGGTGGGAAGTAATTTAATTTTAATTAATTAAAAATGTTAATTGATGGTATTTATTTTGAATTAATTGTTAAATAATTTTTAATTTGTAATTAATTATTTTTAATTGGTAATTCATTTTTAATTGGTAATGTATTTTTATTAATTGATTAATTGATAATTATGTTAATTTAATTAATTTATTTTCCGTAGCTGGTCGTGGGTTTATAGGGGAATAGGGTGGGAAGTAATTTAATTGTAATTAATTAAATATGTTAATTAATTTATTGGTATTGAGTTTGAATTGTTAATTAATTATTAAATATTTAATTTTTATTTGGTAATTTAATTTTATTAATGGATTATTTGATAATTAAGGTAATTTTAATAATTTATTTTGTGTATTGGGTTGTGGGTTTTTAGGGGAATAGGGGGGAGTACTTTAATTGTTATTAAGTAAATCCTTGTTATTTGTTAATTTGTATTTATTTTTAATGTATTAATTAATTGGTAATTAATTTGTATTAATAGGTAATTAATTTTATTTATTAATATTAATTTGTATTTTTAATTGATTAATTATTATATAACATTTAATTGTTAATTTATTTTAATTAATATTTTCTTGGTATTGATATTTAATTTATTTTTATTAATATATTAAATCTTTACTTTCCTTACTGTTGCACTCTCTGGAGTGGGAATAGTAATTTTTACCCCTACGCTATCCAACGCTTTCTCTACTGTTGCACTTTCTGGAGTGGGAATAGTAATTTTTACCCTGCCGCTATCCAACGCTTTCCCTACTGTTGCACTCTCTGGAGTGGGAATAGTAATTTTTACCTCTACGCTATCCAACGCTTTCCCTACTGTTGCACTCTCTGGAGTGGGAATAGTAATTTTTACCCCTACGCTATCCAACGCTTTCCCTACTGTTGCACTCTCTGGAGTGGGAAAAGTAATATTTACCTCTACGCTATCCAACGCTTTCCCTACTGTTGCACTCTCTGGAGTGGGAATAGTAATTTTTACCCCTACGCTATCCAACGCTTTCCCTACTGTTGCACTCTTTGAAGTGGGAATAGTAATTTGTACCCCTACGCTATCCAACGCTTTCTCTACTGTTGCACTTTCTGGAGTGGGAATAGTACATTTTACCCTGCCCCTATCCAACGCTTTCCCTACTGTTGCACTCTCTGGAGTGGGAATAGTAATTTTTACCTCTACGCTATCCAACGCTTTCCCTACTGTTGCAATCTCTGGAGTGGGAATAGTATTTTTTACCCCTACGCTATCCAACGCTTTCCCTACTGTTGCACTCTCTGGAGTGGGAATAGTAACTTTTACCGCTACGCTATCCAACGCTTTCCCTACTGTTGCACTCTCTGGAGTAGGAATAGTAATTTTTACCCTCCCGCTATCCAACGCTTTCCCTACTGTTGCACTCTCTGGAGTGGGAATAGTACATTTTACCCCTACTTTATCCAACGCTTTCCCTACTGTTGCACTCTCTGGAGTTGGAATAGTAATTTTTACCCCTACGCTATCCAACGCTTTCCCTACTGTTGCACTCTCTGGAGTGGGAATAGTAATTTTTACCCCTACGCTATCCAACACTTTCCCTACTGTTGTACTCTCTGGAGTGGGAATAGTAATTTTTACTCCTACGCTATCCAACGCTTTCCCTACTGTTGCACTCTCTGGAGTTGGAATAGTAATTTTTACCCTCCTGCTATCCAACGCTTTCCCTACTGTTGCACTCTCTGGAGTTGGAATAGTAATTTTTACCCCTACGCTCTCCAACGCTTTCCCTACTGTTGCACTCTCTGGAGTGGGAATAGTAATTGTTACCCCTACGCTATCCAATGCTTTCCCTACTGTTGCACTCACTTGAGTGGTAATAGTACATTTTACCCTTTCCGCTATCCTACGGTAAAAATATTGTAAATTTGTTATTAATATTACGTTTATATATATATATATATATATATATATATATATATATATATATATATATATATATATATATATTAACAAATCAATATGTATGTTTTTTTACTTACATTAATTATTTATTAATTTTAAGGTTAATTAAGTATTTTAAGTATGTTTAAGTTAATTATATTTAATATTTTATTAATTTTTAATTAATTTAATGCATTTAAAAAAATTCGACATTTTGACTAACTATATTTTTTACATCGATATTTTTGATTCGATATTTTTGTACTTACCTGTTTGGAGATAGGAGGTCGATATTTTGGTATTCTATATTTTTACCTCAATATTTTTGTAATTCGATATTTTTGACGTCGATATTGTTTCAGTGATCCCATTTAGCAATAAAGGAATTTACAGGGAGCGTTCCCACCCTAAATTGGTGGTACCGTTTCCTGTCTCCGGGAAGCATGATAAAATCCCAGTATCCCTCATAGGCAGCTTCGTGTTTGAGCTCCAAGAAGTCTCTTGAGAGCGAAGGACTGGTTCAATTCCTAAACCTTCTCGAAGAGACCATTGTCCAATATAACTCTCTAAAAACCTTTCTAGGCGGAAAGGAATTAGCAGTAGGATTCTCCCACAGGGAACTCAAGCCCATGGCAGTGTAGACCGCCCTTGCCTCACTCATCCAAAGAATTCTGCGGGCGCTATCAGCATCTCTAACTTCGAGGAATGCCCGAGCATACTCATATTCAGTATTACAAAGTACACAAGGGTTTTAGCACAGTGAAGGCCGTGGAAAATTTACATTATTATTCAGTACAACAATCACAGATAGTATATAAATAAACCAATTCAGATGTTGTAGTTACCCTGCAATATTATTCTCATCATTAGGTAAGTACAGCGCAATCTACTGCACAGCAGTGCCCTTTCTTGGGCAATTGGCACCCTGTAATCATTTCTCATCATTAAAACAGCAGCAAGCAGAGAACAACTGTAACATGTTGCCACTATTATCATTCTTTGTGCAGACTGCTCTCAAAACAGCACCAAGTACAATATCCCTGTGTATCCCAAAAGCAGTGCATATATAACATCACAGAACAGAACACAGCCATCACACATCTAATAAGGTAGCATTCTTTTTCACCACCAGAAGGATTTCAAATTTACAGAGGTGGAACAGCAAAGACAATGATCAGTCTTCACAAGTGTAATAGAGCCGGGTTTCTCAAACACAGTGGAAGCACTGCAATCCAGGAGAAAAGCCCCAAGTACAGATTAAATAAAATAAACAAACACCAAGCCAATGTTCCCAGAGGATTCTTTATATATTTTGTCTGTTAGTTACTGTCCAAAACCACCAGTAAACTTATCAATTAATAGAAATGAAAGGGAGACCCTAGAACGTTTATCTGGTGGAAAGCGTATTTTATTTAGTCTTAGCATTCCTCTTATCCATAGGGTATTAGAGCAAATAAGTGGGGACTGTTGCTATACAGAAGAACAACATAGTGATAAAACTGTGCAGTGAGAAGTGTATAAAAAGATGTGGTGAAGTAAATACAGCATACTACAAAAAATATCCTGATTTGTGTTCAATAGTGACACTTATCACAGCACAGTTTTCTAGGTGTGCCAAGTAATCTGTTGAACATGAAGGAGCATTAACATATTGACCCAAAAGGTCCCAGTGTGGTGGGGTAATCTACAGGACAGCTAGGTGATATACCTCTCGCTATAACCATACAAGAGGGACTAAATATTAAGTTCAAAGCCAGAAGAAAAGCTAAACAAAATCCTACTAGGTTCTCTGTGAGGTATTAATAGACTCTCAGGAGGGGTGAAATAATGCCATTAGGCAGAATCATTAAAGCAGTCTGATTTATTTAAAAAGAAACGTGGCTACTATTTTTTTTCGTATAATTAGTTTTGACCTGGACCACTCCCCACCCCCAGCGAACCCTTCCCTTTTGTGTGAGAATGTCCACCCTGGCTTGGGAATCAATAAATATAGATGATTCACAACTAGAATTGAAATTGCAATCCATTGAGACATAGGGTACAGATTCTGTATTTGGAAGTACCATCCAAAACATGCCCCTTTCAAATACCCAATCGGCAACCATTTCTAAACCCACCTGATGATTTCTAAAAATTAAAAAAAAACATAATAAGAATATTACAGCTGGCCCTTACCCTTCAAAAGCAACTTCTAAATGTCCAATTAACAGCACATCAATCTCACTATCATAGATCTTTGTTCGATATAAAAAAAAGACCTTTCATTGTACAGTCCAAGTTTGGCCTATTCTGCTGCACTGGAAGTACTTTTGAAGCCAGGTTGGATGATATTCAAGCTTTGGCACCATGTGAGATGTTTATACTAGGCTGCAATATATACAGGAGGTGGTAGTTTGTAAATAATCCTGTACAGGAATTGACAAAGCCTGGGAAGGGAAATGATCAAACGGTACAGATGTTTATATACCTCTACCCTACAGGCAATAATTATTTTGCTGACAGGAAAAAGAAGAACGGAGAATCCGGGTGCCTGAGCATACCATTGTCACTTTGCACAAAAAGAGGGTTTTCACACAGAACTCTTTCACTAAGTGGATATTGAAGTCCAGCAGAATGTACACTACAAATCAGCATGTCTGATTCAATAGGAAATAGGATGTATTTCCGCTGCAAGAGTTTAATCTGTCAAAATCTAAGAACCAGTGCACACTGTAAACTTCATTTAAGATTAGTTTTTAAATCTGCTTTGCTGCCATTATTTTTGGACAATGGCACTATAAGAATGAGTGTGTTTAGCGTTTGCAACAGTAACAGCTCTAAATGTTTCTTTCAGAATAGCTTTGCATAATAATTTCCCTACCATACTGAAGAACATGCTTGAGAGTTACAGCCTGGGAATGATGTGGCCTCAGAATCTCCCATATCTTGTCTAGTGAGTAAATAAACAGTACCAATATCTTGAACTATGCCAAAAGCAAAAGGAAAGTTGAATCATGCGTTAAAAACCAACTGACCACGTCTACTGAAGTCGGAAGTATTTGGATCCAGATGAATGAAAGATATTATTTAAAAAATACACTGAACTGGCCCTCACTAAATGTATTTTATTTGTGATTTTTTTTAAAAATAATGTATTTCTTGAAAATAGAGTGAAAAAGAATGATAGGCATTTTATTGAGTAAGGCCCTCATTACCAATTTGGTGGATTTTGGTGCTGAGATACTGGAGAGACCGAATTCCTGACCGCAATTCACTGATTAAAACATTTTGGGGCAGATTTACAAGGACTGGCACATCCCTGCATATCAGCAGCGATGCGCCAGCAAAGATGCGACATGCAGTTCTACCCTTGCGCCCCCACAGATGCGTCGCATTTACAATGCAGTGCACCGTGGCGCAGTGATAGACAGATGCGTGTTGCATCTGATGGCGTAAGGACGGTGCATTGCTGGAGTAGTGTCCCAGAGCAGGCGCAGGGTTTTGACGCAGCGGCGTCGGGAAAGTGACTCAGTGAAATCTTGTAGATTTCACTGCGTCACTTTTCCAAGGCTTTTTCCGACGGAACGCCCACTCTGCATACATTAAACCTGACGCAGGTTTAATGTGGCGCATGGCTTTACAACGTGACACATCTCCCTAGATGCGTGTAAATACGGCGCAACATGGCGCATGGTTTACGCCACCGCTGCCTCACAGAAGTGACGCAACGCCGGAGTAAATGTTTCGCAAGGGGCTTATAAATCTGATCCTTTCTCACTGAATGAGACATAGCAGCACATACTTGAACATACTGGTTCCTTTACCATGCATTTCCCCCAAGTTCTGGGGAGACAACAACTGACATTTTCAGCCTTCTCTGGAAAGGTTGAAAGTGTGGGTGGGAGAGATGGTGGCGATGGTGGATGAGTTCAGGGATCAAGGAAGGTTTGTGCTTATCAATGCTACTGCAGGTATTGAGCGGGAGAGGGGCTGTGGTGCTGCCTGTAGCTCCACCACTGCTCCACTTGATGCATGCTTGACAACTCTGGATGTTGTATTCCACTGAGGTACACTTCTAACCGCATGTTGCTGGTAGATGGGAATTTCTTCTGAGCATAAAAAGAGAGCAAGATGGCGTAGCCCATATATGCAAGTGTAAACAAGGAGTTAAGATTGCTGATGTGCCTATGTGGCTGGATTGTTGGTAAGAGGACAAATTGCTGCAATGCTTTTTGAATGGATTTGGCCAGATTTTGGTACTGTCTTTCTTTCTCTTTTTTTGAGTAGCACAGGGGAAAGATTTCAAAGGGGACGAATGTAGCAGTGCAAGTAATGTAGTTTTATAGGAGTTATGTTTAGATTACTTTTTGAGGTTTTTCGGGGGATTTTTGATTTTGATTTTGAGTGGGGGTAAAATTAGAAAGTTATATGATTGACAAACGACGGAATCAGAATTGTCACGTATCTTTAATCACTTATAGCCTGAAGGGAACTAATTGGAATTCATAGTATCAATTTCACTTAGATCAGAACATCATAAAGAAATGGATGACAATCGATAACATGTTATTATTTCCTTTTAGACATAGGAATAGGGCAATCCTTGATCTGTACTTACGAAGGTCTTTTGCTACACGATGGATATAACCAACAGAAAATAATATCAGTTAAGATAGAAAATCATGTTGATATTTAATCTAAGGGTCAAGCTTCTCTTGAAAACGTTGGGCCTGATTTAGATCTCGGCTGATGGGTTACTCTGTCACAATAGTGACGCATATCCCGTCCGCAAAAATATAAATCCCATAGGAAATAATGGGATTTATATTTTGGTAGATGGGTAATACGTCACTTTTATGATAGAGTAACCTGCCCTCCAAGGTCTAAATCAGGCCCTTTGTGTCCTAATATATATATTTTGTCATTGTTACTCATTACTCACATGATAAAAACCCATACAGACTTATAAGATTATGAAAACAACTCCCTCTTATGAAGAAAATCCCAATCACATTACTTGCTTTTGTTTATTGGGATGCGCATAAAGAAGGAGAAGTATTGCAGTGTGAGATGTTTAAATTAACTCTAAATGTGACCAGAGTTCTTCCATTGTATTCAGACCTATAGGTGTCATGGTATTTAGCTCTATAATATACCTTGATTTCATTCTGCGTAAGCCTCTTACTCTGTCCCCACCCTTTCATGTTTGGGGGCCTGGTCTATGCAGAAGAATTTAATGAGGTCACGGTTACTATTCTGACAGCTTTCAAAATGGCGCAGTACAGGATACGTAGGATCCATTTTGTTTACAGCGCGCATGTGCTCAAGAATCCTCTTTTTAGTTGGGTGGTTCGTACTACCCACATATTTTTGGGGGGCAGCATTTGGGCAGGGGCATTCCAAGACGTAAATCGAGTTACAGTTGAGTAACTTGTTGATCTTTCTCATTTTTTGTTGGCCTTTATCTACAATGCTATAGTTGTTAGTTTTCTGGCTATATTTGCACGCTTTGCACTTCATACAAGGAAAGAACCCTGTTATGGATTCTTTTCGTCGTGCAGATGCAACATAATGGCTCGATACCAGAAAGTCATTCATGGACTTACATCGTCTGTGTGTAATGAGTGGTTGTTGTGGAATAACTGTTTTGAGAACCGGATCAGATTTCAGGATATGGCAGTTTTTCTTGAAAATACGCATGAGTTCCGGAGTCTTGGAACTGTAGCGAGTAATCATTCTGGTGGGCTGTACAGTATTCTGTGTGATTGTATTTTGAGATTTTGAGACTAAGAGCTCGGACCTATTCGGAGTATCTGCTCTTTTAGTTGCCGATTGTAGGACCTGTTGTGAGTAACCTCTCGCTTCAAATCTCACCAGAGCATCCTTCCTGGCGGCATTGTATTCCTCTGGAGAGGTGCAATTCTGTTTCAGCCGCAGAAGTTCCCCGTAGGGGATGTTGTTAGTCATACTTCTGGAGTGGAAGCTATGAGCATGTAAAACGGAATTGCCTGCCGTGGGTTTACGGTTCAAACGGGTCATGATTTTATCACCAGTTGCGTAACCCTCAAGGTCTAAGTAACAGGCACTGTTATCACTAATATGTCCAGTGAATTTTAAGTTGAAATCATGCTCATTTAGGAACGCCATATTACTCAGCCGAGGTGCGGCTCCCACGCCATACGATGAACAAATCATCAATATAGCGTGCCCATAGCACTACATTATCAAACCAGTGTTGTGGTGTGCCCCTCCAGGCCTCGTGCTTCTCCCACAAGCCCACGAAAATATTTGCATAGCTGGGGGTGAAGCACGTGCCCATCTCTGTCCCACGTTGCTTGTACAGCTGATTATTGAAAATAAAGATGTTATTTTCAAAACAGAATTTCACCATTTCTAATAACATGATGTTATGTTGTTGGAATCTCAAAGGGCGTTTATCTAGGAACCATTTGACTGCTGTTATACCTTGCTGATGGTTTATGCAGGTATATAGACTCGTAATGTCTAAGGTAACAAGGAGCATTTCATCTTCTCATACAATCCCATCTATCCATCTAAGGAAATCCTGTGTATCCTGAATGTATGAACTCAAGCTCCTGACCCATGGTGCTAAAAAATGGTCAATGTAGATAGAGTGCCTTGGCACATACTGGAGGTACCTGGTAGGCTAGTTGGCCCCCAAGGACCCTCAGGATTGAAGAGGAATTAATTCCCCAACTTAAAACAAGCCACAGGGCGTGTTTGCACACATGTCACCTCAGGCCCCGCCCCCTTCCCTCACCATTGTGCAGAGTTGTAAGTTGGGGAATTAATTCCCCTTCAATACTGAGGGTCCTTGAGGGCCAACTAGCCCACCAGCTGCTTCCAGTAAGTGCCACTGCGCTGCATTGCAGAGAGGTGGTCCAGGCCGTGTCTCTTTTTACACCTCTCTGCAACGCAGCTCTGTGGCACTTACTGGAGGTACATAGAGGGCTAGTTGGACCCTAGGGACCCTCAGGATTCAAGAAGAGTTAATCTCCCAACTTAAAACGGCCACAGGGCGTGTTTACTCAGTGGTGAAGGGAGGGGACGGGGCCTGAGGTGACGTGTGCAAACACACCCTGTGGCATGTTTTAAGTTGGGAAATAATTCCCCTTCAATCCTGAGAGCCCCTGGGGGTCAACTAGCCCACCAGATGCTTCCAGTAAGCGCCACTGTGCTGCGTTGCAGAGAGGTGGTCCAGGCCGTGCCCCTTTTTACACCTCTCTGCAATGCAGCTCAGTGGCGCTTACTGGAGATACCTGGTGGGCTAGTTGGACCCATGGGACACTCAGGATTCAAGGGGACTTTAGCCCCCAAATTAAAATGGCCACAGGGCGTGTTTGCACACATGTCACCTCAGGCACCCCCCTCTTGTCACCAGTTTGCAAATGCGCCCCGTGGCACGTTTTAAAAGGTGGTTTTAATCCCCCTGCCCTATTATGTACTAGGGTCTTACAGAAGAGATCATGGTAATCACAGGGGTACCCCAACGCATAGTGTTCCCTAGTGTATGTAGGTGTTTTCACTGTATTCTAAGTGTCTTTTAGCATAGCACTTGCTCTAGGTCTGGTTAGTTAGATTCAGTTACCATCAGTACCCGTCAGAAAAAGTTGTGGTTACAGGAGGACTTTCTGCTCCTCTGTTGGTTCTTTCTGTACATCTCTTCTTCTTCCTGCACTTTTCTTCATCTTTGTGGACTTCTGTTGCTTTTTTCTGCATTTCTTTTTTTTCCTTCTGTGAATTTTTTCTTCTTTCTTCACACATCCTACCTCTGTGGGCATAGTTAGAAACTAGCATTTAAAAAACCTTTGAAATTCACTGAATAAACCATAGGTTTCAGGCACGTTATAGTTAGAAATTAGCATTTAAAAAACCTTTGAAATTCACTGAAAAAACCATAGGTTTCAGGCATGTTATAGTTAGAAATTAGCATTTAAAAAACCTTAGAAATTCACTGAAAAAACCATAGGTTTCAGGGGCGTTATAGTTAGTTGGATATTTCACTCGTACAAAACCAGTGAAATTCCCTTGTTATAATTAGTTCAGCTAACTATAACTCACGAGTCCGCAATGCACTGTTGATGACGTCACGTATTACATCACTCACGACATGGTCAGTGACATCACTCATGACATCACTGATGCCATCTCAATTGATATCACTGATGAAATCACTGATGACATCATCCTTATGATAGAGTTGCAGACCTCCTCTCACCCTAATATAACCTTTGATACATTCACTCTAAAATACAAAATACAACAACATACCCATTCACTAATTCAAGATCTACACACACATCCACTCATTCACCAACAATTCTATACAGTCACTCATACATGTACTCACTCATCATATGTACTCATACACCTATACATCCTGTTACACACCACTACTCATCCATAGAGTTACTCACACACATAGTCACACATGCAAACAAAGTATCAAACATCCATTTACTTGCATATACATTTATACACACACCACCACACTTACTTCTACAGAAACTTACACCTACTTACTCTCTTAAGCAATCACTTATCGAAGCACATACTAATTTATACAGGAACTCTTCCAATCTCTCACTCTAACATATACTCACTTATAGACTCCAATACTCACATATACTAGTTTAAAACATATGTAGTTACTCGTAAAGACACTATTGAGACAGTAATTCACTCACTAACCCACCCATACACATACTCATCCACCCATACAGTTCTGCACACATGCTGTCTTCAATACATACAAACGGTGAGTCACTCATTCATGCATCTATGCACTACCTAATACCCCCCACCGAAGCATACAGACACTCAGACACTCATACTGATACTCAAAAAACCAACTAATAACCTATATAGACACTCATGTAGCTACTCACCAACCCATGCAGCCACTTATACACAAAGTGAGAGACTGATACAGATATTTACATATTTAAACATTACTCAGTAACCCATGTAGTCACTAAGATACACTTAATCAGTCAGTTATACAATTAATTTTACACAAAATAAATCATCCATTTAAACACTTATATACCCATTTATTCTTCCATCGACCTTGAGATATACATATATAAAAACATATTTAATTTTCAGAAAAACACACATTCACTGGATGATGTAATCAGTGATGCAATGTGAGATGTCATCAGTGATGTCATGAGGGATGTCATATGCGACATCATCAGCAGTGCATTGCGTGCGCTCAAGTTATAGTTAACTGAACTAACTTAAACACTGGTTTTGTACGAGTGAACTGTCCAACTAACTATAATGCCCCTGAAACCTATTGTTATTTCAGTGAATATACATATATTTATATATATATATATATATCTATATATGAACTCCACTATTGCTGGTAGAAGGGGTCAGCTGTCACGGGCGGTCCTGCATGAAGCTACCAGCCAGCCACATTAAATTCTTCAGAAAAACTCCACCAATTATGGAAAGATGCAGGACACTCGTAGTTCAGTGGTATAAGATTTATTCCGCAGATGAAAAAGTAACGACGCGTTTCGCCAATACGGCTTGATCACGCTCGTCTGCAAGTAAACACAGCCATTTTTTTATACATCCAACACCCTAGTGCATAGTTACCAACTTGGAAAATAAGCAGCCATTTTGGAATGGTAAAATGTTGATGGAAAACATATGCTAACCCGTCCGGGTCGCAATTCCTGAAATTGATATATTTCAAAAACATGTAACTTGAATTATGTACATATTAAATACAAAAATATATTAGTTGCTGTCAAAAGAGTTACGTATTATCAAATCACATAATTTGAACTCCCACAATGTTATCGACATATCAGAATCTAGTAAATGCATAATTATATCATCATTACACATGTACTCCCAGATATATTCCTCGGGAGAAAATAAATTACCAGCGTCAGTGATAGTATTTCATTCGCTGCTCAATAATCTTCCGCGCCATTGGTTAAACGTTGTCCTAGCTACATGCTGTCAACAGTCGTAATGATCGACTATGTGAAAAAAATGCATATAACTCTGCCCCAGTGGGCTGTAAACCTCCCAAGTGTTCAAAGTCACGTGAAATCATATAAACCCCAGTGGGTAATGCATTTGAAAGATAATATTGCATTAATAGATTCTTCCAATAGAGTCCAATATCTTCTGCTAGCCCAAGTTGTGTGAAATCTAAAAACAATACAAAGATTGTGTTAAAATCAAGAAGACTACGGATACATTATTACAATAGATTAACTCCAATCTGAATGTGCACATATATTCATTCATATAAATGTACGGCCAGTTCTTCACTCATATTAAATCCTTTCGGAGTAAGACACTCGAAATCCACAATATATTTTGATTCTAGTTTCCTAAGTGACAACTCGCGATTGCCTCCTCGGATCCCCAAATCCACGTTGTCAATAACCACTAACTGCACCAATTTATCATCCTGCATGTGTTCTGAGAAGAAATGTCGCGCTATAGGGTATTGTCTGTTGTTGTTGCGTATTGCGCGAAGGTGCTCCAGTACTCTCTTTTTGGCCTCATGTTTGGTACTTCCCACATACCATTTATTGCATGGGCAGATGAGCACATATACACTATAGGGTGTGTTGCATGTTAGATGTTTGCGTATTGTGAAGGTCTTACTAGTAGTGGGCACAAGAAGAGTCTGGCAATCATGACTAAATTTACATGCTTTACAGCGTCTGCAGCATTTAAAGCCAACATCCTGATTAGTTGTACTTGTTGATGTAACATAATTTCTACTTAGTTCATCTCTCAATGATCTCCCTTTCCGGAAGGTTATTTGTGGGTTGTCACTCAGATATTTCTTGAGATGTATGTCAGTATGCAACACATGCCAATGTTTCTCAAATATTCTACGCACCTCACGTGCTTGACCTGAAAAAGTAGTGATAAATCTTACTTGGTTTACATCATCCGATGTAGCTCTCGGAATTAATAATTCGTCTCTGGTTTTCAATGCTACTCTTTCCTTGGCAGTGTTGATCATATTAGGACTATATCCCCTATTCTGGAATCTCAGACACATTTTCTTCTCTTCATCACGAAATGCACTCTCGGTACTGCAATTCCGTTTGGCGCGGAGTAGCTCGCCATACGGAATGCTGTAAACCAAGCTACGGGGATGGCAACTGTTCGCATTTAAGATGCTGTTACCAGCAGTTTTTTTGCGAAACAGCTTGGTGACCAGCTGTTTGTTCTCAACCTCAACAAGAACATCGAGAAACTCAAGCTTTACATCACTGATATGTTCAGTAAATGCAAGATTCAAATTGTTGACATTTAGTTTCTGTATAAAAAATACTTATTACCCAAACTACACAAAGACCCCCTAGTTCCACCAGGCCGTCCAATTGTATCTTCAATTGGGTCACTATTGGAACATACATCAAAATACATCGACCACTACCTCAGACCGTATGTGGTCGCTCTCCCATCGTACATCAAAGATACTACCCACTTTTTGACTGCCATAAATGGAATTCATTGGGAAGATCACTTTATTCTTGTCACACTAGATGTGACAAGCCTTTATACGAGTATTTTTCATGAGCAGGGACTGAAAGCCATTGAACATTTTCTAAGGACACGTTCTGTCTCGTACTTACAACACTCGAAAATGATCATATCTATGATTGACTTTTGTCTTAGAAACAATTTTTTTTTCTTTGATAACATCTTGTACCGTCAGTCACAGGGCACAGCCATGGGAACCTGCTTCGCCCCCAGCTATGCGAATTTATTCATGGGCTGGTGGGAGGAGCAGGTTGTCAGTGAGATGGCAGACTTTGACAACGTGGCCCTGTGGCTGCGGTACATAGATGACATTTTCTTTATTTGGAACGGTGATGAGACATCTGTGAAGCTTTTTATACAGAAACTAAATGTCAACAATTTGAATCTTGCATTTACTGAACATATCAGTGATGTAAAGCTTGAGTTTCTCGATGTTCTTGTTGAGGTTGAGAACAAACAGCTGGTCACCAAGCTGTTTCGCAAAAAAACTGCTGGTAACAGCATCTTAAATGCGAACAGTTGCCATCCCCGTAGCTTGGTTTACAGCATTCCGTATGGCGAGCTACTCCGCGCCAAACGGAATTGCAGTACCGAGAGTGCATTTCGTGATGAAGAGAAGAAAATGTGTCTGAGATTCCAGAATAGGGGATATAGTCCTAATATGATCAACACTGCCAAGGAAAGAGTAGCATTGAAAACCAGAGACGAATTATTAATTCCGAGAGCTACATCGGATGATGTAAACCAAGTAAGATTTATCACTACTTTTTCAGGTCAAGCACGTGAGGTGCGTAGAATATTTGAGAAACATTGGCATGTGTTGCATACTGACATACATCTCAAGAAATATCTGAGTGACAACCCACAAATAACCTTCCGGAAAGGGAGATCATTGAGAGATGAACTAAGTAGAAATTATGTTACATCAACAAGTACAACTAATCAGGATGTTGGCTTTAAATGCTGCAGACGCTGTAAAGCATGTAAATTTAGTCATGATTGCCAGACTCTTCTTGTGCCCACTACTAGTAAGACCTTCACAATACGCAAACATCTAACATGCAACACACCCTATAGTGTATATGTGCTCATCTGCCCATGCAATAAATGGTATGTGGGAAGTACCAAACATGAGGCCAAAAAGAGAGTACTGGAGCACCTTCGCGCAATACGCAACAACAACAGACAATACCCTATAGCGCGACATTTCTTCTCAGAACACATGCAGGATGATAAATTGGTGCAGTTAGTGGTTATTGACAACGTGGATTTGGGGATCCGAGGAGGCAATCGCGAGTTGTCACTTAGGAAACTAGAATCAAAATATATTGTGGATTTCGAGTGTCTTACTCCGAAAGGATTTAATATGAGTGAAGAACTGGCCGTACATTTATATGAATGAATATATGTGCACATTCAGATTGGAGTTAATCTATTGTAATAATGTATCCGTAGTCTTCTTGATTTTAACACAATCTTTGTATTGTTTTTAGATTTCACACAACTTGGGCTAGCAGAAGATATTGGACTCTATTGGAAGAATCTATTAATGCAATATTATCTTTCAAATGCATTACCCACTGGGGTTTATATGATTTCACGTGACTTTGAACACTTGGGAGGTTTACAGCCCACTGGGGCAGAGTTATATGCATTTTTTTTCACATAGTCGATCATTACGACTGTTGACAGCATGTAGCTAGGACAACGTTTAACCAATGGCGCGGAAGATTATTGAGCAGCGAATGAAATACTATCACTGACGCTGGTAATTTATTTTCTCCCGAGGAATATATCTGGGAGTACATGTGTAATGATGATATAATTATGCATTTACTAGATTCTGATATGTCGATAACATTGTGGGAGTTCAAATTATGTGATTTGATAATACGTAACTCTTTTGACAGCAACTAATATATTTTTGTATTTAATATGTACATAATTCAAGTTACATGTTTTTGAAATATATCAATTTCAGGAATTGCGACCCGGACGGGTTAGCATATGTTTTCCATCAACATTTTACCATTCCAAAATGGCTGCTTATTTTCCAAGTTGGTAACTATGCACTAGGGTGTTGGATGTATAAAAAAATGGCTGTGTTTACTTGCAGACGAGCGTGATCAAGCCGTATTGGCGAAACGCGTCGTTACTTTTTCATCTGCGGAATAAATCTTATACCACTGAACTACGAGTGTCCTGCATCTTTCCATAATTGGTGGAGTTTTTCTGAAGAATATATCTATATATATATATATAACTTTTCACATCCTCCGAAGACGTCGGGACACTTCTGCAGCGGTGCATGATATGTTCCACTTCCTATTACCCGTGAGCAAGGAGTTTTTGCCGCTGAAACGCCTAGGGTATTTTTTTGGGCATTCATGCTGATTAAATAAATCAATTTTCAACTGGATCTGTGACTGGTGTTATTCATTTGGAAGGAGTGCACTCGCGCATGTTTGCGCTTGGTGAGCGAGTATATATATATATATATTACTTATTTATTTTTGTCCAAGAGAGGTTTTGTTTCAGAGACAATGTGAGATATAATGAAGGTTAATTTGATAGCCCACAATGGGGATGCATTAGATTAGTTGTCTTTTTTTTGGGGCACATTAAATTGACACACTTAATATCTATGATTTTGTGGAAATTATGAGAATGATATGCGATTATCAGGGGCGCATAAAGGTGAATCATTATTTGGGGTCATTATCTTCATTTACAGGTCATGATTTTTGTAATAGGTATTACTGATATGGAATCAAATGTTAATTCTACTTGTGTCGGACTTTGGATACGTTTCTGTTCTTTTCACTCTGATCTTGACTGTTCAATGACAACACATGATCATCACATCAATTGTCCAGGCTGAGTTAGAGACACCTCTTTGCCACAACAAGCAATGATCACACAAAACCTTCATAAAGTCCCTTCAAACACAGCAATCTCCAGCCATATCTAACAGGAAACTGCAGTGAAGAGGGATGATTACACTGCGTTCATTCTCTGCATGCCAGCCCTCTGACTAGTAGTATTTCACCTCTCAGCACTCTGCTGGCAGACACAATACTTACATAAACAACCCTTTTTCAGCATCACTCTCTTTGAAAAATGAGGTAGGTTGTACTTTCAGAATAGGATCTCTGTTGTTTCTTCTGAAAATACTAGTGTGCCATTCGTGGAACCCTTCTGTATTCTCCTGTTTCAAAATGAAACACAAATCCTCACTTGCAGGAATTCTGCTGGGTTGAGCATACCGGTTATATACTGCTGAGCTTCATCTGCTGCGCTAAGGGCATTGACTAAAGATGTGTTCTGTGTTAATCATGGTATAAGCTCCATGGCAGAGTACAAGGAAGAGAGTCTCCTTGAGCATCTGCATAGAAAAACAAGACCACGCGGCCAGTGAATTTATCTTCCATCTTACATACATATGTTGTGGCACAGGCATCACTATTGGATTGAATTCTGCTCTTCCAAGGTTCATGACAGCACTTTGGATACTACCATAGAGCCTGATTTTGCATTTGTTCTCTAGAAGTGTAAGTATTGAGATGAGGAGGTGTCTTCATTATTTTTCAGTAATCTGTACTGCTACAAGTCATACTTTGCGTCGTCAGACTGTTGAATTAGCAAACATGACCAATGCTCAGAGCTGGAATACATGTGATATGGGCCAGGAATATAAGGCTTCTCTCAAAAGGAGAGTGTAGTAAGATTTTCGTTCATTGGGAATGTCAGAAAAACTGTGTTGAGACACTGTTAGAAAAGTCAAAAGATCATTGAGTCATAGAAAGTAATTCCCTCTCCTATCAGACCTATATGCTCCATGAACAACCGCCAGGATTCTGAAGTCCCATAACACTTAAACATTATATGTTTATAAGAACCAATTCCATTTTTACATTTCCAGTAATCCTTTAAATCTATTAACTTCAGATTCTTTATATTTATTGGTGTATAGTGTATTCTAAAACATATTTTCTGCTCAGTTCATATTACAGAGGTATCCACCAGTACTTTTGGTACTGAAACTAGATACCTTCCCAAATCCTTCTCTTCTATTTCTGTATTTAATTCAATTGACAATTTGTGCTATATTTGTCCCACAAATGCATTAGGGTAACACCCAATTCAGCATAAAATGGGATACCAGACTTGGCATCCTAGGTGTTTTTTCCCATGCCTTTTTGTCTGTACCTCCTGTGTTTAGGTCTCGCCTGGAATTAGCATCCGAAGGATGCGTCCAGGCGGGAGACTTATAGCTGTTGGTCTCGGGGGAATGAGGGACAAAAGGGTATTACAAGCTTTTCTCCAGGATTTGGGTGCGCGAACGCGCACGTCGGCTCCGTCCACGCGTGCGCACACAGCCAGCCACCACACAGACTGAAACACACGTGCGCTGGTTACTTTCACTTTCCATCCCCCCACCAGTCATCGGCTCTTTTTACACACGCACGCATGCATGTATGCATACATACACACACACAGACACACGCTCCGTCATGCGTGCGCACACAGCCAGCCACCACACAGACTGAAACACACGCGCGCTGGTTACTTTCACTTTCCATCCCCCCACCAGTCATCGGCTCTTTTTACACACGCATGCATGCATGCATACATACACACACACAGACACACGCGCACACACAGGCACAAACACACACACACAGACACAGACACACTCGCACACACACACGCGTGCGCGCGCACACATCCCCCCCCCTCACACCCCACTCACCGAGTTCTTTTCGTGTGTCCCTCTCTCCCTCGGCAGGCAGAGGGTCATCCTCAGCAGCAGGCGGGGCTCTCCACGAGCACGGGAGCCCCGCTAGCTGACACGCAAATCTTCCGGCTGACGGGCACAGGAGCGCTGCAGCACAGGAGCGTGGGGTAGGCTCCCGTCTGCTTCCTGTCTTTTTGCGGCCCCGCCCCTGTCCCAACACAGGTTGCCTGGCTTCCTGTTCAAGCTGGGCTGCGGATCTTGTTTTCCAACCTGTAAGGTTCGATTCCAAGTGGCAGTGCATACAGAGCAAACATTGCAACATTTTTCATTAGGAAAGCGTAAGATTTTTAAAAAAATTGTGCAAATGCATTTTCCCCCTTGACTTATGTTAAAACAGGCAGTTTCAGGCCGGGGCCGTTAAAATCATGTTTGGGGGACGGAGGGTGTGTTGTGTTTAAAACTCGGGAGTGTACCGTCTGGATAGGGCCCGGTGGCATGCTTGTATATATAGCTTTAGTCAAGTCTGTGTTGCCAAAAGCTTCCATATATCTGTATGTGCACAGGTTTGTGTGAAATTAATTGTGGCTTTCCTGATTGTCCCAATATATTCTACGTAGCACAGGGAAAGGCCGTAGTATTGTTCAGCATTGGGGTAATAGGTCAACAAACCAAATAGATGCTGGTCTGTTGGGACCGCACAGGGACTACAACATTAATTAAGGAGTTGTATTATTTGTTAACACTCTTCTCCACACACCACGCACCACAGGTCAGGGCTGCCCGTGCATGCACCCCCCCACAACCCTCCCACTTGTTTACTTTACCCCGGGCTTTTTTTTTTCCAGTGCTCTTTATTGCCTCATGTCCCTGCGTACTATGTTCTCCCCTTTCTCCTTTATAAAACATCAATTAAATAAAGAAATAGTGTCTCTATGGCCGTCTCCTCCTGGCTCTACTGTCCGGATCTTCCAGTGTCTCCACAGGCACCGCACCGCCTAGTCTATCCAGGACTTCTACCAATAACCCCTCCCCGGACTTCTAAATGTCTTCCATGGTCCTTGTCTTCCAATGTCAGTGTCTCCCCAGATTATTAACCAAACCGTACACTGCATAAAGCTCAGAGCTTCAAAGTTTCCAAAGTTTTTGTGAGAGTTGCTCATTCACTCCAAGTTTTTGCTTTACTTTCAGGGACCTCTAGACGGTTAAAATGATTATAAAATTAGGACTACAACTTCCAGAATGCAAAGCAAAAATAAAACTGGACTAGCGGACTTGGGGAACTTGACAGCACGTTCACAAAGCCCATAACCAAACACCCCTAGCACAGTTTCACATATGTTAACCTGCACAACTGCCCCACTCCAAGTCCAACTCCACGATTTATTCACACTTGTCAATTCCAACAAGCATTGGCATAGCCAATAGGTCTCGTTTTTGTGGAGCGGGGGATTAAGTGAGTTTCCCAGAAACACAGGAAGTTGACCAGGAGCTCAGATGGACCTCCCCCAAGCCACGGAGGCAGAAAGGTAAGCTTTAGTATAGATGTGCTTCTCATGTAAATCGCGTTTATGCTTGTTGACCATGTTGACAAAGGAACTCCAGCAACAGTACTGCCTTCTGTACGAAATGCTGGAAAACGTGGCATGTTTTGTAATGCTTACTGACAGTGTTGCCAAAGGAAAACAAGAAGAAGTAGTACACACTGCCTTCTATATGAAACACTGGAAAACGCAGCATGAGTTAAGTAGCTTAGAGCCAGGGTGACCATATATCATTTATTTTACAAGGACAAACCGTTGTAAGTTATTTCTAATAAAACAGCATTTGCTTTGATAGCGTGGTTGTGAGAAAGACAAGGCATAGGTGTCACATTTGGGAAAGTTAAAACTATTGGCATTGTAAATGACAAAGCTATTAATTTCGCTATTTTCAAAACCAACACATAAATAAAACATTTGTCATTTACAATACCAATTGCTCAAACTTTCCTAATGCGAGACCTATTGCATTGCAAATGCTTGTTTTGATGTTGTCTCCACATCCTGTATTGAAGCTAGGCCAGAGAGGAGGTTGTTCCTGCTGTTGGGAGCTGGAAGAACCCTGAAAGAAGCAAGAAAAACAATCTTAAACGCCTTCAGTGATGCCACCGTGATACTGCGATCTGCAACGAGGCCAAGGACACCGCTCATGAGCTACACGACGCACCGCCCCCGCCTGCACTGCAGCGCTGATGCCCTTCAATGCCTGCCAACACCTATAATTTTCGTCCTTCCTGAGACCAGCACTTGCACCAACACCATCTGCATTCCGTTATCACGAAGCCGATAAGCGTCAAGGGTGACTCCACAAGTCTTCAACTTTGCATTGTCTCACTGGAACCAACGCCTCACCGCTGACATAACTGACTTCTGCTGTCCTAGACTCAGGAGTTGGCCTAACAGCTAATGCGCTCGACCTCGGACCTGGGGATCTGGGTTCGAGTCTCGGTAACGACGCCAAAAACCTCCTGTGATTCTGGGCAAATCACTTAATCTCCACGTGCCTAAAATGAAAGTGTGTCCTCATGTAACGTAACTGGTGCTATGTAAAGCGCTCTGATACCTGATTCGGTTTGGGTCTAGTTCGCGCTATATAAAACTCTGCAAAAAAAAAAACACGTCGCCTCCTCACGGACAGCTGCAGAAGACCTTGAGTGCCTGGTAGGAGGCCAGAGAAGCTGAGGAGACAGGGGATGCCATTGTGGATGTGGATTTACCAAAAGGGGGCTTTGTGTCCCAGGATTTGCCTGTAGGAAGAGCAGTCTCTGTGGCTGGCAGCAGTGGGTCTTCCAGTAATGAGTCTTGAGAGGAAATAGAGGAAAGGTGGAGGGTCAGGAATCGTGAGTTGGAGCTTAAGAAGCTCAGTAGAGAAAACAGGGCGAAGGTTTTGGAGGAAAAGAAGTTGCTTTTGGCATATGAATTGAGTATGAGAGAGCTGGACATCAAAGCCAGACAGGCAGAGTCCAGGTCAAATTGCGGCAGTGTACAGATAGTGCACTCTGGAGGTAAGGTCTAGTGCAGAATTTCCAGAAGGAGGAGCACAATAATGCCTGGATTGCATCTTATGAGACAGCACTACGTATGAATGAGGACCCTGAGAATTACTGGGGGGCAGACCTGTGGAAACATTTTAAGGCCAATGAGAGGAACACTCTGACACCTTTGAAGGAGGCGGGTACTCTCACCTATACCAATATGAGGAGGCTTTAAGCCACCTTTACATGTTGATGTTTGAAACCTTAGATAGAAATTGTTAACATTTTTCCTAAACACAGTAGGTCCATAAATATTATTTTAAATCCCCCAAAATAACAAGAAGCCATTGAACCTAAAGATTATTACAAAGAAACAGAATCTTGATCAGAAGTATTGTATTTATAAATGTTATTTAAGCCCAAAATGCTAAAAGTGACATATCTCAGTTCCCTTTTTGAACTTTGCAAAGTGGCTTAAAATTTTCTTCCATCACTCTACAGGTCTTCTTTGATAGGATATCCCTAGGTAATACATATCACTTTCAAATCACTCAAATGGCCACATTGAATGTTCTGACATTTTTTCATTCTTCAAAATAACCATACCAGATGTCTTCCCCGAGTTTACAACATACACAGTCCTTGTACCAAATTTGTAAATAGTAGCTAGATATCCCGAAACTGACTTTTCGGGTCCTGACACTTAGAGGAACATTTAATCCGTATATAGAAGTGTTTGTTTTGCCTCTACAATTGTGAACTCCATTCATTACTACTCTTCATTTAATATAATCCAAAATTCAGAGACATCAAATTGCAACAGAAATTTCTAGTGAAACCCATTTTCATTAAAACTACTTTACTGCGATTTCTATGAAAGTATCCGAAGACTGCAATATTGCTTCCTTTTCTTAGGTTTTTTACTCTCACTTGATGTTTGCCAATAATGTGATGTCGACATCTGCATATCTAGCTCAGAAAAAAGCCCACCTAGTCTTTCATGCTATTTACCTGTCCACACCTTCTTCTTTACTTGCCCAGCATCTGTCCATCTGATGTATTTTTCCATCTCTTTCCCTTTCGCTCCAACCACAGCCCTTGACATTATCAAGTTAATGTCATGAAAAGCCAGTAGAACATTACATTTTCCCCATAACTATTAAGTAGAATTCATGTAATTCCCCTTGTGGAAAGTATGCAAAATTCCTGAAACACAGGCTCCTGGTTGATATTATTTACCACTTCCAACTACAAAATATAGTATTTGTAATAAGATTTAAAATAGACATGAAGGAGACCAAGTGGCAATGCCATGCCCTCAACTCACACCTTATTCCCTTGTGCCATCCCCCGCTTATATCTATTGATGACCACCAGTCACAATGATAAGCAGGACATTGAGTCGAAATAGGATCATAACATTTCTGAATGATGACGTGGTTCATATTTGTGTTCTTGTCCCCGAATCGTAAATAATAAGAAAATAATAATATCTATATATGAACATATTACTGACCAAGTTTGTCACATCCATTATTGTTTATACATGTTGCACTGCGTTTTGAACCTCTTCATCACCATATCTGATGTACAAGCATTCACGACAAGCAGACTCCAGGTGTTTGTGTTGCCTGTCAACTGACCTCCCTCAGAAGCCCCAGTGTATCAGAGAGATTATCTTGCAATGAGGGCCCACTGGGTCTTCTCTAAGCTTCTTCATTCAACCACTTTCAAAAACTTAATCTAATGAATCTATAATGTTGCTCCTTTTCTGAGTGATACAGGACACAACACCACCTTTTTGTGCGCTGGATTACGTTTAATTGAACCAAAAAGGGGTTTAGCCCATTGACGGGAACCAGGTAGGGCCAGAAATACAAAATATATACAAGAAGACCCGGAATCCCACTTTTCAATATAACGATAACCACACTATATTCTTTTGTTGGTTAGGCTATATTCATCAGCCTTTTACTTTTTAATTTTTCAATGTTTTTAAATAGGAAAAAACTCATCAATTCTCAGAACCACATACAATTTATACAAACTCAACAAAAATTCAAAACAAATACATACATTACAGCCAAAATAAATTAGACATCAAACATATACAGTGCACATCAATTGTTCAATTGCTCCAAATTTCAATGTGCAAGCGCTACTCAACATATTGTTTCTCAATGATAAATGTACCTACAATCTGCCTATTTGTAAGGTACTACAACAACCCAATTTGTTGTGAGTATACAACTTTTTGAATCAATATTCTTACTAATGGTAGACTTGGTGATCTTCTTGGAGCGTCTTAATCTATGGGACTTTCTGGGCGGTAGAATTCCAAGATACTTCTATGTCCAATGGGGGGCACTTAACTTGTTTACTCGAAGTTCGAAGTTTGTCAAACTGGTTGAGGACCGCGGAGAGGAAGGCTAGAAGCGCTCAGAACGGCAATGAAGGATCGCGGGGAAGCGCTGCATTAAGTGCATACAGCGGAGTAAAAGTACGGGGAGAGGCGCCAGGAGCGTCTTGCACTATTTAAAGGACCGATCGCATGAGGATGGCAGTCGGGTCCACGAACTTCGAGTAAACAAGTTAAGTGCCCCCCATTGGTCATAGAAGTATCTTGGAATTCTACCGCTGGTTGCAACAAGCTGTCGTTCAAGGTTGTCGCTGACATGGTCAACCGCCCAGAAAGTCCCATAGATTAAGACGCTCCAAGAAGATCACCAAGTCTACCATTAGTAAGAAGCCCTGAGGAAAGCCCGTGAAGAGGTTATACGGTGCTGGAAACGCGTCGGCAGGTTCTGATATGTGGAAGTGCAGGAACCAATTACATTTTGTATATTGATTCAAAAAGTTGTATACTGACAACAAATTGGGTTGTTTTAGTACCTTACAAATAGGCAGATTGTAGGTACATTTTTCATTGAGAAACAATATGTTGAGTAGCGCTTGCACATTGAAATTTGGAGCAATTGAACAATTGATGTACACTGTATATGTTTGATGTCTAATTTATTTTGGCTGTAATGTATGTATTTGTTTTGAATTTTTGTTGAGTTTGTATAAATTGTATGTGGTTCTGAGAATTGATGAGTTTTTTCCTATTTAAAAACATTGAAAAATTAAAAAGTAAAAGGCTGATGAATATAGCCTAACCAACAAAAGAATATAGTGTGGTTATCGTTATATTGAAAAGTGGGATTCCGGGTCTTCTTGTATATATTTTGGATTACATTTAATGGCCTCAACGACTTGCTAATTTTTGTACAGTTGTGGATGCAATTTTGCCCTGACCTGCTAGTGTATATGAAGTTTCCACTAAATTATCCATAAGAAAATATTAGAAATTATTAGAACGTGCATTTTGAACCGGTCTCAAATGGAATGTAACAGCTGATGTAACAAGAGATCTTAGAGCTACCTTCAGACTGCCATAAAGAGCCCCTGAGACTCTGTAGCTCCCAGATATTCACTAGGCCTTAGGTTGAATGGGCTGCCCTGAGGGGCGGCCCCCATCCTGCCCACGAACTTTAGAGACCAGTATTACACCCCTACATGTAGCCCACCCCCTTGGGAGCAGAGGAGGAGCAAAACCTGCTTATGCATTCTTAAAGTAGTCTTTACTTCCGGCAGACAATGGGTCAAAGACGGGTCTTGGATTACATGTATCTGCTTCCATAGGCCCATCCATCCACTGAGTATATATTGATTGATTTATTTAATTTTGGACACTTGTAAAGTACATCATGCCGTGCATAGAGGATTTAAAAGTTGATTAATTTAGGGCACACGTGAAGGCCAATTGTCTTGCAAATTATCATTAGAAGTTTCTGAAATAATATATAATACATGATTCAGGAGTGTGCAACTAATGCCCTATCAATGAAGATTGGATAAGTTCACAATTTACTAAAAGCTATAGTAGATATTTACTTTACCAGAAAAATAATGTGCCACAATGCTGACCTAATCTTTAATTTATAAATGCTACCTGCTAATATTATTCCAAAATGTGGTTGAGCACATTATATACATAAAGGTAAAAGGCTACATTAATTTCTTCTCATTCTTTCAATATAGTGCCTTTAATTGTTTCCACCAATTTAAAAAACATCAAGATTTTATTTATTCTATTCAAATATAATAATTTTGAAAAAACTAGCCTGCCAAAATACGTAAGTATGTTTTAAAATTCAGCAAACAAGTCGGTGCGATTTCAAAGGCTTTCCAAGTCCTGCTCTGGCAACTAAACGAAGGTGTGAATAATAAAAGAACATTCAGGGTTCATCACTTAATGAAACACATCCCAGCTGAATGCTGTTTTGTAGCCGTCTGTCTTTTGCATTTTGACACAATAATCAAAGGTGTCCCACCGGACAACGCAGTACGTTCCTCCACAACCAGATGTGTCTAGCTTTCCTTCCAGAGGAAACTGAGTAAAGGGAAGAGTCAATCATGTCTCTAGCTTTCCTTCCAGAGGAAACTGTGGAAAGGGAAGTGTCAATCAGCGAGCCACAGAGGATGCCGTGCTCTTTCGCACCATACACGTGAACACAGTGCATGCTGGATAAAAGACAATTATTTCTGCCTCTAATTCCTTTACATGTGTACATCGTTACACTGGTCAGTTTCACTAGAGAATTTAATTTCAACCTTCACAAGCTTCTTAACTTGCACCACTACACTGAAGTACACAGAGACCGGCAAACACAATAACACAGCAAGAGTATTTGTAGAGGGCACCTTCATCGCCAGGGGGTCTCTTGGGGTCATATCAACAACGGCCGGAGATAATTAACGCTAAGCACGCTTAGCGCGAGGATAATTATCGCTGGATTATATCGCAAAGATAGCGTGCTATCAACAACGCTTATCTCAGATGCGAAAAATAATCCAGCGGTAGTTGCAAAAAGTGCGATTATCGCTGGAAATCCAGCGTTACTCGCACATCGATAGGCGATATGTTGATGATAGGGCAAGGTGGATTCATCCACACAATCCACCTCACATAGGCTATAATGGCAAAATCAGAAGGAAAGCAGGCGTAAGGAAAGTAGTGATAATTGCGGTTAGCGCTACTTTTCTTATCGCTGTGCAGGTTAGCGTGCAGATTGTTTATAGGAGAAATGTCGGTTAGCGCCATTTCTCATATTATTTTGGTGAGGAACACCCACTTTGCATCTCATTAGAGATGCAAAGCTGAACGTTAATGGAAAGGGTGCTGAGGCATGGGAACACGAGCTAGCGAGTCCTTGCTGATAGTGCAATAAAATTATCACCGCTTTTCGCCCGAAAACGGACGCTAAAGTGCTATTAATTTTATCGTGGGGCCTTGATGATATGCCCCTGGTTCTTTTGACAGAGAATGTACCTTTATTGTTACTCAGTTCAGTGATACTCTGTTGATCGATCTTAGAATGATGAAAGGCTGAGTAGACCTGCTGGGATTTAAGATGGAAGACACTTACATTCGGTCTGGGGAGACTTTGATATTCCGAAAAGTTCTAGACAAAGACTGGAACAGGGAAACTCACTGGGATAAGCAGTACACAGACACTGGGACAGGGAATATACTGACACTGGGAAGGGAATAAACACACTGACACCAGGGTAGAGAATGTACTGGCGCAGTGACATCTCATACAATGACACGAGGTGAAGTTAAAACATACAAAGGGACTGGGATAGGTGGAAAAACATGGACACTAGGACTGAATGTTTTGGACACAGACACTAGGACAAGGGAATACTGACAAACCCAGTGGGACACAGAGACACTCATATGTACACAGAGACGGAATCACAAGACAAACTGCACACATTCATTGGGACTTGGAACCTTCTCATAGTGGCACAGGGAGGGCACACGGGCAGGGAGATGCATACTCTGGGCTACGGAAATCACTAGTACATGAACAGGCAATAAGGGACATAGGGCCAGAGACAAACATGGGCACAGGGATAGTTGTAAAATAACAGGCACTGAGACATGGAGACTGGGGAATGGATATCAACATTACTTTGGAGTGAGGCCACCTTATTACTGTTACAGCGGGGGATGCACATTGTGCAGGGAGACATACACAGAGCCAAGGAATCCTCTGACATGGGGACAGAGAATACATTCACACTGGTCATGGTAACAAAATGATACTGGGGCAGTGAGAGGTAGACATGGGCACTTAATTATCTAAGCATGCTGAAAAAAACAGAAGTCTCAACCACCACACAGAAACCATTGCTTCTGCCTATTATCACAGCATGAAAACAGGAGGCACAGAACTGATCTTCTTTACTCAGATTGCTTGCCCCTGGTCCAAGGTTTTCACAAACTCCCTACACATTTCTTAGAGTGACATAATCCCACATAGCAGGACAATCACTACCGTACCTCCCTTTCTCGCAAACTGGTGGCAACTAGAACTAGCCACTGAACCATGGAGACCAATAGACTCAAAGTGCCCGACTCTAAGATGGCTACAAAAACCACACTCCTTCTCCTACAATCCTCGCCAGCGCCTACCATACGTTTTTGGTTTCTAGCCTTCTCATCCTCACTCTTCTCTGGCGGAGCCCTAAACGCATACATGGCCGCTTCCCGGTGGAGCTGCAACGACAGCTATAGGGGAGACTGGCCCTGGCACACCGCTATGGCCGTCACCTACCCAGCCGGATCACGGACATTTGTCTTGTTTTCTTCCCCGCTGCTGACGGACATTTGTCTTGTTTTCTTCCCCGCCCGCCCACCCATCAGGACCTTACGCTGCTTACTTCCCTAGACAGCTGAGACCTAGCTACTTTTGTCTGATTCCCGGTGAAGCTACCTCGCTAGCTAAAGGGGAGATGGACTTTGGACCCCCTCCTTGACCATCACCTACCCAGCCAGACTTTGGGCAAATGCTCCCATGTCTCTCTTGACCTTATCTCCCCCCCTCTCTCTTCCCCCACCCCTCACCCCTCTCCATTCCTACTCATTCAAGCCTCGGTCCTTTGCCCTCACCTGCCCTTGCCCTTTGTCCCCACCCTGTTTTTCTGTGAACTTCTTCCCTCGCCACTTGAGACCGAGCTATTTTGTCTGATGCCCGATGGAGCTACCTGGTTTAGTTATAGGGGAGATGGTCCGTGGAGTCCCTCCTTGGTCGTCACCTACCCAGTCGGTCTTTGACAAGACTTCCTTTCGTCTCTCCTGTTGCCCCTTCCCTTATCCCCCCTTTCTCACCTCCCCTTCCCCCCTCCACTACTTTTCTCTCTCTTTTCTCTCCTCTCCTAATGTATTGCTTATTTTTTGATGTAATGTGTAATTGTTGATCTTGTTCTGTTACATTGTTGAAACTCATGTGAAGTGCTCTGATACCTTCGGGTCTAGCCAGCGCTATATCAAACTTTTTAAATAAAATAAATAAATAAATAAAATAAATAAATAAATACATTCCTAACCTAAGTATTAGACATCAGCGAGAAACTCTTTGATTTTCTCTTATAAATGTGTCTAACTTTAAGAAGAATCTAGCGTTTGATATCAAGTCCCTTCTACATCATCTAGCATCAAACAACCCGATTGATACAGAAACGCAACATATCCCTATCCTTTCTCCTTTGCACTTGCCCTAAAACATTTAAGAAAACTCACACTTTTTCTCTCCTCTTTCCTGGACTTTTAGCAATTTGATGCAACCTCTCTTGAGAGCCACCTAACCCTTATGATTATCTGTCTCCTACTCCCAGCCTGTTTCAAAATTATTTGGCTGAATTGGTACCTGGCCACAGCAGCTCCCTCATTGTACTCCCTCTTATATCTCTCGCTACTCCTGCTACTCCTACTCATGACACCCAGTACAGTCCACTCAACCCCAAGGATGTCACTTCTCACCTCGACAAATTCAACTATTTCCAAAAACACGGTGTCCAAAACTGTCTTTTTAACCCAAGCATGACACCCTCACTTCAGAAATTAGGACACTCTATTCTGACGTTCAAAAAACCTGAACATTCCTAGCCACAATCAAGATATCAGCTCTCACCTCCAAGGCGAGTACTTAACTCCCTATCCCAAGGCTCAGCAAGCTGAAACCAAGAGCCTCAGAACAATGTAACATTTTCAACATTTTCCTACAATGAAACAGAAAAGCTGCTATTACATAATCAAGTGTAGTCCTAAATGGCCATTTCCAAGGGTATTCCTTTAACCACCCATTAAGGATAATCAAAGAACAGAGTCCCTGCCTTCTATCAAAGGATCTCACACAGAAAATCTTACTGAGCGCACAAGCCGCTCTAAACCCACCTCTAGCAACGTCTGCTTTCCTTTCAACTGCCTTCTACAGTCAGCTCTTTAAATCAATGTCCTAATCCACAGCAATAAACTTGACCTACTGTTCTGGACTGAAACCTAGTTCATTGACTCACCCTAATCCGAAATGGATTGCCTCACCCCCATGATGTGCTTAATACTTCAATATGAAAAGTAATGGAACATTGGAAGTAGTGTGGTGACCATCCACAGTAACTTTTTGCAATGCAAAACTGTGCATTATAAGGCAAATGTTTCCTTCTTGTTCTAGTTGACCTGTCAACAGCATTTGACATGGTCACAAAAACATACTTCTGGCATCTAAGAACACTGGATGAACATAAGTAGTCAAGAGAAACAAGTCATAGCTAAAGGACCATTCTGAAAAGTTCTGCGGTTAAACACTTTCTGGTCCCTTCATCTCCCTTTCTTGGGTCTTTTCTATACCTTACACTCTTTAAAATGCATATAGAGCAACTTGTCCAATTCTAATGACTCAAATATCTTTTACGATGTTTTTCCTGATTACACTAAGTTTTATATAAAAGTATCTTCCCCCACTGACATTGCCTGCTCAACTCTGATTCTTACTAATATCCATTCATAGATGTTAAAACGTCATCTAATATGAAGCTGCAAAAGCAGATTTAGCACCTGCCCAACCTACCTGAATGTACCAGTCCTGTGCCAATCTAGTTCAACATACTCGATATTTGATTCCAAGCCTACCATCATTGATTACATGAAATTTATGGGATTTATGCAGGAAAGTAGCTTCAGCCACAATGTTCACATAAATTCCCATGCAGTATCAAAGCAACTCCCTGAAAAGAGCTACACCTTTAATCGCTGACGATGGTTTTAGAGCTGTCAAATAATCACTATTTATTTATTTTTTCATTCATTTAATGCAATTTTATATAGCGCGAACATTACCCGAAAGTGTCAGAGCGCTTTACAAAAGAACCAGTTGTGTTACATAAGGACTTTGGATTACATAAGTTACATAAGAGATATAAACAGGAAAAAAAAGAAAAAAATTGCAAATATACCAGTGGAGTGAAAGGAGGAAAAAATTGCAAATGTACAAGTTGTACGGTCACTCAAGGAAGAGATACAAACAGATAAACTCTAAAATCACAGGATTGGTAGTGGTTGGAGTTATATATACAAGTGGAGTAAAAGGAGGGGAACATTGCAAATGTATAAGCTGTAAAGTCACCCAAGGAAGAGATACAAACAGATAAACTCTAAAATCACATAGGAATGGTAGTAAGTAGAAAGGTCTACTACATATACTAGTGGTTAAAGATAAATAAATATATATATATATATATTGCAAATTCACTTAGAATTACATTTTAATAGTGATTAGGCTTGGACAATTATATATTACATATTTACACAGCAGGACATTCTTGCCATTGTTCAGCCAGGTGTTTAGGTGGTGTTGCAATCAAGGGTGGTGGTCTTGGGTGACCGAAATTCTTTAGTCCAGAAATGCCTACAATTCGATTAAAACATGAATTACCCCCACAGGCTAACCTCTGTTGATCTCACGACTTGCCAAATCATGTAGAGAGGGTGACATGGCAGAGGCAGCTTGCCGAAAATCGGACCACCGGTAGGGGCTCCCCCGTGTGAGGCTGTGAGATGGCGCTTGACCGCCGCCATCTTAAGGTCAGGCTCCAGTCTAATGGGTGGATTAGTTGTGGTAACGCACTGCTGGCAGGTATCCTTAAAGGTGGCCTTTCATGCAGGTGAAGTGCAAGTCCCTGAAACTAGAAGATATGGACACAGAACACTTGTTCTTATCGCACTCAATGGACCTCCCATTAAAGCAAGAAATACATTCAAGCAGAGATGTGTAGTACTATATAACCTCACATTAAGTATTCTCGGAATACCTAGCCCAAATATGCACCCTCTGAGATGGCTCACTTGTGCTTCAGAGCTCAGATAACCTCCTTTAGAGAACACTCTGCACCTCAATAATAAGGCCCAGATATGCAGATACCAGTCTATGGTTACTTGTGTTCCTATTTAGGAGGGACCCGGCCAGGCAATTCAATCTGGACTATCCCTTATGAGATAGGCCAAGATTTATTTTTATGTTGTTTTATCTTGTTGTAATGGCATAAACTTGCTGAAAAATTATAAACTGGAATGCAGTCCATAGTAATTACAGGGGAGAAGAGTGATTCAAATATTTCAGCCATGGTCGCTACGCTAAGTGAGCCCATCATACATGAATGATATGCCCAGACAGGGGTCCCAAGCTCACTGTGTGGTAGGAATAAAGCTGTACCTAAATAAAGAGGCCTAGAACGTTTGGAACTAGTTTGGGGTGGCTTGTCTTCCATTTTTGAGATGACCTGCTCATGCATTTCAGGCTGGGCTGTTTCTTATAGTGTGGATCAAGATGTCTATGAAGGGCTGTATCCAAGAATTAATCGTTAGCCCCAATCTGTAACTGACAGATGAGCCGAAAAATGCAGTTTGGAACACCGTTTTGATTAAATGGCTATGCTTGAGATAAATTCAAGCATTCCATCCACCATCTTTCGTTTTGTCCAAGTGAGTTTCCCATAGTAGGATAAGATCCCCAGATGTGGGTTCAAGCTGCTGGGCCACAAAAATCAAGCAGCACTTCTCTGATGAGGTCTAACAAGGCTAAAATGTGTCTGAGTTTGCTTACATTCCCATTTAGAGACAGGTTTTATTTGGACTCTCCATTGTGTGTTGGGCCACACCTGATTTACATATGACTGATCCTTATGTATAATGGCAGAGTACGGATTAAAAATGGTGGATTTGAATACACCCGGGGCTAGATTTATCTGCACATTTCATTCATCACGCTTGTGCTGCTTAGGTTAGTATTTGTAAGCAGACGGGTCATGCCCAGAAGTGGTTTGAGTGCTCACTCTGCCATAAGAAGTAATATGCACCTCACTGAACTGAGCCCACTTGTTTCTCTTATTTACTTACCGTCTGGTGCTGTTTGGACCACCGCTGTTTCCCTGCCACATCTACTGGTTGCTTTCACTGGGACACTGCCGCTGCTGGTAACGCGTGGCGCCAGGACTACATTGCCCATCATCCTGGATGACGCGCACGTCGCTCATCGCAGGCTGAGCCCCAGGAGGCGTTTAAAAGGGTACTAGGGCTTCCGCGGGGCGGGAGCTCATTTGTTTCTCTTGTTTACTTACCGCCTGGTGCTGTTTGGACCACCGCTGTTTCCCTGCCGCATCTACTGGCCGCTTTCGCTGGGAAACTGCCGCTGCTGGTAACGCGAGACGCCAGGACTACATTGCCCATCATACTGTGCAGCGCGCACGTCGCGCACCACACGCTGAGCACCAGGAGGCATTTAAAAAGGGGCTAGGGCTAGGGCGGGATGCACGCGAGCCAAGGGTAGAGCCGTTTGAGCCCGTTCGAGGCCGATTGAGGCCGGGCTGGGCCCCCTTCTTACTTCTGCAGCATTCTCAGGTCAGTCATTACTTGCTCCTTGCTGGTTTTCGGAATCTCAGGACATTGCAGCTACCATGCCTAGTTAATGATTAATTCTCGGGAGGGAAGGGGGAGGAACGCTCTCACGGGCGGAAGTGTGTCTGGGACTTTGGAACAATTTATAATTAGAGCTAGTTCTGTCTTAGCCCATGAAATAGCCCTGACTGAGCGTCGTTTATCCCTCGATCTCTTGCAATCAAAACGATCGTCACTGGGCGGTTAGATGTCTGCAAGTTCGCCAGAACGTTGTTTGGCTGCAGGCCCAGATCCCTTAAACTAATCAAGAGGTGCTAGCCAGACTCCATCTGAACTGCTGGACATTTCAACAATCATGGAGTTATCATCAAGCCCTGTGCCTGTAGATTTGGTCCAAGAGGGCACAGTATGCACCACACTACCACATGTTGCTACAAGGTCTGTGCCCAAACCAAAGCCTCAAGTTTCGGGAATACTACTGGAGCCGGGCGCAAAGAGGAAATGAGGAGGGGGCCCCCAAAGGCAAACAAATGCTAAGATGCCAACAACGACTAGGACTGGTGGGTCGGGGACTCCAATACTGCCAATGATAACTGAGCCTCAGCCTACCAACCTTACATCGGGCGCTCCAAATATGGATCCAGTTGGTGTTCCCGTGCTTGAAATTGAAGAGGACCTATGGGCCAGAATGGGGGCCCTTATTTCGACATCCCTATCTCCAATCTGTGAAAGACTGACACTAATTGAGGAGAAACTAACTAATCTTGAACTGCTTGTCGTGTCTAATATGGGTTCCATAAAGGCCTTAGTGGGGGAAAATACGTGGCCCCCTGAATTTGTAACCCCACAAATCCCAATCGCCTATTAGCGACCCTTTTAATAACCAATCCAATGCCCTTACCATTTGGAAGGTATGGAGGTACGAGCATTGTTTCTGATGTTGGTGTAGCGGCCCAGGGAGGTGGTGCGGGTGAATTGGGGAACACATCTAGTGAATTTGCCCAGCTTATCCTTTTGGCCAAGATAACCAATTAATCACTGCCCCTGGGGGTACTGGTCATGACTTATCAGCAACGCACACTGGTCTGGCAAACAGCCAGTCGAGAAATGATTTTAGGGTATTACATCTCCTACCTGCCGCCGCCCCATTGGTAGTGGTATTGAGGAATGTACCGACTTTACATCCTGGCCAGATGGAATCTACTGACCAGTTAATGGCAAAACAATGCACTGGCTCAGTGCACAACTGAAGGAAGCAGGGGTATGGGGTTGGGGTATCTGTAACCAACTGATAATGGCTAGATGTTCATCATGGGTTGGATATTCCTCTAAGGATAGGGAGTGACTGTGTAGTCCCCAATTTCAACAATGTGCAAGTAGTGAGCCTCCTATTAGAGTGCCTAAGGAGTAGAACCATAGGGCTTTGTCCCGGTAAAATATCTCTTCTGCCCCTAGGGTTCTTTGACAGAACCTGTTACTACTAGCTGTCAGGAGGGAGGGTTCGTAGTGCCCATCACAGGGCCATAGGCCACCCCCTTAATCTTAACTTAGTCAATCGATTGCCCCATTGTCTGGCTTAGATGCCTGTGATTGACTGCTACAGGTAGATGCATCAAGGACAGAGAATACCCCTATTCACTCCGCTACTTCCCACGCAAATGACTTAAACCTTCAGGTAACAACAAACAATGGGCCACAGTGCACTGAAGTCTTGACTCAGATAGAAAAGGGTGAAGGATTAGGATCTAGGACATTTAATATTTTATCCTGGAACACTGCTGGGCTCCTATTGAAAATTAAATCTTCTGACTGGTCTAACTTTATTGAGTCTTATGACATTGTTGCCTTCCAGGAGACTTGGTCTCTGAGTACGATCTTTCGACCAGGTTACTTGGCATTTGCCAAGCCAGGAAGTGCGAGCACCAAAGGGCGACCTTCAGGTGGATTAAATATTTGGGTCAAACAACAGGCGGGCATTCGGGTAGAAGATCTAGTGATTGATAATCCAGATATTCAGGCAATCAAAATAATTCCTGAGTGTGAACCAGAGTTTATAATAATAAATGTTTATGCCAGAGGACTGGTAGGTGGGGAAGCTTCACCGACCATCTCCACATATAGTAAATCACTAAAAGGGTAATTTAATCGGATTATCGCGGGGGACTTTAACTGCAAGTTTGAGCCACTTGGCCTAGAAGACGGTAGCCTCACTAGTGATGAGGACGCTATTTGAGGTGTTCCGTCTCTAATGCTTGCCCCTATCAAGAAGTGGACAGAAGCCGTCTTACAGCTAAAAAGTATAACACTGGAGAGGGGGCTTCGTGCAGCTAATGGAAGATGTAAATCTGACAGCAATTGCAATCCAACTTATATTAGTGGGCTAAGAAGCAGTAGGATTGATTATTTCCTTATTAGCTTAGAATTCTGGCAAAGGGTGAGGGACATGGATGTTGTGAAAAGACCGGAGAGCGATCATGATCCCCTTATATTGATATTAGATATGAAAGGCTATTCGACCATGAGTGGTAATATGGATATTGTAACAGCAGACGTGATTATGTCTCACGACTGCCGCAGGTTAAAATGGGATAAGGTTTCCGAGGATGAGGGCACTGTGACCCAAATCAAGTCAATACTTGTAGACTCCCTCACTGCCCTCTCGCAACTTGATCTAAACGAGGACACTCTCCCAGCCCTTACAGCAGCTCATGAGGCCCTGTTTGCCAAACTGAGATCTTTTTAAATAAAACCCAAAACAAGAATTAATAGGCATCCTGTGAACAAATCTACAAAATGGTACGACAGGACATGCAGGAATGCATACAGGACCTTGTCTAAAACAATAAGAGCAGGTTTAATGCAGGAGGTAATGAAATTGAGATCTGAATATAAGGCAACCCAACAAGGGGCTAAGAATATCTATGACGAAAACAGATGGAGGGACTTGTTTGATGCAAGTAATGGGAAGAACTGGTGCTGATTCTGGCAACTAATTAAGTGGGGTGGTGATACCCCCTGAAGCCTGGGTTGCACATTATCAGACTCAATTTTCTTCGCATGCAAACTCTCCTGGGCAATATCAATATGGAGTCCAGGAGTCAGTCCTAATATTTACCTTAGCGGAAATAGAAAGTGCTTTTGAAGGGGTAGCTGCAGGTAGAGCCCCGGGCCCGGATTGTATTTAAATCTGACCGGGAGAACTGGCTGGAATATATTTTTATTTTTGCCAATGATTTGGCTAGAGGAGCCCTCATCCCGTAATCCTGGCATGGGGCGGAAATTATCCCCATATATAAAAAAAGGGGATCGTGGTAGTCCAACTAACTATCGACATATAAGCCTTATAGACAATATGCAAAGGTTGGTGGCTAGATTAGTGCTAAGTAGGGTAAATAGGTGGATTGATGATAATGACATTCTATCCACCTATCAAGCAGGGTTTCGTTCCCATGTTAGCTCTATTGATCAAGTTTTTAGATTTATGATGATATATTGGAATACAGTGGTCAAAGCTGGGGGCACCCTCTATGCAGCATTCATAGATCTTAAATCCGCATTTGATCTAGTGCCCCGTAATAAATTATGGGACAGTCTTAAGGAAGTAGGGATGAGATCTTATCATTCATCATTAAACTACTCAAATCCACCAATGCCCAAGTGCGGTGGGGCCAACAGGGAGAGGTAATAGAAAGCTTCCCCTTGAACAAGGGAGTTCGGCAGGGGTGTGTTTTAGCACGTACCCTTTTCTCTTTGTTCATTAATAATGTTATCTCTTACTACACTGAATATTCTATGGACACGCCAACTCTCGGCGGCTCAAGGGTTCCTCTTTTAATGTTTGCAGACAACACTTTAATCTTGTCTAAAACACGCGTTGGTCTGCAAAGAGACCTTGATAGATTCAGTCTTTTTTGTAATGACCATGATCTTGTAGTTAATGTTGACAAGACAAAGTTCATGATATTACATAAATATATAACAGTGAAAGCCAGAGTAGAAATTAATTCTGCGTCCCTTGAACAAACTGACTCATTTACTTACCTTAGTGTTACAATGGGCAAAAGGATGAACTGGAAGCCTCAGATGGATTTGCTAGTCTTAAGGCATAGCCAACTTGCAGGGTCCCTTTTAAAAGAACATCGCCTATCCCAAACCAAACAAGTTGCTCCGGTCCTAACTATTTACCAAGGGAAGGTTAGAGCCTCAATAATCTATGGGGCTTCGAAAACTTAGTTCCATTGGTGCAAGCTCAGAGCAAATTTCTGAGGGCACTGACTGTCCTTCCTCGATCTACACCACTTAGACCCCTACTTCTAGATCTGGGGTGTATTTCTTTTGAGGAGGCAGCAGGTTTTAGACCTCTCACCTATTGACGAAGGCTTTGGACTACCCTGGAGTTAGCTCCCTATGCGCAAGCTGTTAAGTATATTAGAGAAGCTGATAAATCCAATAAAATCATATGGTTACTAAAGATTAAGGCTACTTTATTAGACATGGGCCTCATCCACTTGTGGTTGGACCAAGAAGGGAACTCTTTCCTCTTAAAATCAGATTTTAAAGCCTTATATAAGAACATGGTCTGTCAGAAGTCTCTTTCGCAGGTGAATGGCGCTTCCTTAACAGGTCTTTTTTTGGATCATAAAATTGACTATAGGCTGGAGGCCTATTGGGATACCATTATGAGCCCTGGCGATAGGAAACTCTATCACTAATTTAGAGTAGGTACTCTCCCTGAAAATCTTTTACAAAAAAGTGGGGGAATGATCAAAACACAAAATGTCATTCTTGCCTTTGCGAGGAAGAGACCATACCGCATGTCCTGTGTTTGTGTGCCTTGCATACAAGGTCACCCATCATAAATGGCTCAATCCCGTTTGTGTCACTTTAGGAACAAGATCTGGCCAAACGGCTTTGCGTATCTTAAAAACTGATACTAGTGAAGTCATAGTTATTGCAATGGCTACATTTTGGAGTTGGACGTGGGCCCTTAGAAGGGATAGGTTGCATGGTACTACGTAACTGATTTTATTGAGTGTTATGGTGACTTTAGTCTCCTTTAATCTAATTTGCTTACATGATGAAGTGCCTAACCAAAACTTGTGTAATTACGGACATAATCCTCTTCTACGAATGTTTATCCAGTTTTATTAAGATAAGGATTTATATACTATTTTTAGCTTGATTTTTTTTAATGGAATTATTTTATGAATGTTAACATGTGACATTTTTAATACATTTCACAAAGTTTTTCCTTGTATCTTTATATTGTTTGTCTATATGTGTCTTTTATGATTGTTTATGATTGACTAAAGACTAATTGAATATATTGAACTGATAAAGTTTTGATTATGAAGCATCCCATGGGTTGCGTTTCTATGGCGGCTTGTCGGCCACATGGCACGTGTAAATCAGAGAAACTGGAGCCAACTAACACAACACCAACCATACAATGCGTTCACAAACCTACACAGCTGATTTAAATTCAGGTAGTAGACACATCTACCAATCCACCTATATAAAAAAACCTTACCAGGTCATGATCCTTTGCTATCACAATCCTGCAGAGTCTGATGGAGCACACTGCTGTTTCCAGTTACACTGCAGCCAGCCCTTAACACACTCACGCACCACAATAGCATCACTCACATATCAATTTTTTTTCTTCTTTCTTTTCTTGTACACCCCTTCAATTTCACACTCTCACTCACTAATTCACAATGACCAAAAAGAGGCAGCCAAGTTATCCAGATGTGGAGTTGACAGTGCTTGTGGTTGACATCCTCAGAGTTGAGCCACAATAATTTGGGACCCAAGTCCAACAAAATTCCATCACCCAGAAAACCTGATGTAGGACAGAACAGTCAACAAGGTGAATGCAGTAGCCAGAACCCTGCATATAATGGAGGATACCTGGAAGAGGTGGTAGAATATCAGGAGGAGCGTCAAGGTCATAGCCAAAAGAAACCACCTGGTTGCACAACAGACTGCTGGGAGCCCTCCCGTGCCACCCGTACCCTTTACTGCCTGGGAGGATTAGGTATATGCCATTCCATCACAGGAGAGCTTGTTTGGAATACCTGAAGGAATGGAGTCTGGTAAGTGACCACCAAACATCTGCCACAAGTCATCCATAACACCTTAGCACACATAACTGCAATGCACCAAGCGTTGTAATTATCATCTTTTGAAATGAAGCAGTAGGCAAAGTATTGTAGATCTGTAACTAATGCTGATAACCAGTACATCTGCATTGAACATCAAAGATTACCCAAACAATCCCATTTACAAATGTATATAAGTAGGTTGTTAGTGTATACCCATTAACTCATTATGGCAACAACAACATCTGCTAACATTTCAAAACAACAGCCCTTAACTAGAGTAAATGGTTACCAGGTATGTAATGCCAACCACTTCATCGAGTAATTAGATCTTCCAAAGGAAAGGACTACACCTACCATCAGCCACTCACCCACCACCAAGAATTAACAGCCTCCTGTACCAGCTATCTCTCCTTGCAGCTTCCCCTCACTGGTTGGAAGCAAAAGGCCCAGGTAGGCTGGGTGTGCTCGGTGGGAGGAGAGCTCACTGCATTGACCACAAATTTCCCCAGGTCATGTACTCCAAACTACAGGCACCTCTGTCAGCCATTTTGCTACTACACTCCCCCTCACTGACATGAAGCAATAGGCCCATGTGGGCTGGGTGGGAAGAGGACTCACTACACTGACCACAAATCCAGCAGGACTTGTACTCCAAACTACAGGCACTTGAGCCAGCCATCTCTCTTCTTCACTCTCCCTCACTGACAGGAAGCAATAGGCCCAGGTGGGCTGGGTGTGCTGGTTGGGAGGAGGACTCACTATACTGACCGCAAATCCCAGCACGACTTGTACTCCAAACTACAGGCCCCTGGGTCAGCCATCTCTCTTCTTCACTGGCAGGAAGCAACAGTCGTAGGTGGGCTGGATGTGCTGGGTGGGAGGAGGACTCACTGCATTGAGCACAAATCCAAACATTAGGCACCTCTGTAAGCCATCTTGCTACTACACCCCCCTCACTGGCAGATAGTCATTGGTCAAGTGGTAGGGGGGAGTGTTAGAAATGACCACAACACCCATCAATCCGTATACTCTAAACTACAGGCACCTGGGTCAGCCATCTTGCTACTACACTCCCCCTCACTGGCAGGGAGTCATTGGTCAAGTGGTGGGGAGGAGTGTTAGAAATGATCACAAACCCATTAGGCCTTCTATGCCAAAGTACAGGCACCTGAGTCAGCCATTTTGCATCTACACTCCCCGTCACTGGCAGGAAGCAATAGGCCCAGGTGGGCTGGGTGGGAGGAGGACTCACTGAACTGACCACAAATCCCAGCAGGCCTTCTAACATAAGCTCATAAAAACAGTCACGTGTAATGTACCTATAAAACCATTTACCTCCCATCTTACTATGGAGTGTAAGGTAAAAATCACTGAGCTGTATATACACAATGCTATGCACATACGCATATGCCTACTTAGGCTGATGTACCCCAGACTCTTGAGTAGAAAAAAATTAGCACATCACTCACACAATGATTACATTTTACTGGAAAATACACAAACTGTTCGGGGTTAGGCTGTTGCTTCAATGTGCCTGGTGATACATAGACCATGCACAGCACACAGGAATAATAAAAACGAACATACATATCTAATTGATGAGTATGTATGTATGTCACGGCAATTATTTAGACGTGGAGCTCACTAATCCTCAAGTGTCATCTATAGTGTGTCAGGTACAAGTCAATGTCAGTAGACCTGTTACAATTACATTTGAGAACATGACCATATCAGCACAGAGGTGGAGCTAGACCATAATCCACATCATGATAAAGTTGTATTGTTTATGCCAAATAAAGGCTAACATCATGGGGATAGGTGTCAAAACATCATCTAATGCTGTTGTGGGATCCAGGCGTTTACCTCATGTGTACCATTTGAGGTCCAATGAATAATCACATAATTGACTGTGTCATATCCAACAGGGCGATCTGGGAACAGCTACGTGCAGATTGAAGAAATCAGCCAGGCTCAGACTCCAACCTTGAATGAGTTCCTGGCAAAGAAGACTCTCCGTACCCCTGGATGAGGAGGAGGAACCTGGCCCATCAGGTTTGGCTTGGCAGACAGCACCAGCATGTCCAGCAGGATCCACTGCGACATCTTACACCCCACCTACCAACACACACCTGACCCCTACCACAACAGACACACTATCAAACATGTGCAACAACATCAACACAGCAAGAGAGTCTACTCTGGAGTTGACAAAAACAAACCCAGTCAATGAGGAAGGAAGATCATGATTGACTGTGCTAGCCCATGGGGGTTGGGGTGGTGAGAGGGGACGTGAGGATCCATGTCAGCAAACAGCTGGTGCCACAAATGCCCAGGCCAACCTCTCGAAGGTCCTGGATGCCTATGAGGAGTACCAGGACCAGGTTTTTCAACACCTCTGGAACATTGAACAACTGCAGGGGTTCCAAGACCAAAGACTTGAGTGTTTTAATGACCAAATGGAAGAGGTCATAGGGGTGAAAAGGGAGATCAGCACCACCCTCCACCAGGCATTTTCACAAACAAGTACCCTCCATGTGTGGTGTCTTCATCTGTGCCATCAACATCTGCGCAAGCCTCAGAGAGGGACACTGAGACTAGCAAAGAATCCTCAGTACCTTGTAGTATTTGTTCTCCCCCGACGTGGCGTGGCTCGTCCAAAGAATGATAAGGAAGGGTCGGATGGAAATGCACAACCTCCAGCCAGTGAAAAACGGTGCACCAGATATCCTTCTTTGTGTGCTAACCGTTCACTTTGTTGACTATACATACCAAATGTTCCACATCAAATGGAATTACACGGTCAGACTTTGGACTCTGATAACTGTGTCTATGATTTGTTGAATTTCAACCAACAACACTATCGACTTCTCAATAGCGCATCATCACCTATTCACCATGTTTGTTAAATAAAAACACTTTGCACATCAATACCAGCTCATGTTGTGCCGTTGACATCTACCTCAAACTGTTGTAATTATCATGGGATCACTCTAATGAAAGGTTAATCAACCAATGTCAACAAGTACATGTAAATTGCAGGCCTCGAAAAATCCTAAAAATGTTACTAGACCTGCAGGTCTAGTGACTTGAATAATCTACTCAACCTAATTATAATGCTCTGGTAGAGATACTTGTATTAAAAGTATTTTTTTCTCTTCCAATTCCTTTTTAACTTCACTTACTCTGCACTGCACTTATAATTCCATCACCCAAAGCATCTAATGCTCATCGTTGAGGCCTGATTACTAGGTGAACAAACGGTCTCTCTTCTTCTTTCTTGCTTTCACCTCCTCCTATTGTGCATTCTGTGACTTGGTTGAACTCCGATCCACATGACCCTCTTCTATGATCTAGAGAGGTAGTGGGAGGAAGGAAGGATATCCAAGTGATGACACTGACCTCTCTTGGTTGTTGATGGAAATCCGATGAGTTTGTTAAGGTCTATGATTCATGCTTTTCGTTATTTTCGGGTGTTGACACTGTCTGCCTGCGTGATTTGAGAATTCAGTTTTGTCTCCCCTTTGTAGACCACCACGTTTATTTGTTGTTGTTATGAGTTGTACTGGGGATTAAATCTGTGGCTTGGTCGTAAAAACTTTCCCTAGGACACTTTCTCCTTTGGAGTGGTAGATGATGATCAAGTATTTTAATTCACAGAGACACCATTTTCTTCTTTATCACATATGAAAGCACCTTCAAATAAGCGAGTTCAGCATGTCAGCTGTACAGAAAAGTCATTTAGTTTAATAGACTAAATATTTGCTCCTTATATAATATAAATCTAGCCACATATAGGATATACATGACCGCTTCAGTTCATTAACCGCATCATCAGTGCAGGGTCAGGAATGTTTCAGAACTCATGATTAAAAACTGTCACTTTAAATAAATACATAACTAAAGCATAAAGTAGCAGCACCCTGTCATTTGCAATCAGCAGATTTTACATTGAAATACTTACAGAATTTCCCATTGACATGTGGTTTTATAACTTTATAGTGTCTAGAAATTGAGTTTCTGCAAATATTTATCATTTGCACATCACCAAGTAAAGTGATGTGATTTGTTTTGATCCTATGAAAAGGTTGTTTGCATCACAATTCTGAATTTTTTAAAGAAAGTGCTTTCATAATTCCTGATATATTTGAAATAATTGTACTATTAATTTACAAGCTGTTTAAATGTGTGTTAGAAAACAAATCTAACATTATACAGCCTTTTGTTTCACAATTATTGTCAGATAACTCACTTGACAAAAAGCACTAACCATAATAAAAGAAAGACAAGTAAAAACATTTTCCAGGAACAGATATGCAATAATTAGTAAAAAGACAAACTGACATTTGACCTCTGTACTTCAACAGACAACAAATGAGTCAAGACAAAAAGGATTTAAATGAGTCTTTATTGCTCATTCACTTTCTGAATGAATAGAACACCTGTTATTTCCAGTCTAAACTACATGGCCAAAACAATTGAGGAAATGCTAAAAATAGCTCAGCCTGATAAAATCTCACTCAACATTGCAAATGGGCGAGTGATTTTTTGAGGCCTGATTTGTAACTAAAGTGCCACAAAGTCAATAAAACCTGTCACCACAAAATAGTTATACAGATTCATTGAATCATACAAACTTTAGTTCACTGTACCTATTCACAGATAGTCAAATGTATGAACAATCATCACAAGATTACATCCCCCTCAACAATCTATGCCACTAACCTATTTTGTGATGTTGAATTAACAAAACAATTTAGGAGGAGCTACATCAGACAATGCAAACTTCAATGTGAAACACAAATTTTATTTTTCTGCAACACCTTGGAGCAGACCACAAACACCATAAATGCCATACACAATCAGTAGACAAAAGGAAAGAGAATAGGACTGTACTACTGACCAGAGTGAACAGGTTCCTTTACAACAATTTGTGTTCCATCTTTAGGTAGGTTACAAGCACATGTCAGTTGTGTGGCACTTGCACTGTGACATACAATGAGGACGCACATTTACAGTTACATCAACTATTAACACATTGATTATCTAGGTGATATGAATAAAAATGTGTTCAACACTCGGTCCATCATCCCCTTTGGTTTAGCTTTGTTCGCCCTAAGTTGGCAGGGTATGCCTAGACGTGGGTCCCTTGCTCACTTTGCCACTGGATTCAACTAGCCTGGCTGATGATGGCTAATTAGCCAGAAACCGGTCCAAGGATGCTTGTTTCCGGTCCAGGGAATACATGGCTTGGCAGTTCGGGCTGGACAGTTACCATGAGGCACAGGGTCAGACTGATTTGCATATGGCTATGTCTGAACTGGGGTGGCGGAGTGAGCTAAAGAATGATGATGGATTAAACCCAGATCAGTTGACTGGGGGTGAGTGCTTGCAATGTTCAACACTCGGTCCATCATCCCCTTTGGTTTTACTTTGTGGGACAAACTGGAAACAATCTCAAAAAAAGGGTTTAGACAATTTGCAACTTCTTCTGATTGGTGTAACCCCAGATTTCACTACCATAAACTGCTTTAGAGATAGTCTTAGCCCTATAAATCTGTAGGAGAGCACCAGTGGGTCTGCTGCTTAATTTGTACCAAAATTAAATACAGTGGTGTTTACCCTAACAAGGTCCTCATTTTTCCTGTTAACCAGGGTATGCCAACTCAGGGAGGAGTCGAACAACAAACCCAGATAAGAAAGCTCCCTGTTCTTTGGCACCATAGAATACCCAACTTTAAAAGTAATCGATTTGGTGGATCGATAGCCTACAAAGCTTATGAAAGATTTTATATCATTCACTGATGAATCCAACTCCTCCATAAAATAAACAAATGAATCCAGTAAGGTATTGAGGGACCTGGTGGTTCTGGTCATAAGTAATGCATCGTATGGTATAATAAGAGTGTCAGCTGCCTGGGCCCACCTGGGGGCAGTCTACTTTTAAATCATCAGCTAGGACCGCCTCCAAATTATTAACGTATAAGTTAAAAAGGAATGGGGCCAAAATACAGCGCAGCCGCACCCCTCTTTGAATTTTAAAATGGTGGGTGACCTTCAAATCTTTTGAATAGCGTAACGCTGCCACTGCGTCCCTGTGGAGGTCCCTCAAAAATAAAACAATGTCCCAATCTATCCACATGGATGACATAATCTGCCGGAGTTTGGATCTATTTATTCGGTCAAATGCGGATGATAGATCCATAAATGCCAATAATCTCATCGCCCTGTGGAAGAAGGACTATCTGTAGAGGAAAGGGGGATACCCCAAAAGTGGACTGATTTCACGGACTGTCCCCTTGGTGAGGTAGGGATTTGAGGGCATGGGGCGGGCAGGAGGGACGACTGTCCTGGTCCTTTCTGCCCTATCCCAGAGATACCTGGATGTTTATGTTTAATGGGGGGGCTATGCACGGTATCACATAACGCGGCAGGGGCAAAGCACTGCGTTCTGAGTTGAGATCAAATGAAGGGTCTTGCCCATCCTTCTGGACGGAAGAGGGGTAGTACACTGTGCATTTATGTCTTGTTGACTTTGATGTATATATGTATATGGAATTGTATAAGGGATGGAGGACTACTGAAGCAACGCATTCTTTCCTGCTAGTGCTCCAATGTATAAAGTTCAAAATGCTGGGGTCTTGTTGTACTGCTGTGAACTGTGTGCTTTGACTGTATCCTTGTATCCTAGCATCCAGTATCTAATGAACCACTGCCATTTTTTCAACTATTACAGTCTATGCTATCTACAGTATTTTCACTTTAGGGAACCATGTGAAAAAAGGCTATAACCTAGTAAACCACCATAACTAGAGTTGAATTGTTTATGGGACAGGGAATGCGGGGGCTGAGTCGGCAGCAGAAGGGCAGTGACTTGCTTGTTTTGTGTATACTATGGAAAGACGAAACACACACTTAGAATTGTAAGCATATCCCATATTTTACAAGTGATTTATAAATAGGTTGCATGGTGGAAATTCATACCAGCATGCTTGACCTCCGCATTCAAAACTCAAAAAGTTCAGCCCGGCAGATATTAGGACATCTACAGCCCCAATACGGTTAGTAAACCAATCACACTAGGTTTCATATAATTATACTGATTTAGCAGTAACACAGAATAAAAATTAGGACTAGCGAATCAACCAAAACAATGTTGAACCTACAGTTAGAGGCACGCCATAACAGGTGTTTTAAGCAGTTAACGAGACGCAACCTGGCAGAGCTAAAGCCAGCTTGCTTGCTGCGCAATAATGGAAGTGCAGGGATGCGTCGTATTTACGGCAATACGACACATCCCTGTCCTTTCCTTTGTGCTGATGCACAATTGGCTGCCTAGCGCCAATGCATGCACCTTTGCTCCATGGTGACTTGTGCTGCTTCGCCTTACTCCATATCTATGAGGGCATGAAAAGCCATGTAAAGTGAACTTGCTCGGCCTTGTAGATATGGTGCTGCGTCTATAAAAGTGAAGCCGTGCCGGCGCTAGCTCCTTGTAAATATACCCATTTGTGTACTTAGGAATAACTGCACCATTTTTGTAATTTCATAAACTGAATGAACTGTGAAGCTCGTGGCATGCAATTACTCTCCATAACTACATTTTGTCTAGAGGGCGACATGGTAGCACCTTCATGATCACTTCCATAACGGTGAGAACACTGCTATGTAGATACAAGATTACTTTTTTTTGCTCCACCTCATTCTGAGGTTTAAGTTTATGGTTTTTACAATGCATGCCTAACAGCCCAATTCAAGAAGCTAAATCATTTCCTCTCCATCCAGGCTCTCCCTGCATGCCCATCCGGCCCTTTCACATTGAAGTGACTTCCTCCCAGCTATCTCATCTGTCTCACACTGCCGTCCTCCCCTTGCAGAGTCTACTTCTCTGCAGCCCTTGTCCTATATTTTCCTAACATTCTCTTCAGATAAAGCATTCATGTGCACTAAATCAAATGGGAACTGATGCGAGATGCCATCAATTTAATTTGCACCCATAAACTACCACATTGTTGTACAGTCACAATTGACATTTACCTCACACAAAATGTGTGATTCATTGTTTTGTACTTGGCTAAAGTTTACTAATGTACAGTACCCATTTTAGGACATCCTCATGTCTCACCCCACTCCTCGTTCCTCACTCATAATCTCTCATTCTCCATCACTCATTTTTCATACATCATTCCTCATCAATGATTCCTGCTTCTTTAGACTTCTTTACATATCCATCACTCCTGATCCTGCACTACTTGCCCCTCAGGCCTTTTTTCACTCTTTCTGTGTTTTCCATCCATGACTTCATATCAATTATTCATTCACCCTTATTCCTCATACCTCAGTTTACAGGTTTCCCTTCTTATTCTTTATTCCTCCCTTCTCATCCCTCTCTCCCTTTATTACTCACTCCTGTCCTGATCAGTCACTTCACAGCTTGCACTAATCAGCCCTCATCCCACACTTCTCACCACTCGCTCCTAACCCTATTTTTTTATCCCTCACACCTCATCCCTTACTTTTCAACTTTCATTCCTCAACCCTCATTCCTCTTCAGTCACTCTTGATTTGACTTCACTCTCCGCCTTATCTCTCACTTTTAATCACTTAGTCCCTGATCTTCATTCCTTATTCTTGTAGGACTAGGCCCTTTCTGCAGGATCATTCCCAAACTTTTTGCCTTCATTCGCCTGTTTCTGAACCCGTTGATGTTAGCGTTTAGGACTCTGCACACTTTACCACTGCTAACCAATGCCAAAGTGTTTGTGCTTGCAAATTAAATGATACTACTCGGCCTCGAGCACTGGTTCTGCCACCCACTTAAGTAGAACTTAAACATGTGTCAGGCATGCCATTGCAGCCTGTGTGTACAGTTGTAAACTGCCATTTCGACCTGGCAAAACAAACCTTTTGCCAAGCCCAATTCTTTCTTTTTAATACATATGTCACCTCTAGGGTATGCCATAAGCAGGCCACAGGGCAAGGGTGCAGTGTAATTAAAAAGCTGAACATGTACTTTTAAGTTTCGCATGCCATGGTAGTGAAAAACTCTTAAAATTGTTTTTCACTACAGCTAGGCCTACCTCTCCCACAGGATAACATTGGAGCTACCTCATTACATTTAATAAGCTGTAACTTTCTATTGCAAACAGGGAGACAGTTTGACTTATTTAAATCAAAACGCCTCTTGGATGGTAAAGTCGGATTTGTAATCACAGTTCTGAAAATGCTACTTTTAGAAACTCAAATGACTAGGTGTATCTGCCAGTTGTTCTTTGTGTATTGCTCCCAAACTGTGAGAGAAAGGGAAGATAGGTGTTGGCAGGATGGGCCACTCTGAGTTAACGAGGGGAGGAGCTGTCATCTACCACACTTGCACTAAGCCTGGGCAGAGTTTGCAGCAGCAGTAAAAAAACTCCACAGTGCTACGCGGAGTTCCGCGAGCGGGTGGAGTTGCTTGTTTCGCTCATTCATGTGGCGTTTCTGCCATACGGCAATGCGGATTGCGTGTTTGGGGGAAATATCGCACAAACTGCACCACATGGTAGCGCATGGGTGCGGTCATCTTGTTTCCTTCTCTCTGTTATAGTGCTGGGGCCTACTTCAATCCTGCCTTAATCGCTTCGATCCTACTTTCTCTAAATAAAATCTGATATTTTTTATTAATTATTTTTCCCTGTGACTTCTTAAGTGTACATTTCATGTTGTTTTCTACATTTTGTGTGTATTTAGTAATTTTTGTACTGTTTTTCTATATTACTTGCTTTCTATTTTTTTTTAACTTCCTTTCTTCTTCATCTCCCTTAATGTTTTATTTTCTACATTTTCTTTTTCGCCTGCCCCCCCACCCCCTCTTCATCATAGCAGAGAGTGCAACCTGGGCAAAGAGGAGCCGCCATCCTTGCGGAAGGTGGCACCCAGAAGGGGGCCAGCGCCAGGACTTGTTTTCGGAGGTGGAAGGTGGCAGCACTTGTTTTTTTTGTGCAGCGCCACCTCCCCTCCACCCTGGCAGCAGGGGGCAGGCCTGGGTCTGGGTAGGGGCTCCGGATGCCCAGCAGCAGTGGGCAAGGGTGCGCCCATAACCAACTGATGCACCGATGGTCTGATATCTTGGGCCAAGACCAGGGCCTGATGAACCAGCTAGGTGTTGAGGTTGCGGGGCTTGGTCAGTAGCTAATTATAATTATTATTTTGTGACCTATGTTATTGCAAATATTATTTTTTTCCCAAATAGCAAGAATGCTGCTGCTCACATGCAGGTAAGTTACGCTTAAAATCTTGTATTATGTGATCATTATTCTAGACAGGTGCTTGGCGCTACCTAACCAACTTTGCGCTTGCTTGGGCTGATTATGTAAGAGAACTTAAGGTAGGTAATGCAGACCAGAGAGACTCCTTTCCTTTCTTTTGTCACTAAAATAGTGGTAGCTAGTTAGTAACTTAGTATTAGTAATTTAGCAGCCCGCATTCTCTAACTTCGGTGCTTGACTCCTTCGTAGAACCTTTTTTGTAGTTCATATAGTGAGTGAATAGCAATCAACCAATTTGGTGTATGCAATATGCATGCATCCATCTATCCATTTAGACTAAATGCAGATTTAGGGAATTGGCCCTTCAGTTTTACTAAATATGAAATGTTGAATTTAAACTTATTGAGATGGCTTTTCTCCTTAGGCTGCATTATTCTATAGCCTTTTGCAATGGACTTTGATATGTTTTCCCGAATGTTCCTTTATTTGTTCTTGGTTCATGCGACATTCCTTTGGACAACAAAGATCTCTTTTTGACCCCTTTGTGTGTGAATGGTGAAAAAGACCTTTCCACTATATCTGTGGAAAGCAACAAAGTAAATAAGCTCTTCTGGCTGACCCTCACTGACCTCACATGTTTCCAGCGCCGGGACACCCCCGTTGGGGGGTAGCTGTCGCGCTCTACAAATTTCTAAATAAATAAATAAATGTGTCCAATAACCTGTGAGAATGGAGGGACAGTTGTTTCTCATGTGTATGGGAAAATATTACACAGTAACAATTTATACCTGGAAAGACGACCACATGATTATCAGACCATTGTGTACCGACCATTAGATGTAATATTGACAAGTAGTTACTATAAAACGTCATCATTCAGGAGGAGTGCCCTTTTGAGGAGAGCTTTGCCTAACTCAGACAATCTGGCTCAGTTTCCTTGCCTCCAACCGGCCTGCCGGACTTACTTTATGCCCCATGCTTTTTGCCCTTGTTGATGAAATTGCCTGTCAGAGCACCAGGTTCTTTTGCTCTTGCTCTGTGTTGTTCTGTGTAGCCACAGAAGGTCTTTTGGTTTGCATGATTCTTGTTAGACTAAACATTTTTCGAAGATTCAGCCTACCAATTGTAATTGTTTATTTCTTTAGCATGGTTTTGAGAGTAATATACCTTAGGTTGATTCGTGAGGTTGCGGCCAATTAATGGTCCTTATTGGGTAGCTGACAGTTGGACATACTGTTTTCTCATCCCTCACTATGAAAGAGAAAGGTCCATCAGCGGACCATCGCCTCTGAGATGAAGTTTTTAACCTGAGTAGAAAGGTTACCTGTATGGGCCCAGTAGGAGTGTTAGGGTTACGTTTGTAAGTGTATTGGCTTGTGCTGCAACAGTTCTTAAGGCTAATTATGTGCCAGTGTGAGTTGACATCAGTTGGAACATTGCTTGCTCTGTTGTGTTCTGTGAGTTGCTATACGTACTGACAACTGTCTGCTTGATTCTGGCTCCTTTATAGGTCATTACTCAAACAAGTGTAACAATGGTTTTGGAAGAAGTATGGCAATGGCCTCTTTACAAGTACCATGGTAACCAAAATGGGGTTGGTAACGGAACTCGCCAGACTGATTGATGTAGTCGAAATATGCATGTGAAACTCTAGGCAAAAGGTGAACTCGTCCAGAATTCCCATTTTATAGGTATTTCCTAATTTCTGACTATACTTTGAGGGTACACCTGATGATCCCTAGCCCCTGACTCAATAATGCCCCTGTTATCATTTACTCTATAGGGGGAAATACAAGGCCATGGTTCAGGACACTCATATCAAGGCCCTAAGTGTAAGGTATTCACTACTCAAATGCGCTTGTTTTCCCTACTTGAGATATTTAAATGTTTTCTTCGTTGTTTTTCCTTTCAGCTCAAAATGATTTCTCTTAAAAAAAAACTCTTCCACAATTTCATTAGTACTTAAAAATGAGTGAATTAGTCTTACTCAAGGATACATCTTAGGGCTTGAGTCAGACTAGGGAGAGCAGTAGCCCTAGAAGGTGTACAGCTTCTGCCCTTCCCGAATGGAAATGGGAATGCCAGCTGCTAAAATTGCATGAGGCGTTGGGTGATGCAGCAGGTAAGCCTCTCCTCCCTGAAAAGTGTTTTTTATTGGCAAGTGGAAAACATATAATACTTCCACCTGAAAAACAAAATTCCCTTAACTTCTGCTTCCTTACCTTCCCCGCCCCGCCCCACTCCCCCCACCCCCACCCTACACGGAAAAGCTGCTTCCATTTACCATCTGCGCAGATCAGGTGATAAATGGGTACATTAAACCCCTCGGAATATGGAATGCAATGTGGAATCCCACATAGTAATTTTGTATCCATACAGTTATCCCCCGTTCTCACTTGTATTAGGCAGAATTCAATGTGACGATATCAACTGATAATGCTCATTTTGGCTGCTGGGAATCTCCGCATGGAATTCAACCAATCTCAGAAAGTGAGTAATCAACCTGATGCTCAATTCACCCCAATGCTTAGAAGAGGTGTAAAACGACACCCATTTTTTGATATTCTCCAATTACAGGACAATGAGATTTGACATAGCTGAGTTTCTTTTTCTTACTGGCCCACAATACCCCATTGGCTTCTATAAATTTGGCAGCTATTATATAGCAGGAAAAGGGAAATCTACTGCACAAAGGAACACTGTGATATTGTTTTGTTGGTTTTGAAAGATAACAGACGTTTGTTACCCAACTAAAAGGTACTGATTCTGTCCACCTCACTATGAAAGGCTGAGTACTTCTGTTAGAATTCGAGCCTCTGACCATGAGGTTAAAACATAGATATCTGGGGCAGAGGCACTTGTTAACTCAGTGCCTGATTTACTATTTGGCTCGTCTTTCCACCAGGGGGGTGAAGCAAATTACTCCATGCCCAGGCAGTCATTTATATTGATTTGGCAGGAACCATTAGCCCAACAATTTTACTGTCCCTCACTGTCAGGGTTTACCCGGAGGTGACTGATAGTTGTAAAATGACTACATGTCTGCCCATCCAATAAGTTTAGCCATTTTTCTGACGGCACTTACTCTGTCAGGCTGTTGAAGAGGTTGTCTTTGGTGGTGACAAAGTAGTCAGTGCAGCAAAGAAACCTATGGTCTGCCCGCATTTAAATTGGGCAGGCAGATCATTATGTTGATGGTAAGGATACTCTGTTGCAGTTGTGACAGGGTATCCTTACCACCAACTTATAAATTAGGCCCTTAGTCAGAAATGTCACGTAAATAGAAGCTAGGAAAATTGAACAGTGCTGGCCTCTAACATAAGTCCTTACCATCAGTTACACTTCTTACCAGGTAAGAATACAGAATGGCTTTTATTTGCCACCAAATACGGTTGTGACTATTTGACATATTTCTTAGTAATACATACATTGAAATAAGTGCCACTCTTTCGCAGGTGTTAGCACAAACAAAATTCTGGCTACTACACCAAGCATACTGGACACCAGCTCGTCTAGCATCGATGGACCTGAGAGATAACGACAAATGCTGGAACTGTGACACAGAAAACGGTGACCTCGCACACCTCATCAATCACTGCAGTAAGGTCAGCAAATTCTGGGGGAAAGTGTTCAGCTTCATCAACAAAACCATAGGCTGCACTCTAGATCAAACATTCTTCACAACTACCACAGCTCACATCACAACTGAGGTAGCAACACAACAGGACAAAAACCTCCTGGACTTCCTCCTGACGACAGCAGTCAAAACAGTACTAGCCAAATGGAAAGATACCACCAAAGCCACATTAAAAGGGTGGCTAAATTGGGTGACATTTCTCAGAGGGGTGGACAACACTGCACTCAGGTACACACCATGGAAGAACTCCAACAGAGGGATGTGGTCAAAACTAGACATATTCCTAAACCCATACAAACCGCCATAAAGAACAAAAAATCCTGAACCTAACCAGCCAAACACAATTCCACGACGGCCCGAGGACCTGACACCAAACAACCGCCCAACAATTCTGTGTCTGTGTAATGTTTTATGTATCAACTAAACACGCGACCAACCGCAATAACCTAAATGTTCAATGTTATATGTGCGCAAGACTGGGGGGCAGACACGAGAAAACTGTAAAACCAACCTCCAATACAGAATCAAACGCAACCACCACCAAAAGCCGTAATGCCCTATGTTAATGCCTGATGAACTTGTTATTTGTTGTATGCCACACGGTACTCTGTAACATGTAAATACCCCAAAAAATATATTTAAAAAAAAAAAAAAGAAATAAGTGTCACTCCGGAGGAAATTCTGCTAAAGTCACCTTTAGGTCACACTATATACACTCTGGAATCTGAAAATATGCCCTTGAATCTGCTTTTCAGGAAGTCCAAGATATAGAAATTTCCAAAAGTTCAACTTTGTTAAATGTTTGGGATAATGGGAGGACCACCGGGAATATTTATTACAATGTTTGCCATACTGAAACTGCATGTGAAAAAATAGCAATCATTAGCCTGGTAATGTGTTCTGGATTTTGGCTATAAGAAATTTTTACTGTGAAAGTGGGAATGCTGATCGAAGGTTGTATCTTTTTGGTCAACCTGTCAGAATTGATAACAGTGGTGTGTATTCTGTCTTTAATTAATTCCTACTGATAACCCAGCTTGGACTTGTATTGATCCATAGGGTTTAACATCAAGCAGTAAGAAAGGGGCAATCAAAAGTATCTGGTCATGCAAGTAATCGTGGCAATAAAAATTCAAGAAATATCAAGGAATTAAATAGACACAGAGATTTTTTCAGATTTCCTAAAGTATTTGTTGAGTCATTTGTTTTTACCTTCAAGATTGCATTCAGGTTTCTGTTTGTATATATGGGAGCACGCTATATAGGATCCACACTTATAATATCTTCCTCTAAAAGAGGATGCAACAATCTAAAGTGCATTTGAAGACATTAAAACCTCTTTAACCTTATTGTCAAAAATAGTATATGGCTTGAATTATTATTTTTTTCTTAAACCATTCAATGGAAAATTAGTAAGGAACTGGTCTCCAATCCAATAAGCACTGGCAAACTCCATAGGGCACGAATTTTAGATCTATTGATTGTCACAGTGCTGTTGGCTAATGCTGCACAGCATTAGCAAAAGATATTTCTGTTAATGCGGAGGAGCATGGGATAAAAGGAAAAAAACAATAAGGAAGGCTCAATGATGCGGCCACCAGATGTGCCATTCCATGAGCATGTGCATTCATGATGACTCATGTGCACATATTTTTCATCATGAAAGCGCATTCATGTGTAATTTTATTTATTTACAAAACAAAGAAATTATTTAACTAGTATGAAGTTTTTTTTAAGGCAGGGCTGGCTTAAAAAAACCTTTAAAAAAAGAACCGCAGGAATGAGGGACGACAGAGGAGCAGGTGTGAAATTAGGTGAGGGGAAGCAATGGACAGAGAGCACAGTGGATAGAATAAAAATAAATCTGGGTAGGGAGGAAGGTAAGAGAACACACAAGGGTGTAAGAGAAACCCAAGGAACAGGGAGAAGTACATGAGGGAGACAGCAATAGAGAGACCATGGACGGGAACGTTTGCAGAGGGCGAAGCAAACAAGACAGCGGGCAGCACATTAGGGAGAGAGCAACATGGAGCATGGGGCAAGGTGTTTGGTGAGGAGAAGGACATTTGGAAGAGAGCTGGATAAAACAAATATTCCTAAGGGGGGCTTTACCAAAAAGAGAAAAGTCTTTGCCTAAAAGTAAGCAGTGGAAGAATAGAAATCAGTCAATCAAAAGGATTGTAATGAGACTATGCTTGAGGAGAGGGACAAACACCGAAAGAGGAATGCAAGTCATTGAATAAGAAGCAAGCAATAGTAGAGATAATAAATGGTAAGCAATCAGTGGACTGTAAGAAAACTGTACGTTTTTAGTTAGAAAACATATGTCTTTCGCAGAGAGCCCATGTTATCTGGTAGGCTAGACCTGATACCCACATTTGCTAAGCCACCCTTTCCACCACATGGTTGGAGCCTGAACCAGTCACCCACCATTCAGCCTATGTAAAACATGGGGAATTATGCTCCATTCCCTTGCTTTACTCCACAGAGGAAATATACATTTTAGTATTATTGCATTGACGATATGGAGACTTTTCTTTGTCCTCTTGATTATAGATGTAGATCCATTCTAATCTGTATACTTGGCAAAATGCTTTTCAGCCCAATATTACAGCCAATGCTATGTCAAAGGGAACATGGTGGACCTCCAAACAATTTACGATGCCACCTCTATGAGACAAACATATGTTCCCATTTCAGTTTCAGAAGACATAGTCAATGTAGTTTATTTCTCACTGTCAAATAACAGAGCATACGGTCAATATTTACTTATCCAAGACTTAGGATGCAGGGTGTACCATATTCACAGAAATTATCTCAGCACTAGTGACTGAGCAAAAGATAAATGTAAAGATTTATTAAGATAATATGTTAGCCCATTGTGGCATGTTTTGCTCAGAAACCTCTTTGATAACCCAACACACTGGGAAACTATGCAGGATTTGAGGATGGCTAATAAAATAATGTTAGAAAACCTATGACTCGTTAGGGGTAGTCATATTAGAAGTAAATAGAAGTACACTTTCAAAATGTTAGGGAATATGTTTAATGCTATAAAGTCAAATACATTTGCCAACACAATGTTTAAGAAAACTGTTCCTAAACATTTATACATTGATTAGTGTCACGTAAGTTAGGTTTGATATCAAGGGAGGTGGTGGTAGCTTCCAGGGGTAGTACACATGTAATAGGTGTTACACCACCTCTATTTTCCCATAACTCCAAGAGTCCAAAGGTGTGCAGTATTGCCACAGCAGCACACCTTCAGACCCTAGGGTGACAGCGGGAAAAGCTAAAATTAAGCATAACGAATGGTCAGTGCCTGCTTTAGGGCGGTGCAACCAGTGCCACAGCATCAGGCATCGAGTTTGTGGAGGTGCCATTTGCATGACAGGCTGATGTGAGATAAGAGCAATCTGCAGCGATCTCTGTGTGCTCTGCATTTTTCCAGGTAATAATGATAATGACATGATAACTCTGGTGGTAAATGCACATGATTTAGAATGATAAAGTAGCAGAGAGGGTTAATGTGCCCACAGAAAATCACATGTAACTTTCAGAGCACAGGTAAGTGTTTTATGTAGATAGCTCTGTGAGTAATTGCTTTGTCATAGAGGTAATTCTGCTGTTTGAGTTCATAAGTTGCAATCATTCTGATAGCAGGCATCAAACAATGATCTGGCATCAAATCACTGCATGTATATTGCAAGCATATTATATGTTCATAGCCTTGTTTTTCCGCAATCTTTTGTTATTCTAAGATTTCTGACAAAAAGGCTCCTTTGGGTATTATTAGTATGACACTGCCAATCATTAAGTTAAGTATCAAACCCTCAGTTTATGGGTAAATTTGCTAACATTTTGCACCCTGTTTGCACAACAAAATGAGTGCAACCCTGGAGCAAAGTGATGATTTGGGGTTTACTTTCCAACGCAAATTCTGAATTGCATTGTATGTAGCCCTAAAGTGACACAATGTGCTAGTTTGCATCAAGGAGGTGTACCATAGGTGGTACATGGACGTTTCCATGAACCTACCTCTAGATTTTGACGCCAATTCTTATCTTCTAACTTTGATAGAAAGGGATTTGCATAAAAAACTTACACCTCATTGAGGCTGTACTAAAGGTGAAGAAAAGATTTATTTTCTCCAAACTTTCTAACTTTGCATGTGTTGCACCGTATGACACAGATACAAAGTGGAATGGTGTTAAACTTTGTTGAAGCGTATTGATTTTTGTGGCACAAGGTAGGTACCCTTACAGTATAAAACCTATGCTTGACATCATGCACATACCCTTGTACTATGGTGGAAAGGTGGGTACACTTTTGCAAAGTGGCCTGAGATCTGTCAGCATTAGAGGAAAGAGGAACAGCACCAAATCTTAGTAGATATAGTGTGGTTGTACTATCTCCTTTTCAGTCAACACAGCTGAAATACGTAGTAAAACTGCCCCCTTGGTTTCTTCAACCAAAGCGCCCTTATCATATAATCGTTCCCAGTATAGGTGGCATGTGACTCTTACACCTTGTAGTCCTCATTGTCTTCAGTAACAGTTCCTCTACATTGATATACACACTTTGTCTCTGAAGAATATGTTTGTGATGTAAAAGCACTCTGGCACTCTACACTGCAATGGGTATGAGGCACCATTGAAGTGTGATAGTGAGGGAATCTATGAAGAATGAGGCCATTGTGGGGGAGGAGTACTGTCAACATAGATTGTCACACCCGGTGCCACCACTGCTAAAGTCGGCAATGGTCCATGCTTAACCGAATAGACATGTGCACTTTGAGTGTATAGAGAGCTGATGAACAGTGTGCTGTTTATGATGAGGGGCCAAAAACATAAAATACAGTTCTCTAGCAGAACACCGTACATCAGTTTTCATTTCTTCCCATTGACCATGCTTACATTGAGACTGGTCCAGAGTCAAACACTTGCATTGCTCAGTCTGCCATGTTATTGGAAACGCAAAAAGGGGCACTGTGAAGGATCGGAGAATGAGAGTGAGGTGAAGCAATCACAGGAGCTATCCATGAATGGCAGGTACATATTTAAAGAAAACGCTAAGACTGCTGCTTCCATGTCTTTGTGTGTGTGCATCAGTGAATACATACCTGTGTGCGCATCTTTATGCCTGAATGTTTATGCATGCATGTAAGTATATATGTGCAGTGTGTCCACTCCTGGTAAAATACAGGCCCTTCTTTTGTTGCAATACCTGGTAATAATAATAATAATAATCTTTATTCAGTTTTGATTAAAAACCATAATAGTACAATACAAATAAAACCACACTGAACAATAACATCAAGAAGAGGAGATAAAAAACGCTAAAATACAAGGTAAAACTCAGATCATACATCTTATTACATAAGAAGAATTAATGATCAACCCAGCACTTGCATGGTTTTCAAACCTTATTATGCAATAAAAATATATATGCTTCTGGGACTTATCAACCAGTCAACCTGCTGCAATAGCAATCTATTTCTGTAAAGTGCAAGTGCATACATGTTACAATTCTATATCTAAAAAAGGCCCTAAAAATATTCATTTCATTATATACAGATGGGCAATCAATGTTTTAAAATTTGTATTCCAATACCCACTTATAGCCCTATTACAGATAAACTTTTTTTACTTCTCATCCGTCAGGCATACAATAAATATTTTGACACAGCAAACATTAGCCAAGATGTAGTATCACACTTTAGGATTCTAACTGTCTCCTTTAGTTGCCTCAGAGATAAAGTACAGCAGATTAGGAACAGCCAAACTCTCCTGGTGGCTGTATATTTAGTACAAAAAACAAAAAGTGATCCAAAGATTGAGATTTACCTGGACAGAGAGGGAAAATTTAGGGAGCAAATACCTCCTACCCATCTGCTTAGGGCCACTGACAAGATTTTTTTTCAATAATGCTATTTAATTCATTTTGGGCCCGATGTAGGTCGCCAAATACCGGTCGGTAACGGCCGATTTCGGCCGTTACCGACCGGTATTTGGGATTGGACATGTAGGTGGCCTGAATTGTACCGATTCAGTAAAATTACCGATTCGGTAAAATACCGAATCGGTAAAGTTACCGAATCGGTGAATCAAGATGTAAGTTGCACTTTAAACAGTGCCACAGGCCATTACCGATTCATAATTGACCACCAAATAATATTTAATAAAGTATGAATTACACCGGTGCCATGTGGCACACATACATGCCCGAAAGGCATGTATGTGTGTCACATTGCACACAAGCCAGAATCTGGGGTGCAACAGGGTGTCAAAGTGACACCCTGTTCCCCTTGTAAATTCGGTAATTTTACCGAATCGGTACTTAACCAATTCGGTAATTGCCATTGATTCCAATGGGCCTCAAGGCCCATAGGAATCAATGGCAATTACCGAATCTGTAAATACCGAATCGGTAATTTCCGATTTTTACCGATTCAGTAATTGAATCGGTAAAAATACCTAAATCCCGATTGCCAGTTCTTAAATACCGAATCGGTATGATTCGGTATTTAAGAATCGGTAATCTGGGATTACCTACATCGGGCCCTTTGTGTTTTATACAGCAGCGCTCCAATGCATTTTCTCATCAGTGTTTTGCATTATCACTGTTTTCTGTCGAGCAGCAGAAGGTTATGACTGTACTGTTAAGAGAGCCAGTGGTAAAAGTTTCAGCTTTAAAAATATGCATGAGAGTCTTTGAAGATCTGGCATATAACACATGGATTCTATTATATTAACTGCAAACATGTAGGGAACAACACATTACCAACCTGGTGACCGCATCCAAATAGTCTTCTGCATAGTTTTATGAAGGAATTGTTCACCCTCAGCTGAGCTGTCAAAATTGAGCATTACCAGAGCCATGAAAATTTAATGGAAAAAATCTAATTGTATTACTGTAAAATGAGACAAACTAAGCACTATTTATGCTGTTGCTTTTCTTTACTACATAACATCCGACCACCATACACTACAAATTAGGGGTGGGCAGAATTTGCGCAATCGCGTTACGCAAATCTCCGCGAAATGGTAAAAAATCTCCGCGAACACGCAAAAATTCCGCGAACACGCGTTATTGCTTGTTCGCGATGCTTTTTTACTGTTCGCAATCGCTGTTTGCGTGCTCGGGGGGAAATATCTCGCGAACACGCATTTGAGAACGCGAACAAACAAAAAATTTTGTGACGTCGCGGAATGCAGAATTTTGGGCAAATTCGTGTTCTCCGCGGAACACGAAAGTACCCAAATTCTGCAAATTCCGCGAGCGGAACGGACTTTACCGCCCAGGCCTACTACAAATGCTGATAGATTAGTAGACAATAGCCCCATCAGTTCTGCACAAAACTTATCATGCTAAGCTCAAATCAGAATTTCTTAAAATAATTGGGGGTTAATTTCAACTAGTTCAAACTATTTGAAAGCCAAAAAACAACGTAATAAACTTACTAAATCAATTAAAAAAAACAGACAAAAATGAAATAAGCAAAAAGAATTAAAATGATAAAAACAGATATTGAAAACCTGAGATGTGAATTTTTTAAATGTTAAGACCAAATTGCCTAGAAAATGTAAAGTATCAGTTCATGGTTGACTGGGACCTAGGCATGGTTTCAGGATAGCTGCAATAGAGCAAGCTAAGCTGGTCACACTGTTCAAAGTGTTTACCTTGGGGCTTAGGGCCTTATTTAGAGTTTGGTTGATGAGATACTCCGTCATGGAAATCACAGGTGTCCCATCCATCATTTTACAAATGTATTATAGTATTTGACACTTGTCCAAAGCTGAAATCATCGAAGATCCCTTGATCTACGATACATCGTCATTGAGCTCTCATCATTGAGCTCTCACTGAATCCAAATGGAGTCTGATTTTGGAACCTACGTCACTAGCATAGATTTGCTGCTTTGCCCAGGCCAAGGATTTTATCTTCAGATTTAATCAGTTTTCAGTTCTTAAAATCCACCAGCAGGTCAAGGCTGGAAGTTTTAGACCACGAGGTCCCATTGAACCAGCTTCCTATGCTGTAAGAAAGCTGCAAGCGCAATGAAACTGGTTTCTTACCTGCCAAAGGTGCACCCTTCCTGGGCAAGCCTCGGCACCTGCTTCAGTTCCACCGGAGAAGGAAAAAAGGGCCACTGATTTCCTTCTTCTGGGAGAATTCTTTTGGTCACTCCTGCAGCCCTCAGCAGCAGCGAGAGAGAGAGCTTTTCAAGAACTGCCAGATTGGCCTTGTTCGAAGGAAGCGCTGTGAATTGCTGGTGTGCACTGCCGCTGAGACATCGACTGGACAACATGACTCTTGTGGTAAGTGTAGACTGCAGATATGTACACGAGGAGAGGGTGGCCTCCCTCATTGCATTTTGGTTTGATGCACGTGGTTTCAACCTGTTGGCTTCCACGAGCATTCCAAAAGATGAAACGGTAGGTGTGGCGTAGCTATAAGTTTAGTTTGCACCAGACAGTGCTGGCTGTAGGTGCTGCAGATCTTTCCGAGCATCTACTCAGGCTACCCTAGCCAATGCAAACCTCATCACGTTCGCCTTATAACTCAGTGGATTCGGGAATTTCGGCCCCCAGGAGAAGTGAAGGTCGCAGAGCAGTCTTCCCCGGGGTGCTTCATGGGGGCCACAGGACAGGGTGGGGGACAGGCCAATTTAGGGGAAAGAAGAGGCAGGAGTTAAGGGTGCTACTTAGGCATCGAGTGAGGGATATCTGGCCTCTTCGGATGCCTAAAACCACCAGAACACGGGCATAGTTGTTTCAGGTCAGGGGTATTAATTTTTGGTACTAGGGAGGACTCGGCGTCAGTAGAGCTGGCATGGCGTCGACCGATGGTGAGGAGGTCCGGATGGCTTAACTGATGCTGGGGTAGGTGGGAAGGGCAGATCTCCTCAGGCCTGGTGTCCTTGACCAGGCCTGGGTAGGTATGCAATGGCTGCCGTGCTCCACGTCAGGTGGTGTTGCTGCGGCAGTGACGGCGAGCATGAACGAGCCACTACCGCCCAAGAAACAAGGCACAGGACACGGCAAGTCTGTGAAGCATGCTTTGGCTATCTCTAGGCATGGAGGCAGGTGGAAGCGTCTCCCGGCTCGGTTGTCCCCCGCCAAGAAAAGGGAGGCAGCTGTAGCAAGTGGCAGGCGGGGCCTGTTGTTTTGAAGGTCACGCCGATGCTCCTTCTCCTGTGGCAGGTGGCATTGCCAGTGCATGCAGGGGGACCTGAGACTTTGGAACTTTCTGCAAGGGCCCTCTTGTGACTGCAGTGAATCTGGGGGCTGGGCCTTCTGGCCCTGCCCTCAAGAAATCAAAAGTGGTTGGAGCTGGGCCCAGTGAAGAGGGTCGGGGCAACATCAGGACAGCAGGAAGACACAGTGGCTCCTGTGGGCTTGGAGGGGCCCGGGGCTACCAAATCAGCTAAGGCACAGCAAGTGGCAAGTGGTGGACTTGGAGTTTAATAAAATGTTGCAACTCTGTCCTAATAAATAGCCTTTTGATCTAAAACAACAATGTAGGGAGTGGTTAGTGCACGATCAGTCAGTGATTACCCATCTACTTGTTTGAACTCTGTTTTCCCTTCAGTGCGTGGGTTCAGTCTACAGTTGTTTTCGCTTTGCTGGTGATTAGAAAGAGTGAAATAAATATTGTGCTCCGAAGCATACATCCCAGTATTTTACAATTAGGAAGAGGGAGATTTTCGCGTGAGGATGTGGCATTAACAACAAAAGTTGCCGACTTTGGATGCTGGGGAAGCAGGTACGATTCCTGGTGGCAGTTCAACATCCTGTGATTCTGTGCAAACCACTTAATCCCCCCGTGCCTTTAAGAAACAAAGGAATTAATGTGTCCTTGTGTAATGGAAATGATGCTGGTGTAAAGTGCTCCAATACCTTCTGGTCCAGTTTGCACTATTTAAATCTGCATACAAAGAAAAACCTGTGTCTCTGAGCAATTTATGTTTGCGTGTCACACATCCCTCTGGCCAGACTGGTGTATCCTAGATTTCTGCTCCCACATGCACTACAGTTTGGATGCTTTAAGCGAGAGCTGTGCTGCTCATCACTTTACACGGAACAGGATTAGTGTGTTTGAAGCATACCTACGTTTCTTAGCACTGTAGTGGTGCAGTGAGAAGAATCCTTTCTCTATACAGAGTGGAACGGTCTGGGCCACGTTCCATGACCTTTGCATCCAGTGCTTCAGCTTTGCATTTAAAGATTAAGCGGTGCAAGAGCATTTTACCAAACTATAGTAAGGTTGATATTTGCACTGAAAGAACAGAGGGGCATATTAGCAAGGGCGTTATCGCCGCTTTAGCCCAATTACCAAGCTGTCGCTAATAACCCTGGGCGTCCGATTCGGCTACGCCCACGGAGTAGGCGTAGTGTTGCCTTCTACGCATTTTGCGTAGACAGCGTAGCCGGCAACACTACGCCCACTCCGTGTGCGTAGCCGAGTCGGCCGCCACCCGCCTCCCTCCCGCCCTCCCCTAGATACATTATTTAAGCAACTACCCTGAATAAAACAATTTTAAAGCACTTACCTTGTCCGGGGCTCGTCCGGGGCTCCCTCTTTGAATAGCGTCCTTTCCTGGAAACAAATGCGCATGCGCGGTCGCCCGCGCATGCGCATTTCTCGGGAGAAATGCGAATGCGCGGCCGCCCGCGCATGCGCATTGGTATCCAGGAAAGGACGCTATGCAAAGAGGGAGCCCCGGACGAGCCCCGGACAAGGTAAGTGCTTTAAAATTGTTTTATTCAGGGTAGTTGCTTAAATAATGTATGTAGGGGAGAGCGGGAGGGAGGTGCGTAGTGGGGCTACGCGGAGTGCGGGAGTGGGCGTAGCTTCTCGCCCATTCCGCGTAGCTCCGCGGAGCCCCACTACGCCCAGGGTTAGTCGCTAACAGCAGTTAGCAACCAGGCGATAGCGACCGGTTTGGGGCCTGCTTTGCATGTAAGCGATATTTGTCGCTAATGACATGCATAGTGGGTGTACCCAAACTGGTAGTGACTAAAAGCAGTCTCTAACACAGCTATTGCCTATTAGCAATACCCACGACACGATAAAAAAAACACGCGCTAACCGCGATTAGCGCCAGGATTTTACACCTGGTAAAACCCTGACTTAGCCATATTAGTCAATGGGAGGTGGATTCTACGGCTAAGTCCCCACTTGCCTATTAGCGAGATTTTCCTTAGCAATAGGATTTTTATCACTGGAAATCTTACATTATAGATGGGATTCGCCGCTATCGCTGGATTTTTTATCGCTGTGGAGATAAACATTGGTAATACTGCGTTATCTCCGCGATAAACTCCAGTGATAGGTGGCGATAAAAAATCACGCTAAGCGCGGTTTGCGATAATTATCACAAGTTGTTGCTAATATGCCCCAGAGTTTTTACACCAGTACATTTTTGCAGGCACCATGCTTGCACTGGCCATTTGGTGGAGTTGTTCTTTCTACTCTGGTTAGGCACCATAAATGATGCAGTGTGGTTCCCATTCTGTTTAAATGTCAGTGTGTACATAAACCCTGCCCAGTGTAATGTATGCGCTAATGTAGGAAGCTTTGACATTAATACGTCACATTATAGCACTGCACTGAGAAGTGCTTTTTAAAATAAATCATTTTTAAACATGAACCATTAACGAACTAAGAGGCAAGACTGAAGTCATGTAAATCTTGTACATTGTTCAGATAATTATAGAGTGACATTATAGACTGTTAAATCAAACACAATAGGTTTTTCTACAACTGGTATTCTGACCTCGGATATTTAAAAGTGCTTTCATGTGTAGTGAAGAAAATGGAGCTTTGGTGAAATAAAACATTTGGCCTTGATCACACAATTTAGGGGGAAGCCAGTATTTTTGATTTCACTTTCTATAATTGATCCACTAAATGGGTATCTATTTGTCTTTCATTATGTTGAGGCTATGTTTTCAACCTCTGTGCAGTTTTTATATAGAGCAAACTTGACCCAAAGGTACTGAAGCGCTTTACAGGAGCACCAATTACATTAGACAGGGTCACATTTATTTTTTATAGGTACAGGGGAGATTGAGTGATTTTCTCAGAATCACAGGATGTTCAGCCAACACCAATAATTGAACCTGGTTCCCAAGTTCCAAAGTCAGAGGCTCTGGCTGTAACTTCACATCCTGAGTAGAGGGAGGATTGTTGAAGGCAGTATAAGAATTGTATTTTTGGTCCATTGATCGTAGAAATAGTGCTGAAAACTGCACCAAAATAATTGCTCTTACGCCCTACCACTTTTAAATTGCACCAGCCCCCACTGGCAGCCCTCAAGTCCTAAGAGCAGGGTTCTATGCACCAGGCCCAGAACACAGTGGTCAACTGAGTCTTTTTGGAGGCACAAATGCTTCTGCTTTTTATGTCTCTGTGGCACGAAACAGGAGGCTAACCACTTGACACTTCAAGAGCAGTTCCTATCCCTGGATGCCAGCGGTAGCCAGAAGTCATCGATTCTTCTTTCTTTAAGCTTTCAGGCGAAGGTTTTTTTTTCTTTTGAGATGTTTCCCTCCCAAGTGCAGATGCATTTGAGGAGGTGATGTCGAGGTGTCAGTCTTATCCTGTTTTGTATCCAGTAATCTGAGAATTTCCTGCACCCACTCCTGACTACCCTCTTGTACTACCCCATCTTCTTTTTTAGTACTTCTTTTTTTGTTTTACTGCAAAAATCATTCCCAGAGCTCTGGTTCTCCCTAGACACTCCCCTATTTAGATGAGGTACAGCCCCTTCTGTTAGTGTCCAAACTGATTTTCTCTCCCACTGGAGTTAGGTCCAGAAAGTCTAGAATGGTCCTGGTAATGACTATGAGCAGGTTTTGCCAGCCACATTTGGTATTGTCAAGAAAAAAATAAAAAATAATAAACCTGTCCTTTGTTCTGCCAACTTTTCTGTCCCAGGCTAGATGTCTAATCCCTACTAAGTGACCAGTTATCGACAGCACACCCACCTTACTAAATCTAGAGGCTAAACCTTTGTTCTCTGGGAACCGGGTCATTTGCACGCAGTCAGAAATGTGTATTGCGCCTGTGGAGCAGGGCTGAAAGGTACATTGGTTTTAAACAGTTTTGTCTCAAGTAGCACAAAGTAGAAAAATCCTAACTTTAAGACTTTCGGTATACACAGCAGGCATTTAGGAGTCCTAAAGTTAGGAGTCTTAACTTTAGGACTCCTAAATTCCTTCTGTGAATACCGAAAGTGTTAAAGTTAAGTTTGTTCTCAGTTTAGGAGTAGTAAAGTTAGGACTCCTAACCTTAGGACTCCTAAATGCCTTCTGTGAATACCGAAATTTTTAAAGCTAGGATTTCTCTCAGTTTAGGAGTAGTAAAGTTATGAGTCCTAACTGCAGGACTCCTAAATAACTTCTGTGAATACCGAAAGTCTTAAAGTTTGGATTTCTCTCAGTTTAGGAGTAGTAAAGTTAGGACTCCTAACTTTAGGACTCCTAAATGACTTCTATGAATACCAAAATGAGTAAGTGCCTTCTGGGAATACCAAAATGAGTAAGTGCCTTCTGGGAATACCAAAATGGTAGTTAGTTTAGGATTTTGACTGAAATTACTTCTCTGACTCGGGCCCATAGACCAGAGGTCACTGGTAGGACATTGAAGCACTTCAAATGAACAGATCTGCTTGAAATATAAATTAGTGACTTCCTATTCATGAATCGAATACTGTCTGTTTCCTGTAGCATTGAGTTAAGTTTGATGCTAGGCTGAAGTTCTGCTGGCCTGCCATGCTGCTGCTCACCTTGCATGGAAGCTAACACTCAGCTGAATGAGTTGGGAATGTTGACTGAGAGTGTCAAGATGCCCAACACATGAAATCAACCCCACAAGAGGAGGTGAACTGAGCCGTCACTGTGTTTGGAGGACACACTTTCAAACACTTTCTTCTTCAAAACTATGTGACCTCTTCCTAAAATAACATTTTCTTGGCACTCACTATTCTTTGTCAAAAGGTTGAACGCCAACATCACTGGCCCAGGTAGTGGAGTATCTGGTCCCTTCTTGGGGTTTGCAGAAGTCAGGCATATTCAACTGACATGCTTAGTACCTGGATCCTGAAACAATGAGGGGGTACTTGATAAATGTTTCTCTTTATCTCTGAAGGGATTCAACAACAGTGGAGTTGCTCATTATTGTAACATGCAGTGAATTATTTGTGCAACTTAGTTTGCTTTTTTCATTTTGCCGTACACCATTTCTACTTAATGTGAGAAATAAATTATGGATATTCATTAGGGATATTTACATGAACTACATAAAACAGGACAGGCGCAACATCCCATATACTGACAAAACAAATCCCATGTAACATTAAGTTCTTGGTAGCGATTTGTTAAAGGTGTCTCCTAATTAGTCTTCCTAAAGAGCCCACCTGGTAGTTCCTGCAATATATCAATCTCGACCTCTCGGAGAAATAGTATTAAGTCACGAAGGTTCGTGGTTGAAAATATCTATAGGATACATTTTTGTAAATAAAATGAGGAAAAGCACAAAACGGACTATGCTACTCATTTGAGCCTCTTCCTCAAGGCATATTAATGACTTTACAAAAAGTATGAAGGACATGTGAACAGATGCCAAAAACGGAAGGATGGGGGGGAAAAATCCTTCATCTATCGAGCAGTGTCCAAATCAATCCTCATAATACTCAAGGCACTAAATTTCTCCTAATATCTGCAATCATTCCAGTGTCACCGCACATCTATTGCAGCTCTCCCCTGACTGCACTTGTGTCGGTGGATCAAGAAGCGCTGGCCCGCTGTCTGTTCCTAAGCCAATACGATGCCCAACACCGTAGTGCACAGCTTTCCAAACTTTTCATGTTGGTGACACACTTTTTGGAGATGCATCATTTTGGGACATAGTAAGGCAGTGTCCCGAGGAAGTTCGGGGGGTTCTCACTCACTCTGTCTCCTTCTCTCTTTCTCTCTCTAACTGTCTCCCTCTCTCTGTTTCCCTCCCTCTCTTCCTCTGTTTCCCTCCCTCTCTCTCCCTCTGTCTGTCTCCCTCTGTCTGTCTACCTCCCTCTGTCTCTCTCTGTCTGTCTCTCTCCCTCTGTCTCCCTCCATCTGTTGACCTCCTCCCTCTATCCTGTCTACCTCTGTCTCCCTCTGTTTGTCTCCCTCCCTCTGTCTGTCTGTCTCCCTCTGTCTGTGGCCTTCTGTCTCCCGCTCTCTGTCTCCCTCTGTGTCTGACCCTCTGTCTCCCTCCCTCTGTCTCTGTTCCTCTCTCTCCCTCGGTCTCCCTCTCCATCTGTCTCCCTCTCCCTCTGTCTCCCTCTGTCTTTCTCCCTCTCTCTGTCTCCCTCTGTCTCCCTCTCTGTCTCCCTCTCTCTCTGTCTCCCTCTGTCACCCTCCCTCTGCCTGTCTCCCTCTCCTTCCCTCTATCTCCCCCTGACTGTTTCCCTCTGCCTCCCACCCTCTGTCTCCCTCTCTCTCTGTCTCCCTCTCTCTCCCTCCCTCTGTCACCTTCTGTCTCCCTCTCTCTCTCTCCCTCTGTCTCCATCTCCCTCTCTGTCTACATCTCTGCCTCTCTGTCTGTCTCAGTATCTGCCTATGTCTGTCCCTGTCTCTGCCTCTGCCTCTATCTGTCTGTCTGTCCCTGTCTGTCCTTGTCTCACTCCCTCTGTCTCCCTCTCTGCCTCTGTCTGTCTGCCCCTGTCCCTGTCTCTATTTGTCTCTGTCTGTCCCTGTCTCTGTCTGTCTCTGTCTCTATCTCTGTCTGTATCTGTCTCCATCCCTCTCTCTGTCTCTCTCTGTCTCTCTCTGTCTCCCTCCCTCTCTCTATGTCTCCCTCCCACTCTGTCTCCCTCCCTCTCTCTGTCTCTCTCCCACTCTCTCTCTCGCTGTCTCCCTCGGTCTCCCTCTGTCTCACTCACTCTCTCTCTCTCTCTGTCTCTCTCTCTCTCTCTCTCTCTTTGTCTGTCTATCTCTCTCTGTCTCCATCCCCCTCTCTCCCTGTCTCCCTCCCTCTGTCTGTCTCCCTCTTGTCTGTCTCCCTCCCTCTGTCTCCCTCCCTCTGTCTCCCTCCCTCTGTCTCCCTCCATCTGTCTCCCTCTATTTATCTCCCTCGATTTGTCTCCCTCCCTCTGTCTCATCCCTCTGTTTCCCTCCTCCCTCTGTCGCCCTCCTCCCTCTGTCGCCCTCTTCCCTCTGTCTGTCTCCCTCCCTACTGTCTGTCTCCCTCTGTCTGTCTCCCTCTGTCTTCCTCCCTCTGTCTCCCTATCTCTCTCTCTCTCTCTCTGCCTCCCTCTGTCTGTCTCCCTCTGTCTCCCTCTGTTTCCCTCCCTCTGACTCCCTCCCTCTGTCTCCCTCTATCTGTCTCCCTTTCTCTCCCTCTGTCTCCCTCTGTCTGTCTTCCTCCCTCTGTCTCTCTCTGTCTGTCTCGCTCCCTCTGTCTCCATCACTCTGTCGCACTCCTTCCTCTGTCTGTCTCCCTCTGTCTCCCTCTCTCTGTCTGTCTCCCTCACTCTGTCTCCCTCACTCTGTCGCACTCCTCCCTGTCTGTCTCCCTCTGTCTCCCTCTCTCTGTCTGCCTCGCTCCCTCTGTCTCCCTCACTCTGTCGCACTCCTCCCTCAGTCCCCCTCTCCCTCTGTCTGTCTACCTCTTTCTCCCTCTCTGTCTCCCTCTCTCTCTGTCTCCCTCTGTCACCCTCCCTCTGTCTGTCTCCCTCTCTCTGTCTCCCCCTGACTGTCTCCCTCTGCCTCCCACCCTCTGTCTCCCTCTCTCTCTGTCTCCCTCTCTCTCCCTCCCTCTCCCTCCCTCTGTCACCCTCTGTCTCCCTCTCTCTCTCTCTCCCTCTGTCTCCCTCTCCCTCTCTGTCTACCTCTCTGCCTCTCTGTCTGTCTCAGTATCTGCCTCTGTCTGTCCCTGTCTCTGCCTCTATCTGTCTGTCTGTCCCTGTCTCCCTCCCTCTGTCTCCCTCTCCATCTCTGTCTGTCTCTGCCTCTGTCTGTCTGCCCCTGTCCCTGTCTCTATTTGTCTCTGTCTGTCCCTGTCTCTGTCTGTCTCTATCTCTGTCTGTTTCTGTCTCTCTCCATCCCTCTCTCTGTCTCTCTCTGTCTCTCCCTCTCTCTCTGTCTCCCTCCCTCTCTCTCTGTCTCCCTCCCTCTCTGTCTCCCTCCCTCTCACTGTCTCTCTCCCACTCTCTCTCTCGCTGTCTCCCTCGGTCTCCCTCTGTTCCTCTCTCTCTCTCTCTCTCTCTCTCTCTCTCTCTCTCTCTCTCTCTGTCTATCTCTCTCTGTCTCCATCCCCCTCTCTCTCTGTCTATCTCCCTCTGTCTGTCTCCCTCTTGTCTGTCTCCCTCCCTCTCCCTCCCTCTGTCTCCCTCCCTCTGTCTCCCTCCATCTGTCTCCCTCTATGTATCTCCCTCGAATTGTCTCCCTCCCTCTGCTCCATCCCTCTGTTTCCCTCCTCCCTCTGTCGCCCTCCTCCCTCTGTCGCCCTCTCCCTCTGTCTGTCTCCCTCCTCTGTCTGTCTCCCTCTGTCTGTCTCCCTCTGTCTTCCTCCCTCTGTCTCCCTCTCTCTCTCTCTCTCTCTCTCTCTCTGCCTCCCTCTGTCTGTCTGTCTCTGTCTCCCTCTGTTTCCCTCCCTCTGACTCCCTCCCTCTGTCTCCCTCTCTCCCCCTCCCTCTCCCTCCCACTATCTCCCTCTGTCTCCCTCTGTCTCCCTCTGTCTGTCTTCCTCCCTCTGTCTCTCTCTGTCTGTCTCGCTCCCTGTCTCCCTCACTCTGTCGCACTCCTTCCTCTGTCTGTCTCCCTCTCTCTGTCTGTCTCGCTCCCTCTGTCTCCCTCACTCTGTCACACGCCTCCCTCTGTCTGTCTCCCTCTGTCTCCCTCTCTCTGTCTGTCTCGCTCCCTCTGTCTGTCTCGCTCCCTCTGTCTCCCTCACTCTGTCGTACTCCTCCCTCTGTCTGTCTCCCTCTCTCTCTGTCTTGCTCCCTATGTCTCCCTCACTCTGTCGCTCTCCTCCCTCTGTCTACCTCTCCTCTGTCTGTCTCCCTCTGTCTCCCTCTCTGTCTCCCTCTCTCTCTGTCTTCCTCTGTCACCCTCCCTCTGTCTGTCTCCCTCTCCTTCCCTCTGTCTCCCCCTGACTGTCTCCCTCTGCCTCCCACCCTCTGTCTCCCTCTCTCTCTGTCTCCCTCTCTCTCCCTCCCTCTCCCTCCCTCTGTCACTCTCTGTCTCCCTCTCTCTCTCTCTCCCTCTGTCTCCCTCTCCCTCTCTGTCTACCTCTCTGCCTCTCTGTCTGTCTCAGTATCTGCCTCTGTCTGTCCCTGTCTCTGCCTCTATCTGTCTGTCTGTCCCTGTCTGTCCCTCACTCACTCTCTCTCTCTCTCTCTCTCTGTCTATCTCTCTCTGTCTCCATCCCCCTCTCTCCCTGTCTCCCTCCCTCTGTCTGTCTCTCTCTTGTCTGTCTCCCTCCCTCTGTCTCCCTCCCTCTGTCTCCCTCCATCTGTCTCCCTCTATTTATCTCCCTCGATTTGTCTCCCTCCCTCTGTCTCCATCCCTCTGTTTCCCTCCTCCCTCTGTCGCACTCCTCCCTCTGTCGCCCTCCTCCCTCTGTCTGTCTCCCTCTGTCTGTCTCCCTGTCTGTCTCCCTCTGTCTAACTCCCTCTGTCTCCCTCTGTTTCCCTCCCTCTGACTCCCTCCCTCTGTCTCCCTCTATCTGTCTCCCTCTCCCTCCCTCTGTCTCCCTCTGTCTGTCTTCCTCCCTCTGTCTCTCTCTGTCTGTCTCTCTCCCTCTGTCTCCCTCACTCTGTCGCACTCCTTCCTCTGTCTGTCTCCCTCTGTCTCCCTCTCTCTGTCTGTCTCGCTCCCTCTGTCTCCCTCACTCCGTCGCACTCCTCCCTCTGTCTGTCTCCCTCTGTCTCCCTCTCTCTGTCTGCCTCGCTCCCTCTGTCTCCCTCACTCTGTAGCACTCCTCCCTCTGTCCCCCTGTCCCTCTGTCTGTCTCGCTGTCTCCCTCTCTGTCTCTATCTCTGTCTCTCTATGTCTCCCTCTCTCACCCTCCCTCTGTCCGTCTCCCTCTCCTTCCTTCTGTCTCCCCCTGACTGTCTCCCTCTGCTTCCCTCCCTCTGTCTCCCTCACTCTCTGTCTCCTTCTGTCTCCCTCTCTCTCTGTCTCCCTCCCTCTCCCTCCCTCTGTCACCCTCTGTCTCCCTTTCTCTCTCTCCCTTTGTCTCCCTCTCCCTCTCTGTCTCCCTCTCTGCCTCTCTGTCTGTCTCAGTCTCTGCCTCTGTCTGTCCCTGTCCCTGTCCTTGTCTCTGCCTCTATCTGTCTGTCTGTCCCTGTCTGTCCCTGTCTCCCTCCCTCTGTCTCCCTCTCCGTCGTCTGTCTGTCTCTGCCTCTGTCTGCCCCTGTCCCTGTCCCTATCTCTGCCTCTATTTGTCTCTGTCAGTCCCTGTCTCTGTCTGTCTCTGTCTCTATCTCTGTCTGTCTCCGGCCCTCTTTCTCTCTCTCTGTCTCCCTCCCTCTCTCTCAGTCTCCTTTCCTCGCTGTCTCCCTCCCGCTCTCTGTCTCTCTCCCACTCTCTCTCTCGCTGTCTCCCTCGGTCTCCCTCTGTCTCACTCACTCTGTCTGTCTGTCTCTCTCTGTCTACCTCTCTCTGTCTCCCTCCCCCTCTCTCTCTCTCTCTCCCTCTGTCTCCCTCCCTCTGTCTGTCTCCCTCTTGTCTGTCTCCCTCCCTCTGTCTCCCTCCATCTGCCTCCCTCCATCTGTCTCACTCTATTTGTCTCCCTCTATTTGTCTCCATCCCTCTGTTGCCCTCCTCCCTCTGTTGCCCTCCTCCCTCTGTCTGTCTCCCTCTGTCTGTCTGTCTCCCTTCGTCTGTCGCCCTCTGTCTCCCTCTCTCTGTCTCTGTCCCTCTGTCTCCCTCTCTCTCTCTCTCGCTCTCTGTCTCCCTCTGTCTGTCTCCCTCTGTCTCCCTCCCTCTGTCTGTCTCCCTCACTCTGTCTCCCTCTATCTGTCTCCCTCACTCCCTCTGTCTGTCTCCTTCTCTGTCTCCCTCTGTCTCCTTCCCTCTGCCTCCGTCCCTCTTTCTCTGTTCCTGTCTCCCTCCCTCTCTTTCTCCCTCTCTCAGTCTCCCTCTCTCTCTGACTTTCTCCCTCTATCTCCCTCTTCCTCCCTCTGTCTGTCACCCTCTGCCTATCACCCTACTTTGCAGGTCTTTAAAAGACCATTTACTTGTTAATGAGGCTTTGTTGTGAATCGCCCGGCCCCCATAGAGCAGAGTGTCTCAGAGTCCGCACAGCTGCGGAGGACTCTGAGGGATGCCTCCTAATTAGTAGCAGTTATGTGCTAAGTGCCCTTAATACTGGTGTCATCCCGCGACACACCCACCATTTGCAGGTGCCACAGTACTGTGTCGGGACACATAATTTGGAAAGCTCTGCCGTAGTGTTTAGCATCTTACTGGCACAGAAACACACCGAGGGCCAGCGCTCCTTCATCCCCAAAGCACAGTGTTCCCATCAGGTACCCAAATCTTTAAATATTTTTCTGGTATACCCTTACCTAATATATTCTCTTTTCCATATATGCACATAAATTTGTTCCACAGATCCATTTTGTATTAAGGTGAAGTTTTGTCGCAAGGCTAATGTAGTGCAAAGTATTTCACAGACGGCATCCTATCCGCAGTAGTAAGCAAGCACAGCGTGCACCATCCCATTTCCTATAATTCACAGTATGCCTAATTGTGGGGATAAATTAATGGAGCGACATAAAACTTGTGTCGATGCACGTTCTACTGACCGTCACAAGAAGTTAATCTCCAGAAAACTCCTCACTATTCTTCCCTGATTCTCCTGCTGGTTGATTTCTGGGTCTTTTCCACGTACATTAAACAAGTGGGTACAGAACAGTCCCTGTGCAGGTACATACACATGATAAGGTAGGGCGCGACAGTGTAGCAAGTTTGTGAGGAGCCATTTTAGCCTCCGTCCAATCCTAGTAATCTTTGGGGTCCTATTTCCTCTACCAGTAGGTTCACAACGCTGCCAGCTTGTATGGTTCATTTACTATGAATGAACAGTATAATTATGATACCCATGTCTACCTAATACATCTACTGTAAAGTTTAGCATTTAGAATGCTAAATTTGGGGTGTTCTACAAACTCTACTCAGTATTTTTCATGAGTATGTCCTAATTGAAGATAACAGAAATGTTGGAAACAGTGAAGTTCAAATGCCTCCGACAGTGTCTGAAAGGATTTATGGTGTTATGGTGGTCCCCAACATCATCTAGCCTAGAGATATTGATAAGATCCCATAATTTAAAGCCCTCTTAGTTCTTTTACTTGTGGAAGATGCCCACCTTGCATCAATGGCGTTTTGTGCGGCAGCTTTCTCTTTCGGCTGATCCAGCTCTGCTTTCATCCAACTCACAACTCCCTTAATTGAGAACTAAACAAATCCTGATTCAGACTTCAGCATTCCATATATGAACTCAAACCACATAGGAGCTCAAAATAAATGTCTTCAAGGACCACCTCAAGGACAACATGAGACATTTGTCCTTGTTTCAACACCAAATTGAACAATATTCAGTCGTTCCCTACTCACAACATTAGGTATGGTGCTCCACTGCTCTCTAGCTAGGTTTATCCTATATAAGTATCACAACCAAAACTCATTCTTGCACTCAGAATGTCTCACAAGCTACTGATGCAAATCAGAGCACTTCACACTCTTGCGACATCTACTATGTAATCAGACCACCCAGGAAATGCTTTATGTCTGGCAAAGAGTGTGGACATTGCTATATAAATACCAATGCAATACAATCATATCTGGGATCAAATCAATGCACCAAATGTTGGCAGACCCTCCTCTGATGTCCATTGGCCATATATATTAGAGTTTCCTGAAACTGGTACGTAAATTGTTACATAGATATGATTAAAGACCGGGCTCGCTAGCCACCTGTAAATAGCTCTCCAGTATGCAACCCAGATTATTAAATTATAAGCTTTTTCTTGGTTAAAATAATAAATATCTACAAACACTGAAAAGCGTCCATTTGAGATGAAAATGTTTTCAGGACTCATAAACTGATGTTTGGAGAAAAACTGCAACTGAATTTTCAGTTGAATTTCCAATAGACATATTCCAACCGTTAAATTGGGCCAGGATAAACATATATTATGTTGGTGCCAATATACCCTTCAGCATGCAGGTGCTCTACAAATCCACATGTTATGTTACATGTAAATCTAATATGTGAGTGATAAATCATGTGGCATTGGGTAGACTTATTACATTTGAGCCTGGGGATTATGCTATGACTATTATGTATTACCCACGTAGAGACACGACACATTGACAAAGCCTTTTTGCATTACTGCTGGTAGCCCCGGCTGGTTCATTGAGGAGATCACTGTTGATAGTTTTGAATTGTGTCCCTGCCAATGTAATCTTGCCTGATGTAGTCACAATTACACCACTAGTGATATTACTAACTCTGGAAGATTTTCCTTAGCAAAGGTAGCTCTTACTACAGAAATTGTTGGAGACCCCTTACAGGCCATCATATATCAGAGCCCTGGAGGCAAGGACCATAAAACTCTGACTATGAAACAGGGTTTGTCCCATGAAACATTTTTTCATTTGCAACTGTCTAAAAATCAACAGGACACTATAAAAGTTATTCGCACTTAATTCATTTTTGCAACTCATTCATTCACAAAGTACTACTGTAAGATAGCAGTTTTCGGAAGCATGCTTCCCTTCAGTTGGAATGAGTTTAATTTTCCTTCATGGCTGTTAAAGATGGAACGTTATACTGGTTTCCTGTATGTACCAAGTGACGTACGTTTGATGCCAGACGGTGCTGGCACGTGAGGCAGACACTGGCCCCAACACACCTTTCTTTTGGCTTGCACCACTGTCTCCCTGAACAGTGGACCAATTGAATATCACAAAATACTCAAACCAAGGTCTAGTCTTCATTGCTCTACACCATCAATGATCACATACGATGTGAGTGTGTAACACAACTAAGTACATTACAGCAATACATATGAACAACCACCGCAGAGAAAGGAACACAGAAAAACAAATTACTGTTGATTTTTTTTTTTTTAAGTAATTCTAGTTTGTAACTTTTTAGATGCTAATAAACTGTGATGGGCGAACGAGTACAAAATGTGTCCGTTCTTATGCGCAGCCCATGTGTAGCTCGGGTCCACAGTGTAGCAGACACTGGTCAAGTACAGTAACCTTCCACAGGTATGTTTTTTTGCATATCAGAGATGTTAGGTGCTGCAAGATTCGAGGTATTGTAACATCAACAACACTGACATAACATAATGTGTATTTGCAGACTGAAGGTTGTTTGATGTTTGCCAACTTAATGAATACCACAGAATAGGTCAACATTAAAATCAGTCACATACGCGGGTGTCTGTAGTAGACAAAGAGTAAATAACAAAAAATACCTGCCATGCAAATATCACGTAAAGCCTCCAAAACACAATGTTGCAATAGCAAGACTGAACACACAAATTGGATTTATTGTACAACCCCACACTAAACTTTCCACCCACATCACACCTACAGGCAAAGAACAACATATACTTCGGCAGAAACACTCACTGGATATGGACTGAAAAGTTGGTGGAAAAAAGAAGCATTGGCGCAGAACGACTTACCACTTCAAATCTCTGCCCTTTTTGTATTTCAGCGTCAGGATCATTTCAAGGCATAGGAAAATGTTGAGCAGACCCAGGAGCCAGTAGGTTTTATCCTTCTTGACTTCCGTCACCCTCCACACGGCAAGCAGCGAGTGCAGCATGAAGAGAAACCTGGTAACGATTGCATTTAAAAACACTATGAGCAGCATGATGCTCCCTCTGTTTGTCTCTGCCACAAACTTGACTGCTTCTGCGTGAGTTTTGCTTCAATGCAGCGTGAGGCTGCGCGTGAGTTTTGTTTCCCTTCAGAGCGAGGTTGTGGGACTTAGCTGCTCCTGCCTGAGTTTGGTTTCCCTGCAGCGCGAGGCTGTGGGACTTAGCTGCTGTTGCGTGAGTCGTGCTTCCCTTTAGCGCAAGACTGTGGGACTTAGCTGCTCCTTTTGCTTCCCTGCAGCGCGAGGCTGTGGGACTTTGCTGCTCCCGGGCGCGTTTTACTTCCCTGCAGCGCGTGGCTGCTTGAAGCCCTGGAAAGCTGCGGCGGGCACACTGTGCAGCGCTGCCTCGGTTCGCTTTTGCCTCTAGTTCACAGTCTGTAAAGTGTCCCAAGACAGTATAAAAACGCCCCTCCCCAAACTTCCTGGAAAGGCTTTTTTTTATCAAACTCAGACGGTGGAACAGCAGTCCCAGCACAGAAGTTAACGTGGGCTGCACTGACCGATAGTGAAAAACGTTTTGTATGGAACTGCACGACCGGAGTCTGCCAAGCAGACAGTAGTTGAGTATATATTCGTAGTTTAACTCGTTAACTGCTGAGCCTTTGGTTCCTGTTGTATTATGGTCATAACATTATGAATGAAGCAAGTTGAGTTTAAAATAGGACTTTATTAAGAATTAACTCCAAGGAAAGAAAACGCACAATGCAGCAAGATCTCCAAAGAAGCTGTTGTCCAATCCGATTTCCAAGTCAGAATGGACAGGACAGCAGCAGCACCAAGGAGATGGAACATAGAATACAGAATCTTAAAAGGAATGAAAGTTAAAGGGATACAACATCTCCCTTCGTTAAACATAAAAACAAAATAAAGAAAAATGAAAAATGCAAGTGGAGTAAATGAACAAAATCAATACAAATAATAATCATTACATTTGGCAGGAATAACCACATTTCTCCTTCTAATAACTGAAGATGAATCTAAAATTAAAGACTTATCATTATGAACATTAGTACAATCATTTGTGCAATTCTCAGAAACATCTTGGTGACTACAATTTGGAATGACTTCAGAATTAGGTTGAAAGGAACTAAAAGAATTAGAATTATGTGGAAGTTGTTGAACAACACAACTCTGATCAGATACAGATTTCCCACAATCCCAGAATGAACAATCCAAAAATTCTCTGTTACGCATTTTCTTAGCAATAAAATCCTTCTGAAAAGGTTACATTTTCACAACTGCACTTTTGTTCCACCATCCACAAATTTTTAACATGACTGAAGAATGAGTGACTCTTAAAATTTGTTGAGGAGCAGAATACTTTGATTAACCTTTATTGTTTTTTTTAGTTTTTTTTAACAATGACCCAATCACCATCAAAAAATTCTTTCTGTACCTTAAGAGGAATTTTAGTACAAGGTTTGTATCTTTTCTCAACATTTTTTCTAACACAATCATCCACGGAACTGTGAACATTCATTCTAACCTCCCTGGACAATGAGTCCAAATTGTTATCAAAAACATGATCTAAAATAGTTTTTGAATCTCTACCTTTCAATAAAAAGAAAGGAGAGAAACCTGAAATGGAATGTGGGGTGTTGAGATAACTCCAAACTTTCTTTTTTATATGTTTATGGACATCTAATACAGAAGATAAAGCTGTCTGAATACCTTCTTTAAAAAATGTGTTTGATCTCTGACTAAACCATTAGCAGCTGGAAAATACAAAGGTGTTTTCTCATGCTTAATACCGTATTTGTTTTGAAAATCCACCATTTTCTTGGAAGTAAAATGTGTACCATTGTCGGACACTAACTTTTTGGAAAATCCTTCAGTACAAAAAATGTTTTCCAAACCATTTATCACAATATCAGTGGCGGGAAAAGAAGCAAAATCATAAACAATCCATTTAGAATAATAATCAGTTAGCACAATAAGATATTTCATGTCACTACTGATGGAGCAAGGTTTCATACGTAAAGAGACTTGCTTGGACTCAGTCCTCTCGAAATAACCTTTAATGTATTAATCAATATGTTTGTCATACTAATATTTACACTACACCACATTTTTAGTATCTAGGGGAAGCTTACCTATGTGCTTTTACTAACAGTAACTCGAGTGACCTGATATAGCCGCCGAAAACGCGGGATCTTTACTACGCATGCGTCTGCCACACTCACGTGGTGTGATGTACCTCTGCTTTAGTGGGAATTCTTTGCAGCTGCACACTAGTATTAAAGATGGCTGCTTCATTGTTAACATACTAAAGCACCTGCTGCTGCTTCAACTAGCTCATATTTGGGCCTGGACAAGGGATTGTAACACCATATTAAAACTCATACTATGCATGTGCCAGAATTTCAAGAGTCCTCAAGCCATGGCATTGAACCTGTGACAGTGATAGTCTTGCCTGCGATGCGCCTGGGAAAGTAACCCCGTGAACTCTCCAGAGGAAGAAGAAAATACAAATTGTTATAAAATTGTATATCTTTTGCTACAGTAATGCTGGTTGGAATAAAATCATGGAAAAGTAAATTATGCGCGGGAACATGGATCTAAATTACTGAATGGAAATGATCTCATACTGGTATGGTGTGATGACCTCTCCTCGCTTTCTGACCAATCAAATCAAGGGAATGCACATGTTAGCTAGTTAGATTGTTCGACTTGTCCCAATAGCTGACCTGTCACTAACCCAACGCACGCTATAGGAGATCGAGAGCAAAGGTGCTAGAGGAGCACTCAAATCGATAATTGCTGAAGGAGAAGAATCAATAACCCAATCGGGGTCTGACTGTTAGCCGCAGAGAGGGGTGTGACGCTGGCCTTGCATTTAGCTGAGGGTCCTGACCTGCATCTGTCCTGTCCTGTTCATCACCTATCCTGAGCTGCACCTGTCCTGTTCTGTTGACAGCTGAAACTCTGGGGAGTTCTGTCCCTTTGTCCTAGCCCGTGGCCAGGGTTGGTCTTCACACCATTCTAGGTAAATATGCATCTGTGTGGGTATGTCATTGAATCGTTTCCCTTTCTCACCCTTCCGAGGTATCAATGTCCATAAGAAATCTCGGAATATTTCTACATATCATTGTATTAGTAGTTATTTTCCTAATTGAAATGGTTTTAACCGCTGTTTTATGGACTCTGACTTTTAAATCTTTGCATAGATAAAGTGTTTGCACTTTTCCTTCGAGTCTGTGGTTATTTTATGCATGTTAATGTTATTTTCTACTTATTATTCTAACACCCTATTTGATCCCTTAGGATTCTAGGTACAGTTGACAAGGATTGGTAAGTCAAGGTATATAGGTATAATTCCTAAACGTGAATAATATCCTGATAGGCAGAGTTATCTGTTCAAAGTGTGTATGTTTATGGGCCTAGGTGAGTATGGTAATTGGGCAGGTGACTCTGCGCGCTATCACTACTCAAAACATTATAAGGTCCTGAAAAATCTATAGCTTTTTTTTCCCAAGGTTGATCTGGCAAAATATTAGTAGAAGTAGAAACTTTACTGTTTTTCCAATGCTTATGAGATACTAAGCATTCAGGACACTTATTAATGAATTGTTTCATAAAAATATCCATATCTGGCCACCAATAAAATTTTCGAAGTAATGTTTTAGTTCCTGACATACCTGGATGACCAATATGAGCAGTTTTCACCAAAGATTCAATACGCTTAAATGGTGGAACAAATAAACCATTTGTAGTGATTATGTTATTCTCCACGCTTACTTCAGAAGAAACTTGTTGAAAAGGAACTAAACACTTTCCTAAATTTCTTACTAGTGGCCAACCATTAATGACATATTTGATGACTTTGTTAAGCACATCATCAGTTTTATAATATTCAATCCAATCCTTCTCAGAAATGACTCCAATAGTGTATTCTGAAGCATCAATGGCAGAAACAATACATTTATCATCATCATGCTCACAGATGTCAGAAGTGTCTTTGAGGTGTAAATGAGATAAACAATCTGCCCTAAAATTAGCTCCACCAGATATATGTTTGATCTCAAAATTGTATTCCTGCAATCTTGATATGTGCCTTACTAATCAAGATGATGCCAGACCTGTACCATTACCACTCATTAAATATATCAAAGGCTTGTGATCAGTTAGTAAATCAAAGGAATTACCCCATAAATAGCTCTTGAACTTTTCAACGGCCCATGCACAAGCAAGTGCTCCTCTTTCGATTGTGCTGTAATTAGACTCAGCTTTACTTAATGTTTGTGAAAAGAATGCAATAGTATTTTCTTTGCCTTTATGAGATGGAGTGAGTACACCTCCAAGTCCGATTGAACTTGCATCCACAGTAACAGTGCATTTTAAACCGCATGTAAATGGTTGTAAGGCAGGAGCATTTTTAATCATGTCCTTAATGTTTTTAAAAGCATCTTCATGATCTTGTTTCCAAACAAACTTTTCACTTTTGCAAGTTAAACATCTAAGAGGCTCAACACACAAAGCATATCCATGCACAAAACGTGCATAGTATCCACTGAGCCATAAAAAAGACCTAAGAGAATCCTTATCTACAGGTGCTGGAGCATTAGTGATTGCATCAATCACATTTTTCTTTGGTTTGATACCTTCTCTAGTGTTGGAATGTCCTAAATATTCAATTTCATTCACGAGAAAACGACATTTATCTTTGGAGACTGTCAAGCCGTTGTCATGTAAAATCTCAAGAACTTTATCTAGGATACTATTGTGTTCGTCAATACCTTTACCAAATACCAAGATATCATCTTGGAAAGCCTGTACTCCTTTGATGTCTCCAAATAATGAATCTATTAGTTTCTGAAAAACGCTAGCTGCAGAAGCTAATCCGAATGGAAGTCTCATATATTTGAAAGCACCAAAAGGAGTAACAAACGTGGTTAAGTCTTGGGATTTTTCAGAAAGAGACACTTGATGATCCGCTGACTTTACATCAATAAGTGAAAAATGAGTAGCTTGTCCAATTGCCATTAGCATTTCTTGAATAAGAGGTAAAGTGTGGCAATCAACCAAAATATTCTTATTCAAGGAGCGTAAGTCAGCACATAAATGCAAATTTCCATTTTTTTTAGCTAAAACAACCACTGAAACCCACTCAGAAGAGTCAGTAGGTTTGATAATTTTTTCCTTACAGAGACCCTCCAAAAGATCCATTAACACTGAGTGGTACACTTCTAACTTTATGTTTTATAGGTAGTGCACCTTTTTTTCAGTTTCATGTCATGTACTACTCCTTTGACGCAACCAATTTTGTCTTCAAAAACATATTTGTACTTGTTGAGAATTTCATCTAATTGATATGAATTATTATTATTAGTACATACATCGACTGTTGATATGGGCATATCACCAAGAATTATGGGAGTATCACTTCCTGGTTTAAGCATGATGCCCATTTTACCTAGATCAAGCCAACCAATAATATCACAACCTTTTTTTGCTACATAAACCTTGGTGGTTATAGATCTGCCCAACAGATTTACTGTTTCATTAAAATAACCTACCATATCTATGTCCTGTCCGCCAAACGCCTTAGGATTTATGTCTAAAATAAAAAGTTCATTAGGAAAAGCATTTTTGTAATAGGTTACATCAGACAGTATAGTAATTGGTGATCCTGAATCAGCCATAACCTCTAAATTAACATTTCCAATGCAGGCTTCAAGTTCTTCTATAGTATTAACACTCATGGAAGAAGAACTTTTGTTCTTGATATTAGTCCTGCAAGCGCTTTCAAAATGTCCTTGCTTCTTGCACTTGGAACATCTTCTGCCGAGAGCAGGACAAATTGGATTATTTCCTATGTGTGTTTTAGAACCACATTGTTAGAAATGGGATTTCCGGTTGGCTAAGACTTGCGCCAAAGCAAGGCAGAAACCACCACTCTAGTCAGGGCAAGGGAGTTACACGCCAAAGATAACCCCTGCTCACCCTCTAGGTAATGTGATGCAAGCAGTAAGGCTGATCCCGGAGCCAATGTAGGTTAAGTATTTGCGCACGCACCCAGCAACAACACCCAAGGCCCACCACAAAGGAAACTCCACACAAGGTTATATATAAAAATAGCCTTTGTATTATACCAAACACATTAGATAAGAAACATACACTTTACAATGTGCCATAGGCATGGGCAGAATTTACAGGGGATTATGTACATAGGACAGGGCCACATGGGCCACTGTCAGGAATAAGCACTTTTAGAACTAGCACTTGGTAGAATTAGCACTTTGTAGGAATAACACTTAGCACATAGAACATATAATAACTGTAGCACCAAATTGCAAATGTAGCACACAACCAGTAACCACTGGTAAAAGGTAAGTACCTACTACGCAATCCTAACCACCTTAGGCATATATCACGCAGGGAACCATGAACACACTAGTATAACCCATACTAGATAAAACAACCTCCCAAGCATAAACATATGTCTAGAGGTATCAGAACACAGGGTGCGCCAAACATACTACACACAGTACATTTCCTAACACCCAAAAAGCAATAGCACATGAATCATAACAGCACATAAATCACATTACGTTCCAGGTTGCGCCACTGCGCCAAACCTAAACATAGCAGCTGCCCACTACTTGCTTGGCAGCTGAGGACAAGAACAGGGCCTAAACGCTGCAGCTGGCACTAAGTGCTGCGCAGCTGGGGAAGGCCAAAGTAGGGGCGAAAGAGTGTGACTCACTCCTGAATCCAGAGAACAATTCTCTAGAAAGAAAGACCTAAACGGTGCAGCTGCCCACTACTTGCTGGGCAGCTGGGAACTCAAAACTGCGACAGCGGGCCCTCACTGGCCCTTAGGAACAAAGGCTGCGCAATAGGTTGGAGCTCTCTGGCTCTGAATGAACAACAGTGCCCTTAGGAGCCTCGTGGGCTCTACAACAATAATGCCACCACACTGGGGGAGCGGCCTGCTGCCAACCGGGGCCGCTCTACCCTCTAAAATGCCCCCCAACAATGTGGGTGTGGGAGCCTCTCGGGCTCTAAACAACAATGTGCCCGGGAAGAACAATGCCCCCTTTGGTGGAGCCTCGTGGGCTCTAGAAACAAAATGCCCCCATAACAATGATGGAGCCCCCTGGTGCTCTGAATGCTCACTACATGCCCCCGGGGGCCTTTTGTAGCCCTGCCTGGGCTCGGTACAAACGGTACGGCGGCCCACTGTCATCCGGGGTCGCCCTAAATGCACTCCTGACTCTGTGCCATACTTGGGCCCCAACACATGCCCGGAGCCCCCAGGAAACTCACCGGGTCGGGGCTTGATTGCAGGTGGCGGTCTCACCTCTCCTCAGGTGTGGCGGTAGCGCTTTGCGGGGCTGTCTCACCCCATGAGAGCCCCGCCTTCACAAGGCGCCTGGCCCGCTTTCCCCGGTCCCCCATCTCGGGACCGGGACTCTTCACCTGGAGCCCCCAAGGCTCTGGGACTCCTTGCAGCCACTCGGGGAGGCGGGGTAGGCTCCCGGCCTCCCCACCGAGCACCAGCTTCATCCCGCCGGTGGCTGCATCTCCGGTCTCCCTCTCGACACGGGAGACCGGCAAGGCGGCCAATCACAGCGAGGCGGCGGGCGGGACTTCCTTGCAAAACCGGAAGTCCCGCCGAGTCAGGCACTGCGGTGCCTGACTTCCTATGTTTGCAGCGCGAGGGCCGCGGCGGTGGTTTAACGGGGCACAGAGAGGGGTAGGCACCCTCGAAATTCAAAACAAATGTAGAAGCGGGGTGGGCACCCGCTAAGGAGCACATAAACGGGGTGGGCACCCGTAATTAAGAATAAAGTAAAAAATGAAGACGCAGGGTGGGCACCTGCGCACTCGGGGCATACAAAGGGCAGGAGCGCTTCCTCCGAGGGAAAACGACAGCGCTCTGTCCAGAAATGGAAAATTAAGCGCTCTCAAGGCACTGGGGGCACAGACAGTACTAGGGCCCTAAGGAATGACCCCTTAAGCAACCAGGGCCCCAGCAACAAGGTCCTCCTATGCATTCCTATGGGATGGCAGGCCAATCTCACAACATGCACTCAGTGAGCGCACGCACTTTACACTGCGCCACAGTGCTAAAGCGTGCAAAGACCAGAAATCATTATACTGATGTAACATTAAAAGGCAAAAAATGCAGGGGTGAACCTGCCAGAAGGGCCAAGTCCAACACAGCCCCCTTCCAGCCAAAATGCACGGCAGACCAATCACCACTGTGATGGACTTCCCTGCTTTGGGCGATAGAACACGGACGCAGGCCCGCACTGCAGGGACACCCTCCGGTTCTACGCCATGTTGTTCCAAAACAAGCATACATTAAAAAAAAATCAGGCCCAACCAGGCTACCCCACCGGTACTCCTTAGTTGTCCACGGCAAGGACCAGACCATAGGCCACCCAGATACCACTGGTCCTTGCCAATCCACAGAGTGGGGGGTAGTAACCCCTGGCATACAATAGCCATTCTCCACCCTCCTTCTCAGTGTAGTTCCAAACGACCACTGATCCTTCAACCTAGGGTCCGGACTCCGCACCCTCAGGCTGACCAGAGGTCACGGGCAAGAATGCCCCACCCTACCTCTACTTCTGGGGTTGCGCACTCTCCCAGGAGAAGCACCCTCCAGAACACACCTCTCCCACCAGTTCGGGACCTTACTGCCTCAGCAGCAGTGACAGCGGTCAGACCAGCCCAAGATGGTGTAGCGAGGCGTTGCACGTTGCGGTGCCCTGCCAGTCGTGTCGCAGGCTACGGTTCGCGGACAGCGTCGAGAAGGAGTCGGCGAGCGGCAGAGGCTGCACGGCTCGAGGCGGACGTTGCTCAGTGCGGTGCCTACAGGACACTGGGGTGGTCATGACGGCGTGGTCACAGCTCCCTTAACTGGTCTACCACCTGGAATCTAAATTCACCGGATGCACAGGGGTCAGACTCCATCTGACCCCCTTCCAGAGTTCTGCACCCTCCCAACTGGAGTGGTACCCCTAGAAGACAAACCGGCCAGGACACTGGCTACAGTCGCCCTGCCGTCCAGGACAGGCAAACACCTGAACCTGGCTCCCCAACCTAGGGACGCTACCCTTTGGTTAGATGCCTGGCGCACCAGGACTTCTACAAGTTGAAAATAAAGTCTAAGACTATCTCTTCTCCTTCAGCAGCAAGGCAACCACTGCAGGCCAATCCTCCAGGTCAGGGACAGTACTCCTCCATACAGCTTACCCGGTTCCTTCTCGTCAGGCAGAAGTTTCTTCTTGTAACTTCAGGACACTACTTACAGTTGCCCTTACGTCCAGATCCGGAACCACCGGCTATTGGCTCGTCCAACCGAGGGACGTACCCTTTGGTCAGGTTCCTGGCGCACCAGGACTTCCTTGAGGGTGACACATAACTAATGTGTCATGTAGCAAGTCTTCCTGTCACTCAGCACAGAAGTGGCTTCACCATGGTCACTCCCCAGTGACACAGCCCTTCCAGCTGGCCCCTGACCCACTGGTTCTTCCACTGGGGAGGTCTCCCCCTCGCACCCCTCCATCTGCACTTCTGCACCCTCCCAACTGGAGCGGTACTGCCAGACACCAGAACTACTAGAACCCTGCTTACAGATGTTCCACGTTCTCCAAACACTCTGGGAGATCCTCCTCAAGTGGCCTATTAGTACAGCCTAGGCCCCCGACCTGATTTTCCCCTAAGAAACAATCCAGGCCCTGAGACTGGGTTTCGGGCACCTGGAGACACGCAGTCCCACCCACTCCTTCTCCTCTGAGACAGGACGTGAGCCCCTACACCAGGACCTAACTGGGCTACTCTGAACCTCTTCTACCACGCTGGGCTTGAAGACACCTCCGCCACTCCTTTTGGAATCACTTCTACCTCTATGTCTCTCTCTTCACAGAACCTTACACACTCTAACATACTGTATCTAAACAGACCACAGAAATCAAAAGCAGGCTCCATTTTGGTGGATGTTCTTGAGAAAAGTTTAGCCCAAGGAACCTAAGTGTCTGAGCTAAAACAGTAGTCCACACCAAAGTATTCAGCAAGCTCCCCATCCCAGAGAATTCACACCACTTGTATTCAGCAAGCTCCTTATTTCAGAGAACTCACACCACTTGTATTTAGCAAGCTCCTTATTTCAGAGAACTCACACCCATTTATTCAGCAAGCTCCCCATCACAGAGAACTCACACCCACGTCCAGTGCAACACACCATTCATCCACACACACCCCCCCCCAGATCGGTGAGACAGTTTCTACCGCCCCTGACTACACGCGACAGAGGTGCCATTACTCCGGGAACGGGACGGGGAACACATGCACTGGACACACTTTTGCTGCCACCACTGGATCCCACCCTTACTGGTGAATCCAGAAAACTCATACTCCACTTAGGGGATGATCTACCCTCCCGAGCTAGTGACACCTAACTCACAGTGCACAAGAAACACATTTCCAAAGAAATTACATTTTTAGAACCAACTTAAAAACAATAATCCCCTTCTATGTGACTATCTAAAATGCATTTTTGTAGTGGAGCCAGTTGTCGCTGTGCTACTGTGCAAGCACAAATCCGGATCCCTTCCACTGCCACCAATGTTAGAAATGGCGATTTCCGGTTGGCTAAGGCTTGCACCAAAGCAAGGCAGAAACCACCACTCTAGTCAGGGCAAGGGAGTTACACGCCAAAGATAACCCCTTCTCACCCTCTAGGTAACATGACACGAGCAGTAAGGCTGATCCCAGAGGCAATGCCACACAAGGTTATATATAAAAATAGCCTTTGTATTATACCAAACACATTAGATAAGAAACACACTCTTTACCATGTACCATAGGCACGGGCAGAATTTACAGGGGATTATGTACATGGGACAGGGCCACGTGGGCCACTGTCAGGAATAAGCACTTTTAGAACTAGCACTTGGTAGAATTAGCACTTTGTAGGAATAACGCTTAGCACATAGAACATATAATAACTGTAGCACCAAATAGTAAATGTAGCACACAACCAGTAACCACTGGTAAAAGGTAAGTACCTCTTACGCAATCCTAACCACCTTAGGCATATATCATGCAGGGAACCATGAACAAACGGCGGTGGCGGCATCTCCCGTCTCCCTCTCGACACGGGAGACCGGCAAGGCAACCAATCACAGCGCGGCGGCGGGAGGGATTTCCTTGCAAAACCTGAAGTCCCGCCCCGAGTCAGGCACTACGGTGCCTGACTTCCTATTTTTGCAGTGCGAGGGCCGCGGCGGTGGTTTAACGGGGCACAGAGAGGGGTAGGCACCCTCAAAATTCAAAACAAACATAGAAGCGGGGTGGGCACCCATTAAGGAGCACATAAACAGGGTGGGCACCCGTAATTAAGGATAAAGTAAAAAATGAATACGCAGGGAGGGCACCTGTGCACTCAGGGCATACAAAGGGCAGGAGCGCTTCCCTCCGAGGGAAAACATCAACGCTCTGTCCATAAATGAAAAATAAAGCGCTCTCAAGGCGCTGGGGGTACAGACAGCACCAGGGTTCTAAGGAATGACCCCTTAAGCAACCAGGGCCCCAGCAACAAGTCCTCCTAGGAGCAGAGGGCAGAGGGGTCCAAAAGAAGTCCTCCAGCATCCAGGACATCCAGGGGCTGGGACGGGCCCAGGGAGGCAAGCCTTCCCCTGGGCTCCAGCAGCAGCACGCCCCTGGTAGATTCAAGTCAGGAAACAAGAACATTTAACATGAGGTCACAGCCTCTTTTTATACACCAAATCCCTTTGTCTCTAGGGTGCAGGGTGGGGGGAAAACCAGATGCAGCTGGTTCTGGAGCACTTTGTTTTGTTCGTCCCCTCTCCCAATTCACAGGACAGGCTAGGGTCAGCAGTCGCACCACAGGGGGCGGAGCCAGCATAGTGGAGGGAAAGCCCAGCCCTATTCAGGTCCCAGGTGCAGCCCCTCCCTGCCATCAACATGCCGATATCCCCATTCACCACCTGGGCAGACCCATCCTGACTTCTGGAGCCAGGCACACCAGCCAGCTCCAGCCAATCACTAGCCAGACAGTCAATTCACATTTACTGCGCAGGCAGGCCAACTTCTAGATGTGGCACTTCCACACTAGACATATTAAAGCCGAACACATCATCGCACAGCATTTAATCACACGAGTCCGCACATACCAAACTCGACCCTGCACTCCCCACACATCAGGAACTACCATGGACACATACATTCCACATGCATTCCTATGGGAGGGCAGGCCAATCTCACAACGTGCACTCAGAGAGCGCACGCACTTTACACTGCGCCACAGTGCTAAAGTGCGCAAAGACCAGAAATCATTATACTGATGTAACATTAAAAGGCAAAAAGTTCTGGGATGAACCTGCCAGAAGGGCCAAGTCCAACACACATTGATAACATACAATATTTTTTTGTATGACAGTATTAGGTTTAGATCTCGTAGCTTCCAAAACCTTAGTCTTGTTTGAAACAGTACAAATGGACTCAGAATTGCTGTCAGATCCTGTGATCAATTTACTTGAAACTGATGAGCATTCAATGCTTATAGCAATGTCTAAAACTTCAGTTAAAGTTGGATTTCTACAAGCCAAAAGTCGTTCTTGTACTTTTCTTGAAAAACAATCGAAAACAAGATGATCACGCAGAAAAATATCCAACATTTCTCCAAACCCACATTTTGCAGCTAAAATGCCTAAATTAGAAATATAGTCGTCTATGCTTTCGTCAGCCAACTGGTTTCTTTTTTAAAACTATGTCTTTCAACCATAATATTAGTTTGTGCAATGAATCTTTTTTCAACCTCTTTTTAGCTTCTGTAAAAACATCCCAGGGTATACATTGCCCTGAAGAAGGTTCACTCTCTGGAATATTTTCAAATATCTCTCTTCCAGCATCTCCTAATAAACCATAAGGAACTGCTTTTTCTCTCTCATTAGAATATGATTTACCATCTATAGCAATGATGTAACTTTCAAAAGATTTATACCATTGTTGCCATTTTACTTGTGGTTTTCCTGGGTTTTGTAAAAAAGGATATGGTTGAATCTGATAAGCCATTTTGAGTCAAATCCAAAAAAAGCAAGAAGCACTGTCTTTATAAAAAATGAACAGTCATAGTAATAATATAATAGAATTAAATTAGTGAATCAGACAACCTTAAATATTTGGTGATGGTTTAGCGAAAAGTAGCTCCAAATAAAGGATGAGTGCTCAAAAACGGAGAAAAGGACAATCGGATAACAATGTTATTAAAACAAAAAGAATCCGATGAGTTGCATGCAGACGAGGCTATTTCAAATAAGTTGAAGAAGTTGCTAGACAATGAAATGAAAAGAAGATGACCGCCATGTAAGGTAACGTTGCGTGACCTAGTGTGATGACGCGCGTCGTCGGAATGTTTTCCTGAGAGTGCGTCTTAAAATTCTTCCGTCTCACGCGCAGGGCAGCAGAACATCAATGGCAGTACAAACAATGCGGGGATCAAACGGTTCTACAAACAGTCTTCAGAAACATTAAGAGAGGTAAAGTAATGTTACCGAATGTTTCTCGACCGTTGAAGAGACGATTTTTTATGATTTCTTTTTTGTATTCTTCTGCGTTAGACCGGGCCCTTTTTACAGGGTTATGCCCAAACATTTTGCCTACTTCCTCCTATTTTTCTAACCGCCTTATTGTTGAATTTAGGACTCTGAACACTTTACTACTGCTAACCAGTGCTAAAGTGCATATGCTCCCTGTCTAAATTATAGTGTTGATTGGTTTATCCATGATTGGCATATTTGGTTCTCGGATAAGTCTCTATTAAAGTGCACTAGGTGTGCCCAGGGCCTGTAAATCAAATGCTACTATTGGGCCTTGATGCTTGTTTCCGGTCCAGGGAAGACATGGCTTGGCAGTTCGGGCTGGACTGTTCCCACAAGGCACAGGGTCAGACTGATTGGATATGGCCATGTCTGAACTGGGGTGGCTGAGTGAGCTAAAGAATGGTGATGGATTAAACCCAGATCAGTTGACTGGGGGTGAGTGTTTGATTTGCTCAAACGCTCCGTCCATCATCCCCTTTTGTATCACTATTGGGCCTGCAGCATTGACTGTGCCACCCACACGAGTAGCCCTAGAAACATGTCTCAAACCTGCGACTGCAAGAGGAGATCCCAGATGATGAAGCATGCCACCTCGGTGGGTGATGGGATTCCGTCCTCTTTAAAGGGCTCCCCTCATTTTTAAATGGGAGGTATGAGGTTTTTTTAGGCTACTTATATAGCGCTCGAATCACCGAGAGGCATCTCGGCGCTTGCCTTGGGAACCCGTCCTGGCTTTTCCCAGTGAGATAACCCGTACTGGGTATCCCCCAGGTGAAAGCCAGGCATCCCGCCGCGGGGGGCCATTGTGGAGATTAAGCAAGCTTAAAGCCCAGAGTTGCAGAGTGTGAAACCGTGATTAGAGTAGGCACCGAAGTGAGAATTATCGAGTCCGCTGACCCTGGTCCACGACCCTGCCGCGTCGGGAATTGAACCCTGGTCCCAGGCCGTTCTCTGCTTCTGGGTCTGCCTGCTCTAACCAGTGAGCCACACTTCTCCACCTACTGTTTGTGCTCCTGAGCTTATTTGAGCTCAGATAGACCCGCGGATATTTTTCCCTTGGAAATGTAACCTGGTGATCTTAAAGTGAAAAAAATTCATGCATCGACTCAGCGGGTCCTGTTTTCTCAACGCATTGCTGCAAAAGATCGGTAATCCTGCACTGAAGCGCGGTTCCCACTTGAAGCAGCGACCACAGCTTTCACCACAAGCCCCAGCTCGCTGTCGGAGCGCATCAGAAGAATCAACATAGCGTGAGTTCCGAGTACTGGGTCACCGACGTCCGTGGCTCCTGCTCCGACTCTGATGCACAAGTAGCTTGCTGCTGAAGAATCAATGCAGTGCCTGCCTCACAGCTGTTAAATCAGCGCAGAATCTATATCGACAGAGGCGCATTGAATTAGCATGTTTATATTTTTGTCGCAACATCCCTCAATGTCCACTATTCATTAACACCGCACCGGAGTAAGGAACAGAGGCCAGTTGTCCGTAAACCGATGCATCACCTCCCCTGCCAGTGTGGAACCGATGCATCAACTCCCATATTTACTAAGGACTTGATGCATCACATTGCTTTTCCGGCACCTCACCTCCCCTACGTCTTGCACCAGCTTTGATTTTTGATGCATCTAAGGTACTTTGTGCTACAAGGAAAGCATCCATTGATTTCTATGTAATAAACATACCTGATCTTTTAAAAGTGATATTTATACTTGTATATGTTGGTGTTTTGTTGTTTTGGTCTTGTTTTATTCAGATAGATTGGCTATTCTCCTAACTGGTGTGGACTCCTTTTGTAGTGTTCTCACAGTGCTACTGTATGTGTGGGTACAAATACTTTAACATTACCTCTGAGATAAGCCTCAATGCATGCCAAACTACCAAGGGGGTGAGAAGGGGTTATCTTAGCTGTGTGACTCCCTCACACTGACTGGAGTGAGGGTCCTTACTTGAACAGGTTGCAAATCACTGCCAACTAAAGACCCCATTTCTAACAGTAAGCGCACACAGGTCTTGCGTTTTTCTTGCAAAATTAAAAGCTAGTTTGTGATGAAAGTGTACATCCTTCTTTTTGCAACTGCACCAATTTAGGCATTGATTTTCTAAAACTGGTTTCATGTGTTTATGAGTGAATAAAATAAATACTGAAGGAGAAATTGGAAAATTTCTCATTCTTGGACAGTTGTACATCTCAGAACTTGGTGACAACAGAGAATAATTGTGGGTATTTGGATTCCTTTGGGACAGAGGCCATAACTTGCCCAAATGGTGTAAATATGCACCAAGATGCTGTTTGCAACAGGTGTGTAACCTCATTAATGCAATATATGTATTGTGGGTCATGTACATATAAAGACCAATAAAAATGTTTATCACAATAGGGATGCTGTTTAGCATAATGTCATATATATATGGTGAGGGTCTGCTGTTTTTTGTATCCGCTCTTTTTTGTGGTAGTAAAAGCTGATTTTCAGGAGCGAAAATCACTGTTCATGTTTTTTTTCTGTTGGTCTCATTCAGAGTGGTGTGTGAAAATCATGTTAAAAAACTCCTTGGAAAATACCATTACTGCATGACAAAAGGTGAGTTTTGCACCTGATTCTGAGTTTTTCTTTTGGTAATAATGAATAATGTGTGGGATTTTACTGCAAGGAATTCTGTTTATTGCAATACTTTTCCCGTACAATTTTGAAACATTAATGATCATAGTATGCAAAATGGATGAAAATTAAACGATATTGTTTTTTTGCACCATACTATAAATTGAGATGATGGCGTCAAAGCTTTAAGTGTGTTAAAATGAACTGGGGGTGCTCTAAAAGGAACTGAGCATAAGAAAGCATAACTAGGACTCCTTCCCTAGGGGCGTGCCTATATAATTAAGGGCATGGATTTAAACACTGTTAGACCTGGCATCATTGGTGTGAGTCTCCCTTCCATTTTTACTGATTACCTCCTCTGTTTTGATATGTTTTTGCTGGTTATATGCTTTTTGGCACTTTGACACTCCTATTCAGTGCCACAGTGCAAGTGCTCCCTATGTTAAACTGATGTACTGATTAGTGATTCCATGATTTGGTTAGTTGATTTACTTGTCAGATCCTAGTACAGTGCACCATGTGTGCCCAGGGCTTGTAAATCAAATGCTGCTGGTGGGCTTGCAGCACTGGTTGTGCCACCCACATAAGCAGCTTGTAAAGTGTGTCTCAGGCCTGCCATTGCAAGGCCTGTGTGCAGTCAGTACTGCCATGTCGACTTGGCAAGTGCACCCACTTGCCAGTCCCTAAACCTTCCCTTTGCTTCATATCAGACACCCCTATGGTAGTCCCAAGGGCAGGGTGCATTGACAGTATACGATAGGACATGCCCTGGTGTGTGTAGCATGTCCTAATAGTGAATTACAGCCATTTTCGTTTTTCACTCTTGCAAGGCTATCTGGGCAATTAGATTATTACATTCTTATAATCCTAACTGACTCAGGGAACATGGAAGAAATTTGAATTTAGTATGCCTGAATTCAGAATGATAAAATACATCTTTTAGTAAAGTTGTTTTTAACATTTTGTGTTTGAAAATACCACTTTTAGAAAGTAGGTATTTTCTTGCCTAACTGTCCAGGCCTGCCTCTGCTAGGTTGTGTAGTGGAGAAGTGTGGCTCAATGGTTAGAGCGGCAGACTCTGATGCAGAGGTCTGGCCCGGGACCAGGGTTCGATTCCCGCCTCGGCGGGTCTTGGGCTCAATTTCCCCGGACCTGATAATTCTCGCCTCGGTGCCTAGTCTAATCATGGGTCCCACTCTGTGACTCTGGGCAATAGCTTGCTTAATCTCCACAACGGCCCCAGCAGCGCTGTGGATGCCTGGCTTCACCTTGGGGGTGCCCAGAAGTGGACATTTCACAGGAAAGCCAGGATGGGTTCCGCAGTGGTATGAATACAGCGCTACGAGGCCTCCGGGTAGAAGTGCGCTATATAAAATACAAACATTGTCTGGAGTTTGTGAGTGACAGGGCTGAGGGATTCCAGGAGACAGACTGGGACAGACCAGTGGTAAATAGAGAGATCTGCATCTAGATGGGAGGGAGTAGTTGCACCTGGGACCTGAATAGGGCTGGGCTTTCCATCTACAATGCTGGCTCCACCTCCTGTGGCTTGACTGATGTCTCTGCCCTGCACTGTGAAAGGAAGGAAGGAATCATGAAAACAAAGTGCTCAGGAACTGGTTTGGAACAGGCAGAGGCCTCTTGGGGCATAAATATTGGAAAATATAACCCAATAACTTTAGATCACTTCTGGGAACAAGAAACCTTTTGCCAAGGAGAAGAACCAATGGAATCTGCAGGAGTTGGACTGCCCCTCTGCCAGTGTGCTGTTTGCTGGGTTGGCCTGCAGTGTATTCTTCATTGCCAAGGAAAGGAGAAGGAACTTTTTAAGGACTTCCATAATCTACAGAATATTCTCCAAGGGCTTGGACTGTGCTTGCCTCCTGCTGAAGTCTCAGGGACAAAAGACTTTACCTCCAGCTCCCCCTGTGAATTTCCTTGCAGGGAATTCTATCTACAGACATTTGCGTGTCGCTGTGAGCTGGAAGCGCGAAGTACCGAAAGGAAACGCGTCGCTGCCGCAGCTGAAATCATCGCATCGCCGGAGAAGCACGCCGCCGCCGCATCTCCCGAAGAGCATGTCTTCGTCAAAGCTGCCTGCTGTTGCATCACCGGAGAAGCGTACGCCATCTAGAGAGTCGCCATCGCATCACCAGAGAAGCATGCCGCAGGGCCTGTCGCGGCTCCAAAGTACAGAGTCGTCGCAAGGCTGCCAGGGCGTAAATGCATCATCATCGCATCGTTGCATCAAGGGCGCCATCTTCTCGCATCGCAACTGGATCATCGCATTGTATCGAGGCACCATCTTGCGCATCGCAACGGGCCCGCAGGGAGAGAATCTACGCATCACCTCCACACCGGTAAGGATCACAACGCATCCCCTACTCTGCGCAAGCATTGAGGCACAACGCATCCTTTCCCCCAGGTCACAGAACTGACGCATCTCCCACTCTAAGAGTATTTTGTTTGTTTTGCGTGACGCATCCAAGTACATTGTTGAGAACTGTGTCGCATTTATCATCAACTTGAACTAAGCAACTTTTATCATCTTTAAGTCAACTTTAAGTATAGTATTGTGGATTTTTGTCGTTTGTGGTCTTGTGTTAAGTCTATATAAAGAAGACTTATTTTTATAAAACCTGTGTTGTGTCCATCTGTTGTGTTTTCACTGTATTACTGTGTATATTCACAAATGGTTATCACACTGCCTCTGAGATAAGCCTGTCTGCTCGTGCCAAGCTACCAAGGGGGTGAGCAGGTTTTTTTTTAGGAGTTTAATCCCCTTATCCTGACTTGGGAGTAAGGGCCCCTATTTGGACAAAGGTAAATACCATTGCCAACTAGAGACCCCCAGATCTAACAAACACGTAAAGTAGAATTCTGTGCTTTCCATAGCATACCACCAAACTACTATTTTAAGTGTCTTTTGTGAGTTTTCTATTATTGCATGAAGACACATCACACAGTAATAAACATGCAGCTAAAAACCATGCCAAACCTTTTCCCTTTGCCAATGCTTGTTAGCGGTATCAGCAAAATGAGAACCAACAATAATTTTGTTATAAATAATTAGAATGCAAATTATTTCAATTCTGAAAATATGAGACTGTGAATTAAAGTTTATTAAGGCCTGGGGACTGGGTAGCAGTCTTCGGAGTGTCTAAATCATTTCCTTTCTTCCCTTCACACCACTTTGATTGGCTATGCTTCCTGCATCTTATTATGCTCTTCGAGCCGACCGTCCTCCCGGCAAGCCAGGAGGTGGCGTCGCCCTGATTGCCTGCAGAGAAATCATTTTTCAACCTCCAGCTTTTTCCTCCATTGGATCATCAGACTGTTTAGTGGCCCGCTCACTCTCTCTCAGTTCCCCGCTTACTTGTGTCCTTATGTACCGTCCTCCCTCCTCTCCTCAACTCTTTCTTCCGAGCTTCCAAGATCTGGTGGCCACCCTAGTAGTAAACAACTCTTCCATTGTGGTACTAGGGGACTTCAACTTCTGGCCCTCTGACCCGGCCGAATTTTTAACATCAAAAGAGTTCTCGGAGTTTCTCTGCTCCCTTAACTTCGTCTCCGCTGTTCACGTCCCAACCCATAGCCAGGGACACATCCTTGATCAGATTTGGTCCCTCAACTGCCCGGTAACTTCACTGTCTATCTCCCCCTGCACTTGGTCCGATCACTTCCTCTTCTCTTTTTCCTTATCCCTCAGCCCAGCTCTTAAGCCCTCTCTCGCCAAAAACATCTGGGCGCGCTCATGGAACCGTGTGGATGTGGCCTCCTTGTCTGCCACACTCTCCGCATCCAGCCCGGATCTCCACGGGCTGTCATCTCTTGGACAAGCGGACTCCATCAACGCATGGCTGCGAGTAGGTTGCGACTTAGTCGCCCCTTTAAGGCGGATATCATCTAGGCGCTCTAAAGACGCAAATCGCTGGTTCAACGAGGAACTGAAGGTTCAAAAACTTAACGTCCGCCGGGCGGAGCGCTCCTGGCGGCGAGACTACTGCCCGAGCCTTAGAAACCACTATATCACCCTTCTGGCCCTGTACAAAAAATCTATTTTGGCAACAAAGAAGGCCTATTTCTCGTCCAAAATCCATACCGCCGAAAATTGGCCCAGAGAAATCTTCGCCATTGTGCACGACCTTGCATACTCCGACAGGGCCACACTCAAACCCTCCCCCTCACAGCACCTTTGTGATTCCCTCAACTCTTTCTTTCTTGATAAAATTGCCGCTATCAAAGCTAATTCCCCGTCCCCTCCCCTTCCTTCGTTAGCCCCCAGTGTCCCCCAGTTGCAGCACGCCTCGAATCCATCCCTCCTCTCACAGAAGATTCCTTCCTCTCTCTTCTGCCCTTGGTTAAGTCTGGCTCCCCCCTAGACCCCTGCCCAGCACACATCCTGAAACAGATCTACTCTGCCTGTGTCTCGCCACCCCTCACCCTTCTTAATAGCTCACTTTCACAGGGCATTGTCATTTCACCTCTTAAATCGGCTGTCATCCTACCCATCCTAAAAAAACCTGGCGCTGAGCCCTCGGTTCCTATCAACTATCGCCCCATCTCACTCTTACCCTTCTTGGCGAAGGTACTGGAACGCCATGTAACCAGAACACTGAGCACCTTTGTGGAGAAGAACAGGGTGTTAGCCCCCAGGCAGGCTGGGTTCCGCCCCGCACACTCCACGGAGTCCATAGTATTATCGGTCCTTGACAACCTCAGAGAGGGTATGGACACCAACCATCCTCAGGCCCTGGTCCTCCTCGATCTCTCCGCCGCTTTTGACACGGTTGATCATGCCATCTTACTTTCCCGTGTCAGAGCAGCGGGAATCGGGGGTTCGGCCTTGGTCTGGCTGTCCTCCTTCCTGCGCGACCGCACCCAAGCAGTGCGATTGGGTGACTATTCAGCGGACTTCCATGCAGTTCAATGCGGGGTTCCCCAGGGATCCTCCCTTTCCCCTCTGCTATTTAATTTGTATATCGCCCCTCTCATTTTCGCCCTTCAACAGCTGGAGGTCTCCGTTTACAACTATGCGGATGACCTCCAGCTTATTTTCTCCCTATCTTCTTCCCCCGAGTCAATATCCAATTTCCACTCAGTCATGACCTTCATCCAGGACTGGTTGAATCACAACCACCTGAAGCTAAACCCCGACAAAACGGAGTTGGTGCTGACAGGTGGTTGTTCCAGTCCTTGGTCTTCTCTTTTCTGGCCCCCTCCTTAGGTCCCCCCCCCACTCCATCTTCCTCTGTAAAAACTCTTGGATTCAAACTCAATGATCAACTCTCCCTTCATTCCCAAGTCAGCTCTGTTGTGTCCTCATCTTTTCTCTCCCTCCGTACTATCCGCAAAGTCTCTCGTTTTTTTTCTCCCTCCGCACTCAAACTCATAGTCCTGGCGATGGTTACCTCCCACCTGGACTACGGCAATGCCCTCTACTGTGGCATGCCCGCGTACATCGTGAGACGTCTTCAGCTGGTCCAGAACCAGGCGGCCCACCTGGTTTTCAATTTATCTAAATCACACCACGTCACACCCCTCCTCAAGTCCCTACACTGGCTCCCCATACAGGAACGAGCCCAGTTTAAGCTGGGCTGCATCATCTTCAATGCCCGGTCCGGCTCAGCCCCTGCTTATATCACTTCCGAAATTCATTCCTATGCTCCTCCCAGGCAGCTACGCTCATCTACCCAACAACTGCTCGTAGTTCCCCGCTTCAAACGGAAAAAATGGGGAGGCTCCAAATTCTCCACACTCGCTCCTGCTTTCTGGAACTCCCTCCCGGCGCACTTGAGATCCTGCCCCCAGTACACACTCTTTCGCAAGGCACTCAAAACCTTCCTTTTGACCCAAGCCTTCCCATCATAAAGCCCCTCTTGGTGTCCCGGTATTTCTGTCCCTCAGGGGTTCTTAGTACTTTACAGCACCATGAAACCGCTCGGTGTACGTGCGCTTAAGAAATATTTTAAACTCAAACTCTACCTGTCTTTTATACACTTATGCCATTTTTCACCCCAGGTTATTTATATCCTCCATCTGCATATCTAGCATGTTATATATTTACTCTTCTGCACACTCTTTTCACTCTCTTTTGCACCTACTTCCTTTCATTGTCTTCACTTTATTAAGCTCGGGCGGGTAACTCCGCTCTGTCAGGGGAGTTTACCGAGTTTTGCCTACTTCGCGCTCCATTGCGAATGGGGAGTTTAGGCAAAACTCCGACTCCGTCGCTGAGCGGAATTAGCCAGTCCCTCCACCCTCCCTAATTAATTATAATTTTTTTTTAAAGGCACTAATCTGCTTTGGCTGCCGCCTCCTCACCTTTGCTGCTCTCCTTCCTCGTTCTCGCCGTCCTTGTCCATTGGAAACCCCTACGTTGTACGTCTTGCACACTCTGGGATGTGGAAATGAAGTCAACACATACTCCTGTCTTGATCCCACCTGCACTTCCTTCTGAGAACTTTGTCACGTTACCACACCCCACTAATTTAAAAGCATCCTATCAGTGCGTTGCTCTCATGCAATTTTTACTAGTAAACAGAATGAGAGCAAATTACATTGGTGTGAGCAGGGGAACCCAGTGCTCCAAAGAAGACTGGGGCAGCTGTGGTGCGATTCCCCCTGGCTCCCTAGGAGTTGCAGTTCAGAAGCCTAAAGTACGCATGTCTGTTGGCCACAGTTACAGACCTATCCAACCCAACATGCACACTGGGCTCTTAGCTGCTGACTGCCAATCAGCAGGACTAACCACGCCCTACACTATCCAGACATGGGCAGACAGACGTGAGAAACACGCTGTGGTCGCAGTACATATGGCAATTTGATTTGGCATTATTAGCAATGCACGTGGGGGCAACAGGGGTGACAAGTCAATGCCCCGTGCTCCAATGATAAAAGCGCTGCAGATGCCCTGTCTACACCAAATTCGAATTAATTATTTTAATCAAGCCTATTTTCTTGTTAATGAAGAATAGGATTCCTTGCATTTCAGTACATAAGAAGAAATGCTACGTCAATCTATCATTGTGTCATGGCTGTGCATGTTATTGGGGCAAAGCACATTCATATGATAGGGTACATGCAATGTGATACCTGGGGTCTTGCTGTAGTGACATGTAACATGTTTTCTTTGCATGTTAACTCTTTGTACTGCTTGAAAGAAAGTGTTTTAGACCTCTTTCTTCACAATTAAAATGGGCACCCTTAGGGATACTTGGTAAATATTATTGAATGTTGTCTTATGGATTGTTATCATTGATTGGTAATACATATATTGGTTTATCGTCTGGCAGATCAGATACATTAGTGAGCAGATATTAAGGAAATGTAATAATGCAATGAATACAATTTGAAGTCCCGATTTGAATGCATTGTTAAACTCTAATGAAGTAAAGGAAGTGATCTGAAGGCTAGTTGAATATGTTTGGACTTCATTTAGTGAACTACCCAAGATGTGTTAATTTCAGGTAGGCCAAGCAAGCCCACTTTAAAAACACCCCTGTAAGAAATTTGGTATAGGTGGGCGAAAGTATACTCAACACCCCCGACAAAAAGAATTCTTAAAGGCTCTCCCTTCAGACGCTTAAAACTCCCGAGACCATCATAAGAAAGACAGACTGACAGACAGATACCTTCCCTAGGGGCTGCTAAGTTGCAACTTTTCTTCAAATCTCCCATCTTCAGGCCTCCCGACTGGCATTTCCGACCCGCTCAGTGATTATCTTAGTTATGTATTTTTACTGAAGCGCTTAAATGATGTAGCGCTTAAAAACCCGTACATAATTGGACGAAACTAAGGCAGGTTAAAGCCTACCTGCTCGGGAGTCATTTGTTTAAAACTTTCCTCAGGGCTACAGAGAGAGCGCCGCTTGTGTAGCTGTTGGGTGTGACCTGGGCTCACCATCCGAGCGCAGCCACGCCCACTGTGTAAACACCTTAATGTCTTTCACAAGATACGCTTAGTCGCAAGAGGGCTTTTCTACCTAATGATCAGGAAACTCGGTCATGGTGATTGCCACAGGCCTCGTTTCAAAATACTGTGTTTTTCAAGTGTAGTTTTAGTTCATGTGGGCAGCTTGTAGGGAAGTGGCTCCTGTGAGGATAGGTCAAAGGTAATGAAAGAGGAGGCGTCACCAAGGAATTCTGGACTGACGGGCATTTCACTGGCACCTTAAGAAGGCTATTTCGAGCGCTTCCTTTGCAGGGAATTTTAGTTCCCTATTCTTTCCTGCTATTGGTATTGCATGTTTAACGAATAGAATGGTTTCAGTTCTCCTAACTTGAACATTGCGTGGCACTTTAATGTTTAAGGGCCTTTGCCTAATCTATTGTGAAAGGGAGTGGATTAACTGCATGTAGTATACACTGGGTACTGAACCACTTAATGTACTATGGGCAGCGCTTTACATTGGCAGGTCATTTACCTCTTTAAATTGAAAGGTATTGTATTGTAATTGCATTTTTATAGCGCTTACTACCCCTGACGAGGTGTCGAAGTGACCTCTGTCCCTGGCTCAGGGCCGGTCGCTCCACGCACCGCGCAGCTCCCTGTAGGTGTGCCCAGCCTCGCTGCTGCTGTTCGAGTTCGCCGCTGCCCCCTGCGGCTAAGTATCCATTACTGTACTGTATTTGTGCCCTGTTACTCTGTTTACTGACTTTGTTTTTCTCGTGCCTCTGCTTCCCCTGACTGTATTTTTGTGTCTGCCGCCCGATCTCGGGACCGTCTCTCCCGCCCTTCGCCCCCTCCCCGCTCCGCGCTACCCGCCGCTGCTCCCCTGCGGCCCCGCCCCTTTTTCTCTTCTGTACCCCTCTCTCCCCTCCCATTTGCCGCCCCGCTCCCGCCTCCCAGCTGCTCCTCCCTCCCTCTGGACACTTAGAGGGAAGCCAGGCGGTGGTGAGCAGTGACCTCTGTCCCTGGCTCCGGGCCGGTCCCTCCACGCACCGCGCAGCCCCCTGTAGGTGTGCCCAGCCTCGCCGCTGCTGCCCCGAGTTTGACGCTGCCCCCTGCGGCTAAGTATCCATTCCTGTATTTGTGCCCTGTTGCTCAGTTTATTGACTTTATTTTTCTCGTGCCTCTGCTTCCCCTGATTGTATTTTTGTCTCTGCCGCCCGATCTCGGGACCGTCTCTCCCACCCTTCGCCCGCTCCCCGCCGCTGCTCCACTGTGGCCCTGCCCCTTTTTCTCTTCTGTACCCCTCTCTCCCCTCCCATTTGCCGCCCCGCTCCCGCCTCCCAGCTGCTCCTCCCTCCCTCCCTCTTCACCACTCATGGCAGAGACCACGCGTACACGCAGGGGGCGATCCGATTGCGCGCCTTCAAAGACAAGCCCGTCTACGCCCGTCCACGCCTGGACCACGCCCAGCACCAGAACCCCTGGACCTCGCCGGACCCAGCCCAACCGACTGAGATACGACAGCGCCACCCTCAACGCACTCAACACCGGACGACCACGCGCCTGCCATCAAGCCACCCCCAGGTGCACCCACGGACCCTTCACCTGTCAAGCCTGCAAATTCACCTGCCTCCATAACCACTCCACACCCGCCAAACTCAGCAGCAACAACCACCTCAAGTGCATCCTCCTCAATACCCGCTCCGTACACAAGCACGCCATCGACCTCTGGGACCTCCTCGACGCAACAACTCCCGATGTCGCCTTCCTCATGGAAACCTGGATGAACGCCTCCTCAGCGCCCGACATCGCCATAGCCATCCCGGACGGCTACAAAATCACCCGGAGGGACCGCATCAACAAAACAGGAGGAGGAATTGCCATCATCTACAAGAACACCATCAGCGTCACAACCAACACCGAAGACACCATGCCCACCGCCGAACACCTACACTTTCAGATCCACATCGACCCCCAGACCACCCTCAGAGGAACACTCATCTACAGACCCCCGGCCCGCACGCCCTATTCAGCTAAACCATCGCCGACCTCATCAGCCCGCACGCCCTAGCCTCACCTAACTACATCCTCCTCGGAGACCTGAACTTTCACCTAGAAAACAACAACGACAACACCACCGCAACACTGCTCGACAACCTCACCAACCTCGGACTCAAGCAACTAGTAGACTCCCCCACTCACGTCGCCGGCCACACCCTCGATGTCATCTTCTCAGCCAGCAATCTCATCACTTTCGACCACGCCACAGGACTCCACTGGACCGACCACAGCTGCGTATACTTCACATTCAAGAGGACCACATCTCACCACCACACGCTTCGGATCCCCCACAGACGCTGGAGCAAGATCACCACGGACCAGCTTACCACATCACTGAGCCAGAACCCACCCACCGACACCGACACACTCGACACCCACATCGCAGCACTCAACCTTGCACACTGGATCACCAACTGCGCCAACGACCTCGCTCCGCTAAAAAACACCAACAAGACCGCCTCCAGAAAACCCACATGGTTCACAGATGCCCTCAAAGCCGCAAAGAAAGCCTGCCGCTCCCACGAAAAGACCTGGCGCAAGGATCGGACAACGGAGAACATGACAGCCCTCAAAACCGCCACCCACGAATACCACCAGCAGATCCGGAACACCAAGAGGACCTCACTCAAGGAACGACTAGACAACAACTCCCACAACAGCAAGGAACTCTTCAGCATCATCAAAGAGTTCTCAAACCCTGACGCCAGCAACAACGACATCACCCACTCGCAAGACCTCTGCAACTCCCTCGCCACATTCTTCCACCGCAAGATCACTGACATACATGACAGCTTCGGACCCCAACCTCCACCCCCGGACACCAGCCAAACGACCCCCACCACCACCATCAACTCCTCGACCCCCATCAGCAGTGAAGACACAATCCGCATCATGAACACCATCCACTCCGGCTCCCCCGCCAACCCGTGCCCCCATCACATCTTCAACAAGGCAGACACCACCATCGCACCCCACCTACAGAACGTCATTAACAACTCCTTCACGTCCCAGAGAGCTGGAAGCACACGGAGATCAACGCCCTCCTGAAGAAGCCCACCGCAGACCCCAGGGACCTCAAGAACTTCCGGCCCATCTCACTTCTCCCCTTCCCGGCCAAAGTCATTGAGAAGACCGTCAACAAACAACTGACCGCCTTCCTCAAGGACAACAACCTGCTCGACCCCTCCCAGTCCGGATTCCGAGCAAATCACAGCACCGAGACCGCCCTCATTGCGGCCACCGACGACATCAGAACCCTGATGGACAACGGAGAAACAGCCGCCCTCATCCTACTGGACCTCTCCGCAGCCTTGGACACCGTATGCCATCGCACCCTAGTACACCGCCTCAACAACACGGGCATCAAGGGGAAGGCTTCGGAATGGATCACTTCATTCCTCACCGGCAGAACGCAGAGAGTCCGCCTCCCCCCCTTCCGATCCTCGGCAACAGAAATCATCTGCGGTGTACCCCAAGGATCCTCTCTCAGCCCAACACTCTTCAACATTTACATGAGCTCCCTCGCCACCATCGCACGAAAACGCAACATCAACATCATCTCCTACGCCGACGACACCCAGCTGATACTCTCCCTCACCAAGAACCCATCCACCGCCAAATCCAACTTCCAGGAAGGAATGAAAGAAGTAGCTGACTGGATGAAGCTCAGCCTTCTCAAACTCAACTCGGACAAGACGGAGGTCCTCATCCTCGGACAATCCCCCTCAGCATGGGACGACTCCTGGTGGCCCCGGCACTGGGCACCGCACCCACACCCACTGGCCACGCACGCAACCTGGATTCCTCGCTCACTATGACCAAACAAGTCAACGCCGTCTCTTCCTCATGCTTCAACACCCTGCGCATGCTCTGGAAGATCTTCCGATGGATCCCCACCGAAACCAGAAGAACAGTCACCCAGGCCCTTGTCACCAGCTGACTGGACTACAGGAACGCCCTCTACGCCGGAACATCCGCCAAAGTCCAGAACCGTCTCCAGCGCATACAAAACGCCTCCGCACGACTCATCCTCAACATCCCCCGCCACAGCCACATCTCAACCCACCTGAGAGATCTCCACTGGCTCCCCGTCAGCAAAAGGATCACGTTCAGACTACTCACCCACGCACACAAAGCACTCCACAACTCGGGCCCGGAATACCTCAACAGCCGACTCACACTCTACACCCCCGCTTGCCAGCTCCGCTCAGCCGACCTCGCCCTCGCCACCATCCCACGGATCCGCAGAGCCACCACCGGAGGAAGATCCTTCTCCTACCTGGCAGCAAAGACCTGGAACTCCCTCCCCACCCACCTACGACTGACCGAGGACCACCTCAGCTTCAGGAGGCACCTCAAGACCTGGCTCTTCGAGCAGTAGCAGCCCCCCGCACCCTCAGCGCCTTGAGACCCTAACGGGTGAGTAGCGCGCTATACAAATCTCTCTGATTGATTGATTGATTGATCTACCTTTTACTATTGACTTAGTTTTTGTATTGTATCAACTGCTGTCACTTATGGCTAGATGTATGAAAAGATTTACCATTTCTTAACTGGCCGAATTGCAATTTTGGTCCATTACAAAATGCTAAATTGCTTTTCCATATGTACAAGGGCAGATACGGAATCACAAAATGTGATTCCTACCCAGTAGAAATTGCATTTTGCGATTCCCTAAATAGGAATTTGCAAATAGGGATTTCCTATTTGCAATTTCCTAAGTACATGTACAAATCATGTCCTAAATGCGAAATGGACATTTAGGAAATGCTACTACCATAAACTCCAAGTCAATGGTAACCATGTGCAATTTGAAAACAGCAACCCAAAATGCTTTTTTTAAAGTGCCATAAAATGCACACTTGCCCCTAGGGCATTTGTGCGCTTTACATGTGCACCACTGTTTTTTGGGGTGCATCAAGGGGTGCCTTCGGCCTATAGGCACCCTTGGTATTGGATTTAAAATTTACGATTTCCTATTAGGAATTTGCAAATTTGGAACTACAAAACCATTCGTACCTATGGGCCTTCAAGCCCATATGAACAAATGGTTTAGCATTTCCTAAATAGCGTTTCCTAATAAGGATTCCTACATAGTAGGAATCACTATTAGCAAATCTCTATTTTTGCACATTCCATTTTCCATTTCCTAAAGAGCGATTTCTTAGTATTCGCTATTAAAGACATACAAAAACGAAATTTCGTACACCTGGCCCTTAGTGACTGCATGATCCACTGGTGGCTTACTGCTCGAGCATATTCTCAAGTATTATCATCTAGAATCAAATACAAAATATGGGCCAGCTTACCCAGGCATGTTAAAGCATATAACTATGCTAAAAATGAACACAATCTGATTTAATATCACAGTTATTGATAAGAAAGTATTTAAGACCTCACAAATTTGCTCCAAAACCTCTTAATCTTGGTGCATGCCACAGCTATGTGTATAAGGGAATATTATTTTCCACACAACCAGAGACTTTACCCAACAGATGAAATGAAATAAGGATATGAACAGTTTTGATAGATGGCTTAACTTGTAAAGTGGTGTTGAAAACGTTTGCTAAAGTTCATAAAAGAAGGTGAGTTGTACTAGTTCCTTGGTCTAGTTAATTTGCGTGTTATTCGTATTGTCTTGTTCGGAAATGAGATTTCTTTGTCAATTGAAATGTTGACCTCTTCCTTAATCACTCTGTTTCTTTAAAAAGTTATTACATTTGTAATGAAGATGTTTGCATGTATGTACTTCAAGCTAGAGACGTTATTACTTATTTGAAGTGATAGACTGTCAGTCTTCTATCAGTAATGATATTCCAAAATTACAAAAATATTCAGAATTAATTGGCCTAAGGTACTGGTTTCAAACAGGCCTACTAATATTTGAAAGTTCACAATTGAACACATTCTGAGTGATAGGGGATGTACAAATAAGGAGGTAAAATATCTGTTTACGCACCTTGGTTTACCTTAGCTGAACAAATACATGCATTTGCAAATGCAAAATCCCATTACTGATTCATAGAATGAGGAATGATAGGATTTGGTTCTCACATGGGAATTGCTCACCTACAAAGCCTACCAGTATGGTGAATTTCTTTGTGAGCAAATCTACTGATGAGGTGGCTTTGTGGGACCGCTTTGGGGCGGTGTTTCAGTAAAACGTGGAGAAGACCCACATCATCCTAAATTTGTGGGTTCTCACTGATTGATGGATTTGCAGACAGTCCTCCGCCCTGAAAATACTTGAAATCTACTCTTGGCAAGGCAGGAGTAAGTCTGTTCCCACGGAAGTATGGAGAAAGCAAATTGACCAAAAACGATGTGGTCGTAGTAGAAGGAATTCCTATACATTGGCTGCATTTTTACTGAGAGGATGTAAAAGACGTTTTAAAGAGCAAATGTATTTAGTATCTCATTTCTGCATGTGGAATGTACACCTGTAATATATGCACATGCTGGATTGGTTATTGTTTTATGAAAAATGTTTATGGATTTATGAACCGAGTCTCTGGTTTTAGCATACTTTCCATAATGTAATTCTCAGTCACAGTGGAGAACTCCACACATAAAAAGAAAGGGCAGGCCTATCTTTTTATGTGCGCAGTTCTCTGTCCCATATCATGACAAATCGTAAGGGAGGGTCCGAGGGAGGTGTTTAATGACCAAACAGGCTAATACCCCCTGTGTAGCTACATAAATAACAATGGAGCCAGTAGGTCGAGTGGTGCTGAGATATAAGGATTAACACTGGCTGGATTGCACAGAGAAATAAATGAATATGGTGACTCAAAAGTCAAACAAGACTATCAACAAGTGCTGATTAAGTCCTATCAGCCCACCTGATGGCGGAGCCTCATCATGTAGGACTTCCAAACCTCGGTCTATGTGTGATCGCCCAGTTGTATTTTAGCAATGCATCACTGGACCAAGGTCTGGTCACCGCAGTTATTCAAACAGAAGGTAAGGCTGATATGTGCAGTGCAAAAATTAAATCAAGTGAAGTGTACTAAAATGGCTGTCAAAGCAAACAAGAACCTTTAATAGTGTTTGCCTGGACGTCAGGTTAAAAGATAGTGAGGGGACAGTGTGAAAAAATCACTGTCTAAACTTGCTTGGTAGAAATCCAAAAAGATCTATGTAGGGCCAACATGTTTCTGCCTTGATGTGAAAAATCACTGGCATTCGTCAGGGCCAAGCTCTTCTATGCTACTGCAAAAACCACTACCGTATGTGCTAGAATAGTGAAAGCAAAAATCAGTAGACCATTGTAAAAATAAAATAAGAGTGGTCACTTAAGACCATCCTACCGCATCTTCTTAATATTGCTCTTGATGCAATCGGTCTTTCCTGTGTAAAAATAAAACGGGAAAGAACCATGTAGACAATATTTATACATAATCCTCAATGTTACATATTACATATGTGCTACGTGAGGTTCCATGACTGTGCAAAACCAGTGCCAATTCACCTAAACTCAAACTGGACCATCACTAATTTATGATAGCCACATTCACGGTGCATTGCGTCACCAACAGATAATCTGTATGCAAAAGTTTTTTTGAAACTTACCCATCAGTGTGTGGGAAGTAAGCCTCACCTCACCCGGCAACTGCTCGGACGAATAAGGCACCGCTCTAAACATACAAAGACAATCTCTTTAGTAGATAATTGCTTTAAGGATAAGACCTTAGTGTATAGTTAAAAACCCAACTCTTTTCTAATCTGTCTAAGACACTTCCCCACCAGTGTACCAGATGGCAGCATCAAACGACTTAGAAATGTACCCCATTAAAAGGATACAAGATAGGTGCTCCATGGTGGCAGAAAAGGGCACCAACTCTTGTCCACAACAGCCACTGTGTAGTATTGCTGTTACAAACCAGTGGGAGAGTACCCCACACACTATACTCTACACACTATTCTCCATACCTTGGATAAATGTCAAAGTGCCAGCCCATAACCCTGACATCCCCTCGATATTCAAAATTCAAAAGCCCTGGTCCAGTCTTACCTGTCCGTCGGTTCCTCACGGCGGAATCACGAGCCGAAGGGGAGGCACCGACGGGCAGGAAGACCGTTTATTTATACTGCTGTTGAGTGGCTTATTGTTTTCAGCTGATTCCATTAGCTGTTGATCTGCGCATGTGCAATACGGAGACGCTATACACCGCGCATGCGCATGTCCGGCTGGTGGTGTGTCGCCTCACGCATGTCCACTACACAGTGTTACTGTGCAGCCAATGCGCACGCGTGCCACCCCCGCACTAGCGCTACTTCCAGAGCCGGAAAACCCGACCCTGGCGCTGATCCCCGCGCATGTGCGGTAACGGAACATTTGTAAGTGTTCTCCGCATGTTAATACTAATGCGGACCCCGGCGCTGATCCCCGCACATGCGCGGTGAAGGAACACTTGAAAGTGTCCTCCGCATGTAAATACTCATGCCTGCAGAGAGCGCCGCGGCTCAAATGTCTTTAAATTAATCCTTTTTTGGCAGGCCCATCTCCGATTACCACAAGGCAGCGGGGTGGTAGATGTAAACCCCCCGATTTTAATGCTCCATAGTTTATTATGATTTAAGCAACACGGCTTATCAACTCGGTGGCTGTGTAATACAACCAGGGAATAGATAGTTCTAAGCCAAACCACTGAAAATTAACTCGGGCTATATCTCGGCGGCAATGTAGATTGTATAGTCATAATTAGTCCCTTCACCACCAGAACATTCACTATATCAATCAAAAGATCAGATAAGTGGAAGGTGAGTGATAGTGGACATTAACATTGCATCCTAAGTATGGATTGAGTGACGAACCCTCTTTACGATGTGAAAGGTTACCAGTACTCTGATGTAATGCATTATCAGAACACGGGATCGAGGTTTAAGTCCCACAGTGTTCCGTATTCTAAGCAGCTAATTTATAAAGCGCCCTGTGGACGGAGTAATTACCACCAAATGTGGGTGCCTCAATCCACATTGGTTAATATCCCATATAGTGACAACAAAGAGCACCCAAATGACAAATGTTACACTCAGATAGACAACCACGGGATGTTGTCATTCAGCCCATTCACGTCAGATTTCAATCTAAAAATCCATCGTTGCTCCTTGACAAAAAGAAAGTGGGAGACATCAGCGATGTGTGACGGGATGTAAGGCTGTTCCAGCACGACCCAGACCAAATCCTCAGCTTTGTGTTTTGCTTCCAAAAAATGGTTGGTAAGGCCTGTTGATTGCTTCTTGCATCGGATTGTGCTTTTATGCTCGCTGATGCGAGACTTGATCATCCTGGTTGTGTGGCCCACGTACTGCTTCTTACAAGGACAGGTGATCAGATATATTAATTTTTCTGAATTGCAGTTTGTATGTCTTGTGAGCCTCCATGGTCTGCAAGTCCCAATATCTATCGTCAAGGTCTTACGTGTCTGCGGACAGGCAGCACAAATACCACAGGGGTAATGGCCTTGTACAGTTCTCTGTCCCGCCTGAGGAATTTCCACAGTCGTGAGCTTACTATTTACTTGTAGTTTGTGAATACCCTAAAAAAATTGAAAAAACACAGAAAAATATTTTGAGAATCGGGGCCTATATTTTTGCTGATTTTAGAACTCTGTGCACTTTCCCCCTATTAAACTGTAGTAGCGTGTCTGTGTGCCCCCTTTAAACATGATTGAATTGGCATACTCCTAACTGACACATTTAACTTGGCTTTAAATCTCTAGTATATGGTGTATAAAGTGTACCCAAGCCTGGAAGTTAAATGCCACTTTTAGACTGCCGAACCCACTATGCCATCCATTATAGTGCCAGTGCAAACATGGCTTCAGGTCTACCCTGTGTAGCCTGACTGTTGCAGTGTAAACATACACTGCAACATGTAAAAAAAAAATACCCTTTTTTTGATTGTTAGTTAGTTATAACTTTATTGTTTAAGCTTCATTAAACACCATATGCAATATTTTACAAAGGTTAAAAATGTTGCCTACTAAGTAATAAGTTAACATAAAAATATGTGAGGGTTGGGCAAAATACTCCGCTCTGCCGGGGGAATGGGCAGACATTTAGTGACTCCGCATTACTCTTATAACACAGAGTTCCGGACAAATTCTGCCAATTGCCGCATGGCAGAATTTTTTCTCTTGTGCGTGCCAATACGGTAAGTTTGCAAGAGTGAGCGAGATTTGGCATCCCCTAACACAATTTTCGATTGCTGGGAGAACATTCGGCAAATGTTTCCAAAGCTTGTACTTGCGATATAATGGCCTGAGCTGGAAATATGCTGGATACCCAGTGGGTGCTCCAATCAGGTCTGGGTCCCAAGGTTGAGTGCCAGATTCCTTCATTGGGCTCGAACTAGCCCAAAAAGGGAGATGCGCTATTAGCGCTGACTGGCAGCATGGAGTCCTGTCAGGCCAATGAGTTCTCAGATGGGCCCATGTACTTCCTACTATGGCCTGTTCCCGAAGCTTGTCACTAGGGACTCCCTACTTAAGCGACTGCATTGCCTTTCATAATCTCTCTCTCTGGCTCGTTGTATCCCCCTGAATCCTTATGATGATCCCGCAATTTTTGTTGAGATCAAAAATACGTTGACTTTAAAAACATGGACCCTATATAATTTTTTAGAGCTTGCTGTAACGGACTGTGCTGTTCATGTGTTTGTTGCTACACTTTTTGATCTCGAGTTGTTAATTGAGCATATCATCTCAAAAGAGAGCATGCTGATTGTGCACCGATATTTACTGTGCCGCTATGTGTCTTGAAAAAGTTTTTCATAATTCATTTTATTTGCCATTTGGCTCTTTGCATCTAAAGTATTGTTACTAGTGACCTCTATGTTTTTTGGTATTGGTATGCAGTGGAGGCAGGATACGTCACCTCCCACAGGATCTGTATCTTCTGCCGCTGGATAATGATTACAGACCATCTCACATGATCAGCTACACGGCCCTACTCTTCTTTTGGAGCCATTTCCTGACTGGGCATGAGAGGGAGAAAGGCGAGGAGACAGAGGACTTCCTGGTATCCTTTGCCAATAGATAATCAAGGGGAACATAACCACAGTCAAATTGTAAAGTGCAAACACAAGGACCTACTGTCATGACACTTATCATCTCGGGTTTGTCAATGAATGTAATGAATAATCAGAAATTAATTTAGCTGAAGCCTTGGCCTAAATTCCCCATGAAAGAATGCCTATATACAGAACACAGCGGCGCGGCTGATTCTTAAAATTCCCAGGTGCCAATCTGCCAGGAATGAGATTCGGTCCCTGCATTGGTTTCCTATCAGGAAGCGTATATTTGCTTTAAGGCTTTGAGCATGGCATGCAAGGCCTTGATTGTAAGGGTACGCCGCACTTGAAAACTCGTTTTCAATGGTACAGCCCAGGGATGCCCCTGAGATTTTCGTCACTGAAAAAACGCGTGACTCCTAGATTCCACATGTCCAGATGGGGTGGTTGCTTCTTCTTGGTAGTGGCCGCCAAGCTATGTCTCCAGCCTGGACTCTTGTGCAGTTTTTTAAAAAACATCTGAAAATCTTGCTCTTTACATCTTAATTTGGGTGCAGGTGCACTTTCATCTCTCCTTCTGTCTTTTGTCTACTCAGGGCCTTGACACCCCCAGGTATTAATGCGCTCTATAAATACTATCCTATCCTATACTATTTATGTATATTGTTGGCTTGAACCAGTACAGTTCTATGTTACAGAAGGTGGCACTTGCATCCTAGTGAGCTGTGATCAGAGGATCGAGGACTAATATTCTTTTGCCACAGTGTGAATACATGGAACATTTATGAAATGCTGACAGACTACAAAGTACTGTTCTCTGGGCTAAGTTGATTAACATCAAAACGTATTAACCTACATATTGACAAGTCAGTGCAAACTGTGAGACCTCAGACACAGGAGGACATTACAAAAATGGCGAAACAACTGGTTGACCAATAACATTGCAAAACGTTTGCAAATAGGGCGTTGGCTGACAGCTAGAAATGGGGATCTCTAGTTGGCAAGGGTCTGCGCCTTTGTCCAAGCAGGGATCCTTCCTTCTAGTCAGGATAAGGGAGTTAACTCCTAAAATAACCCCTGCCCCCTCCATTGGTAGCTTGCCATGAGCAGTCAGGCTTATCTTAGAGGCAGTGTGTAAAGCATTTGCACATAACCAACAGTAATACAGTGAAAGCACTACAAAAGGACACCACACCAGTTTAGAAAAATATCCGATATTTTTATATATCCAAAACAAGACCAAAAACAATAAAAGAAATCCACAATACAGAACTTAGAAATCTTCAATCATCAAAATATGCTTGAAATATAGTTCCTTGAAGTCGATAACTCCATCTGGGGCTATCACAGCGTAGTAAAAAACAAATTGAAACAGTTCTCGCTGACTCCGGCATCGCGGGCCAGCTACAGTGCCGGGAAGACTCACAAAACAGTACCTTTAGAAATACCAGGCATTGGTGATTTTTCGATGAGCACCGAAAGGCCGGCGTCAGATAGGGAGGTCGGTGCAGGAGTCGTCGGCTCTTTGAAGTCACAAGCGTTGCAGATCGAACTCCTCGCAGTTGATCACTGGAGTGCCGGTGTCGGCAGGCGTCGGGGCAGGGGTGTGGCTTGCGGTGCCCTCAGGTTGCTGTGCAGGCAGTGGTTCAGTGACGGTCGTCCAGAGACATCGGTTAGACCAGGGCTGCGGTGGTAGTCGTGCAGTGCTCGTCGCGGTGCTCGCAGGTCATGGTGCAAGCAGCCGCGTCGTCATTGATAAAGCGCTGTTGTCAGCTGACCAACTGGAGTCGTTGGCGTCGGTAGACCAAGGCTGTGGTGTGGGATGAGGACAGTGTGGTGTGGAACTTACAAGAAGTGCCCTCGAACCACGGTGCAAGCAGCGGCATTGATGTCGGCGTGTAGCGGCGGCATCAGGGATACCAGGGTAACGACGTTAAGCGAGGCGGTGTGGAGTGCAGTGCCCACAGGTCATGGTGCAAGCAACGGCTCGGTGGCGGCGTCAGGTGATGTCATTCGGAGAGACCAGGGTTACGGAGTGGCGGTGCCCTTTGCAGTGCCTTCAGAACACGAAGTCAGCAGAGGCGTCGTAGTCGGTATCAGGTTGCTTTTTCTTCTGTTGCAGCACAAAACACACAGGGCCATATGTAGGTAGCCCGATACCGGTCGGTAACGGCCGAAATTACCAAATTTCGGTCATTACCGACTGTATTAGGCATTTGAGATGTAGGGGCCAAATTTAAGGATTCAGTAATTTACCGAATCGGTAATTTAAGGAATCGGTAAATTACTGAATCCTTAAAATACCGATTTGGTAAATTACCGAATCCGTAATGTAGGGAGCACTCAAGTGAGGGCCTTTCTGGGTTATGGATTCGGTATTTACCACCAACTAAAAGTTGGTGGTAAATATCGAAAACCTTGGAAAAAGTAAATTTGTGCTTTTCAAAAAGTGCCATGTGGCAGACATATGTGTGCCACATGTGCACACATGCACGATTCAAGGGGGCAGCAGGGTGTCAATGTGACACCCTGCCACCCTTGAATGTGCACACCCTATTACTGATTCGATATTTACCGAATCGGTAATAGTGAATGGTATCCCATTCATGCCTATGGGCCTCAAGACCCATAGGAATGAATGGGAATTACCGAATCGGTAAATACCGAATCGGTATTTACCGAATTTTACCGATTTGGTAAAATTTAGCGAATCAATACCTACATACCATTTACCGATTCTGAAATATCGAATAGGTAAAATTCAGTATTTTAGAATCGGTAAATTTGGATTACCTACATATGGCCCACAGTCCCCAGTGCTGATGGCCGAAGAACTTAAAGTGTATGCTGTTCCTGAGACTTCTTGAACAGGAAGCAAGCTCTACCTCATGCCCTTGGAGAAACTCACAAAAAGAAATTGCAGAAAGTTCAGTTCAGTCTTTTCACTGCCCATGACAGAAGCAGCCACTGCAAGCCAACACAGCAAAGCATACAGCAAAGTGGTAGTCTCACCTCACAGCTTCTCCAGCTCTTCTTCTTGGCAGTCGTATTGGTTCCAAAAGAGTTCAAAAGTTTAGGGGTTTAGGCCCCACTTTTTATAGCCCACAATTATTTGTTCTCTGGGGGCAGAGAGTGTCTTTACCCAGCCAGAACCAGTTCTGTCCTCTCTGGTGCAGCTTCCTGGCAGGAGGTGAAGACAGCATTGTCAGAGGCAGACCAGGCCCATTCAAGTGAAAGGAAATCTAAATGCAGCCCAGATCTATTAAGCCCATCCCTGACCCATATAGACTCTCTATAGCCACTGCTCCTCCCCAGGCCCTGTCATCCCAAAGCCAGACAGTCAATCCACAAACCCAGCAGGGGCACACTGGATGGCTAAGCAAGAAAACACCTAATTTCTAAAAGTGATACCACCTTCACTAAAAGATGTACATTTAAATTCTGAGTTCAGGCATACTAAACTTTATTTGTCTACCTTGTTCCCAGGGGTAGTTATTCTGTCCTATGGGGACAGGTAGACTTTCAATAGTTAAAAACAGAATTGGCAGTAATTCACTACCAGGACATGCCACACACCAGGTCACGCCCTACCGTTCACATGCACTGCACCCTGTCCCAGGGGTTCCTTGGGCCTACCGAATGGGGTGACTGATATGTAAGAAAAGGGAAGGTTAGGGCCTGGAAAGTCTGTACACTTGCCAAGTCGACATGGCAGAACCAGACTGCACACAGGCTCTGCAATTGCTGGTCAGAGTTACATTTACAGGCTGCTTGCGTGGATGGCACAATCCATGCTTCTGTAGCAGCATGCCCTCTAGCAGCATTTGATTTACAGGCCCTGGGCACACACGGTGCACTGTGCTAGGGACTGACTAATAAATCAAATCATCCAATCATGGAAACACAAATCCATAACAACAATTTACAACAGGAGCACTTGCACTTTAACACTGAACAGCAGTGAGAAAGTGCACTGTGACACTAAACCAGAAAAAAACAGAGTAAAACCCAGGAGGTCAGAAAGCAAAAGGACGGGGTATACACAGGCCAAAAGATGCCAAGTCTAACACATATCCCCTCCAGTTGAAAGTAGGGAGAACTACCCAACCTCCTGGGAGTTCTCTTCACTGAGGCGGAAGAACCTGGACAGACCATCTGCGTTGCGTGGTCTGTGCCAGGGCAGTGTTCCACTGTAAAGTCCATTCCCCGTAGGAAGATGGACTACCTAAACAGCTTCAGGTTCTCACCCCTCATTTGCATCAACCATCTGAGGGGCCTGTGGTCCGTCTGAACTCGGAAGTGAGTCCCAAAAAGGTGGGCATTAGCTTCTTCAGTGTCAAGACTACAGTAAAAGCTTCTCTTTCTGTGATACTCCACCTCTGTTCCCTGGGGACAAGTCTCCTGCTAAGGAAAACTACAGGCTGGGCTAGGCCCTCTTCGTTCAGTTGTGAGAGCACTGCTCCCACACCATGGCCTGAAGCATCGCTCTGCACGACAAATTCCTTGGACCATTTGGGTGCCTTGAGCACGGGTGCAGTTCACATAGCAACCTTCAGGGCATCAAATCTTTCTGGCAACGGTCATATACCAGATAGCACCATCTCACTGGGGTATAAAAAATGGATTAACCACAGGGCAGACCTTCTGTCGCAATTGCGAGATCAGTGGACCCGTGACGGCCTTGAGCTTGATGACGAGGATTGGCAATCGGCGATCTCCTCTCCCAAGGAGGTCGCGATTCCGGCACGACTCAGATTGGTTCAACTCAAAATATTACACAGGGTATATGTCACGGGTCCCCGTTTGGTCCGTATGGGTTTCTCTGAGGGGGGTCTGTGTCAACGGGGTTGTGGACACTTGGGTACGTTTCTTCCAATCATCTGGGGGTGTAGGGAAGTAGCTGATTATTGGAGTAAGATCCATAAGGTGATTCAGGAGGTTACGGGTGTGGCTCTCTTGCCAGAAGTAGGCGCTGCCTGTTGAATGTTTGGGAGCCCACCGATCATAATGTAGCTCAGACTCAATGGGTTACTCTGGGGGCCATGATCGCTAAACGTAATATTGCACAGTTGTGGGGGTCCCAGAGGCCTCCTACTCTTGAGGTGTGGATGGAAAACATGGATTGGTGCATGTTCAGGGAAAAAAACGGTATATGTGGCTCGGGGTCGTCCCCGGAAATGGCATAAAGTCTAGGGTCCCTGGAACCGGTATAGAGGAGACATATGTGTACCACCAGCGACAGCTGTCCTTGATGTCCCGCTTTCCCCCTGACCCCGCATTAGTCCTTGATTGCTTTAATGTCTTTGATGCCTCCTCTTCTTCCGTCCCTCCTTCCCCCGTCAATATGTTTACTATTCTGTTGTCTATTGCTATGATGTTCCACCCTCGTGCAGTCTGAACACTTTATGTACTTTGTTACCGCCTTGCTGGTTTTTTCTCAATAAAAAGAAACATTAAAAAAAAGAAGCTTTCTGGCAGGATTCAGTCCAGATCACCTTCTTCGGCTGCTTCCTGGAAGTCATCTCTGTTAAGGGGTCAACAATGATGCTGTAGCCCTTATCAAATCTTCTGTAGTAGTTGGTGAGACCTAAAAAGGCTCTCTCCTCTGTCTGGGTCTTGGGTGGTTCCCAAGCCAGAATGGTGTCAATCTTGCGTTGTAGGGGCGCCACCTGGCCGCTTCCTACCTTGTGTCCCAAGTACACCACAGAACCCTACCTGATCTGGCTCTTACTGGCCTTGATCATGAGGCCTGCCCTCAGCAGAGCCCTCAGCATTTCCCTGAGGTGCTACATGTGTTCTTCCCAGCTGGAACCGAATACTGCCATGGCATCCAGGTATGCAGCACTGAAATCCTCCAGTTCAGCCAACACCTGGTTGACCAACACCTGAAAGGTGGCATGGGGCATTCTTCAACCCAAAGGGTATCACCCGGAACTGGTAATGTCCTTCTGGGGTTGAGAATGCTGACCTCTCCTTGGCCCTATCGGTTAAGACATTCTGCCAGTACCCAAACGTTAAATTAAATATGCTGAGGAACTTGCCAGCTCCCAAAGATCAATGAGCTCATCAGCTCTGGGAATTGGGGTGTGCGTCAGTCCTGGTGATGGAATTGAGCCCACGGTGTTCCACACAAGACTGATGTGCTGGAGTGACATCGGGTGCAGCAGCCTTTTGGATCAAGATGAATGGGCTGGTCCAAGGACTGTTGGATCACCCCTAGTGCCAACATCTTAGAGACCTCGTTAATGCTGGCCCTGACCCGGTCAGTCACTTGTAAATCTTGGGTGTTTACAGGAGGGCTGTCACCAGTGTCCACGTCATGGGTACACCAGTGAGTAACACTTGGGGTCAGAGAGAACAGTGGGGCAAACTGTCCCAAAAACTGGTGACAGTCACTCTGCTGCTTTGGGGTCAGAGTAGGGAAGAGGATCACACCTTCCACTGACCCATCATGCTCCTTGTTGGAAAAGATGTCAGGGAGAGGTTCACTCTCCTCTTCCACCCCATCACCTGTCGCCAAGAGCATGCTCACTTCGGACCTCTTGAAGTATGGCTTGAGGCGGTTCACGTGGAGGACCCTACAGGATTCCTGGGAGTCTGCAAATTCACCAGGTAGGTGACATCACTTTTGCGCTCCACCACCTCAAAAGGTCCAATCTGCTTGTCCTGCAAGGCACAAGGTTCCACTGGGGCCATGATCCATACTTTTTGCCCAGGTTAAAATTCGACCAGAGTGGCATTATGGTCATACCACTTTTTGATTTCTTCCTGGCTTGATTCCAGGTTCGCCTGAGCGAGTTTCCTGAAGCGCGCAGTTTGGTTTCTGAAGGCCAGCATGTAACTAAATACATCCTGGGGAGTTTTACTGGGAGCTGCCTTCCAGCCTTCCTTCACCAAACTCAGAGGTCCTCTCACAGGGTGACCATACAGGAGTTCAAAGGGACTGAATCCAAGACACTTCTGAGGCACCTCCCTGTATGCAAAGAGAAGGCATGGCAAGAGCAAGTCCCACTAACGAATCATGGGTTCTCTTAGACCCTTATTCATGCCCTTCAAGGTTTGATTGAATCTCTCCACCAATCCGCTACCTTGTGGGTGGTAAGGAGTGGTGAACTTGTAGGTTACACCACGCTCCTTCCACAGGGATGTCATATTCTTTGATATGAAATTGGTTCCACGGTCAAAAAACACCTATCTGCGGAAACCCACATGGGAAAAGATACCCATTAACGCCCGGCCCACCACTGGTGCCATCGTTGTCCTGAGCGACCCTTGACCTTGCTGGTAGGTCGCTCCATCACCACACAGCTCCGCCTGTGTGTCCTGACCCTGCTATGTTCCCTGATTGTGTTAGTTTTTTCTTACCTCTACTCCCTAATTGTGATCGTTTTTCCTGCCTCTGCCCCCTGATTGTTCTCGTTTTTCTTGCCTCTGCCCCCCTGATTGTGCTCGTTTTTCTTGCCTCTGTTTCCTTATTGTGCTAGTTTTTTCTTGCCTCTGTTCCCTGATTGTGATCGTTTTCCCTTCCTCTGCCCCCTGATTGTGCTTGTTTTTCCTGCCTCTGCTCCCTGATTGTTCTCGTTTTTCTTGCCTCTGCCCCTCTGATTGTGCTCGTTTTTCTTGCCTCTGTTTCCTTATTGTGCTACTTTTTTCTTGCCTCTGTTCCCTGATTGTGATCGTTTTCCCTTCCTCTGCCCCCTGTTTGTGCTCGTTTTTCTTGCCTCTGTTCCCTGATTTTGCTTGTTTTCTTGCCTTCTGTCCCGCTCACTGTCCCTGATTTTTCCCTCAACCCCTGTGCCCACTGCTCACCTCCCGCCACTGCTGCCCATGCGGCCCGCGCCCATTCCCATCCCCTGCCTCCCGCCTCCCAGTTGCTCCTCCCTCCCAGCTCCCCTTCAAAAAGCGGCAGCTGCGCAGCTGCGCCTAAGGCAAGTCCGTCTGCGCCCGTCCGCGCCTGGGCCGCACCCAGCGCCAGAACCCCTGGACCCCACAAACACCATGACACCAGACTCCACTAAGACGCCAGCAGCCTCCATGCTCTCAACGCCGGCCGAAACCCCACCTGCTTCCAGGGTACCCCAAAACGGACCCACGGACCTTTCTCCTGCCGCACCTGCAGCTTCACCTGTGACAGAACCACCAAACCTCCAAGGACTGGACCCAACCACCTCCGCGGCATACTCCTCAACACCCGCTCCGCACGCAAACACGGCGTCGAGCTCTGGGATCTGCTCGACACCTCCACCCCAAACGTGTCCTTCCTGACCGAGACCTGGTGGAACAACTCATCGGCACCCGACATCGCCATAGCCATCCCGGACGGCTACAAGATCACCCGCAGGGATCGCGCCAACGGAACCGGAGGAGGAAAAGCCATCATCCACAAGTCCACCCTCAAGGTCGCCACCCACGCAGACGACACCCTCCACACCGCCGAACACCTGCACTTCCGGATCCACACCGACCCCAACACCACCCTCAGAGGAACACTCATCTACAGACCCCCCGGACCCCGGGCCCAGTTCAGCGACTCCATCGCCGCCCTCGCCAGCACCCACGCACTTGCCTCCACGGACTACATCCTCCTCGAGGACCTGAACTTCCACCTCGAGAACAACAATGATGCCAACTCCACCACCCTGATCGACAACCTCGCCAACCTTGGCCTCAAACAACTCGTCACCGCACCCACCAACGCAGTCGGCCACATGCTAGACCCCGTCTTCTCAATAGGCACCCACGTCGCCTTCGACCACACCACCGAACTCCACTGGACCGACCACCGCTGCATTAATTTCACCTTCAAGAAACAAACCATGCATCACCACACCCAACAGCTGCCTCGCCGCTGCTGGAGCAAAGTCACCGAAGACCGGTTGATCAACACCCTCGACCAGAACCCACCCACCGACCCCACAGCCCGCAACCTCAGACTGTCGATCGACGACTGCGCCAACACCCTCGCCCGGCTCAAGAAACCCTCCAACAGCCACACCAGCAGGAGAGCCACCTGGTTCACCGACGAGCTCCAGACCTCCAAACGCGCATGCCGGAAACTGGAGAAAATATGGCTCCACTAACGCACACCGGACAACCTCGCAGCCCACAAGGTCGCCACCCACAGACATCACCACCTCATCGGATTAGCCAAGAGATCCACCTTCAAAGACCGCTTGGATAACAACGCTCACGACAGCAAAGAGCTCTTCAGCATTGTAAAGGAACTCTCCAACCCCAGTGCCAACGCCAACGACATCCCGCCCTCACAAGAACTGTGCGACTCACTGGCCATCTTCTTCCACCGCAAGATCGCTGACATCCACGACAGCTTCAACACCACAACAGCCCCGACTACGCCAGACTCCACCTCCCCTGCGAACACCACCAGCACCATCCGCCTGACCTCCTAGTCCAACGTCAACGACGACGAGGCATGCAAGGTCATCAACTCAATCCACTCAGGATCTTCGTCAGACCCGTGCCCACACCATGTATTCAACAAAGCAGACGCAGCCATCACACCCCAACTACGGAAGGTCATCAACATCTCCTTCTAAACAGCGACTTTCCCGGAAAGCTGGAAGCACGTCGAAATCAACGCCCTCCTCAAGAAGCCAAGGCGGATCCCAAGGACCTCAAGAACGTCCGGCCCTCTCCCTGCTCCCGTTCCCGGCAAAGGTCATCGAGAAAATTGTCAACAGGCAATTGGCCCGCCACCTGGAAGACAACAACATCTTGGACCCGTCCCAGTCCGGATTCAGATGAAACCACAGCACCGAGACATCCCTCATCGCCGGTCCTCATCCTCCTGGACCTGTTAGCTGCCTTCGACAATGTCTGCCATCGCACTCAAAAGACACGCCTCCTAGAAGCCGGAATTCAAGAGAAGGCCCTTGATTGGACCACGTCCTTCCTCTCCGGCAGAACCCAGAGCATCCGCCTCCCACCCTTCTGATCCGAAGCCACCGACATCATCTGCGGCGTCCCCCAGGGCTCATCCCTCAGCCCGACGCTGTTTAACATCTACATGGCCCCCCTTGCAAAAGTGACCCGCCAGCACGACCTCAACATCATCTCCTACGCCAACGACACCCAGCTCATCCTCTCCCTCACCAAGGACCCACACACTGCTAAAACCAACCTCCACGAGGGAATTAAGGCCGTCGCCGACTGGATGAGGAGCATCCGTCTGAAACTGAACCCGGACAAGACGGAGGTACTCATCCTCGGACCCACCTCCTCAGCCTGGGATGAATCCTGGTGGCCAACCACACTGGGAACAGCACCAACACCCACTGACCATGCACACAACCTAGGTGTTAGGATCAGCGCTAGTCCTCTTTCTCTGACCATGTACTCAGCATCACATGACCTACCTGGCCATTGGTTAAATATTGTGCACGCCTTTGTTTTAGTGCTTGGTTTCTTTTTCGTGTTGGGTTTCAACTCCAGGTCTGGTTCCTGTTAGCAGAGGTTTTCTGCTTCATTCCACCCACGGGCTCGTGAGTTTTTGTCTCCTGTCACCCTTCCTCGTGTTCCATTTACATTGGATTGGGTTTGTTTGTTCCTGCCCCCCCCTCTCCCCACACCTCTTGTGACTCGTGTTCAGTATGGTCGGTTCTACCCGTTTTTGAGCCTGAGCACTGACCATTTCGGCTAGGGTATTCGGGGCTCCGATACCCTTTGGACTAGCCCTCTTACCCTTCTTCCTTTGGAATTCGGTGGTTCCTGGAGTCGTCTCTCGGCTTGTCCTGGAAAGCCGTTCCGCGCCTAACAAAGACGCGGCTCCTGCTTCTGCGTCTTTGTGATCCTGTCCACATCGTTGTGCGAACTTTGGGTCCTTCCGCGTCTGGAGTTAGACGAAGATAGCGGCTGCTACGCTTCGGTCCTGTTTACATTCTGCACATTGTGAAGCTTCGTGGGACTATATACGGAATCCCTAGGGTTTTTTTTATGTCTATGCACAGACTTTTTTCCCCCTGAAACACTTTGGAGACACGTTTGGAAGCTGCCTAATATTACCTTTTCCTTTGAAAACATTTCAGCCCTATATCACACGAGAGGGTTGCATGACTCCCCAGTGGGACTGCGCTGACACCATGGACTGGTAAGAATCTAGTCAATGTTTGTTGTTGTTGCATGGTCAAAGATAAGGGGAGTGGGAGTCCTTTGTGTGAGTCAGAGCAGAGAGGTAATTTGGTGTTTTTGTTTTCCAGGTGCAGACCTAGTTTGGCAGTACTGTTCTCTGGGGTGGTCCAATTAGTGCTCGACAGTCTCCTGGATCCTTTTTCCCTCTCCCTCCCTGCACTCAATTGTTTGCTCGTTGTGTTGTATTCAGGGAGCAGCCTTGGGGTGCAGGGAGTGTGTTGGGCCATACTTCGTTCCAGCAGCGTTTGGGCAAGGGTGAAACCTAACACTAGGATTCATCCTCGACTCCTCCCTCTCCATGGCTACGCAGGTCAACGCCGTCTCCTCCTCCTGCTAGAACACCCACCGCATGCTCCGCAGGATCTACAAGTGGATCCCGACCGAAACAAGAAGAACGGTGACACAGGCCCTCGTCAGCAGCAGATTGGACTACGGCACCGCACTCTACGCAGGAATCCCAGCCAAACACCTACAACGACTACAACGCATCCAAAACGCCTCCACCCGACTAATCGTCAACGTCCCCCCCGCAGCCACATCACCCCCCACCTGAGAGATCTACACTGGCTCCCCGTTGACAAGAGGATCAGCTTCAAGTTCCTCACCCACGCACACAAAGCACTCCACAACGCCGGACCAGCCTACCTTAACAGCAGACTCAGCTTCTACACCCCCACACGCCAGCTCCGCTCCCCCAGCCTCACCCTCGCCACTGTCCCCTGCATCCAACGAACAACCTCCGGCGGTAGATCCTTCTCCTACCTCGCCGCCAAGCCCTGGAATACCCTCACCACCCACCTACGACAGACCCAAGACCTATTCACCTTCCGAAGACTCCTCAAGACCTGGCTCTTCGAGCAGTGGCAGCACTCCCTCTCCTCAGCGCCTTGAGACCCTCACGGGTAAGTAGCGCGCTCTACAAGTACTCTGATTGATTGAGCGGGATTGCCTCCGGGTACCGGGTGGCATGGTCCATCAAGACCAGGATGTACCTGTTGCCCATGGCTGTCTTGGGATCCAGTGGCCCCACAATGTCCATCCCAACCCTTTCAAAAGGGGTTCCAACAACTGGAAAATGTAGGAGAGGAGCATTACACTTACTCCCACTCTTACCACTTCCTGACAAGTTTGGCAAGACCTACAATGTCCATCTGACTGCCATCGCATTTGGGGCCAAAAGAAGTGGGTAACAAGCCTGGCAAATGTCTTGTCCTGCCCCAAATGCCCTGCTAAAGGCACGTCATGAGCCAGACCCAGTAGGAAGGTCCTGAAGCGCTGGGGTACCACCAGCACACGAGCTGACCCAGGCTTAGCGACCTTAGGCTTGCTGTAAAGGAGACCATTCTCCCAGTAGATCCAATGTGATCCAGACTGATCACCAGCTGCCTGGTATGCAGCCTGCTGCCGCAAATCTTCTAGAGAAGGGCATTCTTTCTGCTTCCTGCAGAATTCTTCCCTGATGGGACCACCTTCTTGCTGCCAATGGGTCAGCTCAGAGATGTCCCCCAGTTCAGCTACTTGCTCCCCCATAGTTACTGGGGCGTCCCCCTCAAGGTCAGCCTCCTCCCAGACTGTGGGAACCTCAGGGGCAGGTTTCCCGCACCTCCTGCCCTTTCTCTTGGCAGGAACCAGGGTCACTGTTTCAGGTTCCAGGTCCTTCTGATCACCCTTTCCAGCCGCCATTGACCAAGTGGTCACACTGGCCCACTCTAGCAACCCAAGCAACTACAAGTGAGACCTGAGCTCAACATCCTTCCAAAAGGACTGCTCCAGGTTGTTCCCAAGCAGAAAATCAACAGGCATGGTAGGGCTCAAAACCACCCCCATGGGAACTGGGACCCCCATTCAAAGGGAACCTGTGCCACCATACACTGGTGCTCTGAGTTGTCCACGGCAACTACTTGGTGGAATGCCCCGGGGACTACTTGCTCCTCAAAGACCAGGTGACACTGGACTGAGGTTACACTGGCTCCAGTATCTCTGACAGTCTCTACCCATTTCCAATAGATGGTCACCCAGGTGCTGTATTTCTTTGTGTTGAGGGGTACCTGGTTTCCTGGGACCATCTCACTGTCCCCTAGTGAGTCGAGGCTCATTTCTGCGGGATCCCCACCCCTCCTCAGCAAGTGCTACACTCGCCAACACCTTAATCTGCCCACCGGTGGGTAGCTGGTCCCTCTTGGGGCACTTGGGATCCCCCCCTCATGTGACCCCCCTGCTTACAGGCGAAACATTCCCAGGGGCCAATCTCAGCAGGCTTTCCTGAAGAGACCCCTTATTTCTTATCTCCCGGGGATGAGAACCTTTACCATGGGTATACGTTTTGGGCCCTTTAGAGAACTCCTGTGCATTACCCTTGTCCCCTCACCTTTCTGCTGGAGACCCTGCCTACTTTTGGCCGTGTCTCCCCAAACGCTTTCTTGTAGACCATGGTACTCACCCAGCAGTCCGCCTCCCTAACAAGTATCCTGGGGTCAGTCAGCTTACTATCAACTAAGTGCTGGCGCAGCTCTGAAAAACACAGACTAGACAAGTGCTCCCAAGCAATCAAATTGTAGAGCCCCTGGAAATCTGTCACATTACTGCCCTTCACCCGGCATCCATTGACCTGCAGAAAGAATCTCGCATTCCAACCAAGTGTTGGCATCAGTTTTCCTACTGGACCTAAACTGATGCCTGTACTTGTCAGAAGTAAGTCCATACCTACTGAGGAGAGCGTCCCTCATGTCAGCGTAGGTGAGATTCTGTCCCTTACCCAAAGCGATCAGTGTTCCCTGCTTCTTCCAGAAAGAGAGGCCACAACCCTGCCCCTAATTCCTTTCAGGGACCCCATTCATGTGAACAGACCACTCGTACACTTGAAACCACCTTTGTATGTCATCCCCCTTTTTGAATTCTTAGCTACATTCTTGGGGATGTGCACAATCCTATCTGTCTGAACTGAAGAGTTGCTGCCACCATCTGTGCTGGATTTGCTCTTTAATTCCAGCTCCTTGAGCCCACGCTCACGGTCTAATACCATCCTTTGTGACTCCATTTGAGCCTTTCAAGCAGCCGCGGTCCATGCAGGTAACAGCAGTAGGGTGGTGGGGCCATGTAAGGGGGATTCCAAGGGATGATGCTGAGGGAAAGTGTATTATTTATTTATTTAATTTTCCCTCTGCATCGTCCCTCGGAATTCCCCCTTACACGGCGCCACCCCCCACCGCTGTTACCTGCACAGACCACAGCTGCTCTCAAGCTCTATCTCATGCCTGCTAGCTTCCCTTCTGTCCTCTAGCTCCTCTGTGGACAAACCACTGCTACCTAGCCTGGAGGGACCCCCCCCTGCCAACAGCACATCTTCCCTCAGAGTAGGCTCTTCCGCCTCCCCACTAAGATCCCCAGACTGCCTACTGTCATGTCTAGCTGCTACCCAGGCCCTCAGCACCTTTGTAGCTCCTCCTTCCTGGTGAGGCCTCTGACTTGGACCTTTAGGTTTTTACAAATAGCCTTCAACTCCTTGATGTTGTAGGTTTCCAACCTTTCCTTCTCAAAATCCACCTCTATGGATGCAAGTGATGATGCTTCTATGTCAGGCATGATGCAGTAGGAAGTTAAGGTTCTAAAACAATAGGCTCACATAAATAGACCAGCAAACAGTATGTGACACGTTATGGTCTGTGATATGGTAGTAGTGCACACCAATCAATGTAAGTCAAGTGCAAACTCAAGTCCTATCCTCACCGCTGACAACCAATTGTAGAATTGGGGGTCTCTAGTTGGCAAGGGTTTGCACCTTTGTACAAGTACCGATCCTCCTTCTAGTCAGGATAAGGGAGTTACACTCCTAAAATAACCCCTGCTCACCCCCTTGGTAGCTTAGCATGAGCAGTCAGGCTTATATGAGAGGCAGTGTGTAAAGCATGTGCACATAACCAACAGTAATACAGTGAGAGCACTACAAAAGGACACCACACTTGTTTAGAAAAATATCCAACATTTTTATATATCTAAAACGAGACCAAAAACAATACAAATCCATAATACAGTACTTAGATATCTTCAGTCATCAAAATAGACTTGAAGTATAGTTCCTTGAAGTCGATCGCTCCATCTGGGTCTATCATGGTGTCGTGAACAACAAATCCAAACAGTTCTGCCCGACCGCAGTGTCAGAGGCCAGCTAAGGTGTCGGGAAGACCTGCAAAACAGTACCTTTAGAAATGCTGGGCGTTGGTAACCTCTCGATGAGCCCCGAAAGGCCGGCGTCCGAAGGCGTTAGTTCTGGAGGGCAGTGCATGAGTCGTCGGGCCCTTGAAGTCACATGCGTTGCAGATCAAAGTCCTCGCAGTTGATGTCGGGAGCACCGGCGTCTTCAGGCGTAAGGGCTTTGGTGCGATTTGCATCGGTGCGGCGCTCTCAGGTGGCGGTGCAGGCAGCGGCTTGGTTCGGTCGTCTAGCGGTGTCGGTGAGAACAAGCTGCGGTGCAAAGTGGTGGGATGCTCGTCACGGTGCTGGCAGGCCACGATGCAAGCAGCGTTGTCTTCATTGCTGAAGAGGTGTTGTCGGCTGACGAACTGGAGTCGATGGCGCCGGCTTGGGTAGGCCAAGCATGCGGTGCGGGATGAGGACGGTGCATTGCGCAACTTACGAGTGGTACCCTCGAACCATAGTTCAAGCAGCGCATCCATGTCAGCATGGAGCACTGTCGTTGGGGATACCAGAGCGATACGTGAAGCGAGGCGGTATGGAGTAGGGTGCCCTCAGGTTGCGGTGAAAGTAGCGGCTCAGTGGCGGCATCAGGCAGCGTCATCGGTGAGACCAGGGCTGAAGTGGGCATTGTGGCAGTGCCTTCAGGACACAGAGTCGCTAGCGGCATCGTAGACGGTGTCAGGCTGCTTTTTCTTCTGTTGCAACACAAAACACACAGTCCCCAGTGCTGATGGCAGAAGAACTTAAAGTCTTGGCTGCTCCTGAGACTTCTTGAACAGGGGTTAAGCTCTACCTTAAGCCCTTGAAGAAACTCACAATAAGAAATTGCAGAAAGTTCAGTCCAGTCCTTTCACTGCTCAAACAGAAGCAGCCACTGCAGGCCAACACAGCAAAGTGGTAGTCTTTCCTCACAGCTTCTCCAGCTCTTGGCAGTCTCCTTGGTTCCCAAAGAGGTTTAAAGTTTAGGGGTTTGGGCCCCACTTTTTATAGTCCAAAATCCGTTGTTCTCTGGGGGCAGAGAGTGTCTGTGTCCATACAGACCAGTTCTGTCCTCTCTGTTGCAGCTTCCTGGCAGGAGGTGGAGAAAGCATTGTCAGAGGCAGATCTGGCCCATTCAGGTGAAAGGAAATCTCCTCCTCCTATTCTAAATGCAGCCCAGGTCTATTCAGCCTATCAGTAACCCACCTAGACTCCCTGGAGCCACTGCTCCTCCCCAGCCCCGGTCATCCCAAAGCCAGTCAGTCAATCCACAAACCCAGCAGAGGTATTCTCAATGGCTAAGCAAGAAAACACCTATTTTCTAAAAGGGCTATTTTCAAACACAGAATGTAAAAATCACTTTCAGAGTCAGGCATACTAAACTTTATTTTTCTCTCTTGTTCCCAGGGGTTGTTATGTTTACAAAATGTTATAAACAAACTCCCCATTCTGTCCTATGAGGACAGTCAGCCTTGCAATAGTGAAAAACGAATTTGGCAGTAAATCACTATCAGGACATGCCACACACACCAGGACACACCCTACCTTTCACATACACTCCACCCTGCCCACGGGGGTACCTTGGGCTTACCTTAGGGGTGACTGATATGTAAGAAAAGGGAAGGTTAGAGCCTGACAAGTGGGTACACATGCCAAGTCAACATGGCAGTACCAGACTGCACAGAGGCTCTGGAATAGCAGGCCAGAGTTACTTTCACAGGCTGCTTGCGTGGGTGGCACAATCCGTGCTGCAAGCAAATTAGTAGCATTTGATTTGAAGGCCGTAGGCAAACATGGTGCACTGTACTAGAGACTGACTAGTAAATCAAATCAGCCAATCATGAAAACACCAATCCATAATAACAATTAACAACAGGAGCACTTGCACTTTAACACTGAACAGCAGTGAGAAAGTGCGCAGAGACACTAAACCAGCAAAAACAGATTCAAACCCGGAAAGTCAGAAAGCAAAAAGACTGGGGAAACACGTCAAAAGATGCCAAGTCTAACACTGACACTGAGGAACGATTTTCACAAATAGAGACTGAGGCACTTGCCGTATTGTGGAGGTTTTCTCATTTTTACTTGTACCTTTAGGGTGGAGACTTCAAGGTGGTAACGTATCACCAACCTCTTTTTCCTTTCTTCAGGGCAACTGCCAAGCATCCTTCATCCAGAATTGAAAAGTGGGCTCTCCAGCTCCTGAAGTATCATTTTATGATCTGCTACAGGCCATGATCAGACAATCGCTTCTCCTGTAGCTTAGAACAACTAAGATGTTACGAATTCAATGACCACTATGGAGTACCTATGTCTAGTGACCTGAAGTGCTTATGTGAGAGCAGAGGCGAGGTAGCACAAGCATCTGTGGATGATGAGTATACACAGCTAGCAGCTGCCATCATTAAGTCTAACTCATAGAAGACTTTTCTTGCTGGACATCACAACAAGGATGCAGCTACATTATGAAGCCCACAAAGCTGTGGAGAGTACTGAATGAGCTAAGCATGTTGGACATAGCGATCCTGCTGAGAATTGAAATGATAGTGATTCCAATAGACCTCCAAGAATGAATTGTTCAACATGACACCAACGAGCCAGCTCATTGCAAGAATCAAGACCCAGCTCAGGGTGAAAGTCTGGTTTCACCAAATGTTTGCCCTTGTGGATGACATTATGCAAAGCTATCGACTTTGCCGAACACCTGTGGCAGTGGCATACCATAAAATGATGGGTGTGATCAGCTGCCCTCGAGTCTCTGACACCACACAAAAATGAATTGGCCTTTGGCTGAATTTCGCCCACTGGAAGGGTTGTGGGCCCCCCTCCTGCACTGCAGGGGCCTATGTTACGCCCCTGATCAGAGGCGGCAAACCGACCTGCTCTTGTTATTACAGTGGCTGCATGTTCTGGGCTCTTGTCCCAAGTGAGAGTGGATCACTGCCTCCTGCCGGGTGGACAACTACTGGTGTTCACAGATGAGTGTTTCAAATAGACAGTGGTCAAAATAATACAGTTGTCTGCTTTTGGTCCTCAAAACAGAAAATGGGGCTCCTTTTAGAGGAATTAATTTTCAGGATTCTCCAAAGCATCACACAATAGCCCCAAGTTAGCCCCAGGCGAAAGGCGAAGGTCATCGCTTTATGCGCATGAATAAAATTATTTGTACTTAATTGGAGCAGGGCAAAAACAGTGAAAGGACAATGCACAGAATAAGCTACATCCTTAGTAGAATACTTCACAGGGCATCATCCAATGCACTCACTGTTGTGTTTGGTCATGCTGAGACACATTGCTGATGGTACCAATATTTGGGATTGGCATAACTGGTATAATTCTCTCTAGTGTAATTACAAGTAATTACCGCAAAAATACTCACAATTACAGGTAATTGTATGAGAAACATAATTCAGCATTTAGCTCTATGCAAAATTCACCCTTGTATCCAAAATGGGCCAGAGGATGCATTTTTGCTAAGAAAATAGCACTAAATGCTAAGGACTCAAACAGCAGTAGCTGGCAGCCGCTTGCTCTCTCTTAGTTTATTGTCCCTGTGCCCCTACAACAAGATTTATTTCTCCAAATTACTCTTAATTACTCAAGGTGGAGTAATTGTATAAGTTCTGTAATTTTGCTCACAAGAGTAATGAGTAATAACTGAAATTACTACAATTACTCAGGCGTAATTAAAATTTCACCCAGGCCTAGCTAATATGGAATCCCCAGGCACTATATCCACAAGCCATTCACGTCAGAAGGTGAAGGAACTGTGATTGAGTAAACTGTAGACGAATGGCGAAACAGCCTGAAATTAGTATTTGGGGCTAAGTGGTTGTCAGATACCAGCTTCGAGGGGGCAAATCTTTAAGACGTTTTCCATGTGACTGTTGCATGGAAACTGCCATTAAAGGAACAGTATCATTAACGCTCTGAGGCAAGTAACTCTAAATTACTCCATGATTAAACAAGCATTGACAAAGTCAATATGTATTGCCTAAGCAAGAAATTTTAGATTTGCCAATGTGTTTTAGCTAGGTTGTACACCAGAGTGGTTGCTGGTCAGCAGGCTAAAAGTTAGTGTCATAGAGTGGAGTGGCAAAGAGTGGAGTTGAGTGGTGAAGAGTGGAGTATATTGGCAAAGAGTGGACTGGAGTGGAGGGGAGTATCATGGACGGGAGTGTCATGGAGTGTAGTAGGGTGGAGGGATGTAGAGTGGAGGGGAGTAGAGTGGATTAAAGTGTCGTACAGTGGAGTGTCATAAAATGGCATGGAGTGTCATAGAGTGGAGTAGAGTGGAGTGGCATAGAGTGAGTAGAGTCATGCAGTGGAGTGGCATAGAGTGGAGTGGCATAAAGTGACATAGAGTGGAGTAGAGTGCCATAGGGTGGAGTAGAGTAGAGTAGAGTGGCATAAAGTGTCAAAGAGTGAAATGGAGTAAAGTGTCATAGAAGTGGAGTAAAGTAGAATGTTAAATAGTGAAGGGTTGTAGAGGTAGTGAAGTGTCGTGGAGTGGTATAGAGTGGAGTGGTGGGGAGTGGAGTGCAGAGTGGAGTAAAGTGTCATAGAGAGGAGTAGCATAGCGTGGAATGGCGTATAGTAGAGTAGAGTGACATAGAGTGTCATAGAGGGAAGTGTCATAGAGTGGAGAGTTGCGGAGTGGAATAGAGTGACCCAGAGTGAAGTGGCATGGAGTGACGTTGAGTAGACTAGCTGGAGTGGAGTGTGATGGACTGGAGGGTTGTGTCATAGAGAGGAGTAGAGTGTTGTATAGTGGAGTGTCATAGACTGGAATTTCGTAGAGTGGAGTGGATTAGAGTGGAGAGGCTTAGAGTGAAGTATACATGGTGTATTGTGTACTGCCATTACAGATCATACATTTTCAATTGAAATAACAATTATATTTGCACATAAAGTTTTACTGATAAACTATTCTGTGCACAAACAATGTGTGGAATGGCATCACCAAGGGCCAGATGTAGGTATCCAAATACCGGTCGGTAACGGCTGAAAATACCGAATTTCGCCCGTTACCGACTGGTATTTGGAGATGAGATGTAGGTCTTCAAAAAACTACAGATTCGGTAAATTTACTGAATTGGTAAATGAAATGTAGGAAGCACTGTTAACAGTGCTTCAGGGCTTTAAGGATTCGTTATTTACCACCAACTATTAGTTGGTGGTAAAAAACGAATTCCTATGTAAATGCAAATATGTGCATTTACACCTGTGCCATGTGACAGACATACATGCCCTTAGGGCATGTATGTGTGCCACATGGCACACAAGCACTAATTAGGGGTGCAACAGGGTGTCAAAGTGACACCCTGCCACCCTTGACTATTTCCCAAATTTACCGAATCGGTATTTACCGATTCAGTAATTGACATTCATTCCTATGGGCCTCCAGGCCCATAGGAATGAATGGCAAATACTGAATCGGTAATTACCGAATCTTACCGATTTGGTAAAAAACACAGAATTATTACCTACATCTAATTTACCGATTCTAAAATACCGAATCAGTAAAATTCGGTATTTTAGAATCGGTAAAAAAGATTTACCTACATGTGGCCCCTAGTGTATTGATTAGTTTTGATTTTATTAAAATATTTGTTTCCACCACACTTTCGAATTACAAAAGAAGTGTGCTTCATTTGTGCTTTCCTAATTCTGATATATTCTAAAGTATTTGCACAGTTCATTTATAGACATTTAAAATTTGCTGTGTGAGTAAACAAATTAGACAATACCATGTATGCAGGGTGAGCAAATAGGGCAGGCTTTAGGGCAGTGCGACTGGTGTGACCGCACTGGGTGATGACCTGTGTGTGGGGGGCACTGACCTCAGGGGGGCACTATGTTTAGCAATAACTTATTATTGGAGAGAAAAGGGGCACTTTTGCCTAGTGGTACGGAGAGAAACCAAGGAGGTGGTCATAGGATGTAAGGGCACCAAAAATGATCTGTATTAGAGGCGTTTTTTATGTGGGGTTGTGTAAATCAAACTAGAATTCACTTGCTTTACTTGTTGAAAAGTCTTGCAGCCAGATTCATCATTGTCCCGTTTTGGGAGTCCTTAATAGCGATTATTAAGGAATCGCTATTAAAGACTCGCAAAACGGATTCATGTAGAAATCGCAACATTAATTGCGATTCCTACAGCATCCTTATTTGCGATTAGCAAATTGCTAATCGCAAATAAGGAATGACTCCCCATTCATTTCTATGGGCCTACAGGCCCATAGAAATGAATGGGGAGTCATTCCTTATTTGCGATTAGCAATTTGCTAATCGCAAATAAGGATGCGATTTCAAGGGTGCCAGGGGTGTCCAAAGGACACCCTGTAGCACCCCTGAAATGAAAATGTAGACTGATGTTGCGCACACACATGTCCAAAGGACAACTTTTCGCTATTTACCACGAAGTCTGACTTCGCGGTAAATAGTGGCCAAAAATTGCGATTTCGCAATTCTGAAATGGTTCATGAATTGCATTTAAGGAATCTCAAATAGAGATTCCTTAAATGCAATTCCTCGCAATTTAGCGATTTCGCAATTTGCGATTTTTGCATTTGGGATGATGAATCCCAAATGCAAAAATTGCGCTCGCAAAGGGCCAGATTCTCAGAATCTGGCTATTTGCGAGCCGATTTTCCCTTGATGAATCTGGCTGTTGGTGCCTGGTCACTGCTCCTGTGGCACATAATTGACAAGGAAAGATTTTTTCATCACAATCTATTTAGAATAAGTGTAACTCTGAAAATCTTTACATATCTAAATGTCATACTGGTGCCTTAGAAGTTTCCACGATCCTGAGGAAGATTTTAAATTTTTTCTTACAGTGCGGCAACCAAATTTGTTGCGCAGCATGTGCAAACGGAAAATACAGGGTGGTGCCATTTTTACAGAGATTGGCCGGCTGCTGATGTCACTGTGTAGCATAGTCTTGTACAGAAAGCATACCCTGCATATACAAATTCCTATGTCTAGACATAGAAGGATCCCATGCACTGGGTGTGTGCTGTGCAAAGCATCACTCATGCAATGTGTCGGGTGTTTTGAGAAATGAAAACATTTATCCTTGATACTGCCTGCTTCAAGGAAGCATTATGTTTTGATGCAAAGCCCGGTCTTGCTATCTTAGTAGATCGGTCTTTGCATCAAAACATATGGGTGTTTGCGCTGATTCACCCAAGTAACAACCCAGTAATGTCCCTATGACACAAAACAATTCAAAGGTACCTTTCCTGCGTAAAATGCCAAATACAATGTACTACTTTGAGCAACATTTTACAGGTGTAAGGTCTTAGTACATCAAGGTCCCTTTGTGTATTTTTAGTCTTTGTGTATTTTTAGTTACGCCTTTTGCTACCTTTCCTTTTGTAAATAGCAGCTTCCAAATTAAGGATTGCTAGTAGCTTAGCTAGCCACTGATGAAAGGACAGTGCATTAGGATCTAGCCAAGCCGAGGATATACAAATTCTTAACAATGCCATAGCAATAAAAATGAGTTCATGCCCAATTCTAGGAGTGTTTGGATCTGAGGCCCCTAATAGGATAACTTCTCTAGACAGAGTTATATCCCTTTTTAATACGGCAGACAGGAATTCCTCGAAGTTGTGTTTTAAAAAAGTGAATCCATCACAAGTAGAGAAGATATGTACATAATCGGCATTGAATAACTTACATCTAGGGCAGCATGTCCCCTTGCCACTCCCCCATTTGGCAATTTTATCTGGAGTGTAGTATAGAAAAAAGCATGTTTTATAGAACTGTGCTTGGAGTTTTGTGGACATAAGAATTGTTTGACACATTGAATAGGCATTGTTAAATTCATCCAAAGTTATACGGATTATCCCCTGCCACTTCTGCGCAGTTTTCTCCAGATCATCCGGAAACATCATATTTACGTGGGAATATATTCCCCCAATGGTGCTTTTTTTAATGTGAATTAATGTTTCCACTAGAGCTATTTTTTCAGACGGAGCCCCTCCCCCCACCCTCCGTGATAGAAAGTCTCGGATTTGGAGATATTTAAAAAAGTACCGCCTCTCCACCTGGTAGTTTTCCCTTCGTTTTTCGATGGATTGAATCCCTACAGAGAAGAAGAGGCACCTTATATAAGTTATTCCTGCTGCGTCCCATTTATTCATGCAGTTATCTCTAAAAATCTCCGGCAGATCAGGGTTATCCCTTAGGGAGTATAAAATGATATTCGCCCTATACCCAGCATTCTTCTCACAGCTTTCCATGCCTTGAACCCACTAATCAATGTTTTAAACTTCACTTTTTTACGGTAGCTGTCATGCAAATGTCGCCAGAACTATCCGGTGCTTTTCCTTCCCATAATTATCTGAAGGATGGATGGCGAACCGCCCCGGGTATCATCTCAACCTTAGTGTTCTGTAATAGTTCCCGACTATAAAGTTGCACAGAAGCCCAATAATATGCTTTTAGATTTGGGAGAGCTAGACCTCCTCTTTCCTTTGGAAGGTTCAGAAGTTTATAAGCACGCCGAGGTTGCGCATATGCCCAGATAAAACTGGAAAAGGTACGTTCCATAGATTTAAAGCACTGATCTGAGAATTCTAAGCATATGGCTGTAAATAAATAAAGAATTTTGGGGAAAAAAACATTTTCAGGGCATTAGCCCTAACAATTAAGGAAAGATGTAGATTGTCTAAAAGGCGGAGATCTTTCTGCTTGGAGTCCAACATTGGCTTCAAGTTTAGTTCTACCATACTCTCAAGTTTAGATGTAATGCAGATACCCAAGTATGTAGCCTTATCTACCACTCAAGGATCGCACATCTCACTTTTCTTGTTCAGCACAAACTGTGTTTTCCCCTGGTTGAGTGCATACCCGGATACTGATCCAAATGTATTAGCCTCACTAGCAATAACAGACATAGCTATGTTAGGGTCATCTGTCACGATTGCTATGTCGTCAGCGTAAGCCAAGGTCTTGGTTGGATATTCCTGTGACAAAAACGGTTCTATTTCTCTGTTCCCTTCCAGTCTGCGAATAAAAGGATCAATATATATCACAAAGAGTAGTGGGGAGCAAGGGCACCACTGCCGGGTTCCTCGAGATATGATCAGCTCTTTGGTAAGGCTACCATACCATGGCCCTGGGGTTAACATATCGTTTTTGCACTGCCTGGATAAACCCCTTATGAATTCCAACCCTGGACATAGCGGTCAACAAAAATTGCCAGGAGACCCTATCGAAGGCCTTCTCGGCGTCAAGAAGGGCCAGTGCCATAGGGTGGTAGGGTGAGATTTTGAAGGAAATTGGTGTCTTATCCATCCAAAATGCTGAATGATTTTCAATGTATGTAATTCTGACAAAATGAATGAGAAACATTCAAGACACTAATCTCTGTCAACGCATTTGGGGCGATTTAAAATACAAAAGTTGTAAAGACTTTTGCTTTTCCGTTCAAGTAGAGTTTTCATTCACAGATCATCTATATTCACTTTAGGTTTCACTTCATCAGATCCTGGAATGAAGCGAGTGTCCTTATTTGCCCCATTCAGTATGTTTGTCTCCATCACATAGAGCATTCAGGTATGCTCAAAACATTTTCCACGAACAAGCCTGGAAATTAATGAGTATGTCACACCCAAATCAGGATTCTGACATAATTACCATCCAAAAATGTTTTCTGAATCAGACCTGGAAATTCAGGAGATCTTCCCACCTACATGTGGAGTAAGACAAACCCACACACCGAAAAAAGCTTTGTGAATCTAGCCTGAGACACTACTCTGCATTATTTTTTTTCCCACTGCTTCTCATCAAAGAACTGGTTATCTCACAATAAATACAAGTTATGCATTGGTTAAAGCAGAATTATTCTAGTAAGAAACATTTATTTCTCAAAATGCAGAACGGAAAAGCCTCAAATATTGTTTACTATGAGATGGTGGGCAGGCAAGTAGAGATGAGAATGCCTGGTTTCCCTTCCAATCTCAAGACAATTGTTGTTGGGGCTTTCATCATCTCAATTTGTCTCATCAGTTTACAAAGATGGGTTGCTAAGATGGTCTGTAGAATACCCTTTTCGACCTCATCCAGTTCTACCCTCAAATGGGAAACTGGTTACGAAGTGTGAAACCACAAATTAGCAAAGTGTTGATGGGCAGTATAAAAATATCATTATGTCTTTAAAGTATGTCAGAACTTGACAGTTTCTTTTGGGTTATTTGCCCTCACAACTCTTTAGGAGAATATAGCACAAACTACTTTGTTTTCATATGGATGGTAAGTGCCCAGTCTGATCACTGTTCATCAGTGGTTAGCCTGAGAAAACATGATGGACTCACTCATTAGATTGTTCATAAACTCTAACATCTTATATCTTGCTGTCTCTTTGTTAGACCTGTCTGCCTCTGTGAGTTCCCTTACCATTATTATTTATTTTGTCTCCCTTAGCCCCTAGTGTTATCAGTTTTTTTTCTGTAATGTCCACCTGGATTTTTCTAGTGTTGTCTGGGGGCTAGGTGTTCCTTGACGCTATTCCTCCATTTTCTCTTTTTGAGGCCTAGCCTACCTCCTGGAAATTGAGGGAAACCAAAGGACCTAAAATGGTGGCCAGCAACTGCCATAACGGTTTACTTAGGGAGGCTGACCCATTGGACCAAGTGAGGAAAGTTCTGGAACCCTCTGGCATGTTCTAGTAGTCAGGGGCTAGCCTATAAAAGGCCAAGTCCAGGGCGGCCATTTTGTAGTACACACTGACCAGAGGAGAGTGTAGTGGTCAAGGACAGGAGGGAGGCAACTAAATGAGGAGGACAGCGCTTCAATAGGGAAAGATCGTCCTGTGGGCCGGCTATCGCCCTATACTGATGCTGACCCTCTTGGTTTGACTGAACCCTGACCTGAAGGACCCATAACTAACTTTTAAGCAGGTCCAATAACTCTACCTCACCAAGGTGCTGGAGCGTGAAACTGCCCTAGAGACTGCCAGAAAGTGAGAGTTGAGTTTGAGTTTGAGTTTGAGTTTAAATCACTTCTAAAGCGCACGTACACCTGACGGTTTCATGGCGCTATGGTTCACTATGCCTCAATTAGCAGGGGGGCCTGGGGACAAAAAGAAACTCATTGGGGGAAAGCTTGTGAAAAAAGAAAGGTTTTTAGTGCTTTCCGAAACAGAGGATATTGGGTGAGGGACCTGAGGTGAATCGGAAGTGAATTCCAAAAAATGGGGGCAATGGTGGTAAATTTGGAGCCTCCCCATTTTTTTCGACGAAACCGGGGAACAACCAGCAGGTGTTGGGAAGAAGATCGTAGTTCCCTTGCAGGGGTATAGAGTTTAATCTCAGAGGAGATAAAGGCAGGGGAGGGACCTGACTGAGCCTGATAGGTGATGCAACCCATTTTGAACAGAGATCGTTCGCGAATAGGGAGCCAGTGCAGGGATTTTAGAAGCGGGTGACATGATGTTATTTGGCCAGTTTGTAGACCAGGCGAGCGGCCTGATTTTGCACCAGCTGCAGCCGTCCGACACTGTAAGCGGGCATACCACAATATAGAGCGTTGCCATAGTCTAATTTAGAGACGACCATAGCCACTACAATGAGTTTTAGGGCAGGGAAAGAGAAAAAGCGAGAAACCTTACGGATAGTGCGGAGAGAAAGAAAAGAGGAGGACACCACCAAACTCACCTGGGAGTGCAAGGTAAGTTGGTCATTAATCTTGAATCCAAGCGCTTTGACAGAGGGAGAGGGGGAAGGAGGGGGACCCAAGGAAGGGGGCCTAAAAAGAGAAGACCAGGGACTGGCGCAACCACCTGTTAAAACCAATTCGGTTTTATCCGGGTTTAGTTTCAGGTGGTTGTGGCTCATCCAGTCCCGGATAAAGATCATAGTGGTTTGAAAGTTGGATCTGGATTCAGGGGCTGAAGAAAGGTTGAAGATGAGCTGGAGGTCATCCGCATAATTAAATACGGAGACCTCCATGTGTTGAAGGGCGAAGACAAGAGGGGCAATGTAGAGATTGAAAAGTAGTGGGGAAAGAGAGGAACCCTGAGGGACCCCACATGGCACCTTACAGGGCTCAGCCGAGAATTCGCCCAGCCGCACTGCTTGGGTGCGGTCCCTTAGGAAGGAGGACAACCAGACTAGGGCTACCCCGCCGACCCCGGCCGCCCCGACACGGGAGAGTAAGATGGAATGGTCCACCGTGTCGAAGGCGGCGGACAGGTCGAGGAGGACCAGGGCCTGGGGAAGATTGGTGTCCATACCTTCTCTAAGGTTATCAAGGACGGATAGGGCCACAGACTCGGTGGAATGAGCAGGGCGGAATCCGGCCTGACGGGGGGCTAAAACTTGGTTGTCTTCCACAAAGGTGGTAAGGGCTCTGGTCACATGTCGTTCCAATACTTTCCCTAAAAAGGGTAGTAAGGAAATGGGTCGAAAGTTGACAGGAGCAGAGGGGTCAGCACCAGGTTTTTTTAGGATGGGAAGAATAATGGCTGTTTTTAGGATAGGTGGAACAATGCCCTGAGATAGGGAACAGTTAAGAAAGGAGAGAGGGGGTAGCACATAAGTTGAGAAAATGAGCCTGAGGATGTGAGCGGGGCAAGGGTCTAGAGGGGAACCCGATTTGACCAAAGGAAGAAGGGAAAGGAAAGATTCTTCTGTTAGGAGGGGGAATGAGTCAAAGCGAGCTTTTGCAGAGGGTCTGAGGGGATTATGGAAAGAAGAAGAAGGGGGAGGAATATTGGTTTTGATTTTTACAATTTTATCCAAGAAATAAGTGTTCAAGGAGTCGCATAGAGACTGTGACGGCGGGGGTTTCAGGGTGGTTCTGTCAGCATAAGCGAGGTCGTGCACTATAGAAAAAATTTCTTTGGGCTGGTTTTCTGCGGCTAAAATTTTAGAAGAGAAATATTCCGTTTTAGTGGATAGGATGTTTTTTTTATATTGAGACAGGAGGGAAATGTACTGGGTTTTAAGATTAGGACAGTAGTGGCGTCTCCAGGCACGTTCAGCGTGGCGAACTGAAAGTTTCAGCACCTTGAGTTCCTGGTTGAACCAGCGATTGGAGTTTTTAGGCCGTTTGGACGAAACTCGCCGGAGGGGTGCGATCGAGTCGCAGCCTGACTGGAGCCAAGAGTTGAAAGAATCAGCTTGGATTGTAAGTGGTAATCCAAGTAAAACTGGACAGAGGGAAAGAAGTGAAGAGACCACTAAGGATGTGTCAATCCGCCCCCAAGAACGTACCCAGATATTTTTAGGAAGAGGGGGCTTCGAAGTTAAAGCAATGGGTGAAGAAAAAGAAATCAAAAAGTGGTCAGACCAGGGACAGGGGGAAATAGAGAGGGACGATATAGGGCAATTGAGAGTCCAAATCTGGTCACGGGTGTGTCCCTGAGTGTGAGTGGGGGAGTGCACATGGGACTTGAAATTGAGGGAACGAAGGGTATCAGAGAATTCTTTAGAGATAGCACATTCTGCTGGGTCAAAAGGCCAAAAGTTGAAGTCGCCTAGCACCATAATGGAGGAGTTGTTAACCGCTAGGGTGGCCACCATCTCTTGAAACCCAGGAAGAAAGGCTTGGGAAGGTTGAGGGGGACGATACATTAGTAGACAGGTGAGAGGGACTTTGAGGGAAAGAGAACGGACAACTAGGAAATCAGAAGTGCCAATAGAAGGGAAGGTAAGGGGCTGGAAGAGGAGTTCTTTCTGAGCGATCAGGGCAACACCTCCACCTACTTTATCCGCGGGTCGATCAGCTCGGACCGCATAGTAAGTGGCGGGAAGAGCTGCTAATAAAGAAGGTAGAGAGCTATCACGAAACCAGGTCTCAGTGAGGAATAGGAGATCAGGTTTGTGTAGATCTAAGAGAACAAAGAGCTCATGATGGTGCTTAACAGCAGAGCGCGTGTTGAGGTAGTAGATGGAGAGAGAAGCGGGAGTGAGTGGAGCCGAGTGCTCTGGGCTGGGGACAGAAGGGAGCAAAGGGGAGGGGCAGGGGGAAGGAGGAGGAAGTGTGGATATGGGAACTGTGAGTCCCAGGCTGTCAATGTGAGAGGTCGTAGAGTCATTGAGCGACCAGGGGCCTTGAAGACCGTAAAGTTGAGCCGAGGTATAGTATCTCAAAGGGGCAGGGGGGTGGCCCTTGGTCCGGTCGGTCACGGACGGGCGCAGACGGGCTTGCCTTAGGCGCGCCTTCGGCGCGCAATCGTCGCGCCCGCTGCGCCCGCCCGCTGCGCTTCCGGTGGGGACACATGTTATATACCAATGAAAAGAGGGTTGGGAGGGGGCGTGGCCTGCGCAAGTGGGCGTGGCTTTCTGATCGCGGCGAATGGCGGCAATAAGGTCCAAACACCTCGCCCGCTGCAGCGATAGCTCCGCTGTGGGGGGGGTGTCAGTGCCAAAGGTGTAGTGATAGCCCAGGGGTAAGTAGCGTAATAAGTTTTAAAAACACACAAGTAAACAAATTTAAAAGGTTACACAGGGCTCTGCTCCCGGCTGTGCCTCAGGAGGAATAAGTGATCTGAATCGGCGCTTGTATTCAGCGTTTAAATGTGATCCTGGCGGAGGCGGCGTGGCCTGTGCAAGTGGGCGTGGCTTGCTGCTCGCGGCGAATGGCGGCAATAAGGTCCAAACACCTCGCCCGCTGCAGCGATAGCTCCGCTGTGCGGGGGGTGTCAGTGCCAAAGATGTAGTGATAGCCCAGGGGTAAGTAGCGTAATAAGTTTTAAAAACACACAAGTAAACAAATTTAAAAGGTTACACAGGGCTCTGCTCCCGGCTGTGCCTCAGGAGGAATAAGTTACGCTTCAAAAGGTGGTTGCCAACTTAAGAGAACTGGAACCTCTCACCGCTTTGCTGTGGGAGTGAGTATCCCCTCTGCGGGAGTGACGTTGTGTGCGAGAAATCAGCTGTCAGCCCTGGGTCCCAACCCGACCACTGTGGTGGAGGCGGGGCTCAGCAGAGGCCGGCTGACAGGAGGAGGAGATCCGCGGTGACGCTGCGAGAGAGGCGGCGTCCGGAACCAGGAAGACCCCTGCGGCGTCGGAGGAGGTGCGCCCGAAGCAAAGGAGGCTGGTCGGAAGAGGCGGAGCCTGTGTCGGAGGGATCACGGAAGGAGGAACAAGCGCCGCTACGGTCCCGCCGGAGGAGCAACACGAACTGACAGAACCAATTGATGCGAACTCCAGCTGAGTCCTCTCATCGTCGGGGCTTGAACGGGTAACCGGAGCGCGTAGGCAACTCCAGCCGAGTTGTCCCTTCAGTTCGAAGTAAGCTGGGAAATCTGTGGGGAAGCGGGAGGCGGCACAGCGAGTGAACTGTGAACACTGACTCGCCGGACTAAAGAATAACTGCAAATAGACATCCCGGCTTCGGGACATTAACCTTTAGAGTCCTGATTTAACCCACTTGAGAAACCACTGAGGTATTGAGGGTGTGAGAAGGGAAACGGTGCCCCGAGTAAACGAACCCTGGGCACGAATGCTAAGAACCGGACTACAGGGTGAAAGTAACAGCCAGAGATCATTGTACTATTAACTCCTCAGGGCAGTAAATGACCTTTAAGAGCCAGAACGTCCCCAATAGAAGTAGGGCATAAAAGTAGCAATAAGAAAGTGTAATTAATTTGCCTGTCTTCTTTTGGCCGTATAGCTGGCTGTGACCATTGCCAGGAACGCTGCTGGGGGTAGAACTCTGTGGAGCCGTGAGCTCGAGCTAATTTAGACCCTGAGTTCGGATGGGTAACGTACATGTCAGGTTATATAATGTGGTGCATTAATCTTGTACAGTGACCTACCCATTCTGCACTATTTAAGTTGACAAGCAATACTGTTGATATTGATGGTGGTTAATCTCAAATGAAATGTAACCAGAATTAATCTTCACTGAATTGAGAAAGTTGATGAATATTGCTAATTGAATGTGGAAACCTTTTTTTGAACTAAATGTATACACTAATTTGACTGAAAAGGAACAAAGAGAACTTTTATAAAATGTACTGGTATTTTTCTAAACTTGTGTGGCGTCCTTTATTTTTAATGGTAAGTCGCTGAGTTATGGTGAGTGGGACTGTAAGCACTACACAAAAGCCTCGGAGTTTAGCTTTGTCCACTGTGCCAGGCTACCCTATGTAGACTAGGTTCCCTAGGTCTAACATAATTGGTGTTCAGCGGCGGGATACGGGTTTGTGCTTACACCCACTTAGTAGTAACGCAGTGCTTACCACGGGCCTACACCTGGAGTTTTCTCCAAGCGGTCTCCCTAATTACATTTTTTTGCTTTTCCAAATTTACTTCTGGCGGTGGGTGGAGGTGATCCTTGTGTACTGTCCTTACCTACCTCGGAGTGGCTATCCACCACCCCACTGTTAAGATGGAGTTCAATTTTGAAGGGTTGGAGACCTATACTGTGGCGCAACTCAAGGACTTCTGTCAGGAAAGGGGGGTGTTCTACAGGCGAGGGGCCAAGAAAGAGGAGCTCCAAACTAGTCTGAGGGCATGGGTGGAAGCGCACCCGGAGGGAACGGTTGAGGAGGACGATTCAGAGAAGAACACTGTCATCGAGGTAGATGGGGTGTGCCCACTGGGGGTGGGGGATATGTCAATTAGCCCCAAAGTAACCTCCCGGGAGGGTAGCAGTGTTTCTTCACGAGGGTTAACTGAAACTGAACTAGCTGACCGGAGGGAGGAGAGGCAGTTAAAATGGGAGTTAGCTAGGTTGGAGATGGAGAGGGAGGAAAAGAGGTTAGCTCACGAATTAGTACTCAAGGAGCTGGATCTCAAGGCCATGCAAATAGGGACTCCCACACCCAACAATGGTGGCAGCGAAACTAAAGAAACCAAGGAGATAACCAGGGAACCCAGACCCTATTTACCAAAGGATGTTGTCGCTAGCTACAGCACAGGTGATGATATTGCTAAGTGGCTAACTGCCTATGAGGTCTCCTTAAGAGCCCATGGGATACTGGAAACTCACTGGGGGGGTGGTTTGTATAAGTACATGCCTCCTGCTGGAAGGGATACATTGTTGGCCCTAGAGCAGGAAAATCAAACCCACTACCCTACCATGAAAGTGGCGCTGATAAGAAAGTTTGGACTAACTCCCGAGAAGTATAGGCAGAAATTTAGGAGTAGCCACAAACTAGGCACACAGAATTGGGTGGATTTCCTTGATTACGCAAAAAAGGCCTTGGAGGGTTGGGTGAAAGGCAGTGAGGTAGGGGATTATGAGGATTATATGACCTCATCCTCAAGGAACACCTACTCGAGAAATGTTTTCCCGAGCTGCGTCAACACCTGGTGGACAGCAAGCTGACCAGCCCCAGGAAGCTTGCTGAGGAGGCGGACATCTGGGCTAGTACCTGGGTGTCCCCAAGGGGGACTGGAGGGGATTCCAAGAAGTTTGGACATGGCGCTCCCCAGAAGAAAGAGGGGGGAGATAACAAGAGGGAGTTCTCTAAAGGTCCCCAAAATAACTTTAAGGGAAAAGGATTCACCCCTAGGGCTAACCCACCTCGAAACCCTAATCCTGGCCAAAGCCAGTAGCCAAGGGTTGTCCATTGCTTTGAGTGTGGTGGTGTTGGACACTATAAAGGAGACGTGAGATGCCCAAAAAGACCACCCCCTCCCACTGGAGGAAAGGCCCCGGGAGTAACTAGTGTAGTGCTCGGGGAGGAATTGCCCTTAAATAAGGTAGGGGAGTGGGCGGGTGTCACTTAGTGTCCCTGGGAGAACGGGAGATGGTTCCAAAGATCCAGTTGCCCGCAAATACTGTGAAGTATGAGCAATGGGTCACCATCAATGGCCAGAGAGGGGAGGCTCTGAGAGACACAGGAGCCAGTATGACTATGGTAAGGAGTCATCTGGTGTTTCCAGAGCAGATACTTCCAAATGTACTCCACCCCGCCGCGATGGCTGACGGCAGAATGGGTCACTATCCAGTGGCCGAGGTTCCATTTGAGTGGGAAGGGGTTGCAGGTTCACTTTGAGTTGCCGTAAGCCCTGCCGTGCCTGTCGATTGTCTGCTGGGGAATGACATGGAGCACAATGCTTGGAGGGAGGTGGAATACCGGACTCATTCTGAGATGCTGGGTACACCTGACTGGGCCTGTGTTAGCACAAGGTCCGCGACTACCCGGAGGGGGAGTTCGCTTACGCTGGAGCCTGGCACAATGGCCCAGCCAGCTGCCAGAAAAGAGGAGGACGGTAGGCAGGAGGAGCCTGCCTCAACATCCCCACCTCGTGAGAATGATAGGCCACCTGTGGAGGTAGACCTGGAGTCCACAGAGGAGGATGTTGCCCCCTTGGAGAACCAACCCATCCCTGCTAGTTGGCATGTGGTGGGAGGTCCTACCAGGGAGGAATTCTGCAAGGGTCAGAAGGAGTGTCCTACTCTTGAGGGATTGAGGCGACAGGCCGAAGCCCAGGCAGCAGGAAACGTTACAGGGCACTACCATATTTACTGGGAGGATGGACTCCTCTACAGTGAACCCAAGGCACCCGTGCACGGTTCATCACGGGCCTTGGTGGTCCCTAAACTTTATCGAGCCTTTCTTTTAGAACTGGCTCATGAGATACCCTTGGCAGGACACTTGGGTCAGGACAAGACCTTTGCCCGGCTTGTCCCCCACTTTTATTGGCCTCAGATGAGGGTGGCGTCCGATACCTATTGTCGGACATGTGTGTCTTGCCAAGCCAGTGGGAAAACAGGGGTGAAGCTGAAAGCTCCCCTGGAACCACTTCCTGTCGTTAGCACCCCCTTTGAAAGGGTGGGCATCGACATTGTGGGGCCATTGGATCCACCAACTTCAGCTGGTCACAGGTTTATCCTGGTTCTGGTGGATCATGCCACACGGTACCCAGAGGCAATTCCTCTGAGGACCATTACTGCACCGGTAGTGGCAAGGGCCCTGATGGGGATCTTTACCCGAGTGGGTTTCCCCAAGGAGGTTGTGTCCGACAGGGGGACCAACTTCCTGTCAGCTTACATGTGGGCTATGTGGAAGGAGTGTGGAGTGACCTATCCGTTCACCACTCCCTATCACCCACAGGCCAATGGCCTCGTGGAAAGGTTCAACAAGACCTTGAAGGGCATGATAAGGAGTCTGCCTGAGAGCCTGCAGAGGAAATGGGACGTCCTCCTACCCTGCCTATTGTTTTCTTACAGGGAAGTGCCACAAAAGGGAGTGGGCTTCAGCCCCTTCGAGCTTTTGTATGGGCACCCTGTACGTGGACCTCTCAGCCTGGTGAAAGACGGATGGGAACAGACTCCCAGGAAGCTTCCCCAGGATGTGGTGAGCTACATGCTGGCCTTCCGGAGCCAAATGGCTAAGTTGTGGAAGCAAGCTTCTGACAACTAGGAAGCCAGCCAAGCAGTAATGAAGGAGTGGTATGACCACAACGCTCACCCGGTGGAGTTGGAGCCTGGCCCGAAAGTGTGGGTGATGGAACCTGGGGAGCTAAGTGCCCTCCAGGATCGCTGGACAGGCCCCTTTGAGGTGATGGAGAGAAAGGGGTAAGTCCACTTACTTAGTGGATCTTAAGACCCCCCGACAGCCCCTACGGGTGCTGCATGCCAATCGCCTCAAACCACACCACGAGAGGCCTGAGGTTACCTTAATGATGGTGACTGATGGAGCAGAGGAAGAGGAAAGCGAGCCTCTCCCTGATCTTTTTTCGTCTCAGGAAAAGGATGGGTTGGTGGAGGGAGTGATTCTCTCCCCATCCCTAACTCCTGAACAGCAGAGGGATTGCCGCCAGGTCCTGGAGCAATTTCCCTCGCTGTTCTCCCTTGTCCTGGGAAGAACCCATCTGTGTACCCATGATGTGGACACAGGAGACAGCCCACCTGTGAAGTCTAAAATCTACCGGCTGTCAGACAAGGTGAAGGCCAGCATCCATAGTGAGGTCGCTAAGATGCTGGAGCTAGGAGTGATTGAACCTTCTAGTAGCCCCTGGTCTAGTCCGGTGGTTCTGGTACCTAAAGCTGCCCCGCCGGGCACCACTCCAGAACTGAGGTTCTGTGTGGATTACCGGGGACTAAATTCAGTAACAAAGACTGATGCTCATCCGATCCCGAGGGCGGATGAACTCATTGACCGGCTGGGAGCTGCCCAATACTTGAGTACCTTTGACCTTACTTCGGGGTACTGGCAGATCTCCCTTACAGATGGAGCAAAGGAAAGGTCAGCCTTTTCCATGCCTGAGGGTCACTACCAGTTCTGTGTGATGCCCTTTGGGCTCAAGAACGCTCCTGCCACTTTTCAGAGGCTGGTGAACGAGGTCCTCTCTGGAATGGAGACTTTCGCGGCTGCTTATCTGGATGACATTGCTGTCTTCAGCAGCAGTTGGGAGGATCATTTGCAGCATTTGCAAGCTGTTCTCCAGGCCCTAAAACAGGCTGGCTTGACCATCAAGGCCAGCAAATGTCAGATTGGGCAGGGGTCGGTGGTGTACCTAGGCCACTTGGTGGGCAGGGGAACGGTGCAGCCCCTACAGGCGAAGATCGAGGCTATCATGGCCAGGGAGCCCCCCAAGACCCAAACCGAGGTCCGAGCCTTCCTGGGCCTCACTGGACACTACCGTTGTTTTGTGAAGGGGTATGGCACCATTGTGGCACCCCTCACTGAACTTACATCCAAGAAACAACCCCGACGGGTAGTTTGGACGGAGGCTTGTCATCGTCACCTTGAAACAAGCAATGTGTACTGCTCCAATCCTCAGAACCCCAGATTTCTCAAGAGAATTCATTGTCCAGACGGACGCATCGGAACATGGCATTGGGGCAGTGTTATCGCAACTCAATGACGAGGGCTTGGATCAACCTGTGGTCTTCCTGTCCAGGAGACTGCTTCCCAGGGAACAGAAGTGGAGTGCAATTGAAAGCGAAGCCTTTGCGGTGGTCTGGGCTCTGAAGAAGCTGCGCCCATACTTGTTTGGTTCACACTTCCTGGTTCAGACCGACCACCGGCCCCTTCGTTGGCTGATGCAAATGAAGGGGGAGAATCCCAAGTTGTTGAGATGGTCCATCTCCCTACAGGGAATGGATTTCCGGGTGGAACATCGGCCTGGAGTGGACCACGCCAATGCAGACGGTCTCTCAAGGTATTTCCGCCTTAGTGATGAGAACTCCCAAGGGGTTGGGTAGCTCTCCCCACTTTCAGCTGGGGGGGACGCGTGTTAGACCTGTCTGCCTCTGTGAGTTCCCTTACCATTATTATTTATTTTGTCTCCCTTAGCCCCTAGTGTTATCAGTTTTTTTTCTGTAATGTCCACCTGGATTTTGCTAGTGTTGTCTGGGGGCTAGGTGTTCCATGACGCTATTCCTCCATTTTCTCTTTTTGAGGCCTAGCCTACCTCCTGGAAATTGAGGGAAACCAAAGGACCTAAAATGGTGGCCAGCAACTGCCATAACGGTTTACTTAGGGAGGCTGACCCATTGGACCAAGTGAGGAAAGTTCTGGAACCCTCTGGCATGTTCTAGTAGTCAGAGTCAGAGGCTAGCCTATAAAAGGCCAAGTCCAGGGCGGCCATTTTGTAGTATACACTGACCAGAGGAGAGTGTAGTGGTCAAGGACAGGAGGGAGGCAACTAAATGAGGAGGACAGCACTTCAATAGGGAAAGATCGTCCTGTGGGCCGGCTATCGCCCTATACTGATGCTGACCCTCTTGGTTTGACTGAACCCTGACCTGAAGGACCCATAACTAACTTTTAAGCAGGTCCAATAACTCTACCTCACCAAGGTGCTGGAGCGTGAAACTGCCCTAGAGACTGCCAGAAAGTGAGAGTTACGCTTCAAAAGGTGGTTGCCAACTTAAGAGAACTGGAACCTCTCACCGCTTTGCTGTGGGAGTGAGTATCCCCTCTGCGGGAGTGACGTTGTGTGCGAGACATCAGCTGTCAGCCCTGGGTCCAATCCGACCGCTGTGGTGGAGGCGGGGCTCAGCAGAGGCCGGCTGACAGGAGGAGGAGATCCGCGGTGACGCTGCGAGAGAGGCGGCGTCCGGAACCAGGAAGACCCCTGCGGCGTCGGAGGAGGTGCGCCCGAAGCGAAGGAGGCTGGTCGGAAGAGGTGGAGCCTGTGTCGGAGGGATCGCGGAAGGAGGAACAAGCGCCGCTACGGTCCCGCCGGAGGAGCAACACGAACTGACAGAACCAATCGATGCGAACTCCAGCTGAGTCCTCTCATCGTCGGCGCTTGAACGGGTAACCGGAGCGCGTGGGCAACTTCAGCCGAGTTGTCCCTTCAGTTCGAAGTAAGCTGGGAAATCTGTGGGGAAGCGGGAGGCGGCACAGCGAGTGAACTGTGAACACTGACTCGCCGGACTAAAGAATAACTGCAAATAGACATCCCGGCTTCGGGACATTAACCTTTAGAGTCCTGATTTAACCCACTTGAGAAACCACTGAGGTATTGAGGGTGTGAGAAGGGAAACGGTGCCCCGAGTAAACGAACCCTGGGCACGAGTGCTAAGAACCGGACTACAGGGTGAAAGTAACAGCCAGAGATCATTGTACTATTAACTCCTCAGGGCAGTAAATGACCTTTAAGAGCCAGAACGTCCCCAATAGAAGTAGAGCATAAAAGTAGCAATAAGAAAGTGTAATTAATTTGCCTGTCTTCTTTTGGCCGTATAGCTGGCTGTGACCATTGCCAGGAACGCTGCTGGGGGTAGAACTCTGTGGAGCCGTGAGCTCGAGCTAATTTAGACCCTGAGTTCGGATGGGTAACGTACATGTCAGGTTATATAATGTGGTGCATTAATCTTGTACAGTGACCTACCCATTCTGCACTATTTAAGTTGACAAGCAATACTGTTGATATTGATGGTGGTTAATCTCAAATGAAATGTAACCAGAATTAATCTTCACTGAATTGAGAAAGTTGATGAATATTGCTAATTGAATGTGGAAACCTTTTTTTGAACTAAATGTATACACTAATTTGACTGAAAAGGAACAAAGAGAACTTTTATAAAAGGTACTGGTATTTTTCTAAACTGGTGTGGCGTCCTTTATTTTTAATGGTAAGTCGCTGAGTTATGGTGAGTGGGATTGTAAGCACTACACAAAAGCCTCGGAGTTTAGCTTTGTCCACTGTGCCAGGCTACCCTATGTAGACTAGGTTCCCTAGGTCTAACACTCTTCCATCACCATGTCCTTTTCTTTTTTCTCTTCACTTCATATGCATGCTAGCCCCTTTCCTCTATCTGGTTTGTTTCATCTTCTCAAGATACCTTTTCAAGAATGTGTTCACTTCTGCTGGAACCACAAGCAGATGAGGTTCACCTTTCAACAAGAGCTTTAGTTTTTAAGTGTACAGCATAGAGTATTAAATGTTTTCTGCTCTGAGGCGCTGCTTCACTCACATGAAACCTTTCCTAGCTTACTGTACTGTAGCTGTGAAATCTGGGAACAGTGGAATATGATTCCCTTGTTATTCTAGCCTCTTTTTTTCTCCAGCCGGGCAAAGAGCCATGTCTTCATTTCTGTAATTTTAGATTTGGCTAGGATTTACATGCATTGCATCCGTTCACTCACAGTATTCGTACTGTCTTCTGCATCAGATATGTGGTATCCTACCATATCTGTTCTGCTAGTGTACACATATAGGGGGTCATTAGGATGGCGGACGGAAGTGCCTCCGCAGCACCGGAGTATGCGGAACATGCCTATTCTCCGTCCGCCCATCGCGGACACTCCGTCCGCCAGATCAGGATAGCAAATAGAGGTCAAAATCCGTCCGCTGCGGTAGATGACGGTCCGCCGCACAACCTCACCCAACCACGCAGCGGACGTAACCAATCCAGATACGCCGCCGTACGGACTGACGTCTGCGCCCGTCCACCAAATCAAGATAGCGGAAAATACACATAAAAGCGCCACGGAAAAACAACCTGCCTGAACACAGCGGATTCACCACAGCGACCATACCCACCACGAGCCGCTCGCCGACATGGACCCTGCACTACATGCATACCCGATACTCTACGCGATCCACCACGTCCTAGTCTTGGCCCACCATCGAGGACGACGCAGGTAGGCTACAAACATTTCGCTGCCTGGTGAGGAGTACCTGCAAGGGACGTGACGTAGAGAGGGGGGAGTGACATGTAGCGGAAACGACTGATACGTGTGGAGGGCACCACCTGCAAGGCTCGTCACCCAGGTAGGGGGGAGTGGCATGTAGCGGAAACGACTGATTCTTGTGGAGGGCACCACCTGCAAGGTTCGTCACCCAGGTAGGGGGGAGTCACATGTACCGGAAACCACTGAGTCGTGTGGACGGTAGCACCTGCAAGAGTCGTGACCTAGGTAGGGGGGAGAGACATTTATCCGAACACACTGCCTTGAAGGAAAAACAAATACACACCAGCATCACACACACAAGAATGACTCCGACAACCCACGACACATGAATGACAACTTTATTTACACATAATCGGGGTAACATCACAGTGTAGGCTCGAGCATGGGCAGTGTGGACACCAGAGCAGGTACATCAGAGGCAGTACATCACAGGGCATAGAGCAGCATGAGAACACCAACAGGGCAGTGTGGACACCAGAGCAGGTACATCAGAGGCAGTACATCACAGGGCATAGAGCAGCATGAGAACAGCAACAGGGCAGTGTGGACACCAGAGCAGGTACATCAGAGGCAGTACATCACAGGGCATACAGCAGTATGAGAACAGCAACAGGGCAGTGTGGACACCAGAGCAGGTACATCAGAGGCAGTACATCACAGGGCATACAGCAGTATGAGAACAGCAACAGGGCAGTGTGGACACCAGAGCAGGTACATCAGAGGCAGTACATCACAGGGCATACAGCAGTATGAGAACAGCAACAGGGCAGTGTGGACACCAGAGCAGGTACATCAGAGGCGGTACATCACAGGGCATACAGCAGTATGAGAACAGCAACAGGGCAGTGTGGACACCAGAGCAGGTACATCAGAGGCAGTACATCACAGGGCATAGAGCAGCATGAGAACACCAACAGGGCAGTGTGGACACCAGAGCAGGTACATCACAGGGCATACAGCAGTATCTGAGGCACCACAAGTACGAATCACCAACAACCCGTAACAAGGTCCACAGCAGTGGAAGACTGTGTACAATGGACAATTCACACACCATGTCCAATTACATGTGAGTGAAGACAACAGCACCTTACATCACACTATCAGGTGGATTGCGTGAAGTTCCCGCATCGGACAGACTGGCAGCACCAGAAACCGTAGTGTGACACACAGCCACAGATGTAGTGACTGACACGTGAGCCACAGACCCAGACAGACTGCCAGCACCTGAAACAGGAGTGTGAGACACAGCCACAGCCCGAGTGACCGACACATGGGCCACAGACCCAGACAGACTGCCAGCACCTGAAACAGGAGTGTGAGACACAGCCACAGCCCGAGTGACCGACACATGCGCCACAGACCCAGACACACTGCCAGCACCTGAAACAGGAGTGTGAGACACAGCCACAGCCCGAGTGACCGACACATGCGCCACAGACCCAGACACACTGCCAGCACCTGAAACAGGAGTGTGAGACACAGCCACAGCCCGAGTGACCGACACATGCGCCACACACCCAGACACACTGCCAGCACCTGAAACAGGAGTGTGAGACACAGCCACAGCCCGAGTGACCGACACATGCGCCACAGACCCAGACACACTGCCAGCACCTGATACAGGATGAGGCACAACTGATACAGTGCCACTACATGATGCATGACAGCAAACAACAGACACAGTGCCACTACCTGACACATGCGAGTCAACTGCAGCGGCGCCACTGGGACCACTGAAATGATGAGCCACAGGGCTGTATGGGCCAGGAGGCAGGGTGGCTCTGGGAGCGGGGGATAGTTGCAATTGGCCGACATCGGGTTGGGCATGTGTCAATGGTGTGTGTTTCCGTTTCTTGGTGACATGTGACTGCACCCTGGACAGGACAGGACTGGCAAGTGGGCCTGACTGGGTAGAAATATCACCCACCATGGGAGGTGCATCTGCTGGCGGGGGAATGTTCTCTGGGGACGTGCTTGAGCCAGCTTGTCGTTTGCTGTGTGGCTGCCTTCTGGCCTCTGCAACATGTGGCATGGGGGATGCTACTACAGGGTCAACCTCCATCCGCTCCTGACGGGCCCTGATGGGAGTGGAGGTAAGGGGTGACTCCACTGCAGAGACATCTGTATTCCGTTTCCCAGAAAACAGCAACCGCAGTGCATCAAGGGGTGATGTATGCCTGTCCTTGACAGCACCACTGTCCATGGGAGATGCCTTTGCCCTTGGATGTCCTATTTCCGTAGGAGGAATGATGTCTGTGGATCTTCCCTGTTCCCTGGATAGTGCCCTGTCCCAGGCAGCAGACTTGTCTTTGGTGTACACATCCCCAGGACACACCTTCTCCCTGTGTGTGTCCCTGCCCCTGGGAGTGTCCGTGCTCTTCTTAGGTGCGTATGTCTTGTGACTGTCCTTGTCTCTGCCCTTGGGAGTGTCTCCTTCCTTCCTAGTCTCCCTGCCCTTGGGAGTGGCTCCTTCCTTCCCAGTCTCCCTGCCCTTGGGAGTGGCTCCTTCCTTCCTAGTCTCCCTGCCCTTGGGAGTGGCTCCTTCCTTCCTAGTCTCCCTGCCCTTGGGAGTGGCTCCTTCCTTCCCAGTCTCCCTGCCCTTGGGAGTGGCTCCTTCCTTCCTAGTCTCCCTGCCCTTGGGAGTGGCTCCTTCCTTCCCAGTCTCCCTGCCCTTGGGAGTGTCTCCTTCCTTCCTAGTCTCCCTGCCCTTGGGAGTGGCTCCTTCCTTCCCAGTCTCCCTGCCCTTGGGAGTGGCTCCTTCCTTCCTAGTCTCCCTGCCCTTGGGAGTGGCTCCTTCCTTCCTAGTCTCCCTGCCCTTGGGAGTGGCTCCTTCCTTCCCAGTCTCCCTGCCCTTGGGAGTGTCTCCTTCCTTCCGCGTCTCCCTGCCCTTGGGAGTGGCTCCTTCCTTCCCAGTCTCCCTGCCCTTGGGAGTGGCTCCTTCCTTCCTAGTCTCCCTGCCCTTGGGAGTGGCTCCTTCCTTCCTAGTCTCCCTGCCCCTGGGAGTGTCCCTGCTCTCATGAGGTGCCTTCCTCTTCTCACTGTCCATGTCCAAGGTAGTGTCAATGGAACTGGGAGTAAGGTTTGCCTTGGGAGTACCTTGTGTGTGGGATGCCTGTGCAGCATGTGTAGCCATTGAACCCAAACCCTCTATTGGATCACGTGTCTGTACTCCACTGTCTCTGACGGTGTCTCTGTGAACAGATTTAGCTGACCTAGGGGATGGTGTCTGAGCCCTCCGAGACTTGACGTGCTGGCTGACGCTGCTTCTAGTGCAATGACCTGTGTTCGAGTCCTGGTCAGACAATTGACTCCCCCCTGAGACATCCAGTGTTGTAGATGGTGGAACAGAAGTTGCACCCAGTCCCTGCGACTGTACAATGGCAGACGACACACTGTTCCCCAATGACTGCACTGTCCTGTGTAGAGCAGCCAGATCGCCATGCATACCTTCCATGAAAGCTACCACCTGCCCCAACTTCCTATCGTGGTCTTGGAAAGCATTAATCATATTGGTCTGCCCCACACACAGCTGTCGCAGCAGATCAACAGCCTCAGCACAAAGAGCATTTTGGCTCACGGAGGCCGGGGCAGCGGTTCCGGCACCGAACGCTACTCTGCTCCCCCTACTCCTGCGTGCACGAACAGTACATGGTGCAGTTAGCGGCAGGGTGGGCCCTGTGTGCTGTGTCCCGACCAAAGGTGTTGATTGCCCACTCCCAGTCTGTGCCCACTCCCAGTCTGTGACAACAGTGCTGACTCACCAACACTATCGGAAGATGTTGACGATGTTGTCTCCACATGCGAGTCCTCCGGGACGGTCCTGTCCCCCTCTCCGGCGCTGCCCCCTTCTGTGTCAGTCTGCGTGTGCCCGACGTCTGATCCGGATGCATTGGCTTCAAACATCTCCTCGGTCTGTGGCTGAGTGTCCTCTGCCAAAGCTGAAATTCACAGAAAAGAGGTGTAAGTCACGGCCACACTCACGTACAGTACTGGTACGGAATCCCTATTGCCATTGCTGACGATGTACTTCGATCCCCCAACCTGCACACGGGCCACCCCTACCAGTCATCCTCACACGAAATAAGTGGCGTTGTCCGTGCGACATGTACAGCATGCGGACAGGGCATGAGCAACTACATCTGCACACCAGTCTTGCCATGGGGTGACGGAGCACAACAGCATGTGCATCAACACTCAACTGCTTAGCGAGTGCCGTCTCAACATGCCGCACCGGAAAGTGACTTTTAACTGCGCCAATGTCACCAACATGGCATTGCAACGAGACGCACGATTCACGGAAGTCACTAATGTGTCTGGCCAACATAACATGCATTGCACTCACAAGCAACATTCACTGACAGTATGCTTACCGCCACGTTGCTGGTCATCCACACGCAACCGCTCGGACAGGGCAGGATGCGTCACAGCTATGATACGGTGCATGAGAGGGGTCATTGAGCGTCGGGCCAGTCGTGCCGTTCTTGGAATCATCCCTAGTGTCACTTCCGCTACCTTCCTGCTCAGCCTGGAAATGTCGTCCCAGCGTTTGTGGCAGTGTGTATGTCGTCTATTGGACACCCCCACTGCTCGTACATCACGTGCAATGCTCCTCCACACGTCCTTGCGAAGGTGCAGCTTGACCTACCATGATGGGAGACAAAAGGGTGCAAGTTAGTGGACAGTTGGCCAGTCACACAGATTGGGGCAACACGTTACTCTCAGCAGCCATGCACATTGCAAATCATGTGTTGGTCCCACATCACACCGCCAAGATCCCAGAGCCCAGGTGTCATGGTACACCTCATGCACACCAACTTGTCCCCCACTGCACTTACCACCTGTCCGGGTGCGCCGTACAGGCGTCCGTAGTTGCGGAGCACACCGTCCACGAGGACATCCAGCTCCGCGGCGGTGAAGGGACGAGACCGGATCTCTTTGACTCTCGACATGGCAAGGTCACGGAGTAGGGCACTAGAGCGGCAGTCGGTGGTCAGCTCCGCAGCAGCAGCTGGAGGTGATGGTAACAGGCAGCAGTCGGTGGTCATCTCCGCAGCAGCAGTTGGAGGTGATGGTCACAGGCAGCAGTCGGTGGTCAGCTCCGCAGCAGCAGTTGGAGGTGATGGTCACAGGCAGCAGTCGGTGGTCATCGTGGAATGTGTGGTATTGCACATGACACATTTATAGGGCCCTGTGGCCATGTCAGTGGCATACGGCGACAGCCATTGGTCAGCCCTAGAAGCGTGTTTGGAAATGGGCCAATGACTGGCCCTGGTGTTGCGCTGCACAGCATACGGTACATTCTATTGGGCACACGCCGCCCTTGTTCGCACCTCCCATTTCTGCACGTGCACAGACCGTCACGCTCACACACCGGCAAGTGCATGTGCAAGGTTCCGGGACGGATGGTCGATTTGCAACAATGTTGTATCACTGGCGCCAACATGGCGGGGCACGTGTTCGGCGGGGGACGTGCAGGCCAACATGGCGGGGCACGTGCAACGGCGGTGGTTGGCATGGCCGGCACGGCAGTCCTGGGCAGGGCAGGGCCGGCCGGCCGGCCGGTGAAGGCTGGATGATGCAATGTCACTGTAAGGGGGGGCATGACCTGCCATGTGCATTGACATCAGCTAATGGATGTGTTGCCTGCACGTCCCCCGCCGAACACGTGCCCCGCCATGTTGGCGCCAGTGATACAACATTGTTGCAAATCGACCATCCGTCCCGGAACCTTGCACATGCACTTGCCGGTGTGTGAGCGTGACGGTCTGTGCACGTGCAGACAATGTGAATGTCGAAGGCGGGCCGCGTATGCCCAGACGTAAACAGCGGAAGCAGTGCACCGCCATGGCGGGGTCAATGTTTGAATCTTCGCTGATGATGCACCTTGTACCATTGTCTGCAGCTGCCTGCTGACGGTTGTGTGCGTGATTGCGTGGCTACACATGTCATGCACTATCCCATGTGTGTCCATACCATGGCCATCGGTGAACCACAAGTGTCCATCACGTCTGCATGTCCACATCGGGTAGTACCCTACACAAGTTTGTCGTACCTCACATCTACACAGTAGATCCCGTATGTATGGGCACCTGTGAATCAGTTGTCAGTGAGTGGTATGTGTCAGATGATGACTATGGTGGGGGTTCTGTTGTGTACTGTACATGTGTGTTGCCTATTGTGTCCCCATGCATGTGATGTCCGTATGGCCACCATTATTGGTGTTGCCATTGGTGCATCATGAAATGGGGGGGGTGTTTATTTTAGTATGTGTGCATGTACTTGCATGTGTGCATGTGATGTTGGGCCTACACATGTGGGTCATGTGACATGTCTGGTTGGCAGTAATGTTGAGGTGAGACACTGTGCATTGCACATGTTGCTAAACATCATGTTGCTAGTGGATGCACATTGTTGCTACGTCAATACATGTTGTCCTGACAATCAGAGAAGTCACACATATGACAATCATACACTGGATACTACATGTTGGTAGAGGGCGTTGACATGTGAGTGAGTTGCACACACATGCGTTGTATGTGAATTGACTTCCATTCCATCTACTCCCACACAGGAGGGCTCCAAATGTCCATCGCCCATACACTGTGCTGGAGGATATGGTGGACGAGGAGGTGATCCGGAAATTCAGGCTGGATCGCCGTCGATTGTTGGACCTTGTGACCCTATTGTCTCCTCACCTGCTGCCGCGAAGAACCTATCCAGGTTCCATGACACCCACGCAAAAGGTGATGTCGGCACTCCATTTCTTTGCAACAGGCACATTCCAGTACACAGTTGGACATGCCGGGGGAATGTCACAGGCCATGCTCAGCACGGTACTCCGGGATGTACTGACAGCCATGATGCTGTACAAGCATGACTATATACATTTCCCTCAGGCGGCGGAGTTGGCAGCGGTCAAAGCTGACTTCTATGCACTGGGTCGTATACCACAGGTTGTGGGTTCCATTGATGGCACGCATATCGCTATCATTGCACCACGGGCACGTGAGCAGGTGTATAGGAATCGGAAACACTTCCATTCCCTCAACGTGCAGGTGGTGTGCCAGGCCGACAACATCATCTCACATGTGTGTGCAAGATTCCCTGGCTCTGCACATGACGCCCACATCATGCGGAGCAGCATTGTCCCCCAACTGATGGCTAATCTGCGTCCGGCACAAGCGTGGCTTGTTGGTGAGTATGCTGTGGTGACAGGAGTGATATCTGTGTGGCATGGTGTGCCCCACAATGCAGGTTGTGATGTTTCTCTCTCTCTCTCTTCCACCAACACAGGCGACTCGGCTTACCCAAACAGGCCTTGGCTGCTCAGTCCCATACGCAATCCCACTACAGCTGGAGAAATGAGATACAATGATGCCCATGGTAGGACACGTCGAGTGGTAGAACGAACATTTGGCCTGCTCAAGTCTAGGTTTCGGTGCCTGGATAAGACTGGAGGGGCCCTGCCTTACTCACCAGGCAAAGTATGCAAGATCGTGATAGCGTGCTGCATGCTCCACAACCTGGCTGTGCGCAATAACATTGAACTGCTCTTGGACCCTGATGAACTGCAAGTTCCTCGCCCTCCCGACCCACCCATGTCAACTGATGAGGATAGTGGTGAGGAGGAAGGTGTGGACCAGAGGCGCCAGATCATTGATCGCTACTTCCCTTGATTGTGAGTGTGCTCCTCTTGTGCTGCTTGGGTATGCCCTGTGAATGTGTGCTGGTGTTGTGGCATTGTGGTGTGCTTCATCTCTGTGTTCTGCAATGTGATGCATGCATGTGTGTGTGTGTTAATTTTTGGTCAATGCACGTCTCCATGATGTGTGTCGTCTCATCCATTACTGTTGTGATGCGTGTGGGTTGTTCAATGTTGCACTGCAGTGTGTTCTGATGAGTGTGATCATGTTTCCTGACGTTGTCTTTGCGGTTTCTATTTTCCCTAGGTCACTCCCGCAGCGCCATGATTCTGTACCAGTTGGATACCTGTACCTAGTAACATCTGTTTCTGATGCATTCATGTGAATAAACATGGAGGCAACACATGATTGAGTGAGTAAGTGGCATTTATTTACAAATTGTGCATGGGTGTAGGTGCATATTTACAAATGAGTGAAGGGGTGGGGGAGTGAGAGTAGAAGGTTATGGCAGATGAAATGTCCGTGCTGACACCACATAGGGTGGTGTCTGCCTAGTGCAGCAGGCCTGTGGCAGGTGGGACTGGATAGTTGGCAGGGTGAATGGCATGCTCAGGTACTGTTATAGTCATTTTTGGTTCCTCTTGGAGCGTGTGCCAGCTGCTTCCACACTGCTCTCGCCCACTTCCAGCCTCGGACGGCCCCTCCGTCTTTGTGACGGTACGGAGTCAGCTGGGTGCGCTGGCGCATCAGGTACCACATCCGCCGCAGGTGGCGGTGGCGGTGGCGGTGGCATTGTTTGTGGGGTTGTGGGGAGGGTGGTGTTGGCGGATGTACATGGCATCCGCATGTTGGTTGTCATGGTAAAAATGTCCACTAGTTGGCCAAGCCGCCTCTCAATGGCCCCCAACATAGCAGTGTTGTCAACAAAGTCCTGGTGGGCCCGGTCTGCCTGTGCCTGACCACTTTGATAGCTTTCCTCCACCCTGGCCAGTGCTTCCAATGACTGTTGCACAGCATTGTGTGTGTTGGTATCCTCATGTCGTCTTTGGCCTATGCTCCTGCCTGCCGGATCTGGCCTTGCATCTCTGCCTTGCCTCACACTCTCCCTGCATGGCTGGGATGGCGCTGGCACGGCGTTGGCCGGTGGGTTGGGCAGGGTGGCAGGGGCAGGAGTGGTGGTAGTAGTGGTGGTGGTGGAGGTGGTGCTGGTGGTGGCTGTGCAGGTCACAGTGGCCGGTGTTGTGACAATGGCAGAGGCCGTAGTCGTTGGTGCAGGTGTGACCTGGGAGCCAGATGGCCCTGGCTGCCTGCTTGTGCCGGGATCATCTTCTGCCCCGGAGGTGGCTGCCCAATCGTCCCCTGAGACTTCTGTGTGTGGCGAGTCTGGAGGGCGGGTGTTGGTTCCAGCTGTCAGATTAGGATGACCTGCAAAACGATAATGTGAGGATGAGTAATGTGGACTTGACAGGTTGTTTTCATTTTGTTGCCGATTCTGTCTGCACTGGTACTCACCCCACCCACCACCACCACCGCCATCCCTATGGACATGGGGGCCTGTTGGGAGTTGTAGTTCCGTCCCCTCACACCCACCACCCACCACCACCACCGCCATCCCTATGGACGGCGAACGACCATCGCAACGCATGCGTCACATCGCATGTGTTTACGTCGTGTGCCGTCACAACGCACGCGACATTACGACGGGTGCGTTCACTACGCACGCCATTGCATCGGAAGCGCCATTACATCGTGTGCGCTTACAACGGACACAGACGGCGGGGAGACAACGCTTCTGGAACCACGAGAGACAGGTAAGGACGACGATGTACTCATAGTGTTTTAGGCTTTAGAGTAGTTGGTGGGGAGTGTAGTTGAGGGGGAGGGTTTTAGGCTTTAGGGCTTAGGGTTAATAGTAGTATATGTCAGTGTTTTAGGGGTTAGGGCTTTTAGGGCTTAGGGTCGGATATGGTAGTGTTTTAGACTTTAAGGTTAGGGCTTAGGGTTAAGTGTCGGATATGGTCGTATTTTAGGCTTTTATGGTTAGGGCTTAGGGTTAAGGGGCGTATATCGTAGTGTTTTAAGCTTTAGGGTTAGGGTCTAGGGTTAAGGGTCATATATGATAGAGTTTTAGGCTTTAGAGGGTTGTAGTGTGTTTAGTATGTTCCTTACAGTGTACTTTAGGCTTTAGGGGCAGGGGGAATGCGCATGGGGTATAAATCGCGATTTAGAACCATGCGGGGTGTTTGTATGCGGTGTGAATGTATTTTGCATGCTTTTAAATTGAAATGCGATGTAATTGGGTGCGATGTGATTACTTACGATGTAAAGGGACATGCGGTGTAAAAACGGCGATGTGAGGGCATACGATGTTAACGTTTGCGATGTACCATCATACATCCCTATGGACATGGGGGCCTGTTGGGAGTTGTAGTTCCGTCCCCTCACACCCACCACCCACCACCACCGCCGCCATCCCTATGGACATGGGGGCCTGTTGGGAGTTGTAGTTCCGTCCCCTCACACCCACCACCCACCACCACCACCGCCATCCCTATGGACATGGGGGCCTGTTGGGAGTTGTAGTTCCGTCCCCTCACACCCACCACCCACCACCACCACCGCCATCCCTATGGACATGGGGGCCTGTTGGGAGTTGTAGTTCCGTCCCCTCACACCCACCACCCACCACCACCACCGCCATCCCTATGGACATGGGGGCCTGTTGGAGTGATTTCGACGTTGGTGAGTATGTGGACTGCATGCATGGGTTGGGGTCTGGGAGATGTGTCTTCACAGTTGTGTGAGGCACACCATGTAGTTGTGCTCGTGGTGCTTGGTTTGTACTTACCAGCCTCTTCTCCCTCAGCAAGTCCATCAAGGGTCTCAGGGTGGATGATGGTCATCACCTTGTCCTCCCACTCGGTGTAGGGTAAGGGCTCCGGGGGGGTTTCACCGCCTGTGTGATTTGCCCGGAGATAGTTCTTGGCTCGAATGGATTTCACTCGGGTCTTGAGATCATGCCACCGCCTCTGTATATCCTGCTTCGTCCTCGGGACGCTCCCGGAGGCATTCACCCTGGTGACTATCCGGTCCCACATGCTGTTTTTCCTGGCTATGCTGGTCTGCTGCACTAGGGCCCCGAATAAGTGGGGTTCGACACGGATTATCTCATCTACCATAACCTTTAACTCGGTGTCAGTGAATTTTGTTGTTTTTTTTTGGTGCCATGGTGTGTGGTGCTCGGGGTGTGGGTTTGCGTGAATGGGGAGGTGCAGGTGTGTGGTGTGTAGGAATGGTGTGGTGGGTCTTTGTGTGGTGGGTGTGTTTGGGTGTGGGTTATGTGAATGATATATGTCTTTGCTGTCAGTTAAGTCGTGTATCCTGCTAGCAGCTATGCAGTGATGCAGAGGATTTGTGGAGTGGGTGGGAGTTATTTTATGGTGTGTGTCTTGGCCGTGTCTGAATGGTTATTGGCAGTCAGGTGCTAGGTGGGTGTGTTGCCAGGTGTGCTTTGTGTGGTGCTTGGCGGTGGATCATTGTGTGTTGTGATTGGTTTGGATGTTTTCGGTGGGTGGTCGTTCATTTTCGTGTGTTTGGTGATAACTTCCGTCGCAATGTATGGCATTGGTTTGACAGTAGGGATGTTGTTTGTGTTGGCGTTCCGCTGTGGAGCACGGATTCTCGGTGCATTGGTACCGCTGCGGACGTGGATGGCGGTGACTACCGGGGTACTTGCGGAGTTATCCTAATTGCGGACACGGACACTGCGCAGGTATCGCGGGGGAAGTGGATGTATTCGTGGTCATGTGCGTACGCGGCGGTCGGTGTTCTTTCTGTTCCGTCCGCCTGCCGCGGACTCAGGTGTACTCCAACCGCCGCGGACGGGGATTGGTGTGCTCCGTACGCCGCGATCGGCGTTTTTAGCATATTTTATCCTAATTGCTGTAGCGGATTTTCCGCGGACAGGTCCGGAGTATCTTGCCACCTTCCGCGGCGGACGGTACACGTTTCCGTCCGCGATCCTAATCGACCCCATAGTCTTTTTTTATGTGATCTAAGCAGATGATTAGAGTGCCAATCTTCCGATCTATGGTTTTTAGACACTTTATTATTCCTAAGAGTCATATGTAATTTTCCTCATTTATATTTTCTGCAGCTTTATCACATACCGACTGGGTTCTCTCCTGTGCTTGGGGAAGTGGAGGAAGAGCCCCCCTTTGCTCAAACGTAAATTTGTCCTTTTTCCCCATTATGTATTTTATTCTTATATGTGTAATTATATGGAAGGGCTTTAATCCTTGATTCTCTTCTTGTTAAGAGGATGTTCATATCAACATGTTACCAATTGAGGGGAGATGCAATCAGTGCCCGGCATTTGCAACAAGAAACCCTTCCAGGTCTCTCTTCCTCTGCAACCAGCTACAGTTCGACAGGTCCGTACAACAGTTGTGTTGTATTGTTAGATGCAGACTCACTAACGAAAGTAGCATACCATAAAGAATCGACAATAAATCAACTTTCTCCAATACCACCAGTTAAGGACCTGTGTTTGTTTATTACTTGATGCCCTGGGTCACTGTACAATTCTCCAGTTGCCATAAGTCACACATTGCATTATATCTTCAGTGGTGTTGATGGCGTGTTTGCTATGCACTACTTTTCATCAGTATATTGACATTACAGACATTACTGGGATTAATTTGGGGTTCTTCACATACCTTAAGCAGGGATGACTTCAAAATAGCAGCTGACCCTTCCAAGCGCCACCACCACCACAACCACCACCACCACAACAACCACCACCCTCCTGTTCCTCTTTCCTCTGCGCTTCTCCACACAGTGCGTGGTATGCCGCAGTTACTCCACCGCTTCCTCCACCACCACGCTACCTTTTTGCATCCATCCATTCCTGTTCCCCAGGTGAGCCAAGAGAGATTCCAGACTCAGGTCTAGACCTGACCCAACCATCTCAGGACACAAAGACCATGGCCCTACTTCTCCAGATCCTGTGAACCAGCAGCCAGCTCCAACACCAAGTCCTCCAGTCACCTGGGACCCTTGATCATTGGCACAATGAAGCACTCCAATGTTCTCTGCACCTCTATGGGACTTTTAGATATTCTTTTCCTTTTAGGATGGCTAGGATCTATTGACGGATTTTTGCCTTCAGTCTCAGAGGTCCACTTCAAGTGGTCCTATTGCTATGCAGCCCGGCCATGCCCCATAAAGACCAATAGTGAAGGGGTGTGAGAGTGTTTAGGATGAAAGGGCACACCAGTGAGAGAGAAGTACAAATAGCCATTTATTTATTTATTTATAAAGTTGTACATAACTATTTGGAATACGAGACTGTCGATGATGCAGAAGGAACTCAATATGGCTTGAAATTGATTGCTAGCAATCAAAGCTGGATTTATACAGAGGCCTTGTACAGCTTGCGCCCAGACCAAGGCTACACTGGAAGCAATTGCTTACAGAATAAGGAGTGTTGAAAAACCTCAGTCAAACACATGAAGGAGGAATTAAATCCCATCGTAATAGTTGGTAATATGAAAGAATCAGCAATGGTAAAGACTAGACATATATTCTTCCTCTAAAAGAAAAGGAATTTTGTAGTTACAATTGGACCAAAATAAAATACTGACGAATACAGATACATGTTTCTTTGCTGCCCTCTTGTGATAAAGATCAGCATCTGTAGGACTATGGTCAAATATTTCAGGCCAGATGTTCGAAGTTTTGCAAATCATATATCAGTTAGTAACTGATTTTTGAATTTACAGAAGTGTGCTAAAGTCAGTTTCATAAAAATAGCACAGAGTATAAAAATATAAAGTAACCTGCAAATCGCAAGTGACAATTTGGATTTCTGTATAACGTTTAGCAATTTGATAAATGTGTGTATGAAGCACTCGAAAATAGCCACAAACTCACATAATCAGCATGTTGCACTCGCGCATTAATTACCATGATGTAACCAGGTGCAAAGCATAAACGCTGACCCGAAATGCAGAATCAAATTAGGTATGCATCACCATGATGAGACAGATATTTAAAATAAGAACCAGCAGATAAAAAGGAGGGGACGGGAGAGAATTTTCAAGCACAGAGTCAGCTTTCGCCAAACAGGGAAGAAAGTGTACGGCATGTACAGGCGTGTACAAGCTCTGCAGTAAAGTCATCCAAAACCTTATTAAATCGCTACAGCTAGTGCTAGAAAGACAAACACTAATCAGCCAAGCACTACGCATACTTGATCAAGTCCCGTGTGCACTGCTCCAGTTACTTTCTGGAAGCTACTAATGCATAACGGCTATGGCTGGGAAATTATCCTAAACTAATACATCCGGGAATTATACGGATGCTATTTTTTTCAGAATGCACACACACATACTTATCCTTTGCCAGGTGTCACTATTTGCTCTCTGTGCCCACTGTTAGGGAGGGTTGCCTAGGAGACTTTCCAATTTTGAGAACGTGCCTTTTATTTCACTTTGTGAGAGTCAGGATGCTTTTCCGTTCAAAAACCACTTTTCCCCAGTAGCTATGGCTATGTGGTTTACCCAATATTGATTTTCGACTTCTTGTAAATTGTTCAGGACTTGGCTTGCTTTACAGATCCATGCCAGGTTTGGGGTGGCCTGTCTAACCTTTCTACCAAAGCATGTAATTTTCTAGAATTCCCTGCTCACTGCTCTGTACCCCTCCTTGCAGGGCATGGCTGGGTTGAGGAATCAGCACACCTTGCCTGCCTTGACCACACCTGAGGCATGCGTTTATTAGTGAGCTCTTTTAAAGCCTCTTTTTGCTTCATTGTAATGCTGCCATTAATGCAGGGTCCCTGTTGGACCAACCCTCTGTTTCCAAAGATTCCTGTTTCCTAGACTGTAAAAATGTCTGCTTTCCTGAGCTTACACTGTTTAGAAGTGTATCCTTGTTTCACAAGCAAGTACAGTCCAGGGACATTTTCCTGTTTCCTGGGCTAGCGCTAATACAATTTAGTCTTATTTCATGAACTTTTAATAAATTCAGTAGTTACAGTTTTTGGGGTTCTTGTCTCCCTTTCTTTAGTTCCGAGGTCCCGGGGTGCGATTGTTCTATCCATGATGTCTGAGTTCCCAGTGCTCTAGAGTGATATGTTGGCGCGCTTTCTGCAAAGTATTCTATCTATACTTTCCCTTCTTTCAGATTAAGCACTATTCATCTGTCGCTCCTTGTCTTTTGTGGCCGTGTATTGATTTCTACCCATGCAGTTACTGCTTTTTGTTTTCCTGAATGATTGCCAGAATTGTGGGCCACTTTGTGTATTGTCTTTATGGTCCTTTTTATAACACTGCTACAGAAATTAGCTCTTTGTTTATGAGAACTACAGGTGGATATTTTGCAGAAAGAATCTGTAACCGTGATTGTGGGTGAGGAGAAACAAACTGAGCTTCAGTTGTACCATGTGGAGCTCCTAAATGCTTTATCCCACATCCTCTTTAGAATTAATTTAGTTATCTCTATGTCTTGCACATCCTAGATGTCAAGTATTCTGAATGCTGAATTTCCTCTTGGAGTGCTGGTTATTTATGAGCTTTTACCTTCTTTGTTAACTTGCGTTGGGTTTACTTTTAGGATCCCATTTCTTTTCTCACTCTCTGTGTGAGCTTGGACAGGCAGCTGTGTCACCAGTATTCTCTTCCTATTCACTGAGAGACTCATTACACAAGCACACTAAGAGAATTTCAGGATTGCAAACTTTCCTGGTGTTATAGGCTGTATGGATGACACACATAATGATTTGGCCTCCTCCCAAGCCAAGCTCATCTGCAAGAGTAATAAGCGCCAGGAGCCCCTGTGAATCCAAATACTGTGCAGTGATGAATGCCTCATCACTGACCTTTTGGTGCATTGCAAAAAGACCACACACAACTCATTCAGTCTGCCACATATAACCGGCTTGCGCGAAAAGGGTTTGGAGATGGTTGATTGTTAGGCGAGTCACTCCCACTGTTCGCCCACTAAGTTCTCCAAAGATTGTCCACCTCTGTTGCAAGCCATTTGTCACTGATTATGAGTGAGTGTATGCTGTACAACCATGGATCATCTTGACATCATACCTAAATCCAGAGACACTTAGGGAATAGAGGATACAGCACACCTCACAAACAGAGCAGATCTGAATGGAGCATATGGTTTTAATACTAAAAAGCAGACACTGATGCTTAAAACAAAGTTAGAGGGGCACTAGAGTATGACCAAGGCACATGTTGCAAAATAATTACACATGTTGCATAACGTTGCAACCCAGAAGGGACTGACATCTGTAATAGATGATGAGGAAACCTGATGATGATTGAACAACCCTCTCATGCATTTTCCCCTGGATCAGAAGCTGTGAGAACTGCTGCAGGAGGCAGGACTCTTAGAAGAGAAATAACCAGCAACTATTCCTGAGGTATGCAATATGTCATGTTACAAAAATGCACCTATACAAGGTGATGCATTACCAAAAAAATGCTCCCGTTTATTCACAATTGTAAAAGAAACATATGAACACAGCTAACTGTTTAACTGTAGTCAATGATGACGTCGTCTGAGAGTACTACAAATACGAATCTATATAGAACTTAGGGCCATATGTATCAAGCCTTTTGTGATTCGCAAAGGCCGAAATTCGCAGAATTTCGGCCATTGCGAATCGCAAACGGCCTTTTTGCATGTTTTGGGATGTATGAAACATTCCCAAAATAAGGAATTGCAAAGTTATGCGATTCCTTATTTTGCCATAGCATTTAGGGAATCGCAATTTTGCGATTCCTTAAATGCTATGTATGTAGCATTTTTGGCTAGCGAATTTTGGTTAAGATTTCGCAAATTACCCCCAACTTGTAGTTGATGGTAACTTGCGAATTCTTCAAAAAATGCACAATTTGGCATTTTTGAAAGTGGTATGTGATGCACAGACATCTCCATAGGGCATGTATGTGCGCCATATGCACACACATGTGCATTTCAGCGGGGCTGCAGGGTGTCTTTGAGACACCCCTGCAACCTTGAAATAATTCTCAAATTGCGATTAGCAAATTGCGAATTCGCAATTTGAGAATTATTTCGCAATCATTCCTATGGGCCTCCTGGCCCATAGGAATGCATTGGAAATTATTCCTTAATTGCGAATTCGCAAAATGCGGATTCGCAAATAAGGAAGAGTAAGGAATCGCTAAAAAAAAGCGATTTTTTTTCATACATACCATTTTGCAATTCCTAAATAGCGATTCCTTAAAAATTGCTATTCAGAAATCGCAAAATAGTTTCTTGATACATATGGCCCTTAGTTTCCATAGAAAAAGAGTCTTTTGACTTGCCTATAACTTTGGCGCTGGTAGACGAATCTTCATGAAATTTCCCAAACAAAGTGTACCCGTGGATCTTATTGTGCATGTAAAGTTTCGGGATGATTCGTCAGGGGGGGCTTAGAAAAAATGGAGGGGTAAAAAAAGTGCGTTTCTCACGTTAATATCCGTAGGGATTTTGAATATGATTAGAGCCCGAACTGTTGGACGGAATTACAGCAAAAAACTATTTTTTGGTCCAGAAAGAGTACCTTCAGTTATTTGGTGTACTTCTGTTCAGTAGCTGTGGAGATATTAAGAAAAATTTGTATATCTAGGGATGCTACCCCTCCACGAGTCTTCCCGATCTCATGCAGAGATCTGATTGGCTGCCAACACTTCATCCCTGGAGGGAGAAATTACTCTTTATTTCACTCCCTTTTGCGCACAGCAGAGGTCTATCATCGCAGACTGCTTGTCACACAGCAAATATGAATTTAGCACTTAAAAACTAGCTGTTAAAACTCAGCAAATTAGCCCTGACTTTACCAACTACGATAAGTTGAATGGCTGGGTCTGCCCAATGTATGATGTGAGCATTGAATGCCTGTCTGCTATCGTAGTCAAAGTGCTCTCATACGGTGTGTCACTGAAAGCAGGCAGGACACATGAAGTGCTCTACAGAGAAAGGTGATTTTTTGGGGGGTATTACTGAGAGATGGCATCGAAAGGCCCTGTCGCTGCCTGAGACTAGAGCTCTCTGGCCAGATAGAAGAGACATCCTGGATTGTGGCTGAGAAGCACTTCCGCAAAAAAATAAAAGCACTTACCTGTGAAGGCCGGCCGCTGTTGCCTCTTCTCCGTCCTCTTCATCCTGACTCCGGTTCTGCAGCAGGATGCAGGAAGTACCCGGCTCCAGCCTCCTGATAGCCAGTCACAATGCTGCAATGCAACATTGTGATTGGTCTGAGTGTCGTGGATCGGCGCTCAGCCAGGGAATGCATGCATGGGCATGTTCTCCACGCAGGCTGAAATGCAGGATGCATGGAGAAGATGTAAAGTGTGCATGAATATTTGAAGGCGGGCCAAACGTACAGTGGGTTGACTCCAGGACTTTGCCTGCTGCCAGGCCCTGTGGCCAAATGCCCAGTAGGCTTCCACCCTCACGCTGCACACAACCTATGGCCATGCACAGTGGGGGATTGGCCACAGGGCCTGCAACAGGCCCTGTGGCCAAACCCCCAGCTGCCACCCCTTGCCATGCACAGCTTTTGGAGTGTGCGCCGTACGAGTACATATATATATGTGTGTGTGTGTATATATTACCTACTGGCGGTCGCCAGTAGGTATATATAGTTAGGATTTTTTCTCTATGGGATTTTTGAAAATTCTATGTCTAATAACTTTGGCGTTTGTGGACGGAATTGGCTGAAATTTTCAGGAAAATGGCACATTTTGTTTCTGAGCAGCCCTTGAAAATTTGGGGGGGGGTTCGTCAAGGGGGGGCCGAGAAAAAAGGGGGGTCCCAAAACGTGTTTTTAACATTGAGTTTTCCATAGGGCGGTTGGCCTCACTTTTAGCCCGAACGGCTGAATGGATTTGCACGAAACTTGGCAAAATTGTAGGGACTGGTAGCCCGATGTGCCTTTGCTAGGTCTCAATATATGTGCTCCAGTGGATTTTGAGAAATTAACGTTCAAAAAAAGATATATATCTGTAACAGCGGACCGGGCAGCGCTCCGGTTCGCGGACTTTTCGCGGTACGGAGCTTTGTGAAGCGAAGCTGATTGGTTCTCCGGCGTCTGTGAACATTCCAAACAGTCCGTAGCGGCCGCCATCTTGTCTCTCGGTAGGATCGAGAGACAAGAGGAGGCCAAAGCGAAGGGGCAAATGACCATAAGGGGGCATAGTAGATCCTCGCTGACCCCCTAGGTTTGATGTGGAGGTTTTAAAAGGGTCCCGCGGGGCAAAAAAAAAATAATAATAATAATAATCGAACGGCTGAATGGATTTGCACGAAACTTGGTAAAATATTAGGGACTGGTAGCCCGATGTGCCTTTGCTAGGTCTCAATATATGTGCTCCAGTGGATTTTGAGAAATTAACGTTCAAAAAAAGATATATATCTGTAACAGCGCTCCGCTTCGCGTAACGGAGGTTTGCGAAGCTGATTGGTTCTCCGGCGTCTGTAAACATTGCAAACAGTCCGTAGCGGCCGCCATCTTGTCTCTCGGTAGGATCGAGAGACAAGAGGAGGCCAAAGCGAAGGGGCAAATGACCATAAGGGGGCATAGTAGATCCTCCTTGACCTCTTAGGTTTGATGTGGAGGTTTTAAAAGGGCCCCGCGGGGCAAAAAAAAAAATAATAATAATAATCGAACGGCTGAATGGATTTGCACGAAACTTGGCAAAATTGTAGGGACTGGTAGCTCGATGTGCCTTTGCTAGGTCTCAATATATGTGCTTCAGTGGATTTTGAGAAATTAACGTTCAAAAACAAGATATATATCTGTAACAGCGCTCCGCTTCGCGGAGATAAAATTATATCTGTATTACCTAGCTGTTGCTAACACCAGTTAGCGACGGCTAGTAGGAGATAGCGACCATCTTGGGCCCCACTTTGCATGTGAGTGATATTTATCACTAATGACATGCAAAGTGGGCATGCCAAGATGTTAGCGACTGGAAACAGTCGCTAACATCGCTATCTCCTATTATCAACTTTTGGAAATATTCGCGATAAGCGCGAATATCTCCAAAAGCTAGCACCTGCCCTGAGCAGTTCTTAGCCATGTTATCCAATGGGAGGTGGATAACATGGCTAAGAGCATTAGCTCGGTAATGCATGAATATCGCTGAGTTTTCAGCGATATTAATGCATTGCATTCGTTTTTTATCGTATTTGCGATAAACCTTGATAATAGCAAGGTTTATCTGCGATAATTTCTGACGATGCTTAGCGGTAAAAAAATCGTTGCTAAGCATCGTTAGGGATAAATATCGCTTAACTTTGGTAATATGCCCCAACGTCTGTTAACGTTCGATTCGAAGGAAATCAGGAAGTGTTGAAAAACATTGTCTGCGCCATCTTGTCTTTTTTCAAATGCCACACTTTTGTTGTGCACGGCAGCCATTTTAGATGCCTTGACCAGACCCACTCTGTGCACGCTGTCGATCCTTAGCATGGCTCCCCACCCTCGCAAGCATCTCCCCAGGCAGTGGTCACCCCCGCTCTCTGTCTTATGCATGGGTAATAAACCTCCCCCCATCTGCGCTGCTCTTCCCTGAGAATCACACCCTGTGCCCGCCCGACACCTCCCTTTCGCCCTATTCACTACCGCACCCTCTGACACTCCTTTTCCTCTGTGTCCGATTGTCCAGGCCGGTCCTAGGGTATCAGCTAGCCCTGCAGATGTAGTTTATGGCCCCAGCTGTAAAGAATCACCCCTCTTCAAAGGAGTTATAGTAGATCAAGGCCCACACTCGATGAGATCCGTCACAGCAGACGCGTTCCTATTATTTGAAAACCATCCTGTATTGTGATTGGGGAGGGGACCGAGCCTGAAGCGGAAGATTCCAGGGATGACTCTTTGTACATCAAAGTTTTTACAATTATGTGTCACATTAAAAATATATAGCACTCCGACAAAGTAGTAAGATTATAAAACTTTAATAACTTATAAATATATACAAGAAAACAAAAACAGTAATAACATATAAACATTTTTAGGGAAAAACAACGAAGTAGCGGTCGGCTGTGCGAATAGTCCCAACGCAGCACAACGTCCAGATTTCCGGCGTGGGGCGTCGCGGGGGGTGGGTCATCAGTAGCAAACTGTTGTGCGAATAGTTCCAAGGCAGCAGAACGATGGCACCAAGGTGATGTCCAGTAAGTTGCCGCACTGGTTTTGGTATCCTACAATGCTGCTCCGAATAACGGCGTGGGGCGCCCCGGGGGAGGCGGCGTGAACGGGCCTCTCCAGGTGGAGTGTCATCTGTTGTAGTGGGGCGCCCCTTTACCGTTTCAGTTGCCATTCCGTCCGTTTTTGGTCCACTGTGTCAAAAGCCGCAATTCAGCTGAGTTGCGCCCACTCTTGCGGTGCAGCGATAGGCGGCTGTCACAGGACTCTCAAAATGGCGGCAGGCTGTTTCCTTTTTGGGCCTGGTCCACTGAAATGGCCCTGGGACACCTTGGAAATCGGACGCTTGTCTGCTAGGTCTTGGACCCCATTCTCGAAAGCGTCCCCTCCGCCTTGAGGATTCATCAAAAGTTTTGGGGGCCCCCGACTCCTGTAGGCTTCTGGTGGGGAGCGGTTGCCATGATTGCTCGCGGAATGACCACGACGGAGCTACGAGATGGTGGTGCTCTCATGCTGACGCCAGCTTCAGTCTGAAACATCCAGAAACAAGGTGGGGCTTTCATCGTTTGGGGAAAAAAAAAAGTTTTCATCCAATGAAAAGTGTTGTTTTTAGGTCATATGATCAAGCCTTCCATCATTAGGAAACCAAAAGTAAAATGAACCAATGAAAAGTTTTATAAACAAGTCACATGACCTGTTATGCGGCATAGGGTATAAAATGCGGAGAAAATACGTTGGCACGTGAGGCGGCGTCAGTAGCGGACCGATGTGCGAATAGGCCGAAGGCAATACAACGCGCCAAGATCCGGATGGCACCGAGGTGGTGTCCAGCAAGTTGCAGCACTGGTGTGGCCATCCTACAATGCTGAAAGTCGGCGTGGGGCGCCCCGTTGGCCTGTGAGTTTGCGTCAGTAGCGGACCGATGTGCGAATAGGCCGAAGGCAGCACAACGCGCCAAGATCCGGATGGCACCGAGGTGGTGTCTAGTAAGTTGCCGCACTGGTGTGGCCATCCTACAATGTTGAAAGTCGGCGTGGGGCGCCCCGTTGGCCTGTGAGATGGCGGCAGTAGCGGACCGATGTGCGAATGGGGCCAAAGGCAGCGCAACAATATTTTCGGAATAGAAGACACCACAAGGCGCTGAGATGCCAAGATCCGGATGGCACCGAGGTGGTGTCTAGCAAGTTGTGGCACTGGTGTGGCCATCCTACAATGGTAAAAGTCGGCGTGGGGCGCCCTGTTGGCCTGTGAGATGGTGTCAGTAGCGGACTGATGTGCGAATGGGGCCAAAGGCAGCGCAACAATATTTTCTGACTGAAACCACAAGGCGCTGAGATGCCAAGATCCGGATGGCACCGAGGTGATGTCTAGCAAGTTGCTGTACTGGTGTGGCCATCCTACAATGGTAAAAGTCGGCGTGGGGCGCCCTGTTGGCCTGTGAGATGGTGTCAGTTGCGGACCGATGTGCGAATGGGGCCAAAGGCAGCGCAACAATATTTTCTGTATGGAAGATACCACTAGGCGTTGAGATGCCAAGATCCGGATGGCACCGAGGTGATGTCTAGCAAGTTGCTGTACTGGTGTGGTCATCCTACAATGCTGAAACTCGGCGTGGGGTGCCCCATTAGCCTGTGAGATGGCGTCAGTAGCGGACCGATGTGTGAATAGGCCGGAACCAGCACAAGGCGCCAAGATCCGGATGTCACCGTGGTGGTTTCATAGTTGAGAGGCACTTCATCTGCAGTGGGGCGCCGAGATCCGGATGGCACCGAGGTGATGTCTAGCAAGTTGCTGTACTGGTGTGGTCATCCTACAATGCTGAAACTCGGCGTGGGGCGCCCTATTAGCCTGTGAGATGGCGTCAGTAGCGGACCGATGTGTGAATGGGGCAAAGGTAGCGCAAGAATATTTTCTGAATAGAAGACACCACAAGGCGCTGAGATGCCAAGATCCGGATGGCACCGAGGTGGTGTCTAGTAAGGTGCACTGGTGTGGTCATCCTACAATGCTGAAACTCGGCGTGGGGCTCCCCATTAGTCTGTGAGATGGCGTCAGTAGCGGACAGATGTGCGAATAGGCCGAAGGCAGCACAACGCGCCAAGATCCGGATGTCACCGTGGTGGTTTCATAGTTGAGAGGCACTTCATCTGCAGTGGGGCGCCGAGATCCGGATGGCACCGAGGTGATGTCTAGCAAGTTGCTGTACTGGTGTGGTCATCCTACAATGCTGAAACTCGGCGTGGGGCGCCCCATTAGCCTGTGAGATGGCGTCAGTAGCGGACCGATGTGCTAATAGGCCGAAGGCAGCACAACGCGCCAAGATCCGGATGTCACCGTGGTGGTTTCATAGTTGAGAGGCACTTCATCTGCAGTGGGGCGCCGAGATCCGGATGGCACCGAGGTGATGTCTAGCAAGTTGCTGTACTGGTGTGGTCATCCTACAATGCTGAAACTCGGCGTGGGGCGCCCCATTAGCCTGTGAGATGGCGTCAGTAGCGGACCGATGTGCGAATAGGCCGAAGGCAGCCCAACGCGCCAAGATCCGGATGTCACCGTGGTGGTTTCATAGTTGAGAGGCACTTCATCTGCAGTGGGGCGCCGAGATCCGGATGGCACCGAGGTGATGTCTAGCAAGTTGCTGTACTGGTGTGGTCATCCTACAATGCTGAAAGTCGGCGTGGGGCGCCCCATTAGCCTGTGAGATGGCGTCAGTAGCGGACCGATGTGCGAATGGGGCCAAAGGCAGCGCAACAATATTTTCTGAAGAGAAGACACCAAAAGGCGCTGAGATTCCAAGATCCGGATGGCACCGAGGTGGTGTCTAGCAAGCTATGCAGTTGAGTTGTGTGCGCACTTGCGGCGAATAGGTCGAAGGCAGCATAACAATGTTTTCTGAATAGAAGACACCACAAGGCGTTGAGATTCGGTTACCACCGAGGTGATGTCTAGCAAGTTGCCGCACTGGTGAGGCCATCCTACAATACTGCTCCGAATAACGGCGTGGGGTGCCCGAAGGGGGGGGGGAGGCGGCGTGAACGGGCCTTCCTAGGTGGAGGCTCGTCTGCTGTAGTGGGGCGCCCCTTTACCGTTTCAGTTGCCATTCAGCTGAGTTTCGGCTGCTCTTGATGCTACAGCGACAGGCGGCTGCAACAGGACTCTCAAAATGGCGGCCTGTTCTTTGGATTTGGGCCTGGTCCACTAAAATGGCCCTGGGACACCTTAGAACTCGGACGCTCGATTTTTTTTTCCTTTCCTGTACATGCAAAAAAAGGTAAATGCCCGGTACGTTACACGCTTCATCTGCCACGATGAACTCTCCAGAGGAACCGAAAAAAAATATAGTTATGGTAACTATACCATGCATCGTCATATGGAGAGGCGGCACCAATTAATTATAGTGCTGCATAAAAGAGAGATTTGGAGGAGAACCCCTGACCTGCTAGTACATTCATCAAAGAAGTGGCACTGACAGCATCAGAGGCAAGGGAAACGGTCCCAAATATTTAGAAGAACTTTGGAAAGATTAAAATGACATGTTTAGATTGTGGCAAATTAATTTCATGTGGACAGATGAGTGTTACTCTAATAAATACAGCATATGAACATCATCATAGTCGATGGTTGGTAGAGACATTTTGACTATATCCTGGACCTGCCCGTCCTCGCCCAAAATGGCGCCGGAATAAATGGGACTCGTAACTCCTTGTTGTGTACTGGTTGCAGAACCTTGAAATCACGAGATACGTATGCAGTTTTGAAGCACATGGCGGGCGGGGACGAGAATTGATTGAATATTTCGACATCCCTATTGATATTAAGTTCTGATGTGTTATTGATTACTGTACTATTGAAAGTTCGAATTAACGTCACCCATGGTACTTGCCCGCAAATGTATATCTAGATAATTTTATTGTAACTGGCCCTGTCGTATTTTAATTATAAAATGTACGTCCACCGATTCCGTAACTGTTAGACACCTTAGTTCTTGCAACCTAATGGCCCGCCCGTTACGTTCCTCTACAGTGTAAATGTCTACTCATCATATACGATTACAGTTTGCTCCGTGGCCGGCCCACGTGGTTATAGGCTCGTATTTGTATAATGAAATTTTCACAATAAAGGTTTTTAAAAGAAAACATGGTAGTTGTATATACATTGGTAAAGTTTTTAATAATAGTCACTGTTTTAGAATCATTAAAAGGCAAGTGAAATAAAGCAGACCAATTACATGAAGGGTAAAAGGTATAATACGAAGGAACGCAGTAAAGATAAATGGTCAAGGGCTGTTGTGTTTTCTATTCCTGCAACATAAAGTGATCGATAAGAATCTCATATTCAGGCGTATCGGCGACTAAGACAGCAGGTCGACCCTCTTTTGCTCAACGGCTCCGTCATGGGACGAAGAAACGCTATTTTTCTCGAAAAAAGAATATATTTTACTTGCAGGACAGTTGTAAATTTTCCGGGAAAGTACATTAGCCTGGAACATTATAACATATATTTAAGAAAAAATAATGTTCGGAAGTAATAAAAAGCGTAATTTTTAGGTCATATGACCAAGCCTTTCATCATTAGAATAAGAAAAGTAAAATGAACCAATGAAAAGTTTTATTAACAAGTCACATGACTTGTTATGCTTACGTTACGCGCTGCGCGCCCCAGATGACTTCCGGATGCGCTAACGCGGCGCGTCATATGACGCATTACGCGACAACGCAGGTCCAGAATATAGTCAAAATGTCTCCACCAACCAGCGGTCGGAACACAACCCCTTTCAGCAGGCTAAATAGTTCTGTTAAATGACAACAGAAGGGACAGGCAACAAGAACCATCAGTCAAAGAGGGGAGGGCTAGTTCTTCTCTACCGGGTTACATTGGGGCGCTACCGGAACTGATCGAATTGGTAGTCTACAGTGTTTCTGGATGTTTCAGACTGAAGCTGGGGTTAGCATGAGAGCAGTACCATTTCGTAGCTCCGTCGTGGCCATTCCGCAACCAATCATGGCAGCCGCTCTTTATCGTTATTTTGGGCGGGGTGGGTGGTGGAGCCGAGCTGTTTTGCAGCCATCATTGTGTGGAGTTCAGTTCATTTCACTAGTTTTGTATTTGTCATGAGGGGTTGTTCCTAATGTTTCTATTTTAGCGAGGTCAAAAAGAGATCCCATTAGTGGCCTACTGATTTTGCTCGATTCCTTTTCTTTTTTTTTTACACGATTTTTCGTTATCTGCAAAGACTAAACAGAGTATTGCGACTCTGTGTTTGTTTGTAAATAGAGAATGAACCAAAGAGAACCAATTCTAAAACAGTAAATACTTGGATAACAATCAATCAAATGTAGAGAGAAGCAGGCACGACATATTACAACGGGGGCAAAGGCCTGCGTTAACTACCCTTCACTATGTGCAAAGAGAGAGTACTCCTAATAGAAATGAGGGGGGGGGCACCATTCAAAGCAGATCAGTGTGCATAAACACGAAAATGTTTTCACTTACCACGTACTTGACATTCGACAGCTTATGATATTTGCTATTAAAAAAACATTGAAATTCACTGAAAAAACCATAGGTTATAGACCATATATAGTTAGGAATTAGCATTTACAAAACCTTGAAAATTCACTGAAAAAACCATAGGTTATAGACCATATATAGTTAGGAATTAGCATTTAAAAAACCTTATTTTACTCACACAAAACCATTGAAATTCCATATATAGTTAGTTGCACTAACTATATATCGCGCACCCGCAATCCACTGCTGATGATGTCACATATTACATCATTCATGACATGGTCAGTGACATCACTGATGACATCACTGATGACATCTCAAATGACATCACTGATGACATCACTGATGACATCTCATTTGACATCAATGACCACATCACTGATGATATCATTCATGTGACAATACAATGCATCTCCTCATATTTTAATATAACCTCTGTTTCACCCAGTGTTAAATACAGAGTATAATTTTTAAAACCATTGACACACCAATACTAGTTACTACATATGTACTCACTGATTCCTACGTCTACACACACATTCACTCATTCACCCATACAATCATTCATACATACAATCACTCATCTTTACAACACTATCATATGCACTCATACACCTATACAGACACTCACACTCTGCCACTCATCCATGGAGTTACTCACACACCTAGTCAGTCCTGTAAAGAATCAATCACACTTCCATTTTCTTGTCTATACAGTTAAACATAGAGCACCTTATATTTTCAAACATATACTAACACATACTTACCTTGTTATACAATCATTGATATAAGTACACATTGATCTGCACAGAGTCACACACCTCCCAGCCAGCCACACACACACTCAGTCTCCCATACAAATACTTGGACAATCAATCAATAACCCATATAGTTACTCATATAGCTACTGATCAACACATGCAGCAGTTTACAGAACAACAGACATAATGATGCACAAATTAAGACAGTTTAGTCACTAACCCATGCACTCAGTGAGACACATTTAATCACTCACTCATACAGTCAGTCATGCACCTACTAAATCCTTCGTCCAGACACTTATACATCCACTCATTCTTCAATATGTAAGACATATTTAAACTTTACAGAAACATAAAATCACTGGATGTTGTTATCAGTGATGTCATCAGTGATGTCATTTGAGATGTCATCAGTGATGTCATCAGTGATGTCACTGACCATGTCATGAATGATGTAATATGTGACATCATCAGCAGTGGATTGCGGGTGCGCGATATATAGTTAGTGCAACTAACTATATATGAAATTTCAATGGTTTTGTGTGAGTAAAATAAGGTTTTTTAAATGCTAATTCCTAACTATATATGGTCTATAACCTATGGTTTTTTCAGTGAATATATATATATATATATATATATATATATATATATATATATATATATGTTAAACAAAGCGCTCTGCAATGAAGACGCACTCCGCAGCAGTTAGGTTCCAGCACCTTTAATATTGCTTGTGAAGGTGAAGTTTCATCCGTTATTTCAGTCCTTTTCCAGACGCGTTTCAGAGCATGGCGCTCTTTCTTCAAGGGTATTGAAGCTACTGTTACAAGTCTCACGTTTTTTCACAGCCTTTATTTTGCCTTGCTTGGTAGCGTGCATTGTGGGACTTGTATGTAAATGACCCCCAGTGGGTATTTCAGTATCGCTTCCCAATTGTAAGGATAAACAGTGATTTATCTCGCCCTTTAGCACTGCTGCGCCATCTCGCATTGGAAGGTTCTCCTGCAGACGGCCCCTTTCTCCCACGGCTTCTTCCAGCAGTGCTAACAACTAATGAAGGTGACTTTGACATCCCGGGGGCCCACTGGGGGCCTTAACATTACAGTGAGGGCGAGGCACAGGGTCAGCGCTGATTTGCATATTGCCATTGTCTAACCCAGGGTGGTGTGGAGTGGAAAAACGATGGATTTGGGCCCAGATCTTTGGACTGGGGTGAATGTGTGACATTGATCCACATTCTGTCCATCATTGTTGTGTTTGCAGTTACCTCTCTAAGTGTACTGGGGATGCTCAGACGTGAGTCCCAGTTACTCCACACCACTGGAATCAAGCTAGCCGGGCTGATGAGAGGTGTTACCTCGAAACCGGGCCGGTCCTCGGATGCTTGTTTCCGTTCTGGGAAGGACATGGCTTTTGTAGTTCGGACTGGACTGTTCCCATGGGGCACAGGGTCAGCGCTGATTTGCATATTGCCATTGTCTAACCCAGGGTGGTGTGGAGTGGAAAAACAATGGATTTGGGCCCAGATCTTTGGACTGGGGTGAATGTGTGACATTGATCCACATTCTGTCCATCATTGTTGTGTTTGCAGTTACCTCTCTAAGTGTACTGGGGATGCTCAGACGTGAGTCCCAGTTACTCCACACCACTGGAATCAAGCTAGATGATGAGAGGTGTTACCTCGAAACCGGGCCGGTCCTCGGATGCTTGTTTCCGTTCTGGGAAGGACATGGCTTTTGTAGTTCGGACTGGACTGTTCCCATGGGGCACAGGGTCAGCGCTGATTTGCATATTGCCATTGTCTAACCCAGGGTGGTGTGGAGTGGAAAAACGATGGATTTGGGGCAAGATCTTTGGACTGGGGTGAATGTGTGACATTGATCCACATTCTGTCCATCATTGTTGTGTTTGCAGTTACCTCTCTAAGTGTACTGGGGATGCTCAGACGTGAGTCCCAGTTACTCCACACCACTGGAATCAAGCTAGCCGGGCTGATGAGAGGTGTTACCTCGAAACCGGGCCGGTCCCCGGATGCTTGTTTCCGTTCTGGGAAGGACATGGCTTTTGTAGTTCGGACTGAACTGTTCCCATGGGGCACAGGGTCAGCGCTGATTTGCATATTGCCATTGTCTAACCCAGGGTGGTGTGGAGTGGAAAAACGATGGATTTGGGCCCAGATCTTTGGACTGGGGTGAATGTGTGACATTGATCCACATTCTGTCCATCATTGTTGTGTTTGCAGTTACCTCTCTAAGTGTACTGGGGATGCTCAGACGTGAGTCCCAGTTACTCCACACCACTGGAATCAAGCTAGCCGGGCTGATGAGAGGTGTTACCTCGAAACCGGGCCGGTCCTCGGATGCTTGTTTCCGTTCTGGGAAGGACATGGCTTTTGTAGTTCGGACTGGACTGTTCCCATGGGGCACAGGGTCAGCGCTGATTTGCATATTGCCATTGTCTAACCCAGGGTGGTGTGGAGTGGAAAAACGATGGATTTGGGCCCAGATCTTTGGACTGGGGTGAATGTGTGACATTGATCCACATTCTGTCCATCATTGTTGTGTTTGCAGTTACCTCTCTAAGTGTACTGGGGATGCTCAGACGTGAGTCCCAGTTACTCCACACCACTGGAATCAAGCTAGCCGGGCTGATGAGAGGTGTTACCTCGAAACCGGGCCGGTCCTCGGATGCTTGTTTCCGTTCTGGGAAGGACATGGCTTTTGTAGTTCGGACTGGACTGTTCCCATGGGGCACAGGGTCAGCGCTGATTTGCATATTGCCATTGTCTAACCCAGGGTGGTGTGGAGTGGAAAAACGATGGATTTGGGGCCAGATCTTTGGACTGGGGTGAATGTGTGACATTGATCCACATTCTGTCCATCATTGTTGTGTTTGCAGTTACCTCTCTAAGTGTACTGGGGATGCTCAGACGTGAGTCCCAGTTACTCCACACCACTGGAATCAAGCTAGCCGGGCTGATGAGAGGTGTTACCTCGAAACCGGGCCGGTCCTCGGATGCTTGTTTCCGTTCTGGGAAGGACATGGCTTTTGTAGTTCGGACTGGACTGTTCCCATGGGGCACAGGGTCAGCGCTGATTTGCATATTGCCATTGTCTAACCCAGGGTGGTGTGGAGTGGAAAAACGATGGATTTGGGCCCAGATCTTTGGACTGGGGTGAATGTGTGACATTGATCCACATTCTGTCCATCATTGTTGTGTTTGCAGTTACCTCTCTAAGTGTACTGGGGATGCTCAGACGTGAGTCCCAGTTACTCCACACCACTGGAATCAAGCTAGCCGGGCTGATGAGAGGTGTTACCTCGAAACCGGGCCGGTCCTCGGATGCTTGTTTCCGTTCTGGGAAGGACATGGCTTTTGTAGTTCGGACTGGACTGTTCCCATGGGGCACAGGGTCAGCGCTGATTTGCATATTGCCATTGTCTAACCCAGGGTGGTGTGGAGTGGAAAAACGATGGATTTGGGCCCAGATCTTTGGACTGGGGTGAATGTGTGACATTGATCCACATTCTGTCCATCATTGTTGTGTTTGCAGGGAAAAAACGTGAGACTTGTAACAGTAGCTTCAATACCCTTGAAGAAAGAGCGCCATGCTCTGAAACGCGTCGGGAAAAGGACTGAAATAACGGATGAAACTTCACCTTCACAAGCAATATTAAAGGTGTTGGTACCTAAATGCTGCGGAGTGCGTCTTCATTGCAGAGCGCTTTGTTTAACATATATATATATATGTATATATATATATATATATATATATATATATATGTATATATATATATATATATATATATATATATATACTACTAATATAAAGAGAGAACTGTGTCCTTTGAGCCAGGTAAACTCGAAAAGTACACCACCAATCAAAACACCCAAGACATCTTTGAAAACCTCAGGGCAAGCAGAAGGACATAGGCTATTAAAAAAAATATATATACATTGTTTAAAAAATGTAGAAATAAAAATAAAGTAGTTCCTTGCAAGTAGCGCCGGCCGCGACGTCTGCGTGATGACATCATTTGCGCTCCCTGGCAACACTCAACACTTCCTGAAATGGCGGCGAAGATCGCGACCTGCTGGGAGGCCTGCCGCGACCCTGCTTGCTGCTGGGCGAAGTGGCGGCCTGTGCGGGCGGGCGCCAGGAGCAGGACCGGCGGCTGAGGTAAGGATCAGGCTCTCTGGGACACGGGCGGGAGGGGGCCGGGGCGGGAGGAGGCGGGGGGGCGGGAGGTTGGCCCTGAACAACGGCGGCGGGAGGGGGCCGGTCCGGGGCGGGAGGGGGCCGGGCAGGAGGGGGAGGGGGGCGGGAGGTTGGCCCTGAACAACGGCAGCTGAGGTAAGGCTCAGGCTCCGGGACACAGACAATGTTGTGGCGGGCGGGGACCGGGGCGGGAGTGCACGCAAGCCTAAAATGCTGCCCCTAGCCCCCTTCTGCCCCGGGCAACGCTGGGGCGGGCTGCTAGTATATATATATATTTTTTTTTTGTAAAGCCTGCAGACAGGGTGTCAATAAAACTCACTATTCGATTCCCTTTCACGAAAAGCCCATTGCCATCAGACACAGACTCACGTGTAAAACGGAGTATGTGGTATACGTGTTACAATGTCCATGTGGGCTTTGTTATGTGGGCAGCACTCGGTTGCCTGCCCATAAGCGAATCCTACAGCATTTACGAGCCATCTCAGGGAAGGATCAAACATATCCTGTAGCACGCCACTTTGAGTCGACACATAACAGTAACCCAGACGGGTTACAATACTAGTTGGTCGACACAATCCCGCCACTGAAGAGGGGAGGCAATAGGGATGCGAAGCTACGACTTTTGGAAACACGATATATCCTGGAATTTAACAGTAAGAATCCAGGGGGCCTAAATGCCAGTGAGGACATGTACACGTGTTTATGAATAATACCTCTTGAACTATGACAACATGATATTCCATTCGTACTTTTTCCCCCTTTTTGGTAATATGAATTGAATCACCTGGTATCAGGTGTTACCAAAGTAGAATATGAAATGTGGCAGGTTGTTTCACGCAAGATTTTAAAATCACATGTACACCATATTCACGTTTGGTTGTTCTCCCCAGTACTTATAGAAGAGGTATATGAAAATAACTCATGGTATATGAGTTTCCACTTTGATAGAAAAAAGCCATTATAATTCCTAGTCTATGATATTTTGACTGGATATACAGGAAACAATGAACTTGGTGAGGGTATTGGGATTGCGAGGTGAGAAATGATACATTTTTGGGTTTTCCACTCCTCCCAATATCCTTATGTTGCATTTGCACGATTCTAGATAAATCAATATATATAGTTATATGAAATATGGGTTTTAGCCTTGTAAATATGACTTATGAATTTGATTTTATTGTGTAGAAAATAGTAGGGTATTGGGATTGCGAGGCGGGAAATGACATATTCTTGGATTTTCCACTCCTCCCAATATCCTTGTGTTGCTTCTGCACATTTCTAGATAAATCAATGTAAATATATAGTTATATGAAATATGGGATTTAGCCTTGTAAATATAACTTATGAAATTGATTTTATTGTGTAAAAAATAGCTTTTTTACAACTTTTAAGCATTTTTTGTAATGTATACTTGAACATATTTTGTATAAGAGAGATGTTTACATTGTTACGGGCACCATGCCCCGAATTAATTTGCTGCTTAATGCTATGACACTCTAGGCAGTATTTTTTCCATGTTCACTGTCTGTTAATAATTTACAGCTGAATTTGCAGTGGTTTTTACTATTTATACCCTCTTCTATGTCATTGACAAATTATGTGACCAAGCCTCTTCGGGAGGCGAAACGCGTCATGACAGATTGCTGGCTAAAGATATAGCACGAATAAAGCACCAAGAAAATAAGCACTCAGCTGTGGTTTCGCTCTGGCGTTATTTTTCCTTTGTTTCATTGGGAACTTGTCGGATGGCGTCTTTTCCAACATATATATATAGGGGCGGGTAGAAGTCAAAAGCAAAGAAGTGCCGGTAGACGCTTTCACCCTGCCTTTCCACAAAGCCACTGATGAAGAGATTCAATTCTCGAAACGCGTTTGGCTGGGACACATGGTGTATATATTTCTTGTCAAAGGAGTTCCTGCGGGCAGGCTGCTGTTCGAAAATAAATCTGCTGCCAATCATTGGGTCTCCACTGGTTCTTACCGCATTTGGGAGCTGCAAGTTTTGGGATATATATATATATATATATATATTTATATATATATATATATATATATATATATATATATATATATATATATATATATTCAAAACAAAACCCTTTCAGGCATAGAGTGACGCATAAATTATGCAATTATGCTAAAAAAGAAGGAGAGAACTCTGGGTAGGTCTCAGTTTAGGTGGAAAGCAGCTCCTGTTAGAGCACTCTCAACACCAGCGACACTGAGTTGAGCAGATTTAGAGTGTCGCTGGTGTTGAGAGTGCTCTAACAGGAGCTGCTTTCCACCTAAACTGAGACCTACCCAGAGTTCTCGCCTTCTTTTTTGCATATATATATATATATATATATATATTACCTACTGGCGGTCGCCAGTAGGTATATATAGTTAGGATTTTTTCCCTATGGGATTTTTGAAAATTCTATGTCTAATAACTTTGGCGTTTGTGGACGGAATTGGCTGAAATTTTCAGGAAAATGGCACATTTTGTTTCTGAGCAGCCCTTGAAAATTTGGGGGGGGTTTGTCAAGGGGGGGCCGAGAAAAAAGGGGGGTCCCAAAACGTGTTTTTAACATTGAGTTTTCCATAGGGCGGTTGGCCTCACTTTTAGCCCGAACGGCTGAATGGATTTGCACGAAACTTGGCAAAATTGTAGGGACTGGTAGCCCGATGTGCCTTTTGTAGGTCTCAATATATGTGCTCCAGTGGATTTTGAGAAATTAACGTTTAAAAAAAGATATATATCTGTAACAGCGGACCGGGCAGCGCCCCGGTTCGCGGACCTTACGCGTAACGGAACTTCGCGTAGCGAAGCTGATTGGTTCTCCGGTGTCTGTCAACATTCTAAACAGTCCGGAGCGGCCGCCATCTTGTCTCTCGGTAGGATTGAGAGACAAAAGGAGGCCAAAACAAAGGGGGAAATAACAATAAGGGGGCATAGTAGATCCTCCCTGACCCCCTAGGTTTAATGTGGAGGTTTTAAAAGGGCCCCGCGGGGCAAAAAAAAAATATTTTTTTTTTGTTTTTTTTGCGTGGGTAGCGCCCGGTCCGCGAACCGGGAAGCGTTCTGGGCAGCGTACTGCAATGAAAAATGAATGATAGACTTTTTCAAATACTGTATGTTAATTGATTGTTGGTTTTGTTGATTATTTTTAATTTTTTTTATTTTTTAAGCAATTATTTATTATTGTGATTGTGTTTCAAAATTTAATAACATTTCTAACATTTCACTGTCTGAAATGTCGTCATTTTCATTGAACATAGCTTGTAATCTATGAGGGTGTAAAATGTCCTCATTTTGAAGGAGGTCATCCACTGCTTGCACACATTGCAGTAGTTCTTGGTCCCAAGTTTCATCCATAAATTCTATATAATTTGGATCAATTAATTCTTGGCTGCTCTCTTGCAGGACAATTTGAAATGAAACTTTCTGTTCGCCTTCCATGTTGCCTGAAATTTGGATAAAAAAAAAATATATTAGTAGAGATAGGGCACTGTTGGGATTCATTTTAGATAGGCATTTTTTATCAGTGAATTTATCTTTGGGCAGTGTATAGTATCAGAGTGGAAGTAGGAATATAAAAAAGTGTATGTGATTTAACGTAAGTAAATTCATAATTATAAAAGAGAAGCCTAACTCCATCCATAACTATAACAGAGAAGTCTATCTAAATCTATAACTACTACAGAGGGATAGTATATAACTATCAGAAAAAGTTTACCATATTAACTGATAGTGCACAATATAGTTCAGTTTTTAAAATAACAACTTACCTTTAGAAAGAAGTTGAAGTGATTAGTGAAAATCCAATTGAAATGTACACCAGGAAGTAGTAGTCAAAATGGCTGTGTTTCATTCTCTTCTTTTATATATATTCAGGTACATAACCAATCAAATGTCAGGTAAAAAAAGTAGAAAATGAAAGTAACATTTTAATTGGTTGTCAATTCCAACACTTCAGATGTGTTTTAAGAAGTAATTTACCTCAGGGTATTAAGAGAGGTCTACAGGCTAAATGGCTAAATGGAATTCCAATCAAATTTGTGAAAATGGTAGGGATTGGTATGTAGTATGAGCTAATCTATATTTGGTGAAATTGTCTCCAGTGGTTTTTCTGTAAACTACTTTCCCACCTTTTTTGATGGTGCGCTTCCCAGGGAGCGACCCGGTACGCGAACTGTTGAGCGCCCCGGTTCGCGAACCTTAAGCGTTACGGGAGTCCACCATTTTGTGTTTCGGTCGAATTAAGATACAAAATGGAGGGCAAATAATGTTCAGAATGGGTAGAAGGGGGCACGGTAGACTTATCTTGACCCCCTAGGTTTTGTGAGGGTGGCTGAGGAGGCTTATATGTGCGATTTTTTTTTTTTTTTTTTAAATTTCCCGAGGTTAGCTCCCGGTTCGCGTAACGGGTAGCGCCCCGGGGAGCGTACTTTGTTGAAAATTAGTGAAAAAAGTTAGAGTAAAATAATAATTGTGAGTGATCAGATGTAGGGTAGCTCTGAGAAGAGCTTTTGGGTTTATGGTACATTTAGGTACTTATAAGTAGGTACCAATGCACAGTCTTAAATTCAGAGTGAAAATTCTGTTGCCCTCATCTGAGAAGTGAACTCCATCTCCTCTGTATATATGTAGTAACGCAAGTTATTGTTGTACATGGAGCCCATTCCATGGTCTCTCATGTAAGCTGAAACAGATTTGTTTACATGCTTCCTCGACTTCTCAATTTGTGGACAAAATTGGTTTGACCACCTCCATTTCTGTCTTTGGCATATATTTGAATATACCAAGGCAGTCTGAGGAAAAAGTGCCATCAATTGCTCAAAGGTGTCCTTTAAAAGCATTTCCAGACCTACCCCAGTCAAAGTGCCCAAATCATTACCTCCACAGTGCACAATTAACAGG